>NW_027361883.1:6099319-7526138 GCF_039654945.1 Dendrobates tinctorius
CAGCTGACAGTGCTGGAACCCGGAGGGGCAGCAGAAGGAACAAGAGCCCATGGCACTACCGAGGACCAGCTGACGGTGCTGGAACCCGGTTACTAAGCAGGAGGTACCGATGCTGCAAAGCACTACCAAGGACCAGCAGACGTTGCCGGAACTCGGATACTGAGATGGAGGCACCTAGGCCAAAGGCTCTGCCGAGAACCAGCTGACAGTGCTGGAACCAGGATGGGTAGCAGAAGCTGCAAGAGCAAATGGAAATAGCGAGGACCAGCTGACAGTGCTGGAACCCGGAGGGGCAGCAGAAGGAACAAGAGCCCATGGCACTACCGAGGACCAGCTGACGGTGCTGGAACCCGGTTACTAAGCAGGAGGTACCTGTGCTACAAAGCACTACCAAGGACCAGCAGACGTTGCTGGAACTCGGATACCGAGATGGAGGCACCTAGGCCAAAGGCTCTGCCGAGAACCAGCTGACAGTGCTGGAACCCGGATGGGTAGCAGAAGCTGCAAGAGCAAATGGAAATAGCGAGGACCAGCTGACAGTGCTGGACCCCGGAGGGGCAGCAGAAGGAACAAGAGCCCATGGCACTACTGAGGACCAGCTGACGGTGCTGGAACCCGGTTACTAAACAGGAGGTACCTGTCCTACAAAGCACTACCAAGGACCAGCAGACGTTGCTGGAACTCGGATACCGAGATGGAGGCACCTAGGCCAAAGGCTCTGCCAAGAACCAGCTGACAGTGCTGGAACCCGGAGGGGCAGCAGGAGGAACAAGAGCCCATGGCACAACCGTGGATCAGCTGGCGGTGCTGGAACACGGTTACTAAGCAGGAGGTACCTGTGCTACAAAGCACTACCAAGGACCAGCAGACGTTGCCGGAACTCGGATACCGAGATGGAGGCACCTAGGCCAAAGGCTCTGCCGAGAACCAGCTGATGGTGCTGGAATCCGGAGGGGCAGCAGAAGGTACCCCTGAAAAGCTAAGTTGGCATGCCGCAAGCTGACCGCAGTTACCGAATCACACAGTCCTACATGGGGTGCTTGTCCTATTGGCACTACGGAACCAGCCTTTATTACCAGAACCTGCAGCCCACATAGGAAGCACCAAAACTGCAGGCACCATCGACTCGGCTAACCCGACCGCAACACGACTTGGCAACTTGGGCTGGCAAACTGACGTTGACACTTCCCGGAAACAGCAGGCAGGTCTGGAACCAGGCTGGGCCGGAGGTAGTACCCGTGCCAAAGTCACTGCCGAGAACCAGCTGACGGTGCTGGAACCCGGAGGGGTAGCTGAAGGTACAAGAGCCCATGGCACAACCGTGGACCAGCTGACGGTGCTGGAACACGGTTGCTAAGCAGGAGGTACCTGTGCTACATAGCACTACCAAGGACCAGCAGACGTTGCCGAAACTCGGATACCGAGATGGAGGCACCTAGGCCAAAGGCTCTGCCGAGAACCAGCTGACAGTGCTGGATCCCGGAGGGGCAGCAGGAGGATCAAGAGCCCATGGCACAACCGTGGACCAGCTGGCGGTGCTGGAACACGGTTACTAAGCAGGAGGTACCTGTGCTACAAAGCACTACCAAGGACCAGCAGACGTTGCCGGAACTTGGATACCGAGATGGAGGCACCTAGGCCAAAGGCTCTGCCGAGAACCAGCTGACAGTGCTGGAACCCGGAGGGGTAGCAGAAGCTACCCATGAAAACCACAGTTGCAATGCCGGGACCCAGCCGCAGTTACCGAAACCCACAGTCCTACAGTGGGTGCTAGTCCTATTGGCACTACGTTACCAATCTTTATTACCAGAACCTGCAGCCCACCAAGGAAGCACCAAAACTGCATACACCATAGACTCGGCTAACCCAACCGCCACACGACAGGACAACATATTGGTGGAAAATTGAATTTGACACTACCCCGAAACCAGCTGGCGTGCTGGAACCAGGCTGGGTAGGAGGGAGTACCTTGCCAAAGACAGTTCTGAGCAGCAACTGGCAATGTTGGAGCCCAGGGTCAAGCATGGAGCAGGCTGAGGCCTAATTGCAGCCAATGTTGTATCGGTGGTAGACCACTCCTGATTTTATCTGTGCTCAAACTAGGACTCTGGCTCCACTGTCTCAAGTATTTCCCCAGGCCTACAACACCGCCAGTTGCTGCTCAGAAGTGGCGTCTGCACAATCCACACTTGTTCCTTTTTAACTGGCGCTCAGTAATGTCAGTTGATCCCCTGATGTGTGTCCGGGATCTACAACTAGTAATGGGAATGTGGACAGAGCAGGAGACATTGCCGGACACACATCAGGGGATCAACTGACGTTACTGAGCGCCAGTTAAAAAGGAACAAGTGTGGATTGTGCAAACGCCACTTCTGAGCAGCAACTGGAGGTGTTGTAGGCCTGGGGAAATACTTGAGACAGTGGAGCCAGAGGCCTAAATGGAGCATGGTTTGAAATCAGTAGTAGTGTGAATTGGGAGGCAGCAGGAGAGATTGCCGTCCACACAGCTGGGGAACAGCTGATGTTACTGAACCCCACTCACACTGGAGCTAGTGTTTTCCTCTGTGAAGACGGCACTTCCGAACTACAACTGGCTGTGTTGAAGCCCAGGGACAAGCATGGAGCAGGCTGAGGCCTGATGTACTGTGAATTGGGAGGCAGCAGGAGAGATTGCCGTCCACACAGCAGGGGAACAGCTGACATTACTGAACCCCACTCACACTGGAGCTAGTGTTTTCCTCTGTGAAGACGGCACTTCCGAGCTACAACTGGCTGTGTTGAAGCCCAGGGACAAGCATGGAGCAGGCTGAGGCCTGATGTACTGTGAATTGGGAGGCAGCAGGAGAGATTGCCGTCCACAAAGCAGGGGAACAGCTGACGTTACTGAACCCCACTCACACTGGAGCTAGTGTTTTCCTCTGTGAAGACGGCACTTCCGAGCTACAACTGGCTGTGTTGAAGCCCAGGGACAAGCATGGAGCAGGCTGAGGCCTGATGTACTGTGAATTGGGAGGCAGCAGGAGAGATTGCCATCCACACAGCAGGGGAACAGCTGACGTTACTGAACCCCACTCACACTGGAGCTAGTGTTTTCCTCTGTGAAGACGGCACTTCCGAGCTACAACTGGCTGTGTTGAAGCCCAGGGACAAGCATGGAGCAGGCTGAGGCCTGATGTACTGTGAATTGGGAGGCATCAGTAGAGATTGCCGTCCACACAGCAGGGGAACAGCTGACGTTACTGAACCCCACTCACACTGGAGCTAGTGTTTTCCTTTGTGAAGACGGCACTTCCGAGCTACAACTGGCTGTGTTGAAGCCCAGGGACAAGCATGGAGCAGGCTGAGGCTGCAATGAAGGAAGTTTTAGATCGGTTGGAGACTACTACTAATTGTAACCGAGCTCCACTTAGGCCTCTGGCTCCACTGTCTCTCTTATTTCCCCTGTCCTCCATCCCCGCCACTTACTGCTCCGAAGTGGCATCTGCACAATCCACACTTGTTCCTGTGTTACAGGTGTTCAGTCACGTCAGTTAATCCCCTGATGTGTGTCCGGCAATGTCTCCTGCTCTGTCCACATTCCCATAACTAGTTATGGGAATGTGGACAGAGCAGGCGAAATTGCCGGACACACATCAGGGGATTAACTGATGTGACTGAACACCTGTAACACAAGAACAAGTGTGGATTGTGCAGACGCCACTTCGGAGCAGTAAGTGGCGGGGATGGAGGACAGGGGAAATACGAGAGACAGTGGAGCCAGAGGCCTAAGTGGAGCTAGATTAAAAATCAGTAGTAGTATGACTGTGTAGGCAGCAGGAGAGATTGCCGTCCACACAGCAGGGGATCAGCTGGCGTTACTGAACCCCACTGAGACACGGGAGCGAGTGTTTCTCTCTGTGTGGATGGCACTTCCAAGCAACAACTGGCTGTGTTGAAGCCCAGGAACAATCATGGTGTAGGCTGAGGCCTGCTGTCTTTTGAATGTGAAGGCAGCAGGATAGATTGCCGTCCACACAGCAGGGGATCAGCTGGCGTTACTGAACCCCACTAACACAGGAACGAGTGTGTTTTGCTCTGTGAAGATGGCACTTCTGAACCCCAACTGGCGATGTTGGAGCCCAGGATGAGGCATGGAGCAGGCTGAGGCCTGGAGTCTTTGGAATGTGGAGGCAGCAGGAGACTTTGTCGTCAGCACAGCAGGGGAACAGCTGACGTTACTGAACCCCACTAACACACTAGCTAGTGTGTTTTGCTCTGTGAAGACGGCACTTCTGAACCCCAACTGGCGATGTTGGAGCCCAGGATAAGGCATGGAGCAGGCTGAGACCTGGAGTCTTTGGAATGTGGAGGCAGCAGGAGACTTTGTCGTCAGCACAGCAGGGGAACAGCTGACGTTACTGAACCCCACTAACATGCTAGCTAGTGTGTTTTGCTCTGTGAAGACGGCACTTCTGAACCCCAACTGGCGATGTTGGAGCCCAGGATGAGGCATGGAGCAGGCTGAGACCTGCTGTCTTTTGAATGTGGAGGCAGCAGGAGACTTTGTCGTCAGCACAGCAGGGGAACAGCTGACGTTACTGAACCCCACTAACATGCTAGCTAGTGTGTTTTGCTCTGTGAAGACGGCACTTCTGAACCCCAACTGGCGATGTTGGAGCCCAGGATGACGCATGCCGCTGGCGGAGGCCAACGGGCATCGGTTTTTATTGAGGTTGTCGACTACTACTGATTGTAACCAGGCTCCACTTAGGCCTCTGCCTACACTGTCTCTAGCATTTCCCCTGGCCTCCCACCCCGCCAGCTACATCTCTGAAGTGGCGTCAGCACAATCCACACTTGTTCCTGTGTTACTGGGGCTCAGTCCCGTAAGTTGATCCCCTGATGTGTGTCCGGCAAGTTCGCCAGCTCTGTCCTCATTCCCACTACTAGTTATGGGAATGTGGACAGAGCTGGAGACCTTGCCGGACACACATCAGGGGATCAACTGACGAGACTGAGCCCCAGGAACACAGGATCAAGTGTAGATTGTGCTGACGCCTCTTCAGAGATGTAGCTGGCGGGGTGGAAGGCCAGGGGAAATGCTAGAGACAGTGGAGCCAGAGGCCTAAGTGGAGCACGGTTAAAAATCAGTAGTGGTTTGAATGTGGATGGAGCAGGAGACTTTGCCATCTACACAGCAGGGGAACAGCTGGCATTACTGAACCCCACTAACACATGAGCGAGTGTGTTTTTCTCTGTGGAGACGGCACTTCTGAACACCAACTGGCGTTGTTGGAGCACAGGATCAGGCATGGAGCAGGCTAAGGCCTGTTGTTTTTGGCATGTGGACGGAGCAGGAGACTTTGCCATCTACACAGCAGGGGAACAGCTGGTATTACTGAACCCCACTAACACATGAGCGAGTGTGTTTTTCTCTGTGGAGACGGCACTTCTGAACACCAACTGGCGTTGTTGGAGCACAGGATCAGGCATGGAGCAGGCTGAGGCCTGTTGTTTTTGGCATGTGGACGGAGCAGGAGACTTTGCCATCTACACAGCAGGGGAACAGCTGGCATTACTGAACCCCACTAACACATGAGCGAGTGTGTTTTTCTATGTGGAGACGGCACTTCTGAACACCAACTGGCGTTGTTGGAGCACAGGATCAGGCATGGAGCAGGCTGAGGCCTGTTGTTTTTGGCATGTGGACGGAGCAGGAGACTTTGCCATCTACACAGCAGGGGAACAGCTGGCATTACTGAACCCCACTAACACATGAGCGAGTGTGTTTTTCTATGTGGGGACGGCACTTCTGAACACCAACTGGCGTTGTTGGAGCCCAGGATGACGCATGCCGCAGGCGGAGGCCAACGGGCAGCGGGTTTTATTGAGGTTGTCGACTACTACTGATTGTAACCGTGCTCCACTTAGGCCTCTGGCTCCACAGTCTCTAGTATTTCCCCTGGCCTCCAATCCCGCCAGCTACATCTCTGAAGTGGCGTCAGCACAATCCACACTTGTTCCTGTGTTACTGGGGCTCAGTCCCGTAAGTTGATCCCCTGATGTGTGTCCGGCAAGTTCGCCAGCTCTGTCCTCATTCCCACTACAGGAATGTGGACAGAGCTGGAGACCTTGCTGGACACACATCAGGGGATCAAGTGACGAGACTGAGCCCCAGGAACACAGGAACAAGTGTAGATTGTGCTGACGCCACTTCAGAGATTTAGCTGGCGGGGATGGAGGCCGGGGGAAATACTAGAGACAGTGGAGCCAGAGGCCTAAGTGGAGCACGGTAAAAAATCAGTAGTGGTTTGAATGTGGATGGAGCTGGAGACTTTGCCGTCCACACAGCAGGGGAGCAGCTGGCGTTACTGAACCCCACTAACACAGGAGCTAGTGTTTTTCTCTGTGCAGACGACACATCTGAGCGACAACTGGCTGTGTTGAAGCACAGGGATTATAGTTCAGGTGGTAGAAACATGAACACAACAGCAGACCTGGATACAGTTGCCAACCAATTATTTAGTCGGGAAGAGGACTGGCAAAGTCTTGGGAGATCTAGGCCTGGTTCATTTTCAGAAAAGTCAGCCGGTCAACATTATCGGAAGATTGTCGCGTGCGACGATCTGTTAGTACACCACCTGCGGCACTAAAGACGCGTTCCGATACTACACTGGCAGCAGGGCAAGCCAGCACCTCCAATGCATACTGGCTAAGCTCTGGCCATGTATCCAGCTTAGAGACCCAAAACTTGAAGGGGGAAGAGCCATCTGGGAGTACAGTGACAGGGCAAGACATGTAGTCTGTCACCATCTGACGGAAATGTTGCCTCCTGCTGACTCGAGCCGTCATTGATGGTGTAGACAATTGTGGCGGACACACAAAACTTTGCCACATTTGGGCCATAGTGGTCTTGCCTTGTGCTGTGGCACTGCCTCTGCTCCCTCTCTGTGCCGATTTTCCTCCACTGCCTCGACGAACAGAGCTGCTTTGTAAAGCACTAGCACCACTGCTGTCGGGTGGAATGGAAAACATGATGGACTGCACCAGTGTCTCTTGGTACTCCCGCAGTTTACGCTCCCGGTTCAAGGTTGGTATGAGGGTTTGCAAGTTGTCCCGGTAGCGAGGATCTAGGAGGGTGTACACCCAATAATCAGCCGTGTAGAGAATGTGGGCGATGCGGCGGTCGTTTCTCAGGCACTGCAGCATGAAATAAACCATGTGCTGCAGACTCCCAACTGCCAAAGAAACGCTGTCCCCTGCTTGAGGCGTGACCTCTGCCTGCTCTGCATCACCCCACCCTCGCTGGACATACTGACTAGAGCTTTGTGTACCTCCCTCCTCTTGAGAGATGTCTTCCTCCTCCATCGACTTCTCCTCATCCTCCTCACAAAGCGTCCCCTGCCTAGCCCTTTGTGAGGAAACACGTAGCGCAGACTGTCCAGAAGCAGATGGCATTTGGGAATCCTCCTCCTCCACCTCTTCCGAAACCTCATCCCTTAGTGCTTGCAGTGTTTTTTGAAGCAGTCAGATAAGGGGGACAGTCATGCTGACTAGTGCATCATCTGCACTCGCCATCCGCGTGGATTCATCGAAGGCACGCAAAACGAGGCAGATGTCCTTCATAGAGGCCGACTCAATGGTACTGAAGTGTGACCGGCGCACAGTGCGACTTGCTTGCGCCTGATGCAGCTGGTACTCCATGACTGCTGCCTGCTGCTCACACAACCGCTCCAACATATGTAACGTTGAATTCCAACGGGTGGGTAGGTCACATATGATGCGATGTTCCGGAAGGCATAATCGGCGCTGCAGAGCAGCGAGGCGCGATCTTGCCGTGCTGGAACGCCGCAAGTGAGCACACTCTATGCGGACCTTGTGCAACAGTGCATCAAGATCCGGATAGTCCCTCATAAAGCTCTGCACGACCAAGTTCAGCACATGTGCCAGGCATGGGATGTGAGTGATGTTGCCTAGGCCAAGAGCTGCCACCAGATTTCGACCATTGTCACACACTATCAAGCCCGGCTGGAGATTCGCTGGCCCAAACCACACATCGCTCTCCTGCTTGATGGCATTCCAGAGCTCCTGCGCTGTGTGGCTTCGATTCCCCAAAGAAATTAATTTGAGTACAGACTGTTGACGTTTGGCCACGGCTTTGCTCATATCGGTCGTAACAGGCTCCTGCTCTGCTGTTTCTGAGCAGCTTGAGTAGGAGGAGGAGTCTATGTGTACAGACTGGAGTCCTGCAATCCGTGCCATTGGAAGAACACGTACAGTGCCACTCTCCAGATCTGTACCCGGCTCCACAACATTGACCCAATGGGCAGTGAGGGAAAGGTATCGTCCCTGTCCATGGTTACTGGTCCACGCATCGGTGGTCAGGTGGACCTTGCTACTGACGGCGTTTAGTAGCGCATGTTTTATTTTGCCCTCCACATGTTGCTGCAGGGCAGGGACGGCTCGCCTGCTGAAATAAAAGCAGCTGGGCACGGTGTATTGTGGGACTGCCAATGCCATGAAGTCCCGGAAGGTGTCAGTCTCCACCAGCCTGAATAAGAGCATTTCAACTGCCAGAAGTTTGGCAATGCCAGCATTCAGAGACTGTGCTCGGGGATGGTTTGCCGAGTATGGCCGCCTTTTATTCCATGCCTGTGCTACCGATGGCTGTGATGGATGGGAACGTGGTGCTATGGGTGGAATGTGACAGGGTCTCTGGACAACAGTGGCAGAGGTTCTTCCTGGGCGATCCTGTGAGGAAGCCGAACCAGCTGTGTGTGAGCTGGAGGAAGAGGCCCCAACACGAGCTGAAGAGGTGGTAGTTGGTGCTGTACGTTGGCCTATGTCTTCAGTGTGTCTCTGTAACTCCAGCTCGTGCTTGGTCCGCACATGTTTCCACATATTTGTGGTATTGAGGTTGCTGACATTTCTCCCTCTTTTTACTTTCTGATGACACAGCTTTCATTTGACAAAGCAAATGTCATCTGCAACTGTGTCAAAAAAGGACCAAGCACTGCAAGTCTTGGGAGCACCCGTTTTGCCTTTGGAAAGAGGAATGCTCCTAAACGGTGCCGAAGTGGAGGCTACAGGCAACCACGTCTTCCCCCTCCCTCACCTTCCTGTTTTGGCCGGTAGGGGAATCTCTTCCTCAGAGCTGCTCCCATCACCTTCCTGTTCCTCACGCCATGATGGGTCAGGGACCTCATCATCTACCCTCCCCTCTTCAAACAGCTGCTTCTCAGGGGTTGTCTTGCCAGCACCGTACGCAACAGAAAGTGGCAACTGAGTCTCATCATCATCTGATGCGTACTGAGGTGTGCAGACCATAGGCACTGGCCCACTCGCCTCTTCAGATTCAGAGGGACAAAGAAGTTGCGCATCACTGCATACCCCCTTTTCTTCACATTCAGGAATGCTGCTTGGCTGGCCCCCTCTTTCCAAGCCAACAGATTCCGAGAACAGAAGAAGAGACTGTGATGGCTCCTGTCCATGGCTCTCTGACTGCCTGGGCACTTTGGCAGGTGGTGAAGAGACAGATGGTTGCTCTTCAGTGCTCTGGTCTTGAGAGGCTGTGGAAGTAATGGATGGCAGTGTCGATGCGTTAGCTGCCATCCATCCGACAACGGCTTCAATTTGTTCCTCCCGCAGCAGTGGGGTACGGTGAGGTCCTACAAAGCAGCGCATAAAGGACTGTTGCCTGCTAAAACTGGGGGATGCTGATTCACTGGTGCCCGCAGCTGGCACAGAATCCCCACATCCTCTACCTGCAGAATCCCCATGTCCTCTCCCTGCTGAAACTCCACGCCCACGTGCCTTACTCCCTGCCTTCTTCATCTTGCTAGACTGATAAAGATACGCAGAAAAGTACAAAGGGGGGCCTTAGTGTGCTTATTCCTGAACTGCTGGTTACAGGTATAAGAAACACTAATTTTATGAAGTGTGTGTGTGGACTACACTTTAATAGGAGCTAATGTGGCCTACACAAGTTTGAAATGTAGTGCTTGGTGAACATTTTTTTTTTTTTTTTGGGGAAAAAAAGTTAAAGTATGTGAACCAAGATTTGAAAGTGATAGTATCACCAAATTTTTGGAGCTATTACAATGCAGGCAGGTAACCTACAATGCAAAAGATGAGGCTCCAAAAAAATTGTGTAATACTAATCTAGCTGTGCCGTCAGGGCACAAGCCAGAAAAAAGGCTCCTCTATCTACTCCTATATAGTGTTTGCAACCAACCAATGTAGGTGGATACGGATGGAATCACACTAATAGGAGAAGAAAAAATGAGCTGCACTCAAAGAAAAATATGTGTGAGGCAGTGACGCACGCTGAGCGGCTTACAACCAGACGTAGCTGCAGGACACACTACTCAGCGTGAGCTGCACTCACACACAGAGACCTCTCAGACAGCCGTGAACAGTGCAGCAAAGTGGGCACTGGCACTGACAGGCTGCAGAAAGGCTCTGCTGTCTACCACTAGTGTTTGCAACCACAGATGGAAGCACACTAGATAGTATTGATGGCAAAAAGGCAGCTCAAAAATAAAAATATGTATGAGGCAGCAGTGATGCACGCTGGGCGGCCTACAACCTGACGTGGCTGTAGGACCCACTCCACAGCATGAGCTGCACTCACACAGCCCTTGCAGACAGCTGTGAACACTGCTGCTAGGGCAAAGAAAGCTACAGTGGTGGTTTATGTAGCCTGGGTAAAGCACACAATGATTGTGATAATCGCTATTTCTAACTGTCCCTCACAGCCTTCAACAGCAGCCTGTCCCTAACTGAATGCGACAGCAGAGTGACCAGAAATGGCAGCGGCAGCCGCTTTTATAGTGCATCATAACATCATTTCAGCAGCCAATCACAGCCATGCCATTAGTTAACATGCCTACATGCTTAACAGGATGTGCCCACACTTCTGAGGATTCCCATTGGCTTAATCAAAGCAAGCGGGCTCATAGCATTATGGGAACTTCCGATTCCGGTATTCGATATGAGAAAAGTATCGGAAGTCAGTATCAAAATTCCGATACAGCTGATATCGGCCGATACCCGATACTCGCGGTATCGGAAAGCTCAACATTAATCGTAAGGTGACAACAAGACCATGGCTTACCAATAGATATGGGTCAATAAGACACCTATCCATTACTAATCCTATATTTGTATTGGAAATAAACATACAACCAGAATAAAGTCCTTTAATTGAAAAATGAAACAGACTCTTTCAATATTCTCAAATAAACTATACTTACAACCTCACCTATTCCACCAAAGCCCTCGATATCCTGTAATAAAAATAAAATAAAAAAGCAACAATACATCATGTCTGTCCGTCATTCTGTCCCACGACATAATCCATGTTTGGAGGATAATTAGTTTTCAACCTGAACAGTATCAAGAACCACTGGTGAATGTGCTGCTGGGAATGCAGCATCAGAAACCAGGGGTGACATCATAGAGGTTACCTCCGGTCACTGGACTCTATTCCTAGTCGTGCAGAGCTGTGGTGAGATCCGGGGTCACTTATAAAATTCACATACCAGGAAACAGTATATTAGTTCCAAAAAGGTGGCACTTGTTGGGCATTACCACTGTTAAGACACATCTAGGTAAGTTCCTTTGGGGGGGCTAATTTCCAAAATGCGGTCACTTGTGGGGCATTTCCACAGTTTAGGCACATCAGGGGCTCTCCAAATGAGACATGATGCCCGCAAGACCATTCCATCAAAGTCAGCATTCCAAAGCAGCACTTTTTCCCTTCCAAGCCCCGAAGTGTGCCCATACAGTAGTTTTCTCCCACATGTGAGGTATTAGCGTACTCAAGACAAATTGGACAACAAATTTTGGGGAAAAATTTCTCTTGTTATCCCTGAAAAAAATAAAAATTGGGTACTAAAACATCATTTTTGTGGGAAAAAAAAAGATTTTTTTAAATTCACAGCCGGGCGTTATAAACTTTATTGAAACACTTGAGGGTTCAATTTGCTCAACACACATCTAGATAAGTTCCTTGGGGGGGTCTATAGGTCTATAGGGGTTTCCACTGTTTAAGCACATCAGGAGCTCTCCAAACGCAACATGGCATCCGTTCTCAATTCTGGCCAATTTTGCATTGAAAAAGTCAAACGTCGCTCCTTCCCTTCCAAGCTGGGCTATGTTCCCAAACAGTAGATTACCCCCATATATTGGGTATCAGCGTACTCAGGACAAATTGCACAATAACATTTGGTGTCCAATTTCTCCTGTTACCCTTGGAAAAATTAAAAATTGGGGTGAAAAATCATTTTTGTGGAAAAAATATGATTTTTTTCATTGCTCTACGTTATAAACATCTGTGAAGCACTTGGGGGTTCAAAGTGCTCACCACACATCTAGATGAGTTCCTTGGGGTCTAGTTTCCAAAATTTTGTCACTTGTGAGAGGCTTCCACTGACTATGCACATCAGGGGCTCTCCAAACGCGACATGGCATCCGTTCTCAATTACAGGCAATCTTGCGTTGAAAACTCAAACGGTGTTCCTTCGCTCCCGAGCTCTGCCATGCGCCCAAACAATGGTTTACCTGCACATATGGGGTTTTCAGCGTACTCAGGACAAATTGCACAATAACATTTGGTGTAAAATTTGTCCTGTTACCCTTGGTAAAATAAAAAAATTTGGATCTGAAATAATTTTTTGTGAAAAAAGTCAAATGTTCATTTTTTTAAACATTCCAAATTTTCTTGTAAAGCATCATAAGGGTTAATCAACTTCTCAAATATGGTTTTAAGCACCATGAGGGGTGTAGTTTTTATATTGGTGTCACTTTTGGGTATTTTCTATCATATAGAGCCCTTAAAATGACTTCAAATGTGATGTGGTCCCTAAAAAAATGGTGTTGTAAAAATGAGAAATCGCTTTTTAACTTTTAACCCTTGTAACTTCCCAATGAAAAAAATATTTGGTTCCAAAATTGTGCTGATGTAAATTAGACATGTGGGAAATGTTACTTATTATGTATTTAGAGTGACATATCTCTGTGATTTAGGCTGTGTTCACACGCAGCATTTTTTTCGTGTTTTTCCCACAGATTTATCAAAAAATCCGCTCAAAAAACGCTTAAAAGAAGCTTCCCATTCATTTGAATGCATTTTTTTCTTCTTGTGCATATTGATGCGTTTTTTACCGCGAAAAAAACGCTTTGCGGTAAAAACGCAGCATGCTCATTAATTTTGCGGTAAATTCTGCATTTCTGGCTATTTTCTATGTGTGTGGGGCAAATCTGTTAGACAACACTTGCCCACGGTGAGGGAGGAGGAAGAATCAGAAGATGCGGTTGATGGGGTGGACGGTGGTCGGCGAGGCATGCTCGTCTGCATTTTAGCACAGTGAGATCCACAGATTAACGAATCTTGATCGCGCATCTGCCAGTAGTCAAATTATTGCATTTTTTTATCTTATTTTGTCATTTTTAGCAAAGTGGGCAAAGTTGGCAGGTTACTTGATTTGTGTCATTTGTGAAAGTCTGAAAAAAACACCTAAGCTAGGCAACTGCAGACCCACGAATGCTGCTGGTCAATGACAGAGGTAGGGCTGAGTATGCATTCATTCAAAAGATATAAGCCAGCTCACCGACTTCCATAGGAGCACGGATCACCATCCCACAGTGGTAAATTTAACGAAGAAAGGAAAATTATCCAGCTCCACACGATACTCGATTTAGGAATTTATTCCAGTAGAGACAATATACAAGTCAGCTCCAGAGTTGCATAGCTCACACAGGAGCGGCATTAGCGACGCGTTTCGATCGCTGACTGCGATCTTTATCAAAGCTACTACATCAAAATCACACACAGGTTAAAAAGGAGCAAAGACCAATCCGAAGTCTGATACAAATCACATGATTGGAAGGTCCTGTTCCATTAATACAATACAGACAAACAACAAATTTGTGAAATATATCTCAAAATTACATATAAAATATGCAAAAGAAACACTATATAAATGTAAAAAACACTTATAATAGGAAAAATCCACAATTTTATCGAAGACAATAAAACTACATGTATAAATTCATGAATCATGTGACCGCAAAAGCTGACCTAACCAGCGCAAAAACTATTAGCGGTATCACATATATTTATCACAAAACATGAAAAATATCATACACAAATCTATACAAGCAAGAATAAAAAACATTATATTATGAACATGCTCTGAGATATTAATAATGAAACATGATTTCATTCTTCTTGTTTAATCCATCAGGAAATCTCGTCCCCAGATTAAAAATCCAGAAAGCCTCCCGGGTGAGCAGAGTTCTTCTGATATCACCACCCCTAGAAGATTTCCTGATTTTTTCAATACCTGCCACCTGCAGGGAAGCAATATTACGAGAATGGAAATTAATAAAATGTTTGGCTACAGAAGAAATATTACGGACTCCACTTGTAACATTGATAACATCATATAGATGTTCAGCTATCCTAGTTTTCAATTTCCTAGATGTACAACCTACATAAGATTTATTACAAATAGTGCAATCAATTTTGTACACCACAAAATCAGTATTACAATTAATAAATTATTGATTTTGAACGATGTGGATTTATCATTGTTATGAAAAAATTTAGTTTTCACCATATGTTTACAAGTCCTACAATTGTTGCCTCCACATTTATAATTACCTCTATTGTCCAACCATGTACCCTTATTATTTCTAGATGAAAAAAGACTTGGTGATAAAATATTGCCTAAAGTGGGGGCTCTACGTGCAACTATGTTACATCCCTCTCCTAATACAGCAGCCAAGATAGGATCCTCATATAATAGAGGCAAAAATTTATTAATAATCTTTTTAATTTCAACAAATTGAGGGCTAAATTGAAAACATATAAATGGATTTTTGGACATAACAGATTTTATATTCTTATTATCAGCTGAAGCACACCTGTCTTCTGTAACTAAATGCAAAGCTCTATTCAACATCCAATTGGGATCATTTCTGTTTCTCAATTTGTTACAAGATCTATTAAGTTCCTGCTGCAAACTGTTGTTATTCTTACAATTCCTTTTAATTCTTGTAAGCTCACCCACAGGAATCGACTTCACTGTATGTCTCGGATGACTGCTATTGGCATGCAGGATAGTATTTCCTGCCATTGGTTTAGAATAAGTACGGGTGGAAATAAGCTGACCTGGAACACCCTGCAAAAATAAATCTAAAAATGAAATCTCATTTTTATTATGCACAAAAGTAAATTTTAAATTATATTCATTGGAATTGATATATTCCACAAAGTCTGGTATGGCAGACACATCTCCTCTCCAAATAATTAAAGTATCATCAATGTATCTACCATACCAGACGATGTGATGAGCAAACTCATTTGTTAAAGAATACAACAAATTATGTTCCCAAAAGGCCATAACGATGTTTGCCAATGATGGTGAAAATTTTGCACCCATCGCTACGCCCTTACATTGTAAATAACAAATGTGATCAAATGACAAAAAATTATGAGTCAAAAGATAAAAAGTAACCTGTAACATAAAATTAATCAAATCAGAAGAATAATCGCTATGTTCCACAAGATGGAATTCCAAAGCTTCCAAAGCAATGTTGTGGGGTATATTAGTATAAAGAGCTGTGACATCACAGCTCAGCCATGAATAATCTGGTAACCATTTCTTCTGTGTCAAAATATCAAGAACATCACCAGTATCCTTAATAAAACCAGGAATCATGCGAACTAAAGGTTGCAATAGAGAATCCAACCACTCACCCAAATGCTCATTAATAGAACCGATTCCCGAGACTATAGGTCTCATAGACGGAAAATCCTCATTTTTATGGATCTTAGGCTAGTTTCACACTTGCTTTTTTTTGCAGCGCGTTTTTCCTGCAAAAAAACGCATTGAAAAAACGCATACATAAGCATACAACTGCTGCGTTTTTTTCAAGCATTTTTATGAGCATGCATGAAAAAAACGCAGCGTTTTTATGCGTTTGTATGCGTTTTTAGTGCATTTTTACCGCGTTTGCGTTTTTTTCCAACATTTTTAGGTGGCCCCTCACACTACCCAAACCATGACTTTACTAACCCTAACCCTGACCCTAACCCTAACCCTAACCCTGACCCTAACCCTAACCCTAACCCTGACCCTAACCCTTAACCAAATCATACTTAACCCTAACCCAAACCCTAAACCCTAACTAACCCTAACCCTAACCCTGACCCTGACCCTAACCCTAACCCTAACCCTGACCCTAACCCTAACCCTAACCCTAACCCTGACCCTAACCCTAACCCTAACCCTGACCCTAACCCTTAACAAAACCATACTTAACCCTAACCCTAACCCTAACCCTAACCCTAACCCTAACCCTAACCCTATTGGCATGCAGGATAGTATTTCCTGCCATTGGTTTAGAATAAGTACGGGTGGAAATAAGCTGACCTGGAACACCCTGCAAAAATAAATCTAAAAATGAAATCTCATTTTTATTATGCACAAAAGTAAATTTTAAATTATATTCATTGGAATTGATATATTCCACAAAGTCTGGTATGGCAGATACATCTCCTCTCCAAATAATTAAAGTATCATCAATGTATCTACCATACCAGACGATGTGATGAGCAAACTCATTTGTTAAAGAATACAAAAAATTATGTTCCCAAAAGGCCATAACGATGTTTGCCAATGATGGTGAAAATTTTGCACCCATCGCTACGCCCTTACATTGTAAATAACAAATGTGATCAAATGACAAAAAATTATGAGTCAAAAGATAAAAAGTAACCTGTAACATAAAATTAATCAAATCAGAAGAATAATCGCTATGTTCCACAAGATGGAATTCCAAAGCTTCCAAAGCAATGTTGTGGGGTATATTAGTATAAAGAGCTGTGACATCACAGCTCAGCCATGAATAATCTGGTAACCATTTCTTCTGTGTCAAAATATCAAGAACATCACCAGTATCCTTAATAAAACCAGGAATCATGCGAACTAAAGGTTGCAATAGAGAATCCAACCACTCACCCAAATGCTCATTAATAGAACCGATTCCCGAGACTATAGGTCTCATAGACGGAAAATCCTCATTTTTATGGATCTTAGGCTAGTTTCACACTTGCTTTTTTTTGCAGCGCGTTTTTCCTGCAAAAAAACGCATTGAAAAAACGCATACATAAGCATACAACTGCTGCGTTTTTTTCAAGCATTTTTATGAGCATGCATGAAAAAAACGCAGCGTTTTTATGCGTTTGTATGCGTTTTTAGTGCATTTTTACCGCGTTTGCGTTTTTTTCCAACATTTTTAGGTGGCCCCTCACACTACCCAAACCATGACTTTACTAACCCTAACCCTGACCCTAACCCTAACCCTAACCCTGACCCTAACCCTAACCCTAACCCTGACCCTAACCCTTAACCAAATCATACTTAACCCTAACCCAAACCCTAAACCCTAACTAACCCTAACCCTAACCCTAACCCTGACCCTAACCCTAACCCTAACCCTGACCCTAACCCTAACCCTAACCCTAACCCTGACCCTAACCCTAACCCTAACCCTGACCCTAACCCTTAACAAAACCATACTTAACCCTAACCCTGACCCTAACCCTAACCCTAACCCTGACCCTGACCCTAACCCTAACCCTAACCCTGACCCTAACCCTAAACCTAACCCTGACCCTAACCCTTAACAAAACCATACTTAACCCTAATCCTGACCCTAACCCTGACCCTAATCCTTAACAAAACCATACTTAACCCTAACCCTGACCTTAACCCTAACCCTGACCCTAACCCTAACCCTGACCCTAACCCTAACCCTGACCCTAACCCTTAACAAAACCATACTTAACCCTAATCCTGACCCTAACCCTGACCCTAATCCTTAACAAAACCATACTTAACCCTAACCCTGACCCTAACCCTGACCCTAACCCTAACCCTAACCCTGACCCTAACCCTAACCCTAACCCTAACCCTGACCCTAACCCTTAACAAAACCATACTTAACCCTAATCCTGACCCTAACCCTGACCCTAACCCTTAACCAAACCATACTTAACCCTAACCCTGACCCAAACCCCAACCCTAACCCTGACCCTGACCCTAACCCTAACCCTAAACCCCCTTAACTAACCCTAACTCTAACCCAAACCCCTAAATTCCATGGTTAAAAAAAAAAACGCATATGCAAAAAAACGCATACATGAGCATGCCAGTGTGCACATATGCGCATCCATAGGCTATAATGGCCATTTTTAGCGCAAAACGTGCGCATATGTGCGCATGCGCTTTTTTGCAGGGCCAAAAAATGCAACATGCTGCGTCTGGAAAATACCAACGCACACCCCAAAAAAACGCAGCGCATGAAAATCGCATACATGCGCTTACAAGCGCGCAGGTATGCGCACCCATGTTAAATATAGGGGAAAAAACGCATGCGCAGGTATGCGTTTTTTTCCAGCGCTAAAAAACGCAAATGTGAAACCAGCCTTAGGTAAACCATGTAAAATGGGTAAAACCGGATTTGACACTTCCAAGAAATCAGCTTGTTTCTTCGTTAGCACCCCCAATGACAAACCCTCCTGGAGAATTTTATTAACTTGAATTTTATATAAAGAGGTAGGATTGTTTGACAATTTTTTATAAATAGAAGAATCAGAAAGCATTTCTTGAATTTTAACCTTATAATCACTGGAATTCATCACCACCACCACTCCTCCTTTATCCGACATTTTGATAGTAATGTCCGTCATATCCTTCAATTCTTGTATCGCCTTTTTCTCTTTAATTGACAGATTCATTTTTCTACTGAAATCATTCTTCTTGTCATGTAGAATCTTTCATTCATGTTCAATAACATCTTGAAAACGGTCCATACACTCTGAACGCGACTGAATTGGATAAAAAAATGGATTTTTCGTTTTTAACTCAGCAGATTGATTAATAGAAACATTCTCATCAAAATTTTCCTTAGACAAATCTTTCAATGATATAAGAGAAATCTGCTCCTGAAAATCCAAATCATGATATTCATTGGAAAAAACCGCATCAGAATTTTCCAAAACATCAGGAGAACCAGTCCAAAAGTGCTTCCTAATGGTCAAATTGCGAATAAACTTATTGACATCAAGCAATGTTGAAAAAAGATTAAAATCCTTATCAGGAACAAAATTCAAGCCATATGCCAAGACTTTAATATGATCAATAGACAAAGTCCTAGATGAAATATTGAGCACATTATCAATAACGTTTATTTCCTTCTGAAACTCTTCCTGTGGCGAGTCATCATACCAAAATTGTTTTCTATGTTTGCGCCCACCGCGCCTTTTACGTTTTTTGACCTATTAAAATTGACTGAACTACTAGAAGAAGACTACTAGAATTACAAAAAAACGCATTCTAGACAGCGTGTCAGTTTTTCATCTGAAGGAGATTCCATTGAAAATAATCTGGAAACATCAGAAGCATCTTCTAGTAGTTCAGTCAATTTTAATAGGTCAAAAAATGTAAAAGGCGCGGTGGGCGCAAACATAGAAAACAATTTTGGTATGATGACTCGCCGCAGAAAGAGTTTCAGAAGGAAATAAACGTTATTGATAATGTGCTCAATATTTCATCTAGGACTTTGTCTATTGATCATATTAAAGTCTTGGCATATGGCTTGAATTTTGTTCCTGATAAGGATTTTAATCTTTTTTCAACATTGCTTGATGTCAATAAGTTTATTCCAATTTGACCATTAGGAAGCACTTTTGGACTGGTTCTCCTGATGTTTTGGAAAATTCTGATGCGGTTTTTTCCAATGAATGTCATGATTTGGATTTTCAGGAGCAGATTTCTCTTATATCATTGAAAGAATTGTCTAAGGAAAATTTTGATGAGAATGTTTCTATTAATCAATCTGCTGAGTTAAAAACGAAAAATCCATTTTTTTATCCAATTCAGTCGCGTTCAGAGTGTATGGACCGTTTTCAAGATGTTATTGAACATGAATGAAAGATTCTACATGACAAGAAGAATGATTTCAGTAGAAAAATGAATCTGTCAATTAAAGAGAAAAAGGCGATACAAGAATTGAAGGATATGACGGACATTACTATCAAAATGTCGGATAAAGGAGGAGTGGTGGTGGTGATGAATTCCAGTGATTATAAGGTTCAAATTCAAGAAATGCTTTCTGATTCTTCTGTTTATAAAAAATTGTCAAACAATCCTACCTCTTTATATAAAATTCAAGTTAATAAAATTCTCCAGGAGGGTTTGTCATTGGGGGTGCTAACGAAGAAACAAGCTGATTTCTTGGAAGTGTCAAATCCGGTTTTACTCATTTTACATGGTTTACCTAAGATCCATAAAAATGAGGATTTTCCGTCTATGAGACCTATAGTCTCGGGAATCGGTTCTATTAATGAGCATTTGGGTGAGTGGTTGGATTCTTTATTGCAACCTTTAGTTCGCATGATTCCTGGTTTTATTAAGGATACTGGTGATGTTCTTGATATTTTGACACAGAAGAAATGGTTACCAGATTATTCATGGCTGAGCTGTGATGTCACAGCTCTTTATACTAATATACCCCACAACATTGCTTTGGAAGCTTTGGAATTCCATCTTGTGGAACATAGCGATTATTCTTCTGATTTGATTAATTTTATGTTACAGGTTACTTTTTATCTTTTGACTCATAATTTTTTGTCATTTGATCACATTTGTTATTTACAATGTAAGGGCGTAGCGATGGGTGCAAAATTTTCACCATCATTGGCAAACATCGTTATGGACTTTTGGGAACATAATTTTTTGTATTCTTTAACAAATGAGTTTGCTCATCACATCGTCTGGTATGGTAGATACATTGATGATACTTTAATTATTTGGAGAGGAGATGTATCTGCCATACCAGACTTTGTGGAATATATCAATTCCAATGAATATAATTTAAAATTTACTTTTGTGCATAATAAAAATGAGATTTCATTTTTAGATTTATTTTTGCAGGGTGTTCCAGGTCAGCTTATTTCCACCCGTACTTATTCTAAACCAATGGCAGGAAATACTATCCTGCATGCCAATAGCAGTCATCCGAGACATACAGTGAAGTCGATCCCTGTGGGTGAGCTTACAAGAATTAAAAGGAATTGTAAGAATAACAACAGTTTGCAGCAGGAACTTAATAGATCTTGTAACAAATTGAGAAACAGAAATTATCCCAATTGGATGTTGAATAGAGCTTTGCATTTAGTTACAGAAGACAGGTGTGCTTCAGCTGATAATAAGAATATAAAATCTGTTATGTCCAAAAATCCATTTATATGTTTTCAATTTAGCCCTCAATTTGTTGAAATTAAAAAGATTATTAATAAATTTTTGCCTCTATTATATGAGGATCCTATCTTGGCTGCTGTATTAGGAGAGGGATGTAACATAGTTGCACGTAGAGCCCCCACTTTAGGCAATATTTTATCACCAAGTCTTTTTTCATCTAGAAATAATAAGGGTACATGGTTGGACAATAGAGGTAATTATAAATGTGGAGGCAACAATTGTAGGACTTGTAAACATATGGTAAAAACTAAATTTTTTCATAACAATGATAAATCCACATCGTTCAAAATCAATAATTTATTAATTGTAATACTGATTTTGTGGTGTACAAAATTGATTGCACTATTTGTAATAAATCTTATGTAGGTTGTACATCTAGGAAATTGAAAACTAGGATAGCTGAACATCTATATGATGTTATCAATGTTACAAGTGGAGTCCGTAATATTTCTTCTGTAGCCAAACATTTTATTAATTTCCATTCTCGTAATATTGCTTCCCTGCAGGTGGCAGGTATTGAAAAAATCAGGAAATCTTCTAGGGGTGGTGATATCAGAAGAACTCTGCTCACCCGGGAGGCTTTCTGGATTTTTAATCTGGGGACGAGATTTCCTGATGGATTAAACAAGAAGAATGAAATCATGTTTCATTATTAATATCTCAGAGCATGTTCATAATATAATGTATTTTATTCTTGCTTGTATAGATTTGTTTATGATATTTTTCATGTTTTGTGATAAATATATGTGATACCGCTAATAGTTTTTGCGCTGGTTAGGTCAGCTTTTGCGGTCACATGATTCATGAATTTATACATGTAGTTTTATTGTCTTCGATAAAATTGTGGATTTTTCCTATTATAAGTGTTTTTTACATTTATATAGTGTTTCTTTTGCATATTTTATATGTAATTTTGAGATATATTTCACAAATTTGTTGTTTGTCTGTATTGTATTAATGGAACAGGACCTTCCAATCATGTGATTTGTATCAGACTTCGGATTGGTCTTTGCTCCTTTTTAACCTGTGTGTGATTTTGATGTAGTAGCTTTGATAAAGATCGCAGTCAGCGATCGAAACGCGTCGCTAATGCCGCTCCTGTGTGAGCTATGCAACTCTGGAGCTGAGTTGTATATTGTCTCTACTGGAATAAATTCCTAAATTGAGTATCGTGTGGAGCTGGATAATTTTCCTTTCTTCTGAGTATGCATTGCATGTCTTGGTTGCATGACTCTGTGTCTGTGGGAAGCAGCAACACAGTCTCCCCGTCTTCCTCCTACTCTGCTGAGATACTCAGCTGCATGCTTCTGGGTTTACACCAATTTTAACCTATTACCTCATTGGCATCCTCTCTGTTCACCCACTTCTCGCACTGAGAGCCACCCTTCTCCTCTTCCTACCCTGACAGCACAGTACAGTCTGCGAGTGCCTCAAGTATCTGCGTTTCGTCAGAATAGCCTCCACGCCCCGGGTCTAACATCTGTTGATGAGGGTTTTGATTCTGCTCTGACCCTACTTCATTTAGGCATCATTGCAGATGATTTCCTTCTCTTGACTTTATGAATCTTTGGAATACACTTCCGAGGCACATGGCATAGAATGTGTAAACAGATCTGCAGACTCAGCCATCTGTGGTTCCCAACAGTCAGTTGGTTGGTTGGAAAGTTGTGACATGGGGGAAAGCAAGGGTAACTTGGGTGCCACCTCTGAGGACTGTAGTGTGAGAGATGTGAAGGTGGAGGAAGAGGAGCACAGCCCACTTGATGCATCGTTTTCCATCTACTGGAGCACATGTTCTTTCTGGCCCTCATATACAAAGTTAACCATTGTGCGAATGTCAAAGAAAGGGAGTGGAGTACCCTCTCCAGTAACAGAAGTTGTAAAATTGCTGCACAATTGCTCATTGCAGCAAAACAAACAAACCAACTTGTCATCCTTCACATCATACCTGTCTCACAACTCTAAACAGATATTCAGTGCTTTATATTTTGCCCTACTTCTATCAGCTCCTCCTAAGGCTTCCCATTCAATATGGAGGTGTCTGAGCAACATTGTTAGTTTGCCTTGCATGCTTGCAAGTTGCCATGTTCCCCTAGGTCTGCCCATCTACCCTGTACCTGTTTAAGGCATTGGGTATCTCCCACTGCACAGGATAAATCCTGAGCCTTGCCTTCTGTGGTCTCTCATTCACTCGCGGCCACAGAGGAGACTGCTCAGCAAAGAGGTCGGTCCCGGCACCTTGCTCAAGCTAGTGTTGTCGGGTTGGTTGCTGCTGCCATCCCTGGTTCAGCTATAGCAGCCTGCACTAGCCAGTGGCGAGCAGCTCCTGTGACTAAGTCCCTCTTTCGCTCCACTGAGCATGCCCGTGGCTCAACCTCTCTTTGGAGTTCAGGGGTCACATGCTCAGGTCCCGTGTCTGTTCTGATTGGACCACATGGAAGGTCCCAGAAGGTCGCCACTATAAAAGACTTGCATGGCTGCTCGGCCATACACTAGTATAGACTCAGATGGCTAGTTGTGAGTGTGATGATGGATGCTTGTGAACCGATGACTGACTCATTAAGACTCCCTCCCTCTGGTTGTTCTTGTTTATAGGGTCAAGGTGTAGAGTCAGCGTCGAGTAGTGGCACTGCCTAGCACCGCAGTGCTCCCAGCTCTTCTCACATGTTAGCGCCAGTGTGTGCCATTCTACACAAGGCACCACTGTACCGCTTATACAGCAGCATCCGTCAGTGCGGCACCTTGCGCAGATAATGCTCTTTCCAGCTCTAGCTTAGGCTGGTTAGTGGCGTCTGTCAGGGCAGCGCTGCATGCTGTTGGAGCGGTATCGCTAGTCACTTTGTCCAGGCATCGCAGTTGCGGTGCTGAATGCTAGTTTGACTAGAGGGACTCTAGCCATGTGCCCTTGGAGCAGAGTCCTGTGTCTTTACACTAGCACTCCCCTTGCCGGGCTCTGTGAGCGTAACAGGCTCCGGCGTTTATGTTTTGCTATTCTTTGCAGCAACAGAATCCGCCACTGTACACAAGTGGTGACGTTAACCAACCTGTGTCCAGCTATTGTATTTTCATACAATGTCCGTCATTACCGAGCAGCAGATAACATCTCTGTACGGTGGACCCCGGGCTGCGAACGCACTTTGATACCACCATTTTATTACTTGGTGCGTTCCGCCAGCCTTAACAACCTGTCTGCTTGCACCTGTCTTGTCTCCTTTTCCATCATCCAGTCCAGGTCACCCCTGCCAGTGCCCATCTGTCTAACACTAGGTCCAGCCTACACCTGCCAGTGCTTTTCTGTTCCTCAGCTAGTCCCATAGGCACCTGTGGCTCCATTGTCCCTACAGTGCCTAAATGCATTTTTCTTCTCTACTTCAGGCCGTACCAGCATAGCCACTCTAGGGGTCAGCTGCCACCCTCTATAGGTCAGCCCTGGAGTAATACATGGTGCCACTTCCTTTCCTTCCTTGGGTTGTGGTTTTCACCTTCTGCCGCTTATCCAAGGTCGGTTTTTCTAGGCCACCTAGTTACACCTCTCCAGGCTTTCCGAGGGCTAAGGAGCCTTGCCCATTACAGACTCCATCTACTAGCTTGTCTGTAGTGTAAGAGGTGTCGGTCCCCATTATACTATTTCTACTTGATGCCACTTTGGTGGTGTCTGCCCCTAATAAATTTAAATTTGAAGACTCCTGATTGGGTCTCCACCTGCTGGGATGGCTGTAGAGGAAGAGGTGTCAGTCCACATTATACTAATTTTACTAGTTATACTATTTTGAAATTGATTTCACTTTGATGGTGTCTGCCACTAATTTTTGGAAATGTGTAGACCAGTGTTTCCCAAGCTCCAGTCCTCACGGACCCCACGGGTCATGTTTTCGGGATTTCCATAGAGTTGCACAGGTGAGAGAATTCCTGATGCCTTGATGATACTTCCACCATCTGTGCAATAATAAGGAAATCCTGAAAACATGACCTGTGGGGTCCGTGAGGACTGGAGTTTGGGAAACACTGGTATAGACTCTTGGATGGTGTCCATCTGCTGGTTTGGCTGTAGTTGATGATATGTCGGTCCCTATTATACTATTTCTACTCTGATGAAATTGATGCCACTTTGATGGTGTCTGCCACTAATTGTTGGAAATGTGTAGACTCCTGGCTGGGTCTCCTTCATGTCTGTTGCCTGTAGCAGCAGGCCTACACATACCTCACCCACCTCGTAGGCGATCATAATCCAAACTGAACACTGAAATATTCGCTCATCTCCAGTCTCCACACTCTGTAATGTCTGATATTATTTGTACATGCACCACTGAATTATAAAGAGCTGTGAATTTTATTGGTGCCATATAAATAAAATCATTATTTTCCGTTTTGCTTATTTCAATCACTTTCTCCTTTACATCCTGGATGAATAAAGAACCAATATTGGTGTTTCCATATGTAACAGATAACTTTACATGGGGAATCTTTCCTTTCTCTAGTGACTCCACAGAACATGAGATGATGGTGTAGAAGGTGTGCTGTGCTTACTAAGATTACTGATTTATCTCACATATTACAGATATTATTAGAGAATAATTATTCAATCATATTACAACACTTGTACTAAAGAAATGCAGAGAGTGTCCAGTACCTGAGGGTATCCGTATAATCCAAGGATTTGTGCTGCTGCCATAGTAGGAGCTGAGGACTGATCACCAACGACACCAACCAGCCGACCACGGCCCATAGAAGAGTAATTCGGTATTGTCGCACCCGGGCCAGACAGAAAATGTAACACATGTCGTGCTGCCAGTCGTCCATCAGAGCACGAGTCATAAAGATGATATCCCAGAGTAATATTGGGCAAAATGTCAGGATTCTTGTTGATATTTTCAATGGCAAAAAGAAAAATCAGATAAGATAATTTTCCCAGAAAGCTGCCCCTATAAAAAGATAAAAAAAAATCTTTAAATATATATACAGTGCTTTGCAAAACTATTCCTTTCCTGTGAACTTTTCTACACTTTCTCACGTCACACTCGTAAACATAAAGCGTAACCTTCGCTGTAATTTTAATTTCCTCAATCAATAGTAGATGTGGAAATAAGCGGCTTTGTAAGATATCTAATCCAAGGAGGCCACTTCTTTCTCTTCCAGCACTGATCAGAGTTTATTAAAGGGGATCTGTCACCCCATTTTCGGCCTATAAGCTGCAGCCACCGCCATCAGGGGCTGATCTACAGCATTCTGTAATGCATTCTGTAATGCTGTAGATAAGCCCCCGATGTAACCTGAAAGATAAGAAGAAAGATTTAGATTACACTCACCCGGGCGTCCGGCCCGATGAGTGTCGCGATCCAGTCCGCCGCCTCCCATCTTCATACGATGATGTCCTCTTTCTTACTTCTGCCACGGCTCCTGCGCAGGCGCACTGCACTGCCCTATTGAGGGCAGAGTAAAGTACTGCAGGCGCCGGACCTCTCGCACCTGCGCACTGCATTACTTTCTTTTTGCCATTGAAAATAAAAAAACAAGAATCCTGACATTTTGCCCAATATTACACTGGGATATCATCTTTATGACTCAATAGGGCAGATAAAGTACGACTGCGCAGGAGCCACGGCAGAAGTAAGAAGGAGTTTGTCATCGCTAGAAGATGAGAGGCGCGGGACCGGACAGCTACACCGAAGGAACCGGACCGCGCCCCCAGGGGGATTATCTACAGCACTACAGAATGCATTACAGAATGCTGTAGATCAGCCCCTGATGGCGGTGGCCGCAGCTCATAGACCGAAAATGGGGTGACAGATTCCCTTTAAAGTTCTCATCTCTAAGGTAACACTGGAGTTCAGTGAAGACTTTCCCATTCCTGAGATAGGAGATGGCAGTAACGGACTGACTGTGACTGTCTAATTCAGAGCGTGTGCGCAGTGCAGACAGTGATTGTTGCACATCTGTATTACTAGTTACATTTTACCTCCGTAATCACCGCGCCAATACACGGTCTTCTAGCAGGTCCTGGTTTATGGTATATTCCTTCAATTTCTTATTTTTACATCTACCTGTCATAGTGTGGTGCAGATGAATGTGGGGGGTGGTGTGTATAATACTAGGGGCAGGGAGATTAGATTAGTAGCAGCACTCCAGCGCTGCCATAAAAAATGCTGGAGTGTTGTGTTAATTGGAGAGTGATACACACCACACCTATATTTCATACTGGTGCCACAATCTGTTTTCTATATGTACAATTGTGTGAAAAAGTGTTTGCCCCCTTCCTGATTTCCTATTCTTCTGCATGTTTGTCACATTGAAATGTTTCAGATCACCAAACAAATGTAAATATTTGACAACGATAACACAAGTAATCACAGAATGCAGTTTTTAAATTAAAGTCTTTATTATTAATGGGAAAAAAATTCAAACCTACAGGGCCCTGTGTGAAAAAGTGTTCCCCCTTCCTTAACGCATAAATTATCTGTGGCCTATCACATCTTTGGGAAAGTAAGCTGCTTTCACATTCCTTAGCCACACCCAGGCCTGATTACTGCCACAACTTTTCTTAATCAAGAAGTCGCTTAAATAGGACCTGCCTGAGAAAGTGAAGTAGACCAAATGCTCCTCAAAAGCCAGACAAATGAGAAACAAAGTAATTGAGATCTATTGAGCTGGAAAAGGTTATAAATAGAGTTGAGTGAAACGGGTCGAAAAAATTCAAAAGTCGCTGACTTTTGCCAAAGTCGGGTTTCATGAAACGAATCCCGACCCCAGCGTGAGGTCGGCCACGAGGTCGGCGACTTTAGCGTCAAAGTCGCGTTTCAAATGATGCTTGAGCACCCTTTTTGCAGCCAATCAGGAAGAACGGACACTGTGGGCAACGTGATGACATAGGCAGCGGTCACCACCATCTTGGAGAAGGGCATGTAAGTGATTGGCTTGCTTTGTGGGGCATCACAGGAGGTATAAAAGGGCGGGGACGCCGACCGCCATGTTACTCATGCTGATCTCAGAATTGGGAGAGCTGCTGCTGATTCTGTAGGGAGAGCGTTAGGCAGGGCAAAAGATACCAAAAACTGATTCTGCTGCTAGCGATTTTGCCTGTACAACACACCAGTCACTGTGCAGTGCAAGGGGAGGCTATATCTTGGTGCATCAGCTCTGTTGGTTATTAGGCTGCCTTTTAAGGCTACCTGGTAGCTGCATTGCTGTGTGCACACTGCTGAGCAAACTGCTTTTTTCAAAGCAATCCAGACTTTATTGTTTTTTCCTTGTGAGTTACTGAGCGTTGATTTTTCACACACTGTACAGCGGTGTACGCTCCTCACACAGTACCGTGTAACGGCTGTTATCACGGCCAAATTGATCCTATATACGGGTGTGACTCTGTAAGGAAAAGCCAAGGAGTTTGTACATTCTTACAGACCTACAACTTATAGTTTTGTCCGCTTTTAAAACAGTATAGTTGATTTGCTGTTTGATTACATTCAAAACTAGAGAGAGACAGCGTGCGTCAGTCCGTATCCAAAAACACGGAGCTTGACAATTTTACATACACCGTACCGCGGTGTACGTGCACGCTCCTCTCTCAGTACCGTGTAACGGCTGTTATCACGGCCAAATTGAACCTATATCCGGGTGTCACTCTGTAAGGAAAAGCCGAGGAGTTTGTCCATTCTTACAGACCTACACCTTATAGTTTTGTCCGGTTTTCAAACAGTATAGTTGATTTGCTGTTTGATTACATTCAAAACTAGAGAGAGACTGCGTGCGTCAGTCCGTATCCAAAAACACGGAGCTTGACAATTTTACATACACCGTACCGCAGTGTACGTGCACGCTCCTCTCTCAGTACCGTGTAACGGCTGTTATCACGACCAAATTGAACCTATATCCGGGTGTCACTCTGTAAGGGAAAGCCGAGGAGTTTGTCCATTCTTACAGACCTACACCTTATAGTTTTGTCCGGTTTTCAAACAGTATAGTTGATTTGCTGTTTGATTACATTCAAAACTAGAGAGAGACTGCGTGCGTCAGTCCGTATCCAAAAACACGGAGCTTGACAATTTTACATACACCGTACCGCGGTGTACGTGCATGCTCCTCTCTCAGTACCGTGTAACGGCTGTTATCACGACCAAATTGAACCTATATCCGGGTGTCACTCTGTAAGGAAAAGCCGAGGAGTTTGTCCATTCTTACAGACCTACACCTTATAGTTTTGTCCGGTTTTCAAACAGTATAGTTGATTTGCTGTTTGATTACATTCAAAACTAGAGAGAGACAGCGTGCGTCAGTCCGTATCCAAAAACACGGAGCTTGACAATTTTACATACACCGTACCGCGGTGTACGTGCATGCTCCTCTCTCAGTACTGTGTAACGGCTGTTATCACGGCCAAATTGAACCTATATACGTGTGTCACTCTGTAAGGAAAAGCCGAGGAGTTTGTCCGTTCTTACAGACCTACACCTTATAGTTTTGTCCGGTTTTCAAACAGTATAGTTGATTTGCTGTTTGATTACATTCAAAACTAGAGAGAGACAGCGTGCGTCAGTCCGTATCCAAAAACACGGAGCTTGACAATTTTACATACACCGTACCATGGTGTACGTGCACGCTCCTCTCTCAGTACTGTGTAACGGCTGTTATCACAGCCAAAGTGAACCTATATACGTGTGTCACTCTGTAAGGAAAAGCCGAGGAGTTTGTCCATTCTTACAGACCTACACTCTAGGGAGATTCCAATTCTGCCCTGTCCTATGTAACATTTTTCACACCAGCGAAATTCTGGCTGTGATACAGCGGTGTGATATACACTGGGCCTCACACAATACATCAGTGTCCAGAAGGGTGTAAGGACATTCCATTTCTTCCGTCCTATCTAACATTTGTCGCAACAGCGAAATTCAGGCTGTTATACAGCGGTGTGATATAGACTGGGCCTCACACAATACATCAGTGTCCAGAAGGGTGTAAGGACATTCCATTTCTTCCGTCCTATCTAACCTTTGTCGCAACAGCGAAATTAAGGCTGTTTTACAGCGGTGTGATATACGCTGGGCCTCACACAATACATCAGTGTCCAGAAGTGGGAGGAGAATTAAATTCTACCCTGTCCTATATACACCTTGTACCTTGTTTTACAGTTCCATATCATTGGTGGAATTGTGGGTACATTTTTTTTTAAAAAATGAGGAAGTGTGGTGTAAGAGGCCGTGTTAATGGGCGGCGGGTGCCAGCTGGTAATGATGGTGTTGGTGTTGGCTCTGCTGGTAGTGGCAAAAGCCAAATAACACCTAATGCAGGAGGTGTTGAGCCTGCGTCATCGTCTGGCTCCACAAGGCCTCGAAGGCTCCCTTTTCTGGGAGTAGGTAAACCGCTTTTGAAGCCGGAGCTTCAGGAAAAAGTTTTGGCCTACATTGCTGACTCGGCCTCCAGCTCTATCGCCTCCTCTTCTGAACTTTTAAAAAATACAAGCACTGAGTCGTCTTTGGAGGCTCATGGTCATGAACTACACCTTTCTTTGTGTCCTTCACCCCAACCCAAATTGAAGGATGCGGCAGGCCACACTACAGATTACTCCATGGAGCTGTTTTCACATACCATGCCTGGGTTATCAAGTGAAATGGTGAATTACCCAGGCCAAGATGAATCTGACATGAATTGCACTGATGCACAGCCACTGATAGATGATTCTGCTGCTACATTCACTCAGAGCACGACATTGTCCCCTCAGTGTACTGAGCCAGATTCTGACCCTGATGAAACTCAGGTGCCCCTTTCCGCATACTATACCACCGTACACGGTGACACAGAAGAAGGTGCACATGACATTGAAGAGGAGGTGATGGATAACCCAGTTGTTGACCCAGATTGGCATCCATTGGGGGAAGAGGGTGCCGCTGCCAATAGCTCAGAAGAGGAGGAGGAGCATCCGCAGCAGACATCGACATCGCAACAGCTGTTATCTGGCAGGCACGGAGCAGTCCAAAACCGGTTTGCAAAAAGACAAAAGTTGCTGAACTGATTGGCCAGACGGTCAAAATAGCACAGCGTGCAAGGACGCCAAATGTCTTCCATAGTAGGAAGAGTGCAGTGTGGCACTTTTTTGAACAAAATCCTAATGATCAGGCCAAAGTTATCTGTAAGAAGTGCACAAAGACCTTTAGCCAAGGGAAAAATCTGAAAAATTTGAATACCAGTTGCATGCTTAGACATTTAACCACCATTCACTTGCAAGCGTGGACGGAACACCAAACCTCGAGTACCACATGTGAAAATGCTCCCAAAGAAGGTAGTCAGCAACGCTCCATTGTTTCCCCCACTGTAACCCCACCGGTTAGCACAGCAGCAAATGTTGAGGTGTCGTTGCAAGGCCAAAGCTGTCAGGGAATCACAATGTTATATCAACGAAAGACTGAATCTAGGCCATCAGAAAGAACACCAACTCCATCACCATCATCAACCCTCTCTCAGTCCGCCCTGTCCACTGCTAGTTCCACCATAGGCAGCTCTCAAGTCCAGCTCACCCTGCCAGAGACTATGAGTAGGAAAAGAAAGTATTCATCCTCTCATCCGCGTACACCGGGTTTGAACGCCCACCTTGCCAAACTAATCTCGTTAGAGATGATGCCCTATCGGTTGGTGGAAAGCCCAGCTTTCCGCGAACTCATGGCCTATGCAGTACCACGCTATGAACTACCCAGTCGCCACTTCTTTTCTCGCAAAGCCATCCCAGCTCTCCACCTTTATGTGAAGGACCGCATTGTCCATGCACTAAAGCAATCAGTGAGTGGAAAGGTGCTCCTCACAACTGATGAATGGTCCAGTAGGCATGGCCAGGGCTGTTACGTGTCCATCACTGCGCACTGGGTTAATGTGGTGGATGCAGGATACACAGGGGACAGCGGTGGTGGGACAGTGCTGCCTAGCCCACGAAATAGGAAACAGTTGGCTGTAGGCGTTCGACCCTCCTCCTCCTACTCCTCCAGAAGCAAAAGCTCGTCCCCAGAGCGCAGTCGCAGCAGCACTCCATCCGCAGCTGCCAGTGTTGCACACGAGGTGCCCCCCTATCGATCAGCTAGTGGAAAGCGTCAGCAGGCTGTGTTGAAGATGATGTGTTTGGGCGACAGACACACCGCGGAGGTACTGGCCGACTACTTTCAGCAACAAACTGAGTCATGGCTGGGCAGTGTACCTCTTGAGGCAGGCAAGGTAGTTAGTGATAACGGTCGTAATTTTGTGGCTGCTATAGCCTTTTCAAAACTCAGACACATACCTTGATTGGCTCACACCTTGAACCTGGTGATGCAGTGCTTCCTCAATAATTATCCAGAGTTAACAGGCCTGCTCCTGAAGATTCAAAAACTGTGCTCGCACATCCCCGTTCGCCCGTACACTCCAGTCGTATGCAGAAGCTGCAGCGATTGCTACACCTTCCAAAGCACCGGCTAATTATCGACGTTACAACAAGGTGGAACTCCACCCTGCACATGGTTGAGCGGCTGTGCGAAGAGAGGCAGGCTGTTATGCATTTGTGGGAGGATACCCGGACAGGCACTTTGAGGGCAGACATGGAGTTGACTGGTGTGCAGTGGTCAAAGCTGAAAGACCTCTGTAAAGTCCTTCAGTGTTTTGAGGAATGCACACGGCTGGTAAGCGCAGACGACGCCATCATAAGCATGAGCATCCCACTTATGCGTCTGCTCATGCATACTTTGACGCACATTAAGGAGCAGGCGTCTGCAGCCGAGGTTGACGAGGAGGAAGAGGAGGAGGGAATCCTTGCTGACAGTCAGCCATTGTCTGCTCCGGGACCTCTACTGGATGAGGTGGAGGAAGAAGAGGAAGAGGAGGAGGAGGGTGATGATGGGGATGATTATTTAGGGGAGGAGGATGCTTCTCGTGTGTCCAGAGAAAATGTTGGTGTGGCAAGGGCTGGTACAGGGTTTGTGCGTGACTGGAGGGATGTGGATTTGCCAGAAAGTGCTCCTCCACCCAGCAGTCGCACTGCATCATTGACACCGGGAACATTGGCCCACATGTCAGATTATGCCTTGCAGATCCTAAAAAGGGACCCCCGCATTGCCAAAATGATGAACGATGATGACTACTGGTTGGCCAGCATCCTGGATCCACGCTATAAAGGCAAATTCCAAAACATCATGCCACAGGAGAACCTTGACCTAATATTGGCTAACAAACAAGCAACTCTGGTAAACAGGTTGGTTGAGGCATTCCCAGCACACAGCAGTGGTGATGTTTGTCACACGAGCCGTAGGGGCCGGGGGCAGCTTGGAAGAGGTGTTCGTGGTGCACACATCACAAGTGGCGTTGGAGAAAGGGGTTTCATGACCATGTTGTGGAGTAATTTTTCAAGTCCCGCTCAAACGACTGGTAATACTGCATCGATGAAAAGTGACAGGAGACAGCACTTGTCAACTATGGTTACAAACTACTTTTCCTCCCAGGTCGATGTTCTCCCTCACAGGTCATTCCCATTTGACTATTGGGCCGCTAAACTGGACACCTGGCCTGAATTGGCACAATATGCGTTACAGGAGCTCGCTTGCCCAGCTGCAAGTGTGCTATCGGAAAGAGTCTTGAGTGCTGCTGGATCAATCCTGACAGAAAAAAGGACCCGTCTGTCGACCCAAAATGTGGATGATCTAACCTTCATTAAAATGAACCATGCATGGGTTTCCAAGGATTTTGTCCCACCTTCCCCTGATGACACATAAGTTGACAGAAAAATGGCTTGCTTTGGTCCTCCTCTTCCTGGGACTTGACCAATTTCGCCTTTTGCATCAGCTGAATGTCCAACATCAACATATGCCACTTTGTAAACCTCCCTAACTGGGCTGCCCCCCCCCCCATGGTCGGGTTCACCAGCTAGCGCACGCAACCGTACGAGTGCCGTTGCCCTGGACAGGTGGGTAGGCCGACTCTTGGGCGTGGGCACTGGCACAAGGGTCCCTCATAGTGCAATCAAGTGTCTCTGACGGTGGTGGTGCACACCCACCGTCAGACTCACCGCCATACTATGAGGGGCCCAGTGCCAGTACCGACGCCCACGAGTGGGCCACCCTTGCTTGGCCAGCATTTGCAATCTTTACCTCTCCCTGCTCCTCCGCTGTGTAGTCTGGGCTGTCAAATCCATACTGGGCCTGACACCATCTGAGCCTGCCTCGTTATGTATAGACATATATTTTTAATGTGTAAACTATGCTATCCATACATGTTATCCGGTGATACGGTACCCTTTCTCAACTTTGTGTAATCACGTGTAATCCATACTGGGCCTGAGAACGGCTGGCGAGCTGTTATGCAAGCTAGAGCACCTGTGGTTTGCACACATAAGTTTTTCCTTTTTTCAGGAATGACGGTTAGGCCTCATTCCGGAACAGCGGTTGACCTGCACTTACTGGGAAATCATCGTTCGCGGGTAATAATTGTAATCACAGATCCCCATCACTAACGGTGTTCACCTGGTTATCTGCACCTGTAAGCGACACACGCTGGCCCTTTCGGTGTAGCGCGCATGCAGCCACGGACATGTAAGGCCTTGACACACCAGTTATTGTCCAATCTCGCGTGCCAGAGCCTCGCGTGTCCCTCTAGTAAGCTGGACGCGGACCGCGGGGGCAAGACGGAGTCTCGTTCGTTAACGGAATTAAGCTTGCAATGTGTGCATCTTTTCGATTGCTGGATGGTTGAGGTTGCCCGTGTTGAGTCCAATTACGCCGCAGGCTCCACTCCTGGTGGTGCCCTTCTGGACATTCCTTTAAGGTTTAGCTTTGCAACCATACTGCCCATGTCAGACAAAAATTTTGCCTTCATGGATGCTGTCTGGAGGGTCGTGAGTCGTGGGAATAACGCCGCCCAATCAGTTAACCTGCTAGAGAGATGCTTCGTTGCTCCCAAGCATGACATCACACTCCCTAGGAGGAAGGTAATGCTACTTTGGCGACCATACTCCTGGGGGCGCCACAAGTGCACTGATGCCCAGCCACTGCTCGATGATTCTGCTGGTACATTGACCCAGACCACTACATTGCCCTCGCACTCTACACAGCCTGAATCTGACCCTGATGAAACTCAGGTTACCCTTCCCATATAATGTTCCATCTTACACGGTGACAAAGAGGAAACTGCAGATGAAAGTGCAGGTTCGGCCCACCTGCCGTCAGACACACCGCCGTACTATCAGGGGCCCTGTGCCAGTGCTGTCGCCAACGAGTGGGCCCCCCCTGTTTGTTCAGGATCACAGCACTTGCAAGGTTGAAATACTTCCCTCTCCCTGCTCCACCGCCATGACGTCTTCCGCGTTTCCTGACACTGATATTCTGATCAGAGAGCGCAATGACATCACGTCTGTACGCCCTCTGCCTAAACAGCCAAGTGCAGTGAGATGGAAGATGGGGACGACGAGGAGTCCTGACTAGTACAGGGATTCCATAGCGAGGAGACTGATTTCATTGTTTTCAATGTTGGGACAGCAATTTTTGGGGAGCACTATACTCTGGAGAATGATAGATGGGGCCCACCATACACTGGAACATTCCAAAGGTGGACACCAGACACTGGAGCAGCATGTACAGGGCCCATTATACACTAGAGCAGTATGTATGGAGCACTATTTGGGCCCATAAGACAGTGGAGCTTTATCCATGGGGACCAACATATACTGTTGCATTATGTGAAGGTCATCATATACTGTTTCTAACATTATATGAGACCAATGATTCTGTAGGGAGAAATATATGGGCCTCATTACTCTGTATAGCGCACTATGCGGTGGCCATAATACTGTATGGAGTAATATACTGTCCGTTTTTGGAGCTATTGGAGAATTTTAAATGGATATCAGTCATGAGATGTAAAAAGTGAAGTATTTTTCATTGTAGTATACCACTATTTTTCTGCCGTATCAGAGCATCATGAGTTGTGGTATGTGTTAAAGGGGCGCTCTTTGGCCCAGGGCACATGAAAACCTGGAGCCAGCCCTACTTCCCCGCAACTTTAGCCAAATAACCCCCATTTTTCAATGCGTAAGTTGTATTATGAAGTAAATAAAGGGTGACAAGCTTCAGGAATAAGAATTTATGGTTTTTTCATTCAAATGGCGACTGTAAGTGTGTTTCCTGTCCTCTTCTCACTCCCAACTTTTCTTCCCCATTGACTTACACTGGGTTTCGTGTTTCGGTCTGAACGAAACACGACTTTTCCCTTTAGTCGGCCGATTTCACTCGACTCGACTTTTGAGAAAGTCGGGTTTCGCGAAACCCGACTCGACCCGAAAAAAGGCAAAGTCGCTCATCTCTAGTTATAAAGCAATTTCTCAAGCTTTGGGACTCCAGTGAACCACAATGAGAGCCATTATACACAAATTGAAAAAACAGGTATGAATCTTCCCAGGAGAGGCCGGCCGACCAAATTTACCCCAAAAGCACATCGACAATTCATCAAAGATATCACAAAAGACCCAATATCTAAAGAACTGCAGGCCTCACTCGACTCAGTTACGGTTAGTGTTCTTAACTCCACCATAAGAAAGAGACTGGGCAAATATGGCTGCATGGCAGAGTTCCAAGACAAATATCACTGCTGAGTAGAGATGAGCGACTTTGCCTGTTCCTTAATGTGTGTCAAACTTTGCATGAGCAGACGCATAAGGGGGATGCCCCTGCTAATGATGGCATCATCTACGATTACCAGCCGTGTGCATTCCTCAAAACACTGAAGGACTTTACAGAGGTCTTTATACTTTGACCACTGCACACCGGACAATTCCATGTCTGCCCTCAAACTGCCTGCCCATGTATCCTCCCACAAATGCATTACAACCCGCCTCTGTTCACACAGCCTCTCAACCATGTGCAGGGTGGAGTTCCACCTTGTCTATAATTAGGCGGTGCTTGGGGAGGTGGAGCAATCGCTGCAGCTTCTGCATACGACTGGAGTTTACGGCCGAGTGACAGATGTGCGAGCACAGTGTTCGCACCTTATGGAGCAGGGTGTTAACTCCGGATAATAACTAAGGAAGCACTTCACCACCTGGTTCAAAGTGTGAGCCAGGCAATGTATGTGTGTGAGTTTTGCACGGGCTATGGCTGCCACAAAATTACAACTGTTATCACTGACTACCTTGTCTGGTTCAAGATGAAGACTGCCCAGCCATTTCGCAGCAAGTAGTCGGCCAGTACCTCCGCGGTGTGTCTGTTGTCACCCAAAGACATCATCTTTAACACAGCCTGCTGACGCTTACCACTAGCTGTTCGATAGTGGGACACCTCGTGTGCAACACTGCCTGCTGCGGATGGAGTGCTCGTGCGACTGCACTCTTTAGACGAGCTTTCGCTTATAGAGGAGGAGGAGGAGGCTCGAAAGCCTACAGGCAACTGTTTTCTATACCGAGGGCTAGGCAGCACTGTTCCACCGCCGCTGTGCCCTGTGGAGCCTGCATCCACCACATTAACCCAGTGCGCAGTGATGGACACATAATGGCCCTGCCTACTGGACCATGCATCTGTTGTGAGGTGCACCTTTCCACTCACTGATTGCTTGAGTGCATGGATAATGCGGTCTTTCACATGCAGGTGGAGGGCTGGGATGGCTTTTCGAGAAAAGAAGTGCTGACTGGGTAGGTCATAGCGTGGGACAGCATAGGCCATGAGCTCGCGGAAAGCTGCGCTTTCAACAAAACGGTAGGGCACCATCTCTAACGAGATTATTTTGGCAATGTAGGCGTTCAAACACAGTGTACGCGGATGAGAGGATGAGTACTTTCTTGTCCTACTCAGAGTGTCTGGTAGGGTGAGCTGTACTGGAGAGCTGCATATGGGGGAACTAGCGTTGGTCCAGACGGAGTGAGAGGGGGTTGATGATGGTATTGGTGGTGATGGCCTAGATTCAGTGCTGTGTTGCAAAACCATTGTGATTCCCTGAGTGCTTTGGCCTTGCGACGACACCTCAACATTTAGTGCTGGTGGTGTGCTTAATGGTGGCAGTGGTGTTACAGTGGGGGAAGTGATGGAGCGTTGCTGGCTACCTTTAGTCGGAGCAGGTGCACATGTGCTACCCGACGTTTTGTAGTCCGTCCACGCTTGCAAGTGCATGTTGGTTAAATGTCTAAGCATGCAACTGGTATTCAAATATCTGAGTTGTATACCTTGGCTAAAGGTCCTTCCCCACTTCTTACAGGTAACCTTCATCAGTAGGATTTTGTGCCACATTGCACTCTTCCTACTATGGTAGACATTTTTTGGCCTTGCACGCTCTGCTAAGTTGACCGTCTGGCCAAGCTGTCCTGCAACTCTTTTACTTTTTCGTCCACGTTTTGGGACAGCAATGGGCCTGCCAGATAACCGCTGCTGCGATGTCAAAGCCTGCTGCGGATCCTTCTCCTTATCTGAACTATTGCCAGCGCCACCCTCCTCCCCCAAAGGATGCCAATCCAGGTCAAGAACTGGATCATCCATCACCTCCTCTTCAAAGTCATCTGCACCTTCCTCTTTGTTACAGTGTGAGGTGGTATAGTATGCGGGAAGGGGCACCTGAGTTTCATCTGTGTCAGATTCTGGCTCGTTAGACTGCGAGGGCAATGTAGTGCTCTGGGTCAATGTACCAGCAAAATCGTGGTTGTACATCAGTGCACTCCATGTCAGATTCATCTTGGACTGGGGAATTCAGGATTTGACTGGATAACCCAGGCATGGTATGTGAAAAGAGCTCCATAGAGTAATCTGAAGTGTCGGCTGCCGCATCCTTCACTTTTGGTGGGGGTGGAAGGACACAAGAAAAAGTGTTTTTCCTTACCAGAACCCTGCACTGACGACTCCATGCTTGCAGCTTTGGAACATCCAGAAGAGGAGACGATAGAGCTGGTGGCTGTTTCGGCAATGTGCGCCAAAATCTGTTCCTCATGCTCCGGCTTTAAAAGCGATTTTCCTACTCCAAGAAAAGGGAACCTTACAGGCCTTCTTGGGCCAGACGATAATGCAGGCTCAACACCTCCTGCCTTAGCTGCTATTGTGCTTTTGCCAGAACCAGCCGATGCACCACCACCATCAGTACCAGCCGTGCCCCCCTGCCCACGTCCGCGTCCTCTTCCACCATATTTCCTGATGTTTGGGAAAATGTACCCAAAATACCAGCAGAGAGATGGTACTGTATGAGGAGCGTCCAGCTTTGTAAGGTGTATTAAAAAAATTAAATCTACGTATATTTTTTGTTAGTCACAGACGCTCTGACAGAATGTATTTGACCGTAATACAACAAGCAGATATACGGTACTGTATCAGAAGTGTACAGCTGTATGCATTTTTTGTGTAGCTAACAATCTCCGTATATGTATTTACAGAGTGTCACACACACACGCTGACTCTGTATAGATGTGATTGTAATGCAAACAGCAGATATACAATACTGTTTGAGAATCAGACAGCTCAATACGATGTAGGTCTGGAAAAATGGAAAAATCTCCTCATTTTTTTTCCAGAAAAACACACAGATAGCTTGTATTTGTCCGTGATACTAGCCGGTACACGGTAGTGTGTGAGGAGCGTACACCGCTATATGGTGTCTGGAAAATTGTAAATCTCAGGCTATGTTTATACGTTGTGACACACGCTGTCTCTGTATAGTTTGGACCGTTATCAAATAGCAGATATACTAAACTGTTTGAAAAGTCAACAGCTCTATTCGGTGTAGGTCTGGAAAAATGGAAAATCTCCTCGTTTTTTTTCCAGAAAAACACACAGATATCTTGTATTTGTCCGTGATACCAGCTGGTACACGGTAGTGTGTGAGGAGCGTACACCGCTATACGGTGTCTGTATGGAAAATTGTAAATCTCAGGCTATGTTTATACGGAGTGACACCCGCTATCTCTGTATAGTTTGGACCGTGATCAAACCGCAGATATACTAAACTGTTTGAAACGCCGACAGCTCTATACAGTGTAGGTATGGAAAAATGGAAAATCTCCTCGGCTTGTTTTTCCAGAGTCACACACAGCTTGTATTTGTCCGTGATACCAGCCGGTACACGATAGTTTGAGGAGCGTACACTGCTATGCGGTGTGCGAAAAAATGAACGCTCGGTAACTGAGCAGAACAAAATAATAAAAGTTGGAGTGCTTTGAAAAAAGCAGTTTGAACAGCAGTGTGCACACAGCAATGCAGCTATCAGGTAGCCTTAAAAAGCAGCCTAATCACCACCAGCGCTGCTGCACACAACTAAAATCCTCCACTTTCACTGCACACTAACTGTACAGTGAAAAGCGCTAGCAGCAGAAGCTATTTTTTTTTCTTCTTCCCTGCCTAACGCTCTCCCTATTCAGGATCAGCAGCAGCACCTCTCCCTGTTCTAAGATCGGCAGAACTAAGATGGCGGTCAGTGGTCACGGCCTTTTATAGCCCCTGTGATGCCACACAAAGCCAGCCAATCACTTCAATGCCCTTCTCTAAGATGGTGGTAGCCGATGCCTATGTCATTACATTGCCCACAGTGTGCGTCCTCCATCATTGGCTGCAAAAAGGGGCTGGAAGCATCATTTGAAACGCGACTTTCGCGCGCGGATCGGCGACCTCATGGCCGACCTCACACTATGGTCGGGTTTTGTTTCATGAAACCCGACTTTGGCGAAAGTCAGCGATTTTTGAATTTGGCCAACCCGTTCCGCTCAACTCTACTGCTGAGCAATATGAGCTGTGGTACAGTAAAGGGTATTTTACTAGATGGGAGATACATTTCTCCCAGCAGATTAATGTTTGGCCAGGTGTTTCCCTAAAGACAGGACCTGCGATGATGTCATGGTCACGTGATCAGCCCATGTGATGTCTACCTCACCAGTGGGAGGGGTTATGGGCTATGTAATGAAATCTCTTTAACAATAACAATATGGAAGAGGCCAGGAGCCATTTGGTGAGCTGCATTTCTTGCTACATGTTCACAGACTTACTAGTGGAAAAGCCAAACTTCACATGCCACAAATGCAAGCTTGTGTCCCTGTTGAAAGAAAAGTTGTAAAATCTCGAAGAGAGGTTAGCTACATTGAAGATCATTAAGGAAGGTGAAGAGTTCTTAGACAGAGCAGAATTATCTCTTCATGCTACAGAAAGAGAAGAAATGCGAAGTGCACCTAAAGAAAAAGAGGAATGGAGACATGTGACCCAGAGAAGCAGGAGGACCGGGAGGCAGTCAGCACCCATACTGCTCAGGAACCAGTACCTGGCTCTCATGCAGGAAAACGATGAAGAAATGCATCAGGATAATACTTTGCCCACAGACAGCAACCTTGCATGCCTTCAGAATCCTCCTGCATGGAGAAAGGGAAATGTTAGGAAGAAGAAACGGAGAGTGGTGGTCATGGGGGATTCCCTGTTGAAAGAAACAGAGGCCGCCATCTACAGACCAGATATAACCTCAAGAGAAATATGCTGTCTTCCAGGTGAAAAAATTAAAGATGTGTCTGAGAGGATATCAGGACTCTTCAGACCTACAGATGACCTCCCATTCCTGCTAATACATGTGGGGACAAATGACACCACGAGAAATGACCTGGAAACCATCTGCAGTGACTTTGAAAACTTAGGTAAGAAAGTAAAAGAACTGGGAGCGCAGGTGGTCTTTTCTTCCATCCTCCCAGTGGATGGCCATGGACCAAAGAGGTGGAGTAAGATTCTGCAGGTGATCAACTGGCTACGTCGATGGTGCCGTCAGCAAGGATTTGGATTTCTGGATCACGGAGTGAATTACATTTACGATGGACTACTTGCTAGTAGAGTTGAGCGAAACGGGTCGGTCAAATTCAAAAGTCGTCGACTTTCGCTGAAGTCGGGTTTTATGAAACAAAACCCGACCAGAGCGTGAGGTCGGCGACCCGAGCACCAAACTCGCGTTTCAAATGATGCTTCTAGCGCCCTTTTTTAGCCAATGATGGAGGACGCACACTGTGCGCAACGCGATGACATAGACATCGGTCACCACCATCTTTGAAAAGGGTATGCAAGTGATTGGCTGGCTTTGTGTGGCATCACAGGGGCTATAAAAGGGCGTGAACGCCGACCGCCATCTTCTGCCGATCTTAGCATTAGGGTGAGGTTGCTGCTGCTGATTCTGAATAAGCGAGTGCGTTAGGCAGGGAAGAATAACAAAAAAATGCTTCTGCTGTTAGCGATTTCCACTTACCGTATATAGTCGAATATAAGTCGAGATTTTCAGCCCATTTTTTTGGGCTGAAAGTCCCCCTCTCTGCTTATATTTGAGTCATATACATCGGGGGGTCGGAGGGGGAGGGGGGTCGGGGGTGTCAGGTCATACTTACCCATTCTGACGCTGTCTCTTGAGCCCCCAGCTTCTCCGCGCTCTCTCTTCCTGCCTTCAGCGGTCACGTGGTACCGATCATTAAAACTCATGAATATGCGCATATTCATGAGTTTTAATGAACGGTATCACAGACCGCTGAAAGCAGGAAGAGAGAGCGTGGAGAAGCTGGGGGCTCAAGAGACAGCGTCAGGACGGGTAAGTATAGCGATACTCACCTGTCCTGCGTCCATGGCTGCTTGCTGTTGTCTGTCATCGGTCAGTGTCTTCAGACAGCAGAGGGCGAGGTGACGTGATTAGTGCGCGCCGCGCCCCCTGCAGTCTGAACGTCACTGACCAATGACGTGGCAGATAGCGGTGAGCAGCCATGCGCGCAGGACAGGTATCTGACACCCAGCGACGGAGAGGTGAGTATGTCATTTTTTTATTTTTACATGCAGCAGCAGCACATGGGGGAATAATCTAAGGAGCTTCTTATAGGGGAACAATCTATGGAGCTTCTTATGGGGGCAGCATATGGGGGAACAATCTATGGAGCTTCTTATGGGGGCAGCATATGGGGGAAAAATCTATGGAGCATCTTCTGGGGACACCATATGGGGGAATAATCTATGGCAGGGGTCCCCAACCGCCGGTCCGTGGCCCAGCACCGGGCCACTGCAGTGCCCTTGCCGGTCCGCGGACACAAGGGGAGCCAGGGGCGATGCAGCGGCGGGTGCAGCAGCTGATTCTCCTAGCCGCGCTGCTTCCTGCCCGCCGCCCGCGCTTCCTGTCTCTGACTGACACAGAGAGGAGCGCGCCGCTGAATGACATCATCATTCAGCGGCTGCTGCTGTGTCAGAGCGAGGAAGCGCGGGCGATGCTGCGGACAGGTGAGAGGTGGTGTCTGTGTGTGTGTGTATATATATAATATGTGTGTGTATATGTATGTGTGTGTATATGTATGTCTGTGTGTATGTATGTATGTCTGTGTGTGTATATGTATGTCTGTGTGTGTGTATATATGTGTGTGTGTGTGTGTATGTGTATATGTATGTCTGTGTGTATGTCTGTGTGTATGTATGTATGTCTGTGTATGTGTGTGTGTCTGTGATGAGGAGAATACAGTGATGGGGAGAGAAGGCCATGATTCCTGGGGTGATGGGGGGAGAGAAGGCCATGATGCCTGGGGTGATGGGGGGAGAGAAGGCCATGAGGGGTGATGGGGGGAGAGAAGGCCATGATGCCTGGGGTGATGAGGAGAGAAGGCCTTGATGCCTGGGGTGATGGGGGGAGAGAAGGCCATGATGCCTGGGGTGATGAGGAGAGAAGACCATGATGCCTGGGGTGATGGAGAGAAGGCCATGATGCCTGGGGTGATGGAGAGAAGGCCATGATGCCTGGGGTGATGGAGAGAAGGCCATGATGCCTGGGGTGATGGAGAGAAGGCCATGATGCCTGGGGTGATGGAGAGAAGGCCATGATGCCTGGGGTGATGGAGAGAAGGCCATGATGCCTGGGGTGATGGAGAGAAGGCCATGATGCCTGGGGTGATGGAGAGAAGGCCATGATGCCTGGGGTGATGGAGAGAAGGCCATGATGCCTGGGGTGATGGAGAGAAGGCCATGATGCCTGGGGTGATGGAGAGACGGCAGTGATAGGGTGATGGAGAAGGCAATGATGGGGAGAAGGGAGTGATGGGGTGAAGGAGCAGGCAAGGATGGGGGTGATGGAGCAGGCAATGATGGGAGTGATGGGGAGAAGGCAATGATGTGAGTGATGGGGTGATGGAGCAGGCACTCCAGTACAATTTTTTGTAAGTGCTCAATGCTCCATTTCCTTGTAGGTTCCAATCATCTTTAGCAGTGGTGGTCATCAGTAGAAGTAGCCCAGTGCTCTCACTGAAACAGAGAAACAAGCCAGGTGCTCCCACTCATTCAAAACCTATGGTGAGTTCAGTCACATTATAAATGTTATAATTAAATGATAAGTATGCACTGCTAAACTACAACCGCGTCCATAGCCCCGCCCCCTTATGACCAAAGCCCCGCCCTGCCACACCTCCATCCCTGCCCTGCCTGGCCATGGAAGAATGGTCTTGCTTGAAACCGGTCCCTGGTGCAAAAAAGGTTGGGGACCACTGATCTATGGAGCATTTCCCACCCTAGGTTTATACTCGAGTCAATAAGTTTTCCCAGTTTTTTGTGGCAAAATTAGGGGGTCGGCTTATACTCGGATCGACTTATACTCGAGTATATAAGGTACAACACAACACTTTGTGTGCAGTGACAGGGGAGGCTCTATTTTTGTGCATCAGCTCTGTTGGTTATTAGGCTGCCTTATAAGGCTCCCTGATAGCTGCATTGCTGTTTGCACACTGCTGTGCAAACTGCTTTTTTAAAAGCAATAATACTTTTCTTCCTCTTTTCTGCACAGTTACCAAAACTTCATTTTTCCACACTTTTGTGTGCCGCAGTCCTGCTTATTAGGCTGCCTGCTGCCATACTTGGACTGAGAGCATCATTGTCAGCCTCCTAAAATCTCTAGTGAAATCCAAATTCTCACCAATCCTATAGACACCCTCCACCTTGTCATACACCATCCAATTTCAGCCTGTTACATTGAGGTGTAATCTTTACTGGGCCTGAGGAAATAGTTCAGCGTCCTCAAATCTCTAGTGAGATTCAAATTCTCACCAATACTATATACACCTTCTACCTTGTTTTACAGTACCATATAGCTGGTGGTATTTTGGGTACATTTTCACAAAAATGAGGAAGTATGATGGAAGAGGCCATGGAAGTGGGCGGGGGTTGCCAGTTGGTCCTGGTGTTGGTGGTGCATCTATTGGTAGTGGCAAAAGCACAATAGCACCTAAGGCAGGAGGTGTTGAGCCTGCGTCATCGTCTGGCTCCACACGGCCTCGAAGGCTCCCTTTTCTGGGAGTAGGTAAAACGCTTTTAAAGCCGGAGCTTCTGGAACAAGTTTTGGCTTACATTGCTGACACAGCCTCCCGCACTCTCGCCTCCTCTTCTGAAGTTTCAAAAAATGAAAGCACTGAGTCGTCAGTGGAGGCTCCTGGTCAGGAACAACACCTTTCCTTGTGTCCTTCACCCCTACCAAAAGTGAAGGATGCGGCAGGCCACACTACAGATTACTCCATGGAGCTGTTTTCACATACCATGCCTGGGTTATCAAGTCAAATCGTGAATTCCCCAGTCCAAGATGAATCTAACATGGAGTGCACTGATGCACAGCCACTGCTAGATTTTTCGGCTGGTGCTTTCACTCAGAGCACTACATTGTCCTCGCAGTGTACTGAGGCAGAATCAGACCCTGATAAAACTCAGGTGCCCCTTCCTGCATACTATACCACCTTACACGGTGACACAGAGGAAGATCCACATGAAATTGAAGAGGAGGTGATGGATGACCCAGTTGTTGACCCAGATTGGCATCCATTGGGGGAAGAGGGTGCCGCTGCCAATAGCTCAGAAGAGGAGGAGGAGGATTCACAGCAGGCAACGACATCACAACAGCTGTTATCTGGCAGGACAGTATCAGTCCAAAAACGGGTTACAAAAACCAAAAGAGTTGCAGGACAGCTTGGCCAGACGGTCAAGTTAGCACAGCGTGCAAAATGTCTTCCATAGTAGGAAGAGTGCAGTGTGGCACTTTTTTGAACAAAATCCTAATGATCAGGCAAAGGTTATCTGTAAGAAGTGCGCAAAGACCATTAGCCTAGGGAAACATCTGAGAAATTTGAATACCAGTTGCATGCTTAGACATTTAACCACTATGCACTTGCAAGCGTGGGCGGACTACCAAACCTCACATACCACATGTGCACCTGCTCCAAATGAAGGTAGTCAGCAACACTACATCGCTTCCCCCACTGTAAGCCCACCGGTTAGCACACCACCAGCAGCAAATGTCGAGGTGTCTTCGCAAGGGCAAATCAGTCAGGGAATCACAATGTTATTGCTCAGAAAGACTGAATCTAGGCCATCAGCAACACCACCAACACCATCACCTTCACCAACCCTCTCTCAGTACGCCATGTCCACCGCTAGTTCCACCATATGCAGCTCTCAAGTCCAGCTCTCCCTACCAGACACTCTGAGTAGGACAAGAAAGTACTCATCCTCTCATCCGCGTACACTGGCTTTGAACGCCCACATTGCCAAACTAATCTCGTTAGAGATGATGCCCTACCGGTTGGTTGAAAGCAAAGCTTTCCGCGAGCTCATGGAGTACACAGTACCACGCTATGACCTACCCAGTCGGCACTTGTTTTCGCGAAAAGCCATCCCAGCACTCCATGTGCATGTGAAAAACGGCATTGTCCATGCACTCAAGCAATCAGTGAGTGGCAAGGTGCACCTCACAACAGACGCATGGTCCGGTAGGCATGGCCAGGGCCGTTATGTGACCATCACTGCGCACTTGGTTAATGTGGTGGATGCAGGGTCCACAAGGGACAGTGGTGGTGGGACAGTGCTGCCTAGCCCACGGTAAAGGAAACAGTTGGCTGTAGGTGTTCGACCCTCCTCCTCCTCCTCCAGAAGCAAAAGCTCGTCCACAGAGCGCAGGAATTGTGGGTACATTTTTTTAAAAAATGAGGAAGTGTGGTGTAAGAGGCCGTGTTAATGGGCGGCGGGTGCCAGCTGGTAATGATGGTGTTGGTGTTGGCTCTGCTGGTAGTGGCAAAAGCCAAATAACACCTAATGCAGGAGGTGTTGAGCCTGCGTCATCGTCTGGCTCCACAAGGCCTTGAAGGCTCCCTTTTCTGGGAGTAGGTAAACCGCTTTTGAAGCCGGAGCGTCAGGAAAAAGTTTTGGCCTACATTGCTGACTCGGCCTCCAGCTCTATCGCCTCCTCTTCTGAACTTTTAAAAAATACAAGCACTGAGTCGTCTTTGGAGGCTCATGGTCATGAACTACACCTTTCTTTGTGTCCTTCACCCCAACCCAAATTGAAGGATGCGGCAGGCCACACTACAGATTACTCCATGGAGCTGTTTTCACATACCATGCCTGGGTTATCAAGTGAAATGGTGAATTACCCAGGCCAAGATGAATCTGACATGAATTGCACTGATGCACAGCCACTGATAGATGATTCTGCTGCTACATTCACTCAGAGCACGACATTGTCCTCTCAGTGTACTGAGCCAGATTCTGACCCTGATGAAACTCAGGTGCCCCTTTCCGCATACTATACCACCGTACACGGTGACACAGAAGAAGGTGCACATGACATTGAAGAGGAGGTGATGGATGACCCAGTTGTTGACCCAGATTGGCATCCATTGGGGGAAGAGGGTGCCGCTGCCAATAGCTCAGAAGAGGAGGAGCATCCGCAGCAGACATCGACATCGCAACAGCTGTTATCTGGCAGGCACGGAGCAGTCTAAAACCGGTTTACAAAAAGACAAAAGTTGCTGAACTGATTGGCCAGACGGTCAAAATAGCACAGCGTGCAAGGACGCCAAATGTCTTCCATAGTAGGAAGAGTGCAGTGTGGCACTTTTTTGAACAAAATCCTAATGATCAGGCCAAAGTTATCTGTAAGAAGTGCGCAAAGACCTTTAGCCGAGGGAAAAATCTGAAAAATTTGAATACCAGTTGCATGCTTAGACATTTAAACACCATGCACTTGCACACGTGGACGGAACACCAAACCTCGAGTACCACATGTGAAAATGCTCCCAAAGAAGGTAGTCAGCAATGCTCCATTGTTTCCCCCACTGTAACCCCACCGGTTAGCACAGCAGCAAATGTTGAGGTGTCGTTGCAAGGCCAAAGCTGTCAGGGAATCACAATGTTATATCAATGAAAGACTGAATCTAGGCCATCAGAAAGAACACCAACTCCATCACCATCATCAACCCTCTCTCAGTCCGCCCTGTCCACCGCTAGTTCCACCATAGGCAGCTCTCAAGTCCAGCTCACCCTGCCAGAGACTATGAGTAGGACAAGAAAGTATTCATCCTCTCATCCGCGTACACTGGGTTTGAACGCCCACATAGCCAAACTAATCTCGTTAGAGATGATGCCCTATCGGTTGGTGGAAAGCCCAGCTTTCCGCGAACTCATGGCCTACGCAGCACCACGCTATGAACTACCCAGTCGCCACTTCTTTTCTCGCAAAGCCATCCCAGCTCTCCACCTTTATGTGAAGGACCGCATTGTCCATGCACTAAAGCAATCAGTGAGTGGAAAGGTGCACCTCACAACTGATGCATGGTCCAGTAGGCATGGCCAGGGCCGTTACGTGTCCATCACTGCGCACTGGGTTAATGTGGTGGATGCAGGATACACAGGGGACAGCGGTGGTGGGACAGTGCTGCCTAGCCCACGGTAAAGGAAACAGTTGGCTGTAGGTGTTCGACCCTCCTCCTCCTCCTCCAGAAGCAAAAGCTCGTCCACAGAGGGCAGTCGCACGAACACTCCTTCTGCAGCTGCCGGTTTTGCACACTAGGTGTCCCACAATCGAACAGTTAGTGGTAAGCGTCAGCAGGCTGTGTTGAAGATGATGTGTTTGGGCGACAACAGACACACCGCGGAGGTACTAGCCGACTACTTGCTGCGACAAACTGAGTCATGGCTGGGCAGTCTACATCTTGTGGCAAGCAAGGTAATTAGTGATAACAGCCGGAATTTTGTGGCAGCCATAGCCCTTTCAAAACTCAGACACATACCTTGCCTGCCTCACACCTTGAACCTGATGGTGCAATGCTTACTCAATAATTATCCTGAGTTAACACCCCTGCTCCATAAGGTGCGAAGACTGTGCTCGCACATCCGCCGGTCGCCTATACACTCCAGTCGTATGCAGAAGCTGCAGCGATTGCTCCACCTTCCCAAGCACCGCCTAATTATCGACGTTGCATCAAGGTGGAACTCCACCCTGGACATGGTTCAGAGGCTGTGTGAACAGAGGCAGGCTGTAATTCATTTGTGGGAGAATACATGGTCAGGCGGCTTGCGTGCTGACATGGAGTTGTCTGGTGTGCAGTGGACGAACCTGAAAGACCTCTGTAAAGTTGTTCAGTGTTTTGAGGAATGCACACGGCTGGTAAGCACAGACGACGCCATCATAAGCATGAGCATCCCACTTATGGGTTTGCTCATGCAAACTTTGACGCACATTAAGGAGCAGGCATCTGCAGCCGAGGAGGAGGGAAGCCTTGATGGCAGTCAGCCATTGTCTGCTCAGGGAAGTCTCGTGGACGAGGTTGAGGAAGCAGAGGAAGAGGAGGAGGAGGAGGATGTTGGGGATGATTATTTAGGGGAGGAGGATGCTTCTTAGGGGGCAAGACAAAATGTTGGCGTGGCAAGGTCAGGTCCAGGGTTTGTGCGTGACTCGAGGGATGTTGATTTGCCAGAAAGTGTTCCTCCACCCAGCACTCGCAGTGCATCATTGACAACTGGAACATTGGCCCACATGTCTGATTATGCCTTGCAGATCCTAAAAAGGGACCCCTGCATTGCCAAAATGATGAACGATGACGACTACTGGTTGGCCAGCATCCTGGATCCACGCTATAAAGGCAAATTCCAAAACATCATGCCACAGGAGAACCTAGAGCTAATATTGGCTAACAAACAAGCAACTCTGGTAAACCATTTGTTTGAGGCATTCCCAGCACACAGCGGCGGTGATGTTTCTCCCACGGGCCGTAGGGGGCAACATGGAAGAGGTGTTCGTGGTGCACACAGCCGAAGTGGCGTTGGACACAGGGGTTTCATGACCATGTTGTAGACTGATTTTTCAAGTACCGCTCACACGACTGGTAATACTGCATCGATCGAAAGTGACAGGAGACAGCAGTTGTCAACTATGGTAACAAACTACTTCTCCTCCCATATCGATGTTCTCCCTCACCGGTCATTCCCCTTTGACTATTGGGCCAGTAAACTTGGCACCTGGCCTGAATTGGCACAATATGCCTTACAGGAGCTCGCTTCTCCTGCTGCTAGTGTGTTATCTGAAAGAGTCTTCAGTGCTGCTTGATCAATCCTGACAGAAAAAAGGACCCATCTGTCGACCCAAAATGTTGATGATCTAACATTAATTAAAATGAACAATGCATGGATTTCAAAGGATTTTGTCCCACCCTCCCCTGCTGACACGTAGGTTGCCAGAAACATGGCTCGCTTTTGTCCTCCTCTCCCGCGCACTTCCCCAATTACTCCATTTGCAGCTGCTGAATGTCCAACATCAACAAATGCCATTTTCTCCACCTCCCTAACTGGGCTGCCTCCCCCCACAAGGCCGGGCTCACCACCTGGCGCAAGCACCCATGCGAGTGCCGTTGCCCTGGATAGGTGGGTGGACCCACTCTTGGGCATCGGCACTGGCACAGGGTCCCTCATAGTACAATCAAGTGTCTCTGACGGTGGGGGTGCACACCCGCCGTCAGACACACCGGCGTACTATGAGGGGCCCTGTACCAGTGCCGTTGCCAATGATTGGACCCCCTGCTTGCTCAGGATCACAGCACTTGCAAAGTTGAAATACTTACCTCTTCCTGCTCCGCCATAGAGCACGATGACATCACGTCTGTACTCTGTCTAAACAGTCCAAGTGCAGTGAGAAGGAAGATGGGTACGATGAGGAGTCCAGACTAGTACAGGGATTCCCTAGCGAGGAGACTTATTTAAATGTTTTCAATGTTGGGACAGCAATTTTTGGGGAGCACTATACTCTGGAGAGTGATATATGAAGCCCACCATACACTGGAGCATTCCAAAGGTGGACATCAGACACTGGAGCAGCATTTACAGGGCCCATTATACACTGGAGCATTAGACATGGGGCCCATTATATATGGAGCATTATTTGGGCCCATAAGACAGTGGAGCTTCATCCATGGGGACCAACATATACTGTAGCATTATGTGGAGCTCATCATATTCTGTATCGAACATTATATGGAACCAATTATTCTGTATGGAGAAATATATGGGCCTCATTAGCCTGTATAGCGCTCTATGCGGTGGCCATAATACTGTATGGAGTAATATACTGTCCGTTTTTGGAGCTATTAAAATAGATATCAGTCATGAGATGTAAGAAGTGAAGTATTTTTCATTGTACTATACCGCTATTTCTCTGCCGTATCAGAAGATCATTAATTGTGGCATGTGTTAAAGGAGCCCAGTGACACTCTTTGGCCCAGGGCCAACAAAAATCTGGAGACAGCCCTACCCCCCCCCACTACTTTAACCAAATAACACCCAGTTTTCAATGCCTAACTATTATTATAAAGTAAATTAAGGTTGACAAGCTTAAGTAATAAGAATTGATGTGTTTGGCATTAAAATGGGAGCTGTAGGTGTGTTTCCTGTCCTCCACTCCCTGCCGACCCTGGTTCCCCTTGACTTGCATTGGGTTTCGTGTTTCAGTCGGCCTTCGACTTTTCACGATAATCGGCCGATTGCGTTCGAACCGACTTTTGAGAAAGTCAGGTTTCATGAAACCCGACTAGATCCAAAAAAAGGCAAAGTCGCTCATCCCTACTTGCTAGAGATGGGTTGCACCTTACTCAGACTGGAAAGCACGTATTTGGAAGTCACCTTGCTACACTCATTAGGAGAGCTTTAAACTAGAACGATGTGGGAAGGGAAGCAAAAGGCCAGAAAAAGCCATACACCTGACAAGTGCTATTGAGAACTCTGCTATTAGAAGTGGAAAGGAAGAGCTAAGACAAATGAGTGTAAAAAATAAAAATATTGGAGAAAGAGAAACCAATCACAACCTAAAATGTTTCTATACTAATGGACAAAGCATGGGCAACAAAAAAGGAGAATTGGAACTACTAACGCAGGAAAAGAAATATGATGTCATTGGAATCACTGAAACTTGGTGGAACGATACACATGATTGGAATACAAGGCTAGAAGGATACAACTTATTTGCAAGAAACAGACTTGATAAACGAGGAGGAGGTGTCGCATTGTATGTTAGAAACGTGTATATCTGCACAGAGATCCAAGCTTCAGAGACTGGGAGTTCTGTGGAAACTGTTTGGGTAAGAATACAAGGACAGAACAATGGAAAGGACACCATTGTAGACATTTATTACAGGCCGCCTGTGCAAGCTGAAGATATGGATGAACTCTTTATGCATCAAATGGCCAAGTTCTCCAAAAAATATGACATAGTTGTCATGGGAGATTTCAACTATCCTGACATTTATTGGGAATCTCTCTGAGACAAAACTAACAGGTCAAGGAAATTCTTATCCTCTCTTGCTGACAACTTTATCTTCCAAAAGGTAGGGGAGAAAATAAGGGGAACTGCTACTTTGGATCTAATCCTTATAAACAGGGAGGAAATGGTTGAGGATGTAAAAGTGGCTGGGACTTTAGGCAGAAGCGACCATGCTATTTTAGAATGCTGGATAACTAGAGGAGGAAGACCTGTGAAAACTCAGATATCAAATTTAGATTTCAGAAAGGCAGATTTTAAGGGATTCAGAAAGAGAATTGGAGGGATCCAATGGCTGGATATCCTTAAGGGCAAAAATGTCCAGGAAGGATGGGAAACCTTTAAAAATGAAATTCTCGAAGCACATTTGTTATAAATTCTGAAAAGAGGAAAGACTAGGAAGCATTTAAGGAGACCAGGATGGATGAACATAGAACTTAAGCACATGCTAAAAAGGAAGAAAAAAATGTTCATCAAATGGAAAGAGGGAGGCATATCTAAAGAAGAATATAATGCTGTCTGCAGAACTTGCAGGGCACAAATCATATTATCTAAAGCTGACAATGAATTGAGGCTTACAAGAGACAACAAAAGCAAAAATAAAGGATTTCGGGGATATGTCAAAAGTAGTGTTGAGTATTCCAATACTGCAAATATCGGGTATCGGCCGATATTCGCGGTATCGGAATTCCGATACTGAGTTCTGATACTTTTTGCATATCGAATACTGGAATCAGAAGTTCCCATAATGCTATGAGACAGTTTGATTTGATTCAGCCAATGAGGAATCCTAAGAAGTGTGGGCACATCCTGTTAGGCATGTAGGCATGTTAACTAATGGCATGGCTGTGATTGGCTGCTGAAATGATGTCATAATGCACTATAAAAGCCGCCGCTGCCATTTTGGGTTCACCCTGCTGTGAATTCAGTTAGGGACAGGACGCTGCTGTTCAGACTCTGAGGGACAGTTAGAGATAGCGATTTTCTATATAGTGCTTTACCCAGGCTACTTTATCAACCGCTGTAGCTTTCCTTTGCCTTGCAGCGCAGTTCACAGCTGTCTGCAAGGTCTGTGTGTGAGTGCAGCTCACGCTGTAGTGTTCTGCAGCCACCTCTGGTTGTAGTTCACTTAGCGTGTGTCACTGCCTCATACATAGTCCTTTTTTTGTTATTGGTGCTCATTTTTCCTTATTTCTCCTATTAGTGTGCTTCCATCCGTATCCATCTACATTGGTTGCAAACACTATATAGGAGTAGATAGCGGAGCCTTTCTGCAGCATTTCAGTGCTAGTGCACAGTTCTCTGCACTGTTCACAGCTGTCTGTGAGGTCTCTGTGTGTGAGTGCAGCTCACGTTGTAGTGTGTTCTGCAGCCACCTCTGGTTGTAGTCCGCTCAGCGTTCGTTACTGCCTCATACATTGTACTTTTTTGCTGTAGTGATGCTTATTTTTCCTGAATTTCTCCTATTAGTGTGCTTCCATCCGTATCCAGCTAGATTGGTTGCAAACACTATATAGGAGTAGATAGAGGAGCCTTTTTGCTGGCTTGTGCCCTGCAGGCCCAGCCAGATTAGTATTAGCTTATTTTTTGGAGCCTAATCTTTTGCATTGTAGGTTACCTTCCAGCATTGTAATAGCTACAAAAAGTTTGTGATACTATCGCTTTTACATCTTTGGTCACATCCTTTTTTTTTTGTAAAAAAAGTTCACCAAACACTCCACATTACAGTTGTGTAGGCCACATTAGCTCATATTAAAGTGTAGTCTGCACTTTATAAAATTAGTTTTTCTTATACAGTACCTGTTAGCAGCTGTTCAGAAATAAGCACACTAAGCCCTTAGTACTTTTCTGCCTATCTTTATCAGTCTACCAAGATGAAGAAGGCAGGGAGTAAGGCACGTGGTCATGGAGTTTCAGCAGGGAGAGGACATGGGGATTCTGTGCCTGCTGTGGGCACCAGTGACTCAGCATCCCCCAGTTTTACCAGGGAACAATCCTTTATGCGCAGCTTTGTAGGAGCTCGCCATACCCCACTGCTGCGGGAGGAACAAATTAAAGCCGTTGTCGGATAGATGGCAGCTAATGCATCGACTTCAATTAGTTCCACATCCTCTCAGGTCCAGAGCACTGAGGAGCAACCATCTGTCTCTTCACCACCTGCCAAATTGCCCAGGCAGTCAGAGAGCCCTGGACAGGAGCCATCTCTACTTCTGTTCTCTGAATCTCTTGGCTTGGAAATAGGGGGCCAGCCAAGCAGCATTCTAGAATGGGAAGAAGAGGTAGTATGCAGTGATGCGCAACAGCTTTGTCTCTCTGAATCTGAAGAGGCGGGTGGGCCAGTGCCTATGGTCAGCACACCTCAGTACGCATCTGATGATGAGACTCAGGTGCCACTTTCTGGTGCGTACTGTGCTGGCGAGACTACCCAGGAGTAGCAGATGTTTGAAGAGGGTAGTGTAGATGATGAGGACCTTGACTCATCATGGCGTGAGGAACAGGAAGGTGGTGGGAGCAGCTCTGAGGAAAAGATTCCCCGAACGGTCAAAACAGGAGGGAGAGGGAGGGTGCAGACTCGATTTTCTGTAGCCTCCACTTCGGCACCCATTAGGAGCATTCCTTTTTCCAAAACCCAAAACGGGTGCTCCCAGGACTTGCAGTGCGTGGTCCTTTTTGACACAGTTGCAGATGACATTTATAATAATAATAATAATCTTTATTTATATTGCGCCAACATATTCCACAGCGCTTTACAGTTTGAGTTTCAAAACACAAGTCATAAGTAACAACGTTAACAATACAGTAATTAAAGTAAAGTAAGACGACCCTGCTCATGAGAGCTTACAATCTACAATGAGGTGTAGGAGATACAAAGTACAGGTGTGTATTTACAAAGATGTATTTACAATGATGGTCCAGCCATCTTGAGAAGGTGGGGGACAGAGAGAGTGAATGGGCTACATACTCACACTTGCACATAGAATGACTGATTAGTGAACGTGATAGGCTGCTCTGAATAGATGTGTTTTGAGAGAGCGCCTGAAACTATGCAAATTGTGGATAGTCCTAATTTCTTGGGGTAGAGCATTCCAGAGGATTTTCGCTGCGCGGGAGAAGTCTTGGAGTCGGGAGTGGGAGGTGCGGATTAGGGCAGAGGTTAGTTGAAAGTCGTTTGCAAAGCCCAGCGGTCGGCTAGGCCGATAGACAGAAATGAGGGAGGAGATGTAGGGGGGTGCCGCACTGTGGAGGGCTTTGTGGGTGAGAGCAAGTACTTTGAATTGGACCCTGTAATGAATGGGCAGCCAATCTAAGGACTGGCGAAGAGCGGACGCGTCCGAGTACCGATTAGCCAGATAGATGACCCTGGCTGCTGCATTAAGTATGGACTGGAGAGGGGAAAGTCGAGTAGCGGGGAGGCCAATTAATAGGGCATTGCAGAAGTCCAGGCGGGAGTGGATCAGTGCTACAGTGAGGGTTTTTGTTGCTTCCATGGTGAGAAAAGGGCGAATTCTGGAGATGTTCTTTAGGTGTAGGCGGCAAGAGCAGGCAAGAGATTGTATATGGGATGTGAAGGACAGATTGGTGTCAAACATAATACCAAGACAGCGTGCCTGCTGCCGGGGTGTTATTATGGTGCCACCCACGGAGAGGGAAATGTCAGATTTATGGAGGTTAGTGGATGGCGGGAGCAGAAGAAGTTCCGTTTTTGAGAGGTTAAGTTTCAGATAGAGAGCGGACATGACGTTGGAGACTGCGGACAGACAGTCGCTGGCGTTCTGTAGTACAGCGGGGGTAAGGTCAGGGGATGATGTATATAGCTGTGTGTTATCAGCATAAAGATGGTACTGAAAGCCAAATCTGCTGATGGTCTGTCCAATTGGGGCCGTGTAGAGAGAGAAGAGAAGGGGGCCAAGGACTGAGCCCTGAGGTACCCCGACAGCAAGAGTAAGAGGAGATGACGTGACGCCAGTGAACAAAACACTGAAGGAGCGGTCAGAGAGATAGGAAGAGAACCAGGACAGAGCGATGTCCTTAATGCCCAGTGACTGGAGCCTAGAGAGTAGGAGACGGTGGTCAACAGTGTCGAAAGCTGCAGAAAGGTTGAGAAGAATGAGCAGAGAGTGGTCACCGTTACGTTTTGCTGTCAGAAGGTCATTGGTCACTTTGATGAGTTCAGTTTCAGTCGAATATAGGGGTCAGAAGCCGGACTGTGAAGGGTCAAGGAGGGAGTGAGTGGAGAGGCAATGGGTAAGGCGAGAGTAAACTAGGCACTCCAAAAGTTTAGAGATGAAGGGGAGATTGGAAACTGGCCTGTGGTTGCTTTGTCAAATGCAACATTTGCTTTGTCAAATGCAAGCTGTGTAATCAGAAAGTCAAAAGAGGGAAAAGTGTCAGCAACCTCAATACCACAAATATGTGGAAACATGTGCGGACCAAGCACGTGATGGAGTTACAAAGACACACTGAAGACGTAGGCCAACCTACAGCACCACCTACCACCTCTTCAGCTCGTGTTGTAGTCTCTTACTCCAGCTCACACACAGCTGGTTCGGCTTCCTCACAGGATCGCCATGGAAGAACCTCTGGCACTGTTGTACAGAGACACAGTGTAATTCCACCCACAGCACCACGTTCCCTGTCATCCTCACACTCCCAGGCCACTCTACAGCCATCGGTAGCACAGGCATGGGAGAAAAGGCGGCCATACTCGGCAAACCATCCCCGAGCACAGGCTCTGAATGCTGGCATTGCAAAACTACTGTCCCTTGAAATGCTCTCATTCAGGCTGGTGAAGACTGACACCTTCCGTAACTTCATGGCATTGGCAGTCCCACAATAAAACATGCCCAGCCGCTTTTATTTCAGCAGGCAAGCCGTCCCTGCCCTGCAAAAGAATGTAGAGGGAAAAATTAAACATGCGTTACTAAATGCCGTCAGTAGCAAGGTCCACCTGACCACCGATGCGTGGACCAGTAACCATGGACAGGGACGATACCTTTCCCTCACTGCCCATTGGGTAAATGTTGTGGAGCCGGGGACAGATCTTGAGAGCGGCGCTGTACGTGTTCTGCCAACTCCAAGGATTGCAGGAATCCAGTCTGTACACATTGACTCCTCCTCATACTCCAGTTCCTCTGAATCAGCGCTGCAGTAGCCGTCGCGGTCTATCTCCACATGGACCCGTGAACGCTTACCTGTTACGACCGATATGAGCACAGCTGTGGCCAAACATCAACAGGCCATACTGAAATTAATTTCTTTGGGGAATCGAAGCCACACAGCGCAGGAGCTCTGGAATGCCATCAAGCAGGAGAGGGACATGTGGTTTGTGCCAGCGAATCTCCAGCCAGGCTTGGTAGTGTGTGGCCGAAATCTGGTGACATCTCTGGCCCTAGGCAACCTCACTCACATCCCATGTCTGGCACATGTGCTCAACTTGGTTGTGCAGAATTTTTTGAGGGACTATCCGGATCTTGATGCACTGCTGCACAAGGTCCGCATAGAGTGCGCTCAATTGCGGCGTTCCAGCATGGCAAGATCGCGCATTGCAGCTCTGCAGCGCCGATTCCGCCTTCCGGAACATCGCATCATATGTGACCTACCCACCAGGTGGAATTCAGCGTTACATATGTTGGAGCGGTTGTGTGAGCAGCAGGCAGCAGTAATGGAGTACCAGCTGCATCATGTGCAAACAAGTCGCACTGCGCGCCGTTCACACTTCACCACCACTGAGTGGGCCTCTATGAAGGACATCTGCCACGTTTTGTGTGCCTTCGATGATTCCACGTGGATGACGAGTGCAGATGATGCACTAGTCAGCATGACTGTCCCCCTTTTCTGCCTGCTTGAAAAAACATTGCAAGCACTAAGGGAGGAGGTTGTGGAAGAGGTGGAGGATGAGGAGTCACAAAAGCCATCTGCTTCTGGGCAGTCTGCGCAACATGGTTCCTCGGGCAGGAACACTTTGGCCTAGGCAGGGGACACTTTGTGAGGAGGATGAGGAGGAGTCAATGGAGGAGGAAGACATCTCTCCAGAGGAGGGAGGTACACAATGCTCTAGTAGTCAGTATGTAGAGCGAGGGTGGGGTAATGCAGAGCAGGCAGAGATGACACCTCAAGCAGGGGACAGCGTTTCTTGGCCAGTTGGGAGTCTGCAGCACATGGTTGATTTCATGCTGCAGTGCCTGAGAAATGACCACCGCATCGCTCACATTCTCAACACGGCTGATTATTAGGTGTACACCCTCCTAGATCCTCACTACCGGGACAACTTACAAAGCCTCATAACACCGTTGAACCGGGAGCATAAAATGCGGGAGTACCAAGACACACTGGTGCATTCCTTCATGTTCTCCATTCCACCCGAGAGCAGTGCAGCTAGTGCTTTACAAAGCAGCTCTTTGCGTTGAGGCAGTGGAGGAAGCTCTCCACAAAGAGGCAGCAGAAGCAGTGCCTCAGCACAAGGCAAGACCAGCATGGCCCAAATGTGGCAACTTTTGTGTCCCCGCCACAAATATCTACACCATCACAGACGGCTCCAGTCAGCAGGAGGCAACGTTTCCGTCAGATGGTGACAGACTACATGTCTTGCCCTCTCAGTGTGCTCCCTGACTGCTCTTCCCTCTTCAAGTTTTGGGTCTCTAAGCTGGATACATGGCCAGAGTTTAGCCAGTATGCATTGGAGGTGCTGGCTTGCCCTGCTGCTAGTGTATTATCGGAATTCATCTTTAGTGCCGCAGGTGGTGTACTAACAGACCGTCGCATACATCTATCCTCCGATAACGTTGACCGGTTTACTTTTCCGAAAATGAACAAGGCCTGGATCTCGCCGGAATTTGCCAGTCCTCTTCCAGATTAAATGATTGGTTGGCAACAGTATCCAGGTCTCCTGTTGTGTTCATGTTCTACCACCTGAACTGTAATCCCTGGGCTCCAACACCGCCAGTTGCTGCTCAGAAGTGCCATCTGCACAGAGAAAAACACCAGCTCCTGTGTTAGTGGGGTTCAGTAATGTCAGCTGATCCCCTGCTGTGTGTCCGGCAATATCTCCTGCTCCCTCCACCTTCACACAACATCAGATATTAATCTTGCTCCAATTAGGCCTCAGCCTACACCCTGATTGACCCTGGGCTCCAACACCACCAGTTGCTGCTCAGAAGTGCCATCTGCACAGAGAAAAACACTAGCTCCTGTGTTAGTGGTGTTCAGTAACGCCAGCTGCTCCCCTGCTGTGTGTCCGGCAATATCTCATGCTCCCTCCACGTTCACACAACATCAGATATTAAACTTGCTCCAATTAGGCCTCAGCCTACACCGTGATTGACCCTGGGCTCCAACACCGCCAGTTGCTGCTCAGAAGTGCCATCTGCACAGTTAACATATGCTCCAGTGTTATTCGGGTTCAGTAATGTCAGCTGATCCCCAGCTGTGTGTCCGGCAATTTTTCCTGCTCTGTCCACACTCACACAACTACAGATTTTAAACTTGCTCCAAATTGGCCTCTGCCTCCACTCTGTTTGTGCTATTGACCCTGGGCTCCAACACTGCCAGTTGCTGCTCAGAAGTGCCATCTGCACAGTCAACATATGCTCCAGTTTTATTGGGGTTCCGTAATGTCAGCTGATCCCCAGCTGTGTGTCCGGCAATTTCTCCTGCTCTGTCCACACTCACACAACTAGAGATTTTATACTTGCTCCAATTAGGCCTCTGTCTCCACTCTGTTTGTAGTATTTACCCTGGGTTCCAACACCGCCAGCTGTTTCCCGGCAGTGTCTTTGGCACGGGTACTCCCTCCTGTCCAGCCTGGTTCCACCACGCCAGCTGTTTCCGGGTAGTGTCAACGTCACTTTGCCTCCAAAACTTTGTCCTGTCGTGTCGAGGTCGGGTTAGCCGACTCTATGGTGCCTGCAGTTTAGGTGCTTCCTATGAGGGCTGCGGGATATGGCAATAAAGGCTGGTTCCGTAGTGCCAATAGGACAAGCACCCCCTGTAGGACTGTGGGTTTCGGTAACTGCGGCCCGCTCGCGGCTTTGCAACTTTGTTTTTCATGGGTACCTTCTGCTACCCATCCGAGTTCCAGCAACGTCTGCTGGTCCTTGGTAGTGCTTTCTAGCACAGGTACCTCCTGCTTAGTAACCGGGTTCCAGTACCGTCAGCTGGTCCTCGGTAGTGCCATTGGCTCTTGTTCCTTCTGCTACCCATCCGGGTTCCAGTACCATCAGCTGGTTCTCGGCAGTTCCTCAGCCTTCTTGTACCTTCTGCTACATTTCCAAGTTCAAGCTTTTTGAAATGGTTTTTGGTAATCACTCTGGATCTCCCTGACGACGACCCTGAAGACGACGACCCTGAAGACCACCCCAAAGAAGACCAAAAAGATGACCCTGAAGAAGATGACCAAGAAGACAAAGAACATGAAGACAACCACCAAGATACAGAACAACAAGAGACAGAACAACAAGAGACAGAAGACCAAGAAAAAGAAGAACAAAAAGCAGAAGAACATTAAGCATAAGACTAAAAATCAGAGCAAAAGATATTATCTAAATTTTAAGCAGAAGATGACTAAGCAGTGTACGGGGGTGAGTCAGTTCCTCCTCGTGGTGCCCCTGAAAAATGCCTGCTGCTGCAGGCCAAACTGAATGCGGACAAATCCTGTTGTAAATCTTTTGTGACAGGCAGAACAGAAGGTGTAATCTTCAAACTTTTATAGATTACTACTGCAGGAATGCTTGTCACAAATAAGAATATGATGAAGAAGAAGAATAGGAAGAAAATGAAGAAGTAGAATTTGAAGAAGAAGAATAGTTGAATAAGAAGAATATGAAGAATGTAAAAAAAGAATAATAGGAAGAAGGTAAAGAAGAAGAAGATGAATAAGGTGAAGAAGAAGTTGCTGAAAAAGAAGCTGCTCCTGCTCAGGATCATGAAGGAGAAAGTGTGGGAGAAGTAAAAAAGAAGGTGAAGAGCATGGAAGTAGAGTTGAGCAAAACGGGTCGAAAAAATTGAAACGTCGTCAACTTTCGCCAAAGTCGGGTTTCATGAAACGAAACCCGACCTTAGCGTGAGGTCGGCCACGAGGTCGCTGACTTTACACTGTGGGCAATGTGATGACATAGGCAGCGGTCACCACCATCTTGGAGAAGGGCATGCAAGTGATTGGCTTGCTTTGTGGGGCGTCACGGGGGTATAAAAGGGCGGGGACACCGACCGCCATGTTACTCATGCTGATCTCACAATAGGGAGAGCTGCTGCAGCTGCCTATTTCTGTAGGGAGAGCGTTAGGTAGGGAAGAAGATACCAAAAACTGATTCTGCTGCTAGCGATTTTGCCTGCACAACACACCAGTCACTGTGCAGTGCAAGCGGAGGCTATATTTTGGTGCATCAGCTCTGTTGGTTATTAGTCAGCCTTTTAAGGCTACCTGGTAGCTGCATTGCTGTGTGCACACTGCTGAGCAAACTGCTTTTTTCAAAGCAATCCAGATTTTATTGTTTTGTCCTTGTGAGTTACTGAGCGTTCATTTTTCACCCCCCCCTACAGCGCTGTACGCTCCTCACACAGTACCGTGTAATGGCTATTATCACGGCCACAGTGAAGCTATCTGTGTGTGACTCTGTAAGGATAAGTCGAGGAGTTGTTCTGTTCTTACAGACCTCCACCTTATAGTTTTGTCTGGTTTTCAAACAGTGTAGTATATTAACTGTTTGATTACATTCAAAACTATAGAGAGACATCGTGTGTCAGTCCGTATACTAAAACACGGAGCTTGACAATTTTACATGCACTGGACAGCAGTGTACGTGCATGCTCCTCTCTCAGTACCGTGTAATGGCTGTTATCACGGCCAAATTGAAGCTAAGTGTGTGACTCAGTAAGGATAAGTCGAGGAGTTGTTCCGTTCTTACAGACCTCCAACTTATAGTTTTGTCTGGTTTTCAAACAGTGTAGTATATTTGCTGTTTGATTACATTCAAAACTATAGAGAGACAGCGTGTGTCAGTCCGTATACTAAAACAAGGAGCTTGACAATTTTACATACACCGGACAGTGGTGTATGTGCACGCTCCTCTCTCAGTACCGTGTAACGGCTGTTATCACGGCCAAATTGAAGCTAATTGTGTGACTTTGTAAGGATAAGTTGAGGAGTTGTTCCGTTCTTACAGACCTACACTCTAGGGAGTTTCCAATCCTGCCCTGTCCTATATAACTTTTTTCTAACCAGCCAAATTCAGCCTGTGATACAGCGGTGTGATATACACTGGGCCTGACACAATACATCAGTGTCCAGAAGTGTGTAAGGACATTCCATTTCTCCCGTCCTATATAACATTTTTCTCACCAGCCAAATTCAGCTTGTGATACAGCAGTGTGATATACACAGGGCCTGACACAAAACATAATTGTGCAGAAGTGTGTAAGGACATACCATTTCTCTCATCCTATATAACATTTTTCACACCAGCCAAATTCACCCTGTGATACAGCGGTGTGATATACACTGGGCCTGACACAATACATCGGTGTGCAGAAGTGTGTAAGGACATACCATTTCTCTCGTCCTATATAACATTTTTCACACCAGCCAAATTCAGCCTGTGATACAGTGGTGTGATATACACTGGGCCTGACACAATACATCAGTGTCCAGAATTGTGTAAGGACATTCCATTTCTTCCGTCCTATATAACATTTTTCACGCCAGCCAAATTCAGCCTGTGATACAGCGGTGTGATATACACTGGGCCTGACACAATACATCAGTGTCCAGAAGTGTGTAAGGACATTCCATTTCTTCTGTCCTATATAACATTTTTCACACCAGCCAAATTCAGCCTACATCGGTGTGATATACACTGGGCCTGACACACTACATCAGTGTGCAGAAGTGTGTAAGGACATACCATTTCTCTTGTCCTATGTAACATTTTTCACACCAGCCAAATTCAGCCTGTTATACAGCGGTGTGATATACACTGGGCCTGACACAATACATCAGTGTCCAGAAGTGTGTAAGGACATTCCATTTCTTCCGTCCTATATAACAGTTTTCACACCAGCCAATTCAGCCTGTGATACAGCGGTGTGATATACACTGGGTCTGACACAATACATCAGTGTCCAGAAGTGTGTGAGGACATTCCACTTCTTCTGTCCTGTATAACATTTTTCACACCAGCCAAATTCAGCGTGTGATACATCGGTGTGATATACACTGGGCCTGACACAATACATCAGTGTCCAGAAGTGTGTAAGGACATTCCATTTCTTCCGTCCTATATAACAGTTTTCACACCAGCCAATTCAGCCTGTGATACAGCGGTGTGATATACACTGGGTCTGACACAATACATCAGTGTCCAGAAGTGTGTGAGGACATTCCATTTCTTCTGTCCTGTATAACATTTTTCACACCAGCCAAATTCAGCCTGTTATACAGCGGTGTGATATACACTGGGCCTGACACAATACATCAGTGTCCAGAAGTGTGTAAGGACATTCCATTTCTTCTGTCCTATATAACATTTTTCACACCAGCCAATTCAGCCTGTGATACAGCGGTGTGATATACACTGGGTCTGACACAATACATCAGTGTCCAGAAGTGTGTGAGGACATTCCATTTCTTCCGTCCTATATAACATATTTCATACCAGCCAAATTTAGCCTGTGATACAGCGGTGTATACACCTTGTACCTTGTTTTACAGTTCCATATTGTTGGTGAAATTGTGGGTACATTTTTCAAAAAAATGAGGACGTGTGGTGTAAGAGGCCGTGTTAGTGGGCGGCAGTTGCCAGCTGGTAATGATGGTGTTGGTGTTGGATCTGCTGGTAGTGGCAAAAGCAAAATAACACCTAATTCAGGAGGTGTTGAGCCTGCATCATCGTCTGGCTCCAAAAGGCCTCGAAGGCTCTCTTTTCTGGGAGTAGGTAAACCGCTTTTAAAGCCGGAGCTTCAGGAACAAGTTTTAGCCTACATTGCTGACTCGGCCTCCAGCTCTATCGCCTCCTCTTCTGAACTTTTAAAAAATACAAGCACTGAGTCGTCTTTGGAGGCTTATGGTCATGAACCACACCTTTCTTTGTGTCCTTCACCCCAACCCAAATTGAAGGATGCGGCAGGCCACACTGCATATTACTCCATGGAGCTGGTTTCACATACCATGCCTGAGCTACCAAGTGAAATTGTGAATTACCCAGGCCACGATGAATCTGACATGGAGTGCACTGATGCACAGCCACTGATAGATGATTCTCCTGGTACATTCACTCAGAGCACGACATTGTCCTCGCAGTGTACTGAGCCAGATTCTGACCCTGATGAAACTCAGGTGCCCATTAACGCATACTATACCACCGTACACAGTGACACAGAGGAAGGTGCACATGACCTTGAAGAGGAGGTGATGGATGACCCAGTTGTTGAACCAGATTGGCATCCATTGGGGGAAGAGGGTGCTGCTGCCAATAGCTCAGAAGAGGAGGAGGAGCATCCGCAGCAGGCATCGACATCCAACAGCTGTTATCTGGCAGGCACGGAGCAGTCCAAAACCGGGTTACAAAAAGCCGAAAAGTTGCTGGACTGCTTGGCCAGACGGTCAAAATAGCACAGCGTGCAAGGACGCCAAATGTCTTCCATAGTAGGAAGAGTGCAGTGTGGCACTTTTTTGAACAAAATCCTAATGATCAGGCCAAGGTTATCTGTAAGAAGTGCGCAAAGACCTTTAGCCGAGGGAAAAATCTGAAAAATTTGAATACCAGTTGCATGCTTAGACATTTAACCACCATGCACTTGCAAGCATGGACGGAACACCAAACCTAAAGTACCACATGTGCAAATGCTCCCAAAGGAGGTAGTCAGCAACGCTCCATTGTTCCCCCAACTGTAAGCCCACCGGTTAGCACAGCAGCAAATGTTGAGGTGTCGTTGCAAGGCCAAAGCTGTCAGGGAATCACAATGTTATATCAATGAAAGACTGAATCTAGGCCATCAGAAAGAACACCAACTCCATCACCATCATCAACCGTCTCTCAGTCCACCCTGTCCACTGCTAGTTCCACCATAGGCAGCTCTCAAGTCCAGCTCACCCTGCCAGAGACTATGAGTAAGACAAGAAAGTACTCATCCTCTCATATGCGTACACTGGGTTTGAACGCCCACATAGCCAAACTAATCTCGTTAGAGATGATGCCCTATCGGTTAGTGGAAAGCGCAGCTTTCCGCGATCTCATGGCCTACGCAGTACCATGCTATGAACCACCCAGTCGCCACTTCTTTTCTCGCAAAGCCATCCCAGCCCTCCACCTTCATGTGAAAGACCGCATTGTCCATGCACTCAGGCACTCAGTGAGTGGAAAGGTGCACCTCACAACTGATGCATGGTCCAGTAGGCATGGCCAGGGCCGTTACGTGTCCATCACTGCGCACAGGGTTAATGTGGTGGATGCAGGGTCTACAGGGGACAGCGGTGGTGGGACAGTGCTGCCTAGCCCGCAGTATAGGAAACAGCTAGCTGTAGGCATTCGACCCTCCTCCTCCTACTCCTCCAGAAGCGAAAGCTCATCCCCAGTGCGCAGTCGCAGCAGCACTCCATCCGCAGCTGCCAGTGTTGCACACCGCGGAGGTACTGGCCAACTACTTTCAGCAACAAACTGAGTCATGGCTGAGCAGTGTACATCTTGAGGCAGGCAAGGTAGTTAGTGATAACGGCCGTAATTTTGTGGCAGCCATAGGCCTTTCTAAACTCAGACACATACCTTGCTTGGCTCACACCTTGAACCTGGTGGTGCAGTGCTTCCTCAATAATTATCGGGTGTTAACAGGCCTGCTTCAGAAGGTTCGAAAACTGTGGTCGCACATCCGTCATTCGCCCGTACATTCCAGTCGTATGCAGAAGCTGCAGCGATTGCTACACCTTCCAAAGCATCGGCTAATTATCGATGTTACAACAAGGTGGAACTCCACCCTGCACATGGTTGAGCGGCTGTGCGAACAGAGGCAGGCCGTAATGCATTTGTGGTAGGATACCTGGACTGGCACTTTGAGGGCAGACATGGAGTTGACCGGTGTGCAGTGGTCAAAGCTGAAAGACCTCTGTAAAGTCCTTCAGTGTTTTGAGGAATGCACACAGCTGGTAAGCGCAGACGACGCCATCATAAGCATGAGCATCCCACTTATGCGTCTGCTCATGCAAGCTTTGACGCACATTAAGGAGCAGGCGTCTGCAGCCGAGGTTGACGAGGAGGAAGAGGAGGAGGGAATCCTTGATGAGAGTCAGCCATTGTCTACTCCGGGACCTCTCCTGGATGAGGTGGAGGAAGAAGAAGAAGAGGAGGAGGAGGGTGATGATGGGGATGATTATTTAGGGGAGGAGGATGCTTCTCATGTGTCCAGAGAAAATGTTGGCGTGGCAAGGTCTGGTACAGGGTTTGTGCTTGACTGGAGGGATGTGGATTTGCCATAAAGTGCTCCTCCACCCAGCAGTCGCACTGCATCATTGACACCGGGAACATTGGCCCACATGTCAGATTATGCCTTGCAGATCCTAAAAAGGGACCCCCGCATTGCCAAAATGATGAACGATGACAACTACTGGTTGGCCAGCATCCTGGATCCACGCTATAAAGGCAAATTCCAAAACATGATGCCACAGGAGAACCTTGACCTAATATTGGCTAACAAGCAAGCAACTATGGTAAACAGGTTGGTTGAGGCATTCCCAGCACACAGCAGCGGTGATGTTTGTCACACGAACCGTAGGGTCCGGGGGCAGCTTGGAAGAGGTGTTCGTGGTGCACACATCACAAGTGGCGTTGGAGAAAGGTGTTTCACGGCCATGTTGTGGACTGATTTTTCAAGTCCCGCTCAAATGACTGGTAATACTGCATCGATGGAAAGTGACAGGAGACAGCACTTGTCAACTATGGTTACAAACTACTTTTCCTCCCAGGTCGATGTTCTCACTCACAGGTCATTCCCCTTTGACTATTGGGCGGCTAAACTGGACACCTGGCCTGAATTGGCACAATATGCGTTACAGGAGCTCGCTTGCCCAGCTGCAAGTGTGCTATCGGAAAGAGTCTTCAGTGCTGCTGGATCAATCCTGACAGAAAAAAGGACCCGTCTGTTGACCCAAAATGTGGATGATCTAACCTTCATTAAAATGAACCATGCATTGGTTTCCAAGGATTTTGTCCCACCTTACCCTGATGACACATAGGTTGACAGAAAAATGGCTTGCTTTGGTCCTCCTCTTCCTGGGACTTGACCAATTTTGCCTTTTGCATCAGCTGAATGCCCAATATCAACATATGCCACTTTGTAAACCTCCCTAACTGCGCTGCTTCCCCCCCATTGCCGGGTTCAACACCTAGCGCACGCAACCGTGCGAGTGCCATTGCCCTGAACAGGTGGGTAGGCCGACTCTTGGGCGCGGGCACTGGCACAGGGTCCCTCATAGTGCAATCAAGTTTCTCTGACGGTGGGGGTGCACACCCACCGTCAGACACACCGCCGTACTATGAGGGGCCCAGTGCCAGTACCAACACCCATGAGTGGGCCCCCCTTGCTTGGGCAGGGCCTCAGCATTTGCAATCTTTACCTCTCCCTGCTCCTCCGCTGTGTAGTCTGGGCTGTCAAATCCATACTGGGCCTGACACCGTCTGAGCCTGCCTCCTGATCTATGGACATATATTTTTAATGTGTAAGCTATGCTATCCATACATGTTATCCGGTGATACGGTACCCTTTCTCACCTTTGTGCAATCACGTGTAATCCATACTGGGCCTGAGAATGGCTGGCGAGTAAGTTTTTCATTTTTTCAGGAATGACGGTTAGGCCTAATTCCGGAACAGCGGTTGACCTGCACTTACTGGGAAATCATCGTTCGCGGGTAATATTTGTCATCCCAGATCCCCATCACTAACGGTGTTCAGCAGGTTATTTGCACCTGTAAGCGACACACGCTGGCCCTTTCAGTGTAGCGCGCATGCAGCCACGGACATGTAAGGCCTTGACACACCAGTTATTGGCCAATCTCGCTTGCTAGAGTCTCGTGTGTCCCTCTAGTAAGCTGGACGCGGACCACGGGGGGCATGACGGAGTCTCGTTCGTTAACGGAATTAAGCTTGCAATGTGTGCATCTTTTCGGTTGCTGGATGGTTGAGGTTGCCCGTGTTGAGTCCAATTACGCCGCAGGCTCCACTGCTGGTGGTGCCCTTCTGGACATTCCTTTAGGGTTCAGCTTTGCAACCATACTGCCCACGTCAAACAAAAATTTTGCCTTCATGGACGCTGTTTGGAGGGTCGTGATTCGTGGGAATAACCCCACCCAATCAGTTAACCTGCTAGAGAGATCCTTTGTTGCTCCCAAGCATGACATCACACTCCCTAGGAGGAAGGTAATGCCACTGTGGTGACCATACTCCTGGGGGCGCCACAAGTGCACTGATGCCCAGCCACTGCTCGATGATTCTGCTGGTACATTGACCCAGACCACTACATTCCCCTCGCACTCTACACAGCCTGAATCTGACCCTGTTGAAACTCAGGTTACCCTTCCCATATACTGTTCCACCTTACACGGTGACAAAGAGGAAGCTGCAGATAAAAGTGCAGGTTTGGCCCACCCGCCATCAGACACACCGTCGTACTATCAGGGGCCCTGTGCCAGTGCCGTCGCCAACGAGTGGGCCCCCCCTGCTTTCTCAGGATCACAGCACTTGTAAGGTTGAAATACTTACCTCTCCCTGCTCCACCGCCATGACATCTTCCGTGTTTCCTGACACTGATATTCTGATCAGAGAGCGCAATGACATCACGTCTGTACGCCCTCTGCCTAAACAGCCAAGTGCAGTGAGATGGAACATGGGGGCGACGAGGAGTCCATGCTAGTACAGGGATTCCATAGCGAGGAGACTTATTTCATTGTTTTCAATGTTGGGACAGCAATTTTTGGGGAGCACTATACTCTGGAGAATGATAGATGGGTCCCACCATACACTGGAGCATTCCAAAGGTGGACATCAGACACTGGAGCAGCATTTACAGGGCCCATTATACACTAGAGCATTAGAAATGGGGCCCATTATGTATGGATGATTATTTGGGCCCATAAGACAGTGGAGCTTCATCCATGGGGACCAACATATACTGTAGCATTATGTGGAGCTCATCATATACTGTTTCTAACATTATATGGGACCAATGATTCTGTATGGAGAAATAGATGGGCCTCATTACTCTGTATAGCGCACTATGCGGTGCCCATAATACTGTATGGAGTAATATACTGTCCGTTTTTGGAGCTATTGGAGAATTTAAAATGGACATCAGTCATGAAATGTAAAAAGTGAAGTGTTTTTCATTGTAGTATACCACTATTTCTCTGCCATATCGGAGCATCATGAGTTGTGGTATGTGTTAAAGGGGCGCTCTTTGGCCCAGGACACATGAAAACCTGGAGCCAGCTCTACTCCCTCCACAACTTTAGCCAAATAACCCCCATTTTTCAATGCGTAACTAGTATTATGAAGTAAATAAAGGGTGACAAGCTTCAGGAATAAGAATTTATGCTTTTGGCATTCAAATGGGAACTGTAAGTGTTTCCTGTCCTCTTCTCACTCCCGACTTTTCTTCCCCATTGACTTACATTGGGTTTCGTGTTTCAGTCGGACCCCCGACTTTTCCCTATAGTCGGCCGATTTCGTTCGACCCGACTTTTGCGAAAGTCGGGTTTCGCGAAACCCGACTCGACCCGAAAAATGGCAAAGTCGCTCATCTCTACATGGAAGTAGTGAAACATACATATCTGACAAAATATAAAAAAGGTTAACATAGTCAATATCTTTGTAACGCCGAACGTCTTAAAAAAAAATAATTCCTGCTATTCCATTTGATTGGGCTAAACCTCTATGGCTTTAATGTCTCCTCCACCTCCCCGAATACATTCTACATTATTCTTAGTTGTTTTCCTTCATGTAGAATGAACCTACAAGGAAAGAAAGGGTTTATTTTAATTCCGATATTTCTGTCCCATTGACTTGCATTGGTTTCCGGTATCGGAATCGGCAATATCCGATACTTTATGGGTATCGGTCCAATCCGATCCGATATTTCCCGATATCGGAAGGTATCGCTCAACACTAGAGATGAGCGACTTTGCCTTTTTTTCGTTTTTTTCTCAAAAGTCAGGTCGAGTGAAATCGGCCGACTAAAGGGAAAAGTCATTAGCAGGGGCATCCCACTTATGCGTCTGCTCATGCAAAGTTTGACACACATTAAGGAACAGGCAAAGTCGCTCATCTCTACTCAGCAGTGATATTTGTCTTGGAACTCTGCCATGCAGCCATATTTGCCCAGTCTCTTTCTTATGGTGGAGTTATGAACACTGACCTTAACTGAGTCTAGTGAGGCCTGCAGTTCTTTAGATATTGGGTCTTTTGTGATATCTTTGATGAATTGTCGCTGTGCTTTTGGGGTAAATGTGGTCGGCCGGCCTCTCCTGGGAAGATTCATACCTGTTTTTTCAATTTGTGGATAATGACTCTCATTGTGGTTCACTGGAGTACCAAAGCTTGAGAAATTGCTTTATAACTAGAGATGAGCGACTTTGCCTTTTTTCGGGTCGAGTCGGGTTTCGCGAGTATCGAGTGAAATCGGCCAACTAAAGGGAAAAGTCATGTTTCGTTCAGACCGAAACACGAAACCCAATGTAAGTCAATGGGGAAGAAAAGTCGGGAGTGAGAAGAGGACAGGAAACACTTACAGTTCCCATTTGAATGCCAAAAGCATAAATTCTTATTCCTGAAGCTTGTCACCCTTTATTTACTTCATAATACAAGTTACGCATTGAAAAATGGGGGTTATTTGGCTAAAGTTGCGGGGGGGTAGGGCTGGCCCCAGGTTTTCATGTGCCCTGGGCCAAAGAGCGCCCCTTTAACACATACCACAACTCATGATGCTCCGATATGGCAGAGAAATAGTGGTATAGTACAATGAAAAATACTTCACTTTTTACATCTCATGACTGATATCCATTTAAAATTCTCCAATAGCTCCAAAAACGGGCAGTATATTACTCCATACAGTATTATGGCCACCGCATAGTGCGCTATACAGAGTAATGAGGCCCATATATTTCTCCATACAGAATCATTGGTCCCATATAATGTTAGAAACAGTATATGATGAGCTTCACATAATGCAACAGTATATGGTGGGCCCCATCTATCATTCTCCAGAGTATAGTGCGCCCCAAAAATTGCTGTCCCAACATTGAAATCAGTCTCCTCGCTATGGAATCACTGTACTAGTCAGGACTCCTTGTCGTCCCCATCTTCCATCTCACTGCACTTGGCTGTTTAGGCAGAGGGCGTACAGACGTGATGTCATTGCGCTCTCTGATCAGAATATCAGTGTCAGGAAACGCGGAAGACGTCATGGCGGTGGAGCAGGGAGAGGGAAGTATTTCAACCTTGCAAGTGCTGTGATCCTGAGCAAACAGGGGGGGCCCACTCGTTGGTGACAGCACTGGCAAAGGGCCCCTGATAGTACGGCGGTGTGTCTGACGGCAGGTGGGCCGAACCTGCTCTTTCATCTGCAGTTTCCTCTTTGTCACCGTGTAAGATGGAACATTATATGGGAAGGGTAACCTGAGTTTCATCAGGGTCAGATTCAGGCTGTGTAGAGTGCGAGGGGAATGTAGTGGTCTGGGTCAATGTACCAGCAGAATCATCGAGCAGTGGCTGGGCATCAGTGCACTTGTGGCACCCCCAGGAGTATGGTCGCCACAGTGGCATTACCTTCCTCCTAGGGAGTGTGACGTCATGCTTGGGAGCAAAGAAGCATCTCTCTAGCAGGTTAACTGATTGGGCGGCGTTATTCCCACGACTCACGACCCTCCAAACAGCATCCATGAAGGCAAAATTTTTGTCTGACGTGGGCAGTATGGTTGCAAAGCTGAACCTTAAAGGAATGTCCAGAAGGGCACCACCAGGAGTGGAGCCTGCGGCGTAATTGGACTCAACACGGGCAACCTCAACCATCCAGCAACCGAAAAGATGCACACATTGCAAGCTTAATTCCGTTAACGAACGAGACTCCGTCCTGCCCCCGCGGTCCGCGTCCAGCTTACTAGAGGGACATGCGAGGCTCTGGCACGCGATATTGGCCATTAACTGGTGTGTCAAGGCCTTACATGTCCGTGGCTGCATGCGCGCTACACCGAAAGGGCCAGCGTGTGTCGCTTACAGGTGCAGATAACCCGCTGAACACCGTTAGTGATGGGGATCTGGGATTACAATTATTACCCGCGAACGATGATTTCCCAGTAAGTGCAGGTCAACCGCTGTTCCGGAATGAGGCCTAACCGTCATTCCTGAAAAAAGGAAAAACTTATGTGTGCAAACCACAGGTGCTGTAGCTTGCTTAACAGCTCGCCAGCCGTTCTCAGGCACAGTATGGATTACACGTGATTGCACAAAGGTGAGAAAGGGTACCTTTTCCCCAGATAACATGTATGGATAGCATAGTTTACACATTCAAAATATATGTCTATACATCACGAGGCAGGCTCAGACGGTGTCAGGCCCAGTATGGATTTGACAGCCCAGACTACACAGCGGAGGAGCAGGGAGAGGTAAAGATTGCAAATGCTGGGGCCCTGGCCAAGCACGGGTGGCCCACTCGTGGGCGTCGGTACTGGCACTGGGCCCCTCATAGTACGGCGGTGTGTCTGACGGTGGGTGTGCACCACCACCGTCAGAGAAACTTGATTGCACTATGAGGGACCCTGTGCCAGTGCCCGCGCCCAAGAGTCGGCCTACCCACCTGTCCAGGGTAACGGCACTCGCACGGTTGCGTGCGCTAGCTGGTGAATCCAACCATGGGGGGGCAGCCTAGTTAGGGAGGTTTACAAAGTGGCATATGTTGATATTGGACATTCAGCTGATGCAAAAGGCGAAATTGGTCAAGTCCCAGGAAGAGGAGGACCAAAGCAAGCCATTTTTCTGTCAACCTATGTGTCATCAGGGGAAGGTGGGACAAAATCCTTGGAAACCCATGCATGGTTCATTTTAATGAAGGTTAGATCATCCACATTTTGGGTCAACAGACGGTTCCTTTTTTCTGTCAGGATTGATCCAGCAGCACTGAAGACTCTTTCCGATAGCACACTTGCAGCTGGGCAAGCGAGCTCCTGTAACGCTTATTGTGCCAATTCAGGCCAGTGTCCAGTTTAGCGGCCCAATAGTCAAAGGGGAATGACCTGTGAGGGAGAACATCGACCTGGGAGGAAAAGTAGTTTGTAACCATAGTTGACAAGTGCTGTCTCCTGTCACTTTCCATCGATGCAGTATTACCAGTCGTTTGAGCGGGACTTGAAAAATCACTCCACAACATGGTCATGAAACCCCTTTCTCCAACGCCACTTGTGATGTGTGCACCACGAACACCTCTTCCAAGCTGCCCCCGGCCCCTATGGCTCGTGTGACAAACATCACCGCTGCTGTGTGCTGGGAATGCCTCAACCAACCTGTTTACCAGAGTTGCTTGTTTGTTAGCCAATATTAGGTCAAGGTTCTCCTGTGGCATCATGTTTTGGAATTTGCCTTTATAGCGTGGATCCAGGATGCTGGCCAACCAGTAGTCATCATCTTTCATCATTTTGGCAATGCGGGGGTCCCTTTTTAGGATCTGCAAGGCATAATCTGACATGTGGGCCAATGTTCCCGGTGTCAATGATGCAGTGTGACTGCTGGGTGGAGGAGCACTTTCTGGCAAATCCACATCCCTCCAGTCACGCATCAACCCTGTACCAGCCCTTGCCACACCAACATTTTCTCTGGACACACAAGAAGCATCCTCCTCCCCTAAATAATCATCCCCATCATCACCCTCCTCCTCCTCTTCCTCTTCTTCCTCCACCTCATCCAGTAGAGGTCCCGGAGCAGACAATGGCTGACTGTCAGCAAGGATTCCCTCCTCCTCTTCCTCCTCGTCAACCTCGGCTGCAGACGCCTGCTCCTTAATGTGCGTCAAAGTATGCATGAGCAGACGCATAAGTGGGATGCTCATGCTTATGATGGCGTCGTCTGCGCTTACCAGCCGTGTGCATTCCTCAAAACACTGAAGGACTTTACAGAGGTCTTTCAGCTTTGACCACTGCACACCGGTCAACTCCATGTCTGCCCTCAAAGTGCCTGGCCGTGTATCCTCCCACAAATTCATTACAGCCTGCCTCTGTTCGCACAGCCGCTCAACCATGTGCAGGGTGGAGTTCCACCTTGTTGTAACGTCGATAATTAGCCGGTGCTTTGGAAGGTGTAGCAATTGCTGCAGCTTCTGCATACGACTGGAGTGAACGGGCAAACGGCGTATGTGCGAGCACAGTTTTCGAACCTTCAGGAGCAGGCCTGTTATCTCTGGATAATTATTGAGGAAGCACTGCACCACCAGGTTCAAGGTGTGAGCCAAGAAAGGTATGTGTCTGAGTTTTGAAAGGGCTATGGCAGCCACAAAATTACGCCCGTTATCACTAACTACCTTGCCTGCCTCAAGATGTACACTGCCCAGCCATGACTCAGTTTGTTGCTGAAAGTAGTCGGCCAGTACCTCCGCGGTGTGTCTGTCGCCCAAACACATCATCTTCAACACAGCCTGCTGACGCTTTCCACTAGCTGATCGATAGGGGGACACCTCGTGTGCAACACTGGCAGCTGCGGATGGAGTGGTGCTGCGACTGCGCTCTGGGGACGAGCTTTCGCTTCTGGAGGAGTAGGAGGAGGAGGGTCGAACGCCTACAGCCAACTGTTTCCTATTCCATGGGCTAGGCAGCACTGTCCCACCACCGCTGTCCCCTGTGGACCCTGCATCCACCACATTAACCCAGTGCACAATGATGGACACGTAACGGCCCTGGCCATGCCTACTGGACCATGCATCAGTTGTGAGGTGCACCTTTCCACTCACTGATTGCTTGAGTGCATGGACAATGCGGTCCTTCACATGAAGGTGGAGGGCTGGGATGGCTTTGCGAGAAAAGAAGTGGCGACTGGGTAGTTCATAGCGTGGTACTGCGTAGGCCATGAGTTTGCGGAAAGCTGGGCTTTCCACCAACCGATAGGGCATCATCTCTAACGAGATTAGTTTGGCTATGTGGGCGTTCAAACCCAGTGTACACGGATGAGAGGATGAGTACTTTCTTATCCTACTCATAGTCTCTGGCAGGGTGAGCTGGACTTGAGAGCTGCCTATGGTGGAACTAGCAGTGGACAGGGCGGACTGAGAGAGGGTTGATGATGGTGATGGAGTTGGTGTTCTTTCTGATGGCCTAGATTCAGTCTTTCGTTGATATAACATTGTGATTCCCTGACAGCTTTGGCCTTGCAACGACACCTCAACATTTGCTGCTGTGCTAACCGGTGGGGTTACAGTGGGGGAAACAATTGAGCGTTGCTGACTACCTTCTTTGGGAGCATTTTCACATGTGGTACTCGAGGTTTGGTGTTCCGTCCACGCGTGCAAGTGCATGGTGGTTAAATGTCTAAGCATGCAACTGGTATTCAAATTTTTCAGATTTTTCCCTCGGCTAAAGGTCTTTGCACACTTCTTACAGATAACTTTGGCCTGATCATTAGGATTTTGTTCAAAAAAGTGCCACACTGCACTCTTCCTACTATGGAAGACATTTGGCGTCCTTGCATGCTGTGCTATTTTGACCATCTGGCCAATCAGTCCAGCAACTTTTTATCTTTTTGTAACCCGGTTTTGGACTGCTCCGTGCCTGCCAGATAACAGCTGTTGCGATGTCGATGCCTGCTGCGGATGCTCCTCCTCCTCTTCTGAGCTATTGGCAGCGGCACCCTCTTCCCTCAATGGATGCCAATCTGGGTCAACAACTGGGTCATCCATCACCTCCTCTTCAATGTCATGTGCACCTTCTTCTGTGTCACCGTGTACGGTGGTATAGTATGCGGGAATGGGCACCTGAGTTTCATCAGGGTCAGAATCTGGCTCAGTACACTGCGAGGACAATGTCGTGCTCTGAGTGAATGTACCAGCAGAATCATCTATCAGTGGCTGTGCATCAGTGCACTCCATGTCAGATTCATCTTGACCTGGGTAATTCACGATTTCACTTGATAGCTCAGGCATGGTATGTGAAACCAGCTCCATGGAGTAATATGCAGTGTGGCCTGCCGCATCCTTCAATTTGGGTTGGGGTGAAGGACACAAAGAAAGGTGTGGTTCATGACCATAAGCCTCCAAAGACGACTCAGTGCTTTTATTTTTTAAAAGTTCAGAAGAGGAGGCGATAGAGCCGGAGACCGAGTCAGCAATGTAGGCCAAAACTTTTTCCTGAAGCTCCGGCTTCAAAAGCGGTTTACCTACTCCCAGAAAAGGGAGCCTTCGAGGCCTGGTGGAGCCAGACGATGACGCAGGCTCAACACCTCCTGCATTAGGTGTTATTTGGCTTTTGCCACTACCAGCAGAGCCAACACAAACACCATCATTACCAGCTGGCACCCGCCGCCCACTAACACGGCCTCTTACACCACACTTCCTCATTTTTTAAAAAAATGTACCCACAATTCCACCAACGATATGGAACTGTAAAACAAGGTACAAGGTTTATATAGAACAGGGTAGAATTTAATTCTCCTACCACTTCTGGACCCTGATGTATTGTGTGAGGCCCAGCATATATCACACCGCTCTTAAACAGCCTTAATTTCGCTGTTGCGACAAACGTTAGATATGACGGAAGAAATGGAATGTCCTTACACCCTTCTGGACACTGGTGTATTGTGTGAGGCCCAGTCTATATCACACCGCTGTATAACAGCCTGAATTTCGCTGTTGCGACAAATGTTAGATAGGACGGAAGAAATGGAATGTCCTTACACCCTTCTGGACACTGATGTATTGTGTGAGGCCCAGTGTATATCACACCGCTGTATCACAGCCAGAGTTTTGCTGGTGTGAAAAATGTTACATAGGATAGGGCAGGATTGGAATCTCCCTAGAGTGTAGGTCTGTAAGAATGGACAAACTCCTCGGCTTTTCCTTACAGAGTGACACCCGTATATAGGTTTAATTTGGCCGCGATAACAGCCGTTACACGTTACTGAGAGAGGAGCGTGCACGTACACTGCGGTACGGTGTATGTAAAATTGTCAAGCTCCGTGTTTTTGGATACGGACTGACGCACGCTGTCTCTCTCTAGTTTTGAATGTAATCAAACAGCAAATCAACTATACTGTTTGAAAACCGGACAAAACTATAAGGTGTAGGTCTGTAAGAATGGACAAACTCCTCGGCTTTTCCTTACAGAGTGACACCCGTATATATGTTCAGTTTGGCCGTGATAACAGCCGTTACACGGTACTGAGAGAGGAGCGTGCACGTACACCGTGGTACGGTGTATGTAAAATTGTCAAGCTCCGTGTTTTTGGATACGGACTGACGCACGCTGTCTCTCTCTAGTTTTGAATGTAATCAAACAGCAAATCAACTATACTGTTTGAAAACCGGACAAAACTATAAGGTGTAGGTCTGTAAGGATGGGCAAACTCCTCGGCTTTTCCTTACAGAGTGACACCCGGTTATAGGTTCAATTTGGCCGTGATAACAGCCGTTAGACGGTACTGAGAGAGGAGCGTGCACGTACACTGCGGTACGGTGTATGTAAAATTGTCAAGCTCCGTGTTTTTGGATACGGACTGACGCACGCTGTCTCTCTCTAGTTTTGAATGTAATCAAACAGCAAATCAACTATACTGTTTGAAAACCGGACAAAACTATAAGGTGTAGGTCTGTAAGGATGGGCAAACTCCTCGGCTTTTCCTTACAGAGTGACACCCGGTTATAGGTTCAATTTGGCCGTGATAACAGCCGTTAGACGGTACTGAGAGAGGAGCGTGCACGTACACTGCGGTACGGTGTATGTAAAATTGTCAAGCTCCGTGTTTTTGCATGCGGACTGACGCACGCTGTCTCTCTCTAGTTTTGAATGTAATCAAACAGCAAATCATCTATACTGTTTGAAAACCGGACAAAATTATAAAGTGTAGGTATGTAAGAATGGACAAACTCCTCGGCTTTTCCTTACAGAGTGACACCCGGATATAGGTTCAATTTGGCCGTGATAACAGCCGTTACACAGTACTGAGAGAGGAGCGTGCACGTACACCACGGTACAGTGTATGTAAAATTGTCAAGCTCCGTGTTTTTGGATACGGACTGACGCACGCTGTCTCTCTCTAGTTTTGAATGTAATCAAACAGCAAATCAACTATACTGTTTGAAAAGCGGACAAAACTATAAGGTGTAGGTCTGTAAGAACGGACAAACTCCTCGGCTTTTCCTTACAGAGTCACACCCGTATATAGGATCAATTTGGCCGTGATAACAGCCGTTGCATGGTACTGTGTGAGGAGCGTACACCACTGTACAGTGTGTGAAAAATCAATGCTCAGTAACTCACAAGGACAAAACAATAAAGTCTGGATTGCTTTGAAAAAAGCAGTTTGCTCAGCAGTGTGCACACAGCAATGCAGCTACCAGGTAGCCTTAAAAGGCAGCCTAATAACCAACAGAGCTGATGCACCAAGATATAGCCTCCCCTTGCACTGCACAGTGACTGGTGTGTTGTACAGGCAAAATCGCTAGCAGCAGAATCAGTTTTTGGTATCTTCTGCCCTGCCTAACGCTCTCCCTACAGAATCAGCAGCAGCTCTCCCTATTCTGAGATCAGCATGAGTAACATGGCGATCGGCGTCCCCGCATTTTATACCTCCTGTGATGCCCCACAAAGCAAGCCAATCACTTACATGCCCTTCTCCAAGATGGTGGTGACCGCTGCCTATGTCATCACTTTGCCCACAGTGTCCGTTCTTCCTGATTGGCTGCAAAAAGGGTGCTCAAGCATCATTTGAAACGCGACTTTGGCGCTAAAGTCGCCGACCTCGTGGCCGACCTCACGCTGGGGTCAGGTTTCGTTTCATGAAACCCGACTTTGGCGAAAGTCAGCGACTTTTGAATTTTTTCGACCCGTTTCGCTCAACTCTACTAAACACTAGTCAAAAGTAAATGAAAAGTCAAAGATGCTATAGGATTTTGACAGTATGAAAATGATGAAATGGTAAGACAGGATTTTGAGAAGGCCGAACTTTTAAATTCCTATTTTGCATCTGCTTTCTCTCAGAAAAGAATTGTAACATCAACTGTTCTTCACTGTCCTATTAAGGGAATTGAAGAATCCAGGATAACTATAAACAGAAAGATAGTGAGGAAACACTTAGCTAACCTAATTGAATTCAAGTCTCCAGGTCCAGATGAATTACACCCCAGAGTACTGAAGGAGATAGCAGAAGAAATTGTTGAACCCCTTTCCATAGTCATTGAAAATTCTTGGAGAACAGGAGAAGTCCCAGAAGACTGGAGAAGAGCAAATGTTGTTCCTATCTTCAAAAAGGGGAAGAAGGTGGACCCAGGCAACTATAGGCCGGTGAGTCTGACTTCTATACCAGGAAAGATCTTTGAACAAATTATTAAACAACATGTATGTAAGTACCTGGATAAGAATGAAGTGATTAAACAGAGTCAGCATGGGTTTATAACTAATAAGTCATGTCAGACTAACTTAATTTCCTTCTATGACAGAATCACTGATTGGGTGGATCAGGGAAAATACTGTAGATATAATATATCTTGACTTCAGCAAAGCATTTGACAAAGTATCTCATGCAATCCTTATTGAAAAAATGGTTAAGTATGGAATGGACAAGGCAACTGTTAGGTGGATTCAAAACTGGCTTAGTGATCGGACCCAAAGAGTGGTCGCAAGTGGCTGCACATCCAGTTGGAAGAATGTCTCAAGTGGGGTAACACTGGGCTCTGTCCTGGGCTCTGTATTGTTCAACATCTTTATCAACGATTTAGATGAAGGAATTGAGGGTAAACTGATTAAATTTGCTGATGACACAAAGCTAGGAGGGATAGCTAATACTAGAGAAGAGAGAGAGAGGATTCAAAAAGATATAAATAAACTGGAGCAGTGGGCAGCAACTAACAGAATGGTTTTTAACAGGGAAAAATGCAAAGTAGTAGATCTGGCCAATGAAAATGAAAAAAAGCATATACAGAATGGGAGGAATAGGGCTAAGCAACAGCACATGTGAAAAAGACTTGGGTATACTAAGAGATTACAGATTGAATATGAGTCAACAGTGTGATGCAAATGCAATTCTAGGATGTATTAACAGAAGCATTCAGTCTAGATCATGTGAAGTCATTATTGCCCTCTACTCCTCTTTGGTCAGACCTCATCTGGAATATTGTGTCACATTTTAAAAAAGACATCAACAAACTGGAGCAAGTTCAGAATAGAGCGACCAGAATGGTGACCGGTCTGCAAACCCTGTCTTATGAGGAAAGGTTGCAGAATTTGGGAATGTTTTGCTTGCAGAAGAGAAGACTGAGAGGAGACGTAATAGCTGTCTAGAAATATCTCAAGGGCTGTCACATTGTAGAAGGATCATCTTTATTCTCATTTGCACAAGGAAAGATTAGAAGCAATGGGATGAAACTGAATGGAAGGAGACACAGATTAGATATAAGAAAAAACTTTTTGACTGTTAGAGTGATCAATGAGTGGAACAGGCCGCCACGAGAGGTGGTGAGTTCTCCTTCAATAGAAATCTTCACATAGAGGCTGGACAGACATCTGTCTGGGATGATTTAGCGAATCCTGCTTTGAGCAGGGGGTTGGACCAGATGGCCCAGGAGGTCCCTTCCAACTCTGCGATTCTATGATTCTAATGGAGGCTGGTATTTGGCACATGGTGAGTGTGTGCCTCGATGTTACAGGAACTTGGTAGGACTTAGCCTGAACTTGTAAACATGATCCCCGTGCTGCAGGACTATAGCACAAAGACTCTCAACAACCCTGGGATTGGCACCTGGCGGATGCTGCAGGACCTGGCAGCTGCTTAGTTAAGCCCCTGTGCAAGGGGTGAGTCTGGGATCAGTGGTTCTCCAAGCTGGAGTACATTTATGTTTTTCCCTTATTTTCTGTTAACCTGCTGTTTGCAAAGTGACATTAAACCAATGAAATAAGACTTTGAGCCTGTATGTTGCCTCGTTACTGCAGCCCTGCCAGTAACCCTTGTTCCCTACCAGAGCGAATCCCTACAGAGCATAAACACTCATCTCAGTTTTGCCAGAAAACACCTTTGTGGTTCCCAAGACTTTTGGGAGAATACTCTTTGGACTGAGACACAATGTTTGTCCCATTACATGTGGCGTAGAAGTTATACAGCATTTCAGAAAAAGAACATCATGCCATCAGTAAAATATGGTGGTGGCAATGAGATGGTCAGGGGCATTTTTGATGCTTCAGGACCTTGAAGACTTGCTGTGATAAATGGAACCATGAATTCTGCTGCCTACCAAAAATTCCTGAAGGAGAATGTCCGGCCATCTGTTCATGACCTGAAGCTGAAGTGCACTTGCAATATGCAGCAGGACAATGATCCAAATCATCGCAGCAAGTCCATCTCTGAATGGCTTATGAAAAACAAAATTAAATCTCCATCACTAGCCAGACCCTGGCGCTAGTATAATGTTAGGAACAGTGGAACGCACTAAATAAAGTAATAATAAAGTGTGTTCGCAGCTCGGGGTCCACCGTGCAGTAGGTGGTATAACTGCTGCTAAGTGGTGGCAGACAAGCAATATGGCGGTATGATGCACACGGGTTAAACTTCACCCAGAGTGCGCAGAGCGGCCTCTCTTCACACACAGAGGTGCCGCAACAAAAAACATACAAACGCTGAACCTATTAGTGACACAGGCTTCAGGTAAATGCACACGGTATCTGGTTACAGGAGCAGGACTCAAGACAGAGGAGCTGCGTCCCTCTAGACCTACCATGTGTGTGGCGTCACTTCTGCGGATGCCAAGGAGGGCTGCAACTGCAGCTCGGCGTAGGAAACTGCCGCTCGACGACAAAGCAGAAAGCAAGCGCGATGTCGGACGCTAGCGTAGCGGTGCGGTGAGCACAGGGGATTAAGGCTTGTCACTGACTGGCGCAGGCTGCAAAACTAATTCCCTATCCACATGCATGTTATCAGAACGAAGGGGTTTCAAATGAGTCAGTCACCAGAATCATGCATCCGTCACCATTCACACATAGCAAGTATAGTCTATACTAGCGCATGGCGGAACGGCCATGCGCGCTTTTTATAGCCGTGCGGGACCTTCCAGATCTCCAAGATGGACCAATGAGTTCTGGAACAGGACCTGGGCACATGACTCCCGATCTCCAATGGGAGATCGTCTCGTGAGCATGCTCAGTAGGAGCACAGAGGGACTTAGTCTCTGAAGCGGTCTGCTGCAAAGCAATCTCCTCTGCAGTAGAAAGACAGCAGGAGACCGCAGAATGTGAGGCTCTGGATTCCTGCAGAGCAGACGTAGAAACCTGACGCCTAACAGACAGCGTGTGTCAGTCCGTATACAAATACACGGAGCTTGACAATTTTACATGCACACACCGTACAGCAGTGTACACTCCTCACACACTACCGTGTACCGCCTTCTAGCACGGACAAATAGAAGCTACCTGTGTGTGACTCCAGAAAAAAAAAACGAGGAGTTTTTCCGTTTTTCCAGACCTACACCTTAGAGTCCTGTCCGTTTTTCAAACATTTTCGTATATCTGCTGTTTGATTACTGTCTAAACTAGACAGAGACAGCGTGTGTCAGTCCGTACAAAAACACACAGAGCTTGACAATTTTCCTTACACACATAGAGCTGTCCGATTCTCAAACACTATTGTATATCTGCCGCTCGCATTACAGTCACTTTTATACCTAGTCAGCATGTGTATGTGACACTCCGTAAATACATATACGGAGTTTGTCAGTTGCATAAAAATCGTATACAGCTGTACACTTCTGATACAGTTCCGTATATCTGCTTGTTGGATTACGGTCCAATACATACTGTGAGAGCGTCTGTGACTAACACAATATATACGTTGATTTAATTTGTTTAATGCACCTTACACAGCTGGACGCTCCTCATACAGTACCATCTCTCTGCTGGTATCTTTGGTACATTTTCCCAAACATGAGGAAATATGGTGGAAGAGGCTGCGAACGTGGGCAGGGGGGTGCAGCTGGTACTGATGATGGTGGTGCATCGGCTGGTTCTGGCAAAAGCACAATAGCAGCTAAGGCAGGAGGTGTTGAGCCTTCGTCATCCTCTGGCCCAAGAAGGCCTGTACGGTTGCCTTTTCTTGGAGTAGGAAAACCGCTTTTAAAGCCGGAGCATCATGAACAGGTTTTGGCGTACATTGCCGAAACAGCCACCAGCTTTATTGCCTCCTCTTCTGAATGGTCGAAACCTGCAAGCATGGATTCATCAGTGCAGGGTTCTCATCATAAAAACACCTTTCCTTGAGTCCTTCACCCCCTCCAAAAGTTAAGGATGCGGCAGCCCACACTTCAGATTACTCTATGGAGCTCTTTTCACATACCATGCCTGGGTTATCCAGTCAAATCCTGAATTCCCCAGTCCAAAATGAATCTTACATGGAGTGCACTGATGCACAGCCACTGCTAGCACTCAGAATCACAATGGTTTTGCAACACAACACTGAATCTAGGCCATCACCACCAATACCAACACCAACCCCCTCTCACTCCATCCGGTCCACCGCTACTTCCCCCATATGCAGCTCTCCAATCCAGGTCACCCTACCAGACACTCTGAGTAGGACAAGAAAGTACTCATCCTCTCATCCGCATACACGGTGTTTGAACGCCTACATTGTCAAACTAATCTCATTAGAGATGATGCCCTGCCATTTAGTTGAAAGCGAAGCTTTCCGCGACCTCATGGCCTACGCTGTCCCACACTATTACCTACCCAGTCGGCACTTCTTTTTTCGAAAAGCCATCCCTGCCCTCCACCTGCATGTGAAAGACCGCATTGTCCACGCACTAAAACAGTCAGTGAGTGGAAAGGTGCACCTCACAACAGATGCATGGTCCAGTAGGCATGGCCAGGGCCGTTAAGTGTCCACCACTGCGCACTGGGTTAATGTGGTGGATTCAGGCTCCACTGGGGACAGCAGCGGTGGAACAGTGCCGCCAAGCCCACGGTATAGGAAACAGTTGGCTGTAGGCTTTCACTCCTCCTCCTCCTTGTCTATCAGCGAAAGCTCGTCCACAGAGCGCAGTCGCACGAGCACTACATCTGTAGCTGGCAGTGTGAACACAAGGTGTCTCACTATCGAACAGCTAGTGGTAAGCATTAGCAGGCTGTGTTAAAGATTATGTCTTTGGGCGACAACAGACACACCGCGGAGGTACTGGCCGACTACTTACAGCGACAAACAGAGTCATGGCTGGGCAGTCTACATCTTGAGGCAGACAAGGTAGTTAGTGATAACGGCCGTAATTTTGTGGCAGCCATAGCCCGTGCAAAACTCACACACATACCTTGCCTGGCTCACACTTTGAACCTGGTGGTGAAGTGCTTAATGAATAATTATCCGGAGTTAACATCCCTGCTCCATAGGGTGCGAAGACTGTGCTTGCACATACATCGCTCGGCTGTACACTCCAGTCGTATGCAGAAGCTGCAGCGATTGCTCCACCTCCCCAAGCATCGCCTAATCATAGACATTGCAACAAGGTGGAACTCCACCCTGCACATGGTTGAGAGGCTGCGCAAACAGAGGCAGGCTGTAATGCATTTGTGGGAGGATACACGGGCAGTCAGTTTGAGGGAAGACATGGAATTGTTGGGTGTGCAGTGGTCAAAGCTGAAAGACCTCTGTAAAGTCCTTCAGTGTTTTGAGGAATGCACACAGCTGGTAAGCGCAGATGACGCCATCATAAGCATGAGCATCCCACTTATGTGTCTGCTCATACAAAGTTTGATGCACATTAAGGATCAGGTGTCTGCAGCGGAGGAGGAGTAGGGAAGCCTTGGTGACAGTCAGCTATTGTCTTGTCAGGGAACTGTCCTGGATGAGATGGAGGAAGAAGAGGAAGAGGAGGAGGATGAGGATGAGTGGGATGAATATTTTGGGCAGGAGGATGTTTCTCAGGGGGCAAAAGAAAATCTTGGCATTCCAAGGTCATGGACAGTGTTTGTGTGTGACTGTAGGGATGTGGATTTGACAGAAACTGCTCCTCCACTCACCACGGGCAGTGCATCATTGACACCGGGAACATTGGCCCACATGTGCGATAATGCCTTGCGGATCCTAAAAAGGGACCCCCGCATTGCCAAAATGATGAGGGATGATGACTACTGGTTGGCCAGCATCCTGGATCCACGTTACAAAGGCAAATTACACAACATCATGCCACAGGAGAACCTAGAGATAATATTGGCTAACAAACAAGCAACTCTGGAAAACCGTTTGTTTGAGGCATTCCCAGCACACAGCAGCGGTGATGGTTCTCACACGATCCGTAGTGGGCACAATGGAAGAGGTGTTCTTGGTGTACACAGCAGAAGTGTCTTTGGAGACAGGGGTTTAATGACCATGTTGTAGAATGATTTCTCAAGTACCACTCACACAACTGGTATTACAGCATCGATGGAAAGTGACAGGAGACAGCAGTTGTCAACTATGGTTACAAACTACTTTTCCTCCCAGGTCGATGTTCTCCCTCACAGGTCATTCCCCTTTGACTATTGGGCCTCTAAACTGGACGCCTGGCCTGAATTGGCACAATATGCCTTACAGGAGCTCGCTTGCCCTGCTGCTAGTGTGCTATCTGAAAGAGTCTTCAGTGCTGCTGGATCAATCCTGACAGAAAAAAGGACCCGTCGGTCGACCCAAAATGTGGATGATCTAACCTTCATTAAAATGAACCATGCATGGGTTTCAAAGGATCTTGTCCCATCTTCCCCTGATGACACATAGGTTGCCAGAAAAGTGCCTCGGTTTTTTCTTAAACAATATTTTTATTAGGGTTTTCAAGATAAAGAAATGTGAAATACATTCATATAATGTGAGACATTTCCATATGGAATTTAGAACATTGTAAATCAATACAAAAAAGTGTAGTACCATATTCCATCATGTACCAGAAATAACAGCATTTGAGATGAATGCAATCAACAATAAACAAAACAACCAATAGGCAACTATAGTAGCACCGGCGGGCACCTGGTAATATGAAATTTTGAGCACATTGTGTGTAAAAAAAAAGAAGCAAAGGTTCAGGGTATAAACTCATCTTCTATTTTAGATTTAAGTTCTATCCATTTATTCCATCTATCTCCAAAAAGTTTTATTGATAGGTTATTAATATAATGAATTTTTTCATATGTACAGTGTTTATCAATCAGCATAATCAATGTGACTACATCAGGTGGACGCATGTTATTCCAACCTTTCGCTATTTGATATACTGCAGACATTAGAATGTGAGCGACCAGAAATTTTTCATTTTTAAGATTCCAATGAGTAACAAGGCTAGAGCAGGGTGTGGTTGGACACGCCAGTTACATATAATCGAGATTAGATGAAATACCTTGAGCCAGTATATCTGTAAGATAGGGCATCCCCAAAATACATGAAGTAAGTCTGCTTGTGATCCACATCCTCGCCAGCATAGTCCAGATCCCCCTCCTCCGAAGTGTCTTAGTCTATTTGGAGTGAGGTAGTATCTGTGGACCAGCTTATAATGAGTTTCAAGAATATTCATACATTTTGTGGCCTTAACGGCAATTTTGAATGATGTTGTCCATTGGGGAATTTGTATTTGTTTTTGTAGAGTGGTCTCCCACCGTTCAAAACATCCCTTGTTGGAAAAGGTGCATTTGTTAGTTAGGATATTGTACAAGGGTTTTAGGACACTCTTGTAGCTGGGAGGAGTATTAGTTAAAAAATTGTGGATAGTATGATTAATCAAAACTATTCCACTGAAATATTTCTTATAAGTATTGTATTCCTCTTTGAGCAGGAGATATGTCATGTACTCAGTATTGGGGACTCCAAACCTGGTTGTAACCAGTTCAAAAGGTATGACTCTATTGTTATCAAGTAAATCATCAGCAAATGTGATGGGGAAATTTGTCCAGCTGTCAAACAATGGTCTCAAAGAGACTCTGACAGGTGACAAGAAAGAGAATCTCAACTTTTTAGCTGAGTAAGGGTAAACATTGAACTTCCCCCTGCATAAATGTGACCAACAGGTCATAGAAGCTCTAAGTATTGGGTTCTCTATATTTGTAATCTCTTTCTTATGCAGGAGAAAGTAAGATATATATAGAAATGGCTCCTTGTTAGGCATCAATTCTCTCTCAATCTCTGGCCATCCCATCCCAGTCCGCTCTGTAAACCACATTTTTGTTAACTCAGCCATAGTGGCAAAGTAATATGCCTCTAGATCTGGAAGGGCTATTCCGCCATTTTCCTTGGATTTGAGTAAAGTATGTTTCCTCACTATAAGTGCCTCGGTTTTTTCCTCCTCTTCCTCGGACTTTCCCAATTACGCCCTTTGCAGCAGCTGAATTTCCAGCCAACACATCTACATATGCCAATTTTTAGACCTCCCTAACTGGGCTGCCCACCCCTCTCCCAACGGCTGGGGTCAAGACCTGGCGCTCCCGGGCAAGTGGCGTTGCTCTGAACAGGTGGATGGGTCCACTGATGGCCGACAGCAATGGCACAGGGCCCCTCATAGTACAATACAGTGTCTCAGACGTTGGGAGGGTCCACTCGATGTCAGACACACCAGCTTACTATGAGGGACCCTGTGCCAGTACCGTCACGGCCACAGCACTTGCAAGTTGCAACACTTACCTCTCCCTGTTCCACCGCTGTGTAGTCTGGGCTGTTAAATCCTTCACAGGGACGGCCACTGGAAATTTGGTGTATTGATGAATGATGGTTAAGATGTAGCTATGGCCTGTCCTGCTGGCCTCTACCTTCAGATGATCAATGGCTACCATTTGAAATGGACGTCAACTTACAAGCGGATGCAGTGGTGGTTTATGATCACCTTTCACAGCTGTGATAGTCACAGACGTGTGACCTTCCTGCCACCATTTTTCAATGTCTCCTCTCATGCCAATCCAATAGAATCGCCTATGCCCTGTGGCTTCTGTCTTTTGCACTCCAAAATGACCAGACACATCATGATAGGCAGTGAGGACCATGTCTACATCTCTCCCTGTGATCACAATTTGATGGAGACGAGTAACAGTGATGTGATCCACGCTACTGCGATAAAGCAATCCTTTCTTCACAAATAACCTTTTTCGCTTTCTCCACAGACACAGTAATTGAGGGTCTGCAACGCCTCTGCATCATCTACCAGGAGGTTTTCCCGCGATGAGAAATTCCAAAATTTCTGCCAACACTCGACTTTGCTTCTATACTTGTATCCATGTAGTTTCCAGTAGCGGAAATTCTTGACTGGCTTACTGAGATTGAAATCTATACGAAGATTTAAAAGTACCACAACACTGTATACTGGTGTACGCTATGAATACCTTTCCCTTTTTCTACTTTTTTAATTCTGGTGTAATACATAGTGAGCCTGTGAGTGTCTGAGTCTGACTCCGGAAGTATAGACGGAAATTTAACCCTAGACTGGACACACCTGGTATGTGCTGATACAGTACCTTGTTTCAAAAATTTGTATTAAGGTATCATCTGTAGTATAACCAACTGTGGGGGGGACCCTCTTCTTGCCGCAGACAAACACGAGACTGAGACAGAGTTTGTGTTGAACAGGTACGTTTTTAGTGTCCATCCTTCTGTCGACAACAGCAATTCACCACAGCCGTTTCACATTTCTCTGTACACAGGCCCAGGTACCTTCACTTCTTTTGTAACTATAATCGTGGCGTCCTCTGTGGCTCTTCCACTGTGGCTGGCCTAGGCCCAACCACCACAGGGCTGCACCAGTCTGAGCACACCATCCGTATGATAGCCCCAGGCTGTCTTCATCTGCGGCTACAGTCCTCTGGCCCACCCCCCGTGACCGCCTCAACTGTCAGTCCTCTCTGCAGCTTTCCACTCTCTCTATTTCCTCAGCAGAACTTCCTCATTACTGTGCTCCCTTCACTGACTGACTCTTCTAGAACCTTCCCTCAGGCTTTTATACTTCCAGTTCTGGTAACTCCGCCCACCATCACCTAACAGTTTCTCTGACCAATGGCAGTTATTCAGTCCCACTCCTACACTCTCCACTGCCCTCCAATGGGCAAGCTAAAACACTGCACCCTTTCTCTTTATCTTAGCGGTTTCACACCTACACTGCGCTACACCTCTGCTTCTCACTACAGGCTGGTTTGTCTGTCAGTCCACCTTCCCTACATCATCCATAGTGAGTGAGCGTGTGTGGGTTACACCTTCTATATATACGGTGAATCTGAGAAACAAATTTTTACACTATACTCGACACAGCTTGTATCTTGTTATACAGTACCTTTGTTCGACATTTAGCATTACGGTCTAATCCATACTCTGTCTCAGACATCTGAGAGTGACTATGGGACTATTTATATGGAGATTTAAATTGTACCCTAAAAAATATATACTTGCTATCTTGTTATCCGGGACATTTTTTAAAACATTTTTTATTATGGTCAAAACCAAACTGAGTGAGTGTCTGAGGGTGACTACTGAAATATATACCAATATTTTCAATTTGGCCAACACTGTATACAGCAGAACGCTTCTGATACAGTAACCTTTTTAGCTATTTAGATTCTGGTGTAATCCATAATGAGCCTGTAAACGTCTGTCTGTTACTCCGGCAATATATTTGGAACTTTAAGATTACCCCAACACTGTATACAGCTGTACGCTTGTGTTACATAACCCATTTACAGCTTTTCATATTCTTGTGTAATCCATACTGGGCCTGAGAGCGTTTGTGTCTGCCTCCTGAAATGTATATGGAGAATCAGAATATTTACACTATATTATATATACCTTGTATCTAGTGATACTGTACCCTTTTTCAACTTGTTATTTTATTGGGTAATCCATACTGAGCCTGTGAGCATCTGTATATGCCTCATGAAATATATACGGAGATTAACTGTTATCCATAGACTGTATAGAGCTGTACCCTTCTGATACAGTACCATATATCTGCTGGTATTTTGGGTCCATTTTCAAAAACATGAGGAAGTATGGTGGAAGAGGACGTGGATGTGGGCGTGGAGAGCCACCTGGTACTGATGGTGGTGGTGGTGCATCTGCTGGTAGTGCCAAAAACACAATAGCAACTAAGGCAGGAGGTGTTGAGCCTGCGTCATTGTGTAGCTCTGGATGGCCTGTATGACTGCTTTTAAAGCAGGAGTATCAGGAACTGTTTGTGGCTTACATTGCTGAAACAGCCTCCAGCTCTATCGCCTCCTCTTCTGAAGTTGTAAAAAATGCAAACACTGAGTCGTAACTGCAGGCTTCTGGTCAGGAGCAACCCCTTTCCTTGTGTCCTTCACTCACACCAAAAGTGAAGGATGTGGCAGCACACACATCAGATTACTCCATGGAGCTCTTTTCACACACCATGCCTGGGTTAATTAAAAATAGGGCCCATCATGTACTGGAGCAATGTAAATGGGGAAGATCAAACACTGGAGCAGCATCTAAGGGGCACATTATACACTGGAGCATTACAAATGGGGCCCATTATATATGGAGCATTATTGGAGCCCATCATACACTGGATCTTCATCCATGAGGCCCATCATGTACTGGAGTAATGTAAATGGGGCAGATCAGACACTGGAGCAGCATCTAAGGGGCCCATTATACACTGGAGCATTACAAATGGGGCCCATTATATATGGAGCATTATTGGAGCCCATCATCCATGAGGCCCATCATGTACTGGAGCAATGTAAATGGGGCAGATCAGGCACTGGAGCAGCATCTATGGGGCACATTATACACTGGAGCATTACAAGTGGGGCCCATTGTATATGGAGCATTATTGGAGCACATCATACACTGGAGCATCATCCATGAGGCCCATCATGTAATGGAGCATTGTAAATGGGGCAGATCAGACAATGGAGCAGCATCTAAGGGGCACATTATACACTGGAGCATTACAAATGGGGCCCATTATATATGGAGCATAATTGGAGCCCATCATACACTGGAGCATCATCCATGAATCCATGAGGCCCATCATGTACTGGAGCATTGTAAATGGGGCAGATCAGACACTGGAGCAGCATCTAAGGGGCACATTATACACTGGAGCATTACAAATGGGACGCATTATATGTGGAGCATTATGTGGAGCTCATCATATACTGTATGGAATATTACATGTGACTAATTATTTGGGATGGAGAGATATATGGGGCTAATTATTCTGTATGGCCATTCTGGTGGCCATAACACTGTATGAAGTAATATACTGTCCTGTTTTTGAGCTATTGTACAATTTAAAATAGAGCAGTCATGTCATGCAAGCAGTGAAATATGTGTCATTGTACTATACCTATATTTCTGTGGTGTATCGGAGCATCATGAGTTGTGGTATGTGTTAAAGGGGCGCACTGACACTCTTTGGCCCAGGCCACACGAAAACCTTGGAGCCAGCCCACCCCCCACAAATTTAGCCAAATAACCCCCAGTTTTCAATGCGTAACTATTATTAGGAAGTAAACCTAGGTTGACAAGCTTCAGTTATAAGAATTGATGTTTTTGGCATTGAAATGGGCACTGCAGGTGTGTTTACTGTCTTCCACTCCCTGCCGATTTTGCTTCCCCATTGACATGTATTGGATTTCGTGTTTCAGTCGGCCTCCGACTTTTCCCTATAGTCGGCCGATTTTGTTCAACCCGACTTTTGCGAAAGTCGGGTTTCATGAAACCCGACTCGACCCGAAAAAAGGCAAAGTCGCTCATCTCTAGTTATTAGGTTTAGGCGGAAATCACTTTTTCACACAGGGCCCTGTAGGTTTGGATTTCTTTTTCCCTTAATAATAAAGACCTTCATTTATGTACAAGACTGCATTTTGTGATTACTTGTGTTATCTTTGTATAATATTTTCATTTGTTTGGTGATTGTAATGTTTACACTGTATAAGGAATTCAAGAGAGAACACTTTAACTGTACTTTATTCCTCTCCTTCTTCCTCGAGTGCACAGCATTACATTTTTCTCATTAGGCTAAACTGAAACTAAAACTCCCCCAACCCACTTCCTGTCTCTAACCTCTCAGTCACAAGATTTCCTTTCTTAAAGAGAAAGGTCAAATTATTATACATTACATCATCCCTCTTTCTTTTTTTTTTTTTTTTTTTACATATTACCAACCTCAAAAAAGATATATATTGACAAGGCATCAAAACAAAACAAAAAATAGAAACATCCAAGAAAAGACATATGTGTGTATTGTCTTATTTGTTCATTTCCAAATCAGGCATTTTAATTACATCTCTTCAATAAGTCTCGATGGAGCCCTTCTTTCCCATATAGGGTAATGTCTGGGTTCATTGGGGGAGTCCATTGCTGATGGATAAACTACCCCCTGTTGGCCCTCTCCACCATCGGGTACCAAATCTTCCACCGGTGGGAGTTCATTACCATTGTTCGGCGGTATGATTTTAAAATGTGAGGAATTTCGGGTTATAGAGTGTCCATCTCGCTCTGCCATGACCATGTTGCCCCTTCTCTCAGTAACATTATATCTTGCTGGACTATATACAGCTGAGGTTTCGCTGGTTGATCTTTGATGCACAACAACGACATCACCTCTTTTGATGGCACTTGGCTGTGCCCTTCGCCTTCTGTCTGCATAATGCTTCATGGCTTGCTTGTTAGAGAAATCTGTTGATCGCACTGAAGAGTCACTTGGTAGGGGATAGCTGGTCACCTCAGGGATCCATATATGAAGAGTTCTGCTGAACATTAGATGCGATGGAGCAGCATTAGTTTTGGAATGTGCCGTATTGTGGTAATTGCGCAAGAACATGTATAGTGACTGTATCAGTGGTGTGTGCTCCAGACTGTCTGCCTTGATTAATTTTCCCTTAGTGCGCATGAAACGTTCTACAATTCCATTGGCTTGTGGCCAGCAAGGTGTGACTTTCCAGTGGCTGAACCCTAAGTATTCAGAAAACTGTGTAAATATATGTCCATTGAATGGAGGTCCATTGTCTGTTTTAATCTTGGAATGCCATATGCAGAGAATATGTCGTCCAGTTCTATTAGCAGACATTGAAGAGATGAATGAAATAACAGGGTATCTAGAATATTCTTCAATTGTTACTAGAATGTATTGGCCATTTGGTAATGGTCCATATATGTCGACGGCCACTTCCTCCCAGAGAGCAGTGGGTAATGGAGACATTTGTAGTGGCTCTAACTTTGATGATGGCCTAATTAATTGACAAGTGGAGCAATGTCTAATCTTCTCTTCCACCAATTCATCCATATTTGGGAACCACACTTTTTCTGAGTAACTTTCTTGTTCCAACAATTCCTAGATGACCTTCGTGTGCTATCTGTATGACTAAGTTGCGCAAGGCCTTAGGTACAACCAGTTTGGTACCTTGAAGGATGAGATGCTCTTCAGTGACTGACAATTCCTCACGTACATTTGAAAATAGTTTTAATTCCTTCAGCTCAATCCCAGAATCAGGAAATTTTTCCTTTTGAATTTCATGCCACCTTCGATTTTGGATGATTTATATTAAGGCACAGAGTGTCTTGTCACTTGTTGTTGTATTCAAAAACTGATCAACAGAAAGTGCTTTTGGCACGGCGTGAGCTGCAACAAATCGTATGTATTCTTCCATGGAGGAATGCCCAGGTATAGCATCATTCACAGGATGTCTTCAGAGATAATCAGCCGGATTGCTATATTTTCCAGGTTTGTGAACAATTTTGTAATTGTAGTCCTGTAGACGTAGACCCCATCGTTTGATCCGTGCAGGCATTTTAGCTCGGGGATTTCCAAAAATTGTAAGGAGAGCTTGATGATCCGTGACAATGGTGAAGGGAGCTCCATAGAGAAATAAGTGAAAGTATTCACATCCTCAGACAACTGCCAAGGTTTCCTTTTCAGGTTGTGAATATTTTCTTTCTGTACTTGTTAAGCTTTTGCTTGCATGAGAAATGATGTGGGGACTTTGATTGTCATCCTTGTATTGCGCTAAAATAGTACCCAGTCCCACAGGACTGGCATCCAGAATCAGTTCATTTCGAAGAGCTGGATCAAAATAGGCCATGGTGGTTGTTGAGCAGAGTTCATTTTTAATTGTGTCAAAAGACACCTGACATTCCTGGGACCATTCAAAGACACAATTTTGTTTTGTAAGTTCTCTTAGCGGAGTGCTGATTGTTGAAAAATTTGGACTGTATCTAGCACTGTAGCTGGCCATTCCAAGAAAAGAGCGCACTTCACTGGCATTCTGTGGAATTGAGGCTGCTCTGATGGACTCCACTTTCTTGAGATCAGGTCGTACTCCTTCCGTTGAGAAGATGTGACCATAGAACTCCAATGAACTTTTAACAAATTCACATTTCTCTTTGTTTAAAGTAAGTCCAGCAGAGAGCAGGCATTCGAAGATGGCATATAGAGCACGATTGTTTTCAGCTTGAGTTTTCCCAGAAACCAGTATGTCATCACTACAATTAAAGGCATTCGGAATGTGTTGAATGACGCTCCTTATCGTGTCTTGAAAAATTTCCGCTGTTGAGCAGATCCCAAAAGTCAATCTTTTGTATCTTCTGAGACCCAACATGGGTGGAAAATGTTGTCAAGTATCTGGATTCAGGACTCAATTCTAATTGATGATAGCCCCTATTGAGGTCAAGCTTTGAAAAAACGGTTACTCCATTTAATAAATGAATGATGTCATCAATTGTAAGTGAGATATGTCTTTCTCTCTGAATAGCGGTGTTGGGCAGGCGCATGTCAACACACAGTCTCACCTGCCCCGGAGTGTTGGATTTTGAACTACCACAAGTGGAGAGACCCACGGAGTGAGACCAGTAACAGCTTCAATTCGTCCTCATCCATGAACAATTGGAGTTCCTTTTCTACCTTCTTTCTCAGGTGAAATGGAATGTGCCTGTGAGCCTGGGCTACTGGACGAACACTGTCATCTACATGAAGATGCGCTTGAGAGTTCTTTAGTTTTCCCAAACCACTAAATAAAGAGGGAAAGCTGTTCACCATGGCCTGTAAATCCAGATCCGCTGGGTCAGTTATAGTATGAATAATCTGGATGAGTCCTAGCTTCAAGGCAGTGTGATAGCTGAGAAGACAGCCTCCATATCCTTGTATTGGGTGAAAAGTGGTTTTCTGCCTATTTTCTTTACAGCTAAGTTAATAATAATAATAATAATAATAATAATAATGATAATTTTTATTTATATAGCGCCAACATATTCCGCAGCACTTTACAATTAAGCGGGGACAAGTACAGACAATAAATTCAATACAAGTTAAGACAATTCAAACAGTGACATTAGGAGTGAGCTCCCTGCTCGCAAGCTTACACTCTACAAGGAAATGGGGGGGTACACAGTAGGTGAAAAGTGCTTGATATTTCAGGTCTGAAAATTATAATAAATAGGGATTTTTATATAAAGCTGCATGATACCATCATTAGCCCGTGTGTTTACGTGCAAGTCAAGTATCAAGTGCAGTTATCGTGTGCATGGAGGGTGTGGAGACAGATGAATACTAGGGTGCAGATTCAGAATAATATTTGGAAGGAGGAAACAGGGCAAAGTTAGTGTACTGAGTAGTTGATGTGGTAGGATTGTTTGAAGAGATGGGTTTTCAAAGCGCGCTTGAATAGGCTGGGGCTAGGTATCAGTCTGATCGTCTGGGGAAGTGCATTCCAGAGAGCTGGCGCAGCACGAGAGAAGTCTTGGAGACGGAGGTGCGAGGTTCTGATTATGGGGGATGTTAGTCTTAGGTCATTTGTAGAACGGAGGGCACGTGTAGGGCGATAGACAGAGATGAGAGAGGAGATATAAGGTGGTACAGAACTGTGGAGAGCTTTGTGGGGGAGAGAGATGAGTTTAAACTGGACCTTGTGGCGAATAGGTTGCCAGTGTAATGACTGGCACAAGATGGAGGCATCGGTGAAGCGGCTGGACAGAAATATGACCCTGGCTGCCGCATTCAAGATGGATTGGAGAGGAGAACGTTTGGTAAGAGGGAGACCGATCAGAAGAGAGTTGCAGTAGTCTAGACGAGAATGGATAAGAGCGACAGTGAGAGTCTTAGCAGTTTCAAAGGTGAGAAAAGGTCAGATTCTGAAGATGATTTTAAGATGCAGGTGACAAGATCAAGTGAGTGATCGGATATAGGGAGTAAAGGAAAGTTTGGTGTCGAATATGACCCCAAGACAGCGGGCATGCTGCTTGGGAGTTATGGTTGAACCCTCCAGGGTTATTTCGATGTTAGGTAGAGTGAGGTTAGTAGAGGGGAGAAACACAAGAAGTTCGGTTTTGGAGAGATTTAGTTTCAGATAGAGGGAGGACATGATGCTAGAGACAGCAGACAGACAATCCTTGGTATTTTGAATTAGGGTAGGGGTGATGTCAGGGGAAGAAGTGTATAATTGGGTGTCATCAGCATAGAGATGATGCTGGAACCCAAACCTGCTGATTGTTTGTCTAATAGGGGCAGTGTATAGAGAGAAGAGGAGGGGGCCTAGGACTGAGCCCTGCGCGACCCCGATAGTATGGGGACGAGGAGAGGAAGAGGAGTCGGCAAAAGATACAGTGAAGGAGCGGTCAGAGAGGTAGGAGGAGAACCAAGGAGAGGGCTTTGTCCTTGAGGCCTATAGATCGGAGCATAGTGAGGAGGAGCTGGTGATCACTAGGGGTCAAAAGCGGCAGAGAGATCCAGGAGAATCAGCAGGGAGCAATGACCTTTCGATTTAGTTCAGCGTCAAATTGTCCCATTGTACCTAGAGGTATTTTAGAGCCATATGGAAAGATTTTAGTATGCACTTGCTGTAAGACTGGCTTTGTTTTCAATTGTTCATATGCATTGCTGTCTATGATATCCACTGAAGCTCCCATATCTATTGTAAAGGTGATATCCGTGTGACAGATGGTGAGCGTGATACAGGGAGCCTGCACTGAGCCAGTGACAGAGGTCGTGAACACGTAGTTCTCAGCCACAGACATTTCTTCGGTATCCTGATTTATCATTTTTATATTCACCGGCTTTGTCATAGACAGAGGAGACTTGTTGTGCGCTGACTTGCAGACAGCTGCAAAATGGTTCCCTTTTCCACATTTACTGCATGTGTGTCCTATAGCTGGACATTTGTTCAGGTGGTGAGGGAAATCTTGTCCACATCTATGGCATTTCTTCTGTTTCGGGGCTTGCTTGTCTTGTGCACTTTTATGTTTGAGATTATGCACATGTAGATTATCCCCATTCTCCATTGCGGTGGCCTGATGATCACCTATCTCTATAGCACGGGCCATCTTGAGTAAATCATGCAGAGAGATCCTGCTGCAGAGCTTTACACCTTATGTTATTAGACGAGCAGGTGACAATTACTTGAGTTAGGATTTCATCATCTACATCCATAAATGAACATCCATGGGCTAGCTCTTTTAGCCTTGTGACATAGGTGTCTATGGATTCTTCTGGAAGCTGCTTAGCAATGCTGAACTTGTATCTCTCATATCTGATGTTCTGTTTGGGGTTGGAGTAGTCAGTGAGAGCTTTGGTGCAGTTGCTGTACATGTCGGTCTCTGCTGCAGGTAACATGCTGTATATGTCATAGACTCCTGTGCCGAAGCAGTGCAGGAACATGGCTCTCTTTCTTTTCTCCTCTTTTATGTCCAGAACTTCAAGGAAATTCTCAAACCGGTTTAGCCATTTTCTCCAGTTATGAGAGAGATTAATGACATCAGTCATATCAAACTGTGGAAACGTGTGCAAGTAGTCAGCCATGATGGAGTCTCTCAGTGGCCCTGGCGCATGAAGCGGTAAAGCAGGGGTTAGTACTCACAGCAGCAGGTGATTGGATCCCATCTTCGTTGCCAGTTGTAATGTCCACAAGGTATAAGAAATTCAAGAGAGAACGCTTTAACTGTATTTTATTCTTCTCCTTCTTCCTCCAGCACACAGCATCACATTTCCCTCATCAGGCTAAACTGAAACTGAAACTCCTCCAACCCACTTCCTGTCTATAACCTTCCAGTCCCAAGATTTTCTTTCTTAAAGAGACAGGTCAAATCATTATAGATTACAGTGCTCTGATACATTTAAGTTTGACAAAAGTGCAAAAAATATGAAATCAGGAAGGGGGAAACACTTTTTCACACAACTGTGTATCTACTTCAATAGCATTTTGCAAGGGTTGAAATTATTGTCAAAAGTTAATTATTGTGTTGTACAAAATGTTTGGTAAAAGAAAAAATGTCAATAGAACACTAGAAAAAAACCCTGTACAATGTACTAAACATGTGTGAACCACAGAACCCCGACGACCACTGGCACCAGCCGCCCGGGCGTTAGTACTACCAAATAGACTGCACTTGGCTCATTTGCTTCTGGTAAGTGTATTGTGGGGATCTAGTGGAGGCCATTATGGTAAAGACGACTCATCACTCATCTCTTACAGCAGGATTGTTACATCTAATGGTAAAAATGTGATTTTGAGTCAGTGTTCTGCACAGAACTGGATGTCTGATCGCAAATAACTAATTTAACCCCTTTCCTACATTAGATGTACTATTCCATCCATGTGACCTGGGATTTAAGTTCCAAGGACGGAATAGTACGTCATAGCGATCAGAGGCGCCCCCCATGGGGAGCACCGCTGATCGCAGCTGGGTGTCAGCTTCCTATCACAGCTGGACCGTCCCCAGCACATTAACCCCTGGCACACTGCGATCAAACATGATCACAGTTACCGGGGGTTTAGGGAAGCATCGGCATGGAGGGGGCTCCCTCCGTGCTTCCCTGCGACCCACACAGCAGCGCGATGTGCAGCGATGCTGCGGGGGCCTCCTTTCCTGCAGGTCCCCGGATATAATATGGCGGCGGGGACCTTCGAGGGCCTGCAGGGAGCCGGCTTCCTCTCTGACCACAGAGTGCAGGCATGAGGAAGCCTGTGCAGCACCTGTGTCAGATCGCTGATCTGTTACAGTGATCTGTGATCTGATAGATCAGCGATCTGTCACATGACAGTGATGTCCCACCTGGGACAGTGTAATAAAGTTAAAAAAAAGAAGTGTAAAAATAATTTATAAAAAAATCGCTAAATAAAAAAAAAAAAATATTCCCTAATAAATCCATTTTTTGAAAATAGAAAAAAAAGCAAAAGTACACATATTTGGTATCGCCGCATCCGTAACGATGCACCCTATAAAACTATCCCCTTAGTTAACTCCTTTAGCGAATCCCTTAAAAAATAAAAAACTAAGCAAAAAATAATGCATTTATCATCATACCGCCGAACAAAAAGTGCAATAACGCGCGATCAAAAAGACGGATATAAATATCCATGGTACTGCTGAAAACGTCATCTTGTCCAGCAAAAAATGAGCCACCACACAGCATCATCAGCAAAAAAATAAAAAAGTTATAGCTCGCAGAATAAAGCGATGCAAAAATAATTATTTTTTATATTAAATTGTTTTCATTGCATAAAACCAACAAAACATAAAAAATGACATAAATGAGATATCGCTGTAACCGTACTGACCCAAAGAATAAAACCGCCTAGTCAATTTTACCACACGCGGAACAGTGTAAACACACCCCTCAAAAGAAATTCATGAAACGCTGGTTTTTGTTCATTTTGCGTCCCAAAAATCGGAATAAAAAGCGATCAAAAAATGTCACGTGCCCAAAAATGATACCAATAAAAACGTCAACTCATCCCGCAAAAAATACCTCATATGACTCGGTGGGTCAAAATATGGAAAAATTATAGCTCTCAAAATGTGGTGATGCAAAAACTATTTTTACAATAAAAAGCATCTTTTAACGTGTGACAGCTGCCAAACATAAAAACCACCATAAATAGTAAATCAAACCCCCCGTTATCACCCCCTTAGTTAGGGAAAAATAACAAAATTTAAAAAAATGTATTTATTTCCATTTTCCCATTAGGGTTAGGGCTAGGTTTAGGGTTAGGGCTAGGGTTAGGGCTGAGATTAGAGTTAGGGGTGTGTTGGGATTAGGGTTGGAGTTAGAATTGGAGGGTTTCCTCAGTTTAGGCACATCAGGGGCTTTCCAAATGCGACATGGCGTCCGATCTCAATTCCAGCCAAAAAAAAGTCAAATGGCGCTGCTTCCCTTCCGAGCTCTGCCATGCACCCAAATAGTGGTTTACCTCCACATGTGGGGTATCAGCCTACTCAGGACAAATTGCACAATAACTTTTGGGGTCCTGTTACCCTTGGGAAAATAAAATTTGGGGAGTGAAAAGATCATTTTTGTGGAAAAAATATGATTTTTTAATTGTACGGCTGTACTTTATAAACTTCTGTGAAGCCTTTGGGGGTTCAAAGTGATCATCACATATCTAGATAAGTTCCTTGGGGGGGTCTAATTTCCAAAATGGGGTCACTTGTTGGGAGTTTACACTGTTCAGGCACATCAGGAGCTCTCCAAACATGACATGGCGTCCGATCTGAATTCCAGCCCATTTTGCAGTGAAAGTCAAACGGCGCTCCTTCCCTTCCGAGCTCTGCCATGCACCCGAACAGTGGTTCCCCCCACATATCAGGTATCAACGTACCCAGGACAAATTGCACAATAATTTTTCTAGTCCAATTTCTACTGTTACCCTTGGTAAAATAAAAAATTGAACCTGAAGTAATTTTTTTCTTGAAAAAAAGGTAAATGTTCATTTTTTAAGCATTCAAAAAATTCCTGTGAAGCACCTGAAGGGTTAATAAGCTTCTTGAATGTGGTTTTGAGCACCTTGAGGGGTGCAGTTTTTAGAATGGTGTCACTGTGGGTATTTTCTATCATATAGACTCCTCAAAGTGACTTCAAATGTGATGTGGTCCGTAAAAATAAAATGGTGTTGCAAAAATGAGAAATCGCTGGTCAACTTTTAACCCTTATAACTTCCTAACAAAAAAAAATTTTGGTTCCCAAATTGTGCTGATGTAAAGTAAACATGTGGGAAATGTTACTTACTAAGTATTTTGAGTGCCGTATCTCTGTGATTTAAGAGCATAAAAATTCAAAGTTGAAAAATTGCGAAACTTCCATTTTTTTCCCAAATAAACGCAAGTTATAGGAATGAAATTTTACCACTAACATGAACTACAATATGTCACAAGAAAACAATGTCAGAATCACCGGGATCCATGGAAGCTCCAGAGTTATGACCTCAAAGGGACAGTGGTCAGAATTGTAAAACTTGGCCCGGTCATGAACGTGCAAACCACTCTTGGGGGTAAAGGGGTTAAATAAAAAAAATAGAAATCTGTCAGTGTCCTGCGTTGTGGATTAGGCTGTTGGCCACTATCGGATTCCCATCGGTCGTTATGGTGCGGTGACTTTATTATTACTAGGATGGGCTTTTGATAAAGGGAACCTGACAGCTCATAAACACGGCCATCATGTGTCACACATTGTCTGTATGATCTCTGCCATGTATGTATGACTCTGAAAGCATGCGGTATTTCAGAGAAAAAATAATGTAAGAGCAGCTGGGAGACAAAACCTCATGGAGACTTGTCTAAGAGTCATCTCCCCGTAACCTCCTCCCTGCTCGTCCCCCGTGAGTGACCGGTCTCTCCCAGCATGCATGTAGAGGCAGAGACCTGGCAGTCAGTGTTATCGGGCGGGCAGAGGCTGCCATGGTCAGGCCTTTCCCTCTAGTCACCAGTGCGGCTTGAACCCCGGCGGCTTTTATAGTATGTTTTTCTCTGAAACAACAAAGTCAAACATTCCTGGTGAAATCAAGCAAATCTGAACCAAATAAATTCAAATCTGAAAAGATGCAGCCCTATGTAACCCAGACAGATGATGAGCACATTGATAAGACACATTAGTAGCAATTACTGAGAACTGGAACATGATGGCAGCTACAATCACAATAACCGGCACAAGCTCCTCCGACCCCAAAATAATCATGGACTTGTCAGATATTATATGGTGATTAGTAATAAGTCCCTGATTTTTACAGACCGACCAGGAATTTACAGAGAGTTGGTGACCCAGGACCCCGTAAGCCTCATTTAGTGTTTCTGAAATGTCATACATAGAAGCCAGTACTGATCGATTGGTGGAGCGGGGTCTGCAGCAGTCACTATTCTCACCACGTATGGACACTACAGACATGAGATGATGACTTACTGTGTACAGAGTATTCTCATGTCAATGCGATCTGGATATCCTAGATCCTCTGCCTTTTGATCCACCGTTAACAGCCCACCAATGATGAAATCTCCATCCTGATAAGGATTTTCCAAAGTATGATCAAAATCTTTTATCTGGAGATAACAGACAGATTTTGTGAAAGGAAGCCATGGAAGCAGCAATACAATAAGGAAAGTGATCATCTCCTTATATATAATATAATTGATAAGAAGTAGATTCTATTCTAAGTGATACGTGATGAAGACGCTCGAGCAGCAGTGACACAAAGCACACGGCTCATAGGATCAGTGACATGAAGACGCCGATCATCTCCCCTCTTTTTATACAGAATGATGGGATATATTTTGCATTGTCTGATCTCATCACACAGTATTCTGGATCCGCTCCCCGATGATTGTGATCTGAACCGTCTTTACACTGGATAATTGAAGAATAAGATGAAGGAACAGAAATAAGACTTTATATTCGCTCTTGTAATGAAACTTATTTTCTGTTGCTTTAACACAAACCCATTTCTCAATCATCAGAATGGACATTAACCCCTTTTGAGTTTCTCTTCTTGTATAACATGACTGTGGCGACATTTCTGCCCCATAATTTTCAGTTATTGTAGCACCCCACTAAGCCGTCTCTGGGGGAAGGATGTCTGATAGTTCTCACCTCCATACAGCACAGTGCGTCCTCCGGAATCTTTCTGGGAGCTGTGGTGGGATGCAGGAGGGTCTTCTTCTGCCAGGGGTCGACTCAGGAATCCTTTGTCCATGATCCGTACACACACAAGAGATGAGCGTGAAGCACTTGACAGGTTTTTTTTTTATAGAGAGGGATAAATGGTGAATATTTTAAGAGGAATAGCAAGTATCAGCAAGACAAAGTGAATTACAGATTCTTCAAGTACAGAAGCAATTTTGGGGCTTTGTAGTAAACCTGAATGTTAGGGATGACACTTAGCCCTTAAATTACAACAGGCACACTCATAATATCACTAAAGCTACAACAGGCTGCAGCAATGGAAAAATCACAAATATTGGGGCTCAGTTGTTGTAATGTTGGCGCACTTGTAGAATCCAAAACTGAACTTCTTCTGCTCCCGCCGTCTACTAACCTCCCTAAATCTGACATTTCCCTCTCCGTGAGCAGCACCATAATAACACCCCGGCAGCAGGCGCGCTGTCTGGGTGTTATGTTTGACACCAATCTCTCCTTCACATCCCATATACAATCTCTTGCCCGCTCTTGCCGTTTACACCTAAAGAGCTTCTCTAGAATCCGCCCTTTTCTCACCATGGAAACAACAAAAACCCTCACTGTAGCATTGATCCACTCCCGCCTGCATTACTGCAATGCTCTATTCATTGGCCTCCCCGTCACTCAACTATCCCATCTCCAGTCCATACTTAATGCAGCAGCCAAGGTCGGCCATCTGGCTAATCGGTGCTCGGACGCGTCCGCTCTTCGTCAGTCATTACACTGGCTGCCCATTCATTATAGGATCCAATTCAAAGTACTTGTTCTCACCCACAAAGCTCTCCACTAGAGATGAGCGACTTTGCCTTTTTTCGTGTCGAGTCGGGTTTCGCGAAACCCGACTTTCGCAAAAGTCAGGTCGAACGAAATCGGCCGACTATAGGGAAAAGTCGGGGGTCCGACTGAAACACGAAACCCAATGTAAGTCAATGAGGAATAAAAGTCGGCAGTGAAAGGAGGACAGGAAACACACCTACAGTGCCTATTTGAATGCCAAAAGCATCAATTCTTATTACTGAAGCTTTTCAACCTTAATTTACTTTATTATAATAGTTATGCACTGAAAACTGGGGGTTATTTAGCTAAAGTTGTTGGGGGGTAGGGCTGGCTCCAGGTTTTCGTGGGCCCTGGGCCAAAGAGCGCCCCTTTAACACATACGACAACTCATGATGCTCCGATACGGCAGAGAAATAGCGGTATAGTACAATGAAAAATACTTCACTTTTTACATCTCATGACTGATATCCATTTTAAATTCTCCAATAGCTACAAAAACGGACAGTATATTACTCCATACAGTATTATGGCCACCGCATAGTGCGCTATACAGAGTAATGAGGCCCATCTATTTCTCCCTACAGAATCATTGGTCCCATATAATATTCCATACAGTATATGATGAGCTCCACATAATGCTACATAGAGTTGAGCGAAACGGGTCGAAAAAATTCAAAAGTCGCCGACTTTTGGCAAAGTCGGGTTTCATGAAACGAAACCCGACCCTAGGATGAGGTCGGCCACGAGGTCGGCGACTTACGCGCCAAAGTTGCGTTTCAAAAGTTTGTTTTGCGCTCTTTTTCAGCCAATCAGGATCCACGGACACTGTGGGCAACGTGATGACCTAGGCACGGGTCACCACCATCTTTCAGAAGGGCATGCAAGTGATTGACTTGCTTTGGTGGGCGTCACAGGGGGTATAAAAGGGCGTGCACGCCGACCGCCATCTTACTTCTGCCGATCTTAGTATAGGGAGAGGTTGCTGCTGATTCTGTAGGGAGAGCGTTAGGCAGGGAAGAAGACAAAAAAACTGCTTCTGCTGCTAGCGATTTGGCCTGCACAACACACAAGTCACTGTGTGTGCAGTGCAAGGGGAGGCTATATTGTGGTGTATCAGTGGTGTTGGTTGTTGGGCTGCCTTTTAAGGCTTCCTGACACGCTGGCATTGCTGTTTACCCACTGCTCCGCAAACTGCATTTTTAAAAGCAATCCAATCTCCCTTATCCTCTAGTCACTTTTGTCACAGCTGTGCCATCGAGCCTGTCACATAGCGCTCAGATATCAGTGGGCCTCACACAATCCACAAGTGTCCAGTGTCCAAAAGTGTGCGCAGAGATTCAAAATCTCCATTATCCTCTCGTCACTTTGGTCACAGGCAGCTGTGCCATCGAGCGTGTCACATAGCGCTCAGATATCAGTGGGCCTCACACAATCCACAAGTGTCCAGTGTCCAAAAGTGTGCGCAGAGATTCAAAATCTCCATTATCCTCTCGTCACTTTGGTCACAGCTGTGCCATCGAGCCTGTCACATAGCGCTCAGATATCAGTGGGCCTCACACAATCCACAAGTGTCCAGTGTCCAAAAGTGTGCGCAGAGATTCAAAATCTCCATTATCCTCTCGTCACTTTGGTCACAGGCAGCTGTGCCATCGAGCGTGTCACATAGCGCTCAGATATCAGTGGGCCTCACACAATCCACAAGTGTCCAGTGTCCAAAAGTGTGCGCAGAGATTCAAAATCTCCATTATCCTCTCGTCACTTTGGTCACAGGCAGCTGTGCCATCGAGCGTGTCACATAGCGCTCAGATATCAGTGGGCCTCACACAATCCACAAGTGTCCAGTGTCCAAAAGTGTGCGCAGAGATTCAAAATCTCCATTATCCTCTCGTCACTTTGGTCACAGCTGTGCCATCGAGCCTGTCACATAGCGCTCAGATATCAGTGGGCCTCACACAATCCACAAGTGTCCAGTGTCCAAAAGTGTGCGCAGAGATTCAAAATCTCCATTATCCTCTCGTCACTTTGGTCACAGGCAGCTGTGCCATCGCGCGTGTCACATAGCGCTCAGATATCAGTGGGCCTCACACAATCCACAAGTGTCCAGTGTCCAAAAGTGTGCGCAGAGATTCAAAATCTCCATTATCCTCTCGTCACTTTGGTCACAGGCAGCTGTGCCATCGAGCGTGTCACATAGCGCTCAGATATCAGTGGGCCTCACACAATCCACAAGTGTCCAGTGTCCAAAAGTGTGCGCAGAGATTCAAAATCTCCATTATCCTCTCGTCACTTTTGTCACAGGCAGCTGTGCCATCGAGCCTGTCACATAGCGCTCAGATATCAGTGGGCCTCACACAATCCACAAGTGTCCAGTGTCCAAAAGTGTGCGCAGAGATTCAAAATCTCCATTATCCTCTCGTCACTTTGGTCACAGGCAGCTGTGCCATCGAGCCTGTCACATAGCGCTCAGATATCAGTGGGCCTCACACAATCCACAAGTGTCCAGTGTCCAAAAGTGTGCGCAGAGATTCAAAATCTCCATTATCCTCTCGTCACTTTGGTCACAGCTGTGCCATCGAGCCTGTCACATAGCGCTCAGATATCAGTGGGCCTCACACAATCCACAAGTGTCCAGTGTCCAAAAGTGTGCGCAGAGATTCAAAATCTCCATTATCCTCTCGTCACTTTGGTCACAGGCAGCTGTGCCATCGAGCGTGTCACATAGCGCTCAGATATCAGTGGGCCTCACACAATCCACAAGTGTCCAGTGTCCAAAAGTGTGCGCAGAGATTCAAAATCTCCATTATCCTCTCGTCACTTTGGTCACAGGCAGCTGTGCCATCGAGCGTGTCACATAGCGCTCAGATATCAGTGGGCCTCACACAATCCACAAGTGTCCAGTGTCCAAAAGTGTGCGCAGAGATTCAAAATCTCCATTATCCTCTCGTCACTTTGGTCACAGCTGTGCCATCGAGCCTGTCACATAGCGCTCAGATATCAGTGGGCCTCACACAATCCACAAGTGTCCAGTGTCCAAAAGTGTGCGCAGAGATTCAAAATCTCCATTATCCTCTCGTCACTTTGGTCACAGGCAGCTGTGCCATCGCGCGTGTCACATAGCGCTCAGATATCAGTGGGCCTCACACAATCCACAAGTGTCCACTGTCCACAAGTGTGTGCAGAAATTCTAAATCTCCCCTGTCCTATAGACACGTTGTACCTTGTTTTACATTACTATATAGTTTGTGGGATTTTGTCTACATTTCTACCAAAAATGAGGAAGGCTGGTGGAAGAGGCCGTGGAATTGGGCGGGGGTTGGCATCTGGTAATGATGGTGTTGGTGGTGGATCTGATGGTAGTGGCAAGAGCAAAATAGGACCGAATGCAGGAGGTGCTGACCCTGCGTCATCGTCTGGCTACATAAGGCCTCGAACGCTTAGTTTTCTAGGAGTTGGCAAACCGCTTTTAAAGGCAGAGCATCAGGAAAAAGTTTTGTCTTACATTGCTGACTCAGCCTCCAGCTCTATCGCCTCCTCTTCTTCAGTTGTAAAAAGTAAAAGCACTGAGTCGTCATTGGAGGCTCATGTTCATGAACCACACCTTTCCTTGTGTCCTTCACCCCAACCAAGATTGAAGGATGACGCATTCCATACTACTGATTACTCCATGGAGCTGTTTTCACATACCATGCCTGGATTATCAAGTGAAATGGTGAATTACCCAGGCCAAGATGAATCTGACATGGAGTGCACTGATGCACAGCCGCTGATGGATGATTCTGCTGGTACATTCACTCAGAGCACTACATTGTCCTCGCAGTGTACAGAGCCAGATTTTGACCCTGATGAGACTCAGGTGCCCCTTCCCGCACACTATACCACCATACACGGTGACACAGAGAAAGGTGCACATGACATAGAAGAGGAGGTGATGGATGACCCAGTTGTTGACCCAGATTGGCATCCATTGGGGGAAGAGGGTGCTGCTTCCAATAGCTCAGATGAGGAGCATCCACAGCAGACATCGACATCGCAACAGCTGTTATCTGGCAGGCCCGGAGCACTCCAAAGACAGGTTCCAAACATCAAAAGAGTTGCTGGACAGCTTGTCCAGAGGGTCAAAAGATCACAGCGTGCTAGGCCGCAAAATGTCTGCCAAAGTAGGAAGAGTGCAGTGTGGCACTTTTTTGAACAAAATCCTCATGATCAGGCGAAGGTTATCTGTAAGAAGTGCGCAAAGACCTTTAGCCGAGGGAAAAATCTGAAAAATTTGAATACCAGTTGCATGCTTAGACATTTAACCAGCATGCACTTGCAAGCGTGGACACAACACCAAACCTCAAGTGCCACATGTGCAACTGATCACAACGAAGGTAGTCAGCAATGCTACATTGTTTCCCCCACTGTAAGCCCACCGGTTAGCACAGCAGCAAATGTTGAGGTGTCGTTGCAAGACCACAGCAGTCAGGGAATCCCACTGTTATATCAACAAAAGACTGATTCTAGGCCATCAGAAAGAACAACAACTCCATCACCATCATCAACCCTCTCTCAGTCCGCCCTGTCCACCGCTACTTCCACCATATGCAGCTCTCAAGTCCAGCTCACCCTCCCAGACACTATGAGTAGGTCAAGAAAGTACTCAGTCTCTCATCCACGTACACTGGGTTTGAACGCCCACATTGCCAAACTAATCTCGTTTGAGATGATGCCCTTTCGGTTGGTGGAAAGCACAGCTTTCCGCGAACTCATGGCCTATGCAGTACCACGCTATGACCTACCCAGTCGCCACTTCTTCTCTCGCAAAGCCATCCCAGCCCTCCACCATCATGTGAAAGACCGCATTGTCCATGCACTCAAGCAGTCAGTGAGCGGAAAGGTGCACCTCACAACTGATGCATGGTCCAGTCGGCATGGCCAGGGCCGTTACGTGTCCATCACTGCGCACTGGGTTAATGTGGTGGATGCAGGGTCCACAGGGGACAGCGGTGGTGGGACAGTGCTGCCTAGCCCACGGTATAGGAAACAGTTGGCTGTAGGCGTTCGACCCTCCTCCTCCTCCTCCTCCTCCTCCAGAAGTGAAAGCTCGTCCACAGAGCGCAGTCGTACGAGCACTCCATCTGCAGCTGCCACTGTTGCACACGATGTGTCCCCCTATCGAGCAGCTAGTGGAAAGCATCAGCAGGCTGTGTTGCAGATGATGTGTTTGGGCGAAAGACACACCGCCGAGGTGCTGGCCGAGTACTTGAAGCGACAAACTGAGTCATGGCTGTGCAGTGTACATCTTGAGGCAGGCAAGGTAGTTAGTGATAACGGCCGTAATTTTGTGGCAGCCATAGCCCTTTCAAAACTCAGCCACATACCTTGCTTGGCTCACACCTTGAACCTGGTGGTGCAGTGCTTCCTCAAAAATTATCCGGAGTTAACAGCCCTGCTCCAGAAGGTGCGAAGACTGTGCGCGCACATCCGCCGGTCGCCTGTACACTCCGTTCGTATGCAGAAGCTGCAGCGATTGCTCCACCTTCCCAACCACCACCTCATTATCGACATTGCAACAAGGTGGAACTCCACCCTGCACATGGTGGAGCGGCTGTGCGAGCAGAGGCAGGCCATAATGCATTTGTGGGAGGATACACGGCCAGGCACTTTGAGAGCAGACATGGAGTTGACAGGCGTGCAGTGGTCGAAGCTGAAAGACCTTTGTAAAGTCCTTCAGTGTTTTGAGGAATGCACACGGCTGGTAAGCGCAGACGACGCCATCCTAAGCATGAGCATCCCACTTATGCGTCTGCTCATGCAAACTTTGACGCACCTTAAGGAGCAGGCGTCTGCAGCCAATGTTGATGAGGAGGAAGAGGAGGAGGGAATCCTTGATGACATTCAGCCATTGTCTGCTCAGGGACCTCTCCTGGACGAGGTGGAGGATGAAGAGGAGGAGGAGGATGATGGGGATGATTACTTAGGGGAGGAGGATGCATCTCGTAGGGCAAGTGAAAATGTTGGCGTGGCAAGGTCTGGTACAGGGTTTGTGCGTGACTGGAGGGATGTGGATTTGCCAGAAAGTGCTCCTCCACCCAGCACTCGCAGTGCATCATTGACACCGGGAACATTGGCCCACATGTCAGAATATGCCTTGCGGATCCTAAAAAGGGACCCCCGCATTGCCAAAATGATGAACGATGACGACTACTGGTTGGCCAGCATCCTGGATCCACGCTATAAAGGCAAATTACAAAACATCATGCCACAGGAGAACCTTGACCTAATATTGGCTAATAAACAAGCAACTCTGGTAAATCGGTTGCTTGAGGCATTCCCAGCACACAGCAGCGGTGATGGTTCTCACACGAGCCGTACGGGCCGGGGGCAGCTTGGCAGAGGTGTTCGTGGTGCACACAGCAGAAGTGGCCTTGGAGACAGGGGTTTCATGACAATGTTGTGGACTGATTTTTCAAATACCCCTCACACAACTGGTAATACTGCATCGATGGAAAGTGACAGGAGACAGCAGTTGTCAACTATGGTTACAAACTACTTTTCCTCCCATATCGATGTTCTCCCACACAGGTCATTCCCCTTTGACTATTGGGCCGCTAAACTGGACACCTGGCCTGAATTGGCCCAATATGCCTTACAGGAGCTCGCTTGTCCAGCTGCAAGTGTGCTATCGGAAAGAGTCTTCAGTGCAGCTGGATCAATCCTGACAGAAAAAAGGACCCGTCTGTCAACCCAAAATGTGGATGATCTAACCTTCATTAAAATGAACCACGCATGGGTTTCCAAGAATTTTGTCCCACCTTCCCCTGATGACACATAGGGTGACAGAAAAATGGCTTGCTTTGGTCCACCTCTTCCTGGTACTTCACCTATTTCGCCTTTTGCATCAGCTGAATGTCCAACATCAACATATGCCACTTTCTAAAACTCCCTAACTGTGCTGCCTCCCCCCCCCATGGCCGGGGTCACCACCTACCGCACGACACCGTGCGAGTGCCGTTGCCCTGGACAGGTGGGTAGGCCGACTCTTGGGCGCGGGCACTGGCACAGGGTCCCTCATAGTGCAATCAAGTGTCTCTGATGGTGGTGGTGCACACCCGCCATCAGACACACCGCTGTACTATGAGGGGCCCAGTGCCAGTACCGACGCCCACGAGTGGGCCCCCCTTGCTTGGGCAGGGCCCCAGCATTTGCAATCTTTACCTCTCCCTGCTCCTCCGCTGTGTAATCTGGGCCGTCAAATCCATACTGTGCCTGACACCGTCTGAGCCTGCCTCCTGAGACATATATTTTGAATGTGTACGCTATCCATACATGTTATCCGGGGATACGGTACCCTTTCTAACCTTTGTGCAATCACGTGCAATCCATACTGTGCCTGACACCGTCTGAGCCTGCCTCCTGAGACATATATTTTGAATGTGTACGCTATCCATACATGTTATCCAGGGATACGGTACCCTTTCTAACCTTTGTGCAATCACGTGCAATCCATACTGGGCCTAACACCGTCTGAGCCTGCCTCCTGAGACATATATTTTGAATGTGTACGCTATCCATACATGTTATCCGGGGATACGGTACCCTTTCTAACCTTTGTGCAATCACGTGCAATCCATACTGGGCCTAACACCGTCTGAGCCTGCCTCCTGAGACATATATTTTGAATGTGTACGCTATCCATACATGTTATCCGGGGATACGGTACCCTTTCTAACCTTTTTTTCAATCACGTGCAATCCATACTGTGCCTGACACCGTCTGAGCCTGCCTCCTGAGACATATATTTTGAATGTGTACGCTATCCATACATGTTATCCGGGGATACGGTACCCTTTCTAACCTTTGTGCAATCACGTGCAATCCATACTGTGCCTGACACCGTCTGAGCCTGCCTCCTGAGACATATATTTTGAATGTGTACGCTATCCATACATGTTATCCAGGGATACGGTATCCTTTCTAACCTTTGTGCAATCACGTGCAATCCATACTGGGCCTGACACCGTCTGAGCCTGCCTCCTGAGACATATATTTTGAATGTGTACGCTATCCATACATGTTATCCAGGGATACGGTACCCTTTCTAACCTTTGTGCAATCACGTGCAATCCATACTGGGCGTGAGAACGGCTGGCGAGCTGTTAAGCAAGCTACAGCACCTGTCCAGACAAGTACAGGGATTCCCTAGCGAGGAGACTTATTTGATTGTTTTCAATGTTGGGACAGCAATTTTTGGGGAGCACTATACTCTGGAGAATGATAGATGGGGCCCACCATACACTGGAACATTCCAAAGGTGGACATCAGACACTGGAGCAGCATTTACAGGGCCCATTATACACTAGAGCATTAGAAATGGGGCCCATTATGTTTGGAGCATTATTTGGGCCCATAAGACAGTGGAGCTTCATCCATGGGGACCAACATATACTGTAGCATTATGTGGAGCTCATCATATACTGTTTCAAACATTATATGGGACCAATGATTCTGTATGGAGAAATAGATGGGCCTCGTCATGAGATGTAAAAAGTGAGGTATTTTTCATTGTACTATACCGCTATTTATCTGCCGTATCGGAGCATGATGAGTTGTGGTATGTGTTAAAGGGGGCGCTCTTTCGCCCAGGGCACATGAAAACCTGGAGCCAGCCCTACGCCCCCACAACTTTAGCCAAATAACCCCCATTTTTCAGTGCGTAACTTGTATTATGAAGTTAATTAAGGTTGACAAGCTTAAGTAAGAAGAATTGATGCTTTTGGCATTCAAATGGGCACTGTAGGTGTGTTTCCTGTCCTCCTCTCACTGCCGACTTTTATTCCCCATTGACTTACATTGGTTTCGTGTTTCGGGACGACCCCGACTTTTCCCTATAATCGGACGATCTTGCTCGACCCGACTTTTGGAAAAGTCGGGTTTCACGAAACGAAACGCGACCCTAAAAAACCAAAAGTCGCTCAACTCTAATGCTACAGTATATGTTGGTCCCCATGGATGAACCTCCACTGTCTTATGGGCCCAAATAATGCTCCATATATAATGGGCCCCATTTCTAATGCTCTAGTGTATAATGGGCCCTGTACATGCTGCTCCAGTGTCTGATGTCCACCTTTGGAATGCTCCAGTGTACGGTTGGCCCCATATATCATTCTCCATACTATAGTGCCCCCCAAAAATTGCTGTCCCAACATTGAAAACAATTAATAAGTCTCCTCGCTAGGGAATACCTGTTCTAGTCTGGACTCCTCGTCGTCCCCATCTTCCATCTCACTGCAATTGGCTGTTTAGGCAGAGGGCGTACAGACGTGATGTCATTGCGCTCTCTGATCAGAATATCACTGTCAGGACATGCGGAAGACGTCATGGCGGTGGAGCAGGGAGAGGTAAGTATTTCAACTTTGCATGTGTTGTGATCCTGAGCAAGCAGGGGGGCCCACTCGTTGGCAACGGCACTGGCACAGGGCCCCTCATAGTATGGCGGTGTGTGGCGGTGTGTCTGACGGCAGGTGGGCCCACCGGCAGAGACACTTTTGCGTACTTGTGGAACAATGTTCCAAGTGTCAATGATACACTTAGAGTGTTGGTTGGAGGAGGACTTCCTGGCAGAAAGGGCACAGTATCACCACATGCCAGGTATATATAGCATAGTTTAAACATTAACAATGTACGTCTATATATCAGGAGTAATGTTGAGCCACCCCGCTAGTGTTTTGGTTCGTCGCACAGGAGGCAAGTTCGTAAAATGTTCGTCGAATGTTCGACGAACACCGTCGAACCCCATTGAAAACAATGGCAGGCAAACACAAACACTTACAAACACATAGAAAACAATAACAAAACACCTTAAAAGGTGTCCCAAACCAGACAAAATGCTCAGAAGACAAAAATAACATATGGAGAAGGGCAATTACATTTTGAAAAGAGGTGGAGGAGTAAAATGAGGAGGTGGAGGAGACACAGACATAGGCTTGTCATGCCCTTATGAAGTCAAGAAAGGCTGGAATAAAAATGTAAAATACAAACACAAAAAAAATTAAATTCTGAAACCGAACATGATCATATACCGTCGGACTTCCCACCAATAAATTATGCCAACTGCTGATCGGGCGGCGTTATTCCCATGAATCTCCAAACAGCGTCCATGAAGGCAAAGTGTTTGCTTTCCGGGGGCAGTATGATCGCAAAGCTGAACCTTAAAGGAATGTCCAAAAGGGCACCACCAGGAATGGAGCCTGTGGCTTAATTGGACTCCACCCGGGAAACCACAACCATGCCACCTAAAGAAAAGATGCACACATTGAAAGCTTTCTCGATTCTGTGTGTGGTGTGGTATGTCCGTTTGTAGTTGTGCTAGCGATTTCTCAGCTTTTTACCGTTAACGACCAAGACTCCGGCATTAGTGATGGGCGAGTCCTAAATTACTCGGAATCGCTTGACTCTAGCGAGTCCGAGCCCGGGACTCGCTACTCGTTGCGAGTCTAGCGAGTCCAATGTTAATGAATGGGGAAGCGAGTCTTAGCGAGTAATGTGCGATTTACAAATTACAAAGGAACACAACAGATTCTATATTTGCGAGTCCCGAATCCAGTATACAGGACTCGGGATTCGTAGACTCGCTCAGACTCGCTCACAATCGCTGTGTGTTGACATAGGCTGTCTTGGAAACTTGTAGGAACATAACAGATTCTGTATAAGCGAGTCCCGAATCCAGTATACAGGACTCGGAATCGTAGACTCGCTCAGACTCGCTGTTGACAGCGATGTGATATAGCGAGTCTAGCGAGTGAGAAAAAAAAACTCTGACAAAACTAGGATTGCCATTGACTTGCATTGGACTCGTTACTGTGCGAGTAATCACTGGGAGACTCGCCGAGTAACGAGTCCAGCGAGTCCCTTACTATTTGCCGAGCAACGAGTCCTAGCGAGTAGACTCGCCCATCCCTATCCGGCATGCCCCCGCGGTACGCGTCAAGCTTACTACAGGGATACGCGAGGTTCTGGCACGCGTGATCGAGCAATAACAGGTCTATCATGCCCTTACATGTCCGGGGCTGCATGCGCGCTACACTGAAAGGACCAGCTTTTGTCGCTTACAGATGCTGATAACCCGCTGAACACCGTTAGTGATGGGGATCTGTGATTCCAATTATTCCCAGAGAATGATGATTTCCCAGTAAGTGCAGCTCAACAGCAATTCCGGAATTAGGCCTAACCGTCATTCCTGAAAAAATTAAAAACATACGTGTCCAAACCACAGGTGCTGTAGCTTGCTTAACAGCTCGGCAGATGTTCTCAGGCCCAGTATGGATACGACAACATTGTAGAAAGTTGATAAAGGGTACAGTTTCACCGAATAACATGTATATATGTAGCATAGTTTACACATTAAAAACCTATGTCTATATATCAGGAGGCAGGCTTAGACGGTCTCAGGCCCAATATGGATTAGACGTGATTGGATAAAGGTGAGAAAGGGTAACGTATCACTGGATAACAGGTATGTATAGCATAGTTTACACATTAAATGTATATGTCTATAGATCAGGAGGCAGACTCAGACGTTCTCAGGCCCAGTATGGATTTGACCAGATTGTACAAAGTTGAGAAAGGGTACAAAATCACTGGATAGCAGGTATATATAGCATCGTTTAAACATTTAAAATCTCTGTGTTCTCAGTATGGATTAGACAACAATCTAAAAAGTAGAAAAAAGGAAATGTATTTGAAGCGTACACCAGTATACACTTTTGGTGGTATTTTTAAATCTTCATATATATTTCTGTCTCAGTAAGACAGTCCAGCCTCTCCGCAATAGGACATGAGATGCATACAATTACTGACATAAAGTCTAGTGATTGCAGAAATCTAGGAATTACTAATCACGGGAAAAACTTCTGTCACAATTCTCATAGGCGCTGCTGACCCTCAATTAATTTGTGTGTTGAGACAGCGAAAACATTTATTTGTGAATAAAGTGTTGCTTTATCGCAGCACTGTTGATCCCATCGCCGTTACTCATCTCCATCAAATTTTTATCACAGGGAACGATGTAAACATGGTGCTCACTGCCTATCATGATCTGTCACGTAACTTTGGAGTGCAAAAGACAGAAGCCACAGGCCGTAGGCGATTCTATTTGATTGGCATGAGAGGGCACATTTAAAAATGTGCGCCGGAATGTCACACGTCTGTGAGTAGGAAAACTGTGAAAGCTGATGATAAACCACCACTGCATGTCATTGTGAGTCGACGTCCATAACAAATGGAAGCCATTGATCATCTGAAGCTAGAGCCCGGCCAGCAGGACAGGGCATAGCTACGTCTTAACCATCATCTATCAGTTCAACAAATTTGCAGTGGCAGTCCCAGTGAAGGATTTGACAGCCCAGACTACACAGCGGAGGAGCATGGAGAGGTAAACATTGCAAATGCTGGGGCCCTGGCCAAGCAAGGGGGGCACACTCGTGGGCGTCGGTACTGGCACTGGCCCCCTCATAGTACGGCGGTGTGTCTGACGGCGGGTGTGCACCCCCACCGTCAGAGACACTTGATTGCACTATGAGGGACCCTGTGCCAGTCCCCGCGCCCAAGAGTCGGCCTACCCACCTGTCCAGGGCAACGGCACTCGCACGGCTGCGTGCGCTAGGTGGTGAACTCCGGCAATGGGGGGGGCAGCCCAGTTAGGGAGGTTTACAAAATGGCATATGTTGATGTGGGACATTCAGCTGATGATAAAGGCGAAATTGGTCAAGTCCGAGGAAGAGGAGGACCAAAGCAAGCCATTTTTCTGGCAATCTATGTGTCATCAGGGTAAGGTGGGACAAAATCCTTGGAAACCCATGCATGGTTCATTTTAATGAAGGTTAGATCATCCACATTTTGGGTCGACAGACGGGTCCTTTTTTCTGTCAGGATTGATCCAGCTGCACTGAAGACTCTCTCCGATAGCACATTTGCAGCTGGGCAGGCAAGCTCCTGTAAGGCATATTTTGCCAATTCAGGCCAGGTGTCCAGTTTATTAAACAGAGAAAAAAGGGGAGTACAAGTCCAATATCATAAAAATAAGCAAAGTTTATTAAACATGTAGTACTGACAGTTACATAAATGACAAAAGATATATAAAGGATCAGATAAGTATCTGCTGCTTGTTAGTCCTAAGAATTGACAAAATAAAGTGCTTAGTGCCTGTAACAAATATGGGCCATACTTGAGGGATATAAAGGTAAGAGAGATCCTAACAGGTGCGCATCCTGAAAAAATCACTATCCCAAGCCATAGTGCTTATCCATATTGAACTCTGCCAAGGACCACAAGCAACGCCGCCACCGACGCGCGTTTCGCCTCTTTTTCAAGGTGCCGTACTGTGTTGTGTAAGGGGCCGAGTTATATATCCTGTTACCAGGTGCTCCAATCAAGCGGCGCGTGTGTCCGGTGTCCTGCCCCGGAAGCTGCATCACCACCGGCGACAGCGCGGCGTCGCGTCTCAGACGACGTCACTGTGACGTCACTGACCCGCAGACGCCACTGATGCGCCTCAGCAATGCTCCATGGACACACACCGCAGACATGCGCACTGGAGCCAACAATCTAGGTAATACATCCAAGAAAGGGAAATGGATCCTAAATATAACGGATTGTGCAAAGTGGATATATATATGAACGAATCCAAAAGATTAATGAATATTAGCTAATAACAACTATATCATTAATAATAGTGAACATAAAAAATATGATCCCTTACAATAGACATTAATGTGATTACACTATCAACTATGTATTCCTTTTATATATAAAAGAGAGATGGTGCATGTGAAATGCTTCAAAAAAGGGTGCACACATAATACATGTGACATATATAAAATGATGCACCAACGTGAATAAAAATATTTATCTTCTTTTCTTTTTATTATTCATCTTTTTTCTTCTTTTTCTAGTTAATTAAAAATAGTCCCATAAGCCTAACTTGATATGATGTTCTTAAGCCAGGATATAACACCAAAGGTCCCTCCAGATCTTCCCCACTAAACGTCCTAGAAATTACGGTGTTCCATTAAAGATGACTGAAGGGAAACAAACCAATACAGTGAACATACAAACATATATAATAAAAACAAAACCATATCACAACACAAAAATTACAGATATGAGCTAAAACTCAACTGCTCATTGAGTCCAGCCGGTGTGATGGTATCAAGAACTGTGATCCACCAGCATTCCCTTTGAGCTAAGACACATTTGGTGTCACCCCCCCTTATTCCCGCACGGATCCTGTCAATACCCCAAGCTTGGAGTCCACTCGGATCACATTTATGTTTCAACCGAAAGTGTCTCGGAATAGGTTTGAGAGCATTAATATCCTCCACTTCACGTGCCGCCATTATATCTCTCACATGTTCTCTTATGCGAACGTGTAGTTCACGTGTAGTTAATCCAACATATATTAGCCCACACGGGCAAACTGCATAATAAACCACATATGTGGTACTACACGTGATGTAACCTCTAATTTTGAATTCGCGACGGCCATCCGATGAAGTGAACGATAATGCTCTCCGAAGATTCCTACATGCTAGGCACACACCACATGGAAAAAATCCATTCCTGGGTGTGCCAGCCTGAAAGAAATCAATACTTTTGGTGGTATAATGACTCCTCACTAGCATGTTCTTGAGGGTATTACACCTCCGCGCAGTCATAAGGGGGCGTTCAGAAAGGCACTCACGTAAAATTGGGTCAGTCCTCAGAACCGCCCAATGTCGGTTCAAGATAGATCTCATCAGGTCCCATTTATGATTGTATGTTGAAATAAATCTTACTTCTCCATCCATTTTAGGTTTGGATTTTTTCCACCTGTTTCCCAAGAGATCAACCCTAGAAGATCTTTTGGCCCGCCAGTAACCTCTCCTAATGCTTTTACCACTGTAGCCTCTTTGGGCAAATCTTTCCCCGAGGTCCACCGCCTGAGCCTCAAATAAGGCATCAGTTGAGCAAATCCTCCTGGCACGCAAAAATTGTCCAACTGGAATAGACCTGATCGTGGAATGCGGATGTGACGAGGATGCATGCAGAAGGGCATTCACAGAAGTCTCCTTTCTATATAGATCGGTGTGAATTAAACCATCATCCTGTACTTTTAACATAACATCAAGAAATGTAATTTGATGATGGTGAAAAGCATACGTGAGATGGATATTGAAGCTGTTCTGGTTCAGAACCCCCACAAAGTCATGTAACTCAGAGACAGGGCCTTGCCAGACAAATAGAACATCATCAATGTATCTGAACCATCCCGCAATCTGGGGAGCGGCCAGTGCGCCACCCGAGAAAACCTCCCTCTCCCAATAACCCAAGAAAAGATTAGCATAGGATGGCACACAGGCCGCCCCCATCGCGGTGCCCTGTCTCTGTAGAAAATATCTGTCCTTGAAGGTAAAGAAGTTGTGGGTAAGAACGAACTCCAACAGCTCCAAGACCAACTCACGCATGTCCGGATCTAAATTACTCGTTTCCAGGAAGAATCTGGAAGCCCTCAATCCATCCACGTGTCGGATACTGGTGTAAAGCGATTCGACATCTGCTGTAACCAAAATCATATCCGCATCCACAAACAGGCCATCCAATCTCCTGAGGACATAATTAGTGTCCCTGACATAGGAGGGCAGCGTCTCAACCTGCGGATGTAAATAGTATTCAATGAATTTGCAGGCTGGGTCGCATAGCCCCCCCATGCCAGACACAATAGGACGTCCAGGAGGAAGCACAGGATCCTTATGGACCTTGGGGAGAAGATAAAAAGTGGGAATAACCGGAGTATGAACCAAAAGGCCCTGCAAGACTTTTTTAGTTATAATACCTCTTTCATATGCCATTTCAAGAATATTATGTAATTCATTCTGAAAGATCTTAAGAGGACTGTTTGGCAACTGAGAATAATTTTCTTTATTTCTCAATTGTCTGAAGGCCTCTTTTTCATATTTATCTACAGGCCAGAGAACCACGTTTCCCCCCTTGTCAGCCGATTTAATAACAATGTCATCCCAACTTCCAATTTCACATAAAGCCACTCTTTGTTGTGGGGTCAAATTATCGCTTTTTTTATAATTGTGATGGTCTTAAGATCTTCAGTCACCAACCTTGTAAATATCTCGACCTGGGGACAAAGTGAGAAAGGGGGAAACGTGGTACATCTGGCTGCAATAGGAGGTAAAGATCCACTTACCGAATCTCCATGAGACTCACTCTCCAATTCTTCTAGAGTACGTATTGCCTCAGCTTCTGAGACCGATAAACTTTGGTCTGACAGAGGGCGTGAATGTAATTTTCTAAGGATGATCTTTCGGGAAAACAGGTGGAGATCCTTTACCGCTGTAAAGTAATCAAAATTATTTACTGGAGAGAACGATAAACCAAGTTGTAATACACTTTTGTGAAGATCAGGGAGCACATGTGAGGAGAGGTTAATTACCTCTAATGTGTTTGTTCGGGCTTTTTTATCACTCTTTGGTGAATTAGCCATTTTTCTTTTGTTGGTTTTTCCATTCTTCCAACGTCTATCTCTCACATGATCCCTCCTGTCCCACAAAGGCCGTACACCATCTGAAGTATTCATGGGTTCTTCCAGTGATGATACCGATGAAAGTGAGGTGGACCTTCCTCTTATGGGATTTTTATTATTATTACCATTCATTTGGCGGTAACGCCATTTATAAATCCGATCCTGTTGTCGATCAGTAAGGTCACGCTGATATTTTTTAGTTTTTCTCTGAACAACCTCCGTTTCACATTTTTTTAAAAATGTCTCCACCTCCAATTTCACCTTGGCTGCCATCTCTCCAGTAAGGTTTTTATTCACCTCATCCTGTATAGATCCAATTTCTACATCTAATTCATTCAGTTGTTTTTCATTATATTTAGACAGTAATTCCATATATTTCCTTGAACATGTGGAAGCAGCATCCTCCCACTGGTTGACAAACTCACTGTCATTAATATTAAAGGATGGGAACACTTGTATCCGTAAGCCTCTTGGTATGAGGCCACAGATTAGGTACTTATCCATGAATGCCTTATTCCACCATAACCGTGTACGTTTATTGAGTAGCTCTTTATATTTAATAATCAATGTACTAGTGTCACCAAATTTACAATCCGTATTGATACCAGATCCTTCATTAAAAACTTTATCAAGTTCAGTCTGCCACGCTTTCTCGCGTTCACGGAAATCCATGTGTTCCTTATTGGTAACTGTGAAAACACAGATAGCAAGCATATAAAACAAAACCATACGGAACCAAATGTATATCCCAGTAGAGTCGCCCACTATGTAGTGCCGTCTCAATGGGAAATGGACACTCCAGCATAACATATGAGAGATATAACATGTGAGAGATATAATGGCGGCATGTGAAGTGGAGGATATTAATGCTCTCAAACCTATTCCGAGACACTTTCGGTTGAAACATAAATGTGATCCGAGTGGACTCCAAGCTTGGGGTATTGACAGGATCCGTGCGGGAATAAGGGGGGGTGACATCAAACGTGTCTTAGCTCAAAGGGAATGCTGGTGGATCACAGTTCTTGATACCATCACACCGGCTGGACTCAATGAGCAGTTGAGTTTTAGCTCATATCTGTAATTTTTGTGTTGTGATATGGTTTTGTTTTTATTATATTTGTTTGTATGTTCACTGTATTGGTTTGTTTCCCTTCAGTCATCTTTAATGGAACACCGTAATTTCTAGGACGTTTAGTGGGGAAGATCTGGAGGGACCTTTGGTGTTATATCCTGGCTTAAGAACATCATATCAAGTTAGGCTTATGGGACTATTTTTAATTAACAAGAAAAAGAAGAAAAAAGATGAATAATAAAAAGAAAAGAAGATAAATATTTTTATTCACGTTGGTGCATCATTTTATATATGTCACATGTATTATGTGTGCACCTTTTTTGAAGCATTTCACATGCACCATCTCTCTTTTATATATAAAAGGAATACATAGTTGATAGTGTAATCACATTAATGTCTATTGTAAGGGATCATATTTTTTATGTTCACTATTATTAATGATATAGTTGTTATTAGCTAGTATTCATTAATCTTTTGGATTCGTTCATATATATATCCACTTTGCACAATCCGTTATATTTAGGATCCATTTCCCTTTCTTGGATGTATTACCTAAATTGTTGGCTCCAGTGCGCATGTCTGCGGTGTGTGCCCATGGAGCATTGCTGAGGCGCATCAGTGGCGTCTGCGGGTCAGTGACGTCACAGTGACGTCGTCTGAGACGCGATGCCGCGCTGTCGCCGGTGGTGATGCAGCTTCCGGGGCAGGACACCGGACACACGCGTCGCTTGATTGGAGCACCTGGTAACAGGATATATAACTCGGCCCCTTACACAACACAGTACGGCACCTTGAAAAAGAGGCGAAACGCGCGTCGGTGGCGGCGCTGCTTGTGGTCCTTGGCAGAGTTCAATATGGATAAGCACTATGGCTTGGGATAGTGATTTTTTCAGGATGCGCACCTGTTAGGATCTCTCTTACCTTTATATCCCTCAAGTATGGCCCATATTTGTTACAGGCACTAAGCACTTTATTTTGTCAATTCTTAGGACTAACAAGCAGCAGATACTTATCTGATCCTTTATATATCTTTTGTCATTTATGTAACTGTCAGTACTACATGTTTAATAAACTTTGCTTATTTTTATGATATTGGACTTGTACTCCCCTTTTTTCTCTGTTTAATATGTTATGCTGGAGTGTCCATTTCCCATTGAGACGGCACTATATAGTGGGCGACTCTACTGGGATATACATTTGGTTCCGTATGGTTTTGTTTTATATACAGGTGTCCAGTTTAGCGGCCCAATAGTCAAAGGGGAATGACCTTTGAGGGAGGACATCAATATGGGAGGAAAAGTAGTTTGTAACCATAGTTGACAACTGCTGTCTCCTGTCACTTTCCATCCATGCAGTATTACCAGTTGTGTGAGCGGGACTTGAAAAATCAGTACACAACATTGTCATGAAACCCCTGTCTCCAATGCCACTTCTGATGTGTGCACCACAAACACCTCTTCCAAGCTGCCCCCGGCCCCTACGGCTCATGTGAGAACCATCACCGCGGCTGTGTGCTGGGAATGCCTCAACCAACCTGTTTACCAGAGTTGCTTGTTTGTTAGCCAATATTAGGTCAAGGTTCTCCTGTGGCATGATGTTTTGGAATTTGCCTTTATAGCGTGGATCCAGGATGCTGGCCAACCAGTAGTCATCATCGTTCATCATTTTTGCAATGCGGGGGTCCCTTTTTAGGATCTGCAAGGCATAATCTGACATGTGGGCCAATGTTCCCGGTGTCAGAGATGCACTGCGAGTGCAGGGTGGAAGAGCACTTTCTGGCAAATCCACATCCCTCCAGTCACGCAGAAACCCTGTACCAGACCTTGCCACGCCAACATTTTCTCTTGCCCCACGAGAAGCATCCTCCTCCCCTAAATATCAGCCCCATCATCCTCCTCCTCCTCTTCCTCTTCTTCCTCCACCTCATCCATGAGAGGTCCTGGAGCAGACAATGGCTGAATGTCATCAAGGCTTCCCTCCTCCACTTCCTCATCATCCTTGGCTGCAGACGCCTGCTCCTTAATGTGCGTCAAAGTTTGCATGAGCAGATGCATAAGTGGGATGCTCATGCTTATGATGGCATCGTCAGCGCTTACCAGCCGTGTGCATTCCTCAAAACAATGAAGGACTTTACAGAGGTCTTTCAGCTTCGACCACTGCACACCTGTCAACTCCATGTCTGCCCTCAAAGTGCCTGCCCGTGTATCTTCCCACAAATGCATTATGGCCTGCCTCTATTCGAGCAGCCGCTCAACCATGTGCAGGGTGGAGTTCCACCTTGTTGCATTGTCGATAATTAGGCGGTGCTTGGGAAGGTGGAGCAATCGCTGCAGCTTCTGCATACGACTGGAGTGTACAGGCGACCGGCGGATGTGCGAGCACAGTCTTCGCACCTTCTGGAGCAGGGCAGTTAACTCCGGATAATTATTGAGGAAGCACTGCACCACCAGGTTCAAGTTGTGAGCCAAGCAAGGTATGTGGCTGAGTTTTGAATGGGCTATGGCTGCCACAAAATGCCGGCCGTTATCACTAACTACTTTGCCTGCCTCAAGATGTAGACTGCCCAGCCATGACTCAGTTTGTCGCTGAAAGCAGTCCGCCAGTACCTCCACAGTCTGCTGACGCTTTCCACTAGCTGATCGATAGGGGGACACCTCGTGTGCAACATTGGCAGCTACGGATGGAGTGGTCGTGCGACTGCGCTCTGTGGACGAGCTTTCGTTTCTGGAGCAGGAGGAGGAGGGTCGAACGCCTACAGCCAACTGTTTCCTATACCGTGGGCTAGGCAGCACTGTCCCACCACCGCTGTCCCCTGTGGACCCTGCATCCTCCACTTTAACCCAGTGCGCAGTGATGGACACGTAATGACCCTGGCCATGCCTACTGGACCATGCATCAGTTGTGAGGTGCACCTTTCCACTCACTGATTGCTTGAGTGCATGTACAATGCGATCTTTCACATGAAGGTGGAGGGCTGGGATGGCTTTGCGAGAAAAGAAGTGGCGACTGGGTAGGTCATAGCGTGGTACTGCGTAGGCCATGAGTTCGCGGAAAGCTGTGCTTTCAACCAACCGATAGGGCATCATCTCTAACGAGATTAGTTTGGCAATGTGGGCATTCAAACCCAGTGTACGCAGATGAGAGGATGAGTACTTTCTTGTCCTACTCATAGTCTCTGGTAGGGTGAGCTGGACTTGAGAGCTGCATATGGTCGAACTAGCGGTGGACATGGCGGACAGAGAGAGGGTTGATGATGGTGATGGAGTTGGTTTTCTTTCTGATGGCCTAGATTCAGTCTTTCGTTGCAATAACAGTGTGATTCCCTGACTGATTTGCCCTTGCGACGACAACTCAACATTTGCTGCTGGTGGTTTGCTAACCGGTGGGCTTACAGTGGGGGAAACAATGTGGTGTTGCTGACTACCATCTTTGGGAGCAGTTGCACATGTGGTACGTGAGTTTTGGTAGTCCGTCCATGCTTACAAGTGCATGGTGGTTAAATGCCTTAGCATGCAACTGGTATTCAAATTTCTCAGATTTTTCCCTCGGCTAAAGGTCTTTGCGCACTTCTTACAGATAACCTTTGACTGATCATTAGGATTTTGTTCAAAAAAGTGCCACACTGCACTCTTCCTACTATGGAAGACATTTTGATGCCTTGCACGCTGTGCTATTTTGACCGTCTGGCCAAGCTGTCCTGCAACTCTTTTGTTTTTTGTAACCTGTTTTTGGACTACTCCGGGCCTGCCAGATAACAGCTGTTGCGATGTCGATGCCTGCTGCGGATGCTCCTCCTCCTCTTCTGAGCTATTGGCAGCGGCACCCTCTTCCCCCAATGGATGCCAATCTGGGTCAACAACTGGGTCATCCATCACCTCTTCTTCAATGTCATGTTCACCTTCCTCTGTTTCACCGTGTATGATGGTATAGTGTGCGGGAAGTTGCACTTGAGTTTCATCAGGGTCAGAATCTGTCTCAGTACACTGCGAGGACAATGTAGTGCTCTGAGTGAATGTACCAGCAGAATAATCTATCAGTGGCTGTGCATCAGTGCACTCCATGTCAGATTCATCTTGGCCTTGGTAATTCACCTTTTGACTTAATAACCCAGGCATGGTACGTGAAAACAGCTCCATGGAGTAATCTGTAGTGTGGCCTGCCGCATCCTTCAATTTGGGTTGGGGTGAAGGAGACAAGGAAATGTGTGGTTCATGACCAGGAGCCTCCAATGAGGACTCAGTGCTTTTATTTTTTAAAACTTCAGAAGAGGAGGCGATAGAGCTGGAGGCTGAGTCAGCAATGTAAGCCAAAACTTGTTGCTGAAGCTCCGGCTTTAAAAGCGGTTTACCTACTCCCAGTAAAGGAAGCCTTTGAGGCCTTGTGGAGCCAGACGATGACGCAGGCTCAACACCTCCTGCATTAGGTGCTATTTTGTTTTTGCCACTACCAGCAGATCCACCACCAACACCATCATTACCAGCTGGCAACCCCTGCCCACTTCAACGGGCTCTTCCACTGCACTTCCTCATTTTTTTGGAAAATGTACCCAAAATTCGACCAACTATGTGGTACTGTAAAACAAGGTACAACGTGTATATAGTAGTGGGGAGAATTTGAATCTCCTTACACACTTTTGGACACTGCTGTATTGTCTCAGGCCCAGTGTATATTACACCTCTATATAACAGGCTGATTTTGGATGGTGTAAAAAATGTGTATATAGGCTTGTGGAGAATTTGAATCGCCTTAGACACTTCTGGACACTGTTGGATTGTCTCAGGCCCAGTGTATATTACACCTCTATATCACAGGGAAAATTTTGATGGTGTAAAGAATGTGTATATAGGCCTGGGGAGAATTGGAATCGCCTTACACATTTCTGGACACTGTTGTATTTTCTCAGGCCCATTGTATATTACACCTCTATATCACAGGCTGAATTTTGATGGTGTAAAAAATGTCTATATAGGACTGCGGAGAATTGGAATCTCCTTACACACTCCTGGACACTGTTGTATTGTGTCAGGCCCAGTGTATATTACACCGCTATATCACAGGCTGAATTTTGATGGTGTAAAAAATGTCTATATAGGACAGGGGAGAATTAGTATCTCCTTACACACTTCTGGACTCTGTTGTATTGTGTCAGGCCCAGTGTATATTACATCGCTATATCGCAGGCTGAATTTTGCTAGTGTAAAAAATGTCTATATAGGACAGGGGAGAATTGGAATCTCCTTACACTTCTGGACACTGTTGTATTGTGTCAGGCCCAGTGTATATTACACCGCTATATCACAGGCTGAATTTTGCTGGTGTAAAAAATGTCTATAGAGGACTGGGGAGAATTGGAATCTCTGTACAGACTTGAGGACACTAAAGGATTTTCTCAGGCCCAGTGTATTTTACACCGCTATGTCACAGGCAGAAATTGGCTAGTGTATGACAAACTACAATGTGTTAATAGAATTGGGCAGAATTGGAATCTCCCTAGAGTGTAGGTCTGTAAGAACGGACAAACTCCTAGGCTTTTCCTTACAGAGTCACACACAGATAGCTTCCCGGTGGCCGTGGTAACAGCCGGTACATGGTACTGTGTGAGGAGCATACACCGCTGTACGGTGTGTGAAAAAATGCATGCTCAGTACCTCACCAGGACAAAACAATTAAATTTGGATTGCTTTTAAAAAAGCAGTTTGAACACCAGTGTGCTCACAGCAATGCAGGTATCAGAGAGCCTTATAAGGCAGCCTAATAACCAACAGAGCTGATGCACCAAAATATAGCCTCCCCTTGCACTGCACAATGACTGGTGTGTTGTACAGGCAAAATCGATAGCAGCAGATGCAGTTTTTTTTTCTTCTTCCCTCCCTAACGCTCTCCCTACAGAATCATCAGCAGCAGCAGCTCTCCCTATTCTGAGATCAGCATAAGTAAGATGGCGGTCAGCGTGCACGCCCTTTTATACCCCCTGTGACGCCCCCCACAGCAAACCAATCACTTGCATGCCCTTCACAAAGATGGTGGGGACCGCTGCCTATGTCATCACGTTGCCCAGAGTGTCCGTTGTTCCTGATCGGCTGAAAAAGGGCGCTAAAGCATTTTTGAAATGCGACTTTGGCGCTAATGTCGTCGACTTCGTGGCCGACCTCACCCTAGGGTCGGGTTTCATTACATGAAACCCGACTTTGGCAAAAGTCAGTGACTTTTGAATTTTTTTGACCGGTTTCGCTCATCTCTACTCTCCACAGTGCGGCACCTCCCTACATCTCCTCCCTCATCTGGAATATACATCTCCTCCCTCATCTCCTGGTCAGACCTCATCTGGAATATTGTGTCCAGTTTTGGGCACCACATTTTAAAAAAGACATCAACAAACTGGAGCAAGTTCAGAAAAGAGCGACCAGAATGGTGACCGGTCTGCAAACCCTGTCTTATGAGGAAAGGTTGCAGGATTTGGGAATGTTTAGTTTGCAAAAGAGAAGACTGAGAGGAGACTTAATAGCTGTCTACAAATATCTAAAGGGCTGTCACATTGTAGAAGGATCAACTTTATTCTCATTTGCACAAGGAAAGACTAGAAGCAATGGGATGAAACTGAATGGGAAGAGACACAGATTAGATATTAGAAAAAACTTTTTGACAGTTAGAGTGATCAATGAGTGGAACAGGCTGCCACGAGAAGTGGTGAGTTCTCCTTCAATGGAAGTCTTCAAACAGAGGCTGGACAGACATCTGACTGGGATGATTAAGCGAATCCTGCTTTGAGCAGGGGGTTGGACCAGATGGCCCAGGAGGTCCCTTCCAACTCTACGATTCTATGATTCATTTCTGTCTATCGGCCTAGCCGATCGCAGCGCTATGCAAACGACTTTCGACTACCCTCTGTACTAATCCGTACCTCCCACTCCCGACTCCAAGACTTCTCCCATGCTGCTCCTATCCTCTGCAATGCTCTACTCCAAGAAATTAGGACTAACCGCAATTTGCATAGTTTTAGGCGCTCCCTCAAAACACATTTGTTCAGAGCGACCTATCACGTTCACTAATCAAAGTCATTCTATGTGTAAGTGTGTGTGTGTAGCCCATTCACTATCTCCATCCATCCTTGTGACAGAGTATACGACAGAGCAAGAAGGGACAACAGGCCGAGGGACGATCCAGCGAGATTTATTAAGGCAGGGAGCATGCAACATCAAATATCCATAATGTCCTTGGAGTCCATGAGAAGTCCACAATAAGTCCACACAATGGAAACAAATCCGGGCACCTCATGATAGTCCTTGTGCCAGATACAATAACAATATTTCTTGCAATAGTCCACAGGATTCCACACAATCCCACGGACGTCACGCGCTGGCCTCAGCTCATTTCGTGACTCCTTCACGTCCGCACTCAAAATCACAACTGATCTTAAAACAAGAATGTATTGTCAGAGCTCCTGGGATCAGCCCATCTGAAGGGGATAGGGGTCACACCTACTATTCAATGGTTTGGTCCATCAGATGATTCTAGAAATGTAAGGGCTCCACTTAGTCTACAGGATGTGTATTGTAGGTTATCTTCTGCTTAGGAACACAATAGCCAAAGTTCCACTAGCTGTTGACACAAGCCTAAATTAGATTATGGTCCAGGTTCATCACAAGACATTGCAAAGTATTGGGGGAAGGAGACATGGTTAATTTAGCAAATACAACCAGAGAAAAGTTAAATGACATATTATACTAAATACAGGACAGGGTAAAACTACAAATCATGACAATCCCTTCCCCTCCCAATTTGTGTACGTACTAGGGACCTCTACAGGTCGCTTGTCAAGTACACACAGGCATGGCTGACTAGATTCAGGGCTCCTCCTGCCTGGACAGTCCATCTGCATTTTGGTGTTGGCTGCCTCTTCTATACTGTATGGTAAAGTTATAGGGCTGCAGTGCCAGGCTCCATCGTAGTAAGCGTCCATTGTCCCCAGAGACTCGGTTCAGCCAGGTGAGGGGATTGTGATTAGTAATGACAGTGAATTCTCGTCCATACAGATACGGCCTTAGTTTCCTAAGGGCCCACACTACAGCCAGACATTCTTTTTCGACAGTTGCATAGGCCACTTCTCGGTCCAGCAGTTTCCGGCTAAGGTAGGCGATGGGGTGTTCGTCCCCAGCTGCATTCACCTGGCTGAGGACAGCTCCCAGTCCATAAGCAGAGGCGTCCGTCTGCACAATGAATCTCCTCTTGTAATCTGGAGCAGTGTAAAATAATGTTTATCCTGTAAAATACTCAGGACTAGTTACCAGATAAAAATGTAGTGGTTTATTTGGATTCTTCCATCCAACAAAAGATTATTACAGAAAACATAAAAAAATAAGTGAAAGATTGTCCATTAGTTCATATCAAAGCAACATGTATTCTTCTTCTCTCCGGGATCCTGAATAGCAAATGGCTGCTGTCTCTCAGTTCGGCTTCTCACATAGCCGTCAAGTAATATCCCAGCTGTCTGTCCATTCAATGCTATATCCGTGCCAAGATGTCATCCTCCTGTCTGTGTCTCATGATGGGGAGGGAGCAAGAGCGCCCTCTACAGTTAGCCATGAATTATATACCTCTCCTAAAGCACGTGGTCTCTACATATATGGAGCTGTCTTTCTACCATGAGCCAAGCTTAAAAATAACCTATGTCATATAAGCTAAAGCAATCTACAGAACTGGGTGTAAAAAGAAATATTTAACGAATTATAAATATTTAACAATTCCCCCTTTTGAGGGAGACAGACATTAATTGGAACCCTCAAAATATAACAAGATCTTCTTTCTTCTTTTCTTCTTCTTTGACAAAATAATTTAATATCAATAATAATATCAGATTACCGTTATAAGTACTCAATGACATAATTGATGTGAATTCATGTTATGGTAAGCCGTGAACAATATTCATATGCAATATGTATAGTTATACTCCCCTAAGTCTAAATTGAAGCATCTCAGGTCCAGTCATCATCATCTGGTGTCATCTGGTCTTCATTTTGATGTCTTCTGTCTTCTTCTTGGTTCTTTTAGAAACACAGTTTTTCTCTAGCATATAGATGTTGTAGAAATCGTGTTGTGTATAAAATCAAAGTTCATAAATTCAAATTTTGATAATAAACAAAGTCTATCAATGAAATGCAGCTTTAATATCTGTGCAGTGTCACCTTTAAAACCCTGGGCTTACATTGGCTCGCCTTGGATATTCTGGAATCCTCCATCGGCACTGGTCTTTGAACAGGTGTGACGTCTTTGGTCAGCAAAGCAAGGGTTAAAATGACTCTTCCTTTCTAAACATAGCACCATAACCAGTCCTTGTCCTAATGCACAGGACACATGTCAGGGTTGTAGCTTCCTGACAATTACCTTACTGTTCACCTGCCTTCATCGAAGCTTTACAGGTGATTGGAAACCTCTGGAACTTGGTAAGAACGTGATAACACAGTTCTCATCAGCATCATAGGATCATCGTCCTCTGGTTGTCAGATTAGACACTTTAATCGTGACTGTCAGTGGTGGATACTGCACTTGTGACTGTCAGTGGTGGATTCTGCACTTGTGACTGTCAGTGGTGAATTCTGCACTTGTGACTGTCAGTGGTGGATACTGCACTTGTGACTGTCAGTGGTGGATACTGCAGTTGTGACTGTCAGTGGTGGATACTGCACTTGTGGCTGTCAGTGGTGGATTCTGCACTTGTGACTGTCAGTGGTGGATACTGCACTTGTGACTGTCAGTGGTGGATACTGCACTTGTGACTGTCAGTGGTGGATTCTGCACTTGTGACTGTCAGTGGTGGATTCTGCACTTGTGACTGTCAGTGGTGGATACTGCACTTGTGACTGTCAGTGGTGGATTCTGCACTTGTGGCTGTCAGTGGTGGATTCTGCACTTGTGGCTGTCAGTGGTGGATTCTGCACTTGTGACTGTCAGTGGTGGATTCTGCACTTGTGACTGTCAGTGGTGGATTCTGCACTTGTGACTGTCAGTGGTGGATACTGCACTTGTGACTGTCAGTGGTGGATTCTGCACTTGTGACTGTCAGTGGTGGATTCTTCACTTGTGACTGTCAGTGGTGGATACTGCACTTGTGACTGTCAGTGGTGGATACTGCACTTGTGACTGTCAGTGGTGGATTCTGCACTTGTGGCTGTCAGTGGTGGATTCTGCACTTGTGACTGTCAGTGGTGGATACTGCAGTTGTGACTGTCAGTGGTGGATACTGCACTTGTGACTGTCAGTGGTGGATTCTGCACTTGTGACTGTCAGTGGTGGATTCTGCACTGTGGCTGTCAGTGGTGGATACTGCACTTGTGGCTGTCAGTGGTGGATACTGCACTTGTGACTGTCAGTGGTGGATACTGCACTTGTGACTGTCAGTGGTGGATACTGCACTTGTGGCTGTCAAAGGTGGATTCTGCACTTGTGACTGTCAGTGGTGGATTCTGCACTTGTGACTGTCAGTGGTGGATTCTGCACTTGTGACTGTCAGTGGTGGATACTGCAGTTGTGACTGTCAGTGGTGGATTCTGCACTTGTGGCTGTCAGTGGTGGATTCTGCACTTGTGACTGTCAGTGGTGGATTCTGCACTGTGGCTGTCAGTGGTGGATACTGCACTTGTGGCTGTCAGTGGTGGATACTGCACTTGTGACTGTCAGTGGTGGATACTGCACTTGTGACTGTCAGTAGTGGATACTGCACTTGTGGCTGTCAAAGGTGGATTCTGCACTTGTGACTGTCAGTGGTGGATTCTGCACTTGTGACTGTCAGTGGTGGATTCTGCACTTGTGACTGTCAGTGGTGGATTCTGCACTTGTGGCTGTCAGTGGTGGATTCTGCACTTGTGACTGTCAGTGGTGGATTCTGCACTTGTGACTGTCAGTGGTGGATTCTGCACTTGTGGCTGTCAGTGGTGGATTCTGCACTTGTGACTGTCAGTGGTGGATACTGCACTTGTGACTGTCAGTGGTGGATACTGCACTTGTGACTGTCAGTGGTGGATTCTGCACTTGTGACTGTCAGTGGTGGATTCTGCACTTGTGGCTGTCAGTGGTGGATACTGCAGTTGTGACTGTCAGTGGTGGATTCTGCACTTGTGACTGTCAGTGGTGGATACGCACTTGTGGCTGTCAGTGGTGGATTCTGCACTTGTGACTGTCAGTGGTGGATTCTGCACTTGTGACTGTCAGTGGTGGATTCTGCACTTGTGACTGTCAGTGGTGGATACTGCACTTGTGACTGTCAGTGGTGGATACTGCACTTGTGACTGTCAGTGGTGGATTCTGCACTTGTGACTGTCAGTGGTGGATTCTGCACTTGTGACTGTCAGTGGTAGATTCTGCACTTGTGACTGTCAGTGGTAGATTCTGCACTTGAGACTGTCAGTGGTGGATTCTGCACTTGTGACTGTCAGTGGTGGATTCTGCACTTGTGGCTGTCAGTGGTGGATACTGCAGTTGTGACTGTCAGTGGTGGATACTGCACTTGTGACTGTCAGTGGTGGATTCTGCACTTGTGGCTGTCAGTGGTGGATTCTGCACTTGTGACTGTCAGTGGTGGATTCTGCACTTGTGACTGTCAGTGGTGGATTCTGCACTTGTGGCTGTCAGTGGTGGATACTGCAGTTGTGACTGTCAGTGGTGGATACTGCACTTGTGACTGTCAGTGGTGGATTCTGCACTTGTGACTGTCAGTGGTGGATACTGCACTTGTGACTGTCAGTGGTGGATTCTGCACTTGTGGCTGTCAGTGGTGGATACTGCAGTTGTGACTGTCAGTGGTGGATTCTGCACTTGTGACTGTCAGTGGTGGATTCTGCACTTGTGGCTGTCAGTGGTGGATACTGCACTTGTGACTGTCAGTGGTGGATACTGCACTTGTGACTGTCAGTGGTGGATTCTGCACTTGTGACTGTCAGTGGTGGATTCTGCACTTGTGACTGTCAGTGGTGGATTCTGCACTTGTGGCTGTCAGTGGTGGATACTGCAGTTGTGACTGTCAGTGGTGGATACTGCACTTGTGACTGTCAGTGGTGGATACTGCACTTGTGACTGTCAGTGGTGGATACTGCAGTTGTGACTGTCAGTGGTGGATACTGCACATGTGACTGTCAGTGGTGGATACTGCAGTTGTGACTGTCAGTGGTGGATTCTGCACTTGTGACTGTCAGTGGTGGATACTGCAGTTGTGACTGTCAGTGGTGGATACTGCACTTGTGACTGTCAGTGGTGGATTCTGCACTTGTGACTGTCAGTGGTGGATACTGCACTTGTGACTGTCAGTGGTGGATACTGCACTTGTGACTGTCAGTGGTGGATTCTGCACTTGTGGCTGTCAGTGGTGGATACTGCACTTGTGACTGTCAGTGGTGGATACTGCACTTGTGACTGTCAGTGGTGGATACTGCACTTGTGACTGTCAGTGGTGGATTCTGCACTTGTGACTGTCAGTGGTGGATTCTGCACTTGTGACTGTCAGTGGTAGATTCTGCACTTGTGACTGTCAGTGGTAGATTCTGCACTTGTGACTGTCAGTGGTGGATTCTGCACTTGTGACTGTCAGTGGTGGATTCTGCACTTGTGGCTGTCAGTGGTGGATACTGCAGTTGTGACTGTCAGTGGTGGATACTGCACTTGTGACTGTCAGTGGTGGATTCTGCACTTGTGGCTGTCAGTGGTGGATTCTGCACTTGTGACTGTCAGTGGTGGATTCTGCACTTGTGACTGTCAGTGGTGGATTCTGCACTTGTGGCTGTCAGTGGTGGATACTGCAGTTGTGACTGTCAGTGGTGGATACTGCACTTGTGACTGTCAGTGGTGGATTCTGCACTTGTGACTGTCAGTGGTGGATACTGCACTTGTGACTGTCAGTGGTGGATTCTGCACTTGTGGCTGTCAGTGGTGGATACTGCAGTTGTGACTGTCAGTGGTGGATTCTGCACTTGTGACTGTCAGTGGTGGATTCTGCACTTGTGGCTGTCAGTGGTGGATACTGCACTTGTGACTGTCAGTGGTGGATACTGCACTTGTGACTGTCAGTGGTGGATTCTGCACTTGTGACTGTCAGTGGTGGATTCTGCACTTGTGACTGTCAGTGGTGGATTCTGCACTTGTGGCTGTCAGTGGTGGATACTGCAGTTGTGACTGTCAGTGGTGGATACTGCACTTGTGACTGTCAGTGGTGGATACTGCACTTGTGACTGTCAGTGGTGGATACTGCAGTTGTGACTGTCAGTGGTGGATACTGCACATGTGACTGTCAGTGGTGGATACTGCAGTTGTGACTGTCAGTGGTGGATTCTGCACTTGTGACTGTCAGTGGTGGATACTGCAGTTGTGACTGTCAGTGGTGGATACTGCACTTGTGACTGTCAGTGGTGGATTCTGCACTTGTGACTGTCAGTGGTGGATACTGCACTTGTGACTGTCAGTGGTGGATACTGCACTTGTGACTGTCAGTGGTGGATTCTGCACTTGTGGCTGTCAGTGGTGGATACTGCACTTGTGACTGTCAGTGGTGGATACTGCACTTGTGACTGTCAGTGGTGGATACTGCACTTGTGACTGTCAATGGTGGATTCTGCACTTGTGACTGTCAGTGGTGGATTCTGCACTTGTGACTGTCAGTGGTGGATACTGCACTTGTGACTGTCAGTGGTGGATTCTGCACTTGTGACTGTCAGTGGTGGATACTGCACTTGTGACTGTCAGTGGTGGATTCTGCACTTGTGGCTGTCAGTGGTGGATACTGCAGTTGTGACTGTCAGTGGTGGATTCTGCACTTGTGGCTGTCAGTGGTGGATACTGCACTTGTGACTGTCAGTGGTGGATTCTGCACTTGTGACTGTCAGTGGTGGATTCTGCACTTGTGACTGTCAGTGGTGGATACTGCACTTGTGACTGTCAGTGGTGGATACTGCACTTGTGGCTGTCAGTGGTGGATTCTGCACTTGTGACTGTCAGTGGTGGATTCTGCACTTCTGACTGTCAGTGGTGGATACTGCACTTGTGACTGTCAGTGGTGGATACTGCACTTGTGACTGTCAGTGGTGGATACTGCACTTGTGACTGTCAGTGGTGGATTCTGCACTTGTGATTGTCAGTGGTGGATTCTGCACTTGTGACTGTCAGTGGTGGATACTGCACTTGTGACTGTCAGTGGTGGATTCTGCACTTGTGACTGTCAGTGGTGGATACTGCACTTGTGGTTGTCAGTGGTGGATTCTGCACTTGTGACTGTCAGTGGTGGATACTGCACTTGTGGCTGTCAGTGGTGGATTCTGCACTTGTGACTGTCAGTGGTGGATACTGCACTTGTGGCTGTCAGTGGTGGATTCTGCACTTGTGGTTGTCAGTGGTGGATTCTGCACTTGTGACTGTCAGTGGTGACTATTGCACTTGTGACTGTCAGTGGTGGATACTGCACTTGTGGCTGTCAGTGGTGGATACTGCACTTGTGACTGTCAGTGGTGGATACTGCACTTGTGGCTGTCAGTGGTGGATACTGCACTTGTGACTGTCAGTGGTGGATTCTGCACTTGTGACTGTCAGTGGTGGATACTGCACTTGTGGCTGTCAGTGGTGGATTCTGCACTTGTGGTTGTCAGTGGTGGATTCTGCACTTGTGACTGTCAGTGGTGGATATTGCACTTGTGGCTGTCAGTGGTGGATACTGCACTTGTGACTGTCAGTGGTGGATACTGCACTTGTGGCTGTCAGTGGTGGATTCTGCACTTGTGACTGTCAGTGGTGGATTCTGCACTTGTTGCTGTCAGTGGTGGATTCTGCACTTGTGACTGTCAGTGGTGGATACTGCACTTGTGGCTGTCAGTGGTGGATACTGCACTTGTGACTGTCAGTGGTGGATACTGCACTTGTGACTGTCAGTGGTGGATACTGCACTTGTGACTGTCAGTGGTGGATACTGCACTTGTGACTGTCAGTGGTGGATACTGCACTTGTGATTGTCAGTGGTGGATTCTGCACTTGTGACTGTCAGTGGTGGATTCTGCACTTGTGACTGTCAGTGGTGGGTTCTGCACTTGTGACTGTCAGTGGTGAATACTGCACTTGTGACTGTCAGTGGTGGATACTGCACTTGTGACTGTCAGTGGTGGATACTGCACTTGTGACTGTCAGTGGTGGATACTGCACTTGTGACTGTCAGTGGTGGATACTGCACTTGTGACTGTCAGTGGAGGATACTGCACTTGTGACTGTCAGTGGTGGATTCTGCACTTGTGACTGTCAGTGGTGGATTCTGCACTTGTGACTGTCAGTGGTGGATTCTGCACTTGTGGCTGTCAGTGGTGGATTCTGCACTTGTGACTGTCAGTGGTGGATTCTGCACTTGTGACTGTCAGTGGTGGATTCTGCACTTGTGACTGTCAGTGGTGGATTCTGCACTTGTGACTGTCAGTGGTGGATACTGCACTTGTGACTGTCAGTGGTGGATACTGCACTTGTGATTGTCAGTGGTGGATTCTGCACTTGTGACTGTCAGTGGTGGATTCTGCACTTGTGACTGTCAGTGGTGGATTCTGCACTTGTGGTTGTCACAGTCTATTACTCAGTAATCATAGCTTTGTTACCTTCTGGGACTTCTGGATCGCGGCATTCTTCTTCATGCAACTGATAAGAATCAATAAAGTTTAGAAATATGAAAAGTCTTTATTAACGTGATTTCAGTATCTTGCTTGAAGTCTTCATTCCCTATTCTATACCAAATCTGGTAATTTTCCTATCCTATAATATCACAGCGTACCATAGCAATCAGTAATATCCATATAATTATCAGAATTTGTACCGTATATGGATTTCAATGTTTGGAATAATAAACCAGTAATAAGTGATAATACATTATTATCCATATTTTTCATGTGATAGAACATTTTTATGTCATAGGTGTAATTACCTTTTTCAACCCATAGGTGTCACTGTGTTTTATGTAACCAGTGTTTTCATCTTTATTAATAAGGAATATATTTATTATACTAATAATATGTAGGAATGTATAGCCATGAACCAAAATAAGAATATATGAGTGAGCGAATGAATGAATAAAAGAATTGTTGCATATAACTCAGAAGTGAAACATTTCCTTTGTAATAAAACCATATCCTCGCTATATTTAATGAAGCAATATTCTCAGTAGATATTACTTTACTAAATATTGGTGAAAGAATTAAAAATAATGAAAAATAAGAATAAAAATAAAAATAAGGCCTTTATGTTGATGCAGAGTAGTTATGTCTTCAGTAACATATACCCTTAATATTTCCATGATCTGGATTATTTCATAATTGTCATAAACTTGTGTTACCAAAATATTCAAATTATGCAACTTTGCATGTAATTCCTCTTACTGTAAAGAAATGACTCTTTATAATACTTAATGTTATTATACCCAATACTTATACCATTGTACCTTATTTCTATTTGTTCTTTATTAAAATGTGTGAAGAAGAGGTATTAATCAAATGTGATGATGTAGTCAGGATCAAAAACATATTTTCCCCCTTAATACCAAAAAATATTGTTTCATGAAATAATTCATTTATCAAAACCAAAATTAAAAATAATTAATGTATAAATTATGTGAATTTATACTTGCTTATACCATTATTTGTCTGAAGATGTGTGACCATTAAAATTAATTTGAATATCATAAAATTATCCTTTGGAAAGATTAATTTGCATAAACCATTTTGATGTGCGATTGCACTTTGCACTTATCCACAATTAACTAAATCAAGAAATAATAATTACTATAGGAATATAGAAATATATGTTGTGTAGATAATATTTCTTTATATATCCTAATATTCTAATAATTTAACTGATCTGCATATTTCTCCTAAAGACAGTTTTTTTCTTGCATTCAGAATCCTGAGGCCTCACACATACATCAAACGTATCACATTACTCACTCATCAGCTGCTCATACACTCAGTCACTGTCACTCAGACTGTGTCACATAGAATCATAGAATCATAGAATGGTAGAGTTGGAAGGGACCTCCTGGGCCATCTGGTCCAACCCCCTGCTCAAAGCAGGATTCGCTAAATCATCCCAGTCAGATGTCTGTCCATCCTCTGTTTGAATACTTCCATTGAAGGAGAACTCACCACTTCTCGTGGCAGCCTGTTCCACTCATTGATCACTCTAACTGTCAAAAAGTTTTTTCTAATATCTAATCTGTGTTTCCTCCCATTCAGTTTCATCCCATTGCTTCTAGTCTTTCCTTGTGCAAATGAGAATAAAGTTGATCCTTCTACAATGTGACAGCACTTTAGATATTTGTAGACAGCTATTAAGTCTCCTCTCAGTCTTCTCTTTTGCAAACTAAACATTCCCAAATCCTGCAACCTTTCCTCATAAGACAGGGTTTGCAGACCGGTCACCATTCTGGTCGCTCTTTTCTGAACTTGCTCCAGTTTGTTGATGTTTTTTTTAAAATGTGGTGCCCAAAACTGGACACAATATTCCAGATGAGGTCTGACCAAAGAGGAGTAGAGGGAAATAATGACTTCACGTGATCTAGACTGTATGCTTCTGTTAATACATCCTAGAATTGCATTTGCCTTTTTTGCTGCTGCATCACACTGTTGACTCATATTCAGTCTGTGATCTATTAGTATACCCAAGTCTTTTTCACATGTGCTGTCACTTAGCCCTATTCCTCCCATTCTATATATGCTTTTTCCATTTTTATTGCCCAGATGTAGTACTTTGCATTTCTCCCTGTTAAAAACCATTCTGTTAGTTGCTGCCCACTTCTCCAGTTTATTTAAATCTTTTTGAATCCTCTCTCTCTCTTCTCTAGTATTAGCTATCCCTCCTAGCTTTGTGTCATCAGCAAATTTAATCAGTTTACCCTCAATTCCTTCATCTAAATCGTTGATAAAGATGTTGAACAATACAGGGCCCAGGACAGAGCCCTGTGGTACCCCACTTGAGACATTCTTCCAACTGGATGTGCAGCCATTTACGACCACTCTTTGGGTCCGATCACTAAGCCAGTTATGAATCCACCTAACAGTTGCCTTGTCCATTCCATACTTAATCATTTTTTCAATAAGGATTGTATGAGAGACTTTGTCAAATGCTTTGCTGAAGTCAAGATATACTATATCTACAGCATTTCCTTGATCCACCCAATCAGTGATACCGTCATAGAAGGAAATTAAGTTAGTCTGACATGACTTATTAGTTACAAACCCATGCTGACTCTGTTTAATCACTTCATTCTTATCCAGGTATTGACATACATGTTGTTTAATAATTTGTTCAAAGATCTTTCCTGATATAGAAGTCAGACTCACCGGCCTATAGTTACCTGGGTCCACCTTCTTCCCCTTTTTGAAGATAGGAACAACATTTGCTCTTCTCCAGTCTTCTGGCACTTCTCCTGTTCTCCAATAATTTTCAAAGATTATAGAGAGGGGTTCAAAAATTTCTTCTGCTATCTCCTTCAGTACTCTGGGGTGTAATTCATCTGGACCTGGAGACTTGAATTCATTTAGGCTAGCTAAGTGTTTCCTCACTATCTTTCTGTTTATAGATATCCTGGATTCTTCTATTCCCTTAATAGGACAGTGAATAACAGTTGATGTTACATTTCCTTTCTGAGAGAAAACAGATGCAAAATAGGAATTTAAAAGTTCAGCCTTCTCAACATCCTGTCTTACCATTTCATCATTTTCATCCTGTAAAAATCCTATAGCATCTTTGACTTTTCTTTTACTTTTGACATATCCCCAAAATCCTTTATTATTGCTTTTGACATCTCTTGCAAGCCTCAATTCATTTTCAGCTTTAGATAATCTGATTTGTGCCCTGCAGGTTCTGCAGACAGCATTATATTCTTCTTTAGATATGCCTCCCTCTTTCCATTTTATAAACATTTTTTTCTTCCTTTTTAGCATGTGCTTAAGTTCTGTGTTCATCCATCCTGGTTTCCTTAACTGCTTCCTATTCTTCCCTCTTTTCGGAATTGTTAACAACTGTGCTTTGAGAATTTCATTTTTCAAGATTTCCCATCCTTCCTGGACATTTTTGTCTTTAAGGATATCCAGCCATTGGATCCCTCCAATTCTCTTTCTGAATCCCTTAAAATCTGCCTTTCTGAAATCTAACCTTGACGTCTGAGTCTTCACAGGTCTTCCGCCTCTAGTTATCCAAAATTCTAAAATAGCATGGTCGCTACCTCCTAGGGTCCCAGCCACTTTTACCTCCTCAACCATTTCCTCCCTGTTTATAAGGATTAGATCCAAGGTAGCAGTTCCCCTTGTTTTCTCCTCTACCTTTTGGAAGATAAAGTTGTCAGCAAGAGAGGATAAGAATTTCCTTGACCTGTTAGTTTTGCCTGAGAGAGATTCCCAACAAATGTCTGGATAGTTGAAATCTCCCATGACAACTATGTCATATTTTTTGGAGAACTTGGCCATTTGATGCATAAAGAGTTCATCCATAGCTTCAGCTTGCACAGGCGGCCTGTAGTAAATGCCTACAATGGTGTCCTTTCCATTGTTCTGTCCTTGTATTCTTACCCAAACAGTTTCCACAGAACTCCTAGTCTCTGAAGCTTCAATCTCTGTGCAGATATACGCGTTTCTAACATACAATGCGACACCCCCTCCTCGTTTATCAAGTCTGTTTCTTGCAAATAAGTTGTATCCTTCTAGTCTTGTATTCCAATCATGTGTATTGTCCCACCAAGTTTCAGTGATTCCAATGACATCATATTTCTTTTCCTGTGTTAGTAGTTCCAATTCTCCTTGTTTGTTGCCCATGCTTTGTGCATTAGTATAGAAACATTTTAGTTTGTGATTGGTTTCTCTTTCTCCAATATTTTTATTAATTAGATTCTTTCGTCTTTGTTCTTCCTTTCCACTTCTAATAGCAGAGTTCTCAATAGCATTTGTCAGGTGTATGGCTTTTTCTGGTCTTTTGCTTCCCTTCCCATGTTGTTCTAGTTTAAAGCTCTCCTTACAAGTGTAGCAAGGCGACTTCCAAATACATGCTTACCAGTCTTCGTAAGGTGCACCCCATCTCTAGCAAGTAGTCCATCGTATAAGTAGTTCACTCCGTGATCCAGAAATCCAAATCGTTGCTGATGGCACCATCGACGTAGCCAGTTGTTCACCTGCAGAATCTTATTCCACCTCCTTGTTCCATGGCCATCCACTGGGAGGATGGAAGAGAAGACCACCTGCGCTCCCAGTTCTTTCACTTTCTTGCCTAAGTCTTCAAAGTCTCTGCAGATGGTTTCCAGGTCGTTTCTTGCAGTGTCATTTGTCCCCACATGTAGTAGCAGGAATGGGTAGTCATCTGTAGGTCTGAAGAGTCCTGATATCCTGTCAGACACATCTTTAATTTTTGCACCTGGAAGACAGCACATTTCTCTTGAAGTTATATCCGGTCTGCAGATAGCGGCCTCTGTTCCTCTCAACAGGGAATCCCCCATGACCACCACTCTCCGTTTCTTCTTCACAACATTTTTCTTTCTCCATCCAGGAGGACTCTGAAGGCGTACAAGGTTGCTGCTTGTTGGCAAAGTCTTATCCTGATGTATTTCTTCATTGTTTTCCTGCGTGAGAGCCTGGTACTGGTTTCTGAGCAGTATGGGTGCTGACTGCCTCCTGATCCTCCTGCTTCTCTGGGTCACATGTCTCCATTCCTCTGTTTCTTCAGGTGCACTTCGAATTTCTTCTCTTTCTGTAACATGAAGAGATAATTCTGCTCTGTCCAAGAACTCTTCACCTTCCTTAATGATCTTCAACGTAGCTAACCTCTCTTCGAGATTTTGCAACTTTTCCTCCAACAGGGACACAAGCTTGCATTTGTGGCATGTGAAGTTTGGCTTTTCCACTGGTAAGTCTGTGAACATGTAGCAAGAAATGCAGCTCACCAAATGGCTCCTGGCCTCTTCCATCTTGAGATTTCTTAAAAACGATGAAAGATGAGCCCAAATTCGCGCGCCTATCGGCGCGCGGTTTTTCCGATTTCCTCTTTTCAGCTGCAACGGCCAAAACCCAGTGATCGTTGAGCTCGCGGAGACTCTTCACTTATCCCAGAAGGCACGGAATATGCAAATGATCTCCTCAAGACTCTTCCCCTGGTTTTTCCAGACTCTTCCCCTGGTTTATATTATCCCACATACAGAGGTGTGATGAATACACGTATTTTAACCCAAATTATCCTAATTATCAATGCATTGTAAACTATTTAAATTTAGTCTTAATATTTCTTTGAATATTCCCCAAATACACATGACATAAATATATGTATATATATAGCTATACTTGACATTTAGGCCTGAAAAAAAATTCTATTGGTTTGCAAAAGTTGAGACTCCCTTAAAAATTATTTTCCTAAAGAACAGGGACCTAGTATACTGGTATACTTATTATTAGAACAAGGTTCAAATTTCACAAGCTGTGGTTGTCATTCAAGCCATGCAGTAAAGGCACACACAGAGCACATTTTAAAATGCAATTAGTTATTTCCTTTTAAGGGTTAGATATATAAAATCATGCAATTATTGCAACTTCCTGTGGAAATAAAGGCATAAATCCTTGTAAGAGAATTTTTCTGATTAAGTCCTGCTTTGAAATGAAAATTCTAAGGAAAAATAAAAGAGAAGGTTAATATCATATTCATAATTCTAAATTTTATTACTGGAGTAGATTTTAATTTTCAATAAAAAATACAGTTCTACAATCTCTACTTCTACAAACACTCTATATATACTGTATGAATATGTATATACAAACTATAGAACTACAGGATTATACTCTATAAAATAATTACATATAACTCACTAATTGTCTAATTCTCTTACACAATATATATATAATTACTTTTTCTAGCCAATTCCTACACCCACTCTTTCCCTGTAAAAGACGTCTTTAAATATTCTTGCCACTTTGAAGTTAACGGATTTTCTGAGCTGCTCCGATGGACCCTTCAGCTCAAAGTCAATGATGTCACTCACCACCTGCTTCTGTCTGTCAAATTCCGCCATCTTTTTTACAGAAAGAAGATCAGAACTCATCATTTTTCTTAATTCAATCTGTGTCTTTTCAGTGATCCTTTGCATCATTCCATAGGGCTTAAAACAAACATGTGATTTTCTTCGTTCTTCATAGATTTGATTTTGGGGAAAACTCATTTTAGAAGGCTTTGCTAATACAGGCTTCTGATAAGATTTTACTCTGCCTGTCTTCACAAAATTAGCACAATTTACTTTCCTTTCACAATTCTTGTGTTTTCTGGCAAAATCAAGGGATTGCGCACATTCCAATAAAGAATCTTTTTGTGACGCAATAACACGAGATGCAGGATTTAAAAAACAAAATTTGCTTACAAAACTCCTTATGAGGGACTGTGTTTTGACATTCTCACTCTGCATTTTGTACAAACGTTCATATATGGACATAAACGTGAAAGTACATTCCTTCCGACCAATCCTTAATTTTTGAAGAATATCAATATCTGGATGATTTTCATTTGATGAACAAAAAAAAATCAAAATTTTTAATCTGTCTTTATCAGTTAAATTCTCATGTGTTTCACCAGATAACGTTAAAGATAACCTCCTGGAAAAGGTTACAGGGATCCAAATTTTGAACAACTGATTCTTCTCCTCGTTACATAAATCAAATTTGTCAACACAACTTTCAAAAACCTCAGAGTTTCTACAAACATGGATTTTGTTATCATATGCAGGAATTATTTTGCATATCTTTAGCAAACTTTTCCTTACTTTACTTCGGAGTTGGGCCTGTGAGTCGTCTATTTTTAGTGGTACGTCTTTCCCTTGTACGTCCTCTACGTCAGTTCTGAAGTCTCCTCCTACTTCTCCATCTTGTTCCACGTCTGCAAGGTCACCTTCAATGGCCGCTACAGACACTTGATTACAGTCAATCTCCCTAACTTTACAGCCAATCTCGAGAACATCACAACAATCATTTTTGGATTTCTCTGACAGATCTATGAAATATATCTACCATCTGTAGAATATTTTTTAATTTATCTCTTTCTCTGTTGAAAAACTTAGAATCTAAGTTCTGATTCGCCATTTCGCACTCGGCATATAATCTAAGCCATAATACTTCTGGATTAGACTTGTCTACAGACTTAAATTTCAATTTACTCTGCTTAGCAAGAGAATTAATGACATCCATTTTATCTTACCTTGAAATGTCTCAGCTTGTTCCTTTGATGGACAACACTGGGCTCTTGTCTTCATACGTCTGGCTTCAGCACGTCTGGCACTTTGGCACTTGTAGTACTTCTCAATCCATCTGGCAATTCTTAGTCGTCACTTCTAGATTCTGTCTGATTCTTGTGAATAGTGGAGTTCCTGATAACTTGCACATATGACTGACGTTAGCAAAGTCCCACCCCCCTTTTGGGCAAGTTGAGGGAAATCCGCAAAAAAAAATACAAAAATTCAGATCTGGCTGGCTCTCCAATGTAAAATAATGCTTATCCTGTAAAATACTCAGGACTAGTTACCAGATAAAAATGTAGTGGTTTATTTGGATTCTTCCATCCAACAAAAGATTATTACAGAAAACATAAAAAATAAGTGAAAGATTGTCCATTAGTTCATATCAAAGCAACATGTATTCTTCTTCTCTCCGGGATCCTGAATAGCAAATGGCTGCTGTCTCTCAGTTCGGCTTCTCACATAGCCGTCAAGTAATATCCCAGCTGTCTGTCCATTCAATGCTATATCCATGCCGAGATGTCATCCTCGCGTCTGTGTCTCATGATGGGGAGGGAGCAAGAGCGCCCTCTACAGTTAGCCATGAATTATATACGTCTCCTAAAGCACGTGGTCTCTACATATATGGAGCTGTCTTTCTACCATGAGCCAAGCTTAAAAATAGCCTATGTCATATAAGCTAAAGCAATCTACAGAACTGGGTGTAATAAGAAATATTTAACGAATTATTAATATTTAACAAGCAGCCAGAATAGGGTCGCAGACCAGGGCGTCCTTTAGCTGGTAAAAAGCCTCATCACAGGCTGGAGTCCAGATCACCAGCCGGGGCATCGTTTTCTTGGTCAGGTCGGTAAGAGGCTTGGCCACAGTTTGAAATGGGAAACAAATTTTCGGTAATAACTGGCAGTGCCCAAAAAAGCCATAACTTGTTTCTTAGTTTGGGGTACAGGCCAGTCTCTAATAGCCTGGATTTTGGCAGGTTCAGGACGGAGCTTCCCTCCTCCTACTCTATGCCCTAGGTACTGGACTTCACCCATCACCAATTGGCATTTATCGGGTTGAATGGTTAGGCCGGCTGCAAGAATCAGGTCAAGAATAATGGCTACTTGATTCAGATGTTCCTCCCACGTCTGGCTGAAGATGGCGATATCATCCAAGTAGGCACAAGCAAAGTCACCAGATCCCCGGAGGATCTGGTCCACCATTCTCTGGAAGGTTGCGGGGCATTCTTCATTCCAAAAGGCATGCTTAGAAATTCATACAGACCAAAGGGGGTTATAAAAGCGGACCGTTCTCTCCCTTCCTCCGTGAGAGGGATTTGCCAGTATCCCTTACTGAGATCCAAGATAGTGACATATCGGGACCCAGTCAGTCGGTCTAGAAGTTCGCCAATATGGGGCATTGGGTAAGGATCGCTGACGGTATGGTCATTTAGTCGTCGATAGTCCACACAAAATCGAGTACTCCCATCCTTCTTGGGTACTAACACCACAGGAGAGGCCCAAGGGCTATGGGAGGCCTGGATTACCCCAAGCTGTAACATCTCCTCCAGTTCGTGCCGCATGGTGTTCCGAACAGATTCAGGTACCCGGTAAGGAGCCTGTTGTATGGGACGGATACCCTGAGTGTCCACATGATGTTGGGTGACGGTGGTTCGACCTGGTTGGGATGAGAAAGCAGCCCGTCTCTGTTGAAGCACTCCCAGCATCTGGTTTTTCTGCAAGGAATCCAGGTGATCTCCCAGAGGAACCTGTTCCACAGTGGATGGGGCTCTCGCTGCTTCGAGATCAGGTAGGGATTCCTCATCCTCTTGACCGTCTTCTGAAGCTAGCCGACAGCTTTCTATCATTGGAAGGTTCCGGTCATGGTACTCCTTAATCATATTCACATGGACAGTCTTTTGTCTTAGCTCCTGATCATCTAAAGCAAGAAGATAATTGGAATCATTTAGTTTTCTGAGAACCTGGAAGGGACCCTCTCATATGGTCTGCAGTTTATTCTGCCGATGGGGAACAATCATTAAGACCTTTTGTCCTTCTACAAACTCCCGATAGCATGCTTTACGGTCATACCATGTCTTCTGTCTGGTTTGAGCCATACGCACATGACTCTGGGCTAAACTAGCGAGTTGAGCCAGGGTTTCTCGCAGCTTTAGGACATAAGGGACAACAGGGGCTCTTGTATCTTTAACTTGTCCCTCCCAATATTCTTTTAGCAGGGTTAAGGGTCCTCGGACCTTTCTTCCATAGAGTAGTTCAAAGGGGGAAAACCCGGTGGACTCCTGGGGAACTTCCCGATAGGCAAACAAGAGATGGGGTAGGTACTTCTCCCAGTTTGAATCTCTGACAGTGAAGGCCCTCAGCATATTCTTCAGAGTGCCATTGAATCGTTCACAAAGTCCATTTGTTTGGGGATGATACGGGGTCTTTCGGATCGCTCGTACTCCAGAGGTGCGCCACAGACACTGGACCAGCTCTGACATGAACTGGGAGCCTTGGTCTGACAAGATCTCACTGGGGAATCCTACTCTGGTGAAAATGGTAACCAGGGCCTCGGCCACCTTGGCTGCAGAAATACTTGACAAGGCCACAGCTTCTGGATATCGGGTGGCATAGTCCACAACAGTGAGAATGTACTGCTTTCCAGATTTACTTGGTTTAGCCAGAGGTCCAGTGATATCGACAGCTATTCTTTGAAAGGGTTCTTCTATTATAGGGAGTGGTTGCAGGGGTGCCTTTGGGTGATCTCCGGGTCACCCTCTATGCTGACATATGTCGCAAGTTCGGCAGAAATGCGCTACGGCTTGGGAAATCCCAGGCCAATAGAAAGATTGAGTCAATCGTTTCTCAGTGCAGGTTTTGCCTTGATGGCCAGCAGTAGGAATGTCATGAGCAAGGTGTAATAGGGGAATTCTGTATTTCTGAGGAACAATCAGCTGTTTGCTATAAGTCCAGGGCTTGTCTAGGGAGTCAGCATTGGTAACCCGATACAGAAGTCCATTTTCTCTGATAATTCTTTCCCCGTTCTCCCCCAAACTGCCCTATCTCAGCTCGAGCTCTAAAACTAACTAGAGTGGGGTCAGTATCTACCTCTTGTCTAAACTGAACTTTATCCCAAGTAACGCTCACATTGTCCCCACAAGAAGAATCAATCACCGGCTGTGACGGCAGTTCTGGTGGCCTCATTTCCATGGATAGGTTGTACAAGTCAACATTTGCTGCTCTCTTGGCTTGACTTCTGGTTACCGCACCTTCAAAGTGGCAATGAAAATTTCCCACATCATTTCCTAGAAGAACGTCTGCAGGGAGGCCGCTCATCACACCGACCACGCATTGTTTTGCCCCAAAGCCATAATCCAGGGTCACACTCGCTCTTGGAATATAGCTCTGCCAGCCAATTCAATGGCAATTCCTGGTCCCTTTCGAATTGCTTTTGGTTGAATTACTCGGGGATCGGCTATTGTGAGAAAAGCCCCAGTATCACGGAAGCCGACAACTTTTTGGCCATCCAGCACGACCTCCTGTAGATGTTTGTGCTGAAGATCAGAAGAACAGGTGGCTGGGGCTCGCACCCCATAGACTCCGGGTAGGGGAGCCAGGATATCAGAGTCACTTGGCAAGTCATCAGGGACTGAATCCAGCTCTTCTCCTGGTGAGGGTGTCTATAGATAATGAACAGGCAAAGGCGGTCTGTAGCTGTCCTGCCTCCGAACACCTGGACATTGGAATTGCAGATGCCCAGGCTGCCCACATCTATAACATCTGCGCTCTGGGATTCTTCCTCCACGTCGTAGTCCCGAAGGTGGAGCAGGAGTAATGCGAGGCACAGTCACACGAAGGTCGCCATGAGTTGATGGTCTAGTGGGATGGTGAATATTGGAGGCCGAAGGACCAGGGGCTGCCAGCGTTGGGGGGCTGGTAGTTTTCTTCTCACTGAGTAGTAGTTTTTTCCACTGAGGCTTGATGGTGAGAGCCTCATCAGCTAGAGCTGCAGCTTCCTCCACAGTGGCTGGTCTCCTTTCACGCACCCATTCCCGGATCTTAGCGGGGCACTTGAAGTAAAACTGCTCTTTTAGGATGACTTGGAGGAAGGTCTCCCAAGTTAAGGCCTCCTCACCCTCCAGCCAGCGATGACATATTTGTTTGAGTCTGTGGGCATACATCTTGAAAGACACTTCCTCATCACAGGCTAAACTACGGAACTGGGTCCTGTAAGTGTCTGGGGTCACAGCATAATGCTTTAGAATAGTCTGTTTAATCTCCGCATACTCACAGTTCCACCGAGGGTCAATAGCTCTATAGGCTGCGGCAGCTCCACCCTCTGAGAGCCCCACCAGATGTCGGACTCGCTCCCTTTCCTGGACTTCCATTAATCGACACTGATGCTCAAAGTCCTGGACGAAGCCCTCAATGTCACCTGAAGCCTCATTAAACAGCTTGAAGTCTTTGCGGGACACTCTGGGGAGTTCCCTCATGGTGGGTGCTGGGGTTACATTCTGTCTGGAGCTTCTAGCTGCTTCCACAGTGAGCTGCCTCTCCAGCAATGCCCTCTCTTGAGCTCTATGAATGGCCTCCCTCTTATGTTCTATGGTAGCCTCTTCTCCCAGCAATGCCAACTCCTCCTCATACCACACAACCCACTGACTTTTTTGGGTATTTTCCTCCGGCTGCAGTCTTTCCTCCGTTTGCTGTGGGGATCCATCCTCAGCGTCATCTTGCAGGCGAACTCCTTCCAAAGCATCAATCAGCTGCTCATTGGAGAGTCCCTTGTAGCTGACTACCAGTTCACGGGCCTTTGTTTGTAGGTTCACCGCAGTCCAGTTCTTGTACTCTGCGGTGCTGGTTCCAGATCTTGATGGGCCGGTGTCTTCCATTCCTTCTACTCTGATCCCAGCGCTGCCAACCAGTTTGTGACGGGGTATACGACAGAGCAAGAAGGGACAACAGGCCGAGGGACGATCCAACGAGATTTATTAAGGCAGGGAGCATGCAACATCAAATATCCATAATGTCCTTGGAGTCCATGAGAAGTCCACAATAAGTCCACACAATGGAAACAAATCCGGGCACCTCACGGTAGTCCTTGTGCCAGATACGATAACAATAATCCTTGCAATAGTCCACAGGATTCCACACAATCCCACGGACGTCACGGGCTGGCCTCAACTCAGTTCGTGACTCCTTCCATGTCCGCACTCAAAATCACAACAGATCTTAAAACAAGAATGTATTGTCAGAGCTCCTGGGTTCAGCCCATCTGAAGGGGGTAGGGGTCACACCTACTACTCAATGGTTTGGTCCATCAGATGATTCTAGAAATGTAAGGGCTCCACTTAGTCTACAGGATGTGTATTGTAGGTTATCTTCTGCTTAGGAACACAATAGCCAAAGTTCCACTAGCTGTTGACACAAGCCTAAATTAGATTATGGTCCAGGTACATCACAAGACATTGCAAAGTATTGGGGGAAGGAGACATGGTTAATTTACAGCAAATACAACCAGAGAAAAGTTAAATGACATATTATACTAAATACAGGACAGGGCAAAACTACAAATTATGACAATCCTTCTCTCCTGCAAGATGGCTGGACCTTCATTGTAAATACACACCTGTACTCTGTATCTCCCCCACCTCATTGTAGATTGTAAGCTCTCACGAGCAGGGTCGTCTTATTTTGCTTTAATTATTGTATTGTTAACGTTGTTACTTATGACTTGTGTTTTAAAACTGTTAAACTGTAAAGCGCTGCGGAATATGTTGGCGCTATATAAATAAAGATTATTATTATTATTATTATTATTAATCCGTTGGTGCATGTAATACAATTTTAAAAAAATCCCTCTCCTTAACAGGTCCTATTATATATACTTGTGTATTGACCCACAAGTCCCAGCAATGTTTCTTTATAGAAAGCTTTAATATATTTCCAACATTTTTGACAGGAGGAATGGGCCAAATTCCAACTAATTATTGTGAGAAGCTTGTGGAAGGATATCACAAACGTTTGACACAACTCATTCAGTTTAAGGGCAATGGTGCCAAATGCTAATGAAATGTATGTAAACTTTTGACTTTTCAGTATGGACACAGAGGTATAATCAGAACACTGTCTCTTTAAGAAAATGCTTGGTTTACTGAAACAGGAAAGATGTACCGTATTTTCCGCTTTGTAAGACGCACTTTTTTTCCCCCAAAATTTGGGGGGAAAACAGGGGTGCGTCTTACAAAGCGGACATGCCTTACCTAGGCTGTGATCGGGGGCGTCCGGCGGTTGCTGGCCGCTGCTGCGGGTGTGTCCGGTGCCGCGTTGTGTGCCCGTCGATGCCCGGGGCTCTGCCAACATTGTGCGACAGGCCAGAGCCCCGGCATTTCCTCAGTTCCCTGTGTGCCGGTAAAAAGATGGCCGCCGGCGCGTGCGCAGATGGGATCTCGGGACCCAGTTCTCGAGAGATGAGATTTGAAATCTCATCTCTCGAGAGGTGGGTCCCGAGATCCCATCTGCGCACGCGCCGGCGGCCATTTTCCCTGGGTTCCCTGTGTGCGCGCGGTGGTGCCTGCAAAAAAATGGCCGCCGCGCGTGCGCAGATGGGATCTCGGGATCCAGCTCTCGAGAGATGAGATTTCAGATCTCATCTCTCGAGAACTGGTCCCAAGATCCCATCTGCGCACGCGCCGGCGGCCATTTTTTTTTTTACCGGCACTTCAGCGCACATATACAGGGAACCGAGGAAATGCTGGGGCTCTGGTCTGTCGAACAATGTCGGCAGAGCCCCGGGCATCGATGGGCACACAACGCCGCACCGGAGCACCCGCAGCACCGGCTTCCAACCGCCGGACAAGTGGAGAAACCTGACACCAGCACAAGACTCTGCAGCAGCAACAGCACACATCGGAGCCCCCCCTCATCCCTGAATGCGGCCTGCAGCATCACTCCACGCCTGCCTCCTCCAGCAGCGAGCCTGGGACCCCTCTACACCGCAGCCACCAACCCCGGTAAGCAATAAGATGCAAGGATTATAAGAGGCACCACCATTTTATTAAAAAATATTTTTTTCTTATTTTTCTCCTCAAAAATTGTGGTGCGTCTTATAATCCGGAGCGTCTTATAAAGCGAAAAATACGGTATATCTTTGTACCGTGTTAGCCAGTAGAATATTCAGAATTGAGCGTCCTCAGTGGTTGATACCTTTTAATGGCTAACTGAAAAGATGGTAACACATTGCAACTTTCGAGACTACACAGGACTCTTCATCAGGCATAGACTAATAGAAAATCTGAAGAGTCACATACTGTATTTATGCACAACACAGCACAGAAAAAATGCAATAGATGAGACAAGTGACGTGAAGCAGAATTATGATTATGGGAGAGGGAGAAACATAAATATTGCTCCAGTTCATAGATAAGGAGTCCGGATGTTTTATTGTTCTCTGATTGGGGTCTCCTAATGTGTTGTGATGCCCCCACAAGGTCTTAGGAGCAAATTCCTTAATTTATGTAAAAAGACATAAATTCATGCGACACATTCATTCCAGCATTGAGAGTGTCAAAGGTCGTCATAAATTTATACTCAGACTCTTCTCTCTCTCTGAGTTGTGAAGTTACCTTTCAATACCAGTAATTGAACATCCCTGGTGTTGTGGTACATCAAACAAAAATGTTTTGCCACAGGTAGATCCATTCTTTTTCTCTTATTGTGTGACAATGAGCATTCATCCTTGTTCTAAGCTTTTGCCCTGTCTCCCCCACATACAGACCCCCAGTTGGACATTTAGTACAAATAATTAAGTACACCACATTAGATGTAATGCAGCTGAAAGTACCTGGGATATTGTAGTCCTTCTACATTATAGATGGACAGGTTTTACATTTTTTCTGGTTGCAAGGAAAGTTTCCTCCAGCTGTTGGAGAGGAAATTAAGTTGGTTTAAGGAATTTGCTCCTAAGACCTTGTGGGGCATCACAACACATTAGGAGACCCCAATCAGAGGACAATAAAACATCCGGACTCCTTATCTATGAACTGGAGCAATATTTATGTTTCTCCCTCTCCCATAATCATAATTCTGCTTCACGTCACTTGTCTCATCTATTGCATTTTTTCTGAGCTGTATTGTGCATAAATATGTGACTCTTCAGATTTTGTATTAGTCTATGCCTGAAGAAGAGACCTGAGTAGTCTCAAAAGCTTGCAATGTGTTACCATCTTTTCAGTTAGCCATTAAAAGGTATCAGCCACTGAGGACTCAATTCTGTTTCACTGAAGGAAGCATAAACTAAGCTTTGGAATGTAAGCACAGCTCTCTAGGCAAAACAGTAAAACAAAGAAACAAAAAGAAAGCACAGTACTTTTCCTAGCGGGGATGAGCAATGTCCAAGGTTCAGATCAGCACACAATTTCCTGGAGTACTCTCTCTCCAGGCACCTCCTGAACACTTAAGGCTTTGGCAGACAGCCATTTAAGCCCAGACCTAGTGATCCCGCCATCATGTGATTGATCACATGATCCTGACATCACACAGGTCCTGTAAGGACACTGTAAAATGGAGATATGTGGAGATACGTGGACCTCCTTCAACCCACTCTTTGGAGGTCCTCTAAAACTAGCCCAAATTATAATTTGCAGTAAACCAACACAATACGTAGCGCGCTGGAGGAACCTATTCTGGTTTTAGGTCACTGACGCCATCATGCGCAGTAAAATGCATCTACTTTCCATCACTCCACCAGTGACTCTGTCACATATTCTCCGCCCTTTCCCCAAAACTGGGGGTTTGGCACCATCCCTGGCTAAAAGGTGACACTGAACAGGGCAACTGCATTCCCATGTAGCCTCCCTGGCTTGTGCTCTACATAAAAAGAGAAGTCCTAGAGCGGTAGAAACCACCTAGTCACCCAGGCATTCTTCCACTTCTTTTCCGTCACCCATCTTAAGCTTGCATTATGAGATATTAAATCAGATCATCAGGGGATGACAAAGGATTTTCTATCCAAAACGTGCGTCGGGGCTTGCTTTGCATTTGGACCAGGAGGACCTTAAAGGTACTGGCCCTCTTTTTTTACCCCCCTTCCTGTCATTGATTTTTCACGTGCACCTCATGCACTCTATGTGGAACATCTCTTTCAACTCTTTTTTGCCTATTTATTGCCACAATTTCATATATTGTGCATTACATGTGCTGTTTTTCCTATATTGTAATAGTACTCTTGCAATTTATTCAATCACCTCCCCGTGTATTTACCCCCATTTGATTTATGCAAAATATATAATATACAGGATTGTCCATTTATATGGATACACCTAAATAAAATGGGAATGGTTGGTGATATCAACTTCCTGTTTGTGGCACATTAAAATTGGGAGGGGGGAATTTTTCAAGATGTGTTTTGACTATGGTGGCCATTTTGAAGTCAGCCATTTTGGATGCAACTAGTGATGACTGAACGTGTTCGCCAATACTCGTTACTTGCCCGAGTATCACTATACTCGGAGTACTCGGCGAGCAGCGAGCACTTCCTGGATTCTCAGTGGGAACTCGGGTCTCCACCCAGCAATTTTGGTGGACTTTAGAGACCCAATCATACTGCAGGGATTGTCTGCCAGGCTATGAAACACCACAGCCATTTTTAATGAGGATGTGCAGTGATTGGCTGGCCGCACAGCATCATCAGAGGTATAAGAGACCAGCCGACACCCTGCTCAGTGCAGTCACATCTGGAATCAGAGAGTGTAGGGAGAGTGGCTGCCGATATAGGGTCAGAATTGGTGCTTTATTTGTTAGTGTGGGGTCTACCATCCTAAATCCTCACATCCAGCTAAAACAACAGTCCTTCTAAGGACTAATTCCAGAGTATATAGGTTCCAGTGTTAGGCAGGCAGGGTAGTGTATGTCACAGTATATGCATCAGTGCAAGGCCTGCAGGCACTGTATGTGTGTATATAGAGCATTACATACATCAAGAGGGTCTATTCTGACTCTTCCTGCTGGCTGTGAATCCCAAGTGTTTTAACTTTCAGCTTCTTAGATAATTGTGTAACTTGTACTCACACCACCAGGCGTCCTCAGTAGTTTTAACTCCACTGGCAATGCAACTGTAGAAAGACCAGGAGAAATGATGCTGTTTTCTTCCAATATCTTGTGTTAGTTTACAATGGACAGTAGGTAAAAAGGGGAAATCTGTACAGGGGAGTAGACATGCATCTTGAGTAATGGCTGCTGTAGGCTGAACTGAAGAAGGGAGGAGCAACCTAATACAGCGCTCAACTACAGGAGGGACATAGGGACAATTTTCTCGCAATCTAATTCTACCTAGCAGCAACAGGAAATTTTGCTGATTGGAGGAAAAACCAAACACAGAGAAATATACATTACAGGTTGTTCCCATCCGTGGGACACAACACTCCCCATCTGAAATTGTCAGATTTCATAGGTCCTTGTTAGAGATAAGGAGACGACTCTGTCCCTCGATGTCATGAAACCTGCAATGAGAGGAGAGAAGAAAAGCAATGCAACAAAATGCAGAAATCAAGTCCATACTTGTAGTAAAACGTAGAGCTTGAATAAAAAATGCAAAAATGAGTCCAATAGATAACCATCTTCGGATTGGGGAAGCTGCAACATGCCAGCTCTTCCACCAACCCAACATTAGAAGTTCCAGTCCATAAGCGGAAGTTAAAGTTCAGGGATGCTGATAATCCTGAGTCCTAGCATGGCAGTAAAATGCGAAGGTGTGATCCCTGCCATGGCAGAGTCCAGTGACAAGCCAAGTTCATGTGACTCCTGCTCGAAGGAGCCAGCAGATGATGAACCTGAAATTCATATCAGCAGGCACGATGACTGACCAGCTGGATGGATGTCCAGGGTGATGAGATCTCAGCTTCAGTACTGGCACTTTGGACAAACAACTTGTAATGCAGGTTGGCTCGAGATCCTTCCTAGACTCTGGTTCTCTTGGCCCAAGTTCATTAACAAGTTCATAACAGGGTGATGCTTGGGAATTGAACGTGTGTTGTTTGACGTCCGTCAGTGTGCTGAGGCTGCGTTGCTTTGGGAGAACGCTAGTACTATTGGTAAAAACATTAGAGAAGAGAGAGAGGATTCAAACAAATATAAATAAAGTTGCCGCGCTAACAGCACTGTGTGATCAAAAGGAATTGAAATTAAAATTGAAATACAATAAAATCACTCCAAGAGGACAAGTGGTAGCACTCACTAATGTGGAAGCTTGCTGATGATCTTGACGGTTCTCATGGAAGCCTCATGTAAGTCACATAAAAGCCAGTGGGCATAGAGAGCTGGTGCAATACAGGGAGCGTCCTCCCGTTTGCAAAAAACACAAACTCCCCACGAGAGAGCGCACCACACAAGACGGCAGGCAGCCTCGTCCGATGGCGCCGCCGTGCAGTAGCGTGGCGAGCGGGGGGTGTGGTTAGCGGGGGGCGTGTAGTGTTGCAGTGATGTCACCGGTCTGCACAAAACGGACGTGTGCAAGGGCCAATTCCGACGCGTTTCGGGGGAGCCATCCCCCTTCCTCAAGGTATGGGCCTTGCACTGCCGCTATCACTTTATATACCCCCGCATCCATTGTGAAAAACTGACGCACACATAACCCATTACTGACAGCAATAAACCCTCAAACAGATACTCTATTGAAACTGCTGCTGATTATTAAAATATGAATGACATACAAAAACTTTATTAGAATCAAACTGGACGTTTAAAAACCTAAAATAAACCCCCCAAAAAAGAACAAAAATTCTGTGTATAAAATATGAAAATACATATACTAATACCCATAAAAAAAAATTTCTTATATTTTAAATGTTTTAAATTAATAAAATACAAGATGATTATCCATTCTACTTGCACATGAGTGCAATATCCTTAAAGGATGAGTGAAAACGGGGGCAAAAATAAGAAATTAACTGAAATGTATTGCAAAGCATACAGTTTAATTTCGTGATTAAGTCCCTTTGGCACCAAACTGTCCAGCACAAAAATCCACTTAGATTCAGCTCTAGACATGCTTTTTATGTAGTCCCCACCCTGGGATTTTTTTTTTGGACTTTTTGAATACCAAAAAATGAGGACCCCACGCATGCCTTGCCATGTTTTTCAGCAAAATGGCGGGACAAAGGATGTCCCACAAACCCTTTAGAGATGTTATCTAAATGTTCCTTTATCCTGTCTCTGAGTTTTCTTTTTGTGCGGCCAACATAAAACCTGTCGCAGGGACATCTCACTATATAAATGACCCCCATGGAGTGGCAAGTCATTTCATCCTTAATATGGAACATCTCAGTCTTATCCATGTTCCAGAAAGTCGCCTGAGTGACTCTCTTACTTTTAACCCGTACACAGCATGAACAATTACCACAAGGGGTGAAACCCCCATTGCTACTTAAGTGATTCCCCTTTAGTGTGTGACTATCCTTAATCATTCCCATTTTCTGAGTAGGTGCTAGCAGATTCCCAATGTTTTTGGCTCTTCTGTAGACAAATCTAGGTTTTTCAGGTAATAACTAACCCACCGTTTTGTCTTTCTTTAAAATCGGCCAGTATTTATGAATAATTTTAGTGAAACCTTTAGGGTTATTATGAAACTGGGTGATAAAAGGTAATTTGCCAATCTCTTGCATTATACTCAGAGTATCATGTACTGGTTTTTCTCCATGGATCAACACACTCCTAGATGCGGATTTCGCCAATTGTCTCGCTTGTTCTAAGGTGGATGGATCATACCCTTTATCTACAAATTGTGCCTTCAGATTGTTTGCTTCAATATCATAATCGCTGTCCGTAGTTCAATTGCGTCTAATGCGCATAAATTGGCTCTTAGGAATGTTTGAGAGCCAAGAAGGGAGTTGACAACTATTCATATGGATGTAACTATTGCAATCCACCTCCCTATGATAACATTTTGTGTAAATGATATTATTCTCCACAAAGATATTTAAATCTAAAAAATTTATAATGGTAGTACTAATACTGGAGGTGAATTCCAGACCAAATGAATTTACATTAATTTCCCTCAAAAAAACATCCAGATTCGTCTGGGACCCTTGCCAAATGAAAAGCACATCATCAATGAAGCGCCGCCAATATATGAGTCCCTCCCTTAACTGACCCTTACAAAAAATGTGTGACGCCTCCCACTTTCCAACATATAAATTTGCATAACTTGGGGCAAATTTCGTCCCCATAGCTGTGCCCCAAGTTTGCAAATAAAATTGGTTACAGTAAAAAAAAAATAATTATGTTTTAAGATGAATCTCATACTTTCTACTATGAATGATATTTGAGTGGGATTGAAAATCTTCGATTTATGAAGAAAATAACCAGCAGTCACAGCCTTTTTCTTGGTCAATGACCATGTACAGGGACTTAATATCCAAGGTACCCAATATATAATTATTAGTCCACTTGATGGTTTCCAGACTTTTAATAGTGTCTCTAGTATCCTTTAGATAAGCCGGAAGCATAGAGACACATTGTTGTAGATGTGTATCTACGTATTCCGACAAATTTGCAGTGAGACAGTTGATGCCGGAAACAATGGGTCTCCCTGGTGGGCGACTAGAATTCTTATGAATCTTGGGAATGTGATAAAATACTGCTATACTTGGTGTCCTGCTGTTAATGAAATGAAATTCTTTTTTATTTAGAATGCCCAAAGTTTACCTCTTTGGGCCAAAATATTCAATTTTTTGACATAGTGAGTGGTGGGATCCCAAATTAATTTTCTGTAGGTGGTATTATCACTGAGGAGTCTTAATGACTCCTCATGGTACATCTTGCGATCTAAAACCACAATACGCCCGCCTTTTATCTGCACCATGGACAACAATATCATTATTGTCTTGAAGGCTAGCTAAAGCCCTTTTTTCTTCCCTAGAAAGATTTTGGGGGGCAAATCTACAGTTCCTACACTTCATTTTTCTAATATCCATGGAGACCAGTGTTTCAAATGTATGAAAGGCATTAGAATATTCACTAATGGGATTGAACACAGAAGGATTTGCTAATGTCGTGTGAATATATTCACTAGGGCTCACATTAGATAAATAGGATCCAGCGAGGTCCTTTTTTAAAAAATATTTTTTAAGAGCCAGGTTCCGAAGGTATTTTTTCATGCTCACATATAGATGTCACCTCCCTTCTTGGCTCTCAAACATTCCTAAGAGCCAATTTATGCGCATTAGACGCAATTGAACTAGGGACAGCGATTATGATATTGAAGCAAACAATCTGAAGGCACAATTTGTAGATAAAGGGTATGATCCATCCACCTTAGAACAAGCGAGACAATTGGCGAAATCCGCATCTAGGAGTGTGTAGATCCTTGGAGAAAAAACCAGTACATGATACTCTGAGTAGAGTTGAGCGAAACGGGTCGAAAAAATTCACAAGTCGCCGACTTTCGCCAAAGTCGGGTTTCATGAAACGAAACCCGACCCCAGCGTAAGGTCGGCCACGAGGTCGGCGACTTTAGCGCCAAAGTCGCGTTTCACATGATGCTTGAGCGCCCTTTTTGCAGCCAATCAGGAAGAACGGACACTGTGGGCAACGTGATGACATAGGCAGCGGTCACCACCATCTTGGAGAAGGGCAAGCAAGTGATTGGCTTGCTTTGTGCGGCGTCACAGGGGGTATAAAAGGGCGGGGACGCCGACCGCCATGTTACTCATGCTGATCTCAGAATAGGGAGAGCTGCTGCTGCTGCTGATTCTGTAGGGAGAGCGTTAGGCAGGGCAGAAGATCCCAAAAACTGATTCTGCTGCTAGCGATTTTGCCTGTACAACACACCAGTCACTGTGCAGTGCAAGGGGAGGCTATATTTTGGTGCATCAGCTCTGTTGGTTATTAGGCTGCCTTTTAAGGCCTCTTTCACACATCAGGTTTTCGCCGTCAGGCGCGATCCAGCGCTTTTGACAGAAACCGGATCCGGCGAAATGCAATGCCGGATCCGGTTTCCCCCCCATTGACTTGCATTAGAGCCGGATCGAGCCGGATGGCCATGCGTTTCATCCGATTTTCGCCGGATCCGGCAATGTGACGCGATCCGGCGTCTGGAAAAAACGGCTACTGTAACGTTTTTTGTCTCCAGCGAAAAAGCCGGACACGCCGGATCCGGCGTGTCCGGCTTTTTCATACAATGAAAGCCTATGAGCGCCGCAATGCGCCTGATCCGGCGAAAGCCGGATCCGGATTTTTTGGTCTGAGCATGCTCAGTAGCTCTGCCCACAAGACATATATAAAAGCAAGACAGTGGGACCCACAGCCACACCCAACATGCCACCCAAGAAAGCAACCAAGCGCAGGAGAAGGCAGAAGACCACTGCAGCACCATCAGCACCACCACCACCCCAAATGGAGCAGCAAATGGAACATGCTGAGGAGGGGAGGCCAGCAGCAGATGAGAGACGGTAATTATCAAATCCCCCATTCCTCCAAACTAGGGCCATGGAATATCAAGATATTGATTGGCCCTTTGTTTCTCTTTATTCAACAGCCGCCCAAGAGATGCAGCAGCAGCAGCAGAAATGGCAGCACTGGCAGCAGCAACAGCAGCAGCAATACCCACAGCCGTGGAGTCTGGCCATCAACAGGACAGCACATCTTCTTCTGGGAGCCCTCCCTCGCATCGTCAGCGTTTGACAGTAAGTTTTTATTTCCAAAATCCATCATCTCTGTAATATATGTCTATTCATTGCCTTTTATTTCAAAACAGGAATCACAAGATGAAGAGGAGCTCCCAGAAGAAGAAGGAAGGGGTGGACAGACACCTGGAGTGTGCTCACAATTGGTAAGTTTTTGGCATCAAACGCAGAAACACAACATCACACTACACACAACACATAGAAATCAATGTTCTGCAGACCACACACAGCAAACAAATGCCAACATCCAAAGACCTAACATTTTTTGTTTTCTTCTCTAGTCTTCCCAATCTGGTGCTCGGCCAAGAGGTCCTCGCAGTGCCTCCCAGGGTCGTCGGCTACAGCAACGCGGCGGTCACCAGCGTGTAAGTATAAATATTTTTGCTTTGTTTTTTGGCTTTTTTATTTCATTTCTTTTGTGGAGGCTAATTATGTTATTTTTGTCTTTTTCTTTAACAGCCTTCACAGCGTGCTCCCGACTCTGACGGTGAGGATGGAGGACTCGATGTGGACCACCTCATCGATCTCGTCAGAGAAAGGGAGCCGCTCTGGAATATGGCTGACCGCCGCCATGCTGACCTGATCGTTACCCGACAACTCTGGGAGGAAATCTGTTCGCTCCTTGTGGACCGCTGGGAGGACCTCGATGCTCGGGCCCAGATTAAAGAGCGTAAGTATATACAGTACCGGTTGCTTGATGTAAACCAGTGTTTCCCGAACTCCAGTCCTCGTGGTCCCCACAGATCATGTGTTCAGGATTTCTATTTACTATGGAAATCCTGAAAACATGACCCCTGGGGACCATGAGGACTGGAGTTTGGGAAACACTGATGTTGTATACTAAACACTTTGTCCTTTCTCGTTTCAGGGGAGAGAATTGTGAAGCGGTGGTGGTCTGTGAGGGATCGTTTCAAGAAGGAGTTCAATAAAGAGATGCGGGCCCCAAGTGGATCTGGAGGACACAGGAGCACGCACAAGTACGCCCAAGCCCTGTCGTTCCTCTGGGATACAATGGTCACCAGAAGGTAAATATTACTCACCACATGTGACAAAAAAATGTTTAGATGTAAATTTTTTTTTTCAGCCAGGGCCATACCATGTCACTATTTTAATTGGTTTTTTTTCTCTTTATTCCACAGCACGGTGAGCAGCACTCGGGAGCCTGCACGATTGAACCCTTCTGAGGCGATCCCTGAGGAGACCGGCACCGAGGGACACTTCGACTGCCCCGGTACATCTGCACCTTCCCAGCCTTCCCACACATTCGACCCATCTGTCCCATCCACCAGCACAGGAGCATCGTGGCCGCCTACATTACATGAAGCTGCTGGTGAGGAGATCGCTTTCCCTTTACCCCACCCTTCTGCCCCTGCCACCTCTAGTACACCTGCGGGTACTGGGCGGCAGCGGCAGAGGGGTCAGGAAAAGACTTATGCGCCAGAGTTCTTGCATCTGAATGCATCTTTCCAGAACTGTCTAAAAGTCTTGTCAGAGCAAATCTCCGCAGGCTATCAGCAGATCAACTCCAGCATTCTGGAGGTGAAGACACTTCTGCAAACCATGCATTCAGAAGCAAGATCTTCGCCAAACCACACTTTTTTCAGGTCTGTTGTGGAGCACATGGAAACGCTCTCTCCTGCCCAGCAGATGCATGTAATGCATTCATGCCACGCTGCTCTCCAGCAAGTTACCTCCCAACCTCCTCCTCCCACCACAGTAGTTCCTCCACCTGCACCCCCTCCAGCCACTTTCCATCCTCCCCCTCCTATTACATCTACACCCCCTCCAGCCACTTTCCATCCTCCCCCTCCTGTTACATACCATTCACCTCCCCAGCACCATTCACCTCCCCAGCACCAGCAACCTCCCCAGCACCAGCAACCTCCCCAGTACCAGCAACCTCCCCAGCAACAGCAACCTCCAAAGCACCAGCAACCTCCCCAGAACCAACAACCTCGCCAGTACCAGCAACCTCCCCAGTACCAGCAACCTCCCCAGTACCTGCAAACTCCCCAGTACCAGCAACCTCCCCAGTACCAGACATCTCCCCACTTCCAGCAACCTGCCCCGTACCAAACTCCTTCCCCATACAACTTGCCATCAACATCATCTGCTCCTACAGTCCCTGCCCAACCCTCCACTCCACCACCCACCACCTCTTCTGCCTCCCACATGTCCACCCATTCTGTAGTTTTTTCCACACCTTCACCTCTAACTGTTCCTTCCCCACCACGATCCCAGTCCTCTCTCCACACTCCCAGTGTCGAAGTGTCCCGCAGCCCCTCCAGCAGTATTTCCACCCCACATTACACAGATTTATAATGTGTGTATTTAAATAAAAATGACCAGTTTTATGGTTTCAAAGCTTTATTAAAAAAGTTTATTAAAATTTAAAAAAAGTTTACTAAAAAAACATTTTTCAATAAAAGTTAAATTATTTTACACTGGTTGTCTGTCATTTCTTTCTGCTGCGAAAATGGTTAAATACAGGGTATTTAAAAGGTAAAATGGTATTCAAAACTAGGTATATAACTGTGGGTAAATTTTAGCTTTTTGCCACAGTTGTGTTCCTGGTTGTGTTTGAAGCAAAGTATTTCACCTAAAAAGTTGTGTTTATTGTTGGTGATTTCCTAACAATGTACACAACTTTTGTTAAAAGGTGAAATACTTTGCATAAAACACAACCAGGTAAACACCTGTGGCCTAAAGCTAAAAATAGTAAGACCATGACAAGATAGCCAACTTTGGTTGGCAAAGGTATATACTGTTGGTACACAATTTTGGTTAAGGGCACAAATCTTTCACACTCTGTCATCCTGCCAGTGTACTCTGCCTTGAGGTGACATAAAGTATATTGCAAAATTGTCCCTCATTACTGAAACCGTCACAGAACTTCTAGTGGTAATGTCATGGTAATCTTGCAAGGTGGTTTCTTCAGAGGTGTCCTCAATGGAAATGGGTTCCTTGCAGATAACAAAATTGTGCAGGACCACGCAAGCTTTGATCACCTCGTCCACAGTTTCTGTCTTGAGGTTGATCGCAGTCAATAGGACCCACCATTTGGCTGTCAGAATACCAAAGGTACATTCAACCATTCTTCTTGCTCTTGTGAGGCGGTAATTAAAAATGCGTTTTGTTCTTGACAATCCTCTGCTACCGTACGGTTTCAAAAGGTGTTCTGACAGCTGGAAGGCTTCATCCCCTACACAGACAAATGGCATAGGTGGACCAGATGTTTGCGGCAGCGGTCTAGGGGTTGGGAACGGGAAGGTGTTTCCATACAGTTTACGCCCCATGGCAGACAGTTTGAAAACTTGAGAGTCATTGGAGCGGCCATAGGCCCCAATATCCACAGCAATAAATTTGTATTCCGCGTCAGCGATGGCCATGAGGACAATTGAAAAATATTTCTTGTAATTGAAATATTCCGATCCCGATCCGGCTGGCTTTACAATGCGGATATGTTTCCCGTCCACAGCGCCCAAGCAGTTTGGAAACTGACATATCTGTTGAAACTTGTCAGCAATTTCAATCCACCTCTCTGTTGTGGGCTCTGGTAAAAACTCTTCAGCTAAGGAGTCCCACAGTGCACGGCATGTGTACTTCACTATTCCAGATATGGTGGAAATCCCGAGTCTGTACTGGAAATGCAGTGACGAAAGGGATTCTCCAGTTGCAAGAAATCTGTGGGGAATTAAAAAACAATCAATTAGTTTTAAATCACGGCATTACATACCAAAACTCAGCTATAACACTTGGAGATACAAACTACCACCAACAAGATTGCAGTGAAAGTGTGCTCTGATGCGAGCATATCCAATAAATGTGGCTTACCTTAAAGTCACAATCAGACGCTCTGCGGGTGAAACAGAGAAGCGGCAATAGGTGTCCGCTTTTCTTATGAGGTGTGCAATGTGCTCCACCAAGTAATCAAAATTCTCCATTTTCATCCTAACATATCCAAAAAATTTCTCCGGGTTTCGTCGAAGGTCCATGCAGAGTGTAGAATAGACCCCACACGTCATTCTCTTGGCTGTGATGGGGTGGATCCACAAACGTGGTCTAAGATGCCTGATGCGCTGCTGTCTCGCTCTCTCCTTCTCCAGAACAATCACCCTCAAACGATTCGCCTCCGCTGTAAAATCCGTCCAAATTCTTCAAAATATTTCCAATCACAACATCCATCTTCGCCAGTAACTTGCTCTTCTCTCCAACCTGCACTTTCTCCTCTCCAACCTGTCAAAGAAGGGCTGTAGGAACACGCTATATATAGTTTTCCAGTAGCCAATCCCGTTCGGAAGGCCACAAGGGGTGTTTTTAAAAACCGGATCCGGCGTAATCCGTCGAAAAACGGATCGAAAAACGGATGAACCGGATGAGACGGATCCGGTTTTGTCTGTCAAGAACAAGACGGATCCGGCAGAAAAACGGATCCGTCACATCCGGTTTTATGAAATATTTGCCGGATCCGGCTCTCCGGCACGACGCCGGATCGCGCCTGACGCCGAAAACCTGATGTGTGAAAGTAGCCTAAGGCTACCTGGTAGCTGCATTGCTGTGTGCACACTGGTGAGAAAACTGCTTTTTTCTAAGGCTACTTTCACACATCAGGTTTTCGGCGACAGGCGCGATCCGGCGTCGTGCCGGAACGCCGGATCCGGCAACTGTTTCGTAAAACCGGATGTGACGGATCCGGTTTTCTGCCGGATCCGTCTTTTTCTTGACAGACAAAACCGGATCCGTCTCATCCGGTTCATCCGTTTTTCTATCCGTTTTTCGACGGATTACGCCGGATCCGGTTTCTAAAATTGACCCTTGTGGCCTTCCGAACGGGATTGGCTACTGGAAAACTATATATAGCATGTTCCTACAGTCCTTCTTTGACAGGTTGTAGAGGAGAAAGTGCAGGTTGGAGAGAAGAGCAAGTTACTGGCGAAGATGGATGTTGTCATTGGAAATATTTTGAAGAATTTGGCGGATTTTACAGCGGAGGCAAATCGTTTGAGGGTGATTGTTCTGGAGAAGGAGAGAGCGAGACAGCAGCGCATCAGGCATCGTAGACGACGTTTGAGGATCCACCCCATCACAGCCAAGAGAATGACGCGTGGGGTCTATTCTACACTATGCATGGACCTTCGACGAAACCCGGATACATTTTTTGGATATGTTAGGATGAAAATGGAGAATTTTGATTACTTGGTGGAGCGCATTGCACACCTCATAAGAAAAGCGGACACCTATTGCCACTTCTCTGTTTCACCCGCAGAGCGTCTGATGGTGACTTTAAGGTAAGCCACATTTATTGGATATGCTCGCATCAGAGCACACTTTCACTGCAATCTTGTTGGTGGTAGTTTGTATCTCCAAGTGTTATAGGTCAGTTTTGGTATGTAATGCTGTGATTTAAAACTAATTTATTGTTTTTTAATTCCCCACAGATTTCTTGCAACTGGAGAATCCCTTTCGTCACTGCATTTCCAGTACAGACTCGGGATTTCCACCATATCTGGAATAGTGAAGTACACATGCCGTGCACTGTGGGACTCCTTAGCTGAAGAGTTTTTACCAGAGCCCACAACAGAGAGGTGGATTGAAATTGCTGACAAGTTTCAACAGATATGTCAGTTTCCAAACTGCTTGGGCGCTGTGGACGGAAAACATATCCACATTGTAAAGCCAGCTGGATCGGGATGGGAATATTTCAATTACAAGAAATATTTTTCAATTGTCCTCATGGCCATCGCTGACGCGGAATACAAATTTATTGCGGTTGATATTGGGGCCTATGGCCGCTCCAATGACTCTCAAGTTTTCAAACTGTCTGCCATGGGGCGTAAACTGTATGGAAACACCTTCCAGTTCCCACCACCTAGACCGCTGCCGCAAACATCTGGTCCGCCTATGCCATTTGTCTGTGTAGGGGATGAAGCCTTCCAGCTGTCAGAACACCTTTTGAAACCGTACTCTAGCAGAGGATTGACAAGACCAAAACGCATTTTTAATTACCGCCTCACAAGAGCAAGAAGAATGGTTGAATGTACCTTTGGTATTCTGACAGCCAAATGGTGGGTCCTATTGACTGCGATCAACCTCAAGACAGAAACTGTGGACGAGGTGATCAAAGCGTGCGTGGTACTCCACAATTTTGTTATCTGCAAGGAACCCATTTCCATTGAGGACACCTCTGAAGAAACCACCTTGCAAGATTACCATGACATTACCACTAGAAGTTCTGTGACGGTTTCAGTAATGAGGGACAATTTTGCACTATACTTTATGTCACCTCAAGGCAGAGTACACTGGCAGGATGACAGAGTGTGAAAGATTTGTGCCCAACCAAACTTGTGTACCTTCTGTACCAACAGTATATACCTTTGCCAACCAAAGTTGGCTATCTTGTCATGGTCTCTATTTTTAGCTTTAGGCCACAGGTGTGTACCTGGTTGTGTTTTATGCAAAGTATTTCACCTTTTAACAAAAGTTGTGTACATTGGTAGGAAATCACCAACAATAAACACAACTTTTTAGGTGAAATACTTTGCTTCAAACACAACCAGGAACACAACTGTGGCAAAAAGCTAAAATTTACCCACAGTTATATACCTAGTTTTGAATACCATTTCACCTTTTAAATACCCTGTATTTAACCTTTTTCGCCGCAGAAAGAAATGACAGACAACCAGTGTAAAATAATTTAACTTTTATTGAAAAATGTTTTTTTAGTAAACTTTTTTAAAATTTTAATAAACTTGTTTAATAAAACTTTGAAACTATAAAACTGAAACCATAAAACTGGTCATTTTTATTTAAATACACACATTATAAATCTGTGTAGTGTGTGGTGGAAATACTGCTGTAGGGGCTGCGGGACACTTCGACACTGGGAGTGTGGAGAGAGGACTGGGATCGTGGTGGGGAAGGAACAGTTAGAGGTGAAGGTGTGGAAAAAACTACAGAATGGGTGGACATGTGGGAAGCAGAAGAGGTGGTGGGTGGTGGAGTGGAGGGTTGGGCAGGGACTGTAGGAGCAGATGATGTTGATGGCAAGTTGTATGGGGAAGGAGTTTGGTACGGGGCAGGTTGCTGGAAGTGGGGAGATGTCTGGTACGGGGCAGGTTGCTGGAAGTGGGGAGATGTCTGGTACGGGGCAGGTTGCTGGAAGTGGGGAGATGTCTGGTACGGGGCAGGTTGCTGGAAGTGGGGAGATGTCTGGTACTGGGGAGGTTGCTGGTACTGGGGAGTTTGCAGGTACTGGGGAGGTTGCTGGTACTGGGGAGGTTGCTGGTACTGGGGAGGTTGCTGGTGCTGGGGAGGTTGCTGGTGCTGGGGAGGTGGATGGTGCTGGGGAGGTGGATGGTGCTGGGGAGGTGGATGGTATGTAATAGGAGGGGGAGGATGGAAAGTGGCTGGAGGGGGTGTAGATGTAATAGGAGGGGGAGGATGGAAAGTGGCTGGAGGGGGTGTAGATGTAATAGGAGGGGGAGGATGGAAAGTGGCTGGAGGGGGTGCAGGTGGAGGAACTACTGTGGTGGGAGGAGGAGGTTGGGAGGTAACTTGCTGGAGAGCAGCGTGGCATGAATGCATTACATGCATCTGCTGGGCAGGAGAGAGCGTTTCCATGCGCTCCACAACAGACCTGAAAAAGGTGTGGTTTGGCGAAGATCTTGCTTCTGAATGCATGGTTTGCAGAAGTGTCTTCACCTCCAGAATGCGGGAGTGGATCTGCTGATAGCCTGCGGAGATTTGCTCTGACAAGACATTCAGACAGTTCTGGAAAGATGCATTCAGATGCAAGAACTCTGGCGCATAAGTCTTTTCCTGACCCCTCTGCCGCTGCCGCCCAGTACCCGCAGGTGTACTAGAGGTGGCAGGGGCAGAAGGGTTGGGTAAAGGGAAAGCGAACTCCTCACCAGCAGCTTCATGTAATGTAGGCGGCCACGATGCTCCTGTGCTGGTGGATGGGACAGATGGGTCGAATGTGTGGGAAGGCTGGGAAGGTGCAGATGTACCGGGGCAGTCGAAGTGTCCCTCGGTGCCGGTCTCCTCAGGGATCGCCTCAGAAGGGTCCAATCGTGCAGGCTCCCGAGTGCTGCTCACCGTGCTGTGGAATAAAGAGAAAAAAAACCAATTAAAATAGTGACATGGTATGGCCCTGGCTGAAAAAAAAAATTACATCTAACATTTGTTTTCACATGTGGTGTGTAATATTTACCTTCTGGTGACCATTGTTTCCCGGAGGAACGACAGGGCTTCTGCGTACTTGTACTTGCTCCTGCGTCCTGCAGATCCACTCGGGGCCCGCATCTCTTTATTGAACTCCTTCTTGAAACGATCCCTCACAGACCGCCACCGATTCACAATTCTGTTCCCTGAAACGAGAAAGGAGTGGTTAGTATACAACATCAGTGTTTCCCAAGCTCCAGTCCTCATGGTCCCCAGGGGTCATGTTTTCAGGATTTCCATAGTAAATAGAAATCCTGAACACATGATCCGTGGGGACCACGAGGACTGGAGTTCGGGAAACACTGGTTTACATCAAGCAACCGGTACTGTATATACTTATGCTCTGTAATCTGGGCCCGAACATCGAGGTCCTCCCAGCGGCCCACAAGGAGCGAACAGATTTCCTCCCAGAGTCGTCGGGTAACGATAAGGTCAGCGTGGCGGCGGTCAGCCATATTCCAGAGCGGCTCCCTTTCTCGGACGAGATCGATGAGGTGGTCCACATCAAGTCCTCCATCCTCACCGTCAGAGTCGGGAGCACGCTGTGAAGACTGTTAAAGAAAAAGACAAAAATAACATAATTAGCCTCCACATAAGAAATGAAATAAAAAGTGCAAAAAAAGCAAAAATATTTATACTTACACGCTGGTGACCGCCGCGTTGCTGTCGCCGACGACCCTGGGAGACACTGCGAGGACCTCTTGGCCGAGCACCAGATTGGGAAGACTAGAGAAGAAAACAAAAAATGTTATGTCTTTGGATGTAGGCATTTGTTTGCTGTGTGTGGTCTGCAGAACATTGTTTTCTATGTGTTGTGTGTAGTGTGATGTTGTGTTTCTGCGTTTGATGCAAAAAACTTACCAATTGTGAGCCCACTCCAGGTGTCTGTCCACCCCTTCCTTCTTCTTCTGGGAGCTCCTCTTCATCTTGTGAATCCTGTTTTGAAATAAAAGGCAATGAATAGACATATATAACAGAGAAGATGGATTTTGGAAATAAAAACTTACTGTCAAACGCTGACGATGCGAGGGAGGGCTCCCAGAAGATGATGTGCTGTCTTCCTGGTGGCCACACTCCATGCCTGTGGGTGGTGTTCCAGCTGCTGCCATTGCTGCTGCTGCTGCTGCTGCATCTATTGGGCGGCTGTTGAATAAAGAGAAACAAAGGGCCAATGAATATCTTGATATTCAATAGCCCTAGTTTGGAGGAATGGGGGATTTGATAATTACCGTCTCTCATCTGCTGCTGGCCTCCCCTCCTCAGCATGTTGCATTTGCTGCTCCATTTGGGGTGGTTGTGGTGCTGATGGTGCTGCAGTGGTCTCCTGCCTTCTCCTGCTTCGCTTGGTTGCTTTCTTGGGTGGCATGTTGGGTGTGGCTGTGGGTCCCACTGTCTTGCTTTTATATATGTCTTGTGGGCAGAGCTACTGAGCATGCTCAGACCAAAAAACCGGATCTGGCCGCCGGATCCGGCTTTCGCCGGATCCGGCGCATTGCGGCGCTCATAGGCTTTCATTGTGTGAAAAAGCCGGACGCGCCGGATCTGGCGTGTCCGGCTTTTTCGCCGGAGACAAAAAACGTTACAGTAGCCGTTTTTTCCAGACGCCGGATCGCGGCACATTGCCGGATCCGGCGAAAACCGGATGAAGCGCATGGCCATCCGGCACGATCCGGTGCAAATGCAAGTCAATGGGGGGGAAACCGGATCCGGCATTGCATTTCGCCGGATCCGGTTTCTGTCAAAAGCGCCGGATCGCGCCTGACGGCGAAAACCTGATGTGTGAAAGAGGCCTAAGCAATCCAGATTTTATTGTTTTGTCCTTGTGAGTTACTGAGCGTTCATTTTTCACACACTGTACAGCGGTGTACGCTCCTCACACAGTACCGTGTAACGGCTGTTATCACGGCCAAATTGATCCTATATATGGGTGTGACTCTGTAAGGAAAAGCCGAGGAGTTTGTCCGTTCTTACAGACCTACACCTTATAGTTTTGTCCGCTTTTCAAACAGTATAGTTGATTTGCTGTTTGATTACATTCAAAACTAGAGAGAGACAGCGTGCGTCAGTCCGTATCCAAAAACACGGAGCTTGACAATTGTACATACACCGTACCGTGGTGTACGTGCACGCTCCTCTCTTAGTACCGTGTAACGGCTGTTATCACGGCCAAATTGAACCTATATACGAGTGTTACTCTGTAAGGAAAAGCCGAGGAGTTTGTCCATTCTTACAGACCTACACTCTAGGGAGATTCCAATCCTGCCCTGTAACATTTTTCACACCAGCGAAATTCTGGCTGTGATACAGCGGTGTGATATACACTGGGCCTCACACAATACATCAGTGTCCAGAAGGGTGTAAGGACATTCCATTTCATCTGTCCTATCTAACATTTGTCACAACAATGAAATTCAGGCTGTTATACAGTGGAGTGATATAGACTGGGCCTCACACAATACATCAGTGTCCAGAAGGGTGTAAGGACATTCCATTTCTTCCATCCTATCTAACATATGTCGCAACAGCGAAATTCAGGCTGTTATACAGCGGTGTGATATACACTGGGCCTCACACAATACATCAGTGTCCAGAAGGGTGTAAGGACATTCCATTTCTTCCGTCCTATCTAACATTTGTCGCAACAATGAAATTCAGGCTGTTATACAGAGGAGTGATATAGACTGGGCCTCACACAATACATCAGTGTCCAGAAGGGTGTAAGGACATTCCATTTCTTCCATCCTATCTAACATATGTCGCAACAGCGAAATTCAGGCTGTTATACAGCGGTGTGATATACACTGGGCCTCACACAATACATCAGTGTCCAGAAGGGTGTAAGGACATTCCATTTCTTCCGTCCTATCTAACATTTGTCGCAACAGCGAAATTCAGGCTGTTATACAGCGGTGTGATATAGACTGGGCCTCACACAATACATCAGTGTCCAGAAGGGTGTAAGGACATTCCATTTCTTCCGTCCTATCTAACATTTGTCGCAACAGCGAAATTCAGGCTGTTATACAGCGGTGTGATATAGACTGGGCCTCACACAATACATCAGTGTCCAGAAGGGTGTAAGGACATTCCATTTCTTCCGTCCTATCTAACATTTGTCACAACAGCGAAATTCTAGCTGTGATACAGCGGTGTGATATACTCTGGGCCTCACACAATACATCAGTGTCCAGAAGTGGTAGGAGAATTAAATTCTACCCTGTCCTATATACACCTTGTACCTTGTTTTACAGTTCCATATCGTTGGTGGAATTGTGGGTACATTTGTAAAAAAAATGAGGAAGTGTGGTGTAAGAGGCCGTGTTAGTGGGCGGCGGGTGCCAGCTGGTAATGATGGTGTTGGTGTTGGCTCTGCTGGTAGTGGCAAAAGCCAAATAACACCTAATGCAGGAGGTGTTGAGCCTGAGTCATCATCTGGCTCCACAAGGCCTCGAAGGATCCCTTTTCTGGGAGTAGGTAAACCGCTTTTGAAGCCGGAGCTTCAGGAAAAAGTTTTGGCCTACATTGCTGACTCGGCCTCCAGCTCTACGCCTCCTCTTCTGAACTTTTAAAAAATACAAGCACTGAGTCGTCTTTGGAGGCTCATGGTCATGAACCACACCTTTCTTTGTGTCCTTCACCCCAACCCAAATTGAAGGATGCGGCAGGCCACACTACAGATTACTCCATGGAGCTGTTTTCACATACCATGCCTGGGTTATCAAGTCAAATGGTGAATTACCCAGGCCAAGATGAATCTGACATGGAGTGCACTGATGCACAGCCACTGATAGATGATTCTGCTGCTATATTCACTCAGAGCACGACATTGTCCTCTCAGTGTACTGAGCCAGATTCTGACCCTGATGAAACTCAGGTGCCCCTTCCCGCATACTATACCACCGTACACGGTGACACAGAGGAAGGTGCACAAGACATTGAAGAGGAGGTGATGGATGACCCAGTTGTTGACCCAGATTGGCATCCATTGGGGGAAGAGGGTGCCGCTGCCAATAGCTCAGAAGAGGAGGAGCATCCGCAGCAGGCATCGACATCGCAACAGCTGTTATCTGACAGGCATGGAGCAGTCCAAAACCGGGTTACAAAAAGACAAAAAGTTGCTGGACTGATTGGCCAGACGGTCAAAATAGCACAGCGTGCAAGGACGCCAAATGTCTTCCATAGTAGGAAGAGTGCAGTGTGGCAGTTTTTTGAACAAAATCCTAATGATCAGGCCAAGGTTATCTGTAAGAAGTGCGCAAAGACCTTTAGCCGAGGGAAAAATCTTAAAAATTTGAATACCAGTTGCATGCTTTGACATTTAACCACCATGCACTTGCACGCGTGGACGGAACACCAAACCTCGAGTACCACATGTGAAAATGCTCCCAAAGAAGGTAGTCAGCAACGCTCCATTGTTTCCCCCACTGTAAGCCCACCGGTTAGCACAGCAGCAAATGTTGAGGTGTCGTTGCAAGGCCAAAGCTGTCAGGGAATAACAATGTTATATCAACGAAAGACTGAATCTAGGCCATCAGAAACAACACCAACTCCATCACCATCATCAACCCTCTCTCAGTCCGCCCTGTCCACCGCTAGTTCCACCATAGGCAGCTCTCAAGTCCAGCTCACCCTGCCAGAGACTATGAGTAGGACAAGAAAGTATTCATCCTCTCATCCGCGTACACTGGGTTTGAACGCCCACATAGCCAAACTAATCTCGTTAGAGATGATGCCCTATCGGTTGGTGGAAAGCCCAGCTTTCCGCGAACTCATGGCCTACGCAGTACCACGCTATGAACTACCCAGTCGCCACATCTTTTCTCGCAAAGCCATCCCGGCCCTCCACCTTCATGTGAAGGACCGCATTGTCCATGCACTCAAGCAATCAGAGAGTGGAAAGGTGCACCTCACAACTGATGCATGGTCCAGTAGGCATGGCCAGGGCCGTTACGTGTCCATCACTGTGCACTGGGTTAATGTGGTGGATGCAGGGTCCACAGGGGACAGCTGTGGTGGGACAGTGTTGCCTAGCCTACCGAATAGGAAACAGTTGGCTGTAGGCGTTCGAACCTCCTCCTCCTACTCCTCCAGAAGCGAAAGCTCGTCCCCAGAGTGCAGTCGCAGCAGCACTCCATCCGCAGCTGCCAGTGTTGCACACGAGGTGTCCCCCTATTGATCAGCTAGTGGAAAGCGTCAGCAGGCTGTGTTGAAGATGATGTGTTTGGGCGACAGACACACCGCAGAGGTACTGGCCGACTAGTTTCAGCAACAAACTGAGTCATGGCTGGGCAGTGTACATCTTGAGGCAGGCAAGGTAGTTAGTGATAACGGGCGTAATTTTGTGGCTGCCATAGCACTTTCAAAACTCAGACACATATCTTGCTTGGCTCACACCTTGAACCTGGTGGTGCAGTGCTTCCTCAATAATTATCCAGAGTTAACAGGCCTGCTCCTGAAGGTTCGAAAACTGTGCTCGCACATCCGCCGTTCGCCTGTACACTCCAGTCATATGCAGAAGCTGCAGCGATTGCTACAACCTTCCAAAGCACCGGCTAATTATCGACGTTACAACAAGGTGGAACTCCACCCTGAACATGGTTGAGCAGCTGTGCGAACAGAGGCAGGCTGTAATACATTTGTGGGAGGATACCCGGACAGGCACTTTGAGGGCAGACATGGAGTTGACCGGTGTGCAGTGGTCAAAGCTGAAAGACCTCTGTAAAGTCCTTCAGTGTTTTCAGGAATGCACATGGCTGGTAAGCGCAGACGACGCCATCATAAGCATGAGCATCCCACTTATGTGTCTGCTCATGCAAACTTTGACGCACATTAAGGAGCAGGCGTCTGCAGCCGAGGTTGACGAGGAGGAAGAGGAGGAGGGAATCCTTGCTGACAGTCAGCCATTGTCTGCTCCGGGACCTCTCCTGGATGAGGTGGAGGAGGAAGAGGATGAGGAGGAGAAGGGTGATGATGGGGATGATTATTTAGGGGAGGAGGATGCTTCTCGTGTGTCCAGATAAAATGTTGGCGTGGCAAGGACTGGTACAGGGTTTGAGCGTGACTGGAGGGATGTGGATTTGCCAGAAAGTGCTCCTCCACCCAGCAGTCGCACTGCATCATTGACACGGGGAACATTGGCCCACATGTCAGATTATGCCTTGCAGATCCTAAAAAGGGACCCCCGCATTGCCAAAATGATGAACGATGATGACTACTGGTTGGCCAGCATCCTGGATCCATGCTATAAAGGCAAATTCCAAAACATCATGCCACAGGAGAACCTTGACCTAATATTGGCTAACAAACAAGCAACTCTGGTAAACAGGTTGGCTGAGGCATTCCCAGCACACAGCAGCGGTGATGTTTGTCACATGAGCCGTAGGGGATGGGGGCAGCTTGGAAGAGGTGTTTGTGGTGCACACATCAGAAGTGGCGTTGGAGAAAGGGGTTTTATGACCATGTTGTAGAGTGATTTTTCAAGTCCCGCTCAAACGACTGGTAATACTGCATCAATGGAAAGTGACAGGAGACAGCACTTGTCAACTATGGTTACAAACTACTTTTCCTCCCAAGTCGATGGTCTCCCTCACAGGTCATTCCCCTTTGACTATTGGGCTGCTAAACTGGATACCTGGCCTGAATTGGCACAATATGCATTACAGGAGCTCAATGGCCCAGCTGCAAGTGTGCTATCGGAAAGAGTCTTCAGTGCTGCTGGATCAATCCTGACAGAAAAAAGGACCCGTCTGTCGACCCAAAATGTGGATGATCTAACCTTCATTAAAATGAACCATGCATGGGTTTCCAAGGATTTTGTCCCACCTTCCCCTGATGACACATAGGTTGACAGAAAAATGGCTTGCTTTGGTCCTCCTCTTCCTGGGACTTGACCAATTTCGCCTTTTGCATCAGCTGAATGTCCAACATCAACATATGCTACTTTGTAAACCTCCCTAACTGGGCTGCCCCCCCCCCCATGGTCGGGTTCATCAGCTAGCGCATGCAACCGTGCGAGTGCCGTTGCCCTGGACAGGTGGGTAGGCCGACTCTTGGGCGCGGGCACTGGCACAGGGTCTCTCATAGTGCAATCAAGTGTCTCTGACGGTGGTGGTGCACACCCACCGTCAGACACACCGCCGTACTATGAGGGGCCCAGTGCCAGTTCCGACGCCCACGAGTGGGCCACCCGTGCTTGGCCAGGGCCCTAGCATTTGCAATCTTTACCTCTCCCTGCTCCTCCGCTGTGTAGTCTGGGCTGTCAAATCCATACTGGGCCTGACACTGTCTGAGCCTGCCTCGTGATGTATAGACATATATTTTTAATGTGTAAACTATGCTATCCATACATGTTATCTGGGGAAAAGGTACCCTTTCTCACCTTTGTGCAATCACGTGTAATCCATACTGTGCCTGAGAACGGCTGGCGAGCTGTTAAGCAAGCTACAGCACCTGTGGTTTGCACACATAAGTTTTTCCTTTTTTCAGGAATGACGGTTAGGCCTAATTCCGGAACTGCAGTTGACCTGCACTTACTGGGAAATCATCGTTCGCGGGTAATAATTGTAATCCCAGATCCCCATCACTAACGGTGTTCAGCGGGTTATCTGCACCTGTAAGCGACACACGCTGGCCCTTTCGGTGTAGCGCGCATGCAGCCACGGACATGTAAGGCCTTGACACACCAGTTATTGGCAAATCTCGCGTGCCAGAGCCTCTCGTGTCCCTCTAATAAGCTGGACGCAGACCGCGGGGGCAGGACGGAGTCTCGTTCGTTAACGGAATTAAGCTTGCAATGTGTGCATCTTTTCGGTTGCTGGATGGTTGAGGTTGCCCGTGTTGAGTCCAATTACGCTGCAGACTCCACTCCTGGTGGTGCCCATCTGGACATTCCTTTAATGTTCAGCTTTGCAACTATACTGCCCACGTCAAACAAAAATTTTGCCTTCATAGACGCTGTTTGGAGGGTCGTGAGTCGTGGGAATAACGCCGCCCAATTAGTTAATCTACTAGAGAGATCCTTCATTGCTCCCAAGCATGACATCACACTCCCTAGGAGGAAGGTAATGCCACTGTGGCGACCATACTCCTGGGGGCGCCACAAGTGCACTGATGCCCAGCCACTGCTCGATGATTCTGCTGGTACATTGACCCAGACCACTACATTCCCCTCGCACTCTACACAGCCTGAATCTGACCCTGATGAAACTCAGGTAACCCTTCCCATATAATGTTCCACCTTACATCGTGACAAAGAGGAAGCTGCAGATGAATGTGCAGGTTCGGCCCACCTGCCATCAGACACACCGCCGTACTATCAGGGGCCCTGTGCCAGTGCTGTCGCCAACGAGTGGGCCCCCCTGCTTGCTCAGGATCACAGCACTTGCAAGGTTGAAATACTTACCTCTCCCTGCTCCACCGCCATAACGTCTTCCGCGTTTCCTGACACTGATATTCTGATCAGAGAGCGCAATGACATCATGTCTGTACGCCCTCTGCCTAAACAGCCAAGTGCAGTGAGATGGAAGATGGGGACGACGAGGAGTCCTGACTAGTACAGGGATTCCATAGCGAGGAGACTTATTTCATTGTTTTCAATGTTGGGACAGCAATTTTTGGGGAGCACTATACTCTGGAGAATGATAGATGGGGCACACCATACACTGGAACATTCCAAAGGTGGACATCACACTCTGGAGCAGCATTTACAGGGCCCATTATACACTAGAGCATTAGAAATGGGGCCCATTATGTATGGAGCATTATTTGGGCCCATAAGACAGTGGAGCTTCATCCATGGGGACCAACATATACTGTAGCATTATGTGGAGCTCATCATATACTGTTTCTAACATTATATGGGACCAATGATTCTGTAGGGAGAAATAGATGGGCCTCATTACTCTGTATAGCGCACTATGCGGTGGCCATAATACTGTATGGAGTAATATACTGTCCGTTTTTGGAGGTATTGGAGAATTTTAAATGGATATCAGTCATGAGATGTAAAAAGTGAAGTATTTTTCATTGTACTATACCGCTATTTCTCTGCCCTATCAGAGCATCATGAGTTGTGGTATGTGTTAAAGGGGCGCTCTTTGGCCCAGGGCACATGAAAACCTGGAGCCAGCCCTACCCCCCCCCGCAACTTTAGCCAAATAACCCCCATTTTTCAATGCGTAACTTGTATTATGAAGTAAATAAAGGGTGACAAGCTTCAGGAATAAGAATTTATGGTTTTGGCATTCAAATGGCCACTGTAAGTATGTTTCCTGTCCTCCTCTCACTCCCGATTTTTCTTCCCCATTGACTTACATTGGCTTTCGTGTTTCGGTCTGAACGAAACACGACTTTTTCCTTTAGTCGGCCGATTTCACTCGACCCGACTTTTGAGAAAGTTGGGTTTCGCGAAACCCGACTCGACCCGAAAAAAGGCAAAGTCGATCATCTCTAACTCTGAGTAAAACGCAAGAGATTGGCAAATTACCTATTACCAATTACCAATTATCCCCCAGTTTCATAATAACCCTAAAAGTTCCACTAAAATTATTCATAAATACTGGCCGATTTTAAAGAAAAACAAAACGGTAGGTGAGTTATTACCTGAAAAACCTAGATTTGTCTACAGAAGAGCCAAAAACATTGGGAATCTGCTAGCACCTACACAGAAAATGGGAATGATTAAGGATAGTCACACACTAAAGGGGAATCACTTAAGTAGCAATGCAGGTTTCACCCCTTGTGGTAATTGTTCATGCTGTGTACGGGTTAAAAGTAAGAGAGTCACTCAGGCGACTTTCTGGAACATGGATAAGACTGAGATGTTCCATATTAAGGATGAAATGACTTGCCACTCCATGGGGGTCATTTATATAGTGAGATGTCCCTGCGACAGGTTTTATGTTGGCCGCACAAAAGGAAAACTCAAAGACAGGATAAAGGAACATTTAGATAACATCTCTAAAGAGTTTGCGGGACATCCTTTGTCCCGCCATTTTGCTGAAAAACATGGCATGGCATGCGTGGGGTCCTCATTTTTTGGTATTCAAAAAGTCCAAAAAAAATCCCAGGGGTTGGGGACTACATAAAAAGCATGTCTAGAGCTGAATCTAAGTGGATTTTTGTGCTGGACAGTTTGGTGCCAAAGGGACTTAATCACGAAATTAAACTGTATGCTTTCTAATACATTTCAGTTCATTTCTTATTTTTGCCCCCGTTTTCACTCATCCTTTAAGGATATTGCACTCATGTGCATGTAGAATGGGTAATCAACTAGTATTTTATTAATTTAAAACATTTAAAATATAAGAAAAATTTTTTATGGGTATTAGTATATGTATTTTCATATTTTATACACAGAATTTTTGTTCTTTTTTGGGGGGATTATTTTAGGTTTTTTAAATGTCCAGTTTGATTCTAGTAAAGTTTTTGCATGTCATTCATATTTTAATAACCAGCTGCAGTTTCAATAGAGTATCTGTTTGAGGGTTTATTGCTGTCAGTAATGGGTTATGTGTGCGTCAGTTTTGCACAATGGATGCGGGGGTATATAAAGTGATAGCGGCAGTTCAAGGCCCATACCTTGAGGAAGGGGGACGGTTCCCCCGAAACACGTCGGGATTGGCCCTTGCACACGTCCGTCTTGTGCGGACCGGTGACGTCACCGCAACACTACATGCCCCCCGCTAACCACGCCCCCCGCTCGCCAAGCTACTGCATGGCGGTGCCATCGGCCGAGGCTGCCTGCCGTCTTGTGTGGCGCGCTCTCTTGTGGGGAGTTTGTGTTTTTTGCAAACGGGAGGACGCTCCCTGTATTGCACCAGCTTTCTATGCCCACCGGCTTTTATGTCACTTACATGAGGTTTCCATGAGAACCATCAAGATCATCAGCAAGCTTCCACATTAGTGAGTGCTACCACTTGTCATCTTGGATTGATTTTATTGAATTTCAATTTTAATTTCAATTCCTCTTGATCACACAGTGCTGTTAGCGTGGCCATTTTATTTTCAGTGAGGTTTTCTTTTTGGTGGAGAGCACACTACATCTGCCTGTTTTGCCGGAAGCTTTCACACTCTGCTGTGTGTACAATTTTAGCGCCGGTGTGACTATTTGTATTTCAGATATAAATTAACTGGAGCAGTGGGCAGCAAATACTAGAATGGTTTTTAACAGGGAAAAATGCAAAGTTCTACATCTGGGCAATAAAAATGAAAAAAGTATATACAGAATGGGAGGAATAGGGCTAAGCAACAGCACATGTGAAAATGACTTGGGTATACTAATAGATCACAGGCTGAATATGAGTCAACAGTGTGATGCAGCAGCAAAAAAGGCAAATGCAATTCTAGGATGTATTAACTGAAGTATATAGTCTAGATCACGTGAAGTCATTATTGCCCTCTACTCCTCTTTGGTCAGACCTCATCTGGAATACTTTGTCCAGTTTTGGGTGCTAAATTTTAAAAAAGACATCAACAAACTGGAACAAGTTCAGAAAAGAGCGACCAGAATGATGACAGGTCTGCAAACCCTGTCTTATGAGGAAAGGTTGCAGGATTTGGGAATGTTTAGCATGCAGAAGAGAAGACTGAGAGGAGACTTATTAGCTGTCTACAAATATCTCAAGGGCTGTCACATTGTAGATGGATAATCTTTATTCTCATTTGCACAAGGAAAGACTAGAAGCAATGGGATGAAACTGAATGGGAGGAGACACAGATTAGATATTAGAAAAAACTTTTTGACAGTTAGAGTGATCAATGAGTGAAACAGTCTGCCACGAGAGGTGGTGAGTTCTCCTTCAATAGAAGTTTTCTTACAGAGGCTTGACAGACATCTGTCTGGGAACATTTAGCGAATCCTGCTTTGAGCAGGGGGTTGGACCAGATGGCCCAAAAGGCCCTTCCAACTCTACGATTCTATGATTCTAAAAGATAGGCTGCTGAGAGAGGAGCTCTCACTCTGAGCACTGAAGTCTAGCATGGCTCCGGCTTGACCAGGCTTGTGATGGGGATAGGCATCAAAAACTGGGAACTTAGCAGTGGCTTGCTGTGAATCCCTTGGCAACTCAGACCTTACGGGAAGAGAAGGTGAGGGAGCTACCCAGCTGTTATAGTTGTCATCGGTGGGTTTGATGCTCATGACCCTGATGATCACCTTGTCTTCCTCTGTAGGTGGTGAGTTGTTGTCCTTGTTAGAAGGTTTGAGTGCTGCTGTCTCGAGGATCAAGCAGTCTTGAATTCTCAGATGGTTGTTGTTGACATTTAGTGTCATTTGATTTCTCCTTCATCCAGTAATGACGTGGGTCTGGCAGGAAGAACAAGTCATGGTGATCTGACGTGATAAGTGTTTTGTAAGAGGAGATGTTGCTTGGATCCTGTGTCTGGTCGCTACAGACATTGCTGATGATGACCCAGCCTAGCTCGAGGCACTGGTCGTATGGTACATTGAGTAGTCCATGGATTTGTTGACTCATCTTGTGCAGTCGTACCATGTCTCTGCCAAGGAGAATTAGGATGTCTGCCTTGTCGTCCAGGGGTGGAATCTCTTTGGCCATCATTCTGAGATGATGATGCTGAAAGGCGACTTCTGGCATTGTGATTTATTCCCTGTTGAATAGAATTTGATTACACTCAACAAGCGTGGGTAGTGGTATCTCCATGGTGTCCTTCTCAAGAGAAGTTATTATGAGGCCACCGGCCCTTCTTCCAGAGGTTTTTATAACGCTGCTGCAGGTGCCCAAAGTGTAGGGATAGACGTCTCCTTTTTAAGTGGAACAAGTCGAAGAGTTCTGACCTGGCCAGTGATTTGTTGTTCTCGTCGTCCAGAATAACGTACATCTTGACTGCATTCTCTGGAAAACCCTTAGGATACAGCCTTGCCAGGCAAATCTTCAACATGACCTGTCGCTTGGTCTGAACTCTTCCCGTCTTGGCTTGTGATGAGAGAAGGTGTAGACGCAGAGTCAGGCTGTTAACCATTTCTCTGAAATGGTACATCTGTCCACAGGTACAGGAGTGCTCAGCCCCATCGCTCTGCGGGGTGAGATGGCTGAGGAACCTCTAGCAGGAGCAAGTGTCGATGCTCAAGGAAATGGGGAGGTGCATTGGAACAGTGAGGAAGGTGATGCCCTGCAACTGTCCAGTGCCACCGAGGAAGGTAATTGGCCCCTGAGTAGCACTGCTCCTGATGTGTTGGGGGTGGATGGGGAGGTAGAGCCCATAGCAGCACCAACTGGTGGGTCTGTAGAAATCCCCAGGGAGAAAGCATACATAGGCGATGTCACACGCAGTCAGAGTGCCTGGATAGCAGGTAGCACCCTGTCTTCTGGACCCTCTCCCGCTACAGGAGAGACTGAACCAGAGGTGAACACAGAGCAGGTTCCAGAGGGTCCCAGTGCAGAAGGAACCCTGACATCACTTCTGGCTGCCTCCAGCCAGGATTTCCAGGCTGCTCTGCACTCAGAGGTGAGCCTGGAGAAATTGAGACCTCGCCAAGATGCCCTCCTCCGAGTCTGATAAGGAGAGTGTGTTCTGGGAGCGAGGAAGGTTGTACCGGGAGACAGTACCCAGAGACTCCCAAAAGGAGTGGTTGAGGGAAAGACAGCTGGTCGTCCCCTATCAGTTCAGACCTGAGTTGTTGCAGATTGCCCATGAGATTCCACTCGCTGGACACTTGGGGGTCGGCAAAACTAAGGCACGGCTGTCTCAACACTTCTATTGGAACAAGATGGGGACAGATGTAACAAACTACAGCCGCACCTGTACCACCTGTCAAAGAGTGGGTAAGGCGAGGCCTGCTCTTAAGGCTCCCCTTATCCCTTTGCCAGTGATAGAGGAGCCTTTCCAGAGAATCGCGGTGGACATTGTGGGCCCGTTGGCCGTCCCCAGCAGCTCTGGAAAGCAATACATTCTCATCATGGTAGACTACGCTACCCGGTACCCAGAGGCAGCAGCTCTCTCATTAACCAGGGCGGATAAGGTGGCTGATGCACTGGGGAACATCTTTTCAAGGGTAGGATTTCCCAGGGCGATGCTTACCGATCAAGGGACCCAATTCATGTCTCGCCTAATGGAGGCTCTCTGTGAGAAAATACAGGTGAAGCACCTGGTATCGAGTGCGTATCACCCACAGACCAATGGTTTGTGTGAATGCTTCAACAGTACCCTCAAACAGATGCTCCGCATGCTGGTTGGGACCCAAGGGCGCGACTGGGAGAGGTACCTCCCACACCTGCTATTCGCTTACAGAGAAGTTCCGCAGGCCTCGACGGGGTTCTCCCCCTTCGAGCTCCTGTATGGCAGGCAAGTCCGGGGACCCCTTGGTTTGATAAGCGAATCCTGGGAAGATGAGCCAAACCTGTTATGAATGGGTCACCGAGGAGAAAAAAATAAGCAAGCTAAGTCACAGAAAACCAGAGAGGTTGGTAACTATGCAGATTGCAGATCCCTGATCCTAACCACACAACTAGCAGCAGCCGTGGAGCGTACCTACGATGATCCTAAACGCTTCGTTACAGCCAGAGGACTAAATAATCCTAAAGCAAGAAAAGGGGAAAAATAACTGCCCCAGAGCAGACCCCAAAGGAAAGACAGCCCCACACATGTATTGACGGTGAAACAAGATGATAGCACAAACAAAGGCAGGAAAATAGGCTGAGCAAACGATGGAGCCCAAACTAACTAGAAAGAATAGGAAAGGAAAGACACTGTCTGCAATCTGCCAAAAACCCTACAAAAATAATGTCCAACACTTCTGATAGCAAAATTAACCCTGAAGTCACCAGACTTCTCCCACTATATCAGCACTCTGAAATATTCTGAGACAGAGCAAAAAGAGGCCAATCTAATAAGGGACAAAAAGCAAATTGGCAAATACAGATAAATAAGAGTGGAAATTCAGCACAGCCCCAGCCGGGGCTGGCTGACCACACAAAACACTGAATAGACCAACAAAATCAAGTGTGAACATTAGCAGAAAAACTTAGCTTGAGATGACTGGAACAGAGCTGAAAACCTAGACCTGAAAAGCCAGAGGAATCACCAGCACCAGCATAGGGTGTTGGCTGTCTTAAATTCAGTCTGAGATTCCTGAGGTCCAATCATCATCCTCATTATCAGGTGGCAGATCTCTACTGATTAAATCAGCCTCACTACCTCCTGTTACCACCAGAGGGAGCATGGAAGGAGAACTCACAACTGGTGGACCAGAAAATGAACTCACAACACAAACCCCTCTGAAGTGTCAATAGTGGATTATGTCATGCGCTTCCGTGACAAGATGCAGACCTTGACGCAGTTGGTGCATGACAACATGACGCAAGCTCAGGCTGACCATAAGCACTGGTACGACCAGAACGCCCGGGAGCTGACCTACCAGGTGGGTCAAAAGGTGTGGGTGCTGGTCCCTGTACCAACGGATAAGCTTCAGGCAGCCTGGGAAGGCCATAGGTCGTCCACCAACAGCTCAACCTGGTCACCTACGTGGTCACGCTTGACCATGCTCAGGGTAGGCGCAAGGTCTTTCACATCTACATGCTGAAAGCTCACCACGTACGTGAAGTTGACATCCTACTGGTCTGCAACCTGCCCGAGGATGGGGAGGAAGACCCCCTCCTGGACATGCTGGACCAAACCAAGGCCAATGGGTCCATTGAAGACATTGAGGTAAGTGCCTCTTTAACCGTACCCCAGCAGTCCCAGTTGTTGGACACACTGGAATCCTTCCAGGCCATGTTCACCAACCGACCTGGGAGGACGGAGTTAGTGGTTCATGAGGTGGACACCAGGAATCACGCCCCACTGCGGCGAACACCTTATCGGATCTCTGAGCAGGTGCAACAGGTCATGCACCAAGAGATCATTGAGATGTTCCAGTTGGGGGTGATTCGACAGTGAAAAAGCATGTGGGCCTCGCCTGTAGTTCTCGGGCTTAAAAAGGATCGGACTGTGACGAACAGCCCACCGCCGTTCGTCTACTTACGGGCGACACTAACGGGGGTCCCGCTGCCACCAAAACGCGACGGACAGCGGACCCTGTGTCACCACTATGTCACGATCCCACCACTGACACCGGTGTATCAGCGGACGGAGGGACGTGACACAATGCCGGCACACGGCTATCACAGGCGCAGTGGGGCTTATCTTAGTTATCCCACCACTGGCACCAGGTGACAAAAATATCCAGCAAGCTAATCTCGCTCTACAATTTGCCGCAGGGGGAGTTTAATTTGGATGCCCCACCACTGCTATCAATCTTCCAAGTACTGCGGGGATTTATGTATATCCCACTTTCTCAGTTCCACTTTGGAACTCGCAGCTCTCCGGCGCCCCCTTACCCTCAGGTCAGTCAGGGAACTGCACCTAGGATAATTGGTCGCCGGACGGGCTGCCTGTTGTGAACCGGCAATTAGGCTTCTGCAGTAAGGGAATTATCAATGCTGTGGCTGCAGACCCTTATTCAGCAATATAAGACCCTTCTAGACTGCCAGCCAGCCGTAATAGCCGTACACAACGCGCTGCCACCAGTCACGGTTACTTAATTCACAGTGTTAAATTAAGAGGGTCCGTGGCAAACCCCTTGAATTAGTAGCGATTATCTATCAAAGGCGTATAGTTCGATTCTTAGAGCATGGAGACAGATCTAAATAATTATTTCATTTATTTTCCGAAAGAGGACAGTGATTACAGATAAAAGTTGCTATAAAATTGAGACATAAAATATGTACAGTACAGGTATAAAATAAAAGTGGAGAAAACAAAGAGATTACACTCACAGTTCCATATTGTTCCTTAGGCAGACCATGCGGCTTTAAGGGGGGAGGAGCCACACGTCTCCATTCATCTGGAGTTCTTGTCAGCACCGACTCTGCAGCTGTTCTGAGCTGGTTTGCCCAGGAAATGCCTTATAGACTTTCCTATGTGACATCACGGAGAGGTGCATTCTGGGTTGATCCCACCTCTCTTATCCAAGTTATGTTTTGGCTACAAAACTTAGATTAGCTATAACTTTATGGGAGAAGCTGGTATGGACTCATCAGTGGTATCATGTTTCCCAGCGTAATGAGCCCATCAAGAAAACATCAAACATCTATGCGATATGACCGTCCATTTGGGCGGAAATCCTATCTCATGTTCTGGACAGGGTAGAACTTCGAAACATACGCGGTATCGAAGCTGGGACCGCTCAGGTTACAAAAATATGATTTCCATATCTCTACTTGGTACGGTTTTCGCAGGGCAGGCTCTTAAAGGGTTACTTCTAACCTTTATTTCAAACAAAGAGTTTTCCTTTCCCGCACTTTTTTTTCCCTCTTTCAGCTGAGGCTGAGAGAAGCCAAATGGGGTGACAGGAAATTGGTTTATGGCACTCGGGGGAAGGGAAGCTGCTGTAGTGTGCAATGTAACTGAGACACTGGCAGGCAGCTTCTCAAAGAAAATGGAGGATTTGTTAGCACATTGCAACAGAAAACATATCTTGCCGACATTGTACATCACACCTCCCCCCTTAAGAGGGCGCTAAGGAGGCATTACCTCTCGGTAATCTGCCATGCGCACCTCAGCGGGTTCGCCCCGGCGGGACAACCCATCGGCATTGCCGTTTTCACTGCCCTTCCTGTGTTTTACAGTAAAATCGTACTGTTGAAGGGCAAGGCTCCAGCGGAGCAATCTTCCATTGGTTCCGGACACTGTGTGCAACCAGCTCAGAGGGTTGTGGTCGGTTACCACCGTGAAGGCGCGCCCGTACAGGTAGGGCTGCAAACGCTGCAGTGCCCACACCATGGCCAGACACTCCTTCTCGATGGTCGAGTATGCCACTTCCCTCGGCAGAAGTTTCCGGCTCAGGTACAACACGGGGTGCTCTTGGTTCCCCGAGTCGACCTGGCTAAGCACAGCACCGAGGCCAAACTCGCTGGCGTCGGTCTGTACCAGAAACGGGCGACTGCTGTCGACTGCTCTCAACACTGGAGAGTTGCACAGGGCTGCTTTCAAAGCTTGGAAAGCCGCCTCACAGTCATCTGTCCAGTTGACTGTTTGGGGTAGCCTCTGCTTGGTGAGGTCAGTCAAGGGTTTGGCAAGGGCGCTATAGTCCTGTACGAACCGCCTATAGTACCCTGCAGTGCCCAAGAAGGACTTCACCTGTTTCTTGGTCCTGGGGGTGGGCCAGGACACGATTGCGTCCACTTTTTCTGGCTCCGGACTCATGGAACCCCCGCCTACCCGGTGCCCCAGGTAGTGGACCTCGCGCATGCCTATCTGGCACTTCCCCGGCTTGATGGTCAGGCCTGCCTGGTGAAGACGCTTGAGCACCTCCTGGAGGTGCTGAAGGTGTTCCTCCCAGGTGGAACTGAAGACGGCAATATCGTCTAAGTACGCCACTGCGTACTCCTCCAGTCCCCGAAGCAGGTGGTTGACCATCCGCTGGAAAGTGGCAGGGGCATTCTTCATGCCGAAGGGCATGACCGTGGACTCGTACAGTCCAAAGGGGGTGATAAAGGCGGATTTCTCCTGCGCCTCAGGGCTCAGGGGAATCTGCCAGTATCCCCGACTCAAATCCATGATGGATATGTAGTTGGCGTTTGTCAACCGCTCGAGCAGATCCTCGATGCGCGGCATCGGGTGGGCATCAGAGGTTGTGATGGCGTTGAGCCCCCTGTAGTCCACGCAGAACCGGGTGGTTCGATCCTTTTTAGGCACGAGGACTACAGGTGAAGCCCACGCACCTTTTGACCGTCGAATCACTCCCAGCCTTAACATCTCATCGACCTCTCGGCGCATGACTTGTTGCACCGTTTCAGAGATCCGATAAGGTGTTCGCCGTAATGGGGCGTGATTCCCGGTGTCCACCTCATGAACCGCTAACTCCGTCCTCCCAGGACGGTTGGTGAACACGGGCCGGAAGAGTTCCAGGGTGGCCATCAACTGCAACCGCTGGGACACGGTGAGCGAACCACTTATCTCCATGTCCTCAATGGACCCATTGGCCTTGGCCTGGGCCAGCATGTCCAGGAGGGAATCTTCCTCCCCATCCTCTGGCAGATTGCAGACCGGTAGGACGCAAGCTTCACGTTCGTAGTGCGCCTTCAGCATGTTGACGTGAAAGGCCTTGCGCCTACCCCGAGCATGGTCAAGCGTGACCACGTAGGTGACCGGGTTGAGCTGTTGGTGGACGACGTACGGGCCTTCCCAGGCTGCCTGAAGCTTATCCGTTGGTACAGGGACCAGCGCCCACACCTTTTGACCCACCTGGTAGGTCCGCTCCCGGGCGTTCTGGTCGTACCAGTGCTTCTGGTCAGCCTGAGCCTGCGTCATGTTGTCATGCACCAACTGCGTCAAGGTCTGCATCTTGTCACGGAAGCGCATGACATAATCCACGATGGACACTTCTGTGGGGTTTGGCTCATCTTCCCAGGATTCTCTTATCAACCCAAGGGGTCCCCGGACTCGCCTGCCATACAGGAGCTCGAAGGGGGAGAACCCGGTCGAGGCCTGCGGAACTTCTCTGTAAGCGAACAGCAGGTGTGGGAGGTACCGCTCCCAGTCGCGCCCTTGGGTCTCAACCAGTATGCGGAGCATCTGTTTGAGGGTACCGTTGAAACGTTCACACAAACCATTAGTCTGTGGGTGATACGGACTCGATACCAGCTGCGTCACCTGCATTTTCTCACAGAGAGCCTCCATTAGGCGAGACATGAATTGGGGCCCTTGATCGGTAAGCATCTCCCTGGGAAATCCTACTCTTGAAAAGATGGTCACCAGTGCGTCAGCCACCTTATCTGCCCTGGTTGAAGACAGAGCTACTGCCTCTGGGTACCGGGTAGCGTAGTCTACCACGGTGAGAATGTATCGCTTTCCGGAGCTGCTGGGGACGGACAGCGGTCCTACAATGTCCACCGCGATTCTCTGGAAAGGCTCCTCTATCACCGGCAAAGGAATAAGGGGAGCCTTAAGAGCAGGCCCCGCCTTACCCACTTTTTGACAGGTGGCACAGGAGCGGCAGTAGTGTGTTACATCTGTCCCCATCTTGGGCCAATAGAAGTGTTGAGACAGCCGTGCCTTTGTTTTGCTGATCCCCAAGTGTCCAGCGAGTGGAATCTCATGGGCAATCCGCAACAACTCAGTTCTGAACTGATAGGGGACGACCAGCTGTCTTTCCCTCAACCACTCCTTTTTAGGATCTCCGGGTACTGTCTCCCGGTACAACCTTCCTCGTTCCCAGAACACCCTCTCCTTATCAGACTTGGAGGTGGGCGTCTCGGCGAGACCTCTCAATTTCTCCAGACTCTCATCTGAGTGCAGAGCAGCCTGGAACTCCATGCTGGAGGCTGCCAGAAGTGACGTCAGGGTCCCCTCTTTACTGGGACCCTCTGGAACCGGCTCTGGGTTCACCTCTGGTTCAGTCTCTCCTGTAGCAGCAGAGGGTCCAGAAGACAGTGCGTTACCTGCGATCTGGGCACTCTGACTGCGTGTGACAGCTGCTATGTATGCTGTCTCCCTGGGGATTTCTTCAGACCCACCAGCTGGTGCTGCCCTGGGCTCTACCTCCCCATCCACCCCCAACACTTCGGGAGCAGTGCTACTTATGGGCCAGTTACCTTCCTCGGTGGCACTGGTCAGCTGCATGGCATTACCTTCCTCATGGTCCCCATGCACCTCCCCATTTCCTTGAGCACCGTTGCTTACTCCTGCCAGGGGTTCCTCAGCCGTCTCACTCCGCAGAGTGACGGGGCTGAGCACTTCGGTACCTGTGGACACATCTACCGTTTCAAAGAAAGGGTTAACGGGTTCAGTCGGCACAGATACATCAACATCATCATTCCTAGGAAAAGAATGGTTATCAGTTTGCTTTGGTACATTCACATCAGCATCAGCATCATACCTTGGGAAAGAATGGTTGTTAGTTGCATCATTACTCATCAAGGCATTAGCAGGTAACACATTCAGTTTCCCATCATCAACATCATCAGGGTTAACGTTACCCTTATTATCAGTTTGGGGAAGGGTGTCAGGGACATAGTATGCAACCATCCTCCCCAAGTCAGTCCCCAATAAAACATCAGTGGGCAAATTTTCAGACACTCCCACCTCCCTCAACCCGCTCCCGGCACCCCAATCAAGAAAAACTCGTGCCACTGGCAAGGGACAACGGGTGCCTCCAATCCCGGTGACAGTCAGGGTTTTCCCCTCAACAAACTCTTCAGGGGCCGCCAGTCCAGGACGGATGAGGGTTCGTTCAGCCCCGGTGTCCTTGAGGCCTGTAGCAAGACGGGCCCCCACCTGAACAGGTTGAACGTTGTCGTCAGCCCTCCCAACCACACCTCCCACCAAAAGAACAGAGGCGTTGGGCCCGGGGGCCTTGGCTGGGGGGTTCTTCGGCCTATCCGGACAGGTGTAAGAGAAGTGACCAGGCCGCTTGCAGTGGTGACACAGGCGACTGTCAGTAGCCGGCCTGTTGTTGGCAACAGGGACAGGGCCTCCGGAGGGACGGCTAGCTGGGGCATTGGGGTTGGTTGCTGGCTTACCCCCTTTCCAGCTGGTGGCGACTGGCCTCCGCGTCTCGGGCTTCCGGTTGGCCTCGTGGTTGTCGGCGATCTGCGCCGCTTTGTCCGCGTTCGTTGGTTCGCGGTCCAGGATGAACTGTCGGACCTCAGCTGGGCAGAGATGCAGGAACTGGTCTTTGATCATCAGGTCCCGTAGCTGCTCAAAGGTTTCAACGGACAGTCCATGGATCCACTGGTCAAAGTGGGTCCTGAGTCCTTGCACCACATCACTGTAGCTATCGTGTGGGCCACGTTGAAGGTGTCGGAACTTCTTTCGGTATACCTCAGGTGTCAGCCGGTATTTGGCGATCAGCGCCTGCTTTATGGCGTCATAGTCGTCATCGGCTTCTGGCGGAAGAGAAGCAAATGCCTCCAGGGCTTTGCCTTTTAGCCCTGGGGTCAAGTACCTTGCCCATTGGTCTCTAGGCAGCTGGTACTGTCTGCAGGCTTTCTCAAAGGCTCGCAGAAATGTGTCCAAGTCCCCATCCTTTTCCATCACGGGAAAATGCTCTGGCCGGGGTTTAGGAGTCTGGACGCTGCTGGGCTCACTGCTTCGGGCTGTGGGGGCATTCCCACCCCGCTGGAGTACCTCCAGTTCATGGGCCCTCTGCGCCTGGCGCTCGGCTCTCTCAGCCTCCGCTCGGCGCTCAGCTCTCTCAGCCTGGGCTTGACGCTCGGCTTGGGCCTCCTGCCGATATTGCTGGATCAGCCTCACCCGCCCATCACTGTCTTCGGCGGGGAGTGCGTCCAAGGCCATTTGCAGATAGGGGTCCACCCCGTCCTGGTTGAATGTGGGGCCAGCGCTCAGGAGTGGAGCCTCTGCTGCAGCCCCATTGCCACTTGGGCCAACTTCTGCGCTCGCTGGATTCTGGTCGTTGTCCAGCTGCACTAGAGCCGCGATCATTTGAGCTCTGTTTTTGTTCGTGGCGTCAAGGCCTTGGTACGTGCATAACCCAGCAAGAACTTCCTTTGTCTGCCGGTTGTACCAAGGTTCTCCTTTTGCCGCCATGGTTGCCAAATAAAGGATAGAAAAAGAAAAACGAAGAAATGGGAGGGAATACTTGTATGTACACACAAATGTCTCAGAACTAGTAACCACTGAGTCTGTTCTCCAAAACCTATGATGCAGGATTCCCGCAGGAACCGTGCAGGTTTTTAGTGAGAGGAATGATTGCTCAAACCAAATCACTAATGCTCTAGGATTATCCCACCGCTGCCACCAATATGTGACGAACAGCCCACCGCCGTTCGTCTACTTACGGGCGACACTAACGGGGGTCCCGCTGCCACCAAAACGCGACGGACAGCGGACCCTGTGTCACCACTATGTCACGATCCCACCACTGACACCGGTGTATCAGCGGACGGAGGGACGTGACACAATGCCGGCACACGGCTATCACAGGCGCAGTGGGGCTTATCTTAGTTATCCCACCACTGGCACCAGGTGACAAAAATATCCAGCAAGCTAATCTCGCTCTACAATTTGCCGCAGGGGGAGTTTAATTTGGATGCCCCACCACTGCTATCAATCTTCCAAGTACTGCGGGGATTTATGTATATCCCACTTTCTCAGTTCCACTTTGGAACTCGCAGCTCTCCGGCGCCCCCTTACCCTCAGGTCAGTCAGGGAACTGCACCTAGGATAATTGGTCGCCGGACGGGCTGCCTGTTGTGAACCGGCAATTAGGCTTCTGCAGTAAGGGAATTATCAATGCTGTGGCTGCAGACCCTTATTCAGCAATATAAGACCCTTCTAGACTGCCAGCCAGCCGTAATAGCCGTACACAACGCGCTGCCACCAGTCACGGTTACTTAATTCACAGTGTTAAATTAAGAGGGTCCGTGGCAAACCCCTTGAATTAGTAGCGATTATCTATCAAAGGCGTATAGTTCGATTCTTAGAGCATGGAGACAGATCTAAATAATTATTTCATTTATTTTCCGAAAGAGGACAGTGATTACAGATAAAAGTTGCTATAAAATTGAGACATAAAATATGTACAGTACAGGTATAAAATAAAAGTGGAGAAAACAAAGAGATTACACTCACAGTTCCATATTGTTCCTTAGGCAGACCATGCGGCTTTAAGGGGGGAGGAGCCACACGTCTCCATTCATCTGGAGTTCTTGTCAGCACCGACTCTGCAGCTGTTCTGAGCTGGTTTGCCCAGGAAATGCCTTATAGACTTTCCTATGTGACATCACGGAGAGGTGCATTCTGGGTTGATCCCACCTCTCTTATCCAAGTTATGTTTTGGCTACAAAACTTAGATTAGCTATAACTTTATGGGAGAAGCTGGTATGGACTCATCAGTGGTATCATGTTTCCCAGCGTAATGAGCCCATCAAGAAAACATCAAACATCTATGCGATATGACCGTCCATTTGGGCGGAAATCCTATCTCATGTTCTGGACAGGGTAGAACTTCGAAACATACGCGGTATCGAAGCTGGGACCGCTCAGGTTACAAAAATATGATTTCCATATCTCTACTTGGTACGGTTTTCGCAGGGCAGGCTCTTAAAGGGTTACTTCTAACCTTTATTTCAAACAAAGAGTTTTCCTTTCCCGCACTTTTTTTTCCCTCTTTCAGCTGAGGCTGAGAGAAGCCAAATGGGGTGACAGGAAATTGGTTTATGGCACTCGGGGGAAGGGAAGCTGCTGTAGTGTGCAATGTAACTGAGACACTGGCAGGCAGCTTCTCAAAGAAAATGGAGGATTTGTTAGCACATTGCAACAGAAAACATATCTTGCCGACATTGTACATCACACGGACCACCTGGTTCTGCGTGGACTATAGGGGGCTCATCTCCATGACAACCTCTGATGCACACCCGATGCCACGCATCGAGGATCTGCTTGAGCGGTTGTCGAAAGCAAAATACATATCCATCATGGATATGAGTCAGGGATACTGGCAGATTCCCCTGTCAACCACCTGCTCCGTGGACTGGAGGAGTACGCGGTGGCATACCAGGATGACATAGCCATCTTCACTCCCACCTGGGAGGAACATCTTCGGCATCTCCAGGAGGTGCTCAAGCGTCTACACCAGGCAGGCCTGACCATCAAGCCGGGAAAGTGCCAGATGGGCTTGAGCGAGGTCCACTACCTGGGGCACCGGGTAGGCGGGGGTTCCATGAGTCCAGAACCAGAGAAAGTGGATGCAATCATGTCCTGGCCCACCCCCAGGACCAATAAAGAGGTGATGTCCTTCAAGGACAAACCCGCTGATGTGTGTACAGACGCGGGCCGACAGGCCCGGCCTCCTTAGCACCCTCTAAAAGGGGGAGGTGTAATAATACTTGTAATGATGAGTAAGATATGACTTTGCTTGAACATTCCAGAATCTCACATTGTTACAGTACAGATGAGACTCTGCTTGTCACATGGTGCAAATGAGACCCACCCCCCTCTTTTCTGTGTCATACAGTAGTGTATTAGAGAGGCTGTCCGCTACATTACATGAGCTGCAAGTCAGATTATATCACTACAACAAGCAGTTCTTTAACCCCTTCATGACTTTGGTGTATGGATACGTCCATGTGATCCTGCGCTAAAAGGAGCTGAGCACGCAATCGCCGAAGAGTATTCAGCTGACACCAGAATTCACTGCCAGGAGTGGCGCCCGCACGATTCACAGGAGCTTTCAATAAAGTCTCTAAAGCGATGTGGAATTTATAGTGCTATATAAATGAGTAAAATAAATAAATATCTGTAGTGCGTACATGGTATCCCAACAAGGTGTATACAATATATGTAGGGCATACACGGTATCCTAACAAGGTGTACACAATATATGTAGGGTGCACATGGTATCCTAACAAGGTGTACACAATATATGTAGGGCGTACACAGAATCCTAACAAGGTGTACACAATATATGTAGAGCGTATGCGGTATCCTAACAAGGCGTACACAAAATATGTAGGACGTATACGGTATCCTAACAAGGCGTACACAATATATGTAGGACGTACACAGTATACTAACAAGGTGTACACAATATATGTAGGACGTATACGGTATCCTAACAAGGCGTACACAATATATGTAGGACGTATACAGTATCCTAACAAGGCGTACACAATATATGTAGGACGTATACGGTATCCTAACAAGGCGTACACAATATATGTAGGACGTATACGGTATCCTAACAAGGCGTACACAATATATGTAGGGTGTACACGGTATCCTAACAAGGTGTACACAATATATTTAGGGCGTACACAGTATCCTAACAAAGTGCACACAATATATGTAGGACGTACACAGTATCCTAACAAGGTGTACACAATATATGTAGGACGTAAACAGTATCCTAACAAGGCATACACAATATATGTAGGGTGTACACGCTATCCTAATATGGTGTACACAATATATTTAGGGCGTACACAGTAACCTAACAAGGTGTACACAATATATGTAGGACGTACACTGTATCCTAACAAGGTGTACACAGTATATGTAGGGTGTACACAGTATCCTAACAAGGTGTACACAATATATGTAGGGCGTACACAGTAACCTAACAAGGTGTACACAATATATGTAGGACGTACACTGTATCCTAACAAGGTGTACACAATATATGTAGGGCGTACACGGTATCCTAACAAGGTGTACACAATATATGTAGGGCGTACACAGTATCCTAACAAAGTGCACACAATATATGTAGGGCGTACACAGTATCCTAACAAAGTGCACACAATATATGTAGGACGTACACTGTATCCTAACAAGGTGTACACAATATATGTAGGGCGTACACAGTATCCTAACAAGGTGTACACAATATATGTAGGATGTACACGCTATCCTAACATGGTGTACACAATATATTTAGGGCGTACACGGTATCCTAACAAGGTGTACACAATATATGTAGGGCGTACACAGTATCCTAACAAAGTGCACACAATATATGTAGGACATACACAGTATCCTAACTAGGTGTACACAATATGTGTAGGGTGTACACGGTATCCTAACAAGGTGTACACAATATATGTAGGGCGTACACGGTATCCAAACAAGGTGTACACAATATATGTAGGGCATACACGGTATCCCAACAAGGTGTACACAATATATGTAGGGCGTACACAGTATCCTAACAAGGTGTACACAATATATGTAGGGAGTACACAGTATCCTAACAAGGTGTACACAATATATGTAGGGCGTACACGGTATCCTAACAAGGTGTACACAATATATGTAGGGAGTACACGGTATCCCAACAAGGTGTACACAATATATGTAGGGCGTACACAGTATCCTAACAAGGTGTACACAATATATATAGGGCGTACACAGTATCCTAACAAGGTGTACACAATATATGTAGGGAGTACACGGTATCCCAACAAGGTGTACACAATATATGTAGGGCGTACACAGTATCCTAACAAGGTGGGATGAAACTGAATGGGAGGAGACACAGATTAGATATTAGAAAAAACTTTTTGACAGTTAGAGTGATCAATGAGTGGAACAGGCTGCCACGAGAAGTGGTGAGTTCTCCTTCAACGGAAGTCTTCAAACAGAGGCTGGACAGACATCTGACTGGGATGATTTAGCGAATCCTGCTTTGAGCAGGGGGTTGGACCAGATGGCCCAGGAGGTCCCTTCCAACTCTACGATTCTATAAGGTGTACACAGTATATATAGGGGTACACAGCATCCTAACAAGGTCTACACAATATATGTAGGATGTACACAGTATCCTAACAAGGTGTGCACCATATATTTAGGGAGTACACAGTATCCTAACAAGGTCTACACCATATATGTAGGGAGTACACAGTATCCTAACAAGGTGTACACAATATATGTAGAGCACACACAGTCTCCTAACAAGGTGTGCACCATATATGTAGGACGTACACAGTATACTAACAAGGTGTACACAATATATGTAGGACGTACACAGTATCCTAACAAGGTGTACACAAAATATGTAGGACATACACAGTATACTAACAAGGTGTATACAATATATGTAGGGCGTACACAGTATCCTAACAAGGTGTACACAATATATGTAGGGAGTACACAGTATCCTAACAAGGTGCACACAATATATGTAGGACGTACACAGTATACTAACAAGGTGTACACAATATATGTAGGGCGTACACAGTATCCTAACAAGGTGTACACAATATATGTAGGACATACACAGTATACTAACAAGGTGTATACAATATATGTAGGGCGTACACAGTATCCTAACAAGGTGTACACAATATATGTAGGACGTACACAGTATACTAACAAGGTGTATACAATATATGTAGGGCGTACACAGTATCCTAACAAGGTGTATACAATATATGTAGGGAGTACACAGTATCCTAACAAGGTGTACACAATATATGTAGGGAGTACACAGTATACTAACAAGGTGTATACAATATATGTAGGGCGTACACAGTATCCTAACAAGGTGTACACAATATATGTAGGACGTACACAGTATACTAACAAGGTGTATACAATATATGTAGGGCGTACACAGTATCCTAACAAGGTGTACACAATATATGTAGGACGTACACAGTATACTAACAAGGTGTACACAATATATGTAGGGAGTACACAGTATCCTAACAAGGTGTACACAATATATGTAGGGCGTACACAGTATCCTAACAAGGTGTACACAATATATGTAGGGAGTACACAGTATCCTAACAAGGTGTACATAATATATGTAGGGCGTACACAGTATACTAACAAGGTGTACACAATATATGTAGGACGTAAACAGTATCCTAACAAGGCATACACAATATATGTAGGGTGTACACGCTATCCTAATATGGTGTACACAATATATTTAGGGCGTACACAGTAACCTAACAAGGTGTACACAATATATGTAGGACGTACACTGTATCCTAACAAGGTGTACACAGTATATGTAGGGTGTACACAGTATCCTAACAAGGTGTACACAATATATGTAGGACGTACACAGTATACTAACAAGGTGTACACAATATATGTAGGGCGTACACAGTATCCTAACAAGGTGTACACAATATATGTAGGACGTACACAGTATACTAACAAGGTGTACACAATATATGTAGGGAGTACACAGTATACTAACAAGGTGTACACAATATATGTAGGACGTACACAGTATACTAACAAGGTGTACACAATATATGTAGGGCGTACACAGTATCCTAACAAGGTGTACACAATATATGTAGGACGTACACAGTATCCTAACAAGGTGTACACAATATATGTAGGGCGTACACAGTATCCTAACAAGGTGTACACAATATATGTAGGACGTACACAGTATCCTAACAAGGTGTACACAATATATGTAGGGCGTACACAGTATACTAACAAGGTGTATACAATATATGTAGGACGTACACAGTATCCTAACAAGGTGTACACAATATATGTAGGGCGTACACAGTATCCTAACAAGGTGTACACAATATATGTAGGGAGTACACAGTATCCTAACAAGGTGTACACAATATATGTAGGGAGTACACAGTATCCTAACAAGGTGTACACAATATATGTAGGGCGTACACAGTATCCTAACAAGGTGTACACAATATATGTAGGGCGTACACAGTATCCTAACAAGGTGTACACAATATATGTAGGGAGTACACAGTATCCTAACAAGGTGTACACAATATATGTAGGACGTACACAGTATCCTAACAAGGGGTACACAATATATGTAGGACGTACACAGTATCCTAACAAGGTGTACACAATATATGTAGGACGTACACAGTATACTAACAAGGTGTACACAATATATGTAGGACGTACACAGTATACTAACAAGGTGTACACAATATATGTAGGGCGTACACAGTATCCTAACAAGGTGTACACAATATATGTAGGGCGTACACAGTATCCTAACAAGGTGTACACAATATATGTAGGGAGTACACAGTATCCTAACAAGGTGTACACAATATATGTAGGACGTACACAGTATACTAACAAGGTGTACACAATATATGTAGGGCATACACAGTATCCTAACAAGGTGTACACAATATATGTAGGACGTACACAGTATACAAACAAGCTGTACACAATATATGTAGGGAGTACACAGTATCCTAACAAGGTGTACACAATATATGTAGGACGTACACAGTATACTAACAAGGTGTACACAATATATGTAGGGAGTACACAGTATACTAACAAGGTGTACACAATATATGTAGGATGTACACAGTATCCTAACAAGGTGTACACAATATATGTAGGACGTACACAGTATCCTAACAAGGTGTACACAATATATGTAGGACGTACACAGTATACTAACAAGGTGTACACAATATATGTAGGGCGTACACAGTATCCTAACAAGGTGTACACAATATATGTAGGACGTACACAGTATCCTAACAAGGTCTACACAATATATGTAGGGAGTACACAGTATCCTAACAAGGTGTACACAATATATGCAGGGCGTACACAGTATCCTAACAAGGTGTACACAATATATGTAGGGAGTACACAGTATCCTAACAAGGTGTACACAATATATGTAGGACGTACACAGTATACTAACAAGGTGTACACAATATATGTAGGGCGTACACAGTATCCTAACAAGGTGTACACAATATATGTAGGACGTACTCAGTATCCTAACAAGGTGTACACAATATATGTAGGGCGTACACAGTATCCTAACAAGGTGTACACAATATATGTAGGACGTACACAGTATCCTAACAAGGTGTACACAATATATGTAGGGCGTACACAGTATACTAACAAGGTGTATACAATATATGTAGGACGTACACAGTATCCTAACAAGGTGTACACAATATATGTAGGGCGTACACAGTATCCTAACAAGGTGTACACAATATATGTAGGGAGTACACAGTATCCTAACAAGGTGTACACAATATATGTAGGGAGTACACAGTATCCTAACAAGGTGTACACAATATATGTAGGGCGTACACAGTATCCTAACAAGGTGTACACAATATATGTAGGGCGTACACAGTATCCTAACAAGGTGTACACAATATATGTAGGGAGTACACAGTATCCTAACAAGGTGTACACAATATATGTAGGATGTACACAGTATCCTAACAAGGGGTACACAATATGTGTAGGACGTACACAGTATCCTAACAAGGTGTACACAATATATGTAGGACGTACACAGTATACTAACAAGGTGTACACAATATATGTAGGACGTACACAGTATACTAACAAGGTGTACACAATATATGTAGGGCGTACACAGTATCCTAACAAGGTGTACACAATATATGTAGGGCGTACACAGTATCCTAACAAGGTGTACACAATATATGTAGGGAGTACACAGTATCCTAACAAGGTGTACACAATATATGTAGGACGTACACAGTATACTAACAAGGTGTACACAATATATGTAGGGCGTACACAGTATCCTAACAAGGTGTACACAATATATGTAGGACGTACACAGTATACAAACAAGCTGTACACAATATATGTAGGGAGTACACAGTATCCTAACAAGGTGTACACAATATATGTAGGACGTACACAATATACTAACAAGGTATACACAATATATGTAGGGAGTACACACTATACTAACAAGGTGTACACAATATATGTAGGATGTACACAGTATCCTAGCAAGGTGTACACAATATATGTAGGACGTACACAGTATCCTAACAAGGTGTACACAATATATGTAGGGCGTACACAGTATCCTAACAAGGTGTACACAATATATGTAGGACGTACACAGTATCCTAACAAGGTGTACACAATATATGTAGGGCGTACACAGTATCCTAACAAGGTGTACACAATATATGTAGGACGTACACAGTATCCTAACAAGGTGTACACAATATATGTAGGGCGTACACAGTATACTAACAAGGTGTATACAATATATGTAGGACGTACACAGTATCCTAACAAGGTGTACACAATATATGTAGGGCGTACACAGTATCCTAACAAGGTGTACACAATATATGTAGGGAGTACACAGTATCCTAACAAGGTGTACACAATATATGTAGGGAGTACACAGTATCCTAACAAGGTGTACACAATATATGTAGGGCGTACACAGTATCCTAACAAGGTGTACACAATATATGTAGGGCGTACACAGTATCCTAACAAGGTGTACACAATATATGTAGGGAGTACACAGTATCCTAACAAGGTGTACACAATATATGTAGGACGTACACAGTATCCTAACAAGGGGTACACAATATATGTAGGACGTACACAGTATCCTAACAAGGTGTACACAATATATGTAGGACGTACACAGTATACTAACAAGGTGTACACAATATATGTAGGACGTACACAGTATACTAACAAGGTGTACACAATATATGTAGGGCGTACACAGTATCCTAACAAGGTGTACACAATATATGTAGGGAGTACACAGTATCCTAACAAGGTGTACACAATATATGTAGGATGTACACAGTATACTAGCAAGGTGTACACAATATATGTAGGGCGTACACAGTATCCTAACAAGGTGTACACAATATATGTAGGACGTACACAGTATACAAACAAGCTGTACACAATATATGTAGGGAGTACACAGTATCCTAACAAGGTGTACACAATATATGTAGGACGTACACAGTATACTAACAAGGTGTACACAATATATGTAGGGAGTACACAGTATACTAACAAGGTGTACACAATATATGTAGGATGTACACAGTATCCTAACAAGGTGTACACAATATATGTAGGACGTACACAGTATCCTAACAAGGTGTACACAATATATGTAGGACGTACACAGTATACTAACAAGGTGTACACAATATATGTAGGGCGTACACAGTATCCTAACAAGGTGTACACAATATATGTAGGACGTACACAGTATCCTAACAAGGTCTACACAATATATGTAGGGAGTACACAGTATCCTAACAAGGTGTACACAATATATGCAGGGCGTACACAGTATCCTAACAAGGTGTACACAATATATGTAGGGAGTACACAGTATCCTAACAAGGTGTACACAATATATGTAGGACGTACACAGTATACTAACAAGGTGTACACAATATATGTAGGGCGTACACAGTATCCTAACAAGGTGTACACAATATATGTAGGACGTACACAGTATACTAACAAGGTGTACACAATATATGTAGGACGTACACAGTATACTAACAAGGTGTACACAATATATGTAGGGCGTACACAGTATCCTAACAAGGTCTACACAATATATGTAGGGAGTACACAGTATCCTAACAAGGTGTACACAATATATGCAGGGCGTACACAGTATCCTAACAAGGTGTACACACTATATGTAGGGAGTACACAGTATCCTAACAAGGTGTACACAATATATGTAGGACGTACACAGTATCCTAACAAGGTGTACACAATATATGTAGGACGTACACAGTATACTAACAAGGTGTACACAATATATGTAGGACGTACACAGTATACTAACAAGGTGTACACAATATATGTAGGGCGTACACAGTATCCTAACAAGGTGTACACAATATATGTAGGGAGTACACAGTATCCTAACAAGGTGTACACAATATATGTAGGACGTACACAGTATACTAACAAGGTGTACACAATATATGTAGGGCGTACACAGTATCCTAACAAGGTGTACACAATATATGTAGGACGTACACAGTATACTAACAAGCTGTACACAATATATGTAGGGAGTACACAGTATCCTAACAAGGTGTACACAATATATGTAGGACGTACACAGTATCCTAACAAGGTGTACACAATATATGCAGGGCGTACACAGTATCCTAACAAGGTGTACACAATATATGTAGGGAGTACACAGTATCCTAACAAGGTGTACACAATATATGTAGGACGTACACAGTATCCTAACAAGGTGTACACAATATATGTAGGACGTACACAGTATACTAACAAGGTGTACACAATATATGTAGGACGTACACAGTATACTAACAAGGTGTACACAATATATGTAGGGCGTACACAGTATCCTAACAAGGTGTACACAATATATGTAGGGCGTACACAGTATCCTAACAAGGTGTACACAATATATGTAGGGAGTACACAGTATCCTAACAAGGTGTACACAATATATGTAGGACGTACACAGTATACTAACAAGGTGTACACAATATATGTAGGGCGTACACAGTATCCTAACAAGGTGTACACAATATATGTAGGACGTACACAGTATACTAACAAGCTGTACACAATATATGTAGGGAGTACACAGTATCCTAACAAGGTGTACACAATATATGTAGGATGTACACAGTATACTAACAAGGTGTACACAATATACTGTATGTAGGGAGTACACAGTATACTAACAAGGTGTACACAATATATGTAGGATGTACACAGTATACTAACAAGCTGTACACAATATATGTAGGGAGTACACAGTATACTAACAAGGTGTACACAATATATGTAGGGAGTACACAGTATACTAACAAGGTGTACACAATATATGTAGGACGTACACAGTATACTAACAAGGTGTACACAATATATGTAGGGCGTACACAGTATACTAACAAGGTGTACACAATATATGTAGGGAGTACACAGTATACTAACAAGGTGTACACAATATATGTAGGACGTACACAGTATACTAACAAGGTGTACACAATATATGTAGGGCGTACACAGTATACTAACAAGGTGTACACAATATATGTAGGGAGTACACAGTATACTAACAAGGTGTACACAATATATGTAGGACGTACACAGTATACTAACAAGGTGTACACAATACATGTAGGGCGTACACGGTATCCTAACAAGGTGTACACAATATATGTAGGATGTACACAGTATACTAACAAGGTGTACACAATATATGTAGGGCGTACACAGTATCCTAACAAGGTGTACAAAATATATGTAGGACGTACACAGTATCCTAACAAGGTGTACACAATATATGTAGGGAGTACACAGTATCCTAACAAGGTGTACACAATATATGTAGGACGTACACAGTATACTAACAAGGTGTACACAATATATGTAGGGAGTACACAGTATACTAACAAGGTGTACACAATATATGTAGGATGTACACAGTATCCTAACAAGGTGTACACAATATATGTAGGGCATACACAGTATCCTAACAAGGTGTACACAATATATGTAGGACGTACACAGTATCCTAACAAGGTCTACACAATATATGTAGGGAGTACACAGTATCCTAACAAGGTGTACACAATATATGCAGGGCGTACACAGTATCCTAACAAGGTGTACACAATATATGTAGGGAGTACACAGTATCCTAACAAGGTGTACACAATATATGTAGGACGTACACAGTATACTAACAAGGTGTACACAATATATGTAGGGCGTACACAGTATCCTAACAAGGTGTACACAATATATGTAGGACGTACACAGTATACTAACAAGGTGTACACAATATATGTAGGACGTACACAGTATACTAACAAGGTGTACACAATATATGTAGGGCGTACACAGTATCCTAACAAGGTCTACACAATATATGTAGGGAGTACACAGTATCCTAACAAGGTGTACACAATATATGCAGGGCGTACACAGTATCCTAACAAGGTGTACACAATATATGTAGGGAGTACACAGTATCCTAACAAGGTGTACACAATATATGTAGGACGTACACAGTATCCTAACAAGGTGTACACAATATATGTAGGACGTACACAGTATACTAACAAGGTGTACACAATATATGTAGGACGTACACAGTATACTAACAAGGTGTACACAATATATGTAGGGCGTACACAGTATCCTAACAAGGTGTACACAATATATGTAGGGCGTACACAGTATCCTAACAAGGTGTACACAATATATGTAGGGAGTACACAGTATCCTAACAAGGTGTACACAATATATGTAGGACGTACACAGTATACTAACAAGGTGTACACAATATATGTAGGGCGTACACAGTATCCTAACAAGGTGTACACAATATATGTAGGACGTACACAGTATACTAACAAGCTGTACACAATATATGTAGGGAGTACACAGTATCCTAACAAGGTGTACACAATATATGTAGGACGTACACAGTATACTAACAAGGTGTACACAATATACTGTATGTAGGGAGTACACAGTATACTAACAAGGTGTACACAATATATGTAGGATGTACACAGTATACTAACAAGCTGTACACAATATATGTAGGGAGTACACAGTATACTAACAAGGTGTACACAATATATGTAGGGAGTACACAGTATACTAACAAGGTGTACACAATATATGTAGGACGTACACAGTATACTAACAAGGTGTACACAATATATGTAGGGTGTACACAGTATACTAACAAGGTGTACACAATATATGTAGGGAGTACACAGTATACTAACAAGGTGTACACAATATATGTAGGACGTACACAGTATACTAACAAGGTGTACACAATATATGTAGGGCGTACACAGTATACTAACAAGGTGTACACAATATATGTAGGGAGTACACAGTATACTAACAAGGTGTACACAATATATGTAGGACGTACACAGTATACTAACAAGGTGTACACAATATATGTAGGGCGTACACAGTATACTAACAAGGTGTACACAATATATGTAGGGAGTACACAGTATACTAACAAGGTGTACACAATATATGTAGGACGTACACAGTATACTAACAAGGTGTACACAATATATGTAGGGCGTACACGGTATCCTAACAAGGTGTACACAATATATGTAGGATGTACACAGTATACTAACAAGGTGTACACAATATATGTAGGGCGTACACAGTATCCTAACAAGGTGTACAAAATATATGTAGGACGTACACAGTATACAAACAAGCTGTACACAATATATGTAGGGAGTACACAGTATCCTAACAAGGTGTACACAATATATGTAGGACGTACACAGTATACTAACAAGGTGTACACAATATATGTAGGGAGTACACAGTATACTAACAAGGTGTACACAATATATGTAGGATGTACACAGTATCCTAACAAGGTGTACACAATATATGTAGGACGTACACAGTATCCTAACAAGGTGTACACAATATATGTAGGACGTACACAGTATACTAACAAGGTGTACACAATATATGTAGGGCATACACAGTATCCTAACAAGGTGTACACAATATATGTAGGACGTACACAGTATCCTAACAAGGTCTACACAATATATGTAGGGAGTACACAGTATCCTAACAAGGTGTACACAATATATGCAGGGCGTACACAGTATCCTAACAAGGTGTACACAATATATGTAGGGAGTACACAGTATCCTAACAAGGTGTACACAATATATGTAGGACGTACACAGTATACTAACAAGGTGTACACAATATATGTAGGGCGTACACAGTATCCTAACAAGGTGTACACAATATATGTAGGACGTACACAGTATACTAACAAGGTGTACACAATATATGTAGGACGTACACAGTATACTAACAAGGTGTACACAATATATGTAGGGCGTACACAGTATCCTAACAAGGTCTACACAATATATGTAGGGAGTACACAGTATCCTAACAAGGTGTACACAATATATGCAGGGCGTACACAGTATCCTAACAAGGTGTACACAATATATGTAGGGAGTACACAGTATCCTAACAAGGTGTACACAATATATGTAGGACGTACACAGTATCCTAACAAGGTGTACACAATATATGTAGGACGTACACAGTATACTAACAAGGTGTACACAATATATGTAGGACGTACACAGTATACTAACAAGGTGTACACAATATATGTAGGGCGTACACAGTATCCTAACAAGGTGTACACAATATATGTAGGGCGTACACAGTATCCTAACAAGGTGTACACAATATATGTAGGGAGTACACAGTATCCTAACAAGGTGTACACAATATATGTAGGACGTACACAGTATACTAACAAGGTGTACACAATATATGTAGGGCGTACACAGTATCCTAACAAGGTGTACACAATATATGTAGGACGTACACAGTATACTAACAAGCTGTACACAATATATGTAGGGAGTACACAGTATCCTAACAAGGTGTACACAATATATGTAGGACGTACACAGTATACTAACAAGGTGTACACAATATACTGTATGTAGGGAGTACACAGTATACTAACAAGGTGTACACAATATATGTAGGATGTACACAGTATACTAACAAGCTGTACACAATATATGTAGGGAGTACACAGTATACTAACAAGGTGTACACAATATATGTAGGGAGTACACAGTATACTAACAAGGTGTACACAATATATGTAGGACGTACACAGTATACTAACAAGGTGTACACAATATATGTAGGGTGTACACAGTATACTAACAAGGTGTACACAATATATGTAGGGAGTACACAGTATACTAACAAGGTGTACACAATATATGTAGGACGTACACAGTATACTAACAAGGTGTACACAATATATGTAGGGCGTACACAGTATACTAACAAGGTGTACACAATATATGTAGGGAGTACACAGTATACTAACAAGGTGTACACAATATATGTAGGACGTACACAGTATACTAACAAGGTGTACACAATATATGTAGGGCGTACACGGTATCCTAACAAGGTGTACACAATATATGTAGGACGTACACAGTATACTAACAAGGTGTACACAATATATGTAGGGAGTACACAGTATACTAACAAGGTGTACACAATATATGTAGGACGTACACAGTATACTAACAAGGTGTACACAATATATGTAGGGCGTACACAGTATACTAACAAGGTGTACACAATATATGTAGGACGTACACAGTATCCTAACAAGATGTACACAATATATGTAGGGCGTACACAGTATCCTAACAAGGTGTACACAATATATGTAGGATGTACACAGTATACTAACAAGCTGTACACAATATATGTAGGGAGTACACAGTATACTAACAAGGTGTACACAATATATGTAGGGAGTACACAGTATCCTAACAAGGTGTACACAATATATGTAGGGAGTACACAGTATCCTAACAAGGTGTACACAATATATGTAGGGCGTACACAGTATCCTAACAAGGTGTACACAATATATGTAGGACGTACACAGTATACTAACAAGGTGTACACAATATATGTAGGACGTACACAGTATACTAACAAGGTGTACACAATATATGTAGGGCGTACACAGTGTCCTAACAAGGTGTACACAATATATGTAGGGCGTACACAGTATCCTAACAAGGTGTACACAATATATGTAGGGAGTACACAGTATCCTAACAAGGTGTACACAATATATGTAGGACGTACACAGTATACTAACAAGGTGTACACAATATATGTAGGGCGTACACAGTATACTAACAAGGTGTACACAATATATGTAGGACGTACACAGTATCCTAACAAGATGTACACAATATATGTAGGGCGTACACAGTATCCTAACAAGGTGTACACAATATATGTAGGATGTACACAGTATACTAACAAGGTGTACACAATATATGTAGGGAGTACACTGTATCCTAACAAGGTGTACACAATATATGTAGGGAGTACACAGTATCCTAACAAGGTGTACACAATATATGTAGGGAGTACACAGTATACTAACAAGGTGTACACAATATATGTAGGGCGTACACGGTATCCTAACAAGGTGTACAAAATATATGTAGGACGTACACAGTATACTAACAAGGTGTACACAATATATGTAGGGCGTACACAGTATACTAACAAGGTGTACACAATATATGTAGGACGTACACAGTATACTAACAAGGTGTACACAATATATGTAGGGCGTACACAGTATACTAACAAGGTGTACACAATATATGTAGGGCGTACACAGTATACTAACAAGGTGTACACAATATATGTAGGGCGTACACGGTATCCTAACAAGGTGTACAAAATATATGTAGGACGTACACAGTATACTAACAAGGTGTACACAATATATGTAGGGCGTACACAGTATACTAACAAGGTGTACACAATATATGTAGGGCGTACACAGTATACTAACAAGGTGTACACAATATATGTAGGGCGTACACGGTATCCTAACAAGGTGTACAAAATATATGTAGGACGTACACAGTATACTAACAAGGTGTACACAATATATGTAGGGCGTACACAGTATACTAACAAGGTGTACACAATATATGTAGGACGTACACAGTATACTAACAAGGTGTACACAATATATGTAGAGCGTACACAGTATCCTAACAAGGTGTACACAATATATGTAGGGAGTACACAGTATACTAACAAGGTGTACACAATATATGTAGGGCGTACACGGTATCCTAACAAGGTGTACAAAATATATGTAGGACGTACACAGTATACTAACAAGGTGTACACAATATATGTAGGGCGTACACAGTATACTAACAAGGTGTACACAATATATGTAGGACGTACACAGTATACTAACAAGGTGTACACAATATATGTAGGACGTACACAGTATACTAACAAGGTGTACACAATATATGTAGGGCGTACACAGTATACTAACAAGGTGTACACAATATATGTAGGGCGTACACAGTATCCTAACAAGGTGTACACATTATATGTAGGGCGTACATGGTATCCTCACAAGGTGTATACAATATATGTAGGGCGTACACAGTATCCTAACAAGGTGTACACAATATATGTAGGGCGTACACAGAAATCTAACAAGGTGTACACAATATATGTAGGGCGTACACAGTATACTAACAAGGTGTACACAATATATGTAGTGTGTACACAGTATACTAACAAGGTGTACACAATATATGTAGGGCGTACACAGTATACTAACAAGGTGTACACAATATACTGTATGTAGGGAGTACACAGTATACTAACAAGGTGTACACAATATATGTAGGATGTACACAGTATACTAACAAGCTGTACACAATATATGTAGGGAGTACACAGTATACTAACAAGGTGTACACAATATATGTAGGGAGTACACAGTATACTAACAAGGTGTACACAATATATGTAGGACGTACACAGTATACTAACAAGGTGTACACAATATATGTAGGGTGTACACAGTATACTAACAAGGTGTACACAATATATGTAGGGAGTACACAGTATACTAACAAGGTGTACACAATATATGTAGGACGTACACAGTATACTAACAAGGTGTACACAATATATGTAGGGCGTACACAGTATACTAACAAGGTGTACACAATATATGTAGGGAGTACACAGTATACTAACAAGGTGTACACAATATATGTAGGACGTACACAGTATACTAACAAGGTGTACACAATATATGTAGGGCGTACACGGTATCCTAACAAGGTGTACACAATATATGTAGGACGTACACAGTATACTAACAAGGTGTACACAATATATGTAGGGAGTACACAGTATACTAACAAGGTGTACACAATATATGTAGGACGTACACAGTATACTAACAAGGTGTACACAATATATGTAGGGCGTACACAGTATACTAACAAGGTGTACACAATATATGTAGGACGTACACAGTATCCTAACAAGATGTACACAATATATGTAGGGCGTACACAGTATCCTAACAAGGTGTACACAATATATGTAGGATGTACACAGTATACTAACAAGCTGTACACAATATATGTAGGGAGTACACAGTATACTAACAAGGTGTACACAATATATGTAGGGAGTACACAGTATCCTAACAAGGTGTACACAATATATGTAGGGAGTACACAGTATCCTAACAAGGTGTACACAATATATGTAGGGCGTACACAGTATCCTAACAAGGTGTACACAATATATGTAGGACGTACACAGTATACTAACAAGGTGTACACAATATATGTAGGACGTACACAGTATACTAACAAGGTGTACACAATATATGTAGGGCGTACACAGTGTCCTAACAAGGTGTACACAATATATGTAGGGCGTACACAGTATCCTAACAAGGTGTACACAATATATGTAGGGAGTACACAGTATCCTAACAAGGTGTACACAATATATGTAGGACGTACACAGTATACTAACAAGGTGTACACAATATATGTAGGGCGTACACAGTATACTAACAAGGTGTACACAATATATGTAGGACGTACACAGTATCCTAACAAGATGTACACAATATATGTAGGGCGTACACAGTATCCTAACAAGGTGTACACAATATATGTAGGATGTACACAGTATACTAACAAGGTGTACACAATATATGTAGGGAGTACACTGTATCCTAACAAGGTGTACACAATATATGTAGGGAGTACACAGTATCCTAACAAGGTGTACACAATATATGTAGGGAGTACACAGTATACTAACAAGGTGTACACAATATATGTAGGGCGTACACGGTATCCTAACAAGGTGTACAAAATATATGTAGGACGTACACAGTATACTAACAAGGTGTACACAATATATGTAGGGCGTACACAGTATACTAACAAGGTGTACACAATATATGTAGGACGTACACAGTATACTAACAAGGTGTACACAATATATGTAGGGCGTACACAGTATACTAACAAGGTGTACACAATATATGTAGGGCGTACACAGTATACTAACAAGGTGTACACAATATATGTAGGGCGTACACGGTATCCTAACAAGGTGTACAAAATATATGTAGGACGTACACAGTATACTAACAAGGTGTACACAATATATGTAGGGCGTACACAGTATACTAACAAGGTGTACACAATATATGTAGGGCGTACACAGTATACTAACAAGGTGTACACAATATATGTAGGGCGTACACGGTATCCTAACAAGGTGTACAAAATATATGTAGGACGTACACAGTATACTAACAAGGTGTACACAATATATGTAGGGCGTACACAGTATACTAACAAGGTGTACACAATATATGTAGGACGTACACAGTATACTAACAAGGTGTACACAATATATGTAGAGCGTACACAGTATCCTAACAAGGTGTACACAATATATGTAGGGAGTACACAGTATACTAACAAGGTGTACACAATATATGTAGGGCGTACACGGTATCCTAACAAGGTGTACAAAATATATGTAGGACGTACACAGTATACTAACAAGGTGTACACAATATATGTAGGGCGTACACAGTATACTAACAAGGTGTACACAATATATGTAGGACGTACACAGTATACTAACAAGGTGTACACAATATATGTAGGACGTACACAGTATACTAACAAGGTGTACACAATATATGTAGGGCGTACACAGTATACTAACAAGGTGTACACAATATATGTAGGGCGTACACAGTATCCTAACAAGGTGTACACATTATATGTAGGGCGTACATGGTATCCTCACAAGGTGTATACAATATATGTAGGGCGTACACAGTATCCTAACAAGGTGTACACAATATATGTAGGGCGTACACAGAAATCTAACAAGGTGTACACAATATATGTAGGGCGTACACAGTATACTAACAAGGTGTACACAATATATGTAGTGTGTACACAGTATACTAACAAGGTGTACACAATATATGTAGGGCGTACACAGTATACTAACAAGGTGTACACAATATATGTAGGGCGTACACAGTATCCTAAAAAGGTGTACATACTATATGCAGGGCGTACACGGTATCCTAACAAGGTGTACACAATATATGTAGGGCGTACACAGTATCCTAACAAGGTGTACACAATATATGTAGGGCGTACACAGTATCCTAACAAGGTGTACACAATATATGTAGGACGTACACAGTATACTAACAAGGTGTACACAATATATGTAGGGCGTACACAGTATACTAACAAGGTGTACACAATATATGTAGGGCGTACACAGTATCCTAACAAGGTGTACACATTATATGTAGGGCGTACATGGTATCCTAACAAGGAGTACACAATATATGTAGGGCGTACACAGTATCCTAACAAGGTGTACACAATATATGTAGGGCGTACACAGTATACTAACAAGGTGTACACAATATATGTAGGGCGTACACAGTATACTAACAAGGTGTACACAATATATGTAGGGCGTACACAGTATCCTAACAAGGTGTACACATTATATGTAGGGCGTACATGGTATCCTAACAAGGAGTACACAATATATGTAGGGCGTACACAGTATCCTAACAAGGTGTACACAATATATGTAGGGCGTACACAGTATCCTAACAAGGTGTACACAATATATGTAGGGCGTACACAGTATCCTAACAAGGTGTACACAATATATGTAGGACGTACACAGTATACTAACAAGGTGTACACAATATATGTAGGGCGTACACAGTATACTAACAAGGTGTACACAATATATGTAGGGCGTACACAGTATACTAACAAGGTGTACACAATATATGTAGGGCGTACACAGTATCCTAACAAGGTGTACACATTATATGTAGGGCGTACATGGTATCCTAACAAGGAGTACACAATATATGTAGGGCGTACACAGTATCCTAACAAGGTGTACACAATATATGTAGGGCGTACACAGTATCCTAACAAGGTGTGCACCATATATGAAGGGCAAAAAAAATCAAATGAGTGGGCACCATCCAACTATACCACAGGAGTATATTAATGCAGGGATCACCACATGCAAGTAAACTAGATCAATGAACGAGAGAAGAAAAAAGACTATGCATATATGTGGGATCACCACGCATGAAACAATTATATGAAAAATATAAATTTTTATTGATTGCACAGAAGCAGCAAAAAAACACCACACATTAAAAACAATTAAAACAATCTAGTCAGCATGTAAACCGCTGGCTGTAGAATATTCAGGCACTGATATAAATCAATCAAGCTATTAATAAAGCTCCATATGATACAGACAGTACAATGGGAGCAATGAAAGGAAACAATCAAAAATGACTGGACATATTATTGTAACCCTATAGTGATAAATTGCACTAAATGCATAACAAGCAGCAGGGAATAACAGTCAACAATCCCTGATAAGAGCCCTGCAGTGTTTGGTAAATACCTGATGGAAAAAGGTACAAAAACATGGGTAACAGATGAAGTTCCTCATGGGGTAAACTCACTCTTCAAAAGAGCCACTAAGGCTCCAAAGGAAAAAGGCTAATGATGTGCAATAATTCCGCACCCCAAACTGGAGTGCAATACATCACCCAAGAGCAAAATAGTAGGAAAGTCCAGTCAGAGTCGCCCCAACGTCTGTGTAAAGTGCCAGCAGCCACAGCGGGATACAGTAACCCACGCGTTCCGACACCGCAGGTGTCTTTCTCAAGGTGAGTGCATGGTATCCTAACAAGGTGTACTGTTATGAGTTCATTTTCTCCTGCACCTCTGATGTCTGAGGGTGATCTGGATGGGAGGAATCTATCATCTGATCAGATAGAACATGATTGGACATCCGGAATTAATGAGTGGCTATAAGTCAGCCGACGCCCTGCTGGGGTGCTGGTGATACTTTCAGCTCTGAGCTCTTGTTTCCAGTTCAAGTTTCTGTCTGCTAAAAGCTAAGTGTTGCTCTGTTATTTTTCCTTGAGATATTATCTGCTTACTTAGTGTTTGTTTTCAGCCTGCCCTAGTTTGGACGGGCTGAACTCCAGTTTGTCTCTGATCAGTAGATCTTTTGGCTCTGTTTTCAGAATATACCTAAGTGCTGATATAGTTATTTTGAAGTCTAGTGACTTCAGGGCTCTTTTTTATCAGACGTGTTGGACAAGATTTTGATAGGGTTTTTTGCGGATTGCAGCCAGCATCTTTTCTGTCCTGTCCTATCTAGTTAGTTGGGCCCCATCGTTTGCTCAGCCTGTCTTTCTTTCTGTGTTTGTGTTTTCATCTGTTTTTCACCGACAATACATGTTGGGGGCTGTCTATTGCTTTGGGGTCTGCTCTGGGGCAGTTTAGATTTCCCCTTTCTTTCTTTAGGCTTATGTAGTCCTCCGGCTGTGACGAGGGGCCTAGGGCATCGTAGGAGCCCCCCACGGCTACTGTTAGTTGTGGTGTACAGGATTAGGGGTCTGCGATCCGCTAGTTACCAACCTCTATGGTTTTCTGGACTTAGCCTTTGTTTTTTGTTTTTTCCTCCTCCGGTGACTCAATCATAATAGAATCACCAGCCTTACCGCAGATTCTAGGGTACTCAATAGCAGGAAGGAATTGTAAAAAAAAAAAAGTGTCAGAGTTTTTTTGTGTATATTTTTTCCTCTATTTCTCTGAGGCCGTTGGGGGAATTTTTTCTCAATGGAGATTGAGCAATTGTCTGATCGTGTGGAGCAGCTTACTGCTGAAGTGCGGTGAATTTCCGCCTATCTTGCTCATTCACATGCTGCTGAACCAAAGATCCCTACTCCTGATGTGTTTTTTGGGATCGGTCTAAATTTTTGAATTTTAAGAATAATTGTAAATTATTTTTTGCTTTGAGGCCTAACTCATCAGGGAGCTCTGCGCAGCAGGTTAGAATTGTCATCTCTCTGCTGCGCGGCGATCCCCAGGATTGGGCGTTTTCTTTGAAACCTGATGATCCTATCCTGACTAATGTGAACGCATTTTTCCAAGCCTTGGGGTTGTTGTATGATGAACCTAATGCTATTGGTGAGGCTGAAAAGGCCCTGTTGGCATTGAGCCAGGGTCGGGATTCTGCAGAGTTGTACTGTCAAAAATTCCAAAAGTGGGCGGTCCTTACTACCTGGAATCATGGTGCTTTGGCGGCCCTCTTTCGGAAGGGTTTGTCAGAAACAATAAAAGATACCATGGTGGGATTTCCTGTTCCCTCTGGTCTTGACGATTCTATGTCATTAGCCATTCAGGTTGATCGGCGTTTGCGTGAACGCAAAACTGCACGAGAGGTGTTGCCACCTGTTGAACAAATGTCTGAACCTATGCAATGTGATAGAGTTTTGTCTATGGGGGCAACGTCAGGAGTTCAGAAGGCGTAATAAGCTGTGTTTTTTTTGTGGAGATGCCTCTCATATGATTTCTGTCTGCCCTAAATGAGAGAAACGTTTTGCACATACATTTGCTGTGGGTGGTGTTCAACCTAAGTTTCTTCTAGCAGTTACTCTGATCTGCTCCTTGTCCACATTTTCCGCCAAGGCCTTTGTGGATTCCGGAGCTGCTCTGAACCTGATGGACTTGGATTTTGCTAAACATTGTGGGTTTCCTATGACACCTCTGGGAACATCTATCCCTTTGAGTGGTATTGATGCTACTCCTTTGGCGATGAATAAACCTCAGTTTTGGACTCAGGTGGTAATACGGGTCGCCCCAGACCATCAAGAAAATTGCAGATTTTTGGTGTTGCATAAATTGCATGATACCATTGTTTTGGGGTTTCCCTGGTTGCAAATCCATAATCCAGTTTTAGATTGGAAATCTTTGTCTGTGGTGAGTTGGGGTTGTGGGTGCGCCCTTAGCGACGCTCCTGTTTTCTCCACCTCTCCCCAGTCGCATGATGTTCCTGACTATTTGGCTGACTTTTATGATGTATTTAGTGAGAATGAGTCTGCGTCTTTGCCTCCTCATAGGAGTTATGACTGTGCAATTGAGCTGAGCCATGGTTGTAAGTTTCCCAAGGGTCGACTTTTCAATTTGTCTGTACCTGAGCACGAGGCTATGCTATCCTATATTAAGAAGGCGTTGGAGAAGGGTCATATTAGACCATCCTGTTCGCCCTTAGGTGCTGTTTTTTTTTCGTGGCCAAGAAAGATGGTTCATTGAGGCCTTGTATTGACTATCGTTCCCTCAACAAGATTACTGTTAAATATCAGTATCCGTTACCCCTGATTTCTGATCTATTCTCCAGAGTTAAAGGTGCTTGCTAGTTTACCAAGCTTGACCTCAGGGGGGCGTATATCTTATTCGCATTAAGAATGGGGATGAATGGAAGACGGCGTTTAATACTCCGGAGGAACATTTTGAGTACCTGGTGATGCCTTTTGGGCTCACTAATGCCCCTTCTGTCTTCCAATCCTTCATGAATGATATTTTCCGGGACTTTGTGGATAAGTTTTTGATCATCTATCTGGATGATATTTTGATTTTTTTTCAGGGATTGGGATTCTCATGTGGAACATGTTCGGACTGTGTTCCGGATTTTGAGGGAGAATTCCCTGTATGTCAAGGGATCGAAATGCCTTTTTGGGGTACAAAGGATTTCATTTTTGGGATTTATTTTGTCTCCGTCAACTATGGAAATGGACCCAGCCAAGGTACAGGCCATTTACGATTGGGTTCAGCCCACTTCTTTGAAGGCCCTCCAGAAGTTTTTGGGTTTTGCTAATTTTTATCGTAAATTTATAGCTAATTTTTCTGGTATTGCCAAACCATTGACTGATTTGACTAAGAAGGGTGCTGATGTGCTGAATTGGTCTCCGGAGGCTGTTTTTTCCGTTCAGGAGCTGAAGCGAAGGTTCACTTCTGCTCCGGCTTTGCGGCAACCTGATGTTCCACTCCCGTTTCAGGTAGAGATGGACGCTTCTGAGATTGATGCAGGAGCTGTTTTGTCCCAAAAAGATCCTGTAACATCTAAGATGAATCCCTGTGCTTTCTTTTCCCGAAAGTTCTCCCCATCTGAACGTAACTATGATGTGGGGAATCGGGAACTGTTGGCCATGAAATGGGCATTTGAGGAGTGGAGACATTGGTTGGAGGGAGCTAGGCATCAAGTCGTGGTCCTTACTGACCACAAGAATTTGATCTACCTTGAGTCGGCCAAGCGCTTGAATGCTAGACAGGCTAGGTGGGCCTTGTTTTTCACACATTTTGATTTTGTGGTATCGTTTCTTCCGGGCACTAAGAATGTCAAGGCAGACGCACTCTCTAGGAGTTTCTTTGCTGATTCTCCTGTTGTGACCAAGCCTGCTACCATCTTGGGTGAGGGGGTGGCTCTTTCTGCCATCTCGCCCGATTTGAGACGTGCTCTGGAAGAGTTTCAGGAGGACAAACCTGAGCGTTGTCCCATTGGAAAATTGTATGTTCCTGACCAGTGGAGGGAGATAGTGATGTCTGAGGTTCATTGCTCCACATTGGCTGGTCATCCAGGTATTTTTGGTACTAGAGATTTGGTGAGTCGGTCTTTTTGGTGACCCGCCTTGTCTCGTGATGTCAGGAATTTTGTGCAATCCTGTGGGACGTGCTCCCGGTCTAAACCTTGTTCTTGCTCCGGTGGGTTGTTGATGCCTTTGCCGGTGCCCAGGAGGCCATGGACCCATATTTCAATGGATTTTATCTCTGATATGCCTGTCTCTCAGAGAATGATGGGTATTTGGGTGATTTCTGATAGATTCTCTAAGATGGTCCATCTTGTACCACTCTCTAAGTTGCCATTTTCTTCAGAGTTGGTGCCCTTGTTTTTGCAACAGGTGGTTCGCTTGCACGGGATTCCAGAGAACATTGTATCTGACAGAAGAGTTCAGTTTGTTTCTAGATTTTGGAGGACTTTCTGTTCCAAGCTGGGAATTCAGCTGTCCTTCTCCTCTGCGTTTCACCCTCAGACCAATGGGCAGACGGAGAGAACAAACCAGACTTTGGAGTCGTATTTGAGATGTTTCATTTCTGCTGATCAGGATGATTGAGTTTCATTTTTGCCCTTGGCCGAATTTGCTTTAAATAATAGAGCTAGTTCGGCCACTTTGATGTCACCTTTTTTTTGTAACTTTGGGTTTCATCCTCGATTCTCTTCAGGGCAGATGGAGCCTTCTGCCTGCCCAGGTGTTGACACTGTGGTGGAGAGAATGCACCAGATCTGGGACCAAGTGGTGGATGGATAAGTTGTCTCTCTCCCAGGAAAGGGCCCAGCGGTTTTCCAACCGGCATAGGACCATTGGTCCCCGGTTTCAGGTGGGTGATATGGTTTGGTTGTCATAAAAGAATATCTCTATGAAGGTGGCTTCTCCAAAGTTTAAACCTAGATTTATTGGACCTTATAAGATTTTGGAGATTCTTAATCAAGTCTCTTTTCAATTGGCTCTTCCTGCTACATTCAAGATCCATAACGTGTTTCATAAGTCTCTGTTAAAGAGGTTTGTTGAGCCAGTAGTTCCTGTGGTGGCACCTCCTGACCCTGTATTGGTGGAAGGTAATGTGGAATATGAGGTTGAGAAGATACTGGATTCTCGTCTGGCTAGACGGAGACTTCAGTATTTGGTTAAATGGAAGGGTTATGGCCAGGAGGATAATTCTTGGGTCCCTGCATCCGATATTCATGCCGAAAGGTTGGTTCATGCTTTTCATCGGACCCATCCTGATCGCCCTGGTGGCGCGGATGATGGTTCGGTGACCCCTATCCATAGGACTGTAGCGATAATGTAAAATATGACATAAGATTCCTTTGATTATCACATTTTCTGGAACATTTCAAACTCTTCTATTCACATACTGAACTGTGCTATGTCAGTGGTGAGGGTTTGAACCCCCCTGTTCTTTTCCCTTTGCCTGCAAATTTCTGTCCACTCACAACCTTCACTCTGTCCTCCCCTCCTTGCTTCCCCCCTCAGCCTGCACACATACTCTGTGTATCTGAGATACCAGTGAATGAGTTCCCGCCTCACAGCAGGGGGCTTCTTTGCCCTCTCATGTGCTCAGACTCCCTATAGATAATAATGAGAAACTAACATTTGGTCATAAAACAGTGTGAGGTTGTGCTTGAAAAATGAAAACTACATATTTGGAATGTTCTTCGACAGGACTATTTAACCTGTGTTTTTCCCAGTTCTAACTTCAACGGAATCTGAGAAGTGGATTCCTGTGCAGCCGGGGCAGCCCGATGCTGCGTGTTTGGTTTTGAATGAATGCCAGCGACAAACTGATCAGGATGATACTATGTGCTTATCTATACAAGGTACCCTCTGCGAGATATGATTATTATAAGTTTGCAGAACCAGATCTGTAACTCTGAGCTTGGGGAGGGAGCAGGAAACCCAGTCTCTTTAGTGATGTCACAAGCCCAGAGGTATAAGGTACTTTCCCAGCATGTGCAGTCACTCTTGACTGGGGAGCTGCTGTAACCAGACCTTCTGATGCATTGGGATGTGTCACCCATTCCCCAGCCTGGTGTACTTGAGATGAACTAAGCACTATGTGTTTCTGTCTTAAACCTGAGGCTCATTAGAGTATTTTGATTTTGCAAGTTTATTAGAACAGTCAGTCACAGAATCCCAACGTTTCGGCCTAACCGGTCATTATCAAGGGTTTTATCTAAATGAGACATAACAATAATATCAAATTAGAAATTCCTACTGGGAATTAGACAGAATACATTAAATAACCATTAAATCCATGGCTGCCATATCATAATGAAAAAGAAACATATTAATGGACATCAGCAGCAGGTTGAAATGTCACAAATAATAAAAATAAGATTCCATCCATTGAATAACAATTGAGATGCTCTGTTGAAAAAGGAAAAACGATATTTTTTATATAGTTATATATATATATATATACTGTATATATATATATATATATATATATATATACACACATAAACACATATGCATACGTATAATGGACTGTGAAAAAGGGGGAGCCGACACAAAGTGATTGGGTTCATAAACTCCAGCCTAAAGCAGCTTTCAGGCATCAGAAGAATAGTGCAAAGAAAAGCCATAAAGTAAGAACCTGTGTGATCATATGTTCCACTCTCAGAATTCTAAAAGAAAAAAAGGGAAAGAGAGGAAAAGAAAAAGTGATTAAAGAACAGGACATAGCCCAAGAAGGCAAGATAGGATTAGATTATAAATAAAGGTGATCTGTGTCTAAAATTAACCAACCTGTAATAGAAATGAACGGAGGACCGGGGACCACGCCGCCAGGTTAGCAAATGTGTGTGGTTAGCAGAGCGTGTCTATTCATACATACAAAGTACGCTGGGATGCGGTGCAGCTGTGTAAAGTGAGGACGCGCCGTAGCGCCGATACCGCACATGCGCAGTACGTCTCTAAGGACGGAAGTGAGGAATAGAGTGTCCGAAACTGGAAGTGTGGCAACACGGACATCCACAATGGGACAAGCATTATGGCGGCTACAGGGCGCATGCGCAGTGTATTATTTCCAAAGGAAGTGGCTAATACTCAATATAATAATGTGATATTATGAATAAAAATAAAAAATAAAACTAATATTGTGTGTTTTATTGCAAAAAAAGGGGGGAAATGGCAAATATGAATCTGTAAGGTATGTAAGAAAATATATTGCAACATAAATGCTGATACACATCTTACTGATACTTACATAGCGACACATATACACGTGCACACACCTCACCATATGTATCCAACATTATTAATAATAATAATCTTTATTTATATAGCGCCAACATATTCCGCAGCGCTTTACAGTTTAACAGTTTCAAATCACAAGTCATAAGTAACAACATTAACCATACAATAATTAGAGCAAAATAAGACGAAATAATCCGCCCCTGCTCATGAGAGCTTACAATCTACAATGAGGTGGGGGAGATACAGAGTACAGGGGTGTATTTAAATTGGTGTATTTATAATGATGGTCCAGCCATCTTGAGGGAGTGAGAAATGGATGGAGATAGTGAATGGGCTACATACGCACCCTTACACATAGAATGACTTTGATTAGTGAACGTGATAAGCCGCTCTGAACAAATGTGTTTTGAGGGAGCGCCTAAAACTGTGCAAATTGTGGTTAGTCCTAATTTCTTGGGGTAGAGTATTCCAGAGGATAGGAGCAGCACGGGAGAAGTCTTGGAGTCGGGAGTGGGAGGTACGGATTAGTGCAGAGGTTAGTCGAAAGTCGTTTGCAGAGTGCAGCGATCGGCTAGGCCGATAGACAGAAATGAGGGAGGAGATGTAGAGGGGTGCCGCACTGTGGAGAGCTTTGTGGGTGAGAACAAGTACTTTGAATTGGATCCTATAATGAATGGGCAGCCAGTGTAATGACTGACGAAGAGTGGACACGTCCGACTACCAATTAGCCAGATGGCAGACCCTGGATGCTGCATTAAGTATGGAATGGAGATGGGATAGTCGAGTGATGGGGAGGCCAATTAATAGAGCGTTGCAGTAGTCCAGGCGGGAGTGGGTCAATGCGACAGTGAGGGTTTTTGTCGTTTCCATGGTGAGAAAAGGGCGATTCTAGAGATGTTCTTTAGGTGTAAGCGGCAAGAGCGGGCAAGAGATTATATATGGGATGTGAAGGAGAGATTGGTGTCAAACATAACACCCAGACAGCGCGCCTGCTGCCGGGGTGTTATTGTGGTACCCCCCACGGAGAGGGAAATGTCAGATTTAGGGAGGTTAGTAGACGGCGGGAGCAGAAGAAGTTCAGTTTTGGAGAAGTTGAGTTTCAGATAGAGAGTGGACATGATATTGGAGACTGCGGACAGACAGTCACTGGCGTTCTTTAGTACAGATGGGGTAAGGTCGGGGAATGACGTGTATAGTTGTGTGTCATCAGCATAAAGATGGTACCGAAAGCCAAATCTGCTGATGGTCTGTCCAATTGGGGCTGTGTAGAGAGAGAAGAGAAGGGGGCCAAGGACTGAGCCCTGAGGTACCCCGACAGCAAGAGGAAGAGGAGATGAAGTGGAGCCAGAGAACAAAACACTGAAGGAGCGGTCAGAGAGATAGGAAGAGAACCAGGAGAGAGCAGTGCCCTTAATGCCTAGTGACTGGAGCCTAGAGAGTAGGAGATGGTGGTCAACAGTATCGAAAGCTGCAGATACGTCAAGAAGAATGAGCAGAGAGTGGTCACCATTATGTTTTGCTGTCAGAAGGTCATTTGTCACTTTGATGAGTGCAGTTTCAGTCGAATGTAGGGGGCGGAAGCTGGACTGTGAAGGGTCTAGAAGGGAGTGAGTGGAGAGGTAACCGGTAAGGCGGGAGTAGACAAGGCGCTCCAAAAGTTTAGAGATGAAGGGGAGATTGGAGACTGGTCTGTAGTTGTTTGTGCAGGATGGGTCGAGAGCGGGTTTCTTTAGTATTGGAGTAACGATGGCGTGTTTGAAGGAGGATGGGAAAATACCAGAGGAGAGGGAGAGATTAAAGATTGTAGTTAGGTGGGTTGTGACGACTGGAGAGAGAGACTGGAGGAGATATGAGGGAATGGGATCAGTAGTGCATGTAGTCGGACGAGATGAAGAGAGGAGTCTGGAGACTTCTTCTTCTGTGATGGGATCAAATGTGGAAAGTGAGCCAGGGGAGATGCAGGAAGGGATGAGAGTCACAGCACTTGTTGGTTGGGAGCAGATTTCCTGACGGATATTATCTGTTTTTTCTGTAAAGTGGGAGGCCAGGTGATCAGCACAAATGTCTGTGATAGGGGCTTGTGCTTTTGGCCTGAGGAGGGAGTGAAAAGTGTCAAAAAGTTTCTTGGGGTTGTTGGCTAGTGAGGAGATCAGGGTGGTGAAGTAGGTCTGTTTGGCGAGGTGAAGGGCAGCGTTATAGGTTCTTAACATAAATTTGAAATGGATGAAGTCTTCTGGTGTGCGGGTTTTTCTCCATAGGCGTTCAGCACTTCTAGAGCATCGCTGGAGAAGTTTAGTTTGCGATGTGAGCCAAGGCTGTTTTACTCTGTGCTTGGAGGTTCTGAGGGTGAGGGGAGCTACTTGGTCAAGGGTGCTTGTAAGAGTGTCATTGTAGTGATGAACAGCCAGATTAGGACAGGAAGAGGAGGAGATTGAGGACAGTGATGAGTGTAGGGAGTCTGAAAGTGTCTGAGGGTTAATGGCTTGTAGACTTCTGACTGTGTGGTAGGTAGGAGTGAGCTGGGGTGGGCGAGGATTTGTGAGCATGAAGGAGAGAATGTTGTGGTCAGAGAGTGGAAGCAGTGAGTTATTTAGGTGGGAGATTGAGCAGAGCCGGACAAAGACCAGATCAAGGGTGTTACCGTCCTTGTGTGTCTCAGAGGTTGAAATCTGCGAGAGGCCTAGAGAGGTGGTTAGTGATAGAAGCTGGGATGCTGATGTGGAAGTAGGGCTGTTAATGGGGATGTTGAAGTCTCCCAGGATAAGGGTTGGAAGTTCTGAGGACATGAAGTGCGGCAGCCAGGCTGAAAAGTGTTCAAGGAAGTGGGTGGGTGAGCCTGGGGGCTGGTATATGACCGCTACTCTGAGGGAGAGGGGACCAAAGAGCCTGATGGTGTGGACCTCAAAAGAAGGGAATAAGAGTGATGGAACTGGAGGGATGACCTGGAAAGTGCATTGTGGGGACAGGAGTATGCCGACTCCACCACCATGTCTGTTTGTGGGTCTTGGGGAGTGGGAGAATTGTAAGCCACCGTGGGAAATGGCAGCAGGAGAGACAGTGTCAGAATCTTGAATCCAAATTTCAGTGAGGGCCAACAGATTAAGAGAGTTGTTCAGAAGGTAGTTGTTTAGGAAAGGAAGCTTGTTACAAGCAGACCGTGGATTCCAAAGGGCACAATTAAAAGATTTAGATGAGGGAGTGCAAGTAAAATTAATAAGATTATTATGGTTTCGATATGTGGTAAGGTAGGGGTTGAGGTTGGGGGATGGTGGACCAGGGTTGGGGGAGATGTCACCTGAAATCAGTAGGAGTAGGAAGAAAAAGAGCAAATAGTTGTTGGAGTTGTAAGTGTTTTTTTTTGTGATGTGTTTAGGCAAGATGGGCTGAGGTTTCTCAGGAAGGTGAGGAGTGCATGGAAGCTGTGGGAGAGGGTAGTATAGAGGGGCTGATGTGTATGAGTCGTGATGGAGGGGGGATAGGGTGGTGAATGTGGATGGCAAAGGAACACAGGAGGATAAAAATAAAGCACATGGTTGAGGGGGAGAGCAAAGTGTGGGTTACCTGACTCCTGCCCTGACTAACTGCCAGGTATAACTGTCGTTTTCATGATGCTTAGCTTCTGTGATGCTTTGCTTATGGGATGTTTGCGTGCTGCAGCCCACACTGTGTGCTTCCCCTTAGGAACTACTACATATATAGGCCACACTACAGGGTCAGGAGAGAGGGATTGTGGGAGCTGGTTGGGTATAATTTGGCAGCTGGGGCCAGCACAGCAGGGGATGGTTAGATGATCAAAGGCACTAGAACAGGCGGTGTCAATGTGCTATAGCACCTTTCACCTGATAAGATCTACAGAGGCCCCAGTCATGGATCTAAAGCAGTAAGTATTACATACAGTGCAACAAATGAGTTATACCAAAGCTTTAGCAAGTATATTAAAATATGTGGCAAAAAGGTAAAGCAGCAGAAGCACAGAGTTGGAGCATTTGGATATATTGCAGAGGAGAAATAGAGGCAGCAGAGGTAGGACGTTATACCATTCAGGCTGCTTGATGGCAGTGACTGGATTAAATACATGCAGGATGGCTCAGTTAATACACTCATACACATACAAATACGCACATGTAAGAAAACATTACATATACCAACATCCATAATGGACTAATAACAGGATATGGTAATCCATCCCAAAAATAAGTTCCATGTATGTTTTAATGGATCAAATTATAATGAATTAAAAAAAGGGAAAAGTGAAAAAAAGAAAAGCAAAAAAGATGGAAGAGGGGGGACAATCACCAGAAGAAGGAAATCAGGAAGCCAGATGTACATACCTTATTTCCGCACTTAGGTCTGTAGAAAAAGGAAAAGCAGAAAGTTTAGAAAAAAGTGGAAAAAATACATATATTGAAGAAAATTTTTTTTAAAAAAGGAAAGACATTTTTTTTATATATATATATGGATGGAAAATATGTAAAGATATCCATAGGTACAGATCCAATGTTGTATATACATATATCATGTATATGCTGTCATGATTTGTAGTTTTGCCCTGTCCTGTATTTGCTGTAAATTAACCATGTTTCCTTCCCCCAATACTTTGCAATGTCTTGTGATGTACCTGGACCATAATCTAATTTAGGCTTGTGTCAACAGCTAGTGGAACTTTGGCTATTGTGTTCCTAAGCAGAAGATAACCTACAATACACATCCTGTAGACTAAGTGGAGCCCTTACATTTCTAGAATCATCTGATGGACCAAACCATTGAATAGTAGGTGTGACCCCTACCCCCCTTCAGATGGGCTGATCCCAGGAGCTCTGACAATACATTCTTGTTTTAAGATCTGTTGTGATTTTGAGTGCGGACGTGGAAGGAGTCAAGAACTGAGTTGAGGCCAGTGCGTGACGTCCGTGGGATTGTGTGGAATCCTGTGGACTATTGCAAGAATTATTGTTATCGTATCTGGCACAAGGACTATCGTGAGGTGCCCGGATTTGTTTCCATTGTGTGGACTTATTGTTGACTTCTCATGGACTCCAAGGACATTATGCATATTTGATGTTGTATGCTCCCTGCCTTAATAAATCTCGTTGGATCGTCCCTCGGCCTGTTGTCCCTTCTTGCTCTGTCGTATACCCTGTCACAAACTGGTGGCAGCAGTGGGATGAGAGCAGAAGGAATGGAGGACAACGGCCCATCAAGATCTGGAACCAGCACCGCAGAGTACAAGAACTGGACTGCGGTGAACCTACAAACAAAGGCCCGTGAACTGGGAGTCAGCTACAAGGGACTCTCCAAGGAGCAGCTCATTGAGGCTTTGGAAGGAGTTCACCTGCAAGATGACGCTGAGGAAGGATCCCCACAGCAAATGGAGGAAAGACTGCAGCCGGAGGAAAATACCCAAAAAAGTCAGTGGATTGTGTGGTACGAGGAGGAGTTGGCATTGCTGGGAGAAGAGGCTACCATAGAAGATAAGAGGGAGGCCATTCATAGAGCTCAAGAGAGGGCATTGCTTGAGAGGCAGCTCGCTGTGGAAGCAGCTAGAAGCTCCAGACAGACTGTAACCCCAGCACCCACCATGAGGGAACTCCCCAGAGTGTCCCGCAAAGACTTCAAGCTGTTTAATGAGGCTTCAGGTGACATTGAGGGCTTCTTCCAGGACTTTGAGCATCAGTGTCGATTAATGGAAGTCCCGGAAAGGGAGCGAGTCCGACATCTGGTGGGGCTCTTAGAGGGTGGAGCTGCCGCAGCCTATAGAGCTAAGGACCCTCGGTGGAACTGTGAGTATGCGGAGATTAAACAGACTATTCTAGAACATTATGCTGTGACCCCAAACACTTACAGGACCCAGTTCCGTACTTTAGCCTGTGATGAGGAAGTGTCCTTCAAGATGTATGCCCACAGACTCAAACAAATATGTCATCGCTGGCTGGAGGGAGAGGAGGCCTTAACTTGGGAGACCTTCCTCCAAGTCATCCTAAAAGAGCAGTTTTACTTCAAGTGCCCCGCTGAGATCCGGGAATGGGTGCGCAGAAGGAGACCAGCCACTGTGGAGGAAGCTGCAGCTCTAGCTGATGAGGCTCTCACCATCAAGCCTCAGTGGAAAAAACTACTGCTCAGTGAGAAAAAAACTACCAGCCCCCCAACGCTGGCGGCACCTGGTCCTTTGGTCTCCAATATTCACCATCCCACTAGACCACCAACTCATGGCGACCTTCGTGTGACTGTGCCTCGCATTACTCCTGCTCCACCTTAGGGACTACGACGGAAGAATCCCAGAGCGCAGATGTTATAGATGTGGGCAGCCTGGGTATCTGCAATTCCAATGTCCAGGTGTTCGGAGGCAGGACAGCTACAGACCGCCTTGGCCTGTTCATTATCTACAGACACCCTCACCAGGAGAAGAGCTGGATTCAGTCCCTGATGACTTGCCAAGTGACTCTGATATCCTGGTTCCCCTAACTGGAGTCTATGGGGTGCGAGCCCCAGTCACCTGTTCTTCTGATCTTCAGCACAAACATCTTCAGGAGGTCGTGCTGGATGGTCAAAAAGTTGGCTTCCGTGACACTGGGGCTTTTCTCACCATAGCCGATCCCCGAGTAATTCAACCAGAAGCAATTCAAAAGGGACCAGGAAATGCCATTGACTTGGCTGGAGGTACCCAGAGATATATTCCAAGAGCAAGTGTGTCCCTGGATTATGGCTTTGGGGCAAAACAATGCGTGGTCGGTGTGATGAGCGGCCTCCCTGCAGACGTTCTTCTAGGAAATGATGTGGGAAATCTTCATTGCCACTTTGTCGGTGCGGTAACCAGAAGTTAAGCCAAGAGAGCAGCAAATGTGGACGTGTACAACCCATCCATGGAAATGAGGCCACCAGAACCGCCGTCACAGCCGGTGATTGATTCTTGTTGTGGGGACAATGTGAGCGTTACTTGGGATAAAGTTCAGTTTAGACAAGAGGTAGATACTGACCCCACCCTAGCTAGTTTTAGAGCTTGAGCTGAAATAGGGCAGTTGGGGGAGAACGGGGAAAGAATTATCAGAGAAAATGGACTTCTGTATCGGGTTACCAATGCTGACTCCCTAGATAAGCCCTGGACTTATAGCAAACAGCTGATTGTTTCTCAGAAATACAGAATTCCCTTATTACACCTTGGTCATGACATTCCTACTGATGGCCATCAAGGCAAAACCCGCACTGAGAGACGATTGACTCAATCTTTCTATTGGCCTGGGATTTCCCAAGCCGTAGCGCATTTCTGCCGAACTTGCGACATATGTCAGCGTAGAGGGCGACCCGGAGATCACCCAAAGGCACCCCTGCAACCGCTCCCTATAATAGAAGAACCCTTTCAAAGAGTAGCTGTCGATATCATTGGACCTCTGGCTAAACCAAGTAAATCTGGAAAGCAGTGCATTCTCACTGTTGTGGACTATGCCACCCGATATCCAGAAGATGTGGCCTTGTCAAGTATTTCTGCAGCCAAGGTGGCCGAGGCCCTGGTTACCATTTTCACCAGAGTAGGATTCCCCAGTGAGATCTTGTCAGACCAAGGCTCCCAGTTCATGTCAGAGCTGGTCCAGTGTCTGTGGCGCACCTGTGGAGTACGAGCGATCCGAACGACCCCGTATCATCCCCAAACAAATGGACTTTGTGAACGATTCAATGGCACTCTGAAGAATATGCTGAGGGCCTTCACTGACAGAGATTCAAACTGGGAGAAGTACCTACCCCATCTCTTGTTTGCCTATCGGGAAGTTCCCCAGGAGTCCACCGGGTTTTCCCCCTTTGAACTACTCTATGGAAGAAAGTTCCTAGGACCCTTAACCCTGCTAAAAGAATATTGGGAGGGACAAGTTGAAGATACAGGAGCCCCTGTTGTCCCTTATGTCCTAAAGCTGCGAGAAACGCTGGCTTAACTCGCTAGTTTACCCAGAGTCATGTGTGTATGGCTCAAACCAGACAGAAGACATGGTATGACCGTAAAGCGCGCTATCGTGAGTTTGTAGAAGGACAACATGTCTTAATGATTGTTCCCCATCGGCAGAATAAACTGCAGACCACATAGGAGGGTCCCTTCCGGGTTCTCAGAAAACTAAATGATTCCAATTATCTTCTTGCTTTAGATGATCAGGAGCTAAGACAAAAGACTGTCCATGTGAATATGATTAAGGAGTACCTTGACCGGAACTTTCCAATGATAGCAAGCTGTTGGCTAGCTTCAGAAGACGGTCAAGAGGATGAGGACTCCCTACCTGATCTCGTGGAAGCTGCGAGAGCCCCATCCACTATGGAACAGGTTCCTCTGGGAGATCACCTGGATTCCTTGCGGAAAAACCAGATGCTGGGAGTGCTTCAACAGAGACGGGCTGCTTTCTCATCCCAACCAGGTCGAATCACCGTCACCCAATATCATGTGGACACTCAGGGTATCTGTCCCATACAACAGGCTCCTTACCGGGTACCTGAATCTGTTCGGGACACGATGCAGCACGAACTGGAGGAGATGTTACAGCTTGGGGTAATCCAGGCCTCCCATAGCCCTTGGGCCTCTCCTGTGGTGTTAGTACCCAAGAAGAATGGGAGTACTCGATTTTGTGTGGACTATCGACAACTAAACGACCATACCGTCAGCGATCCTTACCCAATGCCCCGTATTGACGAACTTCTAGACCGACTGGCTGGGTCCCGATATGTCACTACCTTGGATCTCAGTAAGGGATACTGGCAAATCCCTCTCACGGAGGAAGGGAGAGAATGGTCCGCTTTTATAACTCCCTTTGGTCTGTATGAATTTCTAAGCATGCCTTTTGGAATGAAGAATGCCCCGGCAACCTTCCAGAGAATGGTGGACCAGATCCTCCGGGGATGTGGTGACTTTGCTTGTGCCTACTTGGATGATATCGCCATCTTCAGCCAGACATGGGAGGAACATCTGAATCAAGTAGCCATTATTCTTGACCTGATTCTTGCAGCCGGCCTAAACATTTGACCTGATAAATGCCAATTGGGGATGGGTGAAGTCCAGTACCTAGGGCATAGAGTAGGAGGAGGGAAGCTCCGTCCTGAACCTGCCAAAATCCAGGCTATTAGAGACTGGCCTGTACCCCAAACTAAGAAACAAGTTATGGCTTTTTTGGGCACTGCCAGTTATTACCGAAAATTTGTTTCCCATTTCAGCACTGGGACCAAGCCTCTTACCGACCTGACCAAGAAAACGATGCCCCGGCTGGTGATCTGGACTCCAGCCTGTGATGAGGCTTTTAACCGGCTAAAGGACACCCTGGTCTGCGACCCTGTTCTGGCTGCTCCAGATTACAAGAGGAGATTCATTGTGCAGACGGACGCCTCTGCTTATGGACTGGGAGCTGTCCTCAGCCAGGTGAATGCAGCTGGGGATGAACACCCCATCGCCTACCTTAGCAGGAAACTGCTGGACCGAGAACTGGCCTATGCAACTGATGAAAAAGAATGTCTGGCTGTAGTGTAGGCCCTTAGGAAACTAAGGCCATATCTGCATGGATGAGAATTCACTGTCATTACTGATCACAATCCCCTCACCTGGCTGAATCTAGTCTCTGGGGACAATGGACGCTTACTACGATGGAGCCTGGCTCTGCAGCCCTATAACTTTACCATACAGTATAGAAGAGGCAGCCAACACCAAAATGCAGATAGACTGTCCAGGCAGGAGGAGCCCTGAGTCTAGTCAGCCATGCCTGTGTGTACTTAACAAGCGACCTGTAGAGGTCCCTAGTACGTACACAAATTGGGAGGGGAAGGGACATACACACATACACACACATATACACATATGAAAAACAAATATATGATCAAATCTTGATAGTGAGATACTCACTAAGAAGACTAGAACACAGCAGCACCACGACATCAACTAAGCAAGCAAATGCTAACAAGAATCAAAAACCAGGAAAATGATTAATAGAAAACCTCATACTCTATTGAGGCCAAGAGGTTCCAATGTTCTTTCTGCAGAAATTCTACAGTAAGTAGAGTCAGATCCATAGAGCATTTATTTAAAATTGCTTTAACCCCTTTGTGCCATGAGACCTACTATCCTGTCCATGTGCCCTGGGACTTAATTCCCATGGACGGGATAGTACGTCTAAGCGATCAGCGGCGCCCACGTGGTGAGCGCCGCTGATCGCGGCCGGGTTTCAGCTGATTATCACAGCTGACACCCGGCACAATGTTAACCCGTTAACCCCTTGTACAGAGCGATCAAACACGATTGCGGTGTACCGGGGGTTAAAGGGAAGCATTGGCAGGAAGGGGGCTCCCTCCGTGCTTCCCTGAGCCCCCCACGGCAGCGCAATGTGCAGCGCTGCTGCGGGGGTCTCCTTCCCTACAGGCCCCCGAATCCAAGATGGCGACGGGGGCCTGCGGGGAGCTGGCTTCCTCAGTGCCTGCAAAGCGCAGGCATGAGGAAGTCTGCAGCAGTGCCTGTGACAGATCGCTGAGGAGGAGGTGTCGCATTGTATGTTAGAAACAAGTATATCTGCACAGAGATTGAAGCTTCAGAGACTGGGAGTACTGTGGAAACTGTTTGGGTTAAAATACAAGGACAGAACAATGGAAAGGACACCATTGTAGGCATTTACTACAGGCCGCCTGTGCAAGCTGAAGATATGGATGAACTCTTTATGCATCAAATGGCCAAGTTCTCCAAAAAATATGACACAGTTGTCATGGGAGATTTCAACTATCCAGACATTTGTTGGGAATCTCTCTCAGGCAAAACTAACAGGTCAAGGAAAGACTGTTGCGACCAAGAGACAAACCCGCGCACATTACCTCTGCCCCCCGTAATAAATCAACTCAGAAACCAAGTGATGGGTGAAGGTCGGTCACAGCTTTATTAAATGCTTTGTCAAACAACCATTTTTGAAGGCACATAACTTCTTTTAACACGCGCTTGCCGCTAAATGCCCTGCTCCATATCCGCAGGCAAGTCAGCCAGCAAGCCGTAATTCCGTGCCATTCCTTCTTTTACCGCTGTGACTTGTAACTACAAAACAGAACAAAAGGAACATTAACAGTAAGCATAACAGGGAGGGAGGGTGGGACAAGCACTTCCAGGATGCGCTCAAGGAGGAAAGAGGGAGGGCGGCCTCGGATGCACTGCTATATATCCCACAGGAAGGGGCTGTGCTACCCCCTTCCTCCTCCTATTGGTCCCATAATTTTTAACCCCAACCCCACCAAAACGTAAGTGGGCAGATCCAGACACTATGATGGAAGGGGAGGGGAAGAGAGGCACAACAGTCAGTGGCACTCTCCTTAATCAGTACAGTGCCAGCCAGACTGTTGCGACCAAGAGACAAACCAGCGCACATTACCTCTGCCCCCCCGTAATAAATCAACTCAGAAACCAAGTGATGGGTGAAGGTCGGTCACAGCTTTATTAAATGCATTGTCAAACAACCATTTTTGAAGGCACACAACTTCTCTTAACACGCGCTTGCCGCTAAATGCCCTGCTCCATATCCGCAGGCAAGTCAGCCAGCAAGCCGTAATTCCGTGCCATTCCTTCTTTTACCGCCACGGAGGATCCTGTTCTAGACAGGACTCCGACCCCCACCCATCAATAACAAAGCCTGCTCCACACCATCCTGCAATCCGGACAGGAATATATCGAGCCCGATATCGTTTAAATGGACCCCATCAGGCCTTAACAGGGCGCTGTTATCCCCTTCCAACTGTCGGTGCCGTACTACCACACCAAACCTGTCACGTACAAATTTAGAAATACGAGCATTAATCAATCTCCTTGATCGTTCAACCGCCATCCCATCACGAGCCCCTTGCCACACTGCCCTCGGGACAATCTCGGACCATACCAAAACTAGTTCTTGGAAAAAACTATGGAACCGTTCCATATCAGCCCGCATCATTGTCAACAACTCCGCCACTTTGTAGGAGCACAGGTCATTTCCCCCCACGTGCAGGACCAAAATAACAGGACCCCGGGCCCCTCTTGCCACCGAAATGACCTCCGGCAAGACCTGCGGCCATTGTAGGACCCTAACGCCTCTCCACATGAACTCCACATCCCGGAATCCAAGGTGCCGTCCACCTGGGCGACACTCAGCACGTTGCTCAGCCCAGAATATATAAGAATGTCCCAGCAACCAAACGGTCGGTCTGATGGAACCTGCAAAAAAAAGAAAATGTTAATACAATAAATCCGGACGAATATATCTAGCAAAGCATGCCGAACGCCACCTCCCTATCTTTTGAACTTCCAAATCCGGAAGACCCTCCTTAGCCGCTTCCGTAGCAGCAACAATGCGAAAAGAATGAGTACCATACTCACCAACTGGAACTCCTAAACCCTTCAAACATTTATTAAACACTAGAGTTGAGCGACTTTTGTTTTTTTAGGGTCGAGTTTCGTTTCGTGAAACCCGACTTTTCCAAAAGTCGGGTCGAGCAAGATCGTCCGATTATAGGGAAAAGTCGGGGTCGTCCCGAAACACGAAACCCAATGTAAGTCAATGGGGAATAAAAGTCGGCAGTGAGAGGAGGACAGGAAACACACCTACAAAGCCCATTTGAATGCCAAAAGCATCAATTCTTCTTAATTAAGCTTGTCAACCTTAATTAACTTCATAATACAAGTTACGCACTGAAAAATGGGGGTTATTTGGCTAAAGTTGTGGGGGGGGAGGGCTGGCTCCAGGTTTTCATGTGCCCTGGGCGAAAGAGCGCCCCTTTAACACATACCACAACTCATCATGCTCCGATACGGCAGAGAAATAGCGGTATAGTACAATGAAAAATACTTCACTTTTTACATCTCATGACGAGGCCCATCTATTTCTCCATACAGAATCATTGGTCCCATATAATGTTTGAAACAGTATATGATGAGCTCCACATAATGCTACAGTATATGTTGGTCCCCATGGATTAAGCTCCACTGTCTTATGGGCCCAAATAATGCTCCAAACATAATGGGCCCCATTTCTAATGCTCTAGTGTATAATGGGCCCTGTAAATGCTGCTCCAGTGTCTGATGTCCACCTTTGGAATGTTCCAGTGTATGGTGGGTCCCATCTATCATTCTCCAGAATATAGTGCTCCCCAAAAATTGCTGTCCCAACATTGAAAACAATCAAATAAGTCTCCTCGCTAGGGAATCCCTGTACTAGTCTGGACTCCTCGTCGTCCCCATCTTCCATCTCACTGCACAGTATTTCAACCTTGCAAGTGCTGTGATCCTGAGCAAGCAGGGGGGGCCCACTCATTGGCGACGGCACTGGCACAGGGCCCCTGATAGTACGGTGGTGTGTCTGATGGCGGGTGGGCTGAACCTGCACTTTCATCTGCAGCTTCCTCTTTGTCACCGTGTAAGATGGAACTGTATATGGGAAGGGTAACCTGAGTTTCATCAGGGTCAGATTCAGGCCGTGTAGCGTGCGAGGGGAATGTAGTGGTCTGGGTCAATGTACCAGCAGATTCATCGAGCAGTGGCTGGGCATCAGTGCACTTGTGTCGCCCCCAGGAGTACGGTCGCCACAGTGGCATTACCTTCCTCCTAGGGAGTGTGATGTCATGCTTGGGAGCAACGAAGGATCTCTCTAGCAGGTTAACTGATTGGGCGGCGCTATTCCCACGAGTCATGACCCTCCAAACAGCGTTCATGAAGGCAAAGTGTTTGTTTTACGTGGGCAGTATGGTTGCAAAGCTGAACCTTAAAGGAATGTCCAGAAGGGCACCACCAGGAGTGGAGCCTACGGTTAAATTCGACACCACCTGGGAAACCTCAACCATGCCAGCTACAGAACAGATGCACACATTGCAAGCTTAGTTCCGTTAACGAACGAGACTCCGTCATGCCCCGCGGTCCGAGTCCGGCTTACTAGAGGGACACGTGAGGCTCTGGCACATGAGATTGGCCAATAACTGGTGTGTCATGCCCTTACATGTCCGTGGCTGCTTGTGCGCTACACTGAAAAGGCCAGCGTTTGTCGCTTACAGGTGCAGATAACCCGCTGAACAACGTTAGTGATGGGGATCACTGATTACAATTATTACCCGCGAACGATGATTTCCCAGTAAGTGCAGGTCAACCGAAGTTCCGGAATTAGGCCTAACCGTCATTCCTGAAAAAATTAAAAACTTACGTGTGCAAACCACAGGTGCTGTAGCTTGCTTAACAGCTCGCCAGCCGTTCTCACGCCCAGTATGGATTACACGTGATTGCACAAAGGTGAGAAAGGGTACCGTATCCCCAGATAACATGTATGGACAGCATAGTGTACACATTCAAAATATATGTCTATACATCAGGAGGCAGGCTCAGACGGTGTTAGGCCCAATATGGATTGCATGTGATTGCACAAAGGTTAGAAAGGGTACCGTATCCCCAGATAACATGTATGGATAGCGTACACATTCAAAATATATGTCTATACATCAGGAGGCAGGCTCAGACGGTGTTAGGCCCAGTATGGATTGCACGTGATTGCACAAAGGTTAGAAAGGGTACCGTATCCCCAGATAACATGTATGGATAGCGTACACATTCAAAATATATGTCTATACATCAGGAAGCAGGCTCAGACGGTGTTATGCCCAGTATGGATTGCACGTGATTGCACAAAGGTTAGAAAGGGTACCGTATCCACAGATAGCATGTATGGATAGCGTACACATTCAAAATATATGTCTATACATCAGGAGGCAGGCTCAGACGGTGTTAGGCCCAGTATGGATTGCACGTGATTGCACAAAGGTTAGAAAGGGTACCGTATCCCCGGATAACATGTATGGATAGCATAGTGTACACATTCAAAATATATGTCTATACATCAGGAGGCAGGCTCAGACGGTGTTAGGCCCAGTATGGATTGCATGTGATTGCACAAAGGTTAGAAAGGGTACCGTATCCCCAGATAACATGTATGGATAGCGTACACATTCAAAATATATGTCTATAAATCAGGAGGCAGGCTCAGACGGTGTTAGGCCCAGTATGGATTGCACGTGAATGCACAAAGGTTAGAAAGGGTACCGTATCCCCAGATAACATGTATGGATAGCGTACACATTCAAAATATATGTCTATACATCAGGAGGCAGGCTCAGACGGTGTTAGGCCCAGTATGGATTGCACGTGATTGCACAAAGCTTAGAAAGGGTACCGTATCCCCAGATAACATGTATGGATAGTGTACACATTCAAAATATATGTCTATACATCAGGAGGCAGGCTCAGACGGTGTCAGGCACAGTATGGATTTGACGGCCCAGATTACACAGCGGAGGAGCAGGGAGAGGTTAAGATTGCAAATGCTGGGGCCCTGCCCAAGCAAGGGGGGCCCACTCATGGGCGTCGGTACTGGCACTGGGCCCCTCATAGTACAGCGGTGTGTCTGACGGCGGGTGTGCACCACCACCATCAGAGACACTTGATTGCACTATGAGGGACCCTGTGCCAGTGCCCGCGCCCAAGAGTCGGCCTACCCACCTGTCCAGGGCAACGGCACTCGCACGGTGTCGTGCGCTAGGTGGTGACCCCGGCCATGGGGGGGAGGCAGCACAGTTAGGGAGTTTTAGAAAGTGGCATATGTTGATGTTGGACATTCAGCTGATGCAAAAGGCGAAATAGGTGAAGTCCCAGGAAGAGGTGGACCAAAGCAAGCCATTTTTCTGTCACCCTATGTGTCATCAGGGGAAGGTGGGACAAAATCCTTGGAAACCCATGCATGGTTCATTTTAATGAAGGTTAGATCATCCACATTTTGGGTTGACAGACGGGTCCTTTTTTCTGTCAGGATTGATCCAGCTGCACTGAAGACTCTTTCCGATAGCACACTTGCAGCTGGGCAAGCGAGCTCCTGTAAGGCATATTGGGCCAATTCAGGCCAGGCGTCCAGTTTAGCGGCCCAATAGTCAAAGGGGAATGACCAGTGTGGGAGAACATCGATATGGGAGGAAAAGTAGTTTGTAACCATAGTTGACAACTGCTGTCTCCTGTCACTTTCCATCGATGCAGTATTACCAGTTGTGTGAGCGGTATTTGAAAAATCAGTCCACAACATTGTCATGAAACCCCTGTCTCCAACGCCACTTCTGCTGTGTGCACCACGAACACCTCTGCCAAGCTGCCCCCGGCCCGTACGGCTCGTGTGAGAACCATCACCGCTGCTGTGTGCTGGGAATGCCTCAAGCAACCGATTTACCAGAGTTGCTTGTTTATTAGCCAATATTAGGTCAAGGTTCTCCTGTGGCATGATGTTTTGTAATTTGCCTTTATAGCGTGGATCCAGGATGCTGGCCAACCAGTAGTCGTCATCGTTCATCATTTTGGCAATGCGGGGGTCCCTTTTTAGGATCTGCAAGGCATAATCTGACATGTGGGCCAATGTTCCCGGTGTCAATGATGCACTGCGAGTGCTGGTTGGAGGAGCACTTTCTGGCAAATCCACATCCCTCCAGTCACGCACAAACCCTGTACCAGACCTTGCCACGCCAACATTTTCACTTGCCCCACGAGATGCATCCTCCTCCCCTAAGTAATCATCCCCATCATCATCCTCCTCCTCCTCTTCTTCCTCCACCTCGTCCAGGAGAGGTCCCTGAGCAGACAATGGCTGAATGTCATCAAGGATTCCCTCCTCCTCTTCCTCCTCATCAACATTGGCTGCAGACGCCTGCTCCTTAAGGTGCGTCAAAGTTTGCAAGAGCAGACGCATAAGTGGGATGATCATGCTTAGGATGGCGTCGTCTGCGCTTACCAGCCGTGTGCATTCCTCAAAACACTGAAGGACTTTACAGAGGTCTTTCAGCTTCGACCACTGCACACCTGTCAACTCCATGTCTGCCCTCAAAGTGCCTGGCCGTGTATCCTCCCACAAATGCATTATGGCCTGCCTCTGCTCGCACAGCCGCTCCACCATGTGCAGGGTGGAGTTCCACCTTGTTGCAATGTCAATAATGAGGCGGTGGTTGGGAAGGTGGAGCAATCGCTGCAGCTTCTGCATACGAACGGAGTGTACAGGCGACCGGCGGATGTGCGCGCACAGACTTCGCACCTTCTGGAGCAGGGCTGTTAACTCCGGATAATTTTTGAGGAAGCACTGCACCACCAGGTTCAAGGTGTGAGCCAAGCAAGGTATATGGCTGAGTTTTGAAAGGGCTATGGCTGCCACAAAATTACGGCCGTTATCATACCTTGCCTGCCTCAAGATGTACACTGCCCAGCCATGACTCAGTTTGTCGCTTCAAGTACTCGGCCAGTACCTCGGCGGTGTGTCTGTTGCCCAAACACATCATCTGCAACACAGCCTGCTGACGCTTTCCACTAGCTGCTCGATAGGGGGACACATCGTGTGCAACAGTGGCAGCTGCAGATGGAGTGCTCGTACGACTGCGCTCTGTGGACGAGCTTTCGCTTCTGGAGGAGGAGGAGGGTCGAACGCCTACAGCCAACTGTTTCCTATACCGTGGGCTAGGCAGCACTGTCCCACCACCGCTGTCCCCTGTGGACCCTGCATCCACCACATTAACCCAGTGCGCAGTGATGGACACGTAACGGCCCTGGCCATGCCGACTGGACCATGCATCAGTTGTGAGGTGCACCTTTCCGCTCACTGACTGCTTGAGTGCATGGACAATGCGGTCTTTCACATGATGGTGGAGGGCTGGGATGGCTTTGCGAGAGAAGAAGTGGCGACTGGGTAGGTCATAGCGTGGTACTGCATAGGCCATGAGTTCGCGGAAAGCTGCGCTTTCCACCAACCGAAAAGGCATCATCTCAAACGAGATTAGTTTGGCAATGTGGGCGTTCAAACCCAGTGTACGCGGATGAGAGACTGAGTACTTTCTTGACCTACTCATAGTGTCTGGGAGGGTGAGCTGGACTTGAGAGCTGCATATGGTGGAAGTAGCGGTGGACAGGGCGGACTGAGAGAGGGTTGATGATGGTGATGGAGTTGGTGTTCTTTCTGATGACCTAGAATCAGTCTTTCGTTGATATAACAGTGGGATTCCCTGACTGCTGTGGCATTGCAACGACACCTCAACATTTGCTGCTGTGCTAACCGGTGGGCTTACAGTGGGGGAAACAATGTAGCGTTGCTGACTACCTTCGTTGTGATCAGTTGCACATGTGGCACTTGAGGTTTGGTGTTGTGTCCACGCTTGCAAGTGCATGCTGGTTAAATGTCTAAGCATGCAACTGGTATTCAAATTTTTCAGATTTTTCCCTCGGCTAAAGGTCTTTGCGCACTTCTTACAGATAACCTTGGCCTGATCATGAGGATTTTGTTCAAAAAAGTGCCGCACTGCACTCTTCCTACTTTGGCAGACATTTTGCGGCCTAGCACGCTGTGATCTTTTCACCCTCTGGACAAGCTGTCCAGCAACTCTTTTGATGTTTGGAACCTGTCTTTGGAGTGCTCCGGGCCTGCCAGATAACAGCTGTTGCGATGTCGATGTCTGCTGTGGATACTCCTCATCTGAGCTATTGGAAGCAGCACCCTCTTCCCCCAATGGATGCCAATCTGGGTCAACAACTGGGTCATCCATCACCTCCTCTTCTATGTCATGTGCACCTTCCTCTGTGTCACCGTGTATGGTGGTATAGTGTGCGGGAAGGGGCACCTGAGTCTCATCAGGGTCAGAATCTGGCTCTGTACACGGCGAGGACAATGTAGTGCTCTGAGTGAATGTACCAGCAGAATCATCCATCAGCGGCTGTGCATCAGTGCACTCCATGTCAGATTCATCTTGGCCTGGGTAATTCACTATTTCACTTGATAATCCAGGCATGGTATGTGAAAACAGCTCCATGGAGTAATCAGTAGTATGGCCTGCGTCATCCTTCAATCTTGGTTGGGGTGAAGGACACAAGGAAAGGTGTGGTTCATGAACATGAGCCTCCAATGACGACTCAGTGCTTTTACTTTTTACAACTGAAGAAGAGGAGGCGATAGAGCTGGAGGCTGAGTCAGCAATGTAAGACAAAACTTTTTCCTGATGCTCTGGCTTTAAAAGCGGTTTGCCAACTCCTAGAAAACTAAGCGTTCGAGGCCTTATGTAGCCAGACGATGACGCAGGCTCAACACCTCCTGCATTTGGTCCTATTTTGCTCTTGCCACTACCATCAGATCCACCACCAACACCATCATTACCAGCTGCCAACCCCCGCCCAATTCCACGGCCTCTTCCACCAGCCTTCCTCATTTTTGGTAGAAATGTAGACAAAATCCAACAAACTATATAGTAATGTAAAACAAGGTACAAGGTGTCTATAGGACAGGGGAGATTTTGAATTTCCACAGACACTTGTGGACACTGGACACTTATGGATTGTGTGAGGCCCACTGAGTATCTGAGCACTCTGTCACAGGCTCGATGGCAGAGCTGTGACCAAAGTGACTAGAGGATAAGGGAGATTTTGAATTTCTGCACACACTTGTGGACACTGGACACTTATGGATTGTGTGAGGCCCACTGAGTATCTGAGCGCTCTGTCACAGGCTCGATGGCAGAGCTGTGACCAAAGTGACTAGAGGATAAGGGAGATTTTGAATTTCTGCACACACTTGTGGACACTGGACACTTATGGATTGTGTGAGGCCCACTGAGTATCTGAGCGCTCTGTCACAGGCTCGATGGCAGAGCTGTGACCAAAGTGACTAGAGGATAAGGGAGATTTTGAATTTCTGCACACACTTGTGGACACTGGACACTTATGGATTGTGTGAGGCCCACTGAGTATCTGAGCGCTCTGTCACAGGCTCGATGGCAGAGCTGTGACCAAAGTGACTAGAGGATAAGGGAGATTTTGAATTTCTGCACACAGATGTGGACACTAGACACTTATGGATTGTGTGAGGCCCACTGAGTATCTGAGCGCTATGTCACAGGCTCGATGGCAGAGCTGTGACGAAAGTGACTAGAGGATAAGGGAGATTTTGAATTTCTGCACACACTTGTGGACACTGGACACTTATGGATTGTGTGAGGCCCACTGAGTATCTGAGCGCTATGTCACAGGCAGAAATTGGCTAGTGTATCACAAACTACAAGGTGTATGTAGAATTGGGCAGAATTGGAATCTCCCTAGAGTGCAGGTCTGTAAGAACGGAACATGTCCTCGATTTATTCTCACAGAGTGACTCACTGATAGCTTCACTGTGGCTGTGATAACAGCCGTTACACGGTACTGTGTGAGGAGCATACACCGCTGTATGGTGTGAAAAAATGCACGCTCAGTACCTCAGCAGGACAAAAAAAAAAAGTTGTGATTGCTTTTAAAAAAGCAGTTTGCGGAGCAGTGGGTAAACAGCAATGCAGGAATGTCAGGAAGCCTTAGAAGGCAGCCCAACAACCAACACCACTGATACACCACTATATAGCCTCCCCTTGCACTGCACAGTGACTGGTGTGTTGTACAGGCAAAATCGCTAGCAGCAGAAGCAGTTTTTGGTGTCTTCTTCCCTGCCTAACGCTCTCCCTACAAAATCAGCAGCAGCAGCAGCTCTCCCTATTCTGAGATCAGCATGAGTAACATGGCGGTCGGCGTGCACGCCCTTTTATACCCCCTGTGACGCCCACCAAAGCAAGCCAATCACTTGCATGCCCTTCTGAAAGATGGTGGTGACCCGTGCCTATGTCATCACGTTGCCCACAGTGTCCGTGGATCCTGATTGGCTGAAAAAGAGCGCAAAACAAACTTTTGAAACGTGACTTTGGCGCGTAAGTCACCGACCTCGTGGCCGACCTCATCCTAGGGTCGGGTTTCGTTTCATGAAACCCGACTTTGCCAAAAGTCGGCGACTTTTGAATTTTTTCGACCCGTTTCGCTCAACTCTATTAAACACAGATTGAAATTGATACCTGGTTAGCGGTGAAAAATCAAAATGCATGAAGAAAAATTCACCCCCTCGTCTCAACGCCACATAAGCCCGAAGCAAAGCGACCGGACACATTGAGGCTTCGACAGCATGCAGCAAAACCCAAGAACCCCTACCCAACGGATCAGTCTTAGATTTACGGATTCGAATGCGAACCGACCCTTCCGAAAAAACCACGTCCTCGAAACGCAAACCATACCCCACGTCGAGCTTTGAACGCGGAACCAATTCCCCAACTCTCAGGGCCCCGAAAGATGCTAATCCAAACGCAGCGGATAAAAGAGCCGTTTCAAAAGCGAATCTGCACACCTCATGAGCCGTAGTTATGATCCGGCTAAGCAGAGCCAGCGACACCGGGCGCCGACACTCATTACTAGGTTGGACCCTTCGCAGACCCTTCATAGCCTGACGAATAATGAAAGATTTCGTAACATCAGGCCAACCTAAGAGCTGAAAGTGAAAAGCCACCCCCGACAATCGCTGCTGCGCCTATGCTCCCGATAAACCTTTGTTAGTCAACTGACACAAGTACTCAACCGTAACTTGCAATCTGGAATTCTCGCATGCCTGAACCGGCCTATGGCCCACCAACTGTCACCATTCCGACCACGCCTTACCATACGCACGCCAGGTCGATTGAGACACCGAGGAGCGGACAAGGGACATCAACTGTTCCCGACCACATCCCACAGGACCGACGGGCAACTGAAATCCTCCGGACTGACATTGGGGCCATGCACCGTGGGGACCTGAAAAGCAGAGAAATCAGAAAGATTAGATAACAAACCATCCTGCCCATGCACCAACTGAACCCGAAGCCAAATGTTGAACCTCAAGCATAGTAGGGCAAGTCTACGCAGGAGGCCCAAAACCGGCAAAGACCTGGACGACATGTGATTGATACAGCGAGCCACACCCGGGTTGACAGACCGCAACTGAATTTCCTGATTGCACAGTAACTCACCCCACAACTCAAACAAAACCACGATTGGAAAAATTTCACATAGAGTCTTGTCCTGACAAAGGCCCGTCTCAGACCACGACTCCGGCCAGCCCTTCCGACAGCGCCGTTCGCCAAATCCAGCCATGAAACCCACCACTCCATCGCCTGCCGTAAACAAATCCAAGTCCTGAGCCGTACGACACGGTAACATGAACAAGTATGACCATTAAACGATTGCAAAAAGGAAAGCCACACTTCCAAATCCGCCTTCATGGCCCTCGTGACCCGCACCCTGTGGTGCGGGCTAGAGGCACCCTTCGCAGCCAGCGACAGCCGTCGCGAGAAAACCCTGCCCACCGGCATGACCCTGCACGCAAAAACCAACAAACCTAGCAATGATTGCATCTACAACAGAGTGACCTTCCGAACGGACAGAAAACCCGAAATCAAGGAAACCAATTTTTGAATCTTTTCCACCGGCAACCGAAAAACCATCGCTACCGTATCAATTTCAATTCCAAGAAACGACAAAATGCGAACCGGGCCAATCGTCTTCTCCGGAGACAGAGGAACGCCAAATTCCTTTGCCATAGTCGTGAACGCAGCGAGCAACCTGTGACACACATCCGAGTCATTCGGGCCTACAAAAAGGAAATCATCCAAGTAGTGTGTAACTGACCTGACTCCTGCTTCCCATCTAACCACCCATTCCAGAAAGGAACTAAAAAGCTCAAAGTAATAGCACGAAATAGAACACCCCATGGGAAGACACATGTCAAAATAAAACTCCCCTTCAACCTGACAACCCAACAAATGAAAACAATCCGAAAACGCACCGGCAACAGGCGAAAAGCAGAATCGATATCTGATTTCGCCAACCAAGCTCCTTCCCCCGCACTCCTTATCAAGGCCACAGCCCTGTCGAAAGACGCATACGATACTGACGCATCATCAGGGGAGATTCCATCATTCACCGAAAAACCCTTCGGGTGCGACAAATGGTGAATTAACCGAAAAGAGCCCGGTTCCTTCTTTGGGACCACTCCCAGAGGAGATACTCGAAAATCCTGAAAAGGCGGCGTCAAAAACGGGCCCGCCATCCTACCCAGATCTACCTCCTTCTTTACCTTTGATAACAACACATTAGGATGTTCCCCAGCCGACTTCAAATTTTTGGAAAAACCAGGGGACCTATGCAATCGAAACAGAATGAAAAAACCCTCCGAAAACCCGAAACGCAACTGACCGGCTGCCTCTTTATTGGGATACCGGTCTAACCACGGTCCCATCGCGACTACGTTCACCGGTGTCCTTCCTCTCAGTTTGCTGCGGCTTAACTGGCAACTTTCCCGCAGGGCGGGAGCATCTGGCCGCCGGGTGGAAACCTCTGCATGAGGAACATTCATGCCGAAATTTGCAGAGACCATAGAATCGACAGTGTCCTTCATTAAACAGCCAACCGGGTCGCCGTACGACCACTGAACTGGAACCCGACGAACCCTGTCCAGTGGCCGCTGCTGGAAAGGGGGGTTTCTTTTGCGTCATCATAAGACATAGCCATACCTCAGTCGCCTTAACCCCCCAACCAATCTCTGGATGAATGGCTAACCGTCTCCTAAATTCCTCGTCATACCTCCACCACGCAGACCCACCGTGAGCCTTGTACGAGTTATAGATCATATCCTGATAAATGAACAACTCTGAACATCTACCCGGGTGCTTCTGTCCCATAACGCAACCCAAAACGGCAAAAGCTTGCAGCCAATTATTCATAGTCCTCGCCACTTTCGGGCGACCTCTATCCGCAAACCTTTCCACAGGTCTCCTTTCTTTATCCACAGTATGCTGATCCACCGCAATCAGTGACCAAATATCCACGTATTCATTACTCCAAATCTTCTTTCTAGTATCATCGTCCAAGTGCGAACCCAGCGCACTAACCCCGCAGAACATGGCGTCCTTGTACACCCCGGCAAGCGATGAATCAACCTTGTTACCCTCCTTACCCGTATTCGCTGTGGGGGGCAATTGCCCGACCAATGCTCTCAAAACAGAAATCACCGTTGCATTATCCACAACCGAAGAACCCAGCAGGGAACACTCACCCGGATTCACCATTGGAGGAGGGACTCCCATGGATGGAGGAACTCCGGCTCCCGAATAACCCGCCTGGATGCTGCTGTGATGACTTGTAGCCTCAGGAAGTGCGTTCAACGCAGCCAGGCTGGAAGTCCTTGATGGAACCCTCGACTCCCGGCGCCCAGGAGGAGGATTGAGAGCACGTTCGGGACTCACAGACGTGCTCGACGCCCCAGACGCTGAAGACGGAGAGCCACGCCTCGAGGACCGGGTGTGGTGGGGGCCCCTGGAGGACACGCTGTGGCCTGAACGCCGTGATTTCCTGTGCCTCCTTAAAGCATGCCGCCCCTGGTGACGCGACCGCGGGGAAGAGGAGTAGGAGGAAGAGGAGGAGGATCTCTGGCGTCTACGCCTGTCCCGCCTCCCCTCCGGAGGGTACGTGCCAACCACCCCCCGCCAGAAAAGCCTCCCTGCTACCCCCGGCAATGCCAGGAGCCGATGCCGTGCCCTGACCCAGGTCCCCCTGTAAGCCTCCCATCCGTGTGGCAGGGGCGGGCCCAGTATCGCCCCCAGAGCCATCCCCGTGGGGGTGAAAGTGGCAAGACATCCATTGGGGCAGAAGCCTGACCTCCCCTGGGCAAATTCCCTTCCCACCCCCCTTGCACCGGGGGCTGACCAATTCCTGGATCCTCCGCAGAAGAGGAGGATGTAGCGCTATGCCTCCCTCCCATCCTACACCCCAGTGCTGCAGTAAGATTTTTTACCCCCCGCCGCGCCCCTAACCCACTCCCCAATACCGCCGCTATTGTGGGCACCGGACCCCGATTCCCGGCCGACGCCAGGCAGTGCAGCAGCTCCCCACTAACCCGGCGCGCACCGCTGCCACGTGTATCCACCGCTGTCTGCTCCGTAACACAGGGCCGGAAGTCGGGGGGCGGGGACTTCCGCCTTGCCGCGCGCCGCCGAGATCCAGCAGCCGGCAAGGCGTCCTTCAGCCGCAACGGAGGGCAGGAACACCGTGCGGACCGCCTACCTCCCTGCAGCCCCACCGCCTCTGGCTGCTCAGCATGAACCACCGCGGCGGTGGTCAAACTTTCATGTGGGGAAACGGTGACCGGACACGGGACACCTTCAGCAGCAGGCGCCTGATAAGCTCCCAGGTGAGACCCTATACCTGCCAACGCGCTGTGAAGCCACGACTCCCCCTCCTGTTGCACACGCAAGCGCAGAGCCTCAATAAGGGGATCTGCCATGGTACCGGACAGCGCTTCCAAACAAGCACTTCCAGGATGCGCTCAAGGAGGAAAGAGGGAGGGCGGCCTCGGATGCACTGCTATATATCCCACAGGAAGGGGCTGTGCTACCCCCTTCCTCCTCCTATTGGTCCCATAATTTTTAACCCCAACCCCACCAAAACGTAAGTGGGCAGATCCAGACACTATGATGGAAGGGGAGGGGAAGAGAGGCACAACAGTCAGTGGCACTCTCCTTAATCAGTACAGTGCCAGCATTCTTATCCTCTCTTGCTGACAACTTTATCTTCCAAAAGGTAGGGGAGAAAACAAGGGGAACTGCTACCTTGGATCTAATCCTTACAAACAGGGAGGAAATGGTTGAGGAGGTAAAAGTGGCTGGGACCCTAGGAGGTAGCGACCATGCTATTTTAGAATTTTGGATAACTAGAGGAGGAAGACCTGTAAAGACTCAGACGTCAAGGTTAGATTTCAAATCCTTAAGGATATAAAGTTATTCTCGGGCTTACTGTGCGCTGCTTGACCGGAATGAAATCACCACAATATGAGAAATTTGACCATTTAAATCCCTACGCGTTTCAAAGTGTGAACCACTTCTTCTTCAGGGGTTGGTTAACCCCTGAAGAAGAAGTGGTTCACACTTTGAAACGCGTAAACAACCCCTGAAGAAGAAGTGGTTCACACTTTGAAACGCGTAAACAACCCCTTAAGAAGAAGTGGTTCACACTTTGAAATGCGTAAACAACCCCTGAAGAAGAAGTGGTTCACACTTTGAAACGCGTAAACAACCCCTGAAGAAGTGGTTCACACTTTGAAACGCGTAAACAACCCCTGAAGAAGAAGTGGTTCACACTTTGAAACGCGTAAACAACCCCTGAAGAAGAAGTGGTTCACACTTTGAAACGCGTAGGGAAAAAATGGTCAAATTTCTCATATTGTGGTGATTTCATTCCGGTCAAGCAGCGCACAGTAAGCCCGAGAATAACTTTATATCCTTAAGGATTTGCATTGGAGGTCATGCAGTGGACCTTCGGGCGTGCAGCAAGCTGACGGCGAGTTTATATGCTTATACCTCTCCTGGAAAGGGTGAGTAGACTTTTTTCATATCTATTCCATTTATCACCAGATAAGACCCTATTGCGCTCTATTGTTTCCTAGATTCATTATAAAGGTTAGATTTCAGAAAGGCAGATTTTAAGGGATTCAGAAAGAGAATTGGAGGGATCCAATGGCTGGATATCCTTAAAGACAAAAATGTCCAGGAAGGATGGGAAATCTTGAAAAATGAAATTCTCAAAGCACAATTGTTAACAATTCCAAAAAGAGGGAAGAATAGGAAGCATTTAAGGAAGCCAGGATGGATGAACACAGAACTTAAGCACATGCTAAAAAGGAAGAAAAAAATGTTTATAAAATGGAAAGAGGGAGGCATATCTAAAGAAGAATATAATGCTGTCTGCAGAACCTGCAGGGAACAAATAAGATTAGCTAAAGCTGACAATGAATTGAGGCTTGCAAGAGATGTCAAAAGCAATAATAAAGGATTTTGGGGATATGTCAAAAGTAAAAGAAAAGTCAAAGATGCTATAGGATTTTTAAAGGATGAAAATGATGAAATGGTAAGACAGGATGTTGAGAAGGCCGAACTTTTAAATTCCTATTTTGCATCTGTTTTCTCTCAGAAAGAAAATGTAACATCAACTGTTCTTCACTGTCCTATTAAGGGAATAGAAGAATCCAGGATATCTATAAACAGAAAGATAGTGAGGAAACACTTAGCTAACCTAATTGAATTCAAGTCACCAGGTCCAGATGAATTACACCCCAAAGTACTGAAGGAGATAGCAGAAGAAATTTCTGAACCCCTCTCCAAAATCTTTGAAAATTCTTGGAGAACAGGAGAAGTCCCAGAAGACTGGAGAAGAGCAAATGTTGTTCCTATCTTCAAAAAGGGGAAGAAGGTGGACCCAGGCAACTATAGGCCGGTGAGTCTGACTTCTATACCAGGAAAGATCTTTGAACAAATTATTAAACATCATGTATGTCAGTACCTGGATAAGAATGAAGTGATTAAACAGAGTCAGCATGGGTTTGTAACTAATAAGTCATGTCAGACTAACTTAATTTCCTTCTATGATGGAATCACTGATTGGGTGGATCAAGGAAATGCTGTAGATATAGTATATCTTGACTTCAGCAAAGCATTTGACAAAGTATCTCATACAATCCTTATTGAAAAAATGTCTAAGTATGGAATGGACAAGGCAACTGTTAGGTGGATTCATAACTGGCTTAGCGATCGGACCCAAAGAGTGGTCGTAAATGGCTGCACATCCAGTTGGAAGAATGTCTCAAGTGGGGTACCACAGGGCTCTGTCCTGGGCCCTGTATTGTTCAACATCTTTATCAACGATTTAGATGAAGGAATTGAGGGTAAACTGATTAAATTTGCTGATGACACAAAGCTAGGAGGGATAGCTAATACTAGAAAAGAGAGAGAGAGGATTCAAAAAGATATAAATAAACTGGAGAAGTGGGCAGCAACAAATAGAATGGTTTTTAACAGGGGAAAAATGCAAAGTACTAGATCTGGGCAATAAAAATGAAAAAAGCATATACAGAATGGGAGGAATAGGGCTAAGCAACAGCACATGTGAAAAAGACTTGGGCATACTAATAGATCACAGACTGAATATGAGTCAACAGTGTGATGCAGCAGCAAAAAAGGCAAATGCAATTCTAGGATGTATTAACAGAAGCATACAGTCTAGATCACGTGAAGTCATTATTTCCCTCTACTCCTCTTTGGTCAGACCTCATCTGGAATATTGTGTCCAGTTTTGGGCACCACATTTTAAAAAAGACATCAACAAACTGGAGCAAGTTCAGAAAAGAGCGACCAGAATGGTGACCGGTCTGCAAACCCTGTCTTATGAGGAAAGGTTGCAGGATGTGGGAATGTTTAGTTTGCAAAAGAGAAGACTGAGAGGAGACTTAATAGCTGTCTACAAATATCTAAAGGGCTGTCACATTGTAGAAGGATCAACTTTATTATCATTTGCACAAAGAAAGACTAGAAGCAATGGGATGAAACTGAATGGGAGGAGACACAGATTAGATATTAGAAAAAACTTTTTGACAGTTAGAGTGATCAATGAGTGGAACAAGCTGCCACGAGAAGTGGTGAGTTCTCCTTCAATGGATGTCTTCAAACAGAGGCTGGACAGACATCAGACTGGGATGATTTAGCGAATCCTGCTTTGAGCAGGGGGTTGGACCAGATGGCCAAGGAGGTCCCTTCCAACTCTACGATTCTATGATTCTAAAAAAAACCCCCGTTATCACTCCCTTAGTTAGGGAAAAATAATAAAATAAAAAAAATGTATTTATTTCTATTTTCCCATTAGGGTTAGGGCTAGGGTTAGGGCCAGGGTTAGGGCTACTGTTAGGGCTAGGGTTAGAGTTAGGGCTAGGGTTAGGGCTGAGATTAGGGTTAGGGGTGTGTTGGGGTTAGGGTTGGAGTTAGAATTGGGGGTTTCCACTGTTTGGGCACATCAGGTGCTCTCCAAATGCAACATGGCATCTGATCTCAATTCCAGCCAATTCTGAGTTGAAAAAGTCAATTGGTGCTCCTTCCCTTCCAAGCTCTGCCATGCGCACAAACAGTGTTTTACCCCCACATATAGGGTATCAGCCTGCTCAGGACAAATTGCAAAACAACTTTTGTGGTCCAATTTCTCCTGTTACCCTTAGGAAAATAAAAAATTGGGGGCAAAAATATCATTTTTGTGGAAAAAAATGATCTTTTTATATTCACGCCCCGGCGTTATAAACTTCTGTAAAGCACTTGGGGGTTCAAAGTGCTCACCACACAACTAGATAAGTTCCGTGGGGGTCTAGTTTCCAAAATGGGGTCACTTGTGGGGGGTTTCCATCAGGGACTCTCCAAAAGCAACATGACACCCACAGACCATTCCATCAAAGTCTGCATTCCAAAACATCACTACTTCCCTTCCGAGACCCGACGTGTGCCCATACAGTAGTTTTCTCCAACATATGGGGTGTCAGCATACTCAGGACAAATTGGACAACAACTTTTGGGGTCCAATTTCTCCTGTCACCCTTGGGAAAATGAAAATTAAAAAAATGGGGACTAAAAGATCATGTTTGTGGAAAAAATACGATTTTTTTATTTTCACGACCTGTCGTTATAAACTTCTGTGAAGCACTGGGGGTTCAAAGTGCTCACAACACAACTAGATAAGTTCCTTAGGGGGTCTAGTTTCCAAAATGGGGTCACTTGTGGGGGGTTTCCATCAGGGACTCTCCAAAAGCAACATGACACCCGCAGACCATTCCATCAAAGTCTGCATTCCAAGACGTCACTACTTCCCATTCGAGCCCCGACGTGTGCCCATACAGTAGTTTTCTCCCACTTATGGGGTGTCAGCGTACTCAGGACAAATTGGACAACAACTTTTGGGGTCCAATTTCTCCTGTTACCCTTGGAAAAATAAAAAAATTGGTGACTAAAAGATCATGTTTGTGGAAAAAATACGATTTTTTTATTTTCACGCCCGGGCGTTATAAACTTCTGTGAAGCACTGGAGAGGTCAAAGTGCTTACCACACATCTAGATAAGTTCCTTGGGGGGTCTAGTTTCCAAAATGGTGTCATTTGTGGGGGGTTTCCACTGTTTTGGTACATCAGGGGCTCTCCAAACGCGACATGGTGTCCGATCTCAATTCCAGCTAAAAACGTCAAATGGCGCTGCTTCCCTTCCGAGCTCTGCCATGCGCCCAAATAATGGTTTACCCCCACATGTGGGGTATCAGCATACTCAGGACAAATTGCACAATAACTTTTAGGGTCCTGTTACCCTTGGAAAAATAAGAATTGAGGGTGAAAAGATCATTTTTGTGGAAAAAATATGATTTTTTTAATTGTACGTCTGTATGTTATAAACTTCTGTGAAGCCCTTGGGGGTTCAAAGTTCTCACCACAAATCTAGATAAGTTCCTTGGGGGGTCTAGTTTCCAAAATGCTGTCAGTTGTGGGGGGTTCCCACTGTTTTGGTACATCAGGGGTTTTCCAGTCGCGACATGGTGTCCGATCACAATTCCAGCCAAAAACGTCAAATGGCGCTGCTTCCCTTCCGAGCTCTGCCATGCGCCCAAATAGTGGTTTACCCCCACATGTGGGGTATCAGCGTACTCAGGACAAATTGCACAATAACTTTTAGGGTCCTGTTACCCTTGGGAAAATAAAAATTGGGGGTGAAAAGATCATTTTTGTGGTAAAAATATGATTTTTTAATTGTACCGCTGTACGTTATAAACTTCAGTGAAGCCCTTGTGGGTTCAAAGTTCTCACCACATATCTAGATAAGTTCCTTGGGGGGTCTAGTTTCCAAAAGGGGGTCACTTGTGGGGGGTTTCTACTGTTTAGGTACATCAGGGGCTCTCCAAATATGACATGGCGTCCGATCAGAATTCCAGCCAATTTTGCACTGAAAAAGTCAAACGGCGCTCCTTCCCTTCTGAGCTCAGCCATGCGCCGAAACAGTGGTTCCGCCCCACATGTCAGGTATCAGCGTACTCAGGACAAACTGCACAATAACTTTTGCAGTCCAATTTCTCCTGTTACTCTTGGTAAAATAAAAAAAATTGAACCTGAAGTATTTTTTTTGTGAAAAAAAGTTAAATGTTCATTTTTTTTTAAATATTCAAAAAATTCCTGTGAAGCACCTGAAGGGTTAATAAACTTTTTGAATGTGGTTTTGAGCACCTTAAGGGGTGCAGTTGTTAGAATGGTGTCACTTTTGGGTATTTTCTATCACATAGACCCCGCAAAGTTGCTTCAAATGTGATGTGGTCCGTAAAAATAAAATGGTGTTGCAAAAATGAGAAATCGCTGGTAAATTTTTAACCCTTATAACTTCCTAACAAAAAAATTTGGGTTCCCAAATTGTGCTGATGTAAAGTAAATATGTGGGAAATGTTACTTATCAAGTTTTTTCTGTGCCATATCTCTGTGATTTAAGGGCATAAAAATTCAAAGTTGGAAAATTGCAAAATTTTCAAAATTTTCGCCAAATTTCCGTTTTTTTCACAAATAGACGCAAGATATATGAATGAAATTTTACCACTAACATGAAGTACAATATTTCATGAGAAAACAGTGTCAGAATCCCCGGGATCCATGGAAGCGTTTCAGAGTTATTACCTCATAAAGGGACAGTGGTCAGAATTTTTAAAAATGGCCCCGTCATTAACGTGCAATCCACCCTTGAGGGTTAAGGGGTTAAATTTGTTACAAAAATCAGCCTTATATGAAAATAGAGTAGGCCTAAGAGAAACTCTAAGGCCCCTAGGAATCCTATTAACTATCCGACACTCTGCTAGAGTAGCGTAATGGAGATGAAATGCAGTCGTACTTAATATTTATACTTAGTATGTATAAATAGACACGCTCTGCTCACCACACACATTTGCTAACCCAGCGGCGTGGTCCCCGGTCCTCCGTTCATTTCTATTCCAGGTTGGTTAATTTTAGACACAGATCACCTTTATTTATAATCTAATCCTATCTTGCCTTCTTGGGCTATGTCCTGTTCTTTAATCACTTTTTCTTTTCCTCTCTTTCCCTTTTTTTCTTTTAGAATTCTGAGAGTGGAACATATGATCACACAGGTTCTTACTTTATGGCTTTTCTTTGCACTATTCTTCTGATGCCTGAAAGCTGCTTTAGGCTGGAGTTTATGGACCCAATCACTTTGTGTCAGCTCCCCCTTTTTTACAGTCCATTATACGTATGCATATGTGTTTATGTGTGTATATATATATATATATATATATATAACTATATAAAAAATATTGTTTTTCCTTTTTCAACAGAGCATCTCAATTGTTATTCAATGGATGGAATCTTATTTTTATTATTTGTGACATTTCAACCTGCTGCTGATGTCCATTAATATGTTTCTTTTTCATTATGATATGTCAGCCATGGATTTAATGTTTATTTAATGTATTCTGTCTAATTCCCAGTAGGAATTTCTAATTTCATATTATTGTTATGTCTCATTTAGATAAAACCCTTGATAAAGACCGGTTAGGCCGAAACGTTGGGATTCTGTGTGACTGACTGTTCTAATAAATTTGCAAAATCAAAATACTCTCATGAGCCTCAGGTTTAATTATATTGTTGTCAAATTGCTTGTTCCTAATGGCAAGGTTTGCTTTCACCATTCCCTTGATTAGTGTTTCTGTCTTAATCTTAATCCTTTATTTAATTTGTAATTGCTGTGTACATAATTTAATTGTCTCATATTGTAAAATCTTTTTATATCTTCTGTAAACACTGCCTGTCTTTTGGGAGTAAAATATAAAATTATTAGTTCCATCTCCTTGCTCTATGACGAATTCACTTGCCTAAGAGTTAATTACGCTACTAATTTGGGTTGGCTTTGGAACCCCTGTATTAATTTAAAATATTAATATAGAAATCGGAAGCTGGTGGCAGTGAAGTGTGCTTTGGCTAGGTAGGTAGCGCTGGCAGTGATGGAGCCGGATTTATAAGCTGATTGTGTGGCTGCGACCAAAGCATTTATAATTCCCTCGCTGCAGTGAGCCTAATAGCCAGCGCACAACAAGTAGCCCATTCGGTGACTAATTACCCTAGGTGCAGTTCCCTTACTGACCTGAGGGTAAGGGGGACGCCGGAGAGCTGCAAGTTCCAAAGTGGAACTGAAAAGTGGGATATACATACTGTAAATCCCTGCAGTTTGTAATACATTGTTGCAGTGGTTGGATAACTAAAATAAGCTCCCCTGTGGTAAATTGTTAGGGGAAGACTAGGTTGCTGTTTTTTCATCACATTGTGGCAGTGGTGGGATGACTAAGATAAGCCCCCTGCCCATGTGACAGCCGAATGCTGGCTAAAGGTCATAACTCCTACAACCCCTTTCCTGACAAGGACGTACAGAGTATCCTAACAAGGTGTATACAGTATATGTAGAGCGTACACAGTATCACAATGTGATGGTCAACGTGTGGCTGGACACACCTCCTCCAGCAGGGCAAATTTATCTGACACACGTGACCCTGTATACACCGCCTCCAGCAGGGTGAATTTAAATAATAGGGGGAAACACCAGGGAAACCGATACAATGGAGGGCCCTGCGATAGGGAACTGGGACGTAGAGACCTCCTGCACTCCCGTGAGCCAGTCTCTATACTCCTAACAGTCCCTATAAAGGCTCCGCACCTGTCGCCGAGCTGGAACCTAAGAACCCTAGCTCACCCTGCACCTAGCCCTTTCTAATGAAATGGACAGTGCAGAAACTAACCCCACCACTGCACTCAAACACACATAAGGGAAGTCACAAACAGTGATAGCACCACTTAGCTTTGCTCTGTTGCTCTTGCTCCCAGCAACAGAGTCCACCATCAGAATACAGCTTTCCTCCAGAATCGCTGCTACTTCACCAAGCTTTGTCAGAGCTGCAAGGAACTCCTCTCTGTAATTCCTTCCTTCACCAGACTTGGTTGGAAATGTGCAATATCACCAACAGTGATTGTAACAGCTAACACTCTTTTATAGCAGAACCAGAGCAATCACATCTGCTTTATAATCACGTGCACTAAACTAAAGTAACCAGAGTGCAATGACCCTAACGGCCACCGGGGGCAAAACTAGAACTGAAACCACCACAGTGCAATGACCCTAATGGCCACCGGGGGCAAAACTATCTTTAAGAACACAGCTTAGGCTAGTACCACACTACCGTTTATTTGACGCAGCGCACGGCGCCGCTAAGCCATGCCCCCTGCCCGCCCCATCCGGTCTTCACCGCCTACTATCGCACAGGGCTGCATGCATTCTGCGCACCCTATCTTTAGAATAGGGTGCGCTGGCCGTGCGCAAGTATGAATGTAGCATGCGCTGCACACTTTTGAAGGTGCGCCGTGCGTGCCAAAATGCAACATGCTGAGTTCGGCACGCACGGCGCACCTTCAAAAGTGCGCAGCGCACGCTACATTCATACTTGCACATGCCCAGCACACCCTATGCTAAAGATAGGGTGCGCAGAATGCATGCAGCCCTGTGCGATAGTAGGCGGCGAAGACCGGATGGGGCGTGCAGGGAGCCAGCAGGGGGCGTGGCTTTGCGGCGCCATGCGCTGCGTCGAATAAACGCTGGTATGAAACTAGCCTTAAGGAAAAAAAAGGTTGCTAGTGCATTTATCTGTCATAATCCAACTTGGATCATGACACACAACAATGTGAACACAATATATGTAGAGTGTACACAGTTTCACAACAAGATGTACACACTATATGTAGGACGTACACGGTAGCCTAAAAAGGTGTACACAATATACGTAGAGTGTACACGGTATCCTAACAAGGTGTACACAATACATGTAGAGCGTACACGATATCCTAATATGATGTACACAGTATATGTAGAGCGTACATGGTATCCTAACAAGATGTACGTAATATATGTAGGACATACACAGTATCCTAACAAGGTGTACACAGTATATGTAGGGCGTACACAGTATCCTAACAAGGTGTACATAATATATGTAGGACGCACTCGGTATCCTAACAAGACGTACACAATATATGTAGGATGTGCACGATATCCTAATATGATGTACACAGTATATGTAGAGCGTACACAGTATCCTAACAAGGTGTACATAATATATGTAGGGTGTACACAGTATCCTAACAAGATGTACACAATATATGTGTCAGCTCCGCCGCGTCTGGTCCCGCTGCCCCTGCCGCCTCCGTACTCACTGCTGGCCCCGCCACTGCTTCTGCTTCAGGTCTGGGCCCCTCCTGCCTCTCAGCTCCGGTGCGCGGCTCTGATCTTCCTCCCTTCCGATGGGCGGCTTCCTGGCGTGCTCCTCCTCTACCCTCAGCCGCGCGCACTGTGCCTCTGAGCACGCACCCAGGAGCCAGACCGCGCGTCCCTGCACTATGGATGCCCGCCAGCCTGACCTGACCCGGACCCACTGCCTGGCCAATCAGGGGCTACCATCACGTATTTCAGGCCGCTCTCCCTTAGGGGAGGCGCCTGACTATCGAGTTCCTTCTCGCTGTGTCCAGGCCCTGCTTGCTGCTGCTAGTTCCTTGCTCCAGCTCGCTCTCCCAGCTCCCGTGCCTCCCTCACCTGTCTCCCTGCTAACCCTGCTGTGTCTTCCTTTTTGCAGTCCGCTGTACCCCTGCTTCCGCCTGGTTCCTGCTGTCCTCCTTCGTCCGCCAGCTTCACTCTCTCCATTCCCTGGACCCTGGTTACCCCGGACCTCTCACTGGGTTCTCCACCGCTCCTCTGCTGCTCTTCCTCTTGAGCCGACCGTTGGTCCTGGCTGCCGTGACGTTTGTACTTCTTGAGCCTGCTCCCAAACGGTCCCTGTATAGGGGTCGGTCCACCTGGTGCGCTCGCTCGGGGAGGGTTCGATGTCACGGTCCAGTGGGTCCACTCTTGCTCCCGTCTCCAGTAGCGTAACAGAATAGTCAGGCCATGGACCCCACCGGGGCCGCCGCCCAAAAAGAGCTAGCATTCCTACGAGAGAACCAAACCCGCATAATGTCTTTTATGAAGACTATGGACTCCCTCCTGTCAGCCTTGTAGGCCGCAGATCCCAGCCACCCAATTGGCCAGTCTTCAGCAGGAGCTGGGTCAACAACGAGATACCCAGGCCCATATTCTCTCCTATATGGCTTCGGTCGACGATCGGCTGCTCTCCCTCCAGTCAGCAGCCGCACGAGACTCGTCTCGCAGCCCAGATCCAGTACCTGCCCTGTCCCCTAGGCTTGGAAAATCGCCGCGGTATGGCGGCGACCCAAATTTGTGCAGGGGGTTTTTGAATCAGTGCAGGTTGCACTTTGAACTCCTACCTCGGCAGTATCCCACTGACCGGGCTAAAGTAGCCTTCATTGTGTCCCATTTGGAAGGAGAGGCCCTCTCCTGGGTGAATCCCCTGTGGGAGCGGGACGATCCCGTAGTTTGTAGTGTCCAGACCTTCACGAACACTTTTTGCAAAGTTTTTGATGAGCCCGGCCGGTTGGCTTCCACAACTGAGTTCCTCTTCTGCCTCACTCAGGGTTCTCTCACGGTCGGACAATACGCCATCCGGTTCCGCACCTTGGCCTCTGAGTTGGGGTGGAATAATGAGGCTTTGGTTGGGGCCTTCTGGCGTGGTCTCTCGGGCAAAATTAAGGACGAACTGGCGGGGTGAGATACCCCGGCTAACTTGGAGGATCTCATTTCTTTGGCCACACGGATTGACCTCCGGTTCCAGGAATGCACCCGCAAGGCCGCTAGGGAGAAGAGACCGCTTAGACCTTCTTCTTCTCTCCACAGGCCATCCATTCCACATCCTCTTGGGTTGTCCTCCAGTCCGGCGCCAGAGCCGATGCAAGTAGATTGGGTCAAGTTGGCAGAACAGCGCCGGAGGGAGAGATTGACGGAGGTCTTGTGCCTGTATTGTGGCAGCGCGTCTCACTTCCTGCGTTCTTGTCCTGAGAGGCCGGGAAACTCCTCCACCTAGGCCAGGTAAGAGAGGCCGTCCTAGGTGTGTCTCACTCCTCTCATCCTCTTACTCTTTCTGTGCAGCTGGTTTTTGGTCGGAGACGTGGTTTGGAGGTGGCCTATGTGGACTCGGGCGCGACGGGGAACTTCATCCGGTTGAGGGAGGTGAAGAAGTACCGGATTCCCGTGATTACTCTGAAGACTCCATGTGTTATCGCCTCTGTTGATGGGAGACCTTTACAAGTATCTGTGTCCCTGGTTACGGAGGAGGTACGTCTGCAAGTCGAGGCCTTGCACATGGAGCTGATCGCATTTTATGTCCTACCCAACCTGTCCCACGCTCTGCTACTTGGCCTTCCCTGGCTTAGGACACATGAATCCGTTTTGGATTGGCGTTCCGGTGAAGTCCTCCGTTGGGGGCATCCTTGCCAAGAGAGGTGCCTAGGGCCCGTTCTTCCGGTCACTCCTTCTCCAGTCTCCTCGGGGCCTGCGGGCTTACCTGCCGCACACTGGTTGTTTTCTGACGTGTTCGATAAGAAGGAGGCAGAGACTCTACCCCCGCATCACCCGTATGATTGTCCTATTGATCTATGACCCGGGACCACTCCGCCCAGGGGGCGAATTTATCCCCTGTCTCCAGCTGAGACCACGGCCATGTCTGAGTACATTCATGATAATTTAGCCAGAGGGTTCATACGGAAGTCTTCTTCACCTGCCGGTGCCGGGTTCTTCTTTGTGAAAAAGAAGGACGGTTCGCTCCGTCCTTGCATTGATTTCCGGGGATTAAACAACATTACGATAAAGAATAAATATCCCTTGCCTCTCATTCCTGAACTCTTCGACCGCTTACGTGGAGCCCGCGTCTTCTCGAAGTTGGACCTATGCGGAGCCTATAACCTCGTTCGCATCCGCTCCGGCGACGAATGGAAAACGGCCTTTAACACCCAGGACCGGCATTATGAATATCTTGTCATGCCCTTCAGCCTCTGCAATGCTCCCACGGTGTTTCAGGAATTCGTTAATGACATCTTCCGAGACCTGCTGTACGCCTGTGTGGTCGTGTATCTAGATGACATTCTTATTTTTTCCCCTGACCTGGCGTCCCACAGGAGGAGTGTTCGTCAGGTACTGCAGCGCCTGCGGGAGAATCACCTCTACGCGAAGCTTGAGAAGTGTCTCTTTGAGCAGTCTTCGTTGCCCTTCTTGGGCTACATTGTTTCGGATTCTGGGCTGGAAATGGATCCTGAAAAATTGTCGGCAATTCTTCAATGGCCCCGTCCGGTGGGTGTCAAGGCGATTCAACGGTTCCTCGGCTTCGCCAATTACTATCGTCAATTTGTGCCACATTTTTCATCTCTCATCAAACCCATTTCCAGTCTAACTCGCAAGGGCACCAACCCCTCGCTCTGGCCTCCAGAGGCTGAAGAGGCCTTTTCCAGTTTGAAACAAGCCTTTGCGACATCACCTGTGCTCCACCGACCCCAGGTTAACAAGCCATTCGTTTTGGAGGTAGATGCCTCATCCACGGGAGCGGGTGCTGTTCTCTCTCAGAAATCCCTGTCCGGACGACTGGTTACCTGTGGGTTCTTCTCATAGGCCTTCTCTCCTGTGGAGTGTAATTACTCCATCGGGGACCGCGAGTTGTTATCCATAAAATTGGCAATGGAGGAATGGCGCTATCTTCTTGAGGGATCGGTCCACCCATTTACCATCTTTACCGATCACAAAAATCTAGCATACCTCCAGTCAGCACACAGACTGAACCCCCGGCAAGCCAGATGGTCTCTCTTTTTAGGCCGGTTCGATTTTGAGCTGCGTTTTCGTCCCAGACCTAAAAACGTCAAGGCTGATGCATTGTCCCGGTCTCTGGAGTCTCCTGATTTGGTGGAGGAGCCGATTCACATCATCGATCCGGCCAAGATCATCACGGTGGCTCCTGTGAGTCTCATCACTCCTCCTCCAGGCAAGACCTACGTTTCTGAGGCAGACAGAAAAGAGGTGCTGCGTTGGGGACATTCCTCTAAACTTTCGGGGCATGTTGGAGTCAAGAAGACACTGGATCTCATTGCTCGTTTTTATTGGTGGCCTTCACTTCGCCAGGATGTGATTGACTTCACGGCGTCTTGTTCCTCTAGTGCAAAGGTCAAGGTTCCTAGACGGCCACCCTCCAGTCTTCTGCTTCCTCTGCCAATCCCCTCGGTTCCATGGCAACATATAGCGTTGGATTTCGTCACCGATTTGCCTAACTCGTCCGGATGTACGACTATCCTGGTAGCAGTCGATCGCTTCTCTAAGATGGCCCATTTTATTCCTCTTCCAGCACTGCCCTCTGCTCCAGAGTTGGCGAAGATTTTTATCCAGCATGTCTTCCGCCTTCACGGTTTCCCGCAGCATATTGTCTCTGATCGTGGTGTACAATTCACCTCTCGGTTTTGGAGAGCCTTATGTCAATTTCTGGAGGTCAGATTGGACTTCTCTTCCGCATACCACCCTCAGTCCAACGGGCAAATGGAACGCGTCAATCAGGTGCTAGCATCATATTTATGCCTGTTCTCTAATGCTCACCAAGATAACTGGGTCCATCTCCTCCCCTGGGTAGAATTCTCCTACAATAATCATTCCAGCGAGTCCTCAGCCAAGTCTCCATTTTTTGTGGTGTTTGGGATGCATCCAGGTATTCCGCTACCGATATCCACTACCTCCGGTGTGCCTGCAGCAGATTCCCTGGCCATAGAGTTCTCCAAGTTCTGGTCCGAGAATAAAGAAGCTCTCAAGAGGTCCGGGGAGCGCATGAAGAGACACGCTGACAAGAGACGCTTGGACTCTCCGACTTATCTGCCGGGACAACAAGTTTGGCTTTCGGCCAAGTATATTAGGCTGAAGCTCCCTTCTTACAAGCTAGGACCTCGCTACATTGGGCCTTTCAAGATTCTCAAACGCATCAACAACGTGTCCTACCGGTTGGAGTTGCCTACCTCGCTCCGAGTCCCCAACACCTTCCACGTCTCTCTCCTTAAGCCAGTTGTCCTGAATCGTTTCCACCCGGCTCCGAAATCTTCTCCTCCACCAGTCAGCTCTGATGATGTTTTTGAGGTGCGAGACATTTTGGCCTCAAAAAGGGTAAGGGGTAAAACATTTTTTCTCATCGATTGGAAGGGTTTCGGTCCCGAGGAGAGATCCTGGGAGCCGAAAGAGAACATCAATGCTCCACGCATCCTTAAGAGGTTTCTCTCCAGACACAGTAGAGGGGGGTGTAAGAGAGGGGGTACTGTCAGCTCCGCCGCGTCTGGTCCCGCTGCTCCTGCCGCCTCCGTACTCACCACTGGCCCCGCCGCTGCTTCTGGTCTGGGCCCCTCCTGCCTCTCAGCTCCGGCGCGTGCCTCCGATCTTCCTCCCTTCCGACGGGCGGCTTCCCGGCGCGCTCCTCCTCTACCCTCAGCCGCGCGCACTGTGCCTCTGAGCACGCGCCCAGGAGCCAGACCGCGCGTCCCTGCACTATGGACACCCGCCAGCCTGACCTGACCCGGACCCACTGCCTGGCCAATCGGGGCTACCATCACGTATTTCAGGCCGCCCTCCCTTAGGGGAGGCGCCTGACTATCGAGTTCCTTCTCGCTGTGTCCAGGCCCTGCTCGCTGCTGCTAGTTCCTTGCTCCAGCTTGTTCTCCCAGCTCCCGTGCCTCCCTTGCCTGTCTCCCTGCTAACCCTGCTGTGTCTTCCTTTTTGCAGTCTGCTGTACCCCTGCTTCCGCCTGGTTCCTGCTGTCCTCCTTCGTCCGCCAGCTTCACTCTCTCCATTCCCTGGACCCTGGTTACCCCGGACCTCTCGCTGGGTTCTCCACCGCTCCTCTGCTGCTCTTCCTCTCGAGCCGACCCCTGGTCCTGGCTGCCGTGACGTTTGTACTTCTTGAGCCTGCTCCCTAACGGTCCCTGTATAGGGGTCGGTCCACCTGGTGCGCTCACTCGGGGAGGGTTCGACATCATGTTCCAGTGGGTTCACTCTTGCTCCCGTCTCCAGTAGCATAACAATATGTAGGACATACACAGTATCCTAACAAGGTGTACACAATAAATGTAGGACATACACAGTATCCTAACAAGGTGTACACAGTATATGTAGAGCGTACACAGTATCCTACCAAGGTGTACACAATATATGTAAGGCGTACACGGTATCCTAACAAGATGTACACAATATATGTAGGACATACACAGTATCCTAACAAGGTGTACACAATATATGTATTGAGGAGGAGGAGCGCCGAGAGATGGCTGCTCTGGCATGAGGCTCCTGAGTTTTTTTAGTTTTTTACCCCGTTTAATTGTTAATTCTCCCCTTAGTTCACTCACCAATGCGTAGCTACAGGATTCGGCAGAGCTGGGAGTAGTGTGGAGACTGCGATCAGCAGGGACTGGTGTCTTTCTTGTCCTCGTGGAGCTCCGTGCCTGGATTCAGCTGGGAGAGAGTGAAGCTGCTGGCTGCCTGCCAACTTTCCTACAACTTGTACCCAGCAAGCAGATGATCCCAGGATAGGAAACCTGGTGGAGTGTGCGGTGCTGGAGTTGTTCTGGAGATCTTGTGGTCCACGTGGAGCTGTAGGGCTACAGGATTCGGCAGAGCTGGGAATAGTTTGGAGACTGCGACCAGCTGGGACCGGTGTCTTTCTGTCCTCGTGGAGCTCCGTGCCTGTTTCAGCTGGGAGAGAGTGAAGCTGCTGGCTGCCTGCCAACTTTCCTACAACTTGGACCCATTTCCAGCATGCAGATGATCCCGGGATAGGAAAGCTGGTGGAGTGTGCGGAGCTGGAGATGTTCTGGAGAGCTTGTGGTCCAGGTGGAGCTGAAGGGGTGAGCTGGGCAGGTTTGGACTGACTGTTGGTGTGTCCCCTGATGTCCCTGTCTTGTTGCACCCATGCCCTCCCCCTCAGCAGTGCTGGGAGCACCCTTTATGGAAAGTTGTACATTTAACTCTGCTAAGCTGTGACTGTTCAGTCTTTATAGCTACAAGCTGAGTGTAATCATGGCCACTGCACTCTGTAAACCTACTCTTATGATTTCAAGGGACGACTTATTATTCTGGAATCATCCGCAATTTCTCATGGACTCCCCTTCTTGGAGCATGATTGCTAATTCAACAATTGAGTACATAAAATCCATTACTTCTGTGAAACCTGTGGAGGTGTACTGCAAGAGAGGTAGGAGAGGAGGCGTCCTGGCACGCCTTCGGAGGAGAGGGTTCAGAACAGCTCTTCCTTCACTCCACTTGGCTACTGTCCGTTCCTTATCTAACAAAATGGAGGAACTGAACTTACTTTGTAACATGAGATCTGATATGGCCAATTCAGCTGCTCTTTGTTTTACTGAGACCTGGTTGAATGAGACCATCCCTGATTGTAGTCTGGATCTACCTGGTTTTGTTATCTACAGAGCTGACCGTGATTGTGTAGCTTCAGGTAAACAAAAGGGGGATGGGGTATGTCTCCACATCAACACTAGCTGGTGCTGTGATGTTAACATACTGGGAAAAGGTTGCTCTCCAGATCTAGAGTACCTTGCACTCAATTGTAGACCATTTTACTCTCCAAGAGAGTTTTCATTTATGGTTGTGGTTGCAGTATATATTCCCCCTCCAGCATCTGTTAAAGCTGCTATTGGTGAATTAGCTTGCAAAATATCAGAATGGGAGAAAGGATCTCCAGAAGCATTTGTGATCGTAATGGGGGACTTTAACCCTCCATCAGGAACAATATTCGCACGAACTCGTAATGGAACAATGTGCCTGTCAAGCACAGGCTAGAAAAATGCCTAGAATATCTAATTTTCTCAATTTCAGTGATCTAAAAGTGATCAGAGACCTTCATAGGGATGTAATAAAAGAGACTACACATTATCAGGTGCAAAACAAACCCATTTACTCAACATAAAATTAATAACTTTGATATACACAAATTTCAAAACTCCAACCAAATAGCCCCCAATGATATCAAGTAACGGTTATTAAAAAGAGAAAATTTTGGCACAAAAACATTTTCTAGGCACCTAGAATAATATTACATACAGAATTAATCTGAATTAGATCCTGAAGGTTCCCCACAAAAAAAACAAATGCAAAGCAAAGAGCAAGAATTGCAATACATTTTTGCATGTGTCAGGCAGATTGCATGATGACATTTGAGACATTCATAATTAGAAAGCCTTCTGTTCCTGCTTTCCATGGTGCAGGTGGTGCATCTCCTTCTTTTGGGAGGTAGTACAGGTGTTGGATTTTCAGTATCAATATCTGGGCGGAATCTTTTGAGCCTAACTTGAAGGCCAGAGGGGATACCGATGGTTTTCATACTTCTCCTGCATATCTCTCCAAGCATTAGTTCATGGGCCAATTTTTTCAGGTACAATCGTCTACGGCAGGGTTCCCCAACTCCAGTCCTCAAGGCCCACCAACAGGTCATGTTTTCAGGATTTCCTTAGTATTGCCCAGGTGATAATTGCTTCACCTGTGCAATAGAAAGGAAATCCTGAAAACCTGATCTGTTGGTGGACCTTGAGGACTGGAGTTGGGGAACCCTGGTCTACGGAGTGGTTCAAGCTGGTTTTCAAGGTAAATGATTTGTGAATTTATACCACCCAAATTTAGCATAGCGAAAAATATGACCATTGGCCAGCGCTTGGTGTTTCTGCTGACGCTGAAAGTTGAGCACATCTGATCAGCTGTATCAACACCCCCTTTGGTTTCATTATAAAATGTAATAATCTCTGGTTTTTGTTGTGCTTCAGATTTAGGATCGATGGCATCATCATTATGAAGCGTTGAGAGAAGAAGTACATTTTTTTTTTCGCGTGGTACATAGGAAACCAAAACCTTTCCATCATGGAATGCAAACATACTGCTGTACTGTTTTCTCCCTGTCACAGTAACAAGCTGTGGCGGCAATTCTTTTTTATTTTTTCTTACAGTTCCGACATATGAAAGCTTCTGCGTATTTAGATAATCAATAAGATCACAATTTGAAAACCAATTATCAGCGGTTATATTGCGACCTGATCCAAATAAGGGCTCAGACATTCTTTTCACAACATCAGTGGGTTTGTTGCTGACACAGTAAGGACCATCTGGCTGTTTTCCAGCATAAATTTCAATGTTGTATGTGTAGGTCTTACTGGCATCAACAAGGGCATACATTTTTATTCCGTATTTGCTAGGTTTTGATGGTGTGTATTGACGAAATGCGCATCTGCCACGAAAACCAGGGAGCATTTCGTCAATTGTAACATTTGCCCCAGGGCAATAGTTTATCTTAGTTTTCCACAAATTTTTGGAATACATCGCGAATTGGAGCAAGCCGGTCATATGTTTTACGTTCGGTTCGTTCTGTCATCAAACCGAAGGCAACGAATAAGAATCTTGAATCTTTTTAGAGACATAACAAGGCTAAATTTTTCAATTCCATCACTTTCTATACCCCAAAGTTCCTCCAAACTTTGTCGATTTTCCCTATAAACTCCTGCAAGTTATAATAATCCAAAAAATGCACGCAGTTCGATTTCATCCGTGGGCTTCAGGATTCTGTCACAGATGAACTTGTGCTTTATATTGTCTATATATTGATTAGTGTATATGACAATAGAGTCAAGAATGTCGTCTGTGAAAAAAGTATTCCAGCATTCAGCTGCATTTTTTGCATTACGTGCTGTTCCCATAACTGCAGGAAGGTGAGTGATAATGTTATGAGGTTCCATACGTTTTTTTATGGGTGAATTCTTGTTCCATTTGGTTTTATTATCTTTTCCAATATAATAAGATTCTATATCTTCTTCCTCCTCATCACTGTCACCATCTTGCTCTGTTTCAGAATTTAGTTCACAGACTTCCACCTCATCATTAGAATCAATCTCACTTTCTTCAAAATCCTCATTCATTGTGGGGTCTGCATCATCATCATCATCTAACAGCATGTTTCCCACTTCCTCAACCTGATGGGGTTTTGAAAGATCATACATTTTCTTCTCCATTTCAGAAGATAATCTGAAACAGGAGAGAGAATATGCATTAGGGAACAATGTTCCTGAGAAGCACACTTTCATTTGTAAGAAAATCTGCCTTATTTATATGAAATATCCACAAACCTTTCTCTATTCATTCATAAAACAAGCTAAATAAACAATAGTAATGACTAAAAACATTACATACCAACCTTATAAAGTGTGACGTGTTCGGGACAAATGAGCCTGAGAAGCCAGCACAGCTATATCTTCCTTCCTGAAGCTCTGCAGACCAACTGTGGTATCAGGTTTCACACAGCAGCTAGAGCCAGGAGACTATCTAGAGGGAGGGGGTTTCCTGAAAATCCGGTGAGAAGGGAGAAATGAAAGTAGAAGAGCTGCGCCTGTCAGATCCATTGTTCCTGACGGAGGGTTAACAAAGGGAAACTCAACCTGGATCTCCCCAAATTTACTCAACATATAAACTGCTTCACGAGAGAGAACAATACGCTTGATCACTGCTATACAGTCATAAAAGGGGCCTACAGGGCAGTGAGGAGAGCAGCAGTGGGCTTTTCAGATCATTGTCTAATTCATTTAATTCCAGCCGACAGGCAAAGGTTGAAATCATCCAAACCTACAGTTTATACAAAGAAGTCATGGTCTGAGGAGGCAAAATTGCAACTACAAGCATGCTTTGAATGCACGGACTGGGAGGTATTCCAGGAAACATGCTCGGGTATGGATGAATGGGTTGATGCAGTGTCCTCATATATCCGTTTTTGTGAAGACACGTTTATTCCATCCAAATCTGTCCACTTTCGGGGAAACAACAAGCCGTGGTTTACAAATAAAGTCAGGTTGATCCGTAAGAGAAAAGAGGAGGCTTATAAAGCAGGCGATATTACTGAATTCAAGAAACTTAGGAACTCGCTATCTAAAGAGATCAAGTTAGCCAAACACGAGTATGCAAAGATTCTGGAGGAAAGGTTCTCATCAAAAGATACTAGATCTGCATGGAGAGGATTAAGAGAGGTCACCAATTATAAAAGCCACCCCACTATAGTGAACCCCAGCAGAAGTCTGGCAGCAGAGTTAAATGAATTCTACTGCAGATTTGAGGCAAGCTCTACACACAGTGGCTATTCATCTCTAAGCTCCTCAGTCTGTTCATATAAAGATCATTCATTGTGCAACACCCAAGTAGTGATCTCCGAGGCAGAGGTGATACGCATCCTGAAGGGACTTAAGGTCAAAAAGGCACCTGGCCCTGATGGTGTATCTCCAATGTGTCTGAAAGTATGTGCTACCCAGCTTGCCCCTATACTGACAAATATATACAATGTGTCACTGAAAGAGTGCGTTGTACCTCAGTGTTGGAAAAATTCCACAATTATCCCTGTCCCCAAGAAAGTGGGATCCCCTGAGTTGAACGACTATAGACCAGTAGCACTCACATCTGTAGCTATGAAAGTCTTCGAAAGAATTATGATGTCCCACCTGATAAAATTCACGCAGAAGCTATGGGACCCGCTTCAGTTTGCCTATAAGGAGAATCGTTCGGCAAACGACACTGTCAATCTGGCACTGAAGTACATTTTGGATCATACAGATGAACTGCACTCATATGTCCGGATTCTTTTCATGGACTTTAGCTCAGCGTTCAATACCATTGATCCGAATTTACTTCATAAGAAAATGGTAGCTCTTGGAGTCCCTCTCAACTTATGCTTGTGGATTTATAACTTCCTGACAGCCAGGATACAGAGTGTAAAAGTTGGACCATTCACTTCGGACACCTTGGTCACAAACATCGGGGCACCTCAGGGGTGTGTTTTGTCCCCGTTACTGTTTTCTCTCTATACGAATGATTGCATCTCTTCAGCAGACTCAGTAAAAATCTTGAAATTTGCCGATGATATGACACTGATTGGTCTCATCAGGGGAAATGCTGAAGACTTGTATCGGAGTGAGGTGGAAAGAATATGTGACTGGTGTAAAGCCAATAATCTTGTACTCAACACTAAAAAAACTGCTGAGATGGTTGTGGATTTTAGGAAAGATCAACATGAGATACTTCCAATCTACATCCATGACGAAGTGGTTCTTAGGGTCACAGAGACCAAATTTCTTGGTGTTATCATCTCTCATGATCTTAAATGAGGGAAAAACGTGGATGCTGTTATAAGAAAAGCACAACAGAGGATGTTCTTCCTGCGTCAGCTGAAAAGATATGGTTTGTCTAAGAATCTGCTGATCTTATTCTTTAATGCTGTCTTCAGATCTGTGATTTGTTCCTCTCTGATAGTCTGGTATGGGGGAGCCACTGCGCATGACAAACTCCGCTTACAAAGGACTTTCAGAACAGCAGAGAGAATTATAGGTTCCCCCCTGCCTAAAATCCAGGATCTTTATGATAAGAGTATTCGATCCCACGCATTGAAAATTTCATCCAATCACTCTCACCCGGGACACTCCTCATTCCAACTACTCCCTTCAGGACGTCGCTTCAGAGTCCCCAAATGCAGCACCAACCGCCATATGAACAGCTTCTATCCACTCTCTGTTCAACAATTAAATCGTCATGTGTAGACTATATACTGTATCTGTCTTGTTAGATGTTACTTGTTGTATCTGTTGTTATATATTATGTTGCCTCTTTGCCACAAAAAATTCCTTGTATATATGTAATATGTACTTGGCGATAATAAATTTGATTGATTGATTGATTGATTGATGTAGGGCGTACACAGTATCCTAACAAGGTGCACATAATATATGTAGGGAGTACACAGTATCCTAACAAGGTGTACACAATATATGTAGGACGTACACGATAGCCTAAAAAGGTGTACACAATATATGTAGGACGTACACGATATCCTAATATGATGTACACAGTATATGTAGAGCATACACGGTATCCTAACAAGGTATACATAATATACAGTGGGGAAAAAAAGTATTTAGTCAGTCAGCAATAGTGCAAGTTCCACCACTTAAAAAGATGAGAGGCGTCTGTAATTTACATCATAGGTAGACCTCAACTATGGGAGACAAACTGAGAAAAAAAAATCCAGAAAATCACATTGTCTGTTTTTTTTTCATTTTATTTGCATATTATGGTGGAAAATAAGTATTTGGTCAGAAACAAGCAATCAAGATTTCTGGCTCTCACAGACCTGTAACTTCTTCTTTAAGAGTCTCCTCTTTCCTCCACTCATTACCTGTAGTAATGGCACCTGTTTAAACTTGTTATCAGTATAAAAAGACACCTGTGCACACCCTCAAACAGTCTGACTCCAAACTCCACTATGGTGAAGACCAAAGAGCTGTCAAAGGACACCAAAAACAAAATTGTAGCCCTGCACCAGGCTGGGAAGACTGAATCTGCAATAGCCAACCAGCTTGGAGTGAAGAAATCAACTGTGGGAGCAATAATTAGAAAATGGAAGACATACAAGACCACTGATAATCTCCCTCGATCTGGTGCTCCACGCAAAATCCCACCCCGTGGGGTCAGAATGATCACAAGAACGGTGAGCAAAAATCCCAGAACCACGCGGGGGGACCTAGTGAATGAACTGCAGAGAGCTGGGACCAATGTAACAAGGCCTACCATAAGTAACACACTACGCCACCATGGACTCAGATCCTGCAGTGCCAGACGTGTCCCACTGCTTAAGCCTGTACATGTCCGGACCCGTCTGAAGTTTGCTAGAGAGCATTTGGATGATCCAGAGGAGTTTTGGGAGAATGTCCTATGGTCTGATGAAACCAAACTGGAATTGTTTGGTAGAAACACAACTTGTCGTGTTTGGAGGAAAAAGAATACTGAGTTGTATCCATCAAACACCATACCTACTGTAAAGCATGGTGGTGGAAACATCATTTTTTGGGGCTGTTTCTCTGCAAAGGGGCCAGGACGACTGATCCGGGTATATGAAAGAATGAATGGGGCCATGTATCGTGAGATTTTGAGTGCAAACCTCCTTCCATCAGCAAGGGCATTGAAGATGAAACGTGGCTGGGTCTTTCAACATGACAATGATCCAAAGCACACCGCCAGGGCAACGAAGGAGTGGCTTCGTAAGAAGCATTTCAAGGTCCTGGAGTGGCCTAGCCAGTCTCCAGATCTCAACCCTATAGAAAACCTTTGGAGGGAGTTGAAAGTCCGTGTTGCCAAGCGAAAAGCCAAAAACATCACTGCTCTAGAGGAGATCTGCATGGAGGAATGGGCCAACATACCAACAACAGTGTGTGGCAACCTTGTGAAGACTTACAGAAAACGTTTTACCTCTGTCGTTGCCAACAAAGGATATATCACAAAGTATTTAGATGAAATTTTGTTTCTGACCAAATACTTATTTTCCACCATAATATGCAAATAAAATGAAAAAAAAACAGACAATGTGATTTTCTGGATTTTTTTTTCTCAGTTTGTCTCCCATAGTTGAGGTCTACCTATGATGTAAATTACAGACGCCTCTCATCTTTTTAAGTGGTGGAACTTGCACTATTGCTGACTGACTAAATACTTTTTTTCCCCACTGTATGTAGGGTGTACACAGTATCCTAACAAGATGTGCACAATATCTGTAGGACATACAAAGTATCCTAACAAGGTGCACACAATATATGTAGGGTGTACACGGTATCCTAACAAGTTGTACATAATATATGTAGGACGTACACAGTATCCTAACAAGGTGTACACAATATATGTAGGGCTTAAACAGTATCCTAACAAGGTGTACACATTATATGTAGGGCATACACAGTATCCTAACAAGGTGTATACAATATATGTAGGGCAGACACAGTATCCTAACAAGGTGTACATAATATATTTTGGATGTACACAGTATACTAACAAGGTCTACACAATATATTTAAAGCATACACAATATCCTAACAAGGTGTACACAATATATGTAGGGGATACACATTATACTAACAAGGTGTACACAGTATATGTAGGGCGTACACAGTATCCTAACAAGGTGTACACAATATATGTAGGGTGTACACAGTATCCTAACAAGGTGTACATAATATATGTAGGGCGTACACAGTATCCTAACAAGACGTACACAATATATGTAGGGCGTACACAGTAACCTAACAAGGTGTACACAATACAGTATATGAAGGGAGTACACAGTATCCTAACAAGGTGTACACAATATATATAGGACGTACACAGTATCCTAACAAAGTGCACACAATATATGTAGGGCGCACATAGTATCCTAACAAGGTGTACATAATATATGTAGAGCGTACACGGTATCTTAACTAGGTGCACATAATATATGTAGGACGTACACAATATCCTCACAAGGTGTACACAATATATGTAGGGCGCACACAGTATCCTAACAAGATGTACACAATATATGTAGAGCGTACACGGTATCTTAACTAGGTGCACATAATATATGTAGGACGTACACAATATCCTCACAAGGTGTACACAATATATGTAGGGAGTACACAGTAACCTAACAAGGTCTACACAATATATGTAGGGCATATACAGTATCCTAAAAGGTGTACACAATATATGTAGGGCATACATGGTATCCTAACAAGGTGTACACAATATATGTAGGGCGTAAACAGTAGCCTAACAAGGTGTATACAATATATGTAGGGCGTACACAGTATCCTAACAAGGTGTACACAATATATGTAGGGCGTACACAGCATCCTAACAAGGTGTACACAATATATGTAGGGCGTAAACAGTAGCCTAACAAGGTGTATACAATATATGTAGGGAGTACACAGCATCCTAACAAGGTGTACACAATATAAGTAGGGCGTACACAGTAGCCTAACAAGGTGTATACAATATATGTAGGGCGTACACAGTATCCTAACAAGGTGTACACAATATATGTAGGGCATACACAGTATCCTAACAAGGTGTATACAATATATGTAGGGCGTAAACAGTAGCCTAACAAGGTGTATACAATATATGTAGGGCGTACACAGCATCCTAACAAGGTGTACACAATATATGTAGGGCGTACACAGTATCCTAACAAGGTGTACACAATATATGTAGGGCGTACACAGCATCCTAACAAGGTGTACACAATATATGTAGGGCGTAAACAGTAGCCTAACAAGGTGTATACAATATATGTAGGGCGTACACAGTATCCTAACAAGGTGTACACAATATATGTAGGGAGTACACAGCATCCTAACAAGGTGTACACAATATATGTAGGGCGTAAACAGTAGCCTAACAAGGTGTATACAATATATGTAGGGCGTACACAGTATCCTAACAAGGTGTACACAATATATGTAGGGCGTACACAGTATCCTAACAAGGTGTATACAATATATGTAGGGCGTACACAGTATCCTAACAAGGTGTACACAATATAAGTAGGGCGTACACAGTATCCTAACAAGGTGTATACAATATATGTAGGGCGTACACAGTATCCTAACAAGGTGTACACAATATATGTAGGGAGTACACAGCATCCTAACAAGGTGTACACAATATTATATAGGGTGTACACGGTATCCTAACAAGGTGTACACAATATATGTAGGGAGTACACAGTATCCTAACAAGGTGTACACAATATATGTAGGGAGTACACAGTATCCTAACAAGGTGTACACAATATTATATAGGGCGTAAACAGCAGCCTAACAAGGTGTATACAATATATGTAGGGCGTACACAGTATCCTAACAAGGTGTACACAATATATGTAGGGCGTACACAGTATCCTAACAAGGTGTATACAATATATGTAGGGCGTACACAGTATCCTAACAAGGTGTACACAATATAAGTAGGGCATACACAGTATCCTAACAAGGTGTACACAATATATGTAGGGAGTACACAGTATCCTAACAAGGTGTACATAATATATGTAGGGCGTACACAGTATCCTAACAAGGTGTATACAATATAAGTAGGGCATACACAGTATCCTAACAAGGTGTACACAATATAAGTAGGGCATACACAGTATCCTAACAAGGTGTATACAATATATGTAGGGCGTACACAGTATCCTAACAAGGTGTACACAATATAAGTAGGGCATACACAGTATCCTAACAAGGTGTATACAATATATGTAGGGCGTACACAGTATCCTAACAAGGTGTACACAATATAAGTAGGGTGTACACAGCATCCTAACAAGGTGTACACAATATTATATAGGGTGTACACGGTATCCTAACAAGGTGTATGCAATATATGTAGGGAGTACACAGTATCCTAACAAGGTGTACACAATATACAGTATATAGGGCATAACAGTAGCCTAACAAGGTGTATACAATATTATATAGGGTGTACACGGTATCCTAACAAGGTCTATGCAATATACAGTATATAGGGCATAACAGTAGCCTAACAAGGTGTACACAATATATGTAGGGCGTACACAGCATCCTAACAAGGTGTACACAATATTATATAGGGTGTACACGGTATCCTAACAAGGTGTATGCAATATATGTAGGGAGTACACAGTATCCTAACAAGGTGTACACAATATACAGTATATAGGGCATAACAGTAGCCTAACAAGGTGTATACAATATTATATAGGGTGTACACGGTATCCTAACAAGGTCTATGCAATATACAGTATATAGGGCATAACAGTAGCCTAACAAGGTGTACACAATATAAGTAGGGCATACACAGTATCCTAACAAGGTGTATACAATATATGTAGGGCGTACACAGTATCCTAACAAGGTGTACACAATATAAGTAGGGCATACACAGTATCCTAACAAGGTGTACACAATATATGTAGGGCGTACACAGCATCCTAACAAGGTGTACACAATATTATATAGGGTGTACACGGTATCCTAACAAGGTGTATGCAATATATGTAGGGAGTACACAGTATCCTAACAAGGTGTACACAATATACAGTATATAGGGCATAACAGTAGCCTAACAAGGTGTATACAATATTATATAGGGTGTACACGGTATCCTAACAAGGTCTATGCAATATACAGTATATAGGGCATAACAGTAGCCTAACAAGGTGTACACAATATATGTAGGGCGTACACAGTATCCTAACGCAGACCAAAAGTTTGGACACACCTTCTCATTTAAAGAGTTTTCTTTATTTTCAGGACTATGAAAATTGTAGATTCATTCTGAAGGCATAAAAACTATGAATTAGCACATGTGGAATTATATAATTAACAAAAAAGTGTGAAACAACTGAAAATATGTCTTATATTCTAGGTTCTTCAAAGTAGCCACCTTTTCGCTTTAATTACTGCTTTGCACATTCTTGGCATTCTCTTGATGAGCTTCCTCCTGGGGACTGTTTGGTACACACAGGCCATTACACACAGGCCACAAACAGTCTGCGGCATCCTCATGTGCGCTCCAGGAAGGCAGCACACCTTCCAGCACATCGGCCTTCCGAGACCTTCCACACGGACCAATCAGATCCAGGCACTCTCTCCATGTGACCAGCCCTGGTCACCTAATATGGTCCATAGTCACACCCACCGGTGAGATACGCATCACATGGCTATGACCTCATCACAGGTCCTTTCCAGACACGCAGCCTTACACACACCTATAATACAGGCTTACTGTGGGCATTCAGCCACACACCCCTTGATTGGTTTGTAGGTGACTGTGTCACCCATCTCACCAAGCCATCTGGAAGGTTTCCCTGATACACTGTAACAAAAAAACTCAGCAGTACATCTGCTGATCAACACATGTTCAAGCTTCCATCCCAGGGCCACACATGCTGGGATACATAACAGTCATTTACCATCCTATCTCCATTACCACAATGGATATGCCTGTGCACGTTACCCATAGAGCGCCCCCTAGCTGTCACAGCGGTCACTGCACCACAACAGGTATATGTAGGTCGTATATTGTATATGTGAGGATATGGCCGCTTGCTAAAGACTATAGGACGAATGGACGCAGAGCGGAGTCCACAGCTCTAAGACATAGAGACTTTTTTCCATCACGGAGCACTGGTTACATCAATATTATTGTACTTTAATACTTAATTTGCTTGATATGTTTTATTAGTTTCTTGTAGAATACCCGCGGCTTCGCTCACGGAAAATATGTAAAATTGTTGGTTATGGTAGCTAAAGCAAAATTTTCAGTGTCACCCTGAAATTGACATTTTCAGAGTGATGCTGTAATTTTTTTTTCCACTTGAAATTTTTGTTGTTTTGGCATTTTACTAATTTGTCGTAACATTGATGTGAACAACAACTTTTTTTCTAATTTCAACATTTCTATTGATTATACATATTCCATACATATTATGTAGTAAAAACTATTACAACTATTTTTGAATTATTTATTATTAAAAATGAAAATGAATGCACCTTACACAAACATATAAAACTTTTACACCCAATTAACAACATAGTGCAACCCTTCCCCCCTCCTCCTGTGTAATCTATAAATAGCTCACGGACAAAAGAGTGAAATTGGTTTACAGTTAAACAACTATCTATTGTTGTGCTTTTTGGTAAATAATGTTTCTGGTTTTACCTTCAGGTGCATATATGAAAAGATTTTTGGGGTTACACACTCTAGAGCAAGCAACGTTGTCACGCTCATGCCATGACTGGTGGTCGTGAGCCAATGGGTTGAGGCCCCACTGTGCCACAAAACAGAAAACCCTGGAAGGGGCATGACTATGGCAGCTGCCTTGGTTTTCATTGGAGCCTCTGATGGTGAGGTCAGGCTTGTGCAGCAGGCAGCTGCCAGGTGCCACTCCAGGGTGGTGTCTGGCTGTGGCTGCTGATCCCACTTGGGGAGACGTTGGCACGGCTGAGACACTGGCAGATGGACACGGCAGAGACACCGGCATGCTGGCATGGCTGAGACACAGGGCAAGCAGGTACGGCTGAGACACAGGGCAGGCTGGCATGGCCGAGACACAGAGCAAGCAGGTATGGCTGAGATACAGGGCAAGCAGGCACAGCTGAGGCATGGGGCAGGCAGGTTGGTGTGTGGGGGAACCTGTTTCCACATCGGGTGCTATTACTGGAACAGACAGGAGGGAGTGGAATATGACTGAACAGGTTTGGACTTGTTCACACAGGAGGTGCAGGTACGGGTAATGAAAGGAAGGAGTGGAGTACAACGGAACAGGTTTGGACCTGTTCACACAGGAGGAGCAGGTACAGATATAGGCAGGAAAGAGTGGAGAATGAAGGAACAGGTTTGGACCTGTTCACATAAGAGGAGAAGCGCAAGGCTGCGGGGAAGAGCAGGAGAGGAGCAAGAGGTTCTGCAGAAGCAGAACCGCAAGAGTGCGAAGTACAAAAGAGTTGCAAGAGTGCGAAGTACAGACAGAGCCGCAAAAGTGCAGAGAACAGGCAGAGCCGCAAGAGTGCAAAGTACAGGCAGAGCCACAAGAGTGTGGAGTACAGGCAGAGCCACAAGAGTGCGGAGTACAGGCAGAGCCGCAAGAGTGCGAAGTACAGGCAGAGCCACAAGAGTGCGGAGTACAGGCAGAGCCACAAGAGTGCGAAGTACAGGCAGGTCCGCAAGAGTACAGAGTACAGGCAGAGCCGCAAGAGTGCAAAGTACAGGCAGAGCCACAAGAGTGCGGAGTACAGGCAGAGCCACAAGAGTGCAGAATACAGGCAGAGCCGCAAGAGTGCAAAGTACAGGCAGAGCCACAAGAGTGCGGAGTACAGGCAGAGCCACAAGAGTGCGAAGTACAGGCAGAGCCACAAGAGTGTGGAGTACAGGCAGAGCCGCAAGAGTGCGAACTACAGGAAGGGCCGCAAGAGTGCGAAGTACAAGCAGGTCCGCAAGAGTGCAGAGTACAGACAGAGCTGCAAGACTGTGGAACATAAGCAGACAGGGAAGACACAAAGAAAGACACAGCAGGGAAAAAAGCTAAAGACAAGGAGACTGACAGACAGAGGTAGGACATAGTACAGACAAGGTAATAGTGTGAGACAAGGAACAAGACCAAGGGCACAGGGACCAGAGAAAACACATATACTAATCAATGCTAGAGCTACAGCACAGAGACCAGGAAATACTGTCTCCTGGAGGGCGGCAGGGCAGGTACAAGACAAAGCAAGAACAGAGACACAGAGACCAGGAAATACAGCCTCCTGGATGGCAGACAGAGAAGTACTAGGCAAGGTAAAGAGACAGATTAGCAATCAAGCCTCCAGAGAAGGCGAGACACAGGACAAGTCCTGGCTTACTCATCAACAAGAAACTAACTGAGTTAACACATTGCACAGGCAGAGTCCATTGGGAGCAGCTGCCCTAAATACTAGAGGGCTGTTGGTAATTGGCCATGGACACATCAGGCAGGTGCACACTGATTCCATAAGAAGAAGAGAGTTCTGGCGCCGCCCCCCTATTCACACAGCACATAGCAGAGAGGAGACAAGAGGCACAGAACATGGAGCTGGCAGCAGAAAGAAATCACAGCATGGCCTGGAGCAGTGAGAAAATCTGTGAGTGGGGAATTGGTGGCCATGCAGATATGCCAGCAGGGTTGTTACAGTACCTCCCCTTTATGGCCCCTCTTCTTCAAGCCCACCAGAATAACTTGTAAAAGAAGGATAGGAGCACACATAGAGTCATCATGACATTCCTAGGGTAGGAAGAGGTAGGTGTGACATTAGCGATCTCAGGTTGCCAAGTCTCTTTGTGTCCAGCAAGGTCAGCTTCCCTCACTGAAGATACAAGGGCCAGGACTTCTTTCATCTGGTTGTCAGAAAGCAGGGACTTGGAAGATTCTGTTTTGACCTCAACATCAAAAGGCCCCCTGGAAGCTGAAGACTAATTCACTGGTTCCAACTTCAGCCCATTACCCAAGAAAATTGGACCTCCTCCTTTGGAACAGAGGGAAACACCTCCGCCTTGGCATCTTCACCAGCCGACCAAATGGAAGCCGAGGGTACCCGTACTGGATCCATCCTCTGAAGAGTATCTAGAGAAAACTGGATTTCTCCCACCAGGTTGGTGAAAAACGGGGACACATAAGTTTGTGTTCCAACCTCTTCATCCACCTGCCACATGGAATCTGAAGGTATCTTTACAGAAAGCATCTTCTGCCCATGGTCCAGAGAAAAACTTTCAAGTGACAGGGATGTTCCTGGGAACTGGTCACTGATGTTGTCACTGGAGACGTGTGAGAAGAATGCCACCACATCCCCTCCTTCGGAGACGTCCTCACACCATGGCTCGACGACTAGCAGACCAGATGAAGAAGACGACCTTACTGACTGACTCTGACGCAAGGGAACCAGACACCTCTTGTCCTTTGGTTGCTTCAACCAAAGCACCATGCTGGGTCTACAGACCTGAATGGGTACTACAGTCTCAGGCTCCAAATGATGCATGGGCACACCAGACAGGAAATTGAAGATGAACTTCTTTGTGTACAATGCTCTGACTTGGAGCTGTAGTTGTCCTTGCAGGACTAAGCTGTTCTAGAGTAGGGCTCGACCATCACCGGACAGTGCCCACACCGGGTTCTGGGGCTGTAGCAAGGAAATCACACACTGACTCCGTATGGCTGGTGTCTTATGCACACCAAAGCTCCCAGTGGGCAGAGAAACAGTCATAGATTTTAAAGGAGGGGAAGTACTCTCACCAAGGGCAGACTCTACTACTGGCCCAAGGTTCTGGAGCTTTAGATCCTCTGGACAGAGGCTGTCCAGGTGTTCCTCAAAACCGCAGCGACACCATATGCCCTCCTTATTGCGGGTTTCGGGCTGCTGCTTTGCCAGCCCACTCACATCAACCTTCTTAGGTTTCACTTGGGTAGCTGCCTTAACAGGTAGAGGAACTGCAGGGTCACAGATGGTCATGGTCTGGCGTGGTGGTTTCTTCACAGGTTTCGCCCATCTGGAGCACCTCTCAGATCTAGACAGGGAAGACTTTGCAGGATCAGCTGGACGAGGCACATCAAAGACTCTTCAGAAGGCCACCAGGAAGGCCCCTAGGTTCATGACGATAGGATCCCCTGCTTCCCAGAGGGGACATATCCATAGTAAAGCATCTCCTGCTAGGTAGGACATGATGTATCCCACCTTAACCCAGTCAGAGGGGAAACAAGCTGCATTCTGCAGGATGTAGCACAAGCACTTTTTCAGGAACTCTTGACACTCAAAAGGATTCCCATAGAACCTAGGTGTCATGATCCAGTGTTGGATCTGGCGGTATTAAAAGCACTGTGTGAACTTTTTTTCCTTTTGGCAAGTTTCCAAGGTGTCTTGACTGTCCCCGGTGGTGGTTAGTGGTATTGCACTTTAGGTTTTTGTGCACTTGATTGTGGATCAGGTGCGACACCCTATAAAGGTGTGCTCAGGGTGTGTAATCACTTCTGGTGATACTGATTCATTTATTCTGAGTTTGTGAGAGCCTGGTGAAAGGATGGAGCTGAGGAGGAGTCCTGCGCAGCTTAGCCAGGGGGGACGTGTGTCAGCGATGGTGTCTGGACGAAGGGCTGGCATGGCGTGGTGGAGTCGCAGTGATGGTGTCAGCGGGAAGTGTCTGCATGGTCTGGTGGAGTGGCTACTATGGAGAGTGGCACTCACCATGTGGGACTTGGCTGCTGAGCTGGACTCAAGCATGCTTGACTTCGTGGCAGAAGCTGAACTTATCCTTGGGACTCTGTAATTAAGCTGCAGCAACTGGTGGTGGACTCTGCTCTTAGGCAGCACTATGGTGCAGGATCCAGTTATGGTGATGGATCCGGGTGGAGGAGAAGACGCACGCAGGTGGAGGGCTCTGTTGCAGGAGCATAAGCACAGAGCATAAAGCTAAGTGGTGTCCCCCTGTATTGTCTCTTTCCCTCATGTGTGTTATTAGTTCAGTAGTGGGATTAGTTTCCGCACCGACCTATTCCCTAGTGAGGGTTTAGGGTCAGGGCGAGCTAGGGCGTTGAGGTACGCGTGCGGCGCCCGGTGCGAAACCGGCATAGGGAATGTCAGGAGTGCAGGGACACTGGCTCAGGGGAGCTCAGGAGGTCTCCAATTCCCTTTTCCCTATCGCAGGGCCCACCACTGTTAATGTTTCCCAGGTCCCCTCTTTATTATTTAAATTCACCTTACTGGAGGCGGGGTTTCCAGATTTTATGTATAACGTGTAATTCCCAAATTCGCCAGGTGGAGGCAGCGTATCCACCGGCACGTTTTATTATTTAAATGCGCCCCACTGGAGGCGGTGTATCCAGGGTCACGTGTGTTATGGGTTCGCCTTGCGGAAACATCTGCGCCCAGACACACAGTGACCATGACACTAAGCGGGTCTGCTGGGTTGTGCTCCTCATAGGCCAGAAGTTGCTCATAGATAGTCTTAGAGATTATTATTGGGTTAGAAATCTCAACAATCTGAACCACCCTTGGTGGAACTAATTTTTCAGGTTGCTCATGGTGCTCTGCGAGCGGAAGGACATGGGACTCAGCAGGGACCATGGCCTGTGCAAACTGTCATGCTCATGCCCTGACTGGTGGGCATGAGCCAGGGGATTGAGGCCCCACTGTGCTACAAACCAGAATACTCTGGAAGGGGCGTGACTATGGCAGCTGCCTTGGTTTACACTGGAGCCTCTGATGGTGAGATCAGACTTGTGCGGTAGGCAGCTGCCAGGTGCCACTCCAGGGTGGTGTCTGGCTGTGGCTACCAATCCCACTTGGGGAGATGGCACCGCTGAGACACTGGCAGGCGGACACGGCTGAGACACTGGCTGGTGGACATGGCAGAGACACGGGCAGGCTGGCATGGCCGAGACACAGGGCAAGCAGGTACTGCTGAGACACAGGGCAGACTGGCATAGCTGAGACACAGGGCAAGCAGGTATGGCTGAGGCACGAGGCAGGCAGGTGTGGTGTGTGAAGGAACAGGTAGAGACCTGTTGACACAGTGGGTGCTATTACTGGGACAGACAGGATGGAGTGGAGTATGATTGAACAGGTTTGGGCTTGTTCACACAGGAGGTGCAGGTACGGGTACTGACAGGAGGGAGTGGAGTACGACGGAACAGGTTTGGACCTGTTCACACAAGAGGAGCAGGTAGGGATACAGGCAGAAAGGAGTGGAGAATGAAGGAACAGGTTTGCACCTGTTCACACAAGAGGAGAAGCTCAAGGCTGTGGGGAAGAGCTGGAGAGCAGCAAGAGGTTCTGCAGAAGCAGAACCACATGAGTGCGGAGTACAAAAGAGTTGCAAGAGTGCGAAGTACAGACAGAGCCGCAAGAGTGCAGAGTACAGGAAGAGCCGCAAGAGTGCAAAGTACAGGCAGAGCCACAATAGTCCGGAGTACAGGCAGAGCCACAAGAGTGCGAAGTACAGGCAGAGCCACAATAGTCCGGAGTACAGGCAGAGCCACAATAGTCCGGAGTACAGGCAGAGCTGCAAGACTGCAGAACACAAGCAGACAGGGAGGACACAAAGATAGACACATCAGGGAAAGAAGCTAAACATAAGGAGACTGACAGACAGAGTTAGGACAGAGTACAGACAAGGTAATAGTGCGAGACAAGGAACAAGACCAAGGGCACAGGGACCAGAGAAAACACAGATACCAAGCACGGCTAGGATCTACAGCACAGAAACCAGGAAATGCTGCCTCCTGGAGGGCAGCAGGTCAGGTACAAGACAAAGCTAGGACAGAGACACAGAGACCAGAAATTACAGCCTCCTCGAGGGCAGACAGAGAAGTACTAGGTACAGAGACACAGAGATTAGTAATAAAGCCTTCAGAGAAGGCAAGACATAGGACAGGGCCTGGCTTACTCAGCAGCAAGAAACTAACACATTCCACAGGCAATGGGAGCAACTGCCCTAAATACTAGAGGGCTCTTGGTAATTGGCCAGGGACACATCAGGCAGGTGCACAATGATTCCATAAGAACCAGAGAGTTCTGGCGCTGCCCCCCCCATTCACACAGCCAGGAAATATGCACAGAGCAGAGCGGACACAAGAGGCACAGAGCATGGAGTTGTCAGCAGACAGAAATCACAGCATGGCCTGGCGCAGAGAGAAAGGTGGTGAGTGGAGGATGGGAGGCCATGCAGCGATGCCAGCAAGGTTGTTACAAACGTACAACTGTCCATGTGAAAAACACGGGCACTTCAAATTAATGCCGGCGATTTTAAGTGATTGACCTTGTGTTTTGTTTATAGTCATAGTAAATGCAAGTCAGATTGGGAACTGCAGGTGCTTAAAATTGAAGGAAATGTCGCTTGGTAGCAGAGGAATACGCGGAATGAAAACAATTCTTCCTTAGAGCTTCCCCTAAGAATAACATTGGGCTTGAGACTCTTAATGCACAATCTTGTGAAGGTTCGGAAGCAAAATCATTGTTGCTCCTGTTTTTATAGTGAGCTTATGCGGTAGCATCCTGGAGGCTCCAAAGAATTCAGGAACTCCAATGGATACATTACGGCTTGCTCACTCTCCATGACCGAATCAATGGACATGTATGTGGTCACTAGAACAGGCAGTAGAGTTGAGAGAAATGGGTCGGTCATATTCAAAAGTCGGCGACTTTTCGCTGAAGTCGGGTTTCTTGAAACGAAACCCGACCATAACGTGAGGTCGGCCACGAGGTCGGAGACCAGAGCTCCAAAGTCGCGTTTCAAAAGATGCTTCCAGGGCCTATTTTCAGCCAATGATGGAGGACGCACACTGTGGGCAACGCGATGACATGGGCGTCGGTCTCCACCATCTTTGAGAAGGGCATGCAAGTGATTGGCTGGCTTTGTGTGGCGTCACAGGGGCTATAAAAGGGCGTGAACACCGACCGCCATCTTACTTCTGCCGATCTTAGCATAGGGAGAGCTGCTGCTGCTGCTGATTCTATAGGGAGAGCGTTAGACAGGGAAGAAGAACCAAAAAACTGCTTGTGTTGTTAGCAATTTCCACTTACAACACAACACTTTGTGTGCAGTGACAGGGGAGGCTCTATTTTTGGGCATCAGCTCTGTTGGTTATTAGGCTGCCATATAAGGCTCCCTGATAGCTGCATTGCTTGTGCACACTGCTGAGCAAACTGATTTTTTAAAAGCAAAATACTTTTCTTCCAATTTTCTGCACAGTTACCAAGCGTTTATTTTTCCACCCTTTTGTGTGTGCAGCAGTCCTGCTTATTAGGCTGCCTGCTGCCATACTTGGACTGAGAGCATCATTGTCAGCATCCTCAAATCTCTAGTGAGATCAAAAATTCTCACCAATCCTATAGACACCCTCCACCTTGTCATGCACCATCCAATTTCAGCCTGTTACATTGAGGTATAATCTCTCCTGGTCCTGAGACAATAGTTCTGCGTCCTCAAATCTATAGTGAGATTCAAATTCTCACCAATACTTTAGACACCCTCCACCTTTTTATACACCATCCAATTTCAGACTGTTACATTGAGGTGTAATCTCTACTGGGCCTGAAACAATAGTTCAGCGTCCTCAAATCTATAGTGAGATTCAAATTCTCATCAATAGTAGATACACCTTCTAACTTGTTTTACAGTACCATATAGCTGGTGGTATTTTTCACAAAAATGAGGAAGTATGGTGGATGATGCCATGGAAGTGGGCGGGGGTTGCCAGCTGGTCCCGATGGTGGTGCTGGTGGTGTTGCATCTGTTGGTAGTGGCAAAAGCACAATAGCACCTAAGGCAGGAGGTGTTGAGCCTGCGTCATCGTCTGGCTCCACAAGGCCTCAAAGGTTCTCTTTTCTGGGAGTAGGTAAACCACTTTTATAGCCAGAGTTTCAGGAACAAGTTTTGGCTTACATTGCTGACACAGCCTCCAGCTCGCTTGCCTCCTCTTCAGAAGTTTCAAAAAATAAAAGCACTGAGTCGGCAGTGGAGGCTCCTGGTCAGGAACAACACCTTTCCTTGTGTCCTTTACCCCTACCAAAAGTGAAGGATGTGGCAGACCACACTACCGATTACTCCATGGAGCTCTTTTCACATACCTTGCCTGAGTTAGCAAATCAAATCATGAATTCCCCAGTCAAAGATGAATCTGACATGAAGTGCACTGATGCACAGCCACTGATAGATGATTCTGCTGGTACATTCACTCAGAGCACTACATTGTCCTCGCAGTGTACTGAGCCAGAATCTGACCCTGATGAAACTCAGGTGCCCCTTCCCGCATACTATACCACCTTACACGGTGACACAGAGGAAGGTGCACATGAAATAACATTGGGCATGAGACTCTTAATGCACAATCTTGTGAAGGTTCCGAAGCAAAATTATTGTTGCTCCTATATTTATAGTGAGCTTATGCGGTAGCATCCTGGAGGCTCCAAAGAATTCAGGAACTCCAATGGATACACTACGGCTTGTTCACTCTCCATGACTGAATCAATGGACATGTATGTGGTCGCTAGACCAGGCAGTAGAGTTGAGCGAAACAGGTCGATCATATTCAAAAGTCGGCGACTTTCGCTGAAGTCGGGTTTCATGAAACGAATCCCGACCATAGCGTGAGGTCGGCCACGAGGTCGGAGACCAGAGCTCCAAAGTCGCGTTTCAAAAGATGCTTCCAGCGCACTTATTCAGCCAATGATGGAGGACGCACACTGTGGGCAACGCGATGACATGGGCATCGGTCTCCACCATCTTTGAGAAGGGCATGCAATTGATTGGCTGTCTTTGTGTGGGTTCAAAGTGGCTATAAAAGGGCGTGAACACCGACCGCCATCTTACTTCTGCCGATCTTAGCATACGGAGAGCTGCTGCTGCTGCTGATTCTGTAGGGAGAGCGTTAGGCAGGGAAGAAGAACCAAAAAACTGCTTCTGCTGTTAGCGATTTCCACTTGCAACACAACACTTTGTGTGCAGTGACAGGGGAGGCTCTATTTTTGGGCATCAGCTCTGTTGGATATTAGGCTGCCATATAAGGCTCCCTGATAGCTGCATTGCTGTTTGCACACTGCAGAGCAAACTTCTTTTTTAAAAGCAAAAATACTTTTCTTCCAATTTTCTGCACAGTTACCAAGCGTTTATTTTTCCACCCTTTTGTGTGTGCAGCAGTCCTGCTTATTAGGTTGCCAGCGTCCATACTTGGACTGAGAGCATCATTGTCAGCGTCCTCAAATCTCTAGTGAGATCCAAAATTCTCACCAATCCTAAAGACACCCTCCACCTTGTCATACACCATCCAATTTCAGCCTGTTACATTGAGGTGTAATCTCTCCTGTGCCTGAGGCAATAGTTCTGTGTCCTCAAATCTCTAGTGAGATCCAAATTCTCACGCATCCTATAGACACCCTCCACCTTGTCATACACCATCCAACTTCAGCCTGTTACATTGAGTTGTAATCTCTACTGGGCCTGAGACAATAGTTCTGCGTCCTCAAATCTATAGTGAGATCCAAATTCTCACCAATCCTATAGACACCCTGCACCTTGTCATACACTAGCCAATTTCAGCCTGTTACATTGAGGTATAATCTCTACTGGGCCTGAGACAATAGCTCTGCGTCCTCAAATCTATAGTGAGATCCAAATTCTCACCAATCCTATAGACACCTTCCACCTTGTCATACACCATCCAATTTCAGCCTGTTACATTGAGGTGTAATCTCTACTGGGCCTGAGACAATAGTTCAGCATCCTCAAATCTATAGTGAGATTCAAATTCTCATCAATAGTAGATACACCTTCTAACTTGTTTTACAGTACCATATAGCTGGTGGTATTTTTGGTACATTTTCACAAAAATGAGGAAGTATGGTGGATGATGCCATGGAAGTGGGCGGGGGGTGCCAGCTGGTCCCGATGGTGGTGCTGGTGGTGTTGCATCTGTTGGTAGGGGCAAAAGCACAATAGCACCTAAGGCAGGAGGTGTTGAGCCTGCGTCATCATCTGGCTCCACAAGGCCTCAAAGGTTCTCTTTTCTGGGAGTAGGTAAACCACTTTTATAGCCGGAGTTTCAGGAGCAAGTTTTGGCTTACACGGTGACACAGAGGAAGGTGCACATGAAATTGAAGAGGAGGTGATGGATGACCCAGTTGTTGACCCAGATTGGCATCCATTGGGGGAAGAGGGTGCCGCTGCCAATAGCTCAGAAGAGGAGGAGGAGGATCCGCAGCAGGCATCGACATCGCAACAGCTGTTATCTGGCAGGCACAGAGCAGTCCAAAAACGTGTTACAAAAAGACAAAAGAGTTGCAGGACAACTTGGCCAGATGGTCAAATTAGCACAGCGTGCAAGGTCTCAAAATGTCTTCCATAGTAGGAAGAGTGCACTGTGGCACTTTTTTGAACAAAATCCTAATGATCCGGCATAGTTATCTGTAAGAAGTGCGTAAAGACCTTTAGCCGAGGGAAAAATCAGAGAAATTTGAATACCAGTTGCATGCTTAGACATTTAACCACCATGTACTTGCAAGTATGGACGGACAACCAAACCTCGAGTGCCACATATGCACCTGCTCCGAATGAAGGTAGTCAGCAATGCTACATCGCTTCCCCCACTGTAAGCCCACCGGTTAACACAACCACCAGCAGCAAATGTTGAGGTGTCGTCGCAAGGGCAAAGCAGTCTTGGAATCACAATGTTATTTCTATGAAAGACTGAATCTAGGCCATCAGCAACACCACCAACTCCATCAACATCATCAACCCTCTCTCAGTCCACCATGTCCACCACTAGTTCCACCATATGCAGCTCTCAAGTCCAGCTCACCCTACAAGAGACTCTGAGGAGGACAAAAAAGTACTCATCCTCTCATCCGCGTACACTGGCTTTGAACGCCCACATTGCCAAAACTAATCTCGTTAGAGATGATGTCCTACCGGTTGGTTGAAAGCAAAGCTTTCAGCGAGCTCATCGCCTTCGCAGTACCATGCTATGACCTACCCAGTCGGCACTTCTTTTCGCGAAAATCCTTCCCAGCCCTCCACGTGCATGTGAGAGACCGCATTGTTCATGCACTCAAGCAATCAGTGAGTGGAAAGGTGCACCTCACAACAGATGCATGGTCCAGTAGGCATGGCCAGGGCTGTTACGTGTCCATCACTGCACACTGGGTTAATGTGGTGGATGCAGGGTCCACAGGGGACAGCGGCGGTGGGACAGTGCCGCCTAGCCCACAGTATAGGAAACAGTTGGCTGTAAGCGTTCGACCCTCCTTCTTCAGAATCGAAAGCTCGTCCACAGAGCGCAGTCACACGAGCACTCCATCCACAGCTGCCAGTGTTGCACACGAGGTGTCCCATCGAACAGCTAATAGTAAGCATCAGCAGGCTGTGTTGAAGATGATGTGATTAGGTGACAACAGACACCGCGGAGATACTAGCCGACTACTTGCAGCGACAAACTGAGTCATGGCTGGGCAGTCTACATCGTGAGGCAGGCAAGGTAGTTAGTGATAACAGCCGGAATTTTGTAGCAGCCATAGCCCTTTCAAAACTCAGACACATACCTTGCCTGGCTCACACCTTGAACCTGGTGGTGCAGTGCTTCCTTAATAATTATGCGGAGTTAACACCCTGCTCCATAAGGTGCGAAGACTGCTCGCACATCCGCCGGTCGCCCGTACACTCAAGTCGTATGCAGAAGCTGCAGCGATTGCTCCACCTTCCCAAGCACCGCCTAATTATCAACGTTACAACAAGGTGAAACTTCACATGGTTCAGAGGCTGTGCTAACAGAGTCAGGCCGTAATGCATTTGTGGGAGGATACATGGGCAGGCAGTTTGCAGGCAGACATGGAGTTGTCTGGTGTGCAGTGGTCGAAGCTGAAAGACCTCTGTAAAGTCCTTCAGTGTTTTGAGGAATGCACACGGCTGGTAAGCGCAGACGACGCCATCATAAGCATGAGCATCCCACTTATGTGTCGGCTCATGCAAACTTTGACGCACATTAAGGAGCAGGCGTCTGCAGCCGAGGAGGAAGAGGAGGAGGGAAGCCTTGATGACTGTCAGCCACTGTCTGCTCAGGGAAGTCTCGTGGATGAGGTGGAGGAAAAAGAGGAAGAGGAGGAGGAGGATGGGGATGATTATTTTGAGGAGGAGGATGCTTCTCAGGGAGCAAGATAAAATGTTGGCGTGGCAAGGTCAGGTACAGGGTTTGTGCGTGACTGGAGGGATGCGGATTTGCCAGAAAGTGCTCCTCCACCCAGCACTCGCTGTGCATCATTGACACCTTGAACATTGGCCCACATGTCTGATTATGCCTTGCAGATCCTAAAAAGGGACCCCCGCATTGCCAAAATGATGAACAATGACGACTACTGGTTGGCCAGCATCCTGGATCCACGCTGTAAAGGCAAATTCCAAAGCATCATGCCACAGGAGAACCTAGAGCTAATATTGGCTAACAAACAAGCAACTCTGGTAAACCGTTTGTTTGAGGCATTCCCAGCACACAGAGGCAGTGATGTTTTCTAACGAGCCATAGGGGGCAACATGGAAGAGGTGTTTGTGGTGCACACAGCCGAAGTGGCGTTGGACACAGGGGTTTCAGACCATGTTGTGGACTGATTTTTCAAGTACCGCTCACACGACTGGTAATACTGCGTCGATGGAAAGTGACAGGAGACAGCAGTTGTCAACTATGGTAACAAACTACTTCTCCTCCCATATCGATGTTCTCCCTCACCGGTCATTCCCCTTTGACTATTGGGCCAGTAAACTTGACACCTGGCCTGAATTGGCACAATACGCCTTACAGGAGCTCGCTTGCCCTGCTGCTAGTGTGTTATCTGAACGAGTCTTCAGTGCTGCAGGATCAATCCTGACAGAAAAAAACACCCATCTGTTGGCCCAAAATGTTGATGATCTAACCTTCATTAAAATTAACCATGCATCGGTTTCAAAGGATTTTGTCCCACCCTCCCCTGCTGACACGTAGGTTGCCAGAAAAATGGCTCGCTTTTGTCCTCTTCCGCGGACTTCTCCAATTACTCCATTTGCAGCTGCTGAATGTCCAACATCAACATATGCCATTTTTTCCATCTCCCTAACTGGGCTGCCTCCCCCCACAGGGCCGGGGTCACCACCTGGCGCACGCACCCGTGCCGTTGCCCTGGGTGGGCACACTCTTTGGCAACATCAGTGGCACAAGGTCCCTCATAGTAGAATCAAGTGTCTCTGACACTGGGGGTGCACACCCGCCGTCAGACACACCGGCATACTATGAGGGGTCCTGTGCCAGTACCGCTGGCAATGAGTGGGCCTCCCTGCTTGCTCAGGGCACCAGCACTTGCAATACTTACCTCTCCCTGCTCCACCACTGTGTAGTCTGGCCTGTTAAATACTGCACTGGGACTGCCAATACAAATTTGGTGAAATAATTGATGATGGTTACGACGTAGCTATGCCCTGTCTTTTTTGGGGTTGATTGTGTCCTGTGAGGGGTTTCGTATGGATCCTAAGAAGGTGCTGGCGATCTCTGACTGGGTTCAGCCTCGAGATCTCAAGGGGCTCCAGCGCGTCTTAGGATTTGCGAACTATTATCGGAGATTCATTAAAGGTTTCTCACAAGTGGTTAAACCACTCACGGATCTTACCCAGAAGGGCGCTGATGTAAAAAATTGGTCTGTACTTGCAAAGGAGTCCTTCTCAGCTATTAAGAAATGTTTTATGTCCGCCCCGGTGTTGGTACGAGCAGACCCGTCCAAACCATTCATTGTGGAGGTGGATGCCTCTGAAGTGGGGGTGGGGGCGGTGCTGTCCCAGGGTCTGGCCACCCTTACCAATCTCAAACCCTGTGCCTTCTTATCCAAGAACTTCTCTTCAGCCGAGTGAAACTATGATGTAGGCAATAGAGAGCTTCTTGCGGTCAAGCTGGCATTTGAAGAATGGAGGAACTTTTTGGAAGGGGTGGCTCACCCTATCATGGTTGTTATGGATCACAAAAATTTGGCATACTTTGAATCTGCTAAGAGGCTTACTCCTAGTCAAGCCTGTTGGTCACTTTTTTTCACGATTTCAGTTCTCCATTACTTTTCGACCGGGGTCCAAAAATGTTAAAGCGGATGCCCTGTCCAGAAGTTTTGACCCTGTGTCTCCCCCCGAGCAACCGTCCTCCATTCTTCCCCCAGGGGTGGTAGTGGCGGGGATCTCATCGAAGTTGGAACAAGAAATTCTAAGGGCTCAGGCCCTAGCTCCGGTAACCAAGCCAGGGGATAAATTGTTTGTTCCAGATTTATTGTGGCCTAGACTTCTGCAGGAGTTTCATGAGTCTAGGATGAGTGCTCATCCAGGTATCACGGCCATTAGAGAGGCAGTAGCCAGGGGGTTTTGGTGGCCTTCACTAAGATGCGATGTCCAGAAATTTGTTTCTCCTTGTGGTGTGTGTGCCCATTCCAAAAGCTCGCATAACTGGCCGGCTGGGGAACTCATACCTTTACCGGTTCCTGATAGGCCATGGACTCATCTTTCCATGGATTTTATTACCGGTCTTCAACCTTCCAGGGGCAATACCGTGATCTGGGTGGTGGTGGATTGGTTTTCTAAACAGGCCCATTTCATTCCCTTGGCAGCATTACCCTCAGCAGAAACATTGTCAAGGTTGTTTTTGCAGCATGTGGTCCGATTGCATGGGGTACCCCTGAATGTTTTGTCTGGCAGAGGTGTGCAGTTTGTGGCCAAATTTTGGAGGGCATTCTGTATGAAACTAGGCATCACACTCTCCTTCTCGCTGGCATATCACCCGTAGAGTAATGGTCAGACAGAACGCACCAATCAATCCCTGGAACAAATTCTCAGGTATCTGACCTCCGCCCGACAGAAGGATTGGTGTGATACGTTACCGTTGGTGGAATTCGCTTTTAACAATCGGGTGAGTCACTCCACCATGTCCCCATTCCTAATCAATTATGGGTTTAATCCGCATTTTGGGGAGTTTTCACGGGTGGATTCCGGTTGTCCAGGGGTAGAGGGGTCCGTTCAATGGTTAAAAAACCTGCTGGGCTGAAGTCCAGCTTAATATCTCTCGGGCCCAGGGGAGGTACAAATATTTTGCTGAAAAAAAGAGAGCCTCGGGAGACATGTTTCAGGTGGGAGAGAAGGTTTGGCTTTCCACACGTAACATCAACTTAAAGGTACCATCAGCTAAGTTGGGACCAAAGTTCATTGGTCCGTACGAGATTATGGAGATAGTCAACCCAGTAGCATATAGGTTGTGTCTCCCCGCCTCCTTAAAAATATTCAATGTGTTCCATAAATATCTGTTGAAATCCGTAGGGTCTGTCAAAGAGGACTCTGAGTCTGTTGTTCCTCCAGTGCTGGTGGAGGGTCAATTGGAGTATGAGGACGGACATATTGTGGACTCTCAGCAGGTGCGCCACTTTTTGCAGTACCTGGTCCACTGGAAGGGATATGGACCAGAGGATCGCTCATGGGTCCCTGCTCGCTCTGTACATGCAGATCACCTAGTTCGGGCTTTCCATGCCAAGTACTCGGGGAAGCCTGGGGTCCGGAGACCCCCGGTGAGAGGGGGTACTGTCATGATCCCAGTGCAGGTTTTTGAGCTGCACGTCAGGGGTTAATGTCTGAAGCTCAGTGCAGGTTTTGACCTGCACACCTGGGGTTAATGATTGTGGCCTCTCTTTGATTCAGGGAGAGCTTCTTAAACCCCTGGGAAGCTCCAATCCCTGTCAGCAATACTTTTGCATTTGGCCAAGTGTGGTGACCTCCGTGTGCCTGTGCCTGTTCGTTGTTATAGCTTGTTTATATGGTTCTGATCCAGTTCTGTTCCCCGTTGTGAGTTTGCCTGTTGATTCTGTACTGCGCTACCCTCTCTGTGTATGACTCATTGCCTGTGATCTGACAACTCTCTGCTCGCCCCTCTTGTACCTTGCAGCTATCTCTGTGTATGACTCATTGGCTACGTTCTGACTATTCTCCCTGTCTATGCCCCTTGGTAACTTTGTCCCACAGTTACCCTACTAGGAGTTCTCTTGCAGCTTCTAGCTCTCTTGAGTTTAGGCCATGCCCCCAGCAGTTATGTGCTTCAGGTCCTGCTATTCTGAAGTACGCACCTACTCGGCTGCGGCCCGCTCCACAGGTATCGGTGAGCACAGTTCGCTTTACTCAGGACACGCGCACTGGCTCAGTGAGCAAGTTCAGTGTGGTGTTCCTGACATTTGCTGTGGCCCACTGTCAGCTTGACCACGGCCTCGTCCTCTGCATGCACCATCAGCATCATGTCCACTTCCCCGTCCCTTGCCCCTTGCCTTGCCCATTTTAAATGGACTAATGAAATATGTGAAAAGCTGCCTACAAATGGATGTCTTTGGAGAAAAATTAGATGTGGTATGTAGGCCTGCAAAGCGAAGATTTTTCCACCACAGAAACACCAGGCCTCAGCCTGAAATAACAGACTGTATTCCTTAATTTTTTTTATTTTTTGGATACAAAAGACTGCTGGATATAACAACAGTGACAGCCAGGCCAAAAAGAAATAAGCGGTAAACTGATCAAACTTTGACCTCACACAGATAGGAGATAGCATGGACAGAGCATATCAAACAATTCATGGCCTGTATGGTTTTTTTGCCTAAATAATACTGTATTTTTACAAAAATGAGAGGCAGGAAAAACAGAAAAATAAACTGTAAACTGGCCAAAATTTCTGCACACACAGATATGAGCTAGCACAGACAGAGAACACCAAGCAATGTGTGGCATGTATGTGAAGTGCCCCAGGGGCCGTGGGTTACTCGGTACCAGGCCGGAGACTTAAAGGGAAAGTGTCATGGTGGCAGTAACCCGGTCCGTGGCTATCGGCGTTCATGTAAAATAGGTGGAATGAATAAGGAATAAAGTTTGTGTGTAAGATCATGACCCCACCTGTGGTACCTGGTCAGAAGGGGACAGCACTGCAATGCAGATCCTCTGGGACAGATGGTGAGATGATGCAGCTAAGGTGTAATAGCTCTCAACAGGCAGAGCTGTAGTCCCAGGGCAGTTGAGGGGAATTTGCAAATGTTGATGTAGTGTGGAGTAAAGGTTGTAGCAGTGCTGGGTTGGTGATGCAGAAAGAATGTAGATGACACAGTTGCACGCAGTTTCAAGACTTTACTCACAGTTCTGTCTGCAGTACAGACGCCCGCTTCTACCTGTGGGGAGCTCTTACATCTTGCTGCCTTATACCATCTGTCCCAGAGGATCTGCCTGCAGCATCGGCTTAACCCCTTCATTGCCGAGCACCACAGGTGGCGTCACGTATCATTCACCCATAAACTTTATTCAGCCATGTTTCACCCCTATTGCATGGATGCCCAGGGCCGCGGACTGGGTCACCGCCACTGTGACACATCCTTCTGAGACACCGGCCCGGTACCGAGTAACCCCACTGCTTTGGCAGGCAATCCACAACGTGTAAAATCCGTTTTTTTTATCCTATATAGCTGCCTTTCTGGTGAAAACAACTGTGGTAATTTGCTGTGGTCCATAATGTGACCACAGCTGTCAGCTGGCTAGTTGAGTTCGATGTACACTCCACTAGGCTTGGGGCTGAGACCCTTTTGCAACCTGGTTTCTTCCACTACCTGATGTCCATCAATGTGGAATGAGCCTCACGGTGCAAACTCTCCACCCGTGCCTCCAGAAGAACCACCTTTCCTTCAGGGAGCTTTCTGTAAAAATCCAATCCGTACAGCAACTCCTACTGACTGGAGAGGCTCTAAACAAGTCCTATCACCTTCCCTCCCTCTGAGAAAAATCTCTTCACATCTTACAATTCCCCCACTCTTCACCTAAACTCCACCCACCTCCCAACACCCTTCATGTACCAAGCAGGGGCCATAAAAAGGGTGCTCCGCTATTCTACAGGTGTGTGGGATGGCAGGTGTGGAATGTGGTCAGGTGCCCCATCTTACCTGGTTGTGGGATACCACACCTCTGGGTGAGATGCAGTACCTCTGTGGCGACTGAACCCTCAGGGGCTCCACATATGGTTTCTTTTGCCTAAATAATACTGCATTTTGACAAAAATGTGAGCCAGGCAAAACAGAAAAATAAGCCGTAAACTGGCCAAAATTTCTGCACACAGATATGAGCTGACAGAGACATAGCACACCAAACAATGTGTGGCCTGTTTGGTTTTTTTTTGCCTAAATAATACTGTATTTTGACAAAAATGAGAGGCAGAAAAACAGAAAAATAAGCCATAAACTGGCCAAAATTTCTGCACACACAGATATGAGCTGGCACTGACAGAGCACACCAAACAATGTGTGGCCTGTATTACAATAACACCTGGGCCTAGCTATATACGGCTAATATTTCCAACAGGTAGCAGCAGCACCAGACCACATGACAGGAATGGACCCTGTTGTGTCCCACGAATGGGAGCAACCTGTAGTGTATATTACTCTGTGTTTAGTTTTTCCTCCAATCAGGAAAATTCCCTGTTGTTTCTAGGTAGAATTAGACTGTGGGAAAATTGTCCCTATGTCCCTCCTATAGTTGAGCTCTGCATTAGGTTGCTCCTCCCTTCTTTTTCAGTTTAGCCTACAGCAGCCATTACTCAAGACGCATGTCTACTCCCCTGTACAGATTACCTCTTTTTGCCTAATGTCCATTGTAAACTAATACAAGATTTTGGAGGAAAACAGCATCATTTCTCCTGGTCTTTCTGCAGTTGCATTGCTAGTGGAGTTAAAACTACTGAGGACGTCTGGTGGTGCGAGAACAAGTTACACAATTATCTAAGAAGCTGAGAGTTAGAGCACTTGGGATTTGCAGCCAGCAGGAAGAGTCAGAAAAATACAAATGGGTAGCTGTCTCCAGGAATAGTATACAGCTGGAATCCAAGAAGAGGATTGTTTATAAGGCTAATGTAAAGCCACAACAACAGCAGCTTACATGGACTGCAGACATTCTGTGCTCTTCACTTCACAAAATTGCACAATGAAAGATTTAACCTGTTACTAAGAACAGCTCACAGCCTGTAATCGAGAGAAAGGATCCATCTATAAGCCATTGAGAAGCTGCAGTTTACATAGACTTGTTTCTTGCTCTCCAGCTCAGCTTGTTGCAACTTTGTATTGGTCTCCTAGACAACCAGAGGCAGAGCAGCCCCCACCTTTGCTCTCCTGCCACTATGTCCCAGGCTAAAAGAACCCTTTCACTGCCAGTCCTGCAGCAGCAAGAAATGGAAACAGAACTTCTAACAGTTCGCAGTGAAATATCCAAAAGATCAATCAATCCTACATGGAAAGTCAAAGAGAACCTAGAATCCATCAAAGGTGAGTTGCTACACCACACAACTTCCCTATGGAAAAGTGTACTAGACCAAGCTACTCTCTTGACTGTGCCCATCTCTCACGAGTTACCACCAGAGGAAGCCCTCGAACAATTGTACTCTGCATACCAGTCTTATAAAGACACTTGCAAAAAATACATCTTTACTCTGCTGAAATTAAATATGCAAGAGTCAATAAAGGAATGCCAGGACTACGAACAGCTCAATGCCGAATGAGATAGCACCGTGTGCGACATGTTGAACAAGATAGAAGCAAAAATCCCACAAATGTCAGATGTGACATCGCACAGGTCCAGATCCGCTAGGAGCTCAAAGCACTCAATCAAGTCAAGCTCATCAAATTACTCAACCCTCAGTGAGTAGTTCATAAGAGCGGGTGCCGAAGCAGAATCTACGAAAGTGCAAGCCATTTTTGCCCAAAAGAAAGCAGAGAGGGAAACACAGTTTGCACTCAATGAAGCTGATTTTGCATGCGAGAAGGCGGAAATAGAAGCCCTGCAGAAGGAATATGAACATGCAAACATGCAGCAGCCGTGGCAAAGCTAAAGGTCTTTGAGCAGGCTCTAGGTGGGATCCAAGGAGGCAGCCTCAATTCATACGAACTCGACACAGAAGACCCACTTAAGCACACAAGAAATTACATGCTGAGCCAAACCAACGAACTCCTGACCATCAACAGCATTCCCGTCAGCACTGACCTCTCACTATAGCATCAGGATGTTGATCTGCCTGCAGCTCCCGGCTTTCAAGGTCAGTCCAATGTACCACAAACATTTAAACCCGAACCTCCTTCATGCGTCAATACACGGCCTGACCCTATACCTCAGGAAACACCATACGCCAACGTCTACATGCAACCTAACATGCCGACAAGGCACTATGCTCCCGACAACTGTGTGGTTTCAGCCCCGCATACAACAGAGATCATATGCCACAAACCGGTTGCTGGTCTAAATGCCTACGCCACTCCATATCTTCCCATGTTCTTGAATCAAGAAGCTACGACCCACAATGACAGCATCACTCAGCCAGCAAATGCTTCTCCAAAGTCAGAAAGAACAGGCATGTCTGATTTTGCGAGGTACATGATACGCCGAGAACTCACCATCGCCGGTCTCACAAGGTTCGGTGACAAGCCTGAGAATTACAGAGGTTGGAAATGTTCCTTTAAAGCTGCAATTAGTGACCTTGGCATCACTGCTGCTGAAGAGCTGGATCAGCTAATCAAGTGGCTCGGACCTCAATCCACAGAGTGGGTCAAGAGGCTCAGATCCATCCACATCAGTAATCCAGCAGCTGGTCTCATGGCTGCATGGGAAAGACTAGGACGTAGATTTGGCAGTCCTGAAGCCATAGAGAATGCACTGTTTAAGCGTCTACAGTAGAGTTGAGCAAAACGGGTAGGTCAATTTAAAAAATAGCCGACTTTCGCCAAAGTCGGGTTCCATGAAATGAAACCCAACCATAGCGTGAGGTTAGCCATGAGGTTGGCGACCCGAGCGCCAAAGTCACGTTTCAAATGATGCTTCCGGCGCCTTTTTCCAGCCAATGATGGAGGACGCACAGTGGGCAATGCGATGACATAGTCAGCGGCCACCACCATCTTAGAGAAGGGCATTGAAGTGATTGGCTGGCTTTGTGTGGTGTCTCAGTGGGTATAAAAGGCTGTGACCGCCGACCGCCATCTTAATTCTGCCAATATTAGCATAGGGAGAGGTTGCTGCTGCTGATTCTGAATAGGGAGAGCTGTTATGATTGAGTCACCGAGGAGGAAAAAACAAAACACAAGCTCAGCCCAGAAAATCAGAAAGGTTGGAAACTAGCAGATTGCAGACCCCTAATCCTATCACACAACTAGCAGTAGCCATGGAGTGTTCCTATGGTAATCCTAGACACCTTGTCACAGCCAGAGAAATACATAAGCCTAAAGCAGGAAAAAAGGAAAACTAACTGCCCCAGAGCAGACCCCAAAGGAAAGACAACCCTCCACAGGTATTGACGGTGAAGCAAGATGAAAGCACAAACACAGGCAGAAAAATAGGCTGAGCAAACGATGGGGCCCAAACTAACTAAAAAGGACAGGACAGAAAAGCTGCTGTCTGCAATCCAAGAAAACCCTGCTAAAAATATTACCAACACAACTGATAAGCAAAAAGCACCCTGAAGTCACTAGACTTCAAACCCTATATCAGCACTCAGAATATTCTGAAAGCAGAGCAAAAGAGAACACTGATCAAGGAATAAGAATCCAGCACACCCTCGGCCGGGGATGGCTGAACTCAAAAAACAAGGTAAACAAAACCAAAACTAAAAAGTTCAATAGCAGAGCAAAATCTTATCTTTGGGAAACAGGAATCAAACTGGTCTCCAAGAATCCAGCAGAGAAATCACCAGCAACTCAGAAGGGCGTTGGCTGCCTTATATCCAGTCAGAAGTTCCCGTTACCCAGTCACAATCAACCTGATCAGGTGTTTGGTTTCTTTCATCTAAATCAGCCTCACTACCTTCCTTCACCAGAAGAGGGAGATCCTCGGACACAAAAGGTGAATGAACAGATGAGCTCACAACAGTACCTCCCGCTTGAGGAGGGGTCACCGAACCCTCATCCAAGCCACCAGGCCAGTCAGGATGAGCCCAATGAAATGCACGCACCAATTTTTCGGCATGAATATCAGAGGCAGAGACCCAGAAATTATCCTCCTGACCATAACCCTTCCACTTAACCAAATACTGGTGTCTCCGTCTAGCCAGACGGGAATCCAGTATCTTCTCTATCTCATATTCCATGTTACCTTCAACCAACACAGGGTCAGGAGGTGCCGCCATAGCAACCACTGGTTCAACAAACCTCTTCAACAAGGACTTATGAAACACATTATGAATCTTAAATGTGACAGGAAGAGCCAACCGAAAAGAGATCGGATTAATAATCTCCAAAACCTTGTAAGATCCAATAAATCTAGATTTAAACTTTGGAGAAGCCACTTTCATAGAGATATTCTTTGATGATAACCAGACCATATTACCCACCTTAAACCGGGGACCAATGGTCCTATGCCGGTTGGAAAACCGCTGGGCCTTTTCCTGAGAAAGAGACAACTTATCCAACCACTTGGTCCCAAATCTGCTGCATTCTTTCCACCACAGTGTCAACCCTTGGACAGGCAGAAGACTCCACCTGCCCTGAAGAAAATCGAGGATGAAACCCAAAGTTACAGAAAAAGTGGCAGAACTAGCTCTATTATTTAAAGCAAATTCGGCCAAGGGTAAAAATGAGACCCAATCATCCTGATCAGCAGATATAAAACATCTCAAATAAGCCTCCAAAGTCTGGTTTGTTCTCTCCGTCTGCCCATTGGTCTGATGGTGAAATGCAGAGGAGAAGGACAACTGAATTCCCAACTTGGAACAAAAGGTCCTCCAGAATCTAGAGACAAACTGAACTCCTCTGTCCGATACAATGTTCTCAGGAATCCCGTGCAAGCGAACCACCTGTTGCAAAAACAAGGGCACCAACTCTGAGGAAGATGGCAACTTAGGGAGTGGTACAAGATGGACCATCTTAGAGAATCTATCACAAATCAACCAGATAACAGTCATCCTCTGAGAGACAGGCAGATCAGAAATAAAATCCATTGAAATATGGGTCCATGGCCTCCTGGGCACCGGCAAAGGCATCAACAACCCACTAGAACGAGAACAAGGCTTAGATCGGGAGCAAGTCCCACAGGACTGCACAAAATTTCTGACATCACGAGACTAGGAAGGCCACCAAAAGGACCGACTCACCAAATCTCTAGTACCAAAAATACCTGGATGACCAGCCAATGTGGAGCATTGAACCTCAGACATCACTTTCCTACTCCACTGGTCAGGAACATACAACCTACCACTGGGACAACGCTCAGGCTTATCCTCCTGAAACTTCTCCAGAGCACGTCTCAAATTAGGCGAGATGGCAGAAAGAACCACCCCCTCACCTAAGATGGTAGCAGGCTTGGTCACAATAGGAGAATCAGCGAAAAAACTCACAGAGAGGGCATCAGCCTTAACGTTCTTAGTGCCCGGAAGAAAGGAGACCACAAAATCAAAACGTATGAAAAACAAGGCCCACCTGGCCTGTCTCGGATTCAAGTGTTAAGCCGACTCAAGGTAGATCAAATTCTTGTGGTCAGTGAGGACCACAACTTGATGTCTAGCCAGCTCCAACCAATGTCTCCACTCCTCAAATGCTCACTTCATGGCCAACAGTTCTCGATTCCCCACATCATAGTTGCGTTCTGAAGGAGAGAACTTTCGGGAAAAGAAGGCACAGGGGTTCATCTTAGATGTTACAGGATCTTTTTGGGACAAAACAGCTCCTGCACCAGTCTCTGAAGCATCCACCTCCACCTGAAACGGAAGTGAGACATCGGGTTGTCGCAAAACCGGAGAAGAAGTGAACCTCCGCTTCAGCTCCTGAAAAGAAGAAACAGCCTCTGGAGACCAATTCAGCAAATCAGCACCCTTCTTAGTCAAATCAGTCAATGGTTTGGCAATAACAGAAAAATTGGCTATAAACTTACGATAAAAATTAGCAAAACCCAAAAACTTCTGGAGAGCCTTCAAAGAAGTGGGCTGCAGCCAATCATAAATGGCCTGTACCTTGGCCGGGTCCATTTCAATAGTTGATGGAGACAAAATAAATCCCAAAAATGAAATCCTCTGTACACCAAAAAGACATTTCGATCCCTTAACATACATGGAATTTTCCCTCAAAATCCGGAGCACAGTCCGAACATGGTCCACATGAGAGTCCCAATCCCTGGAAAAGATCAAGATATCATCCAAATAGATGATCAGAAACTTATCCACAAAGTCCCGGAAAATATCATTCATGAAGCACTGGAAGACAGAAGGGGCGTTAGTGAGCCCAAAAGGCATCACCAGGTACTCAAAATGTCCCTCCGGAGTATTAAATGCTGTCTTCCATTCATCCCCATGCTTAATGCGAATAAGATTATACGCCCCCTGAGGTCAAGCTTGGTAAACCAGCAAGCACGTTCAACTCTAGAAAATAGGTGAGAAATCAGGGGTAACGGATACTGATATTTAACAGTAATTTTGTTAAGGGAGCGATAGTCAATACAGGGCCTTAATGAACCATCCTTCTTGGCCACAAAAAAAAACCAGCACCCAAGGGTGAAGAGTAGAGTTGAGCGATACCGTCCGATACTTCAAAGTATCGTATCGGATGGTATCGGCCGATCTTTAAAAAAAGTATCGGTATCGCCGATTCCGATACCAGAAGTCCCATTCAAGTCTATGGGACTTCCGGTATCGGAATAAGAAAAACCCTTTCCTGCCCTTGTACAGCCTCTCTGGGGTCTGTACGGGCCTTTCGGGGGGCTGTGCCGGCCTGCCAGGGGGTCTGTGCAGGCTCCGGTGGTCTGTGCCGGCCTGCCGGGGGGCTGTGCCGGCCTGCCGGTGGTCTGTGCAGGCTCCGGTGGGCTGTGCCGGCCTGCCGGGGGGCTGTGCAGGCTCCGGGGGGCTGTGCCGGCCTGCCGGGGGGCTGTGCCGGCCTGCCGGTGGTCTGTGCCGGCCTGCCGGTGGTCTGTGCAGGCTCCGGGGGGCTGTGCCGGCCTGCCGGGGGGCTGTGCCGGCCTGCCGGTGGTCTGTGCAGGCTTCGGGGGTCTGTGCAGGCATCGTCCGATGGGACTACAAGTCCCATCGGGCGATGCCTGCTACCATGACAGTGATTGACACATTAGCCAATGATGGGACAGTAGTAGTCCCATCATCCGGCTAATGTGTTAAATGTAAAAAAAAAAAAAAAAAAAAATTACATGCTACATACATGCTACATTCATACAACATGCATACTACATACATGCTACATTCATACTACATACTACATACATGCTACATTCATACTACATGCAACATACATACTACATATATACTACATTCATACTACATACTACATGCTACATTCATACTACATAAATACTACATGCAACATACATACTACATATATACTACATACATACTACATATATACTACATGCATGCTACATACATACTGCATGCTACATACATACCACATATATACTACATACATACTACATACATACTACATGCATGCTACATGCATGCTACATGCTACATACATAACACATATATACTACATGCATGCTACATACATACTACATGCATGCTACATACATACTACATGCTACATACTACATATATACTACATGCATGCTACATACATACTACATGCTACATACATACTACATATATACTACATGCATGCTACATACATACTACATACATACTACATGCATACTACATACATACTACATGCTACATACATACTACATATATACTACATGCATGCTACATACATACTACATGCTACATACATACTACATGCTACATACATACTACATATATACTACATGCATGCTACATACATACTGCATGCTACATACATACTACATGCATGCTACATACATACTACATGCTACATACATACCACATACATACTACATACATACTACATGCTACATACATACTACATATATGCTACATGCATGCTACATACATACTGCATGCTACATGCATGCTACATACATACTACATACATACTACATGCTACATACATACCACATATATACTACATACATACAATACATTCATACAATACATACATAGACATACAGTACATATAACATAGAGTAACATACTTACCAATACTTGTCACATTGTTCCCCGAAGCCATTGTCTTTTCCGGAATAAATATTAACATAAGAAACCACAAAAATACTCACCCACGATCCGAAGCAGTCCACGAGTGTGTCCCACGACGATCTTGGGTAGAGAACTGCAGCATCAGCTGATGCCGCCGTTCTCTACGGGCTGCAGGAATCCAATGACGGAAGGTAGGTATCCTTCCGCACTGTATTCCTCCGCCACTTAAAAAAAAAAGTCCCTAGTCTCACTTTATGCCATTGCTGTGTGGGAATTTCCCACGCAGCAATGGCATAAAGTGAGACTAGGGACTTTTTTTTTTTAAGTGGCGGAGGAATACAGTGCGGAAGGATACCTACCTTCCGTCATTGGATTCCTGCAGCCCGTAGAGAACGGCAGCAACAGCTGATGCTGCAGTTCTCTACCCAAGATCGTCGTGGGACACACTCGTGGACTGCTTCGGATCGTGGGTGAGTATTTTTGTGGTTTGTTATGTTAATATTTATTCCGGAAAAGACAATGGCTTCGGGGAACAATGTGACAAGTATTGGTAAGTATGTTACTCTATGTTATATGTACTGTATGTCTATGTATGTATTGTATGAATGTATTGTATGTATGTAGTATATATGTGGTATGTATGTAGCATGTAGTATGTATGTAGTATGTATGTAGTATGTATGTGGTATGTATGTGGCATGTAGTATGTATGTAGCATGCATGTAGTATGTATGTAGCATGCATGTAGTATGTATGTAGTATGTATGTAGTATGTAGCATGTATGTAGCATGTATGTGGTATGTATGTGGTATGTATGTAGTATGCATGTAGTATATATGTAGTATGTAGCATGCATGTAGCATGCATGTAGTATGTATGTAGCATGCATGTAGTATGTATGTAGCATGCATGTAGTATGTATGTAGTATGTATGTAGCATGCATGTAGTATGTATGTAGTATGTATGTAGCATGCATGTAGTATGTATGTAGTATGTATGTGGTATGTATGTGGCATGTAGTATGTATGTAGCATGCATGTAGTATGTATGTTGCATGCATGTAGTATGTATGTAGTATGTATGTAGTATGTAGCATGTATGTGGTATGTATGTGGTATGTATGTAGTATGCATGTAGTATATATGTAGTATGTAGCATGCATGTAGCATGCATGTAGTATGTATGTAGCATGCATGTAGTATGTATGTAGCATGCATGTAGTATGTATGTAGTATGTATGTAGTATGTATGTAGCATGCAGTATGTATGTAGCATGTATGTAGTACGTATGTAGTATATATGTAGTATGTATGTAGCATGTAGTATGTATGTAGCATGCATGTAGTATGTATGTAGTATATATGTAGTATGTATGTAGCATGTAGTATGTATGTAGCATGCATGTAGTATGTATGTAGTATTTTTTTTTTTTTTTTTTTTTAACATTTAACACATTAGCCGGATGATGGGACTACTACTGTCCCATCATTGGCTAATGTGTCAATCACTGTCATGGTAGCAGGCATCGCCCGATGGGACTTGTAGTCCCATCGGACGATGCTTGCACAGACCCCCGGACATCAGCACAGCCCCCCGGCAGGCCGGCACAGCCCCCCGGCAGGCCGGTACAGACCCCCACAGGGTGCACAGACCACCGGCAGGCCGGCACAGCCCCCCGGCAGGCCGGTACAGACCCCCACAGGGTGCACAGACCACCGGCAGGCCGGCACAGCCCCCCGGCAGGCCGGTACAGACCCCGGGCAGTCCACACAGCCCCCCGGCAGGCCGGCACAGCCCCCCAGCAGGCCGGCAGAGACCCCCGGAAGGCCCGAAATGACGGCGCATCATGATGCGCACACACCGCGCATCATGATGACGTCAGTCTGTCAATCAACTTGGAACTTCCGATTCCGATGCCGAATTCCGATATTGAAAAAATATCGGAAGTCGGTATCGGAATTCCGATACAGCAAGTATCGGCCGATACCCGATACTTGCGGTATCGGAATGCTCAACACTAGTGAAGAGGATGGTCTAATATGACCCTTCTCCAGCGACTCCTTAATATAAGAACGCATAGCCTCATGTTCGGGTACAAATAAATTAAAAAGTTGACCCTTGGGAAATTTACACCCCGGACTCAGCTCACTAGCACATTCATAACTCCTATGAGGAGGCAAAGACGCAGACTTACTCCCACTAAGCACATCATAAAAATCAGCCAAATAGTCAGGAACCTCATGCGACCGGGGAGAGAAAAACGGAGTGTCACTAAGAGCACACTGACAACCCCAACTCACCACAGACACAGATTTCCAATACAAAACTGGAGTATGGATTTGCAACCAGGGGAACCCCAGCACGATGGTATCATGCAAATTATGCAACACCAAAAATCTGCAATTTTCTTGATGGTCTGGGGCAACCCGCATTACCACCTGGGTCCAAAACTGAGGTTTATTCTTCGCCAAAGGTGTAGCATCAATACCCCTCAAAGAAATAGGTGTCCGCAGGGGTGTCATAGGGAAACCACAACGTTTAGCAAAATCCAAATCCATTGGGTTCAAGGCCGCTCCGGAATCCACAAAGGCTTTGGCAGAAAATGTGGATAGATAGGGAGCAGATCAAAGTAATTGCCAGAAGAAACTTTGGTTGTACACCACCTACAGCAAATGTGTGTGCAAAACGTTTCTCTCATTTAGGGCAGACAGAAATAATATGAGAGGCATCTCCACAGACAAAACACAGCTTATTACGCCTTCTAAACTCCTGACATTACGCCCTAGACAAAACTCTATCACATTGCATAGGTTCAGACATTTGTTCAACAGGTGGCAGCATTTCCCGTGTAATTTTACGTTCACGTAAACGCCGATCAACCTGAATGGCTAATGACATAGAATCGTCAAGACCAGAGGGAACAGGAAATCCCACCATAGTATCTTTTACAGTTTCTGACAAACCCTTCCGAAAGAGAGCTGCCAAGGCACCATCATTCCAAGTGGTGAGGACCGCCCACTTTCGGAATTTTTGACAATACAGTTCTGCAGAATCTTGACCCTGGCTCAATGCCAACAGAGTCTTTTCAGCCTGATCAATCGCATTAGGTTTATCATAGAACAACCCCAAGGCCTGAAAAAATGCATCCACATTAGTCAGAATAGGATCATCTGGTACTAAAGAAAACGCCCAATCCTGGGGATCGCCGCGCAGCAAGGAGATGACAATTTTAACCTGCTGCGCAAAGCTCCCCTATGAGTTAGGCTTCAAGGCAAGAAATAATTTACAATTATTCTTAAAATTCAAAAATTTAGACCGATCCCCAAAAAACACATCAGGAGTGGGAATTTTTGGTTCAGCAGCGTGTGAATGAGCAAGGTAGGTGGAAATTCCTCGCACTTCAGCAGCAAACTGCTCCACACGATCAGACAATTGCTTAAACTCCATCAGAAAAAAAAAATATTCCTCCTACGGCCTCAGAGAAAAAAAGGAAAAAATATACCCCCCAAAAAAAAATAAAAATTCTGACACACTTCTTTTTTTTCTCCTTTTTTTTTTTTTTAACAATTCCTTCCTGCTTTTGAGTACCCTAGAATCTGCGGTATGGCTGTTGATTCTGTTATGATTGAGTCACCGAGGAGGAAAAAACAAAACACAAGCTCAGCCCAGAAAATCAGAGAGGTTGGACACTAGCGGATTGCAGACCCCTAATCCTATCACACAACTAGCAGTAGCCGTGGAGTGTTCCTAAGGTGATCCTAGGAACCTTGTCACAGCCGGAGAAATACATAAGCCTAAAGCAGGAAAAGAGGAAAACTAACTGCCCCAGAGCAGACCCTAAAGGAAAGACAGCTCCCCACATGTATTGACGGTGAAGCAAGATGAAAGCACAAACACAGGCAGGAAAATAGGCTGAGCAAACGATGGGGCCCAAACTAACTAAAAAGGACAGGACAGAAAAGCTGCTGTCTGCAATCCGAGAAAACCCTGCTAAAAATATTACCAACACAACTGATAAGCAAAAAGGACCCTGAAGTCACTAGACTTCAAACCCTATATCAGCACTCAGAATATTCTGAAAGCAGAGCAAAAGAGAACACTGATCAAGGAATTAGAATTCAGCACACCCTCGGCCGGGGATGGCTGAACTCAAAACACAAGGTAAACAAAACCAAAACTAATAAGTTCAATAGCAGAGCAAAAACTTATCTTTGGGAAGCAGGAATCAGACTGGTCTCCAAGAATCCAGCAGAAAAATCACCAGCAACTCAGAAGGGCGTCGGCTGCCTTATATCCAGTCAGAAGTTCCCGTTACCCAGTCACAATCAACCTGATCAGGTGTTTGGTTTCTTTCATCTAAATCAGCCTCACTACCTTCCTTAACCAGAAGAGGGAGATACTCGGACACAATAGGTGAATGAACAGATGAGCTCACAACAGAGAGTGTTAGGCAGGGAAGAAGAAAAAAAAACTGCTTCTGCTGAAAGCGCTTTTCACTGTACAGTTAGTGTGCAGTGAAAGGGGAGGATTTTTGCTTTTGTGCAGCAGTGCTGGTGGTGATTAGGCTGCATTGTAAGGCTACCTGCTAGCTGCATTGCTGTGTGCACACTGCTGTTCAAACTGCTTTTTTCAAAGCACTCCAACTTTTATTATTTTGTTCTGGTGAGTTACTGAGCATTCATTTTTTCACAGACTGTATAGTAGTGTACGCTCCTCACACACTACCGTGTACCGGCTGGTATCACGGACAAATAGAAGCTATCTGTGTGTTACTCTTGAAAAATAAACGAGGAGTTTTTCCGTTTTTCCAGACCTACACGTTAGAGTGCTGTCCGCTTTTCAAACAGTTTCGTATATCTGCTGTTTGATTACGTTCAAAACTAGACAGAGACAGCATGTGTCAGTCCCTATCGAAGTAGACGAGATTGACAATTTTCCATACAGACACCGTATAGCGTTGTACGCTCCTCATACACTACCATGTACTGGCTGGTATCACGGACAAATAGAAGCTATCTGTGTGTTACTCTGCAAAAGAAAAACGAGGAGTTTTTCTGTTTTTCCAGAAATACTCGTTAGAGTGCTGTATGCTTTTCAAAAAGTTTTGTATATCTACTGTTTGATTACAGTCCAATACATACTGTGAGAGCGTCTGTGACTAACAAAATATATATGTAGATTTAATCTTTTTCATACACCTTACACAGCTGGACGCTCCTCATACAGTACCATTTCTCTGCTGGTATTTTTGGTACATTTTCCCAAACATGAGGAAGTATGGTGGAAGAGGCCGCGGACGTGGGCAGGGGGGCGAAGCTGGTACTGATGTTGGTGGTGCATCGGCTGGTTCTGGCAAAAGCACAATAGCAGCCACGGCAGGAGGTGTTGAGCCTGCGTCGGTTGCCTTTTCTTGGAGTAGGAAAACCGTTTTTGAAGCGGGAGCATCAGGAACAGGTTTTGGCGTTCATTGCCGAAACAGCCACCAGCTCTATTGCCTCCTCTTCTGAACGTTCGAAACCAGCAAGCACGGAGTCGTCAGTGCAGGGTTCTGGTCAGGAAAAACACCTTTAATAATAATAAAAATCTTAATTTATATAGCGCCAACATATTCCGCAGCGCTTTACTGTTTAACAGTTTAAAAAAACACAAGTCATAAGTATCAACGTTAACAATACAGTAATTAAAGTAAATTAAGCCGCCCCTGCTAGTGAGAGCTTACAATCTACAATGAGGTGGGGGAGATACAGAGTACAGGTGTGTATTTACAATTGTGTATTTACAATGATGGTCTAGCCATCTTGAGAAGGTGGGGGACAGAGATAGTGAATGGGCTACATACTCGCACATAAAATGACTGATTAGTGAACGTGATAGGCTGCTCTGAATAGATGTGTTTTTAGAGAGCGCCTGAAACTGTGCAAATTGTGGATAGTCCTAATTTCTTGGCGCAGTGCGGGAGAAGTCTTGGAGTCGGAGGTACGGATTAGTGCAGTGGTTAGTCGAAAGTCTTTTGCAGAGCTCGACGGTCGGCTAGGTCGATAGACAGAAATGAGGGAGGAGATGTAGGGGGGTGCCGCACTGTGGAGAGCTTTGTGGGTGAGAACAAGAACTTTGAATTGGACCCTATAGTGAATGGGCAGCCAATGTAAGGACTGGCGAAGAGCGGACGCGTCCGAGTACCGATTAGCCAGATGGACAACCCTGGATGCTGCATTAAGTATGGACTGGAGAGGGCAAAGTCGAGTAGCAGGCAGGCCAATTAATAGAGCAGTGCTGTAGTTCAGGCAGGAGTGGATCAATATGACAGTGAAGGATTTTGTTGTTTCCATGGTGAGAAAAGGGCGAATTCTGAAGATGTTCTTTAGGTGTAGGCGGCAAGAGCGGGCAAGGGATTGTATATGGGATGTGAAGGAGAGGTTGGTGTCAAACATAACACCCAGACAGCACGCCTGTTGCCAGGGTGTTATTATGGTGCCACCCATGGAGAGGGAAATGTCAGATTTAGGGAGGTTAGTAGATGGCGGGAGCAGAAGAAGTTCAGTTTTTGAGAGGTAAAGTTTCAGATAGAGAGCGGACATGACGTTGGAGAATGCGGACAGACAGTCACTGGCATTCTGTAGTACAGTGGGAGTAAGGTCAGGGAATGACGTATAGAGTTGTGTATCATCAGCATAAAGATGGTACTGAAAGCCAAAACTGCTGATGGTCTGTCCAATTGGGGCCGTGTAGAGAGAGAAGAGAAGGGGGCCAAGGACTGAGCCCTGAGTTACCCCGACAGCGAGAGGAAGAGGAGATGACGTGGAGCCAGCGAACAAAAGACTGAAGGAGCGGTCAGAGAGATAGGAAGAGAACCAGGAGAGAGCGATGTCCTTAATGCCTAGTGACTGGAGTCTATGGAGTAGGAGACGGTGGCCAACAGTGTCGAAAGCTGCAGAAAGGTCGAGAAGAATGAGCAGAGAGTGTTCACTGTTACATTTTGCTGTCAGAAGGTCATTTGTCACTTTGATGAGTGCAGTTTCAGTCGAAAGTAGGGGTCGGAAGCCAGACTGTGAAGGGTCTAGGAGGGAGTGAGTGCAGAAGTAACGGGTAAGGCGGCAGTAGACTAGGTGCTCCAAGAATTTAGAGATGAAGGGGAGATTGGAGACTGGTCTGTAGTTGTTTGTGCAGGATGGGTCGAGAGCAGGTTTCTTTAATAATGGAGTAATGATAGAGTGTTTGAAGGAGGATGGGAAAATGCTTGAGGAGAGGGAGAGATTAAAGATTGTAGTTAGGTGAGTTGTGATGACTGGAGAGAGAGACTGGAGGAGTTGTGAGGGAATGGGGTCGGTAGTGCATGTAGTTGGGCGAGAAGAAGAGAGGAGTCTGGAGACTTCTTCTGTGATGGGATTAAATGTGGAAAGTGAGCCAGGGGAAATGCAGGTAGGGATGGGAGTCACTGAACTTGGTGGTTGGGAGCAGATTTCCTGATGGATATTATCTATTTTCTCTATAAAATGGGAGGCCAGGTCATCAGCACAAATGTCTGATATAGGAGCTTGTGCTTTTTGCCTGAGGAGGGAGTAACATAGTAACATAGTTTTGAAGGCTGAAGGAAGACCTTATGTCCATCTAGTTCAGCCTATTTTTAGTGCAGCTGTTCTGCATTGTTGATCCTGGGGAAGGCAAAAAACCCACAGAGTAGAAGCCAATTTTCTCCATGGGGAAAAAAATTCCTTCCCCTAAGCTGGGTCATCTACCTATAATATTCTGTTATTCGAAACCTTCTATACTGTTACTCACAAGAAAAGCATCCATTCCTTTCTTAAATACATTCAGTGAGTTGGCCATCACCACTTCCTCGGGAAGAGAATTCCAGAGCCTCACTGCTCTTACCGTGAAGAACCCTCTTCTATGCTGGTGCAGAAATTGTCTTTCCTCCAAACGAAGAGAATGCCCCCTTGTTCTTGTCACAGTCCTTGGTACAAACAGTTCATTGGAGAGATCTCTGTATTGCCCTCTGATATACTTCGAGCGAGGGGAATGTAGTGGTCTGGTCAATGTACCAGCAGATTCATCGAGCAGTGGCTGGGCATCAGTGCACTTGTGTCGCCCCCAGGAGTACGGTCGCCACAGTGGCATTACCTTCCTCCTAGGGAGTGTGATGTCATGCTTGGGAGCAATGAAGGATCTCTCTAGCAGGTTAACTGATTGGGCGGCGTTATTCCCACGACTCACGACCCTCCAAACAGCGTCCATGAAGGAAAAATTTTTGTCTGATGTGGGCAGTATGGTTGCAAAGCTGAACCTTAAAGGAATGTCCAGAAGGGCACCACCAGGAGTGGAGCCTGCGGCGTAATTGGACTCAACACAGGCAACCTCAACCATGCCAGCTACAGAAAAGATGCACACATTGCAAGCTTAATTCCGTTAATGAACGAGACTCCGTCATGCCCCGCGATCCGAGTCCGGCTTACTAGAGGGACATGTGAGGCTCTGGCACATGAAATTGGCCAATAACTGGTGTGTCATGCCCTTACATGTCCGTGGCTGCATGTGCGCTACACTGAAAAGGCCAGCGTTTGTCGCTTACAGGTGCAGATAACCCGCTGAACACCGTTAGTGATGGGGATCTGTGATTACAATTATTACCCGCGAACGATGATTTCCCAGTAAGTGCAGGTCAACCGCAGTTCCGGAATTAGGCCTAACCGTCATTCCTGAAAAAATGAAAAACTTACGTGTGCAAACCACAGGTGCTGTAGCTTGCTTAACAGCTCGCCAGCCGTTCTCACGCCCAGTATGGGTTACACGTGATTGCACAAAGGTGAGAAAGGGTACCGTATCCCCGGATAACATGTATGGATAGCGTACACATTCAAAATATATGTCTATACATCAGGAGGCAGGCTCAGACGGTGTAAGGCCCAGTATGGCTTGCACGTGATTGCACAAAGGTGAAAAAGGGTATCGTATCCCCGGATAACATGTATGGATAGCGTACACAATCAAAATATATGTCTATACATCAGGAGGCAGGCTCAGACGGTGTCAGGCCCAGTATGGCTTGCACGTGATTGCACAAAGGTGAGAAAGGGTACCGTATCCCCGGATAACATGTATGGATAGCGTACACATTCAAAATATATGTCTATACATCAGGAGGCAGGCTCAGACGATGTCAGGCACAGTATGGATTTGACGGCCCAGACTACACAGCGGAGGAGCAGGGAGAGGTAAAGATTGCAAATGCTGGGGCCCTGCCCAAGCAAGGGGGGCCCACTCGTGGGCGTCGGTACTGGCACTGGGCCCCTCATAGTACGGCGGTGTGTCTGATGGCGGGTGTGCACCACCACCGTCAGAGACACTTGATTGCACTATGAGGGACCCTGTGCCAGTGCCCGCGCCCAAGAGTCGGCCTACCCACCTGTCCAGGGCAACGGCACTCGCACGGTGTTGTGCGCTAGGTGGTGACCACGGCCATGGGGGGGGAGGCAGCACAGTTAGGGAGTTTTGGAAAGTGGCATATGTTGATGTTGGACATTCAGCTGATGCAAAAGGCAAAATAGGTCAAGTCCCAGGAAGAGGTGGACCAAAGCAAGCCATTTTTCTGTCACCCTATGTGTCATCAGGGGAAGTTGGGACAAAATCCTTGGAAACCCATGCATGGTTCATTTTAATGAAGGTTAGATCATCCACATTTTGGGTTGACAGACGAGTCCTTTTTTCTGTCAGGATTGATCCAGCTGCACTGAAGACTCTTTCCGATAGCACACTTGCAGCTGGGCAAGCGAGCTCCTGTAACGCATATTGTGCCAATTCAGGCCAGGTGTCCAGTTTAGCGGCCCAATAGTCAAAGGGGAATGACCAGTGTGGGAGAACATCGATATGGGAGGAAAAGTAGTTTGTAACCATAGTTGACAAGTGCTGTCTCCTGTCACTTTCCATCGATGAAGTATTACCAGTTGTGTGAGCGGTACTTGAAAAATCAGTCCACAACATTGTCATGAAACCCCTGTCTCCAACGCCACTTCTGCTGTGGCACCACGAACACCTCTGCCAAGCTGCCCCCGGCCCGTACGACTCGTGTGAGAACCATCACCGCTGCTGTGTGCTGGGAATGCCTCAAGCAACCGATTTACCAGAGTTGCTTGTTTATTAGCCAATTTTAGGTCAAGGTTCTCCTGTGGCATGATGTTTTGTAATTTGCCTTTATAGCGTGGATCCAGGATGCTGGCCAACCAGTAGTCGTCATCGTTCATCATTTTGGCAATGCGGGGGTCCCTTTTTAGGATCTGCAAGGCATAATCTGACATGTGGGCCAATGTTCCCGGTGTCAATGATGCACTGCGAGTGCTGGTTGGAGGAGCACTTTCTGGCAAATCCACATCCCTCCAGTCACGCACAAACCCTGTACCAGCCCTTGCCACGCCGACATTTTCTCTGGACACACAAGAAGCATCCTCCTCCCCTAAATAATCATCCCCATCATCACCCTCCTCCTCCTCTTCCTCTTCTTCCTCCACCTCATCCAGGAGAGGTCCCTGAGCAGACAATGGCTGACTGTCAGCAAGGATTCCCTCCTCCTCTTCCTCCTCGTCAACCTCGGATGCAGACGCCTGCTCCTTAATTTGCGTCAAAGTTTGCATGAGCAGACGCATAAGTGGGATGCTCATGCTTATGATGGCGTCTTCTGCGCTTACCAGCCATGTGCATTCCTCAAAACACTGAAGGACTTTACAGAGGTCTTTCAGCTTTCACCACTGCACACCTGTCAACTCCATGTCTGCTCTTAAAGTGCCTGTCCGGGTATCCTCCCACAAATGCATTACAGCCTGCCTCTGTTCGCACAGCCGCTCAACCATGTGCAGGGTGGAGTTCCACCTTGTTGTAACGTCGATAATTAGCCGGTGCTTTGGAAGGTGTAGCAATCGCTGCAGCTTCTGCATACGACTGGAGTGTACGGGCGAACGGCGGATGTGCGCGCACAGTTTTCGAACCTTCAGGAGCAGGCCTGCTAACTCTGGATAATTATTGAGGAAGCACTGCACCACGAGGTTCAAGGTGTGAGCCAAGCAAGGTATGTGGCTGAGTTTTGAAAGGGCTATGGCAGCCACAAAATTACGGCCGTTATCACTAACTACCTTGCCTGCCTCAAGATGTACACTACCCAGCCATGACTCAGTTTGTTGCTGAAAGTAGTCGGCCAGTACCTCCGCAGTGTGTCTGTCGCCCAAACACATCATCTTCAACACAGCCTGCTGACGCTTTCCACTAGCTGATCGATAGGGGGACACCTCGTATGCAACAGTGGCAGCTGCGGATGGAGTGCTGCTGCGACTGCGCTCTGGGGACGAGCTTTCGCTTATGGAGGAGTAGGAGGAGGAGGGTCGAAAGCCTACAGCCAACTGTTTCCTATACCGTGGGCTAGGCAGCACTGCCCCACCACCGCTGTCCCCTGTGGACCCTGCATCCACCACATTAACCCAGTGTGCAGTGATGGACGCGTAACGGCTCTGGCCATGCCTACTGGACCATGCATCAGTTGTGAGGTGCACCTTTCCACTCACTTATTGCTTGAGTGCATGGACAATGCAGTCCTTCACATGAAGGTGGAGGGCTGGGATGGCTTTGCGAGAAAAGAAGTGGCGACTGGGTAGTTCATAGCGTGGTACTGCGTAGGCCATGAGTTCGCGGAAAGCTGCGCTTTCCACCAACCGAAAGGGCATCATCTCTAACGAGATTAGTTTGGCTATGTGGGCGTTCAAACCCAGTGTACGCGGATTAGAGGATGAGTATTTTCTTGTCCTACTCATAGTCTCTGCCAGGGTGAGCTGGACTTGAGAGCTGCATATGGTGGAAGCAGCGGTGGACAGGGCGGACTGAGAGAGGGTTGATGATGGTGATGGAGTTGGTGTTCTTTCTGATGGCCTAGAATCAGTCTTTCGTTGATATAACATCGTGATTCCCTGACTGCTGTGGCCTTGCAACGACACCTCAACATTTGCTGCTGTGCTAACCGGTGGGGTTACAGTGGGGGAAACAATGGAGAGTTGCTGACTACCTTCTTTGGGAGCAGGGCCGCCATCAGGGCATGAGCCCTTACTGCTGTATGGGGCCCGATGAACAGCAGTACAGAAGGGGCCCGCAGATCAGGGGCCCTGCTCATGTGCTGCCAGTCATCGGGCCCCAAGTGCTGTGCGTCATAGGGGCGCCGGGCAGGCCCCAAGTGTGCGCTGCGATTGGGCCTGCAGCGCACACATCAGCAGAGCCGCCACTGCGCCCGACATCTGAAAGATAGAGAAGTGCTGAAGGACCTGTGGTGACGTCATCATTATCGCAGGCCTTCAGCATTGATCAGATCCGCCCCCTGATCACATGGCGATGACGTCACCACAGGTCCTTTCAGCTCACACAGCAGCAGCTCCATCTTCAGCGCAGGAGCGAGGTCAGGTAAGAAGAAAGTTTTTATTTTTGAAAGGGGCATTATGTATCCCTGGCAGAATGGAGACACGGGGGCAGGATTGGAGACACACAGGGGGAAATATGGAGACAGGGGGCAGGATTGGAGTCACACAGGGGCAAATGTGGAGACAGGGGGCAGGATTGGAGTTACAGGGGCAAATGTGGAGACAGGGGGCAGGATTGGAGTCACAGGGGCAAATGTGGAGACAGGGGGCAGGATTGGAGTTACAGGGGCAAATGTGGAGAAAGGGGGCAGGATTGGAGTCACAGGGGCAAATGTGGAGACAGGGGGCAGGATTGGAGTTACAGGGGCAAATGTGGAGACAGGGGGCAGGATTGGAGTCACAGGGGCAAATGTGGAGACAGGGGGCAGGACTGGAGTCACACAGGGGCAAATGTGGAGACAGGGGGCAGGATTGGAGTCACACGGGCAAATGTGGAGACGGGGCAGGATTGGAGTCACACAGGGGCAAATGTGGAGACAGGGGGCAGGATTGGAGTCACACAGGGGCAAATGTGGAGACAGGGGGCAGGACTGGAGTCACACAGGGGCAAATGTGGAGACAGGGGGCAGGACTGGAGTCAGGGGCAAATGTGGGGACAGGGGGCAGGACTGGAGTCACACAGGGGCAAATGTGGAGACAGGGGGCAGGATTGGAGTCACACAGGGGCAAATGTGGAGACAGGGGGCGGGACTGGAGTCACACAGGGGCAAATGTGGAGACAGGGGGCAGGATTGGAGACAGGGGGCAGGATTGGAGTCACAGGGGCAAATGTGGAGACAGGGGGCAGGATTGGAGTCACAGGGGCAAATGTGGAGACAGGGGGCAGGATTGGAGTCACACAGGGGCAAATGTGGAGACAGGGGGCAGGACTGGAGTCACACATGGGGCAAATGTGGAGACAGGGGGCAGGATTGGAGTCACAGGGGCAAATGTGGAGACAGGGGGCAGGATTGGAGTCACACAGGGGCAAATGTGGAGACAGGGGGCAGGATTGGAGACACACAGGGGGAAATATGGAGACAGGGGGCAGGATTGGAGTCACACAGGGGCAAATGTGGAGACAGGGGGCAGGATTGGAGTCACAGGGGCAAATGTGGAGACAGGGCATCGGACCCAGTGTGGCCCCGCTCAAAAAATCAGACCCAGAGTAGCACAGCCCACCAAATCGGATCCTGAGGGGCCCCGCCCACCAAATCAGACTCTGAGTGGCCCCGCCCACCAAATCGGACCCTGAAGGGCCCCGTCCACCAAATCGGACCCTGAGGAGCCCCGCCCACCAAATCAGACCCTGAGAAGCCCCGCCCACCAAATCGGACCCAGAGTGACCCCGCCCACCAAATCGGACCCTGAAGGGCGCCGCCCATCAAATCGGACCTAGAGTGGCCCCGCCCACCAAATCGGACCCAGAGGGGCCCCGCCCATCAAATCGGACCCTGAGGGGCCCCGCCCACCAAATCGGAACCTGAGGATCCCCGCCCACCAAATCGGACCCAGAGGGGCCCCGCCCATCAAATCGGACCCTGAGGGGCCCCGCCCACCAAATCGGAACCTGAGGAGCCCCGCCCACCAAATCGGACCCAGATTGACCCCGCCCACCAAATCGGACCCCGAGGAGCCCCCCCACCAAATCGGACCCAGATTGACCCCGCCCACCAAATCGGACCCTGAAGGGCCCCGCCCACCAAATTGGACCCTGAAGGGCCCCGCCCACCAAATCGGACCCAGAGGTGCCCCGCCCACCAAATCGGACCCTGAAGGGCCCCACCCACCAAATCGGACTCAGAGGGGCCCTACCCACCAAATCGGACCCAGGGGGCCCCGCCCACCGAATCGGACCATGAGGGGCCCCGCCCACCAAATCGGACCATGAGGGGCCCCGCCCACCAAATCGGACCATGAGGGGCACCGCCCACTAAATCGGACCCAGAGTGGCCCCGCCCACCAAAATGGACCCAGGGGGCTCCACCCACAAAATCAGACCCTAAGGGCCCCACCCACAAAATCGGACCCTGAGTGGGCCCGGCCACAAAATCAGACCCTGAGGGGCCCCAGCCACAAAATCGGACCCTGAGAGACCCCGGCCACAAAATCGAACCTAGAGGGGCCCCAGTCACAAAATCGGACCCTAAGGGGCCCCAACCACAAAATCAGACCCTGAGGTGCCCCGGTCACAAAATCGGACCCTGAGAGGCCCCACCCACAAAATCAGACCCTGAGGGGCCCCACCCACAAAACCAGACCCTGAGGGGCCCCAGCCGCAAAATAAGATCCTGAGGGGCCCCACCCACAAAATCGGACCCTGAGAGACCCCGGCCACAAAATCGAACCCAGAGGGGCCCCAGTCACAAAATCAGACCCTAAGGGGCCCAAGTCACGAAATCGGACCCTGAGGGGCCCCACCCACAAAATCAGACCCTGAGGGGCCCCGCCCACCAAATTAGACCCTGAGGTGCCCCACCCTCAAAATCAGACCCTGAGGGGCCCCAGCCACAAAATCAGACCCTGAGGGGCCCCAGCCACAAAATCGGACTCTGAGGGGCCCCACCCACAAAATCGGACCCTGAGGGGCCCCACCCACAAATCCAGACCCTGAGGGGACCCAGACACAAAATCAGACCCTGAGAGACCCCGGCCACAAAATCGGACCCTGAGGGGCCCCAACCACAAAATCAGACCCTGAGGGGCCCCAGTCACAAAATCGGACGCTGAGGGGCCCCACCCACAAAATCAGACCCTGAGGGACCCCAGCCACAAAATCAGAACCTGAGGGGCCCCACCCACAAAATCAGACCATGAGGGACCCCACCCACAAAATCGGACCCTGAGGGGCCCCGCCCACCAAATTAGACCCTGAGGGGCCCCACCCTCAAAATCGGTCCCTGAGAGATCCCAGCCACAAAATCGAACCCAGAGGGGCCTCAGTCACAAAATCAGACCCTATGGGGCCCTGGCCACAAAATCGGACCCTGAGGGGCCCCACCCACAAAATCAGACCCTGAGGGACCCCGGCCACAAAATCGGACCCTGAGGGGCCCCACCCACAAAATCAGACCCTGAGGGTCCCCGGTCACAAAATCGGACCCTGAGGGGCCTCACCCACAGAATCAGACCCTGAGGGACCCCGGTCACAAAATCGGACCCTGAGGGGCCCCACCCACAAAATCAGACCCTGAGGGACCCCAGCCACAAAATCAGACCCTGAGGGGCCCCAGCCACAAAATCGGACCCTGAGGGGCCCCACCCACAAAATCGGACCCTGAGGGGCCCCACCCACAAAATCGGACCCTGAGGGGCCCTGCCCACCAAATTAGACCCTGAGGGGCCCCACCCTCAAAATCGGTCCCTGAGGGGCCCCGGCCACAAAATCGGACCCTGAGGGGCCCCGGCCACAAAATCGGACCCAGAGGGGCCCCGGCCACAAAATCGGACCCTGAGGGGCCCCACCCGCACAATCGGACCCTAAGGGGCCCCGGCCACAAAATCGGACCCTGAGGGGCCCCACCCGCAAAATCGGACCCTAAGGGGCCCCACCCGCAAAATCGGACCCTGAGGGGCTCCACCCGCAAAATCAGACCCTGAGGGGCCCCGGCCCCAAAAATCGGACCCTGAGGGGCCCCAACCACAAAATCGGACCCTGAGAGGCACCGGCTACAAAATCGGACCCTGAGGGGCCCCGACCACAAAATCGGACCCTGAGGGGCCCAACCCACAAAATCAGACTCAGTGTCCCCGCCCACCAAATTGGACCCTGAAGCGCCCCGTCCACCAAATCGGACCCAAAGTGGCCCCGCCCACCAAATGGGACCCTGAGGGGCCCCGCCCACCAAATTGGACCATGAGGGGCCCCGCCCACCAATTTGGACCCTGAGGGGCCCCGCCCACCAAATCGGACCCTGAGGGGCCCCGCCCACCAAATCGGACCCTGAGGGGCCCCACCCACTAAATCGGATTCTGAAAGGCTCCGGCCACAAAATCGGACCCTGAGGGGCCCCACCCACAAAATCGGACCCTGAGGGGCCCCGCTGACCAAATTGAAATCTGAGTGGCCCGCCCACCAAATCAGACCTAGAGTGGGCCCGCTCACCAAATCGGACCCCGAGGGGCCCCACCCACCAAATCGGACCCTAAGGGGCCCCACCCGCAAAATCGGACCCTGAGGGGCTCCACCCGCAAAATCAGACCCTGAGGGGCCCCGGCCCCAAAAATCGGACCCTGAGGGGCCCCAATCACAAAATCGGACCCTGAGAGGCACCGGCTACAAAATCGGAACCTGAGGGGCCCCGACCACAAAATCGGACCCTGAGGGGCCCAACCCACAAAATCAGACTCAGTGTCCCCGCCCACCAAATTGGACCCTGAAGGGCCCCGTCCACCAAATTGGACCCAAAGTGGCCCCGCCCACCAAATCAGACCCAGAGTGGCCCCGCCCACCAAATCGGACCCTGAGGGGCCCCGCCCACCAAATGGGACCCTGAGGGGCCCCGCCCACCAAATTGGACCATGAGGGGCCCCGCCCACCAATTTGGACCCTGAGGGGCCCCGCCCACCAAATCGGACCCTGTGGGGCCCCGCCCACCAAATCGGACCCTGAGGGGCCCCACCCACTAAATCGGATTCTGAAAGGCTCCGGCCACAAAATAGGACCCTGAGGGGCCCCACCCACAAAATCGGACCCTGAGGGTCCCCGCTGACCAAATTGAAATCTGAGGGGCCCCGCCCACCAAATCGGAACAAGAGTGGCCCGCCCACCAAATCAGACCTAGAGTGGCCCAGCTCACCAAATCGGACCCCGAGGGGCCCCACCCACCAAATCGGACCCCGAGGGGCCCCGCCCACCAAATCGGACCCTGAGGGGCCCCACCCACCAAATCGGACCCCGAGGGATCCCGCCCACCAAATCGGACCCCGAGGGTCCCCGCCCACCAAATCGGACTCTGATAGATCCCGCCCACCAAATCAGACCCTGAGGGGCCCAGCTCACCAAATCGGACCCAGAGTGGCCCTGCCCACCAAATCGGACCCAGAGTGGCCCCGCCCACCAAATTGTACCCTGAGGGGCCCCAACCACAAAATCGGTTCCTGAGGGGCCCCACCCACAAAATCGGACCCTGAGGGGCCCCACCCACAAAATCGGACCCTGAGAGGCACCGGCCACAAAATCGGACCCTGAGGGGCCCCGGACACAAAATCGGACCCTGAGGGGCCCCGGCCACAAAATCGGACCCTGAGGGGCCCAACCCACAAAATCAGACCCTGAGGGGCCCTGCCCACCAAATTAGACCCTGAGGGGCCCCACCCTCAAAATCGGACCCTGAGGGGCCCCAGCCACAAGATCAGACCCTGAGGTGCCCCAGCCACAAAATCGGACTCTGAGGGGCCCCACCCACAAAATCGGACCCTGAGGGGCCCCACCCACAAATCCAGACCCTGAGGGGACCCGGCCACAAAATCGGACCCTGAGGGGCCTCGCCCACTAAATTGGATTCTGAGAGGCCCCAACCACAAAATCGGACCCTGAGGGGCCCCGCTGACCAAATTGAACTCTGAGGGGCCCCGCCCACCAAATCGGACCCAGAGTGGCCCGCCTACCAAATCAGACCTAGAGTGGCCCCACTCACCAAATCGGACCCCGAGGGGCCCCACCCACCAAATCGGACCCCGAGGGTCCCCGCCCACCAAATCGGACCCCGAGGGGCCCCGCCCACCAAATCGGACCCCGAGGGTCCCCGCCCACCAAATTGGACCCTGAGGGGCCCCGCCCACCAAATCGGACCCTGATAGATCCCGCCCACCAAATCAGACCCTGAGGGGCCCCGCTCACCAAATCGGACCCTGAGGGGCCCCACCCACAAAATCGGACCCTGAGGGGCCCCGGCCACAAGATTGGACCCTGAGGGGCCCCAACCACCAAATCAAACCCTGAGGTGCCCCGGCCACCAAATCGGACCCTTAGGGGCCCCACCCACCAAATCAGCCCCTGAGGGGACCCGGCCACCAGATCGGACCCTGAGGGGCCCCACCCACCAAATCAGACCCTGAGGTGCCCCACCCACAAAATCAGGCCCTGAGGGCCCCACCCACAAAATCGGACCCTGAGGCCAAAGTGGCCCCTGAGAGGCACCCACAGTTAAAACGGTTCATGAGTTGAAAGTCTTGCAGGTGCAGCAGGCAAGTCTCTCTTAAAGGGGCAGCCTGGGCAGCATTTCAAACCACTATTTGTACTTCCTTCAGGAAATACACATCTAGTTTAGATAATAATATTTGCTCTGATTTTTAGTCTTATGCTTAATGTTCTTCTGCTTTTGGTTTTTCTGCTTCTTGGTCTTCTGTCTCTTGTTGTTCTGCATCTTGGTGGTTGTCTTCATGTTCTTTGTCCTTTTGGTCATCTTCTTCAGGGTCATCTTTTTGGTCTTCTTCAGTGTGGTCTTCAGGGTCGTCGTCTTCAGGGTCATCGTCAGGGAGATCCAGAGTGAGAACCAAAAACTATTTCCACAAGCTTGAACTTGGAAAAGTAGCAGAAGGTACAAGAAGGCTGAGGAACTGCCGAGAACCAGCTGACGGCACTGGAACCCGGATGGGTAGCAGAAGGAACAAGAGCAAATGGAGCTAGCGAGGACCAGCTGATGGTGCTGGAACCCGGAGGGGCAGCAGAAGGAACAGGAGCCAATGGAACAACTGTGGACCAGCTGACGGTGCTGGAAGATGGTTAATAAGCACGAGGTACCTGTGCTACAAAGCACTACCAAGGACCAGCAGACGTTGCTCGAACTCGGATACCGAGAAGGAGGCACCTAGGCAAAAGGCACTGCCGAGAACCAGCTGACGGTGCTGGAACCCGGATGGGTAGCAGAAGCTGCAAGTGCAAATGAAACTAGCGAGGACCAGCTGACGGTGCTGGAACCCGGAGGGGCAGCAGAAGGAACAAGAGCCAATGGCACAACCGTGGATCAGCTGACGGTGCTGGAACTCGGATACCGAAAAGGAGGCACCTCGGCCAAAGGCACTGCCGAGAACCAGCTGACGGCACTGGAACCCGGATGGGTAGCAGAAGGAACAAGAGCAAATGGAACTAGCGAGGACCAGCTGATGGTGCTGGAACCCGGAGGGGCAGCAGAAGGAACAAGAGCCAATGGAACAACTGTGGACCAGCTGACGGTGCTGGAAGATGGTTAATAAGCACGAGGTACCTGTGCTACAAAGCACTACCAAGGACCAGCAGACGTTGCTCGAACTCGGATACCGAGAAGGAGGCACCTACGCAAAAGGCACTGCCGAGAACCAGCTGACGGTGCTGGAACCCGGATGGGTAGCAGAAGCTGGAAGTGCAAATGAAACTAGCGAGGACCAGCTGATGGTGCTGGAACCCGGAGGGGCAGCAGAAGGAACAAGAGCCAATGGCACAACCGTGGACAAGCTGACAGTGCTGGAACATGGTTACTAAGCAGGAGGTACCTGTGCTACAAAGCACTACCAAGGACCAGCTGACGTAGCTGGAACTCGGATACCGAGAAGGAGGCACCTAGGCCAAAGACTCTGCCGAGAACCAGCTGACGGTGCTGGAACCCGGATAGGTAGCAGAAGCTGCAAGAGCAAATGAAACTAGAGAGGACCAGCTGACGGTGCTAGAACCCGGAGGGGCAGCAGAAGGAACAAGAGCCAATGGCACAACCGTGGATCAGCTGACGGTGCTGGAACTCGGATACCGAAAAGGAGGCACCTCGGCCAAAGGCACTGCCGAGAACCAGCTGACGGTGCTGGAACCCGGATGGGTAGCACAAGGCACCCATAATAAACAAAGTTGCAAGGCTGCGAGCAGGACGCAGTTACCGAAACCCACAGTTAATCACGGGGGGCTTGTTCTATTGGCACTATGGAACCAGCCTTTATTACCAGAGCCTGCAGCCCACATAGGAGGCACCAATACTGCAGGCACCATAGACTCGGCTAACCCGACCGCAACACGACAGGACAACGTATTGGTGGCAAAGTGATGTTGACACTACCCAGAAACAGCAGGCGTGCTGGAACCAGGCTGGGCAGGAGGGAGCACCCGTGCCAAAGACACTGCCGAGAACCAGCTGATGGTGCTGGAACCCGGATGGAAAGCAGAAGCTGCAAGAATCAATGGAACTAGCGAGAACCAGCTGATGGTGCTGGAACCCAGAGTGGCAGCTGAAGGAACAAGAGCCAATGGCACAACCGTGGACCAGCTGACAGTGCTGAAAGACGGTTAATAATCAGGAGGTACCTGTGCTACAAAGCACTACCAAGGACCAGCTGACGTTGCTGGAACTCGGATACAGAGAAGGAGGCACCTAGGCCAAAGTCACTTCCGAGAACCAGCTGACGGTGCTGGAACATGGATGGGTAGCACAAGGTACCCATAATAAACAAAGTTGCAAGGCCATGAGCAGGACACAGTTACCGAAACCCACAGTCCAACAGGGGGTGCTTGTCCTATTGGCACTACGGAACCAGCCTTTTTTACCAGAACCCACAGCCCATATAGGAAGCACCAAAACTGCAGGCACCATAGACTCGGCTAACCCGACCGCAACACGACAGGACAACGTATTGGTGGCAAAGTGACGTTGACACTACTCGGAAACAGCAAGCGGCATGGAACTAGGCTGGGCAGGAGGGAGTACTTGTGCCAAAGACACTGCCGAGAACCAGCTGAGGGTGCTGGAACCCGGATGGGGAGCAGAAGCTGCAAGAGCGAATGAAACTAGGAGCTAGTGATTCTATCTGTGCGGACGGCACTTCCAAGCAACAACTGGCTGTGTTGAAGCCCAGGATCAATCATGGAGCAGGCTGAGGCCTACTTGGAGCGAGTAGAAAATAAGATGTAGTGTGATTTTGGAGGCAGCAGGTGACTTTGTCATCCACACAGCAGGGGAACAGCTGACATTACTGAACCCAACTAACACAGGAGCTAGTGTGTTTTTCTCTGTGAAGACGGCACTTCTGAACACCAACTAGCGTTGTTGGAGCCCAGGATCAAGCATGGAGCAGGCTGAGGCCTGATGTTTTTGCATGTGGAGGCAGCAGGAGACATTGCCCTCCACACAGCAGGGGAACAGCTGACGTTACTGAACCCCTCTAACACAGGAGCTAGAGTGTTTTTCTCTGTGAAGACGGCACTTCTCAACACCAACTGGCGTTGTTGGAGCCCAGGATCAAGCATGGAGCAGGCTGAGTCCTGATGTTTTTTGCATGTGGAGGCAGCAGGAGACATTGCCTTCCACACAGCAGGAGAACAGCTGACGTTACTGAACCCCACTAACACAGGAGCTAGTGTGTTTTTCTCTGTGAAGAAGGCACTTCTGAACACCAACTGGTGTTTTTGGAGCCCAGGATCAAGCATGGAGCAGGCTGAGGCCTGATGTTTTTTGCATGTGTAGGCAGCAGGAGACATTGCCGTCCACACAGCAGGGGAACAGCTGATGTTACTGAACCCCACTAACACAGGAGCTAGTGTTTTTCTCTGTGCGGAAAGCACTTCCGAGCGACAACTGGCTGTGTTGAAGTCCAGAATCAATCATGCAGCAGGCGGAGGCTAACTTGCAGCAAGTTTTATATAGGTTGTAGACTACTACTGATTGTAACCGTGATCCACTATGGCCTCTGGCTCCACTGTCTCTAGTATTTCCCCTGGCCTCCAACCCCACCAGTTACTGCTCTGAAGTGGCGTCTGCACAATCCACACTTGTTCCTGTGTTACTGGGGCTCAGTCATGTCAGTTGATCCCCTGATGTGTGCCCGGCAAGGTCTCCTGCTCTGTCCACATTCCCACTACTAGTAATGGGAATGTGGACAGAGCAGGAGACATTGCCGGACACACATCAGGGGATCAACTGACGTGACTGAGCCCCAGTAACACAGGAACAAGTGTGGATTGTGCAGACGCCACTTCTGTGCAGAAACTGGCGGGGTTGGAGGCCAGGGGAAAAACTAGACAGTGGAGCCAGAGGCCTAAGTTGAGCACAGTTAAAAATCAGTAGTAGTTTGAATGTGGAGGGAACAGGAGGCTTTGCCGTCCACACAGCAGGGGAGCAGCTGGCGTTACTGAACCCCACCAACACAGGAGCTAGTGTCTTTCTCTGTGCAGACAGCACTTCTGAGCGACAACTGGCTGTGTTGAAGCCCAGGGATTACAGTTCAGGTGGTAGAAACATGAACACAACAGGAGACCTGGATACTGTTGCCAACCAATTATTTAATCTGGAAGAGGACTGGCAAATTCTGGTGAGATCCAGGCCTTGTTCATTTTCAGAAAAGTAAGCCGGTCAACGTTGTCGGAGGATAGTCACGTGCAACGGTCTGTTAGTACACCACCTGCGGCACTAAAGACACTTTCTGATAATACCCTGGCAGCAGGGCAAGCCAGCACCTCCAATGCATACTGGCTAAGCTCTGGCCATGTATCCAGCTTAGAGACCCAAAACTTGAAGGGGGAAAAGCCATCTGGGAGTACACTGACAGGGCAATACATGTAGCCTGTCACCATCTGACGGAAACGTTGCCTCCTGCTGACTGGAGCCGTCTGTGATGATGTAGACATTTGTGGAGGGCACACAAAACTTTGCCACATTTGGGCCATAGTGGTCTTGCCTTGCACTGAGGCGCTGCCTCTGCTCCCTTTTTGTGCCGTGCTTCCTCCACTGCCTTGACGCACAGAGCTGCTTTGTAAAGCACTAGCAGCACTGCTGTCGGGTGGAATGGAGAAAATTATGGACTGCACCAGTGTGTCTTGGTACTCCCGCAGTTTACGCTCCCGTTTCAACAGTGGTATGAGGCTTTGTAAGTTGTCCCGGTAGCGAAGATCTAGGAGGGTGTACACCCAATAATCAGTCGTGTTGAAATGTGGGCGATGCGGCGGTCGTTTCTCAGGCAATGCAGCATGAAGTCAACCATGTGCTGCAGACTCCCAACTGCCAAAGAAATGCTGACCCCTGCTTGAGTCGTCATCTCTGCCTGCTCTGCATCACCCCACCCTCGCTGTACATACTGACTAGAGCAATGTGTACCTCCCTCCTCTGGAGAGATGTCTTCCTCCCTCACACACAAAGCCCTCCATGGCTCAGCACCACCCTACATCTCCTCCCTTGTTTCAGTATACCACCCTACCCGTGCCCTTCGCTCTGCTGATGACCTGAGGTTAAAATCTTCAATAATCAGAACCTCTCACTCCCGTCTCCAAGACTTTACACGTACTGTGCCAATTCTTTGGAATGCACTTCCCAGGTCAATACGATTAGTACCCAGTCTCCACAATTTTTAGCGTGCCCTGAAAACGCATTTATTCAGACTGGCCTATCACCTCAACAGATTAACCTAATCTATCCCTGTGTGGCACAGCCAAAAGTTTTACCATAACCAGGTTTCCCCGCATCATTTTCCCTCATGCTTTCTGCATCCATTAGCCTTCTGTGTCTGTACTGTTACACACTTAACATTATGGCTGGTCCATACAATCAGGGCAACTGTTGCCACCCACCTTTCGTGTCTACCTCTTTCCTCATAGACTGTAAGCTTGCGAGCAGGGCCCTCATTCCTCTTGGTATTTGTTATAATCTATGTGATTATTGTTATGCTGTAATGTCTATTGTCTGTAAAAATCCCCTCTGAAATGTAAAGTGCTACGGAATATGTCGGCGCTATAGAGATAAAATTTATTATTATTATTATTATTATTATTATTATTATTATTATTATTATTATTATTATTATCTCCTCCATTGACTCCTCCTCATCCTCCTCACAAAGTGTCCCCTGCCTAGGCCTTTGCGAGGAACCACGTAGCGCAGACTGTCCAGAAGCAGATGGCATTTGGGACTCCTCATCCTCCACCTCTTCCAAAACCTCCTCCATTAGTGCTTGTAGTGTTTTTTGAAACAGGCAGATAAGGGGGACAGTCATGCTGACTAGTGCATGATCTGCACTTGCCATCCGCGTGGAATCATCGAAGGCACGCAAAATGAGGCAGATGTCCTTCATTGAGGCCCAAACAGTGGTGCTGAAGTGTGACCGGAGCACAGTGCGACTTGTTTGCGCCTAATGCAGCTGGTACTCCATTACTGCTGCCTGCTGCTCACACAACCGCTCCAACATATGTAACGTTGAATTCCACCTGGTGGGTAGGTCACATATGATGCGATGTTCCGGAAGGCGTAATCGGCGCTGCAGAGCAGCAAGGCGCGATCTTGCCATGCTGGAACGCCGCAAGTGAGCGCACTCTATGCGGACCTTGTGCAGCAGTGCATCAAGATCCGGATAGTCCCTCAGAAAGCTCTGCACGACCAAGTTCAGCACATGTGCCAGACATGGGATGTGAGTGAGGTTGCCTGAGCCCAGAGCTGCCACCAGATTTTGGCCATTGTCACACATTACCAAGCCCGGCTGCAGATTCGCTGGCACAAACCACACGTCGCTCTCCTGCTTGATGGCATTCCAGAGCTCCTGCGCTGTGTGGCTTCGATTCCCCAAAGAAATTAATTTGAGTACGGCCTGTTGACGTTTGGCCATGGCTGTGCTCATATCGGTCGTAACAGGCTCCTACAGGAACTTGAGTAGGAGAAGGAGTCAATGTGTACAGACTGGATTCCTGCAATCCGTGGAGTTGGCAGAACACGTACAGCGCCATTCTCCAGATCTGTAACTGGCTCCACAACATTGACCCAATGGGCAATGAGGGAAAGGTATCGTCCCTGTCTATGGTTACTAGTCCACGCATCGGTGGTCAGGTGGACCTTGCTACTGACGGCGTTTAGTAGCACATGTTTTATTTTTCCCTTCACATGTTTCTACAGGGCAGGGACGGCTCACCTGCTGAAATAAAAGCGGCTGGGCACGGTGAATTGTGGGACTGCCAATGCCATGTAGTTCCGGAAGGTGTCAGTCTCCACCAGCCTGAATGAGAGCATTTCAAGGGCCAGTAGTTTGGCAATGCCAGCATTCAGAGCCTGTGCTCGGGGATGGTTTGCCGAGTATGGCCGCCTTTTATCCCATGCCTGTGCTACTGATGGCTGTAGAGTGGCCTGGGAGTGTGAGGATGACTGGGAACGTGGTGCTGTGGGTGGAATGTCAATGGGTCTCCGGACAACAGTGCCAGAGGTTCTTTTGTTATGAATGAGTCACCGTGGGAGGCAGACACAAAAATAGCAGCTAAGTCCAGAAAACCGGAGAAGTTGGCAACTATCAGATTGCAGACCCCTGAACCTAACAACACAACTAGCAGTAGCCGTGGGTGGTTCCTACGGTGCCCTAGACCCCTCGATCACAGCCGGAGAAACTAAATAGCCTAAAGACAGAAAAGGAAAACTAAACTGCCCCAGAGCAGACCCCAAAGTAAAAGGCAGCCCCCAACATATAATGACGGTGAAGCAAGATGAAAAAACACACACACAGATAGAAAGATAGGCTGAGCAAACAATGGGGCCCAAACTCACTAAAATAGGACAGGATAGGACAGCTGCTGTCTGCAATCTGCAAAAACCCTGAAAAGACATAAGCCAACAGGCTGATATGGAAAAAGGCCCTGAAGCAGCTAGGCTTCAAAAACTAAATCAGCACTCAGGTATTTTCTGAAGACAGAGCTAAAGGAATTCAAATCACCCCAGCAGGGAATGACAGAAATCCAGCCAAACAAAAACAACGTACAAATGCAAACGGCAGAGCAGAAAACTTAGCTTTTGGAGAGCAGGAATTCAGACTGGTATCCAAGGATCCACAGAGAAATCACCCGCAGAGCAGAAGGGTGTGGACAGCCTTATATCCAGTCAGAAACTCCACTCAGCCAATCATCATCATTAGACCCAGATGCCTGATAATCAGGCTCACTATCTTTCTTTACTAGAAGAGGGAGTTCATCGGGCCTCAGTAGTGAAGGGGAAAATGAACTCACAACATTCTTCCTTGGCGATCCTGTGAGGAAGCCGAACCAGCTGTGTGTGAGCTGGAGGAAGAGGCCCCAACATGAGCTGAAGAGGTGGTAGGTGGTGCTGTACGTTGGCCTACGTCTTCAGTGTGTCTGTGTAACTCCACCTCGTGCTTGGTCCGCACATGTTTCCACATATTTGTGGTATTGAGGTTGCTGACATTTTTCCCTCTTTTAACTTTCTGATGACACAGCTTGCATTTGACAAAGCAAATGTTATCTGCAACTGTGTCAAAAAACGACCACGCACTGCAAGTCTTGGGAGCACCCGTTTTGGCTTTTGAAAGAGGAATGCTCCTAACGGGTGCCGAAGTGGAGGCTACAGGCTACCAAGTCTGCCCCCACCCTCTCCCTCCTGTTTTGGCCGTTCGGGGAATCTCTTCCTCAGAGCTGCTCCCACCACCTTCCTGTTCCTCACGCCATGATGTGTCAAGGACTTCATCATCTACACTCCCCTCTTCAAACACTTACTTCTCCTGGGTTGTCTCGCCAGCACCGTATGCACCAGAAAGTGGCACCTGAGTCTCGTCATCATCTGATGCGTACTGAGGTGTGCTGACCATAGGCACTGGCCCACTCGCCTCTTCAGATTCAGAGGGACAAAGAAGTTGCGAATCACTGCATAGTCCCTCTTCTTCACATTCTTGAATGCTGCTTGGCTAGCCCCCTCTTTCCAAGCCAACAGATTCAGAGAACAGAAGTAGAGACTGTGATGGCTCCTGTCCAGGGCTCTCTGACTGCCTGGGCACTTTGGCAGGTGGTGAAGAGACAGATGGTTGCTCTTCAGTGCTCTGGCCCTGAGAGGACGTGGAAGTCATTGAAGTCGATGCGTTAGCTGCCATCCATCCGACAACGGCTTCAATTTGTTCCTCCCGCATCAGTGGGGGACGGCGAGGTCCTACAAAGCTGCGCATAAAGGACTGTTGCCTGCTAAAACTGGGGGATGCTGACTCACTGGTGTCCGCAGCAGGCACACAATCCCCACGTCCTCTCCCTGCAGAATCCCCACGTCCTCTCCCTGCAGAATCCCCACATCCTCTCCCTGCTGAAACTCCACACCCACGCCCACGTGACTTACTCCCTGCCTTTTTCATCTTGGTAGACTGATAAAGATAGGCAGAAAAGTACAAAGGTGGGGCTTAGTGTGCTTTTTCCTGAACAGCTGGTAATAGGTATAAGAAACACTAATTTTATGAAGTGTGTGTGTGGACTACACTTTAATAGGAGCTAATGTGGCCTACACAACTGTCAAATAGAGTGTTTGTTGAACTTTATTTTGTTTTTTTGTTTTTTTAAAACTAAAAGTATGTGTGTGATATACAATGTCTGTGAAGTATGAGGTTTTGTCTGTGAAAGCTGTTTCTAGAACTCCTCCACCATATGACAATGTAGAGTGCCAGCTTTGCAGCAGCCCCCGCAAGCCCCCTTCTCTTCACACACACCAGTGTCTTCATGTGCCGAGCTCTGTGAAACCTGATGCCAGCCACTTCCTCTCGAAATAAGTGTGGAATTCTTCCCTCCCCTCCTGCCTGCACAGGACAGGAAATCCTTTGTTCTCTGGAAATGTGCTGGGACCAATATGAGAAATATTAAAACAAGTCATATTGCAAAAACCATACCCAACACGGATATAACAATCATATTTCTGTGATCTGCGCGATCCCAGCTTCCCTACAGTGGCTGTTGCGTAGTTCTTGGACTTACAGAAACCGAGAAATGGAGTACTCCCAAACTGAGTGTCCTAAGTGTAGCATTCTTGGTGTTTTCGGATTATATTCGGTAAATCACAACCAATGATACCAAATATGTGTTTGTGCGAGCTCCCCTCGCTAAGTTATGATTATTATAAGTTTTAGTAAGATTTCTCAATCCAAGAGTAGGGGGCAGAGCCTCTCCAGACTGCCCCTTCCGTGATGTCACACAGCAGCGTCTATAAGGCATTCCCTAAGATATTCCAGTTCAGTTGGAGTTGAGTTTTGATGCTGAACATACCTACCCCCATGTCTTGGGACATTTGGCCCCTCCCCCACGCCGCATGGGCTGCCTAAGGAACAATATGCAACTGTGAGTGTAATTTCTTTCTGTTTCATCCATTTTGCTTTATACTTGCCTATTGTACATATTTTATGTTTCAATTTTATAGCACCTTTTATCTGTATAACCACTGCCCTACTTTTTCAGGGAATTAATGATTTAATATTTAGTCTGTCTCCATGCTCTAAGAAACGAACTAAGCGTCTCTTTTAGATAATCGCTACTAATTCAAGGGGTTTGCCATGGACCCTCTTAATTATCTCTGTGAATTAAGTAAACCGTGACTGGTGGCAGCGCGTTGTGTACGGTTGTTGCAGCTAGTTGGCAGTCCAGAAGGGTCTTATATTGCTGAATGAGGGGCTGCGGCCACAGCATTGATAATTCCCTCACTGCAGTAGCCTAACCATCGGTTCACAACAAGTAGCCCGTCTGGCGACTAATAATCCTAGGTGCAGTTCCCTGACTGACCAGAGGGTAAGGGGGGCGCCGGAGAGCTGCGAGTTCCAAAGTGGAACTGAGAAAGTGGGATATACATAAATCCCCACAGTTCGTAGAAGATTGATAGCAGTGGTGGGGCACCCAAAATACCCCCCTGCGGCAAATTGTTAGAGTGAGATTAGCTTGCTGGATATTTTGGTCACATGGTGCCAGTGGTGGGATAACTAAGATAAGCCCCCACTGTGCCTGTGATAGCCGTGTGCTGGCAGTGTGTCGCGTCCCTCCGTCCGCTGATATACCCGTGTCAGTGGTGGGATTGTGACATAGTGGTGACACAGGGTCCGCTGTCTGTCGCGTTTTGGTGGCAGCGGGGCCCCCGTTCGTCACATAGTGGCGAACAGCGGTGGGCTGTTCCTCACATATTGGTGGCAGAGCGGTGGGATAATCCTAGAGCATTAGTGATTTGGTTTGTGCAATCATTCCTCTCACTAAAAACCTGCACGGTACCTGCGAGAATCCTGCATCATAGGTTTTGGAGAACAGACTCAGTGGTTACTAGTCCTGAGACATTTGTGTGTATGTACTAGTATTCCCTCCCGTTTCTTCATTTTTCTTTTTATATCTTTTATCTTGCAACCATGGCTACGTGGGGAGAATCTTATTATAAGCAGCTTAATAAGGACACCCTGAGGTCCCTGTTCACGTCCAAGCAGATTGACGTCGCTGACAAGACCAAAGCACAGTTGGTCACTGCTCTAGTGCAATGGGAAGAGAGCCAGGGCACAGAAGGTAGCACCAGTGCTGATGGTGCAGCTGCAGAGGTCCAGCTGGTGCAGACCGGCAGCCAGGAAATCCTGAACCCCTATCTGCAATTGGCCGTATAGCAACTCCCAGCCGAAGACCATGTGGGACGTCTGCAGCTGATCCAGCAAGCCCAAGAGAGAGCCGAGCGCCAAGCGCAGAGGGCCTATGAACTGCAGCTGGCACAGCTGAGGGGAATGCCCTCCATAGCCCGAAGCGGTGAGCCCAGCGGCATCCAGACTCCTAAACCCCGGCCAGAGCATTTTCCCATGATGGAAAAGGACGGGGACTTGGACACGTTTCTGCGAGCCTTTGAGAAAGCCTGCAGACAGTACCAGCTGGAGAAGGTCCAATGGGCCAGGTACTTGACCCCAGGGCTAAAAGGCAAAGGTCTGGAGGCGTTTGCTTCTCTTCCGCCAGAAGCCGATGAGGACTATGATGCCATAAAGCAGGCTCTGATCGCCAAATACCAGCTGACACCTGGGTTTTACCGAAAGAAGTTCCGGCACCTCCAACGTGGCCCACACGATAGCTATAGTGATGTGGTGCAAGGACTCAGGACCCACTTTGACCAGTGGATCCATGGACTGTCCGTTGAATCCTTTGAGCAGCTACGGGACCTGATGATCATAGACCAGTTCCTGCATCTCTGCCCATTTGAGGTCCGACAGTTCATCCTGGACCGCAAACCAACGAACGCGGACAAAGCGGCGCTGATCGCTGAGAACTACAAGGCCAACAGGAAGCCAGAAACACGAAGGCCAGTCACCACCAGCTGGAGAGGGGGTAAGCCTGCAACCAACCCCAATGCCCCAGCTAGCCGTCCCTCCGGAGGCCCTGTCCCTGTTGCCAACACCAGGCCTACTATTGACAGTCGCCTGTGTTTCACCTGCAATCGGACTGGTCACTTCTGTCACGCCTGTCCGGAAAAGCCGAAGAACCCCCCAACCAAGGCCTTTGTTCCCAACGCCTCTGTTCTTTTGGTGGGAGGTGTGGTTGGGAGGGCTGACGACAATGTTCAACCTGTTCAGGTGGGGGCCCATCTTGTTACAGGCCTCAAGGACACCGGGGCTGAACGAACCCTCATCCGTCCTGGACTGGCGGCCCCTGAAGAGTTTGTTGAGGGGAAAACCCTGACTGTCACCGGGATTGGGGGCACCCGCTGTCCCTTGCCAGTGGCCCGGGTTTTTCTTGATTGGGGTGCTGGGAGCGGGTTGAGGGAGGTAGGAGTGTCTGAAAACTTGCGCACTGATGTTTTATTGGGGACTGACTTGGGGCGGATGGTTGCATACTATGTCCCTGACACCCTTCCCCAATCTGATAATAAGGGTAACGTTAACCCTGATGTTGGCGATGATGATGATGATGATGATGGGAAACTGAATGTGTTACCTGCTAATGCCTTGATGAGTAATGATGCAACTAACAACCCTTCTTTCCCCAGGTATAATGCCGATGATGATGTGAATGTACCCAAGCAATCTGATAACCATTCTGTTCCTAGGAAGGATGATGATGAGGTTGATGTATCTGTGCCGACTGAACCTGTTAACCCTTTCTTTGAAACGGTAGGTGTGTCCACAGGTACCGAAGTGCTCAGCCCCGTCACTCTGCGGAGTGAGACAGCTGAGGAACCCCTGGCAGGAGCAAGCAACGGTGCTCAAGGAAATGGGGAGGTGCATGGGGACCATGAGGAAGGTAATGCCATGCAGCTGACCAGTGCCACCGAGGAAGGTAACTGGCCCATAAGTAGCACTGCTTCTAAAGTGTTGGGGGTGGATGGGGAGTTAGGGCCCATGGCAGAGTCGATTGGTGGGTCTGTAGAAATCCCCAGGGAGACAGCATACATAGCAGCTGTCACACGCAGTCAGAGTGCCCAGATCGCAGGTAGCGCACTGCCTTCTGGACCCTCTTCTGCTACAGGAGAGACTGAACCAGAGGTGAACCCAGAGCCGGTTCCAGGGGGTCCCAGTAAGGAAGGCACCCTGACGTCACTTCTGGCAGCCTCCAGCAAGGAGTTCCAGGCTGCTCTGCACTCAGATGCGAGTCTGGAGAGATTCAGAGGTCTCGCCAAGACGCCCACCTCCGAGGCTGATAAGGAGAGGGTGTTCTGGGAACGAGGAAGGTTGTACCGGGAGACAGTACCCGGAGATTCCCAAAAGGAGTGGTTGAGGGAAAGACCGCTAGTCATTCCCCTACAGTTCAGAACTGAGTTGTTGCAGATTGCCCATGAGATTCCACTCGCTGGACACTTGTGGGTCGGCAAAACTAAGGCACGGCTGTCTCAACACTTCTATTGGCCCAAGATGGGGACAGATGTGACACAATACTGCCGCTCCTGTAACACCTGTCAAAAAGTGGGTAAGGCGGGCCTGCTCTTAAGGCTCCCCTTATTTCTTTGCCGGTGATAGAGGAGCCTTTCCAGAGAATCGCGGTGGACATTGTAGGCCCACTGGCCGTCCCCAGCAGCTCTGGAAAGCGGTACATTCTCACCGTGGTAGACTACACTACCCGGTACCCAGAGGCAGTAGCTTTGTCTTCAAGCAGGGCAGATAAGGTGGCTGATGCACTGGTGACCATCTTTTCAAGGGTAGAATTTCCCAGGGAGATGCTTACCGATCAAGGGACCCAATTCATGTCTCGCCTAATGGAAGCTCTCTGTGAGAAAATGCAGGGGAAGCACCTGGTATCGAGTGCGTATCACCCACAGACTAATGCTTTGTGTGAACGCTTCAATGGTACCCTCAAACATATGCTCAGCATGCTGGTTGAGACCCAAGGGCGAGACTGGGAGCGGTACCTCCCACACCTGCTGTTCGCTTACAGAGAAGTTCCACAGGCCTCGACCGGGTTCTCCCCCTTCGAGCTCCTGTACGGCAGGTGAGTCCAGGGACCCCTTGGGTTGATAAGAGAATCCTGGGAAGATGAGCCAAACCCCAAAGAAGTGTCCATCGTGGATTATGTCATGCGCTTCTGTGACAAGATGCAGACCTTGACGCAGTTAGTGCATGACAACATGACGCAGGCTCAGGCTGACCAGAAGCACTGGTATGACCAGAACGCCCGGGAGCGGACCTACCAGGTGGGTCAAAAGGTGTGGGTGCTGGTCCCTGTACCAACGGATAAGCTTCAGGCAGCCTGGGAAGGCCCGTACGTCATCCACCAACAGCTCAACCCGGTCACCTACGTGGTCACGCTTGACCATGCTCGGGGTAGGCGCAAGGCCTTTCACGTCAATATGCTGAAGGCGCACTAAGAACGTGAAGCTGGCGTCCTACCGGTCTGCAACCTGCCCGAGGATGGGGAGGAAGATCCCCTCCTGGACATGCTGGCCCAAGCCAAGGCCAATGGGCCCCTTGAGGACATGGAGATAAGTGGTTTGCTAACCGTATCCCAGCGGTCGCAGTGGGTGGAAACCCTGGAACCCTTCCGGGCCGTGTTCACCAACCGACCTGGGAGGACGGAGTTAGCGGTTCATGAGGTGGACACCGGGAATCATGCCCCATTACAGCAAACACCTTATCGGATCTCTGAGGCTGTGCAACAGGTCATGCGCCAAGAGATCGGTGAGATGTTAAGGCTGGGGGTGATTCGACCGTCAAAAAGCGCGTGGGCTTCACCTGTAGTCCTGTAAAATAATGCATATCCTGTAAAATACTCAGGACTAGTTACCAGATAAAAATATAGTGGTTTATTTGGATTCTTCCATCAAAGAAAGGTTATTACAGAAAAACAGGTGAATAAAAATAAGTGAAAGAGATATTGTCCATTGTTCATAGCAAAGCAGCATGTATTCTTCTTTCTCTCCGGGATCTCACATGGCAAATGGCGTCTGTCTCTCAGTTCGGCTTCTTCGTAATAAAGTAACATACCAGCTGTTGAGTTATGTCATCTTGCGTCTGTGTCTCATGATGGTGAGGGAAGAAGACAGCACCCTCTACAGTTAGCCATGAATTATATACGTCTCTTGAAACACGTGATCTCGGTATATATGGAGTTTGACATTTACCTCAAGGCTAAACTTAAATATGAGCTGACATTTCTACCATGAGCCAAGCTTAAAAATAGCCTATGTCATGTAAGCTAAAGCATTCTACAGAACTGGGTGTAATAAGAAATATTTAACGAATTATTAATATTTAACAATTCCCCCTTTTGAGGGAGACAGACATTAATTGGAACCCTCAAATATAACGATCTTTTTTCTTCTTTTCTTCTTCTTTGACAAAATAATTTAATATCAATAATAATAATAATAATAATAATAATAATAATATTAGATTACCGTTATAAGTACTCAATGACATAATTGATGTGAATTCATGTTATGGTAAGCCGTGAACAATATTCATATAAAATATGTATAATTATACTTCCCTAAGTCTAAATTGAAGCATCTCAGGTCCAGTCATCATCATCTGGTGTCATCTGGTCTTCATTTTGATGTCTTCTGTCTTCTTCTTGGTTCTTTTAAAAATACAGTTTTTCTATAGCATATAGAAATTGTGTTGTGTATCAAATCAAAGTCCATAATTTCAAATGTTAATACGAAAACAAAGTCTATGCAGCTTTAATATCTGTGCAGTGTCACCTTTAAAAACCTGGGCTTATATTGGCTCGCCTTGGATATTCTGGAATCCTCCATCGGTACTGGTCTTTGAACAGGTGTGACGACTTTGGTCAGCAAAGCAAGGGTTAAAATGACTCTTCCTTGCTAAACATAGCACCATAACCAGTCCTTGTCCTAATGCACAGGACATATGTCAGGGTTAATTACCTTCATTGTTCACCAGCTTTGAAGCTTTACAGGTGATTGAAAACCTCTGGAACTTGATAAGAACGTGATAACACAGTTCATCTCAGCATCATAGGATCATCGTCCTCTGGTTGTCAGGTTAGACACTTTAATTGTGACTGTCAGTGGTGGATTCTGCACTTGTGGCTGTCAGTGGTGGATACTGCACTTGTGACTGTCAGTGGTGGATACTGCACTTGTAATTAACAGTCTATTACTCAGTAATCATAGCTTTGTTACCTTCTGGGACTTCTGGATCGCGGCATTCTTCTTCTTGCAACTGATAAGAATCAATGAAGTTTAGAAATGTGAAAAGTCTTTATTAACGTGATTTCAGTATCTTGCTTGAAGTCTTCATTCCCTATTCTATACCAAATCTGGTAATTTCCCTATCCCATAATATCACAGCGTACCATAGCAATCAGTAATATCCATATAATTATTATCAGAATTTGTACCATATATGGATTTCAATATTTGAAATAATAAACGATAATACATTATTATCCGCATTTTTCATGTGATAGAACATTTTTATGTCATGGGTGTAATTACCTTTTTCAACCCATAGGTGTCACTGTGTTTTATGTAACCAGTGTTATCATCTTTATTAATAAGGAATATATTTATTATACTAATAATATGTAGGAATGTATAGCCATGAACCAAAATAAGAATATATGAGTGAGCGAATGAATGAATAAAAGAATTGTTGCATATAACTCAGAAGTGAAACATTTTCTTAATAATAGAACCATATAATTGCTATATTTAATGAAGCAATATTCTCAGTAGATATTACTTTACTAAATATTGGTGAAAGAATTAAAAATAATGAAAAATAAGAATAAAAATAAAAATAAGAATAAGGCCTTTATGTTGATGCAGAGTAGTTATGTCTTCAGTAACATATACCCTTAATATTTCCATGATCTGGATTATTTCATAATTGTCATAAACTTGTGTTACCAAAATATTCAAATTATGCAACTTTGCATGTAATTCCTCTTAGTGTAAAGAAATGACTCTTTATAATACTTGTTATTATACCCAATACTTATACCATTGTACCTTATTAATATTTTTTTCCTATTAAAATGTGTGAAGAAGAGGGTATTAATCAAATGTGATGATGTAGTCAGGATCAAAAACATATTTTCCCCCTTAATACCAAAAAATATTGTTCTATGAAATAATTCATTTATCAAAACCAAAATTAAAAATAATTAATGTATAAATTATGTGAATTTATACTTGCTTATACCATTATTTGTCTGAAGATGTGTAACCATCAAAATTAATTTGAATATCATAAAATTATCCTTTGGAAAAATTAATTTGCATAAACCATTTTGATGTGCGATTGCACTTTGCACTTATCCACAATTAACTAAATCAAGAAATAATTACTATAGAAATACAGAAATATATGTTGTATAGATAATATTTCATTATATATCCTAATATTCTAATAATTTATCTGATCTGCATATTTCTCCTAAAGATAAAAGCTTTGGGGTTTTTTTTTTCCTTCCTCTCATGCATTCAGGATCCTGAGGCCTCATACAAACGTATCACATTACTCGCTCAGCAGCTGCTCATACACTCAGTCACTGTCATTCAGACTGTGTCACATATTAAGTTTAAACCAAATACCTCACATACGAAGGTGTGATGAATACACGTATTTTAACCCAAATTATCCTAATTATCAATTTAGTCTTAATATTTCTTTGAATATTCCCCACATGACATAAATATATGTATATGTATACTTGACATTTAGGCCTGGAAAAAAAATTCCATTGCTTTGCAAAAGTTGAGACCCCCTTAAAAATTCTTTTCCCAAAGAACAGGGACATAGTATACTGGTCTACTTGTATTATTAGAACAAGGTTCAAATTCCCCTGCTGTGGTTGTCATTCAAACCATGCAGTAAAGCACACACCCAGAACATTTTAAAAGCAATTAGTTATTTCCTTTTAAGGGTTAGATATATAAAATCATGCAATTATTGCAAATTCCTGTGTAAATAAAGGCATAAATCCTTGGAAGAGAATTTTTCCCGATTAAGTCCTGCTTTGAAATGAAAATTCTAAGGAAACATAAAAGAGAAGGTTAATATCATATTCATATACTAAATATTATTACTGATGTAGATTTTGATTTTCATTAAAAAATACAGTTCTACTATTTCTACTTCTACAAACACTCTATATATACTGTATGACTATGTATATATATAACACTGTTACACAATATATATTACTTTTTTCCTAGCCAATTCCTACACCCATACTTATTTCTCTGCAAAAAATATCCTGAAAGGTTCTTGCCATTTTAAAGCTGATAGATTCTTGGAACAGAGTATTCAGTTTACAGGCCATGATGTCACTCACCACCTGTTTCTGTCTGTCAGATTCGGCCATCTTTGTTACAGGAAGAAGATCAGAACTCATCATTTTTCTTAACTCAATTTGTGTCTTTTCGGTGATCTTTTGCATCATTCCATAGGGCTTGTAACAAACATGTGATTTTCTTTTTCTTTCTTCGTAGATTTGATTTTGGGGAAATCTCATTTTAGAAGGCTTTGCTAATACCGGCTTCTGATAAGATTTTACTCTGCCTGTCTTCACAAAATTAGCACAATTTACTTTCCTTTCACGATTCTCGTGTTTTCTGGCAAAATCAAGAAATTGCGCACATTCAAACAAAGAATCTTTTTGTGACGCAATAACACGAGATGCAGGATTTAGAAACCAAAATTTGCTTACAAAACTCCTTATGAGGGACGGTGTTTTGACATTCTCACTCAGCATTTTGTACAAACGTTCATATATGGACATGAACGTAAAAATACATTCCTTCCGACCAATTCTTAATTTTTGAAGAATATCAATATCTGGATGATTTTCATTTGATGAACAAAAAATGAGAATTTTTAATCTGTCTTTATCAGTTAAATTCTCATGTGTTTCACCAGATAACTTTAAAGACAATCTCCTAGCAAAATTTACAGGGATCCACATTTTGAACAACTGATTCTTCTCCTCGTTAGATAAATCAAATTTATCAGCACAACTTTCAAAAATCTCAGAGTTTCTACAAACATCTATTTTGTTGTCATAAGCAGGAATTATTTGGCATATCTTTATCAAAGTTTTCCTTCGGATTTGGGCCTGTGAGTCGTCTATTTTTAGTGGTACGTCTTTCCCTTGTACGTCCTCTACGTCAGTTCTGAAGTCTCCTCCTACTTCTCCATCTTGTTCCACGTCTGCAAGGTCACCTTCAATAGCTGCTACTTGTAACTGTTTCTCCACATTACAGTGAATCTCGGGAACATCACAACAATCATTTTTAGATTTCTCTGACACAGATCTATGAAATATATCTACCATCTGTAGAATATTTTTTAATCTCTCTCTTTCTCTATTGAAAAACTTAGAATCTAACCTCTGATTCTCGAGTTCACACTCGGCATATAAACTTAACCATAAAACTTCTGAATTAGAATTGTCTACAGACTTAAATTTCAATTTACTCTGCTTAGCAAGACAATTAATGACATCCATTTTATCTTACCTTGAAATGTCTCAGCTTGTTCCTTTGATGGACAACGCTGGGTTCCTGTTGTCTTGGTTTCAGCACGTCTGGCACTTTGGCACTTGTAGTACTTCTCAATCTATCTGGCAATTCTTACTTCTAGGTTCTGTGTGATTCTTGTAAGTAGTGGAATTCCCGATAACTTGCACATATGATTTGACGTTAGCAAAGTCCAATCCCCCGTGTGGGCAAGTTGAGGGAAATCCGCAAAAAAGTACAAAAATTCAGATCTGGCTGGCTCTCCAATGTAAAATAATGCATATCCTGTAAAATACTCAGGACTAGTTACCAGATAAAAATATAGTGGTTTATTTGGATTCTTCCATCAAAGAAAGGTTATTACAGAAAAACAGGTGAATAAAAATAAGTGAAAGAGATATTGTCCATTGTTCATAGCAGAGCAGCATGTATTCTTCTTTCTCTCCGGGATCTCACATGGCAAATGGCGTCTGTCTCTCAGTTCGGCTTCTTCGTAATAAAGTAACATACCAGCTGTTGAGTTATGTCATCTTGCGTCTGTGTCTCATGATGGTGAGGGAAGAAGACAGCACCCTCTACAGTTAGCCATGAATTATATACGTCTCTTGAAACACGTGATCTCGGTATATATGGAGTTTGACATTTACCTCAAGGCTAAACTTAAATATGAGCTGACATTTCTACCATGAGCCAAGCTTAAAAATAGCCTATGTCATGTAAGCTAAAGCATTCTACAGAACTGGGTGTAATAAGAAATATTTAACGAATTATTAATATTTAACAAGTCCTCATGCCCAAAAAGGATCGAACCACCCGATTCTGCGTGGACTACAGGGGACTCAACGCCATCGCAATCTCTGATGCCCATCCGATGCCGCGCATCGAGGATCTGCTTGAGCGGCTCTCAAAAGCAAGGTACATATCCATCATGGATTTGAGTCAGGGATACTGGCAGATTCCCCTGAGCCCTGAGGCGCAGGAGAAATCCGCCTTTATCACCCCCTTTGGACTGTACGAGTCCACAGTCATGCCCTTCAGCATGAAGAATGCCCCTGCCACTTTCCAGCAGATGGTCAACCACCTGCTTCGGGGACTGGAGGAGTACGCGGTGGTGTCCTTAAACGATATTGCCATCTTCAGTTCCACCTGGGAGGAACACCTTCAGCACCTCCAGGAGGTGCTCAAGTGTCTTCACCAGGCAGGCCTGACTATCAAGCCAGGAAAGTGCCAGATGGGCATGCTCGAGGTCCACTACCTGGGGCACCAGGTAGGTGGGGGTTTCATGAGTCCGGAGCCAGGAAAAGTGGACGCAATCATGTCCTGGCCCACCCCCAGGACCAAGAAACAGGTGAAGTCCTTCTTGGGCACTGCAGGGTACTATAGGCAGTTCGTAAAGGACTATAGCGCCCTTGCAAAACCCTTGACTGACCTCACCAAGCAGAGGCTACCCCAAACAGTCAACTGGACAGATGACTGTGAGGCGGCTTTCCAAGCTTTGAAAGTAGCCCTGTGCAGCTCTCCAGTGTTGAGAGCAGTCGAAAGCAGTCACCCGTTTCTGCTACAGACCGATGCCAGCGAGTTTGGCCTCAGTGCTGTGCTCAGCCAGGTCGACTCGGGGAACCAGGAGGACCCCGTGCTGTACCTGAGCTGGAAACTTTTGCCGAGGGAAGTGGCATACTCGACCATCGAGAAGGAGTGTCTGGCCATGGTGTGGGCACTGCAACATTTGCAGCCCTACCTGTACGGGCGTGCCTTCACGGTGGTAACCGACCACAACCCTCTGAGCTGGTTGCACACAGTTTCCGGAACCAATGGAAGGTTGCTCCGCTGGAGCCTTGCCCTTCAACAGTACGACTTTACTGTAAAACACAGGAAGGGCAGTGAAAACGGCAATGGCGATGGGTTGTCCCGCCGGGACGAACCTGCTGAGGTGCGCATGGCCGATTACCAACAGGTAATTCCTCCATAGCGCCCTCTTAAGGGGTGAGGTGTGATATACAATGTCTGTGACGTATGAGGTTTTGTCTGTAAAAGATGTTTCTAGAAATCCTCCACCATATGACAATGTAGACTGCCAGCTTTGCAGCAGCCCCCGCAAACCCCCTTCTCTTCACACACACCAGTGTCTTCATGTGCTGAGCTCTGTGAAACCTGAAGCCGGCCACTTCCTCTCGAAGTAAGTGTGGAATTCTTCCCTCCCCCCCTGCCTGCACAGGACAGGAAATCCTTTGTTCTCTGGAAATGTGCTGGGACCAATATGAGAAATATTAAAACAAGTCATATTGCAAAAACCATACCCAGCACGGATATAACAATCATATTTTTGTGATCTGTGCGATACCGGCTTCCCTACAGTGGCTCTTGCATAGTTCTCAGACTTCCAGAAACCGAGAAGTGGAGTACTCCGAAACTGAGTGTCCTAAGTGTAGCATTCTTGGTGTTTTCGGATTATATTCGGTAAATCACAACCAATGATACCAAATATGTGTTTGTGCGAGCTCCCCTCGCTAAGTTATGATTATTATAAGTTTTAGTAAGATTTCTCAATCCAAGAGTAGGGGGCAGAGCCTCTCCAGACTGCCCCTTCCGTGATGTCACACAGCAGCGTCTATAAGGCATTCCCTAAGATATCCCAGTTCAGTTGGAGCTGAGTTTTGATGCTGAACATACCTACCCCCATGTCTTGGGACATTTGGCCCCTCCCCCACGCCGCATGGGCTGCCTAAGGAACAATATGCAACTGTGAGTGTAATTTCTTTCTGTTTCATCCATTTTGCTTTATACTTGCCTATTGTACATATTTTATGTCTCAATTTTATAGCACCTTTTATCTGTATAACCACTGCCCTACTTTTTCGGGTAATAAATGATTTAATATTTAGTCTGTCTCCATGCTCTAAGAAACGAACTAAGCGCCTCTTTTAGATAATCGCTACTAATTCAAGGGGTTTGCCACGGACCCTCTTAATGAACTCTGTGAATTAAGTAAACCGTGACTGGTGGCAGCACGTTGTGTACGGTTGTTGCGGCTAGTTGGCAGTCCAGAAGGGTCTTATATTGCTGAATGAGGGGCTGCGGCCACAGCATTGATAATTCCCTCACTGCAGTAGCCTAACCACCGGTTCACAACAAGCAGCCTGTCCGGCAACTAATTATCCTAGGTGCAGTTCCCTGACTGACCTGAGGGTAAGGGGGGCGCCAGAGAGCTCCGAGTTCCAAAGTGGAACTGAGAAAGTGGGATATACATAAATCCCCACAGTTCGTAGAAGATTGATAGCAGTGGTGGGGCACCCAAAATACCCCTCTGCGGCAAATTGTTAGAGCGAGATTAGCTTGCTGGATATTTTGGTCACATGGTCCCAGTGGTGGGATTACTAAGATAAGCTCCCACTGTGCCTGTGATAGCAGTGTGCCGGCAGTGTGTCGCGCCCCTCTGTCCACTGATACACCCGTGTCAGTGGTGGGATTGTGACAAAGTTGTGACACAGGGTCCGCTGTCCGTCGCGTTTTGGTGGCAGCGGGACCCCGTTCGTCACGTAGTGGCGAACAGCGGTGGGCTGTTCCTTACAATGTGACCAAAGATTTGAAAACGATAGTATCACAAACTTTTTGGAGCTATTACAATGCAGGAAGGTAACCTCCAATGCCAAAGATGAGGCTCCAAAAAATAGGGTAATACTAATCTGGCTGCAGCTGAAGGGCACAAGCCAGAAAAAAGGCTCCTCTATCTACTCCTATATAGTGTTTGCAACCAACCAATGTAGATGGATACGGATGGATGCACACTAATAGGAGAATAAAAAATGAGCTGCAGTAAAAGAAAATTATGTGTGAGGCAGTGACGCACACTGAGCGGCCTACAACCAGACGTAGCTGAAGGACACACTACTCAGCATGAGCTGCACTCACACACAGTCAGAGACCTCTCAGACAGCCGTGAACAGTGCAGATAAGTGGGCACTAGCACTGAAAGGCTGCAGAGAGGGTCCGCTGTCTACTCCTATAGTGTTTGCAAACAACGTATATGGATACGGATGGATGCACACTAATAGGAGAATAAAAAATGAGCTGCAATAAAAGAAAAATATGTGTGAGGCAGTGACGCACGCTGAGCGGCCTACAACCAGACGTAGCTGAAGGACACACTACTCAGCGCGAGCTGCACTCACACACAGAGACCTCTCAGACAGTCGTGAACAGTGCAGCAAACTGGGCACTAGCACTTAAAGGCTGCAGAGAGGCTCCGCTATCTACTCCTATAGTGTTTGCATCCAACGTATATGGATACGGATGGATGCACAGTGCACACTAATAGGAGAATGAAAAATGAGCAGCAAAAAAAGAAAAATATGTATGAGGCAGTGACACGCTGAGCGGCCTACAACCAGACGTGGCTGCAGGACACACTACTCAGCGTGAGCTGCACTCACACAGACCTTGCAGACAGCTGTGAACACTGCTGCAAGGCAAAAGAAAGCTACAGTGGTGGATTATGTAGCCTGGGTAAAGCACACTATGATTGTGAAAATCGCTATCTCTAACTGTCCCTCACAGTCTTGAACAGCAGCGTCCTGTCCCTAACTGAATTCACAGCAGAGTGAACCCGAAATGGCGGCGGAGGCGGCTTTTATAGTGCATCATGACATAATTTCAGCAGCCAATCACAGCCATGCCATTAGTTAACATGCCTACATGCCTAACAGGATGTGCCCACACTTCTGAGCATTGTCATTGACTGAATCAAATCAAACTGGCTCATAGCATTATGGTAACTTCCGATTCCGGTATTCGATATGCTAAAAGTATAGGAACTCAGTATCGGAATTCCGATACAGTGAATATCGGCCGATACCCGATACTTGCGGTATCGGAATGCTCAACACTACTAAGCATGCAACTGGTATTCAAATTTCTCAGATTTTTCCCTCGGCTAAAGGTCTTTGCGCACTTGTTACAGATAACTTTTGCCTGATCATTAGGATTTTGTTCAAAAAAGTGCCACACTGCACTCTTCCTACTATGGAAGACATTTTGAGGCCTTGCACACTGTGCTAATTTGACCGTCTGGCCAAGCTGTCCTGCAACTCTTTTGGTTATTGTAACCTGTTTTTGGACTGCTACGGTCCTGCCAGATAACAGCTGTTGCGATGTCGTTGCCTGCTGCGGATCCTGCTCCCCGTCTTCTGAGCTATTGGCAGCGGCACCCTCTTCCCCCAGTGGATTAAAATCTGGGTCAAAAACTGGGTCATCCATCACCTCCTCTTCAATTTCATGTGCACCTTCCTCTGTGTCACCATGTAAGGTGGTATAGTATGCGGGAAGGGGCACCTGAGTATCATCAGGGTCTGATTCTGGCTCAGTACACTGCGAGGACAATGTGTGAATGTACCAGCAGAGTGAATGTACCAGCAGAAATATCTAGCAGTGGCTGTGCATCAGTGCACTCCATGTCAAATTCATCTTGGACTGGGGAATTCACGATTTGACTTGCTAACCCAGGCATGGTATGTGAAAAGAGCTCCATGGAGTAATCTGTAGTGTGGCATGCCTCATCCTTCACTTTTGGTAGGGGTGAAGGACACAAGGAAAGGTTTTGATCCTGACCAGGAGCCTCCACTGATGACTCAGTGCTTTTATTTTTTTAAACTTCAGAAGAGGAAGCGACAGAGCTGGAGGCTGTGTCAGCAATGTAAGCCAAAACTTGTTCCTGAAGTTCCGGCTTTAAAAGTGTTTTACCTACTCCCAGAAATGAGAGCCTTTGAGGCCTGGTGGAGCCAGACGATGACGCAGGTTCAACACCTCCTGCCTTAGGTGCTATTGTGCTTTTTCCACTACCAACAGATGCTCCACCACCACCATCGGGACCAGCTGGCAATCCCCGTCCACTTCCATGGCATCTTCCACTATACTTCTTCATTTTTGTGAAAATGTACCCAAAATACCACCAGCTATATGGTACTGTAAAACAAGGTAGAAGGTGTATCTACTATTGGTGAGAATTTGAATCTCACTATAGATTTGAGTAGAGTTGAGCGAAACGGGTCGAAAAAATTCAAAAGTCGCCGACTTTTGGCAAAGTCGGGTTTCATGAAACGAAACCCGACCCTAGGATGAGGTCGGCCACGAGGTCGGCGACTTACGCGCCAAAGTCGCGTTTCAAAAGTTTGTTTTGCGCTCTTTTTCAGCCAATCAGGATCCACGGACACTGTGGGCAACGTGATGACCTAGGCATGGGTCACCACCATCTTTCAGAAGGGCATGCAAGTGATTGGCTTGCTTTGGTGGGCGTCACAGGGGGTATAAAAGGGCGTGCACGCCGACCGCCATCTTACTTCTGCCGATCTTAGTATAGGGAGAGGTTGCTGCTGATTCTGTAGGGAGAGCGTTAGGCAGGGAAGAAGACAAAAAAACTGCTTCTGCTGCTAGCGATTTGGCCTGCACAACACACCAGTCACTGTGTGTGCAGTGCAAGGGGAGGCTATATTGTGGTGTATCAGTGGTGTTGGTTGTTGGGCTGCCTTTTAAGGCTTCCTGACACGCTGGCATTGCTGTTTACCCACTGCTCCGCAAACTGCTTTTTTAAAAGCAATCCAATCTCCCTTATCCTCTAGTCACTTTTTTCACAGCTGTGCCATCGAGCGTGTCACATAGCGCTCAGATATCAGTGGGCCTCACACAATCCACAAGTGTCCAGTGTCCAAAAGTGTACGCAGAGATTCAAAATCTCCATTATCCTCTCGTCACTTTGGTCACAGGCAGCTGTGCCATCGAGCGTGTCACATAGCGCTCAGATATCAGTGGGCCTCACACAATCCACAAGTGTCCAGTGTCCAAAAGTGTACGCAGAGATTCAAAATCTCCATTATCCTCTCGTCACTTTGGTCACAGGCAGCTGTGCCATCGAGCATGTCACATAGCGCTCAGATATCAGTGGGCCTCACACAATCCACAAGTGTCCAGTGTCCAAAAGTGTACGCAGAGATTCAAAATCTCCGTTATCCTCTCGTCACTTTGGTCACAGGCAGCTGTGCCATCGAGCGTGTCACATAGCGCTCAGATATCAGTGGGCCTCACACAATCCACAAGTGTCCAGTGTCCAAAAGTGTACGCAGAGATTCAAAATCTCCATTATCCTCTCGTCACTTTAGTCACAGGCAGCTGTGCCATCGAGCGTGTCACGTAGCGCTCAGATATCAGTGGGCCTCACACAATCCACAAGTGTCCAGTGTCCAAAAGTGTACGCAGAGATTCAAAATCTCCATTATCCTCTCGTAACTTTGGTCACAGGCAGCTGTGCCATCGAGCGTGTCACATAGCGCTCAGATATCAGTGGGCCTCACACAATCTACAAGTGTCCAGTGTCTAAAAGTGTACGCAGAGATTCAAAATCTCCATTATCCTCTCGTCACTTTGGTCACAGGCAGCTGTGCCATCGAGCGTGTCACATAGCGCTCAGATATCAGTGGGCATCACACAATCCACAAGTGTCCAGTGTCCAAAAGTGTACGCAGAGATTCAAAATCTCCATTATCCTCTCGTCACTTTGGTCACAGGCAGCTGTGCCATCGAGCGTGTCACATAGCGCTCAGATATCAGTGGGCCTCACACAATCCACAAGTGTCCAGTGTCCAAAAGTGTACGCAGAGATTCAAAATCTCCATTATCCTCTCGTCACTTTGGTCACAGGCAGCTGTGCCATCGAGCGTGTCACATAGCGCTCAGATATCAGTGGGCCTCACACAATCCACAAGTGTCCAGTGTCCAAAAGTGTACGCAGAGATTCAAAATCTCCATTATCCTATCGTCACTTTGGTCACAGGCAGCTGTGCCATCGAGCGTGTCACATAGCGCTCAGATATCAGTGGGCCTCACACAATCCACAAGTGTCCAGTGTCCAAAAGTGTACGCAGAGATTCAAAATCTCCATTATCCTCTCGTCACTTTGGTCACAGGCAGCTGTGCCATCGAGCGTGTCACATAGCGCTCAGATATCAGTGGGCCTCACACAATCCACAAGTGTCCAGTGTCCAAAAGTGTACGCAGAGATTCAAAATCTCCATTATCCTCTCGTCACTTTGGTCACAGGCAGCTGTGCCATCGAGCGTGTCACATAGCGCTCAGATATCAGTGGGCCTCACACAATCCACAAGTGTCCAGTGTCCAAAAGTGTACGCACAGATTCAAAATCTCCATTATCCTCTCGTCACTTTAGTCACAGGCAGCTGTGCCATCGAGCGTGTCACATAACGCTCAGATATCAGTGGGCCTCACACAATCCACAAGTGTCCAGTGTCCAAAAGTGTACGCAGAGATTCAAAATCTCCATTATCCTCTCGTCACTTTGGTCACAGGCAGCTGTGCCATCGAGCGTGTCACATAGCGCTCAGATATCAGTGGGCCTCACACAATCCACAAGTGTCCAGTGTCCAAAAGTGTACGCAGAGATTCAAAATCTCCATTATCCTCTCGTCACTTTGGTCACAGGCAGCTGTGCCATCGAGCGTGTCACATAGCGCTCAGATATCAGTGGGCCTCACACAATCTACAAGTGTCCAGTGTCCAAAAGTGTACGCAGAGATTCAAAATCTCCATTATCCTCTCGTCACTTTTGTCACAGGCAGCTGTGCCATCGAGCGTGTCACATAGCGCTCAGATATCAGTGGGCCTCACACAATCCAAAAGTGTCCACTGTCCACAAGTGTGTGCAGAAATTCTAAATCTCCCCTGTCCTATAGACACCTTGTACCTTGTTTTACAATACTATATAGTTTGTTGGATTTTGTCTACATTTCTACCAAAAATGAGGAAGGCTGGTGGAAGAGGCCGTGGAATTGGACGGGGGTTGGCAACTGGTAATGATGGTGTTGGTGGTGGATCTGATGGTAGTGGCAAGAGCAAAATAGGACCGAATGCAGGAGGTGCTGACCCTGCGTCATCGTCTGGCTACATAAGGCCTCGAACGCTTAGTTTTCTAGGAGTTGGCAAACCGCTTTTAAAGGCAGAGCATCAGGAAAAAGTTTTGTCTTACATTGCTGACTCAGCCTCCAGCTCTATCGCCTCCTCTTCTTCAGTTGTAAAAAGTAAAAGCACTGAGTCGTCATTGGAGGCTCATGTTCATGAACCACACCTTTCCTTGTGTCCTTCACCCCAACCAAGATTGAAGGATGACGCAGGCCATACTACTGATTACTCCATGGAGCTGTTTTCACATACCATGCCTGGATTATCAAGTCAAATGGTGAATTACCCAGGCCAAGATGAATCTGACATGGAGTGCACTGATGCACAGCCGCTGATGGATGATTCTGCTGGTACATTCACTCAGAGCACTACATTGTCCTCGCAGTGTACAGAGCCAGATTTTGACCCTGATGAGACTCAGGTGCCCCTTCCCGCACACTATACCACCATACACGGTGACACAGAGAAAGGTGCACATGACATAGAAGAGGAGGTGATGGATGACCCAGTTGTTGACCCAGATTGGCATCCATTGGGGGAAGAGGGTGCTGTTTCCAATAGCTCAGATGAGGAGCATCCACAGCAGACATCGACATCGCAACAGCTGTTATCTGGCAGGCCCGGAGCACTCCAAAGACAGGTTCCAAACATCAAAAGAGTTGCTGGACAGCTTGTCCAGAGGGTCAAAAGATCACAGCGTGCTAGGCCGCAAAATGTCTGCCAAAGTAGGAAGAGTGCAGTGTGGCACTTTTTTGAACAAAATCCTCATGATCAGGCCAAGGTTATCTGTAAGAAGTGCGCAAAGACCTTTAGCCGAGGGAAAAATCTGAAAAATTTGAATACCAGTTGCATGCTTAGACATTTAACCAGCATGCACTTGCAAGCATGGACACAACACCAAACCTCAAGTGCCACATGTGCAACTGATCACAACGAAGGTAGTCAGCAACGCTACATTGTTTCCCCCACTGTAAGCCCACCGGTTAGCACAGCAGCAAATGTTGAGGTGTCGTTGCAAGGCCACAGCAGTCAGGGAATCCCACTGTTATATCAACGAAAGACTGATTCTAGGCCATCAGAAAGAACACCAACTCCATCACCATCATCAACCCTCTCTCAGTCCGCCCTGTCCACCGCTACTTCCACCATATGCAGCTCTCAAGTCCAGCTCACCCTCCCAGACACTATGAGTAGGTCAAGAAAGTACTCAGTCTCTCATCCGCGTACACTGGGTTTGAACGCCACATTGCCAAACTAATCTCGTTTGAGATGATGCCCTTTCGGTTGGTGGAAAGCACAGCTTTCCGCGAACTCATGGCCTATGCAGTACCACGCTATGACCTACCCAGTCGCCACTTCTCTCGCAAAGCCATCCCAGCCCTCCACCATCATGTGAAAGACCGCATTGTCCATGCACTCAAGCTGTCAGTGAGCGGAAAGGTGCACCTCACAACTGATGCATGGTCCAGTCGGCATGGCCAGGGCCGTTACGTGTCCATCACTGCGCACTGGGTTAATGTGGTGGATGCAGGGTCCACAGGGGACAGCGGTGGTGGGACAGTGCTGCCTAGCCCACGGTATAGGAAACAGTTGGCTGTAGGCGTTCGACCATCCTCCTCCTCCTCCTCCAGAAGCGAAAGCTCGTCCACAGAGCGCAGTCGTACGAGCACTCCATCTGCAGCTGCCACTGTTGCACACGATGTGTCCCCCTATCGAGCAGCTAGTGGAAAGCGTCAGCAGGCTGTGTTGCAGATGATGTGTTTGGGCGACAGACACACCGCCGAGGTGCTGGCCGAGTACTTGAAGCGACAAACTGAGTCATGGCTGGGCAGTGTACATCTTGAGGCAGGCAAGGTAGTTAGTGATAACGGCCGTAATTTTGTGGCAGCCATAGCCCTTTCAAAACTCAGCCACATACCTTGCTTGGCTCACACCTTGAACCTGGTGGTGCAGTGCTTCCTCAAAAATTATCCGGAGTTAACAGCCCTGCTCCAGAAGGTGCGAAGACTGTGCGCGCACATCCGCCGGTCGCCTGTACACTCCATTCGTATGCAGAAGCTGCAGCGATTGCTCCACCTTCCCAACCACCGCCTCATTATCGACATTGCAACAAGGTGGAACTCCACCCTGCACATGGTGGAGCGGCTGTGCGAGCAGAGGCAGGCCATAATGTATTTGTGGGAGGATACACGGCCAGGCACTTTGAGAGCAGACATGGAGTTGACAGGCGTGCAGTGGTCGAAGCTGAAAGACCTTTGTAAAGTCCTTCAGTGTTTTGAGGAATGCACACGGCTGGTAAGCGCAGACGACGCCATCCTAAGCATGAGCATCCCACTTATGCGTCTGCTCATGCAAACTTTGACGCACCTTAAGGAGCAGGCGTCTGCAGCCAATGTTGATGAGGAGGAAGAGGAGGAGGGAATCCTTGATGACATTCAGCCATTGTCTGCTCAGGGACCTCTCCTGGACGAGGTGGAGGAAGAAGAGGAGGAGGAGGATGATTACTTAGGGGAGGAGGATGCATCTCGTGGGGCAAGTGAAAATGTTGGCGTGGCAAGGTCTGGTACAGGGTTTGTGCGTGACTGGAGGGATGTGGATTTGCCAGAAAGTGCTCCTCCACCCAGCACTCGCAGTGCATCATTGACACCGGGAACATTGGCCCACATGTCAGATTATGCCTTGCGGATCCTAAAAAGGGACCCCCGCATTGCCAAAATGATGAACGATGACGACTACTGGTTGGCCAGCATCCTGGATCCACGCTATAAAGGCAAATTACAAAACATCATGCCACAGGAGAACCTTGACCTAATATTGGCTAATAAACAAGCAACTCTGGTAAATCGGTTGCTTGAGGCATTCCCAGCACACAGCAGCGGTGATGGTTCTCACACGAGCCGTACGGGCCGGGGGCAGCTTGGCAGAGGTGTTCGTGGTGCACACAGCAGAAGTGGCGTTGGAGACAGGGGTTTCATGACAATGTTGTGGACTGATTTTTCAAATACCGCTCACACAACTGGTAATACTGCATCGATGGAAAGTGACAGGAGACAGCAGTTGTCAACTATGGTTACAAACTACTTTTCCTCCCATATCGATGTTCTCCCACACAGGTCATTCCGCTTTGACTATTGGGCCACTAAACTGGACACCTGGCCTGAATTGGCCCAATATGCCTTACAGGAGCTCGCTTGCCCAGCTGCAAGTGTGCTATCGGAAAGAGTCTTCAGTGCAGCTGGATCAATCCTGACAGAAAAAAGGACCCGTCTGTCAACCCAAAATGTGGATGATCTAACCTTCATTAAAATGAACCACGCATGGGTTTCCAAGGATTTTGTCCCACCTTCCCCTGATGACACATAGGGTGACAGAAAAATGGCTTGCTTTGGTCCACCTCTTCCTTGTACTTCACCTATTTCGCCTTTTGCATCAGCTGAATGTCCAACATCAACATATGCCACTTTCTAAAACTCCCTAACTGTGCTGCCTCCCCCCCATGGCCGGGGTAACCACCTAGCGCACGACACCGTGCGAGTGCCGTTGCCCTGGACAAGTGGGTAAGCCGACTCTTGGGCGCGGGCACTGGCACAGGGTCCCTCATAGTGCAATCAAGTGTCTCTGACGGTGGTGGTGCACACCCGCCGTCAGACACACCGCTGTACTATGAGGGGCCCAGTGCCAGTACCGACGCCCAAGAGTGGGCCCCCCTTGCTTGGGCAGGGCCCCAGCATTTGCAATCTTTACCTCTCCCTGCTCCTCCGCTGTGTAATCTGGGCCGTCAAATCCATACTGTGCCTGACACCGTCTGAGCCTGCCTCCTGAGACATATATTTTGAATATGTACGCTATCCATACATGTTATCCAGGGATACGGTACCCTTTCTAACCTTTGTGCAATCACGTGCAATCCATACTGGGCCTAACACCGTCTGAGCCTGCCTCATGCTGTATAGACATATATTTTGAATGTGTACGCTATCCATACATGTTATCCGGGGATACGGTACCCTTTCTAACCTTTGTGCAATGACGTGCAATCCATACTGGGCCTAACACCGTCTGAGCCTGCCTCATGCTGTATAGACATATATTTTGAATGTGTACGCTATCCATACATGTTATCCGGGGATACGGTACCCTTTCTAACCTTTGTGCAATGACGTGCAATCCATACTGGGCCTAACACCGTCTGAGCCTGCCTCATGCTGTATAGACATATATTTTGAATGTGTACGCTATCCATACATGTTATCCAGGGATACGGTACCCTTTCTAACCTTTGTGCAATGACGTGCAATCCATACTGGGCCTAACACCGTCTGAGCCTGCCTCATGCTGTATAGACATATATTTTGAATGTGTACGCTATCCATACATGTTATCCGGGGATACGGTACCCTTTCTAACCTTTGTGCAATGACGTGCAATCCATACTGGGCGTGAGAACGGCTGGCGAGCTGTTAAGCAAGCTACAGCACCTGTCCAGACAAGTACAGGGATTCCCTAGCGAGGAGACTTATTTGATTGTTTTCAATGTTGGGACAGCAATTTTTGGGGAGCACTATACTCTGGAGAATGATAGATGGGGCCCACCATACACTGGAACATTCCAAAGGTGGACATCAGACACTGGAGCAGCATTTACAGGGCCCATTATACACTAGAGCATTAGAAATGGGGCCCATTATGTTTGGAGCATTATTTGGGCCCATAAGACAGTGGAGCTTCATCCATGGGGACCAACATATACTGTAGCATTATGTGGAGCTCATCATATACTGTTTCAAACATTATATGGGACCAATGATTCTGTATGGAGAAATAGATGGGCCTCGTCATGAGATGTAAAAAGTGAGGTATTTATCATTGTACTATACCGCTATTTATCTGCCGTATCGGAGCATGATGAGTTGTGGTATGTGTTAAAGGGGCGCTCTTTCGCCCAGGGCACATGAAAACCTGCAGCCAGCCCTCCCCCCCCACAACTTTAGCCAAATAACACCCATTTTTCAGTGCGTAACTTATATTATGAAGTTAATTAAGGTTGACAAGCTTAAGTAAGAAGAATTGATGCTTTTGGCATTCAAATGGGCACTGTTGGTGTGTTTCCTGTCCTCCTCTCACTGCCGACTTTTATTCCCCATTGACTTACATTGGGTTTCGTGTTTCGGGACGACCCCGACTTTTCCCTATAATCGGACGATCTTGCTCGACCCGACTTTTGGAAAAGTCGGGTTTCACGAAACGAAACGCGACCCTAAAAAACCAAAAGTCGCTCAACTCTAGATTTGAGGATGCAGAACTATTGTTTCAGGCCCAGGAGAGATTACACCTCAATGTAACAGGCTGAATTTGGATGGTGCATGATAAAGTGGAGGGTGTATATAGGATTGATGAGAATTTGAATCTCACTAGATATTTGAGAAATATTAAAAATTGAGAGTCCTCAGTGGTTGATACTAGAGTTGAGCGAAACGGGTCGAAAAAATTCAAAAGTCTCCGACTTTCGCCAAAGTCAGGTTTCATGAAACGAAACCCGACCCCAGCGTGAGGTCGGCCACGAGGTCGGCGACTTTAGTGCCAAAGTCACATTTTAAATGATGCTTGAGCGCCCTTTTTGCAGCCAATCAGGAAGAACGGACACTGTGGGCAACGTGATGACATAGGCAGAGGTCACCACCATCTTGGAGAAGGGCATGCAAGTGATTGGCTTGCTTTGTGGGGCGTCACAGGGGGTATAAAAGGGCGGGGACGCCGACCGCCATGTTACTCATGCTGATCTCAGAATAGGGAGAGCTGCTGCTGATTCTGTAGGGAGAGCGTTAGGCAGGGAAGAAGATACCAAAAACTGATTCTGCTGCTAGCGATTTTGCCAGTACAACACACCAGTCACTGTGCAGTGCAAGGTGAGGCTATATCTTGGTGCATCAGCTCTGTTGGTTATTAGGCTGCCTTTTAAGGCTACCTGGTAGCTGCATTGCTGTTTGCACACTGCTGAGCAAACTGCTTTTTTCAAATCAATCCAGACTTTATTGTTTTGTTCTTGTGAGCTACTGAGCGTTGATTTTTCACACATTGTACAGTGATGTACGCTCTTCACACAGTACCGTGTAACGGCTGTTATCACGGCCAAATTGATCCTATATACGGGTGTGACTCTGTAAGGAGAAGCCGAGGAGTTTGTCCGTTCTTACAGACCTACGCCTTATAGTTTTGTCCAGTTTTCAAACAGTATAGTTGATTTGCTGTTTGATTACATTCAAAACTAGAGAGAGACAGCGTGCGTCAGTCCATATCCAAAAACACGGAGCTTGACAATTTTACATACACCGTACCGCGGTGTACGTGCACGCTCCTCTCTCAGTACCGTGTAACGGCTGTTATCACGGCCAAATTGAACCTATATCCGGGTGTCACTCTGTAAGGAAAAGCCGAGGAGTTTGTCCATTCTTACAGACCTACACCTTATAGTTTGGTCCGGTTTTCAAACAGTATAGTTGATTTGCTGTTTGATTACATTCAAAACTAGAGAGAGACAGCGTGCGTCAGTCCGTATCCAAAAACACAGAGCTTGACAATTTTACATACACCGTACCGCGGTGTACGTGCACCCTCCTCTCTCAGTACCATGTAACGGCTGTTATCACGGCCAAATTGAACCTATATACGGGTGTCACTCTGTAAGGCAAAGCCGAGGAGTTTGTCCATTCTTACAGACCTATACTCTAGGGAGATTCCAATCCTGCCCTGTCCTATGTAACATTTTTCACACCAGCGAAATTCTGGCTGTGATACAGCGGTGTGATATACATTGGGCCTCACACAATACATCAGTGTCCAGAAGGGTGTAAGGACATTCCATTTCTTCCGTCCTATCTAACATTTGTCGCAACAGCGAAATTCAGGCTGTTATACAGCGGTGTGATATACACTGGACCTCACACAATACATCAGTGTCCAGAAGGGTTTAAGGACATTCCATTTCTTCCGTCCTATCTAACATTTGTCGCAACAGCGAAATTCAGGCTGTTATACAGCGGTGTGATATACACTGGGCCTCACACAATACATCAGTGTCCAGAAGGGTGTAAGGACATTCCATTTCTTTCGTCCAATCTAACATTTGTCGCAACAGCTAGATTCAGGCTGTTATACAGCGGTGTGATATACACTGGGCCTCACACAATACATCAGTGTCCAGAAGGGTGTAAGGACATTCCATTTCTTCTGTCCTATCTAACCTTTGTTGCAACAGCGAAATTAAGGCTGTTTTACAGCGGTGTGATATACGCTGGGCCTCACACAATACATCAGTGTCCAGAAGTGGTAGGAGAATTAAATTCTACCCTGTCCTATATACACCTTGTACCTTGTTTTACAGTTCCATATCGTTGGTGGAATTGTGGGTACATTTTTTTAAAAAATGAGGAAGTGTGGTGTAAGAGGCCGTGTTAGTGGGCGGCGGGTGCCAGCTGGTAATGATGGTGTTGGTGTTGGCTCTGCTGGTAGTGGCAAAAGCCAAATAACACCTAATGCAGGAGGTGTTGAGCCTGTGTCATCGTCTGGCTCCAAAAGGCCTCGAAGGCTCCCTTTTCTGGGAGTAGGTAAACCGCTTTTCAAGCCGGAGCTTCAGGAAAAAGTTTTGGCCTACATTGCTGACTCGGCCTCCAGCTCTATCGCCTCCTCTTCTGATCTTTTAAAAAATACAAGCACTGAGTCGTCTTTGGAGGCTCATGGTCATGAACCACACCTTTCTTTGTGTCCTTCACCCCAACCCAAATTGAAGGATGCGGCAGGCCACACTACAGATTACTCCATGGAGCTGTTTTCACATACCATGCCTGGGTTATCAAGTCAAATGGTGAATTACCCAGGCCAAGATGAATCTGACATGGAGTGCACTGATGCACAGCCACTGATAGATGATTCTGCTGCTACATTCACTCAGAGCACGACATTGTCCTCGCAGTGTACTGAGACAGATTCTGACCCTGATGAGAAACTCAGGTGCCCCTTCCCACATACTATAACACCATACACAGTGACACAGAGGAAGGTGCACATGACATTGAAGAGGAGGTGATGACCCAGTTGTTGACCCAGATTGGCATCCATTGGGGGAAGAGGGTGCCGCTGCCAATAGCACAGAAGAGGAAGAGGAGGATCATCCGCAGCAGGCATCAACATCGCAACAGCTGTTATCTGGCAGGCACGGAGCAGTCCAAAACCAGGTTACAAATAGACAAAAAGTTGCTGGACTGATTGGCCAGACGGTCAAAATAGCACAGCGTGCAAGGACGCCAAATGTCTTCCACAGTAGGAAGAGTGCAGTGTGGCACTTTTTTGAACAAAATCCTCATGATCAGGCCAAAGTTATTTGTAAGAAGTGCCCAAAGACCTTTAGCCGAGGGAAAAATCTGAAAAATTTGAATACCAGTTGCATTCTTAGACATGTAACCACCATGCACTTGCACGCGTGGACGGAACACCAAACCTCGAGTACCACATGTGAAAATGCTCCCAAAGAAGGTAGTCAGCAATGCTCCATTGTTTACCCCACTGTAACCCCACCGGTTAGCACAGCAGCAAATGTTGAGGTGTCGTTGCAAGGCCAATGCTGTCAGGGAATTACAATGTTATATCAATGAAAGACTGATTCTAGGCCATCAGAAAGAACACCAACTCCATCACCATCATCAACCCTCTCTCAGTCTGCCCTGTCCACCGCTAGTTCCACCATAGGCAGCTCTCAAGTCCAGCTCACCCTGCCAGAGACTATGAGTAGGACAAGAAAGTACTCATCCGCGTACACTGGGTTTGAACGCCCACATAGCCAAACTAATCTCGTTAGAGATGATGCCCTATCGGTTGGTGGAAAGCCCAGCTTTCCGCGAACTCATGGCCTACGCAGTACCACGCTATGAACTACCCAGTCGCCACTTCTTTTCTCGCAAAGCCATCCTAGCCCTCCACCTTCATGTGAAGGACCGCATTGTCCATGCACTCAAGCAATCAGTGAGTGGAAAGGTGCACCTCACAACTGATGCATGGTCCAGTAGGCATGGCCAGGGCCGTTACGTGTCCATCACTGCACACTGGGTTAATGTGGTGGATGCAGGGTCCACAGGGGACAGCAGTGGTGGGACAGTGCTGCCCAGCCCACGGAATAGGAAACAGTTGGCTGTAGGCGTTCGACCCTCCTCCTCCTACTCCTCCAGAAGCGAAAGCTCGTCCCCAGAGCGCAGTCGCAGCAGCACTCCATCCGAAGCTGCCAGTGTTGCACACGAGGTGTCCCCCTATCGATCAGCTAGTGGAAAGCGTCAGCAGGCTGTGTTGAAGATGATGTCTTTGGGCGACAGACACACCACGGAGGTACTGGCCGACTACTTTCAGCAACAAACTGAGCCATGGCTGGACAGTGTACATCTTGAGGCAGGCAAGGTAGTTAGTGATAACGGGCGTAATTTTGTGGCTGCCATAGCCCTTTCAAAACTCAGACACATACCTTGCTTGGCTCACACCTTGAACCTGGTGGTGCAGTGCTTCCTCAATAATTATCCAGAGTTAGCAGGCCTGCTCCTGAAGGTTGAAAACTGTGCTCGCACATCCGCCGTTCGCCCGTACACTCCAGTTGTATGCAGAAGCTGCAGCGATTGCTACACCTTCCAAAGCACCGGCTAATTATCGACGTTACAACAAGGTGGAACTCCACCCTGCACATGGTTGAGCGGCTGTGCGAACAGAGGCAGGCTGTAATGCATTTGTGGGAGGATACCCAGACAGGCACTTTGAGGGCAGACATGGAGTTGACCGGTGTGCAGTGGTCAAAGCTGAAAGACCTCTGTAAAGTCCTTCAGTGTTTTGAGGAATGCACATGGCTGGTAAGTGCAGACGACGCCATCATAAGCATGAGCATCCCACTTATGCGTCTGCTCATGCAAACTTTGACGCACATTAAGGAGCAGGCGTCTGCAGCCGAGGTTGACGAGGAGGAAGAGGAGGAGTGAATCTGTTATGAATGAATCACCGTAGGAGGCAGACACAAAAATAGCAGCTAAGTCCAGAAAACCGGAGAAGTTAAGCAACTATCAGATTGCAGACCCCCGGAACCTAACAACACAACTAGCAGTAGCCATGGGGGGTTCCTACGGTGCCCTAGACCCCACAACCAGAGAAACTAAATAGCCTAAAGACAGAAAAAGGAAATCTAAACTGCCCCAGAGCAGACCCCAAAGTAAAAGGCAGCCACCAACATATAATGACGGTGAAGCAAGATGAAAAAACACACACACAGATAGAAAGATAGGCTGAGCAAACAATGGGGCCCAAGGTAACTAAAAATAGGACAGGATAGGACAGCTGCTGTCTGCAATCTGCAAAAAACCCTAAAAAGACAATAGCCAACAGGCTGATATGGAAAAAGGCCCTGAAGCAGCTAGGCTTCAAAAACTATATCAACACTCAGGTATTTTCTGAAGACAGAGCTAAAGGAATTCAGATCACCCCAGCAGGGAATGACAGAAATCCAGCAAAACAAAGACAACGTACAAATGCAAACAGCAGAGCAGAAAACTTAGCTTTTGGAGAGCAGGAATTCAGACTGGTATCCAAGGATCCCACAGAGAAATCACCCGCAGAGCAGGAGGGCGTGGACAGCCTTATATCCAGTCAGAAACTCCACTCAGCCAATCATCATCATTAGACCCAGATGCCTGATAACCAGGCTCACTATCTTTCTTTACTAGAAGAGGGAGTTCATCGGGCCTCAGTGGTAAAGGGGAAAATGAACTCACAACAGGAATCCTTGCTGACAGTCAGCCATTGTCTGCTCCGGGACCTCTCCTGGATGAGGTGGAGGAAGAAGAGGAAGAGGAGGAGGAGGGTGATGATGGGGATGATTATTTAGGGGAGGAGGATGCTTCTCGTGTCTCCAGAGAAAATGTTGGCGTGACAGGGTGTGTGCGTGACTGGAGGGATGTGGATTTGCCAGAAAGTGCTCCTCCATCCAGCAGTCGCACTGCATCATTGACACTGGGAACATTGGCCCACATGTCAGATTATGCCTTTCAGATCCTAAAAAGGGACCCCCGCATTGCCAAAATGATGAACGATGATGACTACTGGTTGGCCAGCATCCTGGATCCACGCTATAAAGGCAAATTACAAAACATCATGCCACAGGAGAACCTTGACCTAATATTGGCTAACAAACAAGCAACTCTGGTAAACAGGTTGGTTGAGGCATTCCCAGCACACAGCAGCGGTGATGTTTGTCACGCGAGCCGTAGGGGCTGGGGGCAGCTTGGAAGAGGTGTTCGTGGTGCACACATCAGAAGTGGCGTTGGAGAAAGGGGTTTCATGACCATGTTGTGGAGTGATTTTTCATGTCCCGCTCAAACGACTGGTAATACTGCATCGATGGAAAGTGACAGGAGACAGCACTTGTCAACTATGGTTACAAACTACTTTTCCTTCCAGGTCGATGTTCTCCCTCACAGGTCATTCCCCTTTGACTATTGGGCCGCTAAACTGGACACCTGGCCTGAATTGGCACAATATGCGTTACAGGAGCTCGCTTGCCCAGCTGCAAGTGTGCTATCGGAAAGAGTCTTCAGTGCTGCTGGATCAATCCTGACAGAAAAAAGGACCTGTCTGTCGACCCAAAATGTGGATGATCTAATGTTCATTAAAATGAACCATGCATGGGTTTCCAAGGATTTTGTCCCACCTTCCCCTGATGACACATTGACAGAAAAATGGCTTGCTTTGCTCCTCCTCTTCCTGGGACTTGACCAATTTCGCATTTTGCATCAGCTGCATGTCCAACATCAACATATGCCACTGTGTAAACCTCCCTAACTGGGCTGCCCCCCCCCCACATGGTCGGGTTCACCAGCTAGCGCACGCAACCGTGCGAGTGCCGTTGCCTTGAACAGGTGAGTAGGCCGACTCTTGGGCGTGGGCACTGGCACAGGGTCCCTCATAGTGCAATCAAGTGTCTCTGACGGTGGTGGTGCACACCCACCATCAGACACACCACCATACTATGAGGGGCCCAGTGCCAGTACCGACGCCCATGAGTGGGCCACCCGTGCTTGGCCAGGGCCCCAGCATTTGCAATCTTTACCTCTCCCTGCTCCTCCGCTGTGTAGTCTGGGCTGTCAAATCCATACTGGGCCTGACACCATCTGAGCCTGCCTCGTGATGTATAGACATATATTTTTAATGTGTAAACTATGCTATCCATACATGTTATCCGGTGATACGGTACCCTTTCTCACCTTTGTGCAATCACGTGTAATCCATACTGGGCCTGAGAACGGCTGGCGAGCTGTTGTGCAAGCTACAGCACCTGTGGTTTGCACACATAAGTTTTTCCTTTTTTCAGGAATGACGGTTAGGCCTCATTCCCGAACAACAGTTGACCTGCACTTACTGGGAAATCATCGTTCGCGGGTAGTGTTGAGCATTCCGATACCGCAAGTATCGGGTATCGGCCGATACTTGCTGTATCGGAATTCCGATACCGACTTCCGATATTTTTTCAATATCGGAATTCGGCATCGGAATCGGAAGTTCAAAGTTGATTGACAGACTGACGTCATCATGATGCGCGGTGTGTGCGCATCATGATGCGCCGTCATTTCGGGCCTTCCGGGGGTCTCTGCCGGCCTGCCGGGGGGCTGTGCCGGCCTGCCGGGGGGCTGTGTGGACTGCCCGGGGTCTGTACCGGCCTGCCGGGGGGCTGTGCCGGCCTGCCGGTGGTCTGTGCACCCTGTGGGGGTCTGTACCGGCCTGCCGGGGGGCTGTGCCGGCCTGCCGGGGGGCTGTGCTGATGTCCGGGGGTCTGTGCAAGCATCGTCCGATGGGACTACAAGTCCCATCGGGCGATGCCTGCTACCATGACAGTGATTGACACATTAGCCAATGATGGGACAGTAGTAGTCCCATCATCCGGCTAATGTGTTAAATGTTAAAAAAAAAAAAAAAAAATACTACATACATACTACATGCATGCTACATACATACTACATGCTACATACATACTACATATATACTACATACATACTACATACATGCTACATACATACTACATACATACTACATACATACTACATGCATGCTACATACATACTACATGCATGCTACATACATACTACATGCATGCTACATGCATGCTACATACATACTACATGCTACATACATACCACATACATACTACATACATACTACATACTACATATATACTACATGCATGCTACATACATACTACATGCTACATACATACCACATACATACTACATACATACTACATACATACTACATGCATGCTACATACATACTACATGCATGCTACATACATACTACATGCATGCTACATGCATACTACATGCCACATACATACCACATACATACTACATACATACTACATACATACTACATGCTACATACATACTACATGCATGCTACATACATACTACATGCTACATACATACCACATACATACTACATACATGCTACATACATACTACATATATACTACATGCATGCTACATACATACTACATATATACTACATGCATGCTACATACATACTACATGCTACATGCATGCTACATACATACTACATACATACTACATGCTACATACATACCACATATATACTACATACATACAATACATTCATACAATACATACATAGACATACAGTACATATAACATAGAGTAACATACTTACCAATACTTGTCACATTGTTCCCCGAAGCCTTTGTCTTTTCCGGAATAAATATTAACATAACAAACCACAAAAATACTCACCCACGATCCGAAGCAGTCCACGAGTGTGTCCCACGACGATCTTGGGTAGAGAACTGCAGCATCAGATGATGCTGCCGTTCTCTACGGGCTGCAGGAATCCAATGACGGAAGGTAGGTATCCTTCCGCACTGTATTCCTCCGCCACTTAAAAAAAAAAAGTCCCTAGTCTCACTTTATGCCATTGCTGCGTGGGAAATTCCCACACAGCAATGGCATAAAGTGAGACTAGGGACTTTTTTTTTTTTTAAGTGGCGGAGGAATACAGTGCGGAAGGATACCTACCTTCCGTCATTGGATTCCTGCAGCCCGTAGAGAACGGCAGCAACAGCTGATGCTGCAGTTCTCTACCCAAGATCGTCGTGGGACACACTCGTGGACTGCTTCGGATCGTGGGTGAGTATTTTTGTGGTTTGTTATGTTAATATTTATTCCGGAAAAGACAATGGCTTCGGGGAACAATGTGACAAGTATTGGTAAGTATGTTACTCTATGTTATATGTACTGTATGTCTATGTATGTATTGTATGAATGTATTGTATGTATGTAGTATATATGTGGTATGTATGTAGCATGTAGTATGTATGTAGTATGTATGTAGCATGCATGTAGCATGCAGTATGTATGTAGCATGCATGTAGTATATATGTAGTATGTATGTGGTATGTATGTAGCATGTAGTATGTATGTAGCATGCATGTAGTATGTATGTAGTATGTATGTAGCATGCATGTAGTATATATGTAGTATGTATGTAGCATGTAGTATGTAGCATGCATGTAGTATATATGTAGTATGTATGTAGCATGTAGTATGTATGTAGCATGCATGTATTATATATGTAGTATGTATGTAGCATGTAGTATGTATGTAGCATGCATGTAGTATATATGTAGTATGTATGTAGTATGTAGTATGTATGTAGCATGCATGTAGTATATATGTAGTATGTATGTAGCATGTAGTATGTATGTAGCATGCATGTAGTATATATGTAGTATGTATGTAGCATGTAGTATGTATGTAGCATGCATGTAGTATATATGTAGTATGTATGTAGCATGTAGTATGTATGTAGCATGCATGTAGTATATATGTAGTATGTAGCATGTAGTATGTATGTAGCATGCATGTAGTATGTATGTAGCATGCATGTAGTATGTATATGGTATGTATGTAGCATGTAGTATGTATGTAGCATGCATGTAGTATATATGTGTTATGTATGTGGTATGTATGTAGCATACATGTAGCATGCATGTAGTATGTATGTAGTATGTATGTAGTATATATGTAGTATGTATGTAGCATGTAGTATGTATGTAGCATGCATGTAGTATATATGTAGTATGTATGTAGCATGTAGTATGTATGTAGCATGCATGTAGTATATATGTAGTATGTATGTAGCATGTAGTATGTATGTAGCATGCATGTAGTATATATGTAGTATGTATGTAGCATGTAGTATGTATGTAGCATGTAGTATGTATGTAGCATGCATGTAGTATATATGTAGTATGTATGTAGCATGTAGTATGTATGTAGCATGCATGTAGTATATATGTAGTATGTAGCATGTAGTATGTATGTAGCATGCATGTAGTATATATGTAGTATGTAGCATGTAGTATGCATGTAGCATGCATGTAGTATGTATGTAGCATGCATGTAGTATGTATGTGGTATGTATGTAGCATGTAGTATGTATGTAGCATGCATGTAGTATATATGTGTTATGTATGTAGCATGTAGCATGCATGTAGCATGCATGTAGTATGTATGTAGTATGTATGTAGTATATATGTGGTATGTATGTAGCATGCAGTATGTATGTAGCATGCATGTAGTATATATGTAGTATGTATGTAGTATATATGTAGTATGTATGTTGCATGTAGTATTTATGTAGTATGAATGTAGCATGTATGTAGTATGTAGTATGAATGTAGCATGTATGTAGTATGCATGTTGTATGTATGTAGCATGTATGTAGCATGTAATTTTTTTTTTTTTTTTTTTTTACATTTAACACATTAGCAGGATGATGGGACTACTACTGTCCCATCATTGGCTAATGTGTCAATCACTGTCATGGTAGCAGGCATCGCCCGATGGGACTTGTAGTCCCATCGGACGATGCCTGCACAGACCCCCGAAGCCTGCACAGACCACCGGCAGGCCGGCACAGCCCCCCGGAGCCTGCACAGCCCCCCGGCAGGCCGGCACAGCCCACCGGAGCCTGCACAGACCACCGGCAGGCCGGCACAGACCACCGGAGCCTGCACAGACCCCCTGGCAGGCCGGCACAGCCCCCCGAAAGGCCCGTACAGACCCCAGAGAGGCTGTACAAGGGCAGGAAAGGGTTTTTCTTATTCCGATACCGGAAGTCCCATAGACTTGAATGGGACTTCCGGTATCGGAATCGGCGATACCGATACTTTTTTTAAAGATCGGCCGATACCATCCGATACGATACTTTGAAGTATCGGACGGTATCGCTCAACTCTATTCGCGGGTAATAATTGTAATCCCACATCCCCATCACTAACGGTGTACAGCGGGCTATCTGCACCTGTAAGCGACACAAGCTGGCCCTTTCGGTTTAGCGCGCATACAGCCACGGACATGTAATGCCTTGACACACCAGTTATTGGCCAATCTCGCGTGCCAGAGCCTCGCATGTCCCTCTAGTAAGCTAGACCACGGACCGCGGGGGCAGGACGGAGTCTCGTTCGTTAACGGAATTAAGCTTGCAATGTGTGTATCTTTTCGGTTGCTGGATGGTTGAGGTTGCCCGTGTTGAGTCCAATTACGCCGCAGGCTCCACTCCTGGTGGTGCCCTTCTGGACATTCCTTTAAGGTTCAGCTTTGCAACCATACTGCCCATGTCAGACAAAAATTTTGCCTTCATGGACGCTGTTTGGTGGGTCGTGAGTCGTGGGAATAACGCCGCCCAATCAGTTAACCTGCTAGAGAGATGCTTCATTGCTCCCAAGCATGACATCACACTCCCTAGGAGGAAGGTAATGCCACTGTGGCGACCATACTCCTGGGGGTGCCACAAGTGCACTGATGCCCAGCCACTGCTCGATGATTCTGCTGGTACATTGACCCAGACCACTACATTCCCCTCGCACTCTACACAGCCTGAATCTGACCCTGATGAAACTCAGGTTACCCTTCCCATATAATGTTCCATCTTACAAGGTGACAAAGAGGAAACTGCAGATGAAAGTGCAGGTTCGGCCCACCTGCCGTCAGACACACCGCCGTACTATCAGGGGCCTTGTGCCAGTGCTGTCGCCGAGTGGGCCCCCCCCTGCTTGCTCAGGATCACAGCACTTGCAAGGTTGAAATACTTCCCTCTCCCTGCTCCACCGCCATGACGTCTTCCACGTTTCCTGACACTGATATTCTGATCAGAGAGCGCAATGACATAACGTCTGTACGCCCTCTGCCTAAACAGCCAAGTGCAGTGAGATGGAAAATGGGGATGATGAGGAGTCCTGACTAGTACAGGGATTCCTTAGCGAGGAGACTGATTTCATTGTTTTCAATGTTGGGACAGCAATTTTTGGGGAGCACTATACTCTGGAGAATGATAGATGGGGCCCACCATACACTGGAACATTCCAAAGGTGGACATCAGACACTGGAGCAGCATGTACAGGGCCCATTATACACTAGAGCATTAGAAACAGGGCCCATTATGTATGGAGCATTATTTGGGCCCATAAAACAGTGGAGCTTCATCCATGGGGACCAACATATACTGTTGCATTATGTGAAGCTCATCATATACTGTTTCTAACATTATATGGGACCAATGATTCTGTAGGGAGAAATAGATGGGCCTCATTACTCTGTATAGCGCACTATGCGGTGGCCATAATACTGTATGGAGTAATATACTGTTCGTTTTTGGAGCTATTGGAGAATTTTAAATGGATATCAGTCATGAGATGTAAAAAGTGAAGTATTTTTCATTGTACTATACCATTATTTCTCTGCCGTATCAGAGCATCATGAGTTGTGGTATGTGTTAAAGGGGCGCTCTTTGGCCCAGGGCACATGAAAACATGGAGACAGCACTACCCCCCCGCAACTTTAGCCAAATAACCCCCATTTTTCAATGCGTAACTTATATTATGAAGTAAATAAAGGGTGACAAGCTTCAGGAATAAGAATTTATGGTTTTGGCATTCAAATGGCCACTGTAAGTGTGTTTCCTGTCCTCTTCTCACTCCCGACTTTTCTTCCCCATTGACTTACATTGGGTTTCGTGTTTCGGTCTGAACGAAACACGACTTTTCCCTTTAGTCGGCCAATTTCATTCGACCTGACTTTTGAGAAAGTCGGGTTTCACGAAACCCGACTCGACCCGAAAAAAGGCAAAGTCGCTCATCTCTAGTTGATACCTTTTAATGGCTAACTGAAAAGTTGGTAACACATTGCAAGCTTTCGAGACTACTCAGGTCTCTTCATCAGGCTAGACTAATACAAAATCTGAAGAGTCACATATTTATGCACAATACAGCACAGAAAAAATGCAATAGATGAGACAAGTGACGTGAAGCAGAACTATCAATATGGGAGAGGGAGAAACATAAATATTGGACCAGTACATAGATAAGGAGTCCGGAAGTTTTATTGTCCTCTGATTCGGGTCTCCTAATGTGTTGTGATTCCCCCACCAGGTCTTGGAAGCAAATTCCTTAATTGATGTAAAAAGACATAAATCCATGCGACACATTCATTCCAGCACTGAGAGTGTCAAAGGTCGTCATAAATTTATACTCGCAAATTCTTCTCTCTCTCTGGGACTTGAAGTTACCTTTCAATGCCAATAATTTCATATCCATGTTGCTGTGATCAGGGATACAAAAATGTTTTGCCACAGGTAGATCCATTCTTTTTTCTCTTATTGTGTGACGATGAGCATTCATTCTTGTTCTAAGCTTTTGCCCTGGATGAATGCTCATCGTCACACATTTAGAGAAAAAAGAATGGATCTACCTGTGGCAAAACATTTTTGTATCCCTGATCACAGCAACATGGATATGAAATTATTGGCATTGAAAGGTAACTTCAAGTCCCAGAGAGAGAAGAATTTGCGAGTATAAATTTATGACGACCTTTGACACTCTCAGTGCTGGAATGAATGTGTCGCATGGATTTATGTCTTTTTACATCAATTAAGGAATTTGCTTCCAAGGGGGCATCACAACACATTAGGAGACCTCAGTCAGAGGAAAATAAAACATCCGGACTCCTTATCTATGTACTGGTCCAATATTTATGTTTCTCCCTCTCCCATATTGATAGTTCTGCTTCACGTCACTTGTCTCATCTATTGCATTTTTTCTGTGTTGTATTGTGCATAAATATGTGACTCTTCAGATTTTGTATTAGTGTAGCCTGATGAAGAGACCTGAGTAGTCTCGAAAGCTTGCAATGTGTTACCAACTTTTCAGTTAGCCATTAAAAGGTATCAACCACTGAGGACTCTCAATTTTTAATATTTTTCTATCAACTGGCTAACACGGTACAAAGATATACATCTTTCCTGTAGATATTTGAGGACGCTGAACTATTGTCTCAGGCCCAGTAGAGTTTACACCTCAATGTAACAGGCTGAAATTGGATGGTGTATGACAAGGTGGAGGGTGTCTATAGGATTGGTGAGAATTTGAATCTCCCTAGAGATTTTAGGAGGCTGACAATGATGCTCTCAGTCCAAGTATGGACCCAGGCAGCCTAATAAGCAGGACTGCTGCGCACACAAAATGGTGGAAAAATGAACGCTTGGTTACTGTGCAGAAAAGAGGAAGAAAAATATTTTTGCTTTTAAAAAAGCAGTCTGCACAGCAGTGTGCAAACAGCAATGCAGCTATCAGGGAGCCTTATAAGGCAGCCTAATAACCAACAGAGCTGATGCACAAAAATAGAGCCTCCCCTGTCACTGCACACAAAGTGTTGTGTTGTAAGTGGAAATCGCTAACAGCAGAAGCAGTTTTTTTGCTCTTCTTCCCTGCCTAACGCTCTCCCTTCTTCTCAATCAGCAGCAGCAACCTCTCCCTAAAGCTAAGATCGGCAGAAGTAAGATGGCGGTCGGTGTGCACGCCCTTTTATACCCCCTGTGACGCCACACAAAGCCAGCCAATCACTTGCATGCCCTTCTCAAAGATGGTGGTGACCGCTGCCCATGTCATCGCGATGCCCACAGTGTGAGACCTCCATCATTTGCTGAAAAAGGGCGCTGGAAGCATCTTTTGAAACGCGACTTTGGTGCTCTGGTCGCCGACCTCGTGGCCGACCTCACGCTATGGTCGGGTTTCGTTTCATGAAACCCGACTTCAGCGAAAGTCGCCGACTTTTGAATATGAGCGACACGTTTCACTCAACTCTACTTATTACGCCTTCTAAACTCCTGACATTTTGCCCTAGACAAAACCCTTTCACATTGCATGGGTTCTGACTTTCGTTCGAAAGGCGGCAACGCCTCTCGTTCAGTCTTATGTTCACATAAATGCCAATCAATTTGAATGGCCAATGACGTAGAGTCTAGACCAGAGGGAACAGGAAATCCCACCATAAAATCTTTTACTGTTTCTGCCAAACCCATCCGAAACAGAGCTGCTAGGGCATCGTCATTCCATTTAGTATTGACCGCACAATTTTGGAATTTTTGACAATATAACTGCAGAATCCTGACCCTGGTTCAATGCCAATAAGGTTTTCTCAGCTTGATCAATAGCATTAGGTTCATCATACAACAACCCCAAGGCTTGAAAAAACGCATCCACATTAGCCAGAATAGGATTTCCGGGTGTCAAAGAAAAGGCCCAATCCTGGGGATCGCCGTGCAGTAGGGAAATGACAATTTTAACCTCCTGCACAGAGCCCCCCAATGAGTTACATTTCAAAGCAAAAAATAGTTTACAATTATTCTTAAAATTAAAAATTTAGACCGATCCCCAGAAAACACATCAGTAGATATTTTTGGTTCAACAGCAGAAGACTGAGCGAGAAAGCCAGAAATTCCCCGCAATTCAGCAGCGAGCTGATCAACACGATCAGACAATGGCTTAATCTCCATTTAGAGAAAGAAAAAAGAATCTCCTCCTACGGCCCCAGAAAAAAAAAGAGGAAAAAATATACTAAAAAAAATTCTGACACCTTTTTTTTTTTAATTCTTTCCTTCTTTAGAGTACCCTAGAGTCTACAGTTAGGCTGGTGATTCTGTTATGAATGGGTCACCGAAGAGGAGAGCAGGCCCAGGCTAAGCCACAGAAAACCAGAGAGGTTGGTAACTAAGTGGATTGCAGATCCCTGATCCTATCCACACAACTAGCAGTAACCATGGAGCGTACCTAAGATGATCCTAGACGCCACGGCACAGCCGGAGAGATAACTAAGCCTAAAGCAAGAAAGGGGAAATCTAAACTGCCCCGGAGCAGACCAAAAGGAATAGATAGCCCCCAATCATATATTGTCGGTGAGACAAGATGAAAACACAAACGCAGGCAGGAAAATAGACTGAGCAAATGATGGGGCCCACACTGACTAGACAGGACAGGAACGGAAAGACACTGTCTGCAATCACGCAAAAAACCCTGCAAAAAGTCCAACACGTCTGATGCACAAAAACACGCACGACTTACCCCCACTATATCAGCACTCTGGTATATTCTGAAAGCAGAGCAAAACGAGACCAATCAAACAAACTGGCACAAGCAGTAACATATGGGCGGTGATTCAGCACAACCCCAGCTGGAGCTGGCTGACATCCACAAAGCAGAGATAGACAAAGCCAGATCAAATGCAAACAGAATAGCAAATAAACCACTTAGCTGAACATGTAGGGACTGAGCTGGAGACATCATACCTCAGGAGACACAGGAAGAAAATCACCAGCAGGGATAGAGGGAGTCGGCTGTCTTAAATCCCATTCTGAAACCCCAGATCTCCAATCGCCATCCTCATTATCAGGTGGCAAGCCTCTATCAATCAGATCAGCTCCATTACCTCCAGTAACCACCAGAGGGAGCCCAGAAAGAGAACTTGCAACCCCTCTGTCAATCTGACCAGCTCCACTACCTTCAGCAATAACCAGAGGGAGGCCAGAAAGCGAATTCACAACAGTAGACCCCACACTAACTAATAAAGCACCAATTCTGACCCTACATCGGCAGCCACTCTCCCTACACTCTCTGATTCCAAATGTGACTGTGCTGAGCAGGGTGGTGGCTGGTCTATTATATCCCTGATGATCCTGTGCGGCCAGCCAATCACTGCACATCCTCAACAAAGATGGCTGTGGTGTTTCATAGCCTGGCAGACAATTCCTGCAGCTTGATTGGGTCTCTAAAGTCCGTCAAAATTGCTGGTTGGAGACCCGAGTTCCTGCCGAGAATCCAGGAAATGCTCGCTGCTCGCCGAGTACTCCGAGTATAGTGATACTCTGGCAAGTAACGAGTAGTGGCGAACACGTTCACTCATGATTAGTTGCATCCAAAATGGCTGAATTCAAAATGGCCACCATGGTCAAAACACATCATGAAATATTTCCCCCCTCCCATATACTAATGTGTCACAAACAGGAAGTTGATATCGCCAACCATTCCCATTTTATTTAGGTGTATCCATATAAATGGACAACCCTGTATATTATTTATCTCATGTAAATCAAATGGGGGTAAATACACCTGGAGGTGATTGAATAAATTGCAAGAGTACTATTACAATATAGGAAAAACAGCACATGTAATGCACAATATAGGAAATTGTGGCAATAAATAGGCAAAAAAGAGGTGAAAGATGTTCCACATAGAGTACATGAGGTGTACGTGAAAAATCAATGAAAGGAAGGGGGGTAAAAAAAGAGGGCCAATACCTTTAAGGTCCACCTGGTCCAAATGCAAAGGAAGCCCCAACGCACGTTTTGGATAGAAAATCCTTTGTCACCCCCTGATGATCTGATTTAATATCTCATAATGCAAGCTAAAGATGGGTGATGGAAAAGAAGAGGAAGAATGCCTGGGTGACTAGGTGGTTTCTAGCGCTCTAGGACTTCTCTTTTTATGTAGAGCACAAGCCAGGGAGGCTGCATGGGAATGCAGTTGCCCTGTTCAGTGTCACCTTTTAGCCAGTGATGGTGCCAAACCCCCAGTTTTGGGCAGAGGGGGGAATATGTGACAGAGTCACTTGTGAAGTGATGGAAAGGAGATGCGTGTTACTGCGCATGATGGCGTCAGTGACCTAAAACCAGAATAGGTTCCTCCAGCGCGCTAGGTATTGTGTTGGTTTACAGCAAGTTATATTTTGGGCTAGTTTTAGAGGACCTCCAAAGAGTGGGTTGGAGGAGGTCCACGTATCTCCACATATCTCCATTTTACAGTGTCCTTACAGGACCTGTGTGATGTCAGGATCATGTGATCAATCACATGATGGCGTGATCACTAGGTCTGGGCTTAAATGGCTGTCTGCCAAAGTCTTAAGTGTTCAGGAGGAGCCTGGAGAGAGAGGACTCCAGGAAAGTGTGTGCTGATCTGAAGATTGAACATTGCTGATCCCCGCTAGGAAAAGTACTGTGCTTTTTTTTTGTTTCTTTGTTTTACTGTTTTGCCTGGAGGGCTGTGCTTACATTCCAAAGCTTAGTTTATGATTCCTTCAGTGAAACAGAATTGAGAGTCCTCAGTGGTTGATACCTTTTAATGGCTAACTGAAAAGATGGTAACACATTGCAGCTTTCGAGACTACACAGGACTCTTCATCAGGCATAGACTAATACAAAATCTGAAGAGTCACATATTTATGCACAATACAGCACAGAAAAAATGCAATAGATGAAACAAGTGACATGAAGCAGAATTATGATTATGGGAGAGGGAGAAACATAAATATTGCCCCAGTTCATAGATAAAGAGTCTGGATGTTTTATTGTCCTCTGATTGGGGTCTCCTAATGTGTTGTGATGCCTCCACAAGGTCTTAGGAGCAAATTCCTTAATTAATGTAAAAAGACATAAATCCATGCATTCATTCCAGCAAATGCTTTAGCGCCCATTTTCAGCCAATCAGGAGCAACGGACAATGTGGGCAAGGTGAAGACATAAGCAGCGGTCCCCACCATCTTTGAGAAGGGCATGCAAGTGATTGGCTTGCTTTGGGGGGCGTCACAGGGGGTATAAAAGGGCGTGCATGCCGACCGCCATCTTACTTATGCTGATCTCAGAATAGGGAGAGGTGCTGCTGCTGATTCTGTAGGGAGAGCGTTAGGCAGGGAAGAAGAAAGAAATATTGCTTCTGCTGCTATCGATTTTGCCTGTACAACACACCAGTCACTGTGCAGTGCAAGGGGAGGCTATATTTTGGTGCATCAGCTCTGTTGGTTATTAGCCTGCCTTTTAAGGCTACTTGGTAGCTGCATTGCTGTGTGCACACTGCTGAGCAAACTGCTTTTTTCAAAGCAATCCAAATTTAATTGTTTTGTCCTGGTGAGGTACTGAGCGTGCATTTTTTCACACACCGTACAGCGGTGTACGCTCCTCACACAGTACCGTGTACCGGCTGTTACCACGGTCACAGGGAAGCTATCTGTGTGTGACTCTGTAAGGAAAAGCCGAGGAGTTTGTCCGTTCTTACAGACCTACACTCTAGGGAGATTCCAATTCTGCCCAATTCTATAAACACCTTGTAGTTTGTCATACACTAGGCATTCTGCCTGTGACATAGCGGTGTAAAATACACTGGGCCTGAGAGAATCCTTCAGTGTCCTCTGTCATGGTTTGAGCAGGGTTCTTGCCCTGCACTCACAGGGATAAGTGTTCGTGGCCTCTTTCTGGATCTGGGAGGGGTATTTATACTCACTCTTTAACAGGGTTCTCTGTCAGCTATACTGTTGTTCTGGTATGTCTGACCCCTGGTGTGCGTGTATTCTCCGTTGCTTGTTTGCTTCCCGTGTATGACCCGGCCTGTTCTCTCACTCTGTACTCCGTCTCTCGCTTTGGTACTATTGTCTTCTCCGGTTCTGACCTCCTGGCTTGGCTATCATTACTCCGTTACAGTTTGTCCCTATTGTACTGTCCATTGTCCGTTCTGGTTATCTGACCTATTGCTACGTCCTGACTATTCGCTCTGTCTAACCCTTTGGTACTGTCCTGCTAACTCGTGCTCTGACCCGGTTTGATCTAGTTTCTGTCTCTGTCTATGCCCCTTTGTAACATTGTCCTGTAGCTACCTTTCAAGGAGTTTCCCTGCTGCTCCCAGCTCTGTGGAGATTAGGCCACGCCCCCAGCAGTCACGTGCTTCAGGTCCTGAAGCATGCATCGTCACCGCTGCTGCCCGCTCCACAGGTATCTTTGAGGCTCTGGGGCACATTTATGATGAGCCTGATAAAGTGCATCTGGCAGAGGATATGGTGATGAGTGTGACACAGGAGAGGAACTCTGCTGAATGGTTCTGCTCTGAGTTCAGATGCTGGGCAGCGGAGGTCTCCTGGGAAGGTGCTGCCCTCCGGGGTTTTCTCTGTAGAGGCCTGTCCGAACGTTTGAAAGATGCCCTAGCCCTTCATCCTCCACCGGATTCTTTGGAGGACGCTATGATCCAGGCTGTCCGCATGGACCGTAGGCTGTGGGCAAGAGGGGTCATGCTGCAGGAGACCCCTTTATTCTCCAATCTGAGAGACTCTACATCTAGTCCTGAGCCCATGGAGGTTGGTGCCACGTCATTGGAGGAAAAAGAGAGGAGACGCCGTAGAAACAATCAATTGTGCTTTTACTGTGGATCCGCTGGACATTGGAGAAGGAACTGTCCTTCTTGCCCTTCTTCAGTGAAGCCGTCAGGAAAACGACTGAGTCTGGGTAACAATCGAGGAGGTTGCCCAGACTCCCAGGTACCCTTTTCCTCCCTTACTAAAATTCTGCTTCCAGTGGAACTGGAACTTACAGGCGGTCCAGTTGGGACTACCGCCTTTGTTGACTGTGGTTCTTCTATTAATCTGATCGATGCCAAAGTTGTGACTTTTCAAAAGATAGGGACAGTCAGGTTAAAAGATCCTGCTAAAATCGTGGCAATTGATTCTTCTCCTATCACCCAGGAGGGAATTTGTTTCATGACTGATACCTTTTCTCTGAAAGTGGGTTCCACTTACGTGGAAAAATTAAGGTGTTTTGTTATAAATAATCTGCCGGCTGGACTGGTACTGGGTATGCTTTGGCTTCAACGTCACAATCCTACTATTGACTGGGTCACGGGGGATATCATTCAGTGGGGTTGTATGGCTAACGGTCTATGTTGTAACTTGACAACTCTTGTCACCCCAGTAAAATCTGTGTCAATGTCGTCTGTCGATCTGGAAGGTATTCCGGAGTACCTGAAAGATTTTGAAGACGTATTTTCTGAAAGTGAGGCTGAGGCGCTACCACCACATAGACCCTTTGATTGTGCCATTAATCTGGTCCCTGGAGCCAAGTTACCCAAGGCTCGCCTGTTCAATTTGTCCAGGCCCGAATGTCTAGCCATGACAGAGTACATTACCAAGAGTCTCCGCAAAGGGCATATTAGGCCTTCTGTTTCACCTGTGGCAGCGGGCTTCTTTTTTGTTAAGAAAAAAGATGGTGGTTTGCGGCTGTGCCTCGACTTTCAGGAATTAAACAAAATTGCTGTGAAAAATACATACCCTCTCCCCCTAATTCCTGATCTATGTAACCAACTCACCGGGGCCAAGTGGTTCTCCAAACTGGATTTACATGGGGCATATAACCTTGTAAGAGTCCGGGAAGCGGACAAATGGAAAACAGCATTCCTGACGACTGAAGGGCTGTTCGAAAACTTGGTTATGCCCTTTGGTCTCACCAACGCTCCTGCTGTTTTTCAAAATTTTATTAATGCAATTTTCTCTGATTTAATTGGTCGTTTTGTGGTTATCTATTTGGATGACATTCTGGTGTACTAGGTGGACAGTCAATCTCACTTGCACCATTTGCGGATGGTTCTCATGAGACTGAGGGAGAATCATTTGTATGCCAAATTGGAAAAATGCTCATTTTTCATGCAAGAATTATCCTTTCTGGGGTTGATTGTGTCAGGGGAGGGGTTCCGCATGGATCCTAAGAAGGTCCAGGCTGTTACGGAGTGGGTGCAGCCTCATGACTTGAAAGGGTTGCAGCGATTTTTGGGCTTTGCCAACTTTTATAGGAAATTTATTAAGGGCTTCTCACAGGTGGTAAATCCTCTAACGGACCTCACTCTCAAGGGAGCTGATGTAAAAAATTGGTCTATAGCTGCAAAAAATTATTTCATGACATTAAAAAAGTGCTTTTCTTCAGCCCCTGTATTGGTACAACCCGACCCGTCAAGACCTTTTGTCGTGGAGGTTGACGCCTCGGAAGTAGGGGTGGGGGCAGTTTTGTCTCAGGGCCCTCCTACCCTTACTAATCTGAGGCCTTGCGCCTTCTTCTCTAAAAAATTTTCCTCTGCCGAGAGAAATTACGATGTCGGCAATAGAGAGTTGTTGGCGGTAAAGTTGGCTTTTGAAGAATTGAGGCATTTCCTGGAGGGGGCTGTTCATCCCATTACAGTCATCACTGATCACAAAAATTTGGCCTATGTCGAATCTGCCAAGAGATTGACCCCCAGACAGGCTCGGTGGGCGCTTTTTTTTTCTCGATTTCAGTTTACCATCACATTCCGCCCGGGATCTAAAAACATCAAGGCTGATGCCTTATCCCGAAGCTTTGATTCGGTGTCCCCTCCAGAACCTCCCTCCTCCATTCTTCAGCCAGGAGTAGTGGTGGCTGAAATCTCATCTGAGGTACAGAGAGGGATTTTGGAGGCCCAGGCTCGGGCTCCTGGTGGTAAACCCCCGCGTAAATAGTTTGTACCGGAACGTTTCCGTCTTGGACTTATGCAGGAATTTCACGATTCTGTGTTGAGTGCTCATCCTGGGATTGCAGCTACCCGGGGGGCAATTGCGAGGGATTTCTGGTGGCCCTCTATGGTAAAAGATATTAAAAAGTTTGTGACTGCATGGGGGGTGTGCGCTCGTTCTAAAAGTTCTCAGGTCCGACCGGCCGTGGAATTGGTGCCTTTGCCAATTCCCGATAGACCATGGACACATTTGTCCATGGATTATATCACAAATCTTCCTCCTTCCAGGGGCAACTCGGTGATATGGGTGGTGGTGGATAGGTTTTCAAAACAAGCTCACTTTGTACCTCTCCCCGCGTTACCATCTACTGAATCCCTGGCCCGCTTATTTATGCAGCATATAATTAGGTTGCATGGAGTGCCTATGAATGTGGTGTGAGATAGAGTGGTACAATTTGTAGCCAGGTTCTGGAGGGCTTTTTGCAAAAAGCTGGAGATTTCGTTGTCCTTCTCCTCTGCCTACCACCCACAGTCTAAAGGACAGACGGAGCGCACGAACCAATCAATGGAGCAGATTCTGAGATGCTTGGACTCTTCCAGGCAGGAGGACTGGTGTGAGGTATTGCCCATGGCAGAGTTTGCATTCAAAGGTTGTGTGAGTCAATCTACTGGGAAGTCTCCCTTTCAGGTCAACTATGGGTTTAACCCACATTTTGGAGAGTTTTCCCGCATGGATTCAGGTTGTCCTGGTGCTGAGGATGTGACACAACATCTTAGAATTCTTTGGAGGGAGGTTCAGAGGAATATTTCCAAGGCCCAGGAAAACTATAAGCGGTTTGCTGACAGGAGGAGGGGGCCAGGTCCAGCATTTGCAGTAGGGGAGAAGGTGTGGCTATCCACCCGCAATATCAAGCTTAAGATACCATCTATAAAGCTAGGCCCCAAGTTTATTGGCCCATACAAAGTTGTGGAGGTTGTTAACCCAGTAGCCTACCGACTGCAGCTGCCCACCTCTTTTAACATTTCTGATGTCTTCCACAGATCCCTGTTAAAGCCTGTGGGGACGGTGAGAGAGAATCCCTCATCAAATGCTCTGCCAGTGCTGGTAGAGGGGCAGCTGGAGTATGAAGTAGGGCGCATTGTTGACTCCCAGTGGGCGCGCCGGAAACTCCAGTATCTGATACACTGGAAGGGGTACTCTCTGGAGGATCGGTCATGGGTTCCGGCCAGTTCGGTGCATGCCGATCATCTGATGCAGGCTTTCCATGCCAGATACCCAGACAAGCCTGGGGGTCCAGTGGCCCCCCGTTAAGAGGGGGGTACTGTCATGGTTTGAACAGGGGTTCTTGCCCTGCACTCACAGGGTTAAGTGTTCGTGGCCTCTTTCTGGATCTGGGAGGGGTATTTATACTCACTCTTTAACAGGGTTCTCTGTCAGCTATACTGTTGTTCTGGTGTGTCTGACCCCTGGTGTGCGTGTATTCTCCGTTGCTTGTTTGCTTCCCGTGTATGACCCGGCCTGTTCTCTCACTCTGTACTCCGTCTCTCGCTTTGGTACTATTATCTTCTCTGGTTCTGACCTCCTGGCTTGGCTATCATTACTCCGTTACAGTTTGTCCCTATTGTAATGTCCATTGTCCGTTCTGGTTATCTGACCTATTGCTACGTCCTGACTATTCGCTCTGTCTAACCCTTTGGTGCTGTCCTGCTATCTTGTGCTCTGACCCGGCTTGATCTAGTTTCTGTCTCTGTCTATGCCCCTTGGTAACATTGTGCTGTAGTTACCTTTCCAGGAGTTTCCCTGCTGCTCACAGCTCTGTGGAGCTTAGGCCATGCCCCCAGCAGTCACGTGCTTCAGGTCCTGAAGCATGCATCGTCACCGCTGCTGCCCGCTCCACAGGTATCTTTGAGCACTGTTTTTGTACTCAGTACACGCGCACTGGCTCGGTGAGCAAGTGCAGTGCGGTGTTCCTGACATCCTCAAGTCTGAACAGAGATTCCAATTCTCTCCAGTCCTCTATAGACATTTTTTACACCAGCAAAATTCAGCCTGTGATATAGCGGTGTAATATACACAGGGCCTGACACAATACAACAGTGTCCATAAGTGTGTAAGGAGATTCCAATTCTCCCCTGTCCTATATACACATTCTTTACACCATGAAAATTCACCCTGTGATATAGAGATGTAATATACACTGGGCCTGAGACAATCCAACAGTGTCCAGAAGTGTGTAAGGCGATTCAAATTCTCCACAGGCCTATATACACATTTTTTACACCATCCAAAATCAGCCTGCTATATAGAGGTGTAATATACACTGGGCCTAAGACAATACAGCAGTGTCCAGAAGTGTGTAAGGAGATTCAAATTCTCCCCACTACTTATATACACCTTGAACCTTGTTTTACAGTACCATATAGTTGGTCGAATTTTGGGTACATTTTCCAAAAAAATGAGGAAGTGTGGTGGAAGAGGCCGTGGAAGTGGGCAGGGGTTGCCAGCTGGTAATGATGGTGTTGGTGGTGGATCTGCTGGTAGTGGCAAGAGCAAAATAGCACCTAATGCAGGAGGTGTTGAGCCTGCGTCATCGTCTGGCTCCACAAGCCCTCGAAGGCTTCCTTTTCTGGGAGTAGGTAAACCGCTTTTAAAGCCGGAGCTTCAGCAACAAGTTTTGGCCTACATTGCTGACTCAGCCTCCAGCTCTATCGCCTCCTCTTCTGAAGTTTTAAAAATAAAAGCACTGAGTCGTCTTTGGAGGCTCGTGGTCATGAACCACACCTTTCCTTGTGTCCTTCACCCCAACCAAAATTGAAGGATGCGGCAGGCCACACTACAGATTACTCCATGGAGCTGTTTTCACATACCATGCCTGGGTTATCAAGTCAAATGGTGAATTACCCACACCAAGATGAATCTGACATGGAGTGCACTGATTCACAGCCACTGATAGATGATTCTGCTGGTACATTCACTCAGAGCACGACATTGTCCTCGCAGTGTACTGAGCCAGATTCTGACCCTGATGAAACTCAAGTGCCCCTTCCCGCATACTATACCACCATGCACGGTGACACAGAGGAAGGTGCACATGACATTGAAGAGTAGGTGATGGATGACCCAGTTGTTGACCCAGATTGGCATCCATTGGGGGAAGAGGGTGCCGCTGCCAATAGCTCAGAAGAGGAGGAGGAGCATCCGCAGCGGGCATCGACATCACAACAGCTGTTATCTGGCAGGCCCGGAGCAGTCCAAAAACAGGTTACAAAAACCAAAAGAGTTGCAGGACAGCTTGGCCAGACGGTCAAAATAGCACAGCGTGCAAGGCCTCAAAATGTCTGCCATAGTAGGGAGAGTGCAGTTGTGATGAAGGAGCAGCCACCATCTTAGATATGGGGCCTCATGTCTGAGCTTGGCATCCATTTTGGTCTGAGTTCAAGAATTACAGGCAACTATGGCTCCTATACCCCCCCAGGTGCTGTATGCATAGTAAATAAAGCAGGATTTAGTGTTCCAATGCTAATTAGCAAGGCCGATTAGTATGACAATGAGAATAGGCCCAAAACAGAGCTTCAAAGCTTAGGTCAAAGGAAATGCCTAAGGGTTTCAATTAGAATGTACCTGTCAGCCAGACACCAAAATATACATCCATTGTTTTACCAGCCACTTTGGCTCCATCCTAGGATCATGAATTATGAACTCATCTTACGAGTTATGGACACACGAAAATATCCGAGTGACCCTGAGGAAATTGTGCATCTGGCAGTGTGACTCGCGAGACGGTGAGGGCACTGATTCCTGAGATATAGAGATTGGCCTCCCACGATGACTCAATGGGGCCATGTTTGCTCTCAACACGACAGGCAAAACAAACCGCATTCACTGGTACCGCTCATGTTCTGATCCGATCATGCTGTAGAAAGTTATTCCCTTTCTTAGATACTGTGAATAAGTTCTGCAGGGAGCTAAGGGTGGAGATTATTAGCCTACCCTCTGACACAGGGGGAGGAACCAAGCATGCTTAAGACTAGCAGCACATGGCAGAGGGACAGACTTTCTCAAAGAAGAATCAGACAATGATGATCTAAGAAGGAACTAGGGACAGATCTGCCAAGGGGAGCAGCGGCCCATGCTTTGGGGGTCTGTCCAGCAACTAAGATTCTCGTACCTGTGGACTGCAGAGCTCCCCAGCACCCACATGACCCTACAATCTGGTAAATTGACCTCCAGCTTAATATCTCTAAGTCTTGTACCTTATTGTTATATTTTTCTCTGACTGCAAATCTACTGTATATTTCTGTAATTATCTAGTGCGCCCTTAAGGCAATTTAACTATAAAATTAATCTCGGGCTGATGATTTTACTCTGATCACGAATCTTAGAATACAGCGGGTAACAGGACATCCTCCCCGGCGGCCATTTTCTCTAGGTGCAGTTCACTTACTGACCTGAGAGGCAAAGGGGGGCGCCGGAGAGCTGTGCCTGTGTAGTTACGTCACAGTGGTGACGTGGGAGGAACAGGTCCGTGTTCCTCCACAGCAGTGTGGCACTTTTTTGAACAAAATCCTAATGATCAGGCAAAGGTTATCTGTAAGAAGTGCGCAAAGACCTTTAGACGAGAGAAAAATCTGAGAAATTTGAATACCAGTTGCATGCTAAGACATTTAACCACCATACACTTGCAAGCGTGGACGGACTACCAAACCTCACGTACCACATGTGCAACTGCTCCCAAAGAAGGTAGTCATCAACACTACATTGTTTCCCCCACTGTAAGCCCACCGGTAAGCACACCACCAGCAAATGTTGAGCTGTCGTCGCAAAGGCAAATCAGTCAGGGAATCACACTGTTATTCCAACGAAAGACTGAATCTAGGCCATCAGAAAGAACACCAACTCCATCACCATCATCAACCCTCTCTCAGTCCGCCATGTCCACCGCTAGTTCGACCATATGCAGCCCTCAAGTCCAGCTCACCCTACCAGAGACTATGTGTAGGACAAGAAAGTACTCATACTCTCATCCGCGTACACTGGGTTTGAATGCCCACATTGCCAAACTAATCTCGTTAGAGATGATGCCCTATCGGTTGGTTGAAAGCGCAGCTTTCCGCGAACTTATGGCCTATGCAGTACCACGCTATGACCTACCCAGTCGCCACTTCTTTTCTCGCAAAGCCATCCCAGCCCTCCACCTTCATGTGAAAGACCGCATTGTACATGCACTCAAGCAATCAGTGAGTGGAAAGGTGCACCTCACAACTGATGCTTGGTCCAGTAGGCATGGCCAGGGCCGTTACGTGTCCATCACTGCTCATTGGGTTAATGTGGTGGATGCAGGGTCCACAGGGGACAGCGGTGGTGGGACAGTGCTGCCTAGCCCACGGTATAGGAAACAGTTGGCTGTAGGCGTTTGACTCTCCTCCTCCTCCAGAAGCGAAAGCTCATCCACAGAGCGCAGTCGCACGAGCACTCCATCTGCAGCTGCCAGTGTTGCACACGAGGTGTCCCCCTATCGATCAGCTAGTGGAAAGCGTCAGCAGGCTGAGTTGAAGATGATGTGTTTGGGCGACAGACACACCGCGGAGGTACTCCTGACGAAGGAGTTCTTCCGAAACGCGCGTCGGGGCGCGTTATTCTGGTAACCCGGTTTCACCACTGTCCTTTATTCAGCTAATTGGGTAATGTGTTTTGGCTTAATTGCACACTTTACTCTTGGGTGTTATACACTCTGTGCATTGCACTATATCAGAGATTGTTATCCTTTGCTGGCCCACTTTTACTACATAGCGCTACATGGCGATGTATGGTATTACATTAAGATAGCGCTAGCTATTTTGCTTATTGCACAGTAACCTACAAAGTTTTTTTCTTGTGCGGGTTTACTTTTCATATCTAGTGCTGTATGGCAGTTCATTTTAATATATTGGACTATAAGAGCGCTGGATTTTCCTTCTATTGTGCATATGGTGCGCTAGACTTTTGGTTTATATAAGCGCTTCTCCATTTGCTGATTGTATTTCAGTGCTGACCCCTTTTTGTGCCATATAAGCGCTTCATGGTAATTCATTTTATTATATCATTGTCATATATTATTTTTATGCTGGTTTATTATTGCCAGATAGCGCTATATGGCAGCATATTTCTATATTGGGTCATATGATCTTCATATTCTAGAAATGTTGGATATTTTGCTCATTGTGTAGCTTTTCATTTAGTGCCAAGATTTCATATATAAGTATTTCCCCATATATTGCATATTTTACCACTTTTTTGTGAGCTTACTATTGTTCACTGTATTATTTTAGTAGCGTAAATTTTGTTCACAATCTTGTGTTTATTTATTTTTCTTCATTAGTATATAATTGTGTTTCATAATTTGTTGTAACAATTTTGTTTGCACTTTCACATATATATTTTTTTGTTGCTTTATTTGGGGACTACATTATGTATGTTGTATTTACATCTCATAACAAAATCTTTTTGTACAGTGGTGAAGACTAATATAATATGCTATTAGAGTATCAAAGCACCTACGGGTTCCTTCCTTTTTTCATATCATATTATTTCTATATATATATATATATATATATATTTTTTATCTATCGTAGTTGTGTATTGTGTCTGAATTTATAATAAATATTATTTTTGTCATATTCTCCTGGTTTTTGCTAATTGTTTTATTCTATATATACACATTCATCAACTGTGGTTTATGTACATCACTTGGTAATTTCTTTTTGTTTTTTTGAAAAATATTGGATCGGAATGGATCGGCAGATCTAAAAAAAGTATCGGGTATCGCCGATTCGGATCCCGGAAGTCCCATTCAAGTCAATGGAACAGAAATATCGGAATTAAAAAAAACTCTTTCTTTCCCTGTCAGTTAATTCTACATGAAGAAAAACTAATAATAATGTAGAATGTATTGTGGGAGGTGGAGGAGACATTAAAGCCATAGAGGTTTATCCCAATCAAATGGAACATCAGGAATTTTTTTTTTTTTTAAAGACGTTTGTAGTTACAAAGATATTGACTATGTTAAAGTCTTTAATTTTTTGTCAGATATGTATGTTTCACTACTTCCATGCTCTTCACCTTCTTTTTTACTTCTCACACACTTTCTCCTTCATCATCATCACAGCAGCAGTATCTTTTTCATCAACTTCTTCTTCTTCTTCTTTTTTTTTAACATTCTTCATATTCTTCTTATTCAACTATTATTCTTCTTCATATTCTACTTCTTCATCTTCTTCCTATTCTTCTTCTTCATCATATTCTTATTTTTCAGGCATTCCTGTAGTTATCTATAAAAGTTGGAAGATTACACCTTCCGTTCAGCCTGTCACAAAAGATTTACAACAGGATTTGTCTGCGTTCAGTTTGGCCTGCAGTAGCAGGCCTTTTCCAGGGGCACCACGAGGAGGAACGGACTCACCCCCATACACTGCTTAGTCTTCTTCTGCTTATAAATAAGATAATATCATTTGCTCAGATTTTTAGTCTTATGCTTAATGTTCTTCTGCTTTTGGTTTTTATGCTTCTTGGTCTTCTGTCTCTTGTTGTTCTGCATCATGGTGGTTGTCTTCCTGATCTTTGTCCTCTTGCTCTTCTTCTTCAGGGTCATCTTTTAGGTATTCTTCTGTGTGGTCTTCAGGGTCGTCGTCTTCAGTGTCATTGTCAGGGAGATCCAGAGTGAGAATCAAAAACCATTTCCACAAGCTTGAACTTGTAAAAGTAGCAGAAGTTACAAGAAGGCTGAGGAACTGGCGAGAACCAGCTGACAGTACTGGAACCCGGAGTGGCAGCAGATGGAACAAGAGCCAATGGCACAACCGTGGACCAGCTGACGGTGCTGGAACATGGTTACTAAGCAGGAGGTACCTGTGCTCCAAAGCACTACCAAGGACCAGCAGACGTTGCTGGAACTCGGATACCGACAGACAAAGAGGCACCTAGGCCAAAGGCTCTGCCGGGAACCAGCTGACGTTGCTGGAACCTGGGTGGGTAGCAGAAGGTATCCATGATCAACAAAGTTGCAAGGCCGCGAGCAGGACACAGTTTCCGAAACCCACAGTCCAGCAGGGGGTGCTTGTCCTATTGGCACTACAGAACCAGCCTTTATTACCAGAACCCGCAGCCCACATAGGAAGCACCAAAACTGCAGGCAACATAGACTCGGCAAACCACACCACAACACGACAGGACAACGTATCTGTGGCAAAGTGACGTTGACAGTACCTGGAAACAGCAGGCGTGCTGAAACCAGGCTGGGCAGGAGGGATTACCCGTGCCAAAGACACTGCCGAGAACCAGCAGACGGTGCTGGAACCCGAATGGGTAGCAGAAGCTACAATACTCAATGGAACTACCGAGAACCAGCTGACGGTGCTGCAACCCATAGTGGCAGCAGAAGCAACAAGAGCAAATGGCACAACCGTGGACCAGCTGACGGTGCTGGAACACGGTTTCTAAGCAGGAGGTATCTGTGATAAAATGCGCTACCAAGGACCAGCAGATGTTGCTGGAACTCGGATGCCGAGATGGAGGCACCTAGGCCAAAGGCTCTGCCGAGAACCAGCTGAAGGTGCTGGAACCCGGAGGGGCAGCAGAAGGTACCCCTGAAAAGCAAAGTTGGCATGCCGCAAGCTGGCCGCAGTTACCGAATCCCAGAGTCCTACAGGGGGTGCTTGTCCTATTGGCACTACCGAACCAGCCTTTATTACCAGAACCCGCAGCCCACATAGGAAGCACCGAAACTGCAGGCACCATAGACTCGGCTAACATGACCGCAACACGACAGGACAACGTTGTGGTGGCAAATTGACGTTGACACTTCCCAGAACCAGCAGGCGTGCTGGAACCAGGCTGGGCAGGAGGGAGTACCCGTGCCAAAGACACTGCCGAGAACCAGCTGACGGTGCTGGAACCCGGATGGGTAGCAGAAGCTACAATACTCAATGGAACTACCGAGAACCAGCTGATGGTGCTGGAACCCAGAGTGGCAGCAGAAGGAACAAGAGCCAATGGCACAACCGTGGACCAGCTGACGGTGCTGAAACACGGTTTCTAAGCAGGAGGTACCTGTGCTATATAGCACTACCAAGGACCAGCAGACGTTGCTGGAACTCGGATACCGAGATAGAGGCACATAGGCCAAAGGCTCTGCCGAGAACCAGCTGATGGTGCTGGAACCCGGAGGGGCAGCAGAAGGAACAAGAGCCAATGGCACTACCGAGGACCAGCTGACGGTGCTGGAACCCAGTCACTAAGAAGGAGGTACCTGTGCTATAAAGCACTAACAAGGACCAGCAGACGTTGCTGGAACTTGGATACAGAGATGGAGGCACCTAGGCCAAAGGCTCTGCCGAGAACCAGCTGACGGTGCTGGAACCCGGATGGGTAGCAGAAGGTACCCATGAAAAGCAAAGTTGGCATGCCGCAGTTACCGAATCCCACTGTCCTACAGGGGGTGCTTGTCTTATTGGCACTACGGAACCAGCCTTTATTACCAGAACCCGCAGCCCACAAAGGAAGCACCGAAACTGGAGACACCATAGACTCGGCTAACCCGACCGCAACACGACATGACAACGTTGTGGTGGCAAAGTGACGTTGACACTACCCGGAAACAGCAGGCGTGCTGGAACCAGGCTGGGCAGGAGGGAGTACCCGTGCCAAAGACACTTCTGAGCAACAACTGGCTGTGTTGATGCCCAGGATAAATGATGGTGTAGGCTGAGGCCTAATTTCATCAAGTTTAATATCGGTTGTATACTACAACTGATTTTAACCGTGATCCAATTAGGCTCTGGCTCCACTGTCTCTAGTATTTCCCCTGGCCTCCAAAATGGAAGTTGCTGCTCAGAAGTGGCGTCTGCCTGTGTAACGTATTGTCAGTTAATCCCCTGATGTGTGTCCAGCAATGTCTCCTGCTCTGTCCACATTCCCACTACTAGTAATGGGAATGTGGACAGAGTAGGAGACATTGCCGGACACACATCAGGGGATCAACTGATGATACTGAGCCACAATAACACAGGAACAAGTGTTGATTGTGCAGCCGCCACTTCTGAGCAGCAACGGCCGCTGTTGGAGGCCAGGGGAAATACTAGAGACAGTGGAGACAGAGGCCTAATTTGAGCACAGTTAAAAATCAGAAGTAGTGTGAATGTGGAGGCAGCAGTAGACATTGCCGTCCACACAGCAGGGGAGCAGCTGGCGTTACTGAACCCCACTGACACAGGAGCTAGTGTTTCTCTCTGTGCGGACGGCACTTCCAAGCAACAACTGGCTGTGTTGAAGCCCAGGATCAATCATGGAGCAGGGGAGCAGCTGGCGTTTTCTGAACCCCACAGACACAGGAGCGAGTGTTTCAATCTGTGCGGACGGCACTTCCAGGCTACAACTGGCTGTGTTGTAGCCCAGGATCAATGCTCCGAGCAGGCTGAGGCCTACTTGGAGCGAGGAGAAAATCCGTTGTAGTGTGAGTTTGGAGGCAGCAGGAGACTTTGCCATCTACACAGCAGGGGAACAGCTGGCATTACTGAACCCCACAGACACAGGAGCGAGTGTTTTTATCTGTGCAGATGGCACTTCCAGGCTACAACTGGCTGTGTTGTAGCCCAGGATGAAGCATGCAGCAGGCGGAGGACAACTTGCAGCTGGTTTTATAGAGGTTGTACACTACTACTGATTGTCACCGTGCTCCACTATGTCCTCAGGCTCCACTGTCTCTAGTATTTTCCCTGGCCAACAACACCTCCAGTAACTGCTCTGAAGTGGTGTCTGCACAATCCACACTTGTTTCTGTGTAACTGTGGATCAGTCCCGTCAGTTGATCCCCTGATGTGTGTCTGGCAAGGTCTACTGCTCAGTCCTCATTCACACTACTAGTAATGTGAATGTGGACAGAGCAGGAGACCTTGCCGGACACACATCAGGGGATCAACTGACAGGACTGAGCCACAGTAACTCAGGAACAAGTGTGGATTGTGCAGACGCCACTTCAGAGCTGTAACTGGCGGGGTTGTTGGCCAGGGGAAATACTAGAGACAGTGGAGCCAGAGGCCTAAGTTGAGCACAGTTACAAATCTGTAGTAGTTTGCATGTGGAGGCAGCAGGACACTTTGCCGTCTACACAGCAGGGGAACAGCTGGCATTACTGAACCCCACTAACACAGGAGCTAGTGTGTGTTTCTCTGTGAAGACGACACTTCTGAACACCAACTGGCATTGTTGGAGCCCAGGATGAGGCATGGAGCAGGCTGAGGCCCGATGGTGTTGGTATGTGGAGGCAGCAGGACACTTTGCCGTCTACACAGCAGGGGAACAGCTGGCATTACTGAACCCCACTAACACAGGAGCTAGGGTGTGATTCTCTGTGAAGACGACACTTCTGGACACCAACTGGCGTTGTTAGAGCCCAGGATGAGGCATGGAGCAGGCTGAGGCCCGATGGTGTTGGTATGTGGAGGCAGCAGGACACTTTGCCGTCTACACAGCAGGGGAACAGCTGACATTACTGAACCCCACTAACACAGGAGCTAGTGTGTGTTTCTCTGTGAAGACGACATTTCTGGACACCAACTGGCGTTGTTGGAGCCCAGGATGAGGCATGGAGCAGGCTGAGGCCCGATGGTGTTGGTATGTGGAGGCAGCAGGACACTTTGCCATCTACACAGCAGGGGAACAGCTGGCATTACTGAACCCCACTAACACAGGAGCTAGTGTGTGTTTCTCTGTGAAGACGACACTTCTGGACACCAACTGGCGTTGTTGGAGCCCAGGATGAGGCATGAAGCAGGCTGAGGCCCGATGGTGTTGGTATGTGGAGGCAGCAGGACACTTTGCCGTCTACACAGCAGGGGAACAGCTGACATTACTGAACCCCACTAACACAGGAGCTAGTGTGTGTTTCTCTGTGAAGACGACATTTCTGGACACCAACTGGCGTTGTTGGAGCCCAGGATGAGGCATGGAGCAGGCTGAGGCCCGATGGTGTTGGTATGTGGAGGCAGCAGGACACTTTGCCATCTACACAGCAGGGGAACAGCTGGCATTACTGAACCCCACTAACACAGGAGCTAGTGTGTGTTTCTCTGTGAAGACGACACTTCTGGACACCAACTGGCGTTGTTGGAGCCCAGGATGAGGCATGAAGCAGGCTGAGGCCCGATGGTGTTGGTATGTGGAGGCAGCAGGACACTTTGCCGTCTACACAGCAGGGGAACAGCTGACATTACTGAACCCCACTAACACAGGAGCTAGTGTGTGTTTCTCTGTGAAGACGACATTTCTGGACACCTACTGGCGTTGTTGGAGCCCAGGATGAGGCATGGAGCAGGCTGAGGCCCGATGGTGTTGGTATGTGGAGGCAGCAGGACACTTTGCCGTCTACACAGCAGGGGAACAGCTGGCATTACTGAACCCCACTAACACAGGAGCTAGTGTGTGTTTCTCTGTGAAGACGACACTTCTGGACACCAACTGGCGTTGTTGGAGCCCAGGATGAGGCATGGAGTAGGCTGAGGCCCGATGGTGTTGGTATGTGGAGGTAGCAGGACACTTTGCCGTCTACACAACAGGGGAACAGCTGGCATTACTGAACCCCACTAACACAGGAGCTAGTGTGTGTTTCTCTGTGAAGACGACACTTCTGGGCACCAACTGGCGTTTTTGGAGCCCAGGATGAGGCATGGAGCAGGCTGAGGCCCGATGGTGTTGGTATGTGGAGGCAGCAGGACACTTTGCCGTCTACACAGCAGGGGAACAGCTGGCATTACTGAACCCCACTAACACAGGAGCTAGTGTGTGTTTCTCTGTGAAGACGACACTTCTGAACACCAACTGGCGTTGTTGGAGCCCAGGATGCGGCATGCAGCAGGCGGAGGCCAACTTGCAGCACATTTTATAGAGGTTGTAGACTACTACTGATTGTAACCGTGCTCCACTTAGGCCTCTGGCTCCACTGTCTCTAGTATTTCACCTGGCCTCTAACCCCGCCAGTGACAGGTCTGAAGTGGTGTCAGCGCAATCCACACTTGTTCCTGTGTTACTTGGGCTCAGTCCCGTCAGTTGATCCCCTGATGTGTGCCCGGCAAGGTCTCCTGCTCTGTCCTCATTAACACTACTAGTAATGTGAACGTGGACAGAGCTGGAGACCTTGCCGGACACACATCAGGGGATCAACTGACGGGACTGAGGCCAAGTAACACTGGAACAAGTGTGGATTGTGCAGATGCCACTTAAGAGCTGTCAGTGGCAGGGTTGGAGGCCAGGGGAAATACTAGAGACAGTGGACCCAGAGGCCTAAGTGGAGGAGGGTTAAAAATCAGTAGTAGTTTGAATGTGGATGGAGCAGGAGACTTTGCCGTCCACACAGCAGGAAAGCAGCTGGCATTACTGAACCCCACTAACACAGGAGCTAGTGTGTGTTTCTCTGCGCAGACGACACATCTGAGCGATAACTGGCTGTGTTGAAGCCCAGGGATTATAGTTCAGGTGGTAGAAACATGAACACAACAGGAGACATGGATACAGTTGCCAACCAATTATTTAGTCGAGAAGAGGACTGGCAAATTCTGGAGAGATCCAGGCCTTGTTCATTTTCAGAAAAGTAAGCCGGTCGACGTTATCGGAAGATAGTCGCGTGCGACGGTCTGTTAGTACACCACCTGCGGCACTAAAGACGCGTTCCGATAATACACTGACAGCAGGGCAAGCCAGCACCTCCAATGCATACTGGCTAAGCTCTGGTCATGAATCCAGCTTAGAGACCCAAAACTTGAAGGGGGAAGAGCAATCGGGGAGTACATTAACAGGGCAAGACATGTAGTCTGTCAACATCTGACAGAAACGTTGCCTCCTGCTGACTGGAGCCGTCTGTGATGGTGTAGACAATTGTGGCGAACACACAAAACTTTGCCACATTTGGGCCATAGTGGTCTTGCCTTGTGCTGAGGCGCTGCTTCTGCTCCCTCTTTGTGCCGAGTTTCCTCCACTGGCTCGACGCACAAAGGTGCTTTGTAAAGCGCTAGCACCACTGCTGTTGGGTGGAATGGAAAACATGATGGACTGCACCAGTGTGTCTTGGTACTCCCGCTGTTTACGCTCCCGGTTCAACGTTGGTATGAGGGTTTGCAGGTTGTCCCGGTATCGAGGATCTAGGAGGGTGTACACCCAATAATCAGCCATGTAGAGAATGTGGGCGATGCGGCGGTTGTTTCTCAGGCACTGCAGCATGAAGTCAACCATGTGCTGCAGACTCCCAACTGCCAAAGAACCGCTGTCCCCTGCTTGAGGCGTGATCTCTGCCTGCTCTGCATCACCCCACCCTCACTGTACATACTGACTAGAGCTTTGTGTACCTCCCTCCTCTGGAGAGATGTCTTCCTCCTCCATCGACTCCTCCTCATCCTCCTCACAAAGTGTCCCATGCCTAGGCCTTTGTGAGGAAGCACGTAGCGCAGACTGTCCAGAAGCAGATGGCATTTGGGACTTCTCATCCTCCACCTCTTCCAAAACCTCATCCCTTAGTGCTTGCAGTGTTTTTTGAAGCAGGCAGAAAAGGGGGACTGTCAAGCTGACTAGTGCATCATCTGCACTCGCCATGCGCATGGAATCATTGAAGGCACGCAAAACGAGGCAGATGTCCTTCATAGAGGCCCACTCAGTGGTGCTGAAGTGTGACCGGAGCACATTGCGACTTGTTTGCGCCCGATGCAGCTGGTACTCCATGGTTGCTGCCTGCTGCTCACACAACCGCTCCAACATATGTAACGTAGAATTCCACCTGGTGGGTAGGTCACATATGATGCGATGTTCCGGAAGGCGTAGTCGGCACTGCAGAGCAGCAATGCGCGACCTTGCCGTGCTGGAACGCCGCAAGTGAGCGCACTCTATGCGGACCTTGTGCAGCAGTGCATCAAGATCCAGATAGTCCCTCAGAAAGCTCTGCACGACCAAGTTGAGCACATGTGCCAGACATGGGATGTGAGGGAGGTTGCATAGGCCAAGAGCTGCCACCAGATTTCGGCCATTGTCACACACTACCAAGCCCGGCTGGAGATTTGCTGGCACAAACCACACGTCGCTCTCCTGCTTGATGGCGTTCCAGAGCACCTGCGCTGTGTGGCTTCGATTCCCCAAAGAAATTAATTTGAGTACGGCCTGTTGACGTTTGGCCACGGCTGTGCTCATATCGGTCGTAACAGGCTCCTGCTGCAGAGTTTCAGAGGAACTTGAGTAGGAGGAGGAGTCAATGTGTACAGACTGGATTCCTGCAATCCGTGGAGTTGGCAGAACACATACAGCACCACTATCTAGATCTGTACCCGGCTCAACAACATTGACCCAATGGGTAGTGAGGGAAAGGTATCGTCCTTGTCCATGGTTACTGGTCCACGCATTGGTGGTCAGGTGGACCTTGCTACTGACGGTGTTTAGTAGCGCATATTTTATGTTTGCCTCCACATGTTTCTGCAGGGCAGGGATGGCTCGCCTGCTGAAATAAAAGTGGCTGGGCACGGTGTATTGTGGGACTGCCAATGCCATGAAGTCCCGGAAGGTGTCAGTCTCCACAAGCCTGAATGAGAGCATTTCAAGTGCCATTAGTTTGTCAATGCCAGCATTCAGAGCCTGTGCTCGGGGATGCTTTGCTGAGTACGGCCGCCTTTTCTCCCATGCCTGTGCTACCGATGGCTGTCGAGTGGCCTGGGAGTGTGAGGATGACTGGGAACGTGGTGCTGTGGGTGGAATGTCACAGGGTCTCCGGACAACAGTGCCAGAGGTTCTTCCTTGGCGATCCTGTGAGGAAGCCGAACCAGCTGTGTGTGAGCTGGAGGTAGAGGCCCCAACACGAGCTGGAGAGGTGGTAGGTGGTGCTGTACGTTGGCCTACGTGTTCAGTGTGTCTATGGAACTCCACCTCGTGCTTGGTCCGCACATGTTTCCACATATTAGTTGTATTGAGGTTGCTGACATTTTTCCCTCTTTTGACTCTCTGTTGACACAGCTTGCATTTGACAAAGCAAATGTGTCAAAAAAGGACCACGCACTGCAAGTCTTGGAAGCGTCCGTTTTGCCTTTTGAAAGTGAAATACTCCTAACGGGTGCCGAAGTGGAGGCTACAGGCAACCAAGTCTGCCCCCTCCCTCTCCCTCCGGTTTTGGCCGTTCGGGTAATCTCTTCCTCAGAGCTGCTCCCACCACCTTCCTGTTCCTCACACCATGATGGGTCAAGGACCTCATCATCTACACTCCCCTCTTCAAATACCTGCTTCTCCTGGGTTGCCTCGCCAGCACCGTACGCAACAGAAAGTGGCACCTGAGTCTCGTCATCATCTGATGCGTACTGAAGTGTGCTGACCATAGGCACTGGCCCACCCGCATCTTCAGATTCAGAGGGACAAAGAAGTTGCGCATCACTGCATACTCCCTCTTCTTCACATTCTGGAATGCTGCTTGGATGGCCCCCTCTTTCCAAACCAACATATTCCGAGAACAGAAGTAGATACTGTGATGGCTCCTGTCCCGGGCTCTCTGACTGCCTGGCCACTTTGGCAGGTGGTGAAGAGACAGATGGTTGCTTTTCGGTGCTCTGGCCCTGAGAGGATGTGGAAGTAATTGAAGTCGATGCGTTAGCTGCCATCCATCCGACAACGGCTTCAATTTGTTCCTCCCGCAGCAGTGGGGTACGGTGAGGTCCTACAAAGCTGCTCATAAAGGACTGTTGCCTGCTAAAACTGGGGGATGCTGACTCACTGGTGCCAACTGCAGGCACAGAATTTCCACGTCCTCTCCCTGCAGAATCCCCACGTCCTCTCCCTGCAGAATCCCTACGTCTTCTCCCTGCTGAAACTCCACGCCCACGGCCACGTGCCTTACTCCCTGCCTTCTTCATCTTGCTAGACTGAGAAAGATAAGCAGAAAAGTACAAAGGGGGGCCTTAGTGCGCTTATTCCTGAACCGCTGGTTACAGGTATAAGAAACACTAATTTTATGAAGTGTGTGTGTCAACTTCACTTTAATGGGAGCTAATGTGGCCTACCCAACTTTCAAATGTAGTGTTTGGTGAACTTTGGCGTTTTTTTCGGGGCAAAAAAAACTAAAAGGATGTGACCAAAGATTTTAAAGAGGGAGTATCACCAACTTTCTGGAGCTATTACAATGCAGGCAGGTAACCTACAATGCAAAAGATGAGGCTCCAAAAAAAATAGGGTAATACTAATCTGGCTGCAGCTGAAGGGCACAAGCCAGAAAAAAGGCTCCTCTATCTACTCCTATAGTATTTGCAACCAACCATTGTAGATGGATACGGATGGATGCATACTAATAGGAGAAGAAAAAATGAGCTGCAATCAAAGAAAAATATGTGTGAGGCAGTGACGCACGCTGAGCGGCCTACAACCAGACGTAGCTGCAGGACACACTACTCAGCGTGAGCTGCACTCACACACAGAGACCTCTCAGACAGCCATGAACAGTGCAGAGAAATGGGCACTAGCACTGAAAGGCTGCAGAAAGGCTCCACTGTCTACTACTAGTGTTTGCAACCAATCTATATGGATACGGATGGAAGCACACTAGATAGAATGTATGAAAAATAAGCAGCTCAAAAATAAAAATATGTATGAGGCAGCAGTGACGCACGCTGGGCGGCCTACAACCAGACGTGGCTGAAGGACTCACTCCACAGCGTGAGCTGCACTCACACAGCCCTTGCAGACTAGAGATGAGTGACTTTGCCTTTTTTCGGGTCGAGTCGGGTTTCGCGAAACCCGACTTTCTCAAAAGTCGGGTCGAGTGAAATCGGCCGACTAAAGGAAAAAGTCGGTGGTCGTTCCGACCGAAACACGAAATCCAATGTAAGTCAATGGGGAAGAAAAGTGGGCAGTGAGAAGAGGACAGGAAACACACTTACAGTGGCCATTTGAATGCCAAAACCATAAATTCTTATTCCTGAAGCTTGTCACCCTTTATTTACTTCATAATACTAGTTACGCATTGAAAAATGGGGGTTATTTGGCTAAAGTTGCGGGGGGGGTAGGGCTGGCTCCAGGTTTTCATGTGCCCTGGGACAAAGAGCGCCCCTTTAACACATACTACAAATCATGATGCTCCGATACGGCAGAGAAATAGCGGTATACTACAATGAAAAATACTTCACTTTTTACATCTCATGACTGATATCCATTTAAAATTATCCAATAGCTCCAAAAACGAACAGTATATTACTCCATACAGTATTATGGCCACCGCATAGTGCGCTATACAGAGTAATGAGGCCCATCTATTTCTCCCAACAGAATCATTGGTCCCATATAATGTTTGAAACAGTATATGATGAGCTCCACATAATGCTACAGTATATGTTGGTCCCCATGGATGAAGCTCCACTGTCTTATGGGCCCAAATAATGCTCCATACATAATGGGCCCTATTTCTAATGCTCTAGTGTATAATGGGCCCTGTACATGCTGCTCCAGTGTCTGATGTCCACCTTTGGAATGTTGCAGTGTATGTTGGGCCCCATCTATCATTCTCCAGAGTATAGTGCTCCCCAAAAATTGCTGTCCCAACATTGAAAACAATTAAATAAGTCTCCTCGCTATGGAATCCCTGTACTAGTCAGGACTCCTCGTCATCCCCATCTTCCATCTCACTGCACTTGGCTGTTTAGGCAGAGGGCGTACAGATGTGATGTCATTGCTCTCTCTGATCAGAATATCAGTGTCAGGAAACGTGGAAGACGTCATGGCGGTGGAGCAGGGAGAGGGAAGTATTTCAACCTTGCAAGTGCTGTAATCCTGAGCAAGCAGGGGGGGCCCACTCGTTGGCGACAGCACTGGCACAAGGCCCCTGATAGTACGGCGGTGTGTCTGACGGCAGGTGGGCCGAACCTGCACTTTCATCTGCAGTTTCCTCTTTGTCACCGTGTAAGATGGAACATTATATGGGAAGGGTAACCTGAGTTTCATCAGGGTCAGATTCAGGCTGTGTAGAGTGCGAGGGGAATGTAGTGGTCTGGGTCAATGTACCAGCAGAATCATCGAGCAGTGGCTGGGCATCAGTGCACTTGTGGCGCCCCCAGGAGTATGGTCACCACAGTGGCATTACCTTCCTCCTAGGGAGTGTGATGTCATGCTTGGGAGCAGCGAAGCATCTCTCTAGCAGGTTAACTGATTGTGCGGCGTTATTCCCACAACTCACGACCCTCCAAACAGCGTCCATGAAGGCAAAATTTTTGTTTGACATGGGCAGTATGGTTACAAAGCTGAACCTTAAAGGAATGTCCAGAAGGGCACCACCAGGAGTGGAGCCTGCGGCATAATTGGACTCAACACGGGCAACCTCAACCATCCAGCAACCGAAAAGATGCACACATTGCAAGCTTAATTCCGTTAACGAATGAGACTCCATCCTGCCCCCGCGGTCCGCGTCCAGCTTACTAGAGGGACACGAGGGGCTCTGGCATGCGAGATTGGCCAATAACTGGTGTGTCAAGGCATTACATGTCCGTGGCTGTATGCGCGCTACACCGAAAGTGCCAACGTGTGTCGCTTACAGGTGCAGATAACCCGCTGAACACCGTTAGTGATGGGGATCTGGGATTACAATTATTACCCGCGAACGATGATTTCCCAGTAAGTGCAGGTCAACCGCAGTTCCGGAATTAGGCCTAACCGTCATTCCTGAAAAAATGAAAAACTTATGTGTGCAAACCACAGGTGCTGTAGCTTGCTTAACAGCTCGCCAGCCGTTCTCAGGCCCAGTATGGATTACACATGATTGCACAAAGGTGAGAAAGGGTACCGTATCACCGGATAACATGTATGGATAGCATAGTTTACACATTAGAAATATATGTCTATAGATCAGGAGGCAGGCTCAGACGGTGTCAGGCCCAGTTTGGATTTGACAGCCCAGACTACACAGCGGAGTAGCAGGGAGAGATAAAGATTGCAAATGCTGGGGCCCTGGCAAAGCAACGATGGCCCACTCGTGGGCGGCGGTACTGGCACTGGGCCCCTCATAGTACGGCGGTGTGTCTGACGGTGGGTGTGCACCACCACCGTCAGAGACACTTGACTGCACTATGAGGGACCCAGTGCCCGCACCCAAGAGTCGGCCTACCCACCTGTCCAGGGCAACGGCACTCGCACGGTTGCATGCGCTAGGTGGTGAACCCAACCATGGGGGGGGGGAGGCAGCCCAGTTAGGGAGGTTTACAAAGTGGCATATGTTGATGTTGGACATTCAGCTGATGCAAACGGCGAAATTGGTCAAGTCCCAGGAAGAGGAGGACCAAAGCAAGCCATATTTCTGTCAACCTATGTGTCATCAGGGGAAGGTGGGACAAAATCCTTGGAAACCCATGCATGGTTCATTTTAATGAAGGTTAGATCATCCACATTTTGGGTTGACAGACGGGTCCTTTTTTCTGTCAGGATTGATCCAGCAGCACTGAAGACTCTTTCCGATAGCACACTTGCAGCTGGGCAAGCGAGCTCCTGTAACGCATATTGTGCCAATTCAGGCCAGGTGTCCAGTTTAGCGGCCCAATAGTCAAAGGGGAATGACCTGTGAGGGAGAACATCGACCTGGGAGGAAAAGTAGTTTGTAACCATAGTTGACAAGTGCTGTCTCCTGTCACTTTCCATTGATGCAGTATTACCAGTCGTTTGAGCGGGACTTGAAAAATCACTCCACAACATGGTCATGAAATCCCTTTCTCCAACGCCACTTCTGATGTGTGCACCACGAACACCTCTTCCAAGCTGCCCCCGGCCCCTACGGCTCGTGTGACAACCATCACCGCTGCTGTGTGCAGGGAATGCCTCAACCAACCTGTTTACCAGAGTTGCTTGTTTGTTAGCCAATATTAGGTCAAGGTTCTCATGTGGCAATATTGTTTTGGAATTTGCCTTTATAGCGTGGATCCAGGATGCTGGCCAACCAGTAGTCATCATCGTTCATCATATTGGCAATGCTGGGGTCCCTTTTTAGGATCTGCAAGGCATAATCTGACATGTGGGCCAATGTTCCCGGTGTCAATGATGCAGTGCGACTGCTGGGTGGAGGAGCACTTTCTGGCACATCCACATTCCTCTAGTCATGCACAAACCCTGTACCAGACCTTACCACGCCAACATTTTCTCTGGACACACGAGAAGAATCCTCCTCCCCTAAATAATCATCCCCATCATCACCCTCCTCTTCCTCTTCTTCCTCCACCTCATCCAGGAGAGGTCCCGGAGCAGACAATGGCTGACTGTCGAAGGATTCCCTCCTCCTCTTCCTCCTCGTCAACTTCGGCTGCAGACGCCTGCTCCTTAATGTGCGTCAAAGTTTGCATGAGCAGACGCATAAGTGGGATGCTCATGCTTATGATGGCGTCGTCTGCGCTTACCAGCCGTGTGCATTCCTCAAAACACTGAAGGACTTTATAGAGGTCTTTCAGCTTTCTGTGTCACTGTGTACGGTGGTATAGTATGCGGGAAGGGGCACTTGAGTTTCATCAGGGTCAGAATCTGTCTCAGTACTCTGAGAGGACAATGTCGTGCTCTGAGTGAATGTACCAGCAGAATCATCTATCAGTGGCTGTGCATCAGTGCACTCCATGTCAGATTCATCTTGGCCTGGGTAATTCACCATTTCACTTGAAAACCCAGGCATGGTATGTGAAAACAGCTCCATGGAGTAATCTGTAGTGTGGCCTGCCGCATCCTTCAATTTGGGTTGGGGTGAAGGACACAAAGAAAGGTGTGGTTCATGACCATGAGCCTCCAAAGACGACTCAGTGCTTTTATTTATTAAAAATTCAGAAGAGGAGGCGATAGAGCTGGAGGCCGAGTCAGCAATGTAGGCCAAAACTTTTTCCTGAAGCTCCGGCTTGAAAAGCGGTTTACCTACTCCCAGAAAAGGGAGCCTTCGAGGCCTTGTGGAACCAGACGATGACTCAGGCTCAACAACTCCTGCATTAGGTGTTATTTGACTTTTGCCACTACCAGCAGATCCAACACCAACACCATCATTACCAGCTGGCAACCGCCGCCCACTAACACGGCCTCTTACATCACACTTCCGCATTTCTTTGAAAAATGTACCCACAATTCCACCAACGATATGGAACTGTAAAACAAGGTACAAGGTGTATATAGGACAGGGTAGAATTTAATTCTCCTACCACTCTGGACACTGACGTATTGTGTCAGGCCCAGTGTATAGCACACTGTTGCATGACAGGCTGAATTTGGCTGTTGTGAAAAATGTTATACAGGAAAGAAGAAATGGAAGTCCTTACACCCTTCTGGACACTGATGTATTGTGTCAGGCCCAGTGTATAGCACACTGTTGTATGACAGGCTGAATTTGGCTGTTGTGAAAAATGTTATATTAGACGGAAGAAATGGAATGTCCTTACACCCTTCTGGACACTGATGTATCCCACCAAGGACAACATCTGCAAGGAGTTTGTATGTTCTCCCCGTGTTTGCGTGGGTTTCCTCCGGGCACTCCGGTTTCCTCCCACACTCCAAAGACATACTGATAGGGAATTTAGATTGTGAGCCCCATCGGGGACAGTGATGAAAATGTGTGCAAACTGTAAAGCGCTGCGGAATATGTTAGCGCTATATAAAAATAAAGATTATTATTATAAAAGATTATTATTGTGTCAGGCCCAGTGTATAGCACACTGTTGTATGACAGACTGAATTTGGCTGTTGTGAAAAATGTTATATTAGACGGAAGAAATGGAATGTCCTTACACCCTTCTGGACACTGATGTATTGTGTCAGGCCCAGTGTATAGCACACTGTTGTATGACAGGCTGAATTTGGCTGTTGTGAAAAATGTTTGATAGGACGGAAGAAATGGAATGTCCTTACACCCTTCTGGACACTGATGTATTGTGTCAGGCCCAGTGTATATCACACCGTTGTATCACAGCCTGAATTTCGCTGGTGTGAAAAATGTTAGATAGGACAGGGCAGGATTGGAATCTCCCTAGAGTGTAAGTCTGTAAGAATGGACAAACTCCTCGGCTTTTCCTTACAGAGTGACACACGTATATAGGTTCACTTTGGCCGTGATAACAACTGTTACACGGTACTGAGAGAGGAGCGTGCACGTACACCACGGTACGGTGTATGAAAAAATGTCAAGCTCCGTGTTTTTGTATACGGACTGACGCACGCTGTCTCTCTCTAGTTTTGAATGTAATCAAACAGCAAATATACTATACTGTTTGAAAAACGGACAAAACTACAAGGTGTAGGTCTGTAAGAATGGACAAACTCCTCGGCTTTTCCTTACAGAGTGACACACGTATATAGGTTCACTTTGGCCGTGATAACAGCCGTTACACGGTACTGAGAGAGGAGCGTTCACGTACACCACGGTATGGTGTATGTAAAATTGTCAAGCTCCGTGTTTTTGTATACGGACTGACGCACGCTGTCTCTCTCTAGTTTTGAATGTAATCAAACAGCAAATATACTATACTGTTTGAAAAACAGAGAAAACTATAAGGTGTAGGTCTGTAAGAACGGACAAACTCCTTGGCTTTTCCTTATAGAGTCACACACTTAGCTTCAATTTGGCCGTGATAACAGCCGTGACACGGTACTGAGAGAGGAGCGTGCACGTACACCGCGGTACGGTGTATGTAAAATTGTCAAGCTCCGTGTTTTTGTATACGGACTGACGCATGCTGTCTCGCTCTAGTTTTGAATGTAATCAAACAGCAAATATACTATACTGTTTGAAAAACAGACAAAACTATAAGGTGTAGGTCTGTAAGAACGGACAAACTCCTCGGCTTTTCCTTACAGAGTCACATACGTATCTAGCTTCAATGTTGGCCGTGATAACAGCCGTTACACGGTACTGTGTGAGGAGCGTACACCGCTGTACAGTGTGTGAAAAATGAACGCTCAGTAACTCACAAGGACAAAACAATAAAATCTGGATTGCTTTGAAAAAAGCAGTTTGCTCAGCAGTGTGCACACAGCAATGCAGCTACCAGGTAGCCTTAAAAGGCAGCCTAATAACCAACAGAGCTGATGCACCAAAATATAGCCTCCCCTTGCACTGCACAGTGACTGGTGTGTTGTACAGGCAAAATCGCTAGCAGCAGAAACGGTTTTCTGTATCGTCTGCCCTGCCTAACGCTCTCCCTACAGAATCAGCAGCAGCAGCAGCTCTCCCTATTCTGAGATCAGCATGAGTAACATGGCGGTCGGCGTCCCCGCCCTTTTATACCCCCTGTGACGCCCCACAAAGCAAGCCAATCACTTGCATGCCCTTCTCCAAGATAGTGGTGACCGCTGCCTATGTCATCACGTTGTCCACAGTGTCCGTTCTTCCTGATTGGCTGCAAAAAGGGCGCTCAAGCATCATGTGAAACTCGGCTTTGGCGCTAAAGTCGCCGACCTCGTGGTCGACCTCACGCTGAGGTCGGGTTTCGTTTCATGAAACCCGACTTTGGCGAAAGTCGGCGACTTTTGAATTTTTTCGACCCGTTTCGCTCAACTCTATTGCAGACAGCTGTGAACACTGCTGCTAGGGAAAAGCAAGCTACAGTGGTGGTTTATGTAGCCTGGGTTAAGCACTATATGTTTTGTGGAATCGCTATTTCTAACTGTTCCTCACTGTCTTCAACAGCAGCCTGTCCCTAACTGAATTCACAGCAGAGTGACCAGAAATGGCGGCTGCGGCAGCATTTATTAGTGCATCATGACATAATTTCAGCAGCCAATCACAGCCATGCCAATAGTTAACATGCCTACATGCCTAACAGGATGTGCCCACACTTCTGAGGATTCCCATTGGCTGAATCAAAGCGAGCAGGCTCATAGCATTATGGGAACTTCCGATTCCGGTATCTGATATGAAAAAAGTATCGGAAGTCAGTATCGGAATTCCGATACGGTGAATATCGGCCGATATCCGATATTTGCGGTATCGGAAAGCTCAACACTAGTCTTCAGTGCACCTTGATCAATCCTGACAGAAAAAAGGACCCGTCTGTCAACCCAAAATGTGGATGATCTAACCTTCATTAAAATGAACCATGCATTGGTTTCCAAGGATTTTGTCCCACCTTACCCTGATGACACATAGGTTGCAAGAAAAATGGCTTGCTCTTCCTCGGACTTGACCAATTTCGCCCTTAGCATCAGCTGAATGTCCCAAATCAACATATGCCATTTTGTAAACCTCCCTAACTGGGCAGCCTCCCCCCCATGGCCGGGGTCACCACCTAGCGCACGCAACCGTGCGAGTGCCGTTGCCCTGGACAGGTGGGTAGGCAGACTCTTGGGCATGGGCAGTGGCACAGGGTCCCTCATAGTGTAATCAAGTGTCTCTGACGGTGGGGGTGCACACCCGCCGCCAGACACATCGCCATACTATGAGGGGGACAGTGCCAGTAACGACGCCCATGAGTGTGCCCCCCTTGCTTGGCCAGGGCCCCAGCATTTGCAAAGTTTACCTCTCCCTGCTCCTCCGTTGTGTAGTCTGGGCTGTCAAATCCTTCACTGGGACTGCCACTAGAAATTGGATGAACTGATAGATGATGGTTAAGATGTAGCTAGGCAGTGAGAACCATGTTTACATCGTTCCATGTGATAAAAATTTGATGGAGATGAGTAACGGTGATGGGATCAACGGTACTGCGATACAGCAACACTTTGTTCACAAATAAATGTTTTCGCTGTCTCAACACTAGTGTTGAGCTTTCCGATACCGCAAGTATCGGGTATCGGACGATATTTGCCGTATCGGAATTCCGATACCGAGTACCGATATTTTTTAAATATCGGATACCGGAATCGGAAGTCCCAAATTGCACAGAGCCACTTTCGTGGCTCTGATTGGCTGCCGAAATGACGTCATCATGATGCGCGGGTTGTGCGCATCATTATGCGCCGTCACTTCGGGCCTTCCGGGTGGTCTGTACCGGCCTGCCGGGGGGCTGTGACGGCCTGCCGGGGGGCTGTGCCGACTCCCCGGTGGTCTGTGCCGACTCCCCGGGGGTCTGTTCAGGCTCCGGGGGTCGGTGCCGGCCTGCCGGGGGGCTGTGCCGGCCTGCCAGGGGGCTGTGCCGACTCCCCTGGGGTCTGTGCAGGCTCCGGGGGTCGGTGCCGGCCTGCCGGGGGGCTGTGCCGGCCTGCCGGGGGGCTTTGCAGGCTCCGGGGTCTATGCAGGCATCGTCCGATGGGACTACAAGTCCCATCGGGCGATGCCTGCTACCATGATGGTGATTGACACATTTGCCAATGATGGGACAGTAGTAGTCCCATCATCCGGCTAATGTGTTGAATGTAAAAAAAAAAAAAATTACATACTACATACATGCTACATACATGCTACATACATACTACATACATGCTACATACATGCTACATACATGCTACATACATACTACATACATGCTACATACATACTACATACATGCTGCATGCATACTACATACTACATACATGCTACATACATGCTACATACATGCTACACACTACATACATACTACATACATGCTATATACATACTACATACATGCTACATACATACTACATACATGCTACATACATGCTACATACATGCTACATACATACTACATACATGCTACATACATGCTACATACATACTACATACATGCTACATACTACATACATGCTACATACATACTATATACATGCTACATACATACTACATAGAATCATAGAATCATAGAATCGTAGAGTTGGAAGGGACCTCCTGGGCCATCTGGTCCAACCCCCTGCTCAAAGCAGGATTCGCTAAATCATCCCAGTCAGATGTCTGTCCAGCCTCTGTTTGAAGACTTCCATTGAAGGAGAACTCACCACTTCTCGTGGCAGCCTGTTCCACTCATTGATCACTCTAACTGTCAAAAAGTTTTTTCTAATATCTAATCTGTGTCTCCTCCCATTCAGTTTCATCCCATTGCTTCTAGTCTTTCCTTGTGCAAATGAGAATAAAGTTGATCCTTCTACAATGTGACAGCCCTTTAGATATTTGTAGACAGCTATTAAGTCTCCTCTCAGTCTTCTCTTTTGCAAACTAAACATTCCCAAATCCTGCAACCTTTCCTCATAAGACAGGGTTTGCAGACCGGTCACCATTCTGGTCGCTCTTTTCTGAACTTGCTCCAGTTTGTTGATGTCTTTTTTAAAATGTGGTGCCCAAAACTGGACACAATATTCCAGATGAGGTCTGACCAAAGAGGAGTAGAGGGAAATAATGACTTCACGTGATCTAGACTGTATGCTTCTGTTAATACATCCTAGAATTGCATTTGCCTTTTTTGCTGCTGCATCACACTGTTGACTCATATTCAGTCTGTGATCTATTAGTATACCCAAGTCTTTTTCACATGTGCTGTCACTTAGCCCTATTCCTCCCATTCTATATATGCTTTTTCCATTTTTATTGCCCAGATGTAGTACTTTGCATTTCTCCCTGTTAAAAACCATTCTGTTAGTTGCTGCCCACTTCTCCAGTTTATTTATAGACATACATGCTACATACTACATACATGCTACATACATGCTACATACATGCTACATACTACATACATGCTACATACATACTACATACATACTACATACATGCCACATACATACTTCATACATGCTACATACATACTACATACTACATACATGTTACATACATACTACATACATACTACATACATACTACATGCTACATACATGCTACATATATACTACATACATGCTACATACTACATACATGCTACATACATACTACATACATGCTACATACTACATACATGCTACATACATGCTACATACATACTACATACTACATACATGCTACATACATGCTACATACATACTACATACATGCTACATACTACATACATACTACATACATGCTACATAAATACTACATACATACTACATAGATGCTACATACATACTACATACTACATACATGCTACATACATGCTACATACATACTACATACATGCTACATACTACATACATACTACATACATGCTACATACATACTACGTACATGCTACATATATACTACATACATGCTACATACATGCTACATACATGCTACATGCTACATAAATACTACATATATACTACATACATGCTACATACATACTACATACATGCTACGTACTACATACATGCTACATACATTCTACATACATACTACATACATGCTACATACTACATACATGCTACATACTACATACATGCTACATACATGCTACATACTACATACATGCTACATACATACTACATACATACTACATACATGCTACATACATGCTACATACATGCTACATACATGCTACATACTACATACATGCTACATGCATACTACATACATACTACATGCATGCAACACACATATACCACATACAATACATTCATACAATACATACATATAGACATACAGTACATATAACATAGAGTACATACTTGCCATCACTTGTCACATTGTTCCCCGAAGCCAGTGTCGTCTGCGGATTAAAATTTAAAATAACAAACCACCAATATACTTACCCTTGATCTGCAGAATTCCACGTATGTCCCACGACGATCTTGTGTGGATATCAGCAGCATCAGCTGATGCTACCATTCTCTACGGGCTCCAGGAATCCACTGTAAAAAAAGGCCCTAGTCTCACTTTATGGCAAAGTGCCATAAAGTGAGACTAGGTATTTTTTTTTTACAGCGGCGGAGGAATACAGTGCGGAAGGATATCTACCTTCCGTCATTGGATTCCTGGAGCCCGTAGAGAATGGTAGCATCAGCTGATGCTTCTGTTCTCCACACAAAATCGTCGTGGGACATACGTGGAATTCTGCGGATCAAGGGTGAGTATATTTGTGGTTTGTTATTATAAATTTTAATCCGCAGACGACAATGGCTTCGGGGAACAATGTGACAAGTGATGGTAAGTATGTACTCTATGTTATATGTACTGTATGTCTATATGTATGTATTGTAGGAATGTATTGTATGTAGTATATATGCGTGTTGCATGCATGTAGTATGTATGTAGTGTGTATGTAGCATGTATGTAGTATGTATGTAGCATGTATGTAGTATGTAGCATGTATGTAGCATATATGTAGTATGTAGCATGTATGTAGTATGTATGTAGCATGTATGTAGTAAGTATGTAGCATGTATGTAGTATGTAATTTTTTTTTTTTTACATTCACGGATGATAGGACTACTACTGTCCCATCATTGGCAAATGTGTCAATCACCATCATGGTAGCAGGCATCGCCCGATGGGACTTGTAGTCCCATCAACGATGCCTGCACAGACCCCCGGAGCCTGCACAGCCCCCCGGCAGGCCGGCACAGCCCCCCGGCAGGCCGGCACCGACCCCCGGAGCCTGCACAGACCCCCGGGGAGTCGGCACAGACCACCGGGGAGTCGGCACAGCCCCCCGGCAGGCCGGCACCGACCCCCGGAGCCTGCACAGACCCCCGGGGAGTCGGCACAGACACCCGGCAGGCCTGCACAGCCCCCCGGCAGGCCGGCACCGACCCCCGGAAGGCCCATACAGACCCTCGAGAGGCTGTACATGGGAAAAAAAGGGTATTTCTAATTCCGATACCAGAAGTCCCATAGACTTGAATGGGACTTCCGGTATCGGAATCGGCGATACCCGATATTTTTTTGGATCGGCCGATCCATTCCGATCCGATACTTTTTAGTATCGGCCGGTATCGCTCAACACTACTCAACACACAAATTAATTGAGGGTCAGCAGCACCTATGAGAATTGTGACGGAAGTAGTCCTGATGTGAGTTGGGGATCTTTATCTTGTCCGTGGTCATTATAAATGGACTCACATCAACTCACATCAGGACTACAAGATCCCAGGTACTTTCAGCTGCATTACATCTAATGTGGTGTACTTAATTATTTGTGCTAAATGTCAAACTGGGGGTCTGTATGTGGGGAAGACAGGGCAAGAGCTTAGAACAAGGATGAATGCTCACCGTCACACAATAAGAGAAAAAAGAATGGATCTACCTGTGGCAAAACATTTTTGTATCCCTGATCACAGCAGCGTGGATATGAAATTACTGGTATTGAAAGGTAATTTCAAGTCTCAGAGAGAGAGATGAGTTTGGGAGTATAAATTTATGACGACCTTTGACACTCTCAGTGCTGGAATGAATGTGTTGCATGGATTTATGTCTTTTTACATCAATTAAGGAATTTGCTTGTAAGACCTTGTGGGGGAATCACAACATATTAGGAGACCCCAATCAGAGGACTATAAAACATCCGGACTCCTTATCTATGTACTGGTCCAATATTTTTATGCTTCTCCCTCTCCCATATTGATAGTTCTGCTTCACGTCACTTGTCTCATCTATTGCATTTTTTCTGTGCTGTATTGTGCATAAATATGTGACTCTTCAGATTTTGTATTAGTCTAGCCTGATGAAGAGACCTGAGTAGTCTAGAAAGCTGTAATGTGTTACCATCTTTTCAGTTAGCCATTAAAAGGTATCAACCACTGAGGACTCTCAATTCTGAATATTTTTCTGTCTACTGGCTAACACGGTACAAAGATATACATCTTTCCTGTATCTTGATATATAGACATAGGTTTTTAATGTGTAAGCTATGCTACATATATATACGTGTTATCCGGTGAAACTGTACCCTTTATCAACTTTCTACAAAGTTGTTGTATCCAAACTGGGCCTGAGAACGGCTGGCGAGCTGTTAAGCAAGCTACAGCACCTGTGGTTTGGACACGTAAGTTTTTCATTTTTTCTGGAATGCCGGTTAGGCCTCATTCCGGAATTGCGGTTGACCTGCACTTACTGGGAAATCATCGTTCGCTGGGAATAATTGGAATCCCAGATCCCCATCACTAATGGTGTTCAACGGTTTATCTGCACCTGTAAGCGACAAAAGCTGGTCCTTTCAGTGTAGCGTGCATGCAGCCCCGGACATGTAAGGGCATGATAGACCTGTTATTGCTCGATCTCGCGTGCCAGAGCCTCGCATATCCCTCTAGTAAGCTCGATGCATACCACGGGAGGCATGCCGGAATCTCGGTCGTTAACGGAATAAAGCTGAGAAATCGCTAGCACAACTACAAACGGACATACCACACCACGCACAGAATCGACAAAGCTTTCAATGTGTGCAACTTTTCTTGAGGTGGCATGGTTGTGGTTTCCCGGGTGGAGTCCAATTAAGCCACAGGCTCCATTCCTGGTGGTGCCCTTTTAGACATTCCTTTAAGGTTCAGCTTTGCAATCATACAGCCTCCGGAAACCAAACACTTTGCCTTCATGGACGCAGTTTGGAGGTTCATGGGAATAACGCTGCCCGATCAGCAGTTGGCATAATTTATTGGTGGGAAGTCCGACGGTATATGATCATGTTCGGTTTCAGAATTATTTTTTTTTTATGTTTGTATTTTACATTTTTATTCCAGCCTTTCTTGACTTCATAAGGGCATGACAAGCCTATATCTGTGTCTCCTCCACCTCCTCCTTTTACTCCTCCACCTGTTTTCAAAATGTAGTTGCCCTTTTCCATATGTTATTTTTGTCTTCTGAGCATTTTGTCTGGTTTGGGACACCTTTTAAGGTGTTTTGTAATTGTTTTCTATGTGTTTGTATGTGTTTGTGTTTGCCTGCCATTGTTTTCAATGGGGTTTGACGAACATTCTACGAACTTGCCTCCTGTGCGACGAACCAAAACACTAGCGGGGTGGCTTAACACTACTCCTGATATATAGACATACATTGTTAATGTTAAAACTATGCTATATATACCTGGTATGTGGTGATACTGTACCATTTCTGCCAGGAAGTCCTCCTCTAACCAACACTCTAAGTGTATCATTGACACTTGGAACATTGTCCCACAAGTACGCAATAATGTCTCTGCCGGTGGGAGGGGAGGGCCCACCCGCCATCAGACCGCCACGCCCTCCCGCCATCAGACCGCCACGCCCTCCCACCCGCCATCAGACCGCCACGCCCTCCCGCCATCAGACCGCCACGCCCTCCCACCCGCCATCAGACCGCCACACACCACCGTACTATGAGGGGCCCTGTGCCAGTGCCGTTGCCAACGAGTGGGCCCCCCCCGCTTGCTCAGGATCACAGCACTTGCAAGGTTGAAATACTTACCTCTCCCTGCTCCACCGCCATTACGTCTTCCACGTGTCCTGACAGTGATATTCTGATCAGAGAGCGCAATGACATCACGTCTGTACGCCCTCTGCCTAAACAGCCAAGTGCAGTGAGATGGAAGATGGGGACGACGAGGAGTCCAGACTAGAACAGGTATTTCCTAGCGAGGAGACTTATTTAATTGTTTTCAATGTTGGGACAGCAATTTTTGGGGAGCACTATACTCTGGAGAATGATACAGTGGGGAAAAAAAGTATTTAATCAGTCAGCAATAGTGCAAGTTCCACCACTTAAAAAGATGAGAGGCGTCTGTAATTTACATCATAGGTAGACCTCAACTATGGGAGACAAACTGAGAAAAAAAAATCCAGAAAATCACATTGTCTGTTTTTTTTTCATTTTATTTGCATATTATGGTGGAAAATAAGTATTTGGTCAGAAACAAGCAATCAAGATTTCTGGCTCTCACAGACCTGTAACAACTTCTTTAAGAGTCTCCTCTTTCCTCCACTCATTACCTGTAGTAATGGCACCTGTTTAAACTTGTTATCAGTATAAAAAGACACCTGTGCACACCCTCAAACAGTCTGACTCCAAACTCCACTATGGTGAAGACCAAAGAGCTGTCAAAGGACACCAGAAACAAAATTGTAGCCCTGCACCAGGCTGGGAAGACTGAATCTGCAATAGCCAACCAGCTTGGAGTGAAGAAATCAACTGTGGGAGCAATAATTAGAAAATGGAAGACATACAAAACCACTGATAATCTCCCTCGATCTGGTGCTCCACGCAAAATCCCACCCCGTGGGGTCAGAATGATCACAAGAACGGTGAGCAAAAATCCCAGAACCACGCGGGGGGACCTAGTGAATGAACTGCAGAGAGCTGGGACCAATGTAACAAGGCCTACCATAAGTAACACACTACGCCACCATGGACTCAGATCCTGCAGTGCCAGACGTGTCCCACTGCTTAAGCCTGTACATGTCCGGGCCCATCTGAAGTTTGCTAGAGAGCATTTGGATGATCCAGAGGAGTTTTGGGAGAATGTCCTATGGTCTGATGAAACCAAACTGGAACTGTTTGGTAGAAACACAACTTGTCGTGTTTGGAAGAAAAAGAATACTGAGTTGAATCCATCAAACACCATACCTACTGTAAAGCATGGTGGTGGAAACATCATGCTTTGGGGCTGTTTGTCTGCAAAGGGGCCAGGACGACTGATCCGGGTACATGAAAGAATGAATGGGGCCATGTATCGTGAGATTTTGAGTGCAAACCTCCTTCCATCAGCAAGGGCATTGAAGATGAAACGTGGCTGGGTCTTTCAACATGACAATGATCCAAAGCACACCGCCAGGGCAACGAAGGAATGGCTTTGTAAGAAGCATTTCAAGGTCCTGGAGTGGCCTAGCCAGTCTCCAGATCTCAACCCTATAGAAAACCTTTGGAGGGAGTTGAAAGTCCGTGTTGCCAAGCGAAAAGCCAAAAACATCACTGCTCTAGAGGAGATCTGCATGGAGGAAGGGGCCAACATACCAACAACAGTGTGTGGCAACCTTGTGAAGACTTACAGAAAACGTTTGACCTCTGTCATTGCCAACAAAGGATATATCACAAAGCATTGAGATGAAATTTTGTTTCTGACCAAATACTTATTTTCCACCATAATATGCAAATAAAATGAAAAAAAAAAACAGACAATGTGATTTTCTGGATTTTTTTTTCTCAGTTTGTCTCCCATAGTTAAGGTCTACCTATGATGTAAATTACAGACGCCTCTCATCTTTTTAGGTGGTGGAACTTGCACTATTGCTGACTGACTAAATACTTTTTTCCCCACTGTATATGGGGCCCACCATACACTGGAACATTCCAAAGGTGGACATCAGACACTGGAGCAGCATTTACAGGGCCCATTATACACTAGAGCATTAGAAATGGGGACCATTATGTTTGGAGCATTATTTGGGCCCATAAGACAGTGGAGCTTCATCCATGGGGACCAACATATACTGTTGCATTATGTGGAGCTCATCATATACTGTTTCAAACATTATAGGGGACCATTAATTCTGTATGGAGAAATATATGGGCCTCATTACTCTGTATAGCACACTATGCACTGGCTATAATACTGTATGGAGTAATATACTGTCCGTTTTTGTAGTTATTGGAGAACTTAAAATGGATATCAGTCATGAGATGTAAAAAGTGAAGTATTTTTCATTGTACTATACCACTATTTCTCTGCCGTATCGGAGCATCATGAGTTGTGGTATGTGTTAAAGGGGCGCTCTTTGGCCCAGGGCACATGAAAACCTGGAGCCAGCCCTACCCCCCCACAACTTTAGCCAAATAACCCCCAGTTTTCAGTGCATAACTATTATTATAAAGTAAATTAAGGTTGAAAAGCTTCAGTAATAACAATTTATGCTTTTGGCATTCAAATGGGCACTGTAGGTGTGTTTCCTGTCCTCCTCTCATTGACTTTTATTCCCCATTGACTTACATTGAGTTTTGTGTTTCAGTCGGACCCCCGAATTTTCCCTATAGGCGGCCGATTTCGTTCGACCTGACTTTGGCAAACCCGACCCAAAAAAAGGCAAAGTCGCTCATCTCTAGTGGAGAGCTTTGTGGGTGAGAACAAGTACTTTGAATTGGATCCTATAATGAATGGGCAGCCAGTGTAATGACTGACGAAGAGCGGACGCGTCCGAGCACCGATTAGCCAGATGGATGACCTTGGCTGCTGCATTAAGTATGGACTGGAGATGGGATAGTTGAGTGACGGGGAGGCCAATGAATAGAGCATTGCAGTAATGCAGGCGGGAGTGGATCAATGCTACAGTGAGGGTTTTTGTTGTTTCCATGGTGAGAAAAGGGCGGATTCTAGAGAAGCTCTTTAGGTGTAAGCGGCAAGAGCGGGCAAGAGATTGTATATGGGATGTGAAGGAGAGATTGGTGTCAAACATAACACCCAGACAGCGTGCCTGCTGCCGGGGTGTTATTATGGTGCCGCCCACTGAGAGGGAAATGTCAGATTTAGGGAGGTTAGTAGACGGCGGGAGCAGAAGAAGAAGTGTTTTGGATTCTACAAGTGCGCCAACATTACAACAACTGAGCCCCAATATTTGTGATTTTTCCATTGCTGCAGCCTGTTGTAGCTTTAGTGATATTATGAGTGTGCCTGTTGTAATTTAAGGGCTAAGTGTCATCCTTAACATTCAGGTTTACTACAAAGCCCCAAAATTGCTTCTGTACTTGAAGAATCTGTAATTCACTTTGTCTTGCTGATACTTGCTATTCCTTTTAAAATATTCACCATTTATCCCTCTCTATAAAAAAAAAACCTGTCAAGTGCTTCACGCTCATCTCTTGTGTGTGTGCGGATCATGGACAAAGGATTCCTGAGTCGACCCCTGGCAGAAGAAGACCCTCCTGCATCCCACCACAGCTCCCAGAAAGATTCCGGTAGACCCACTGTGCTGTATGGAGGTGAGAACTATCAGACATCCTTCCCCCAGAGACGGCTTAGTGGGGGGCTACAATAACTGAAATTTATGGGGCAGAAATGTCGCCACAGTCATGTTATACAAGAAGAGAAACTCAAAAGGGGTTAATGTCCATTCTGATGATTGAGAAATGGGTTTGTGTTAAAGCAACAGAAAATAAGTTTCACTACAAGAGCGAATATAAAGTCTTATTTCTGTTCCTTCATCTTATTCTTCAATTATCCAGTGTAAAGACGGTTCAGATCACAATCATCGGGGAGCGGATCCAGAATAATGTGTGATGAGATCAGACAATGTAAAATATATCCCATCATTCTGTATAAAAAGAGGGGAGATGATCGCCGTCTTCATGTCACTGATCCTATGAGCCGTGTGCTTTGTGTCACTGCTGCTCGAGCGTCTTCATCACGTATCACTTAGAAGAGAATCTACTTCTTATCAATTATATTATTATGTATAAGGAGATGCTCACTTTCCTTATTATATTGCTGCTTCCATGGCTTCCTTTCACAAAATCTGTCCGTGATCTCAAGATAAAAGATTTTCATCATATTTTGGAAAATCCTTACCAGGATGGAGATTTCATCATTGGTGGGCTGTTATCGGTGGATCAAAAGGCAGAGGATCTAGGATATCCAGAACGCTTTGACATGAGAATACTCTGTACACAGTAAGTCACCATCCCATGTCTGTAGTGTCCATACGTGGTGAGAATAGTGACTGCTGCAGACCCCGCTCCACCCATCGATCAGTACTGGCTTCTATGTATGACATTTCAGAAATACTAAATGAGGCTTACGGGGTCCTGGGTCACCAACTGTCTGTAAATTCCTGGTCGGTCTGTAAAAATCAGGGACTTATTACTAATCACCATATAATATCTGACAAGTCCATGATTATTTTGGGGTCGGAGGAGCTTGTGCCGGTTATTGTGATTGTAGCTGCCATCATGTTCCAGTTCTCAGTAATTGCTACTAATGTGTCTTATCAATGTGCTCATCATCTGTCTGGGTTACATAGGGCTGCATCTTTTCAGATTTGAATTTATTTGGTTCAGATTTGCTTGATTTCACCAGGAATGTTTGACTTTGTTGTTTCAGAGAAAAACATACTATAAAAGCCGCCAGGGTTCAAGCCGCACTGGTGACTAGAGGGAAAGGCCTGACCATGGCAGCCTCTGCCCGCCCGATAACACTGACTGCCAGGTCTCTGCCTCTACATGCATGCTGGGAGAGACCGGTCACTCACGGGGGACGAGCAGGGAGGAGGTGACGGGAGAGAACTCTTAGACAGGTCTCCATGAGGTTTTGTCTCCCAGCTGCTCTTAAATTGTTTTTCTCTGAAATACCGCATGCTTTCAGAGTCATACATACATGGCAGAGATCATACAGACAATGTGTGACACATGATGGTCGTGTTTATGAGCTGTCAGGTTCCCTGTAACAAAAACCCATCCTAGTAATAATAAAGTCACCGCACCATAACGACCAATGGAAATCCGATAGTGGCCAACAGCCTAATCAATAACGCAGGACACTGACAGATTTCTATTTTTTTATTTAACCCCTTTACCCCCAACGGTGGTTTGCACGTTCATGACCGGGCCAAGTTTTACAATTCTGACCACTGTCCCTTTATGAGGCCATAACTCTGGAGCTTCCATGGATCCCGGTGACTCTGACATTGTTTTCTCGTGACATATTGGACTTCTTGTTAGTGGTAAAATTTCATTCATATAACTTGCGTTTATTTGTGAAAAAAATGGAAATTTGGCGAAAGTTTTGCAATTTTTCAACTTTGAATTTTTATGCTCTTAAATCACAGAGATATGGCACCCAAAATACTTAGTAAGTAACATTTCACACATGTTTACTTTACATCAGCACAATTTGGGAACCAAAATATTTTTTTGTTAGGAAGTTATAAGGGATGAAAGTTGACCAGCGATTTCTCATTTTTACAACACCATTTTATTTTCAGGGACCACATCACATTTGAAGTCTCTTTGAGGAGTCTATATGATAAGAAATACCCAAAGTAACACCATTCTAAAAACTGCACCCCTCAAGGTGCTCAAAACCACATTCAAGAAGTTTATTAACTCTTCAGGTGCTTCACAGGAATTTTTTGAATGCTTGAAAAAAATGAACATTTACCTTTTTTTCACGAAAAGAATTACTTCAGGTTCAATTTTTTATTTTACCAAGGGTAACAGTAGAAATTGGACTGGAAAAATTATTGTGCAATTTGTCCTGGGTATGCTGATACCTGATATGTGGGGGGAACCACTGTCCGGGTGCATGGCAGAGCTCTGAAGGGAAGGAGCGCCGTTTGACTTTCACTGCAAAATTGGCTGGAATTCAGATTGGATGCCATGTCACGTTTGGAGAGCTCCTGATGTGCCTAAACAGTGGAAACCCCCCACAAGTGACCCCATTTTGGAAACTAGACCCCCCAAGGAACTTATCTAGATATGTGATGATCACTTTGAACCCCCAAGGGCTTCACAGAAGTTTATAAAGTACAGCCGTACAATTAAAAAAATCATATTTTTTCCACAAAAAGGATATTTTCACCCCCCAATTTTTATTTTCCCAAGGGTAACAGGACCCCAAAAGTTATTGTGCAATTTGTCCTGAGTAGGCTGATACCCCACATGTGGGGGAAACCACTATTTGGGCGCATGGCAGAGCTCGGAAGGGAAGCAGCGCCATTTGACTTTTTTGGCTGGAATTGAGATCGGACGCCATGTCGCATTTGGAAAGCCCCTGATGTACCTAAACTGAGGAAAACCCCCAATTCTAACACCAACCCTAATCCCAACACACCCCTAACTCTAATCTCAGCCCTAACCCTAGCCCTAACCCTAAACCTAGCCCTAACCCTAGCCGTAACCCTATACCTAGCCCTAACCCTATACCTAGCCCTAACCCTAGCCCTAACCCTAGCCCTAACCCTAATGGGAAAATGGAAATAAATACTTTGTTAAATTTTATTATTTTTCCCTAACTAAGGGGGTGATAACGGTGGGTTTGAATTACTATTTATAGCGGGTTTTTATGTTTGGCAGCTGTCACACGTTAAAAAATGCTTTTTATTGTAAAAATAGTTTTTGCATCACCACATTTTGAGAGCTATAATTTTTCCATATTTTGACCCACCGAGTCATATGAGGTATTTTTTGCGGGATGAGTTGACGTTTTTATTGGTATCATTTTTGGGCACGTGACATTTTTTGATCGCTTTTATTCCGATTTTTGGGACGCAAAATGAACAAAAACCAGCATTTCATGAATTTCTTTTGGGGGGTGCGTTTACACCGTTCCGCGTGTGGTAAAAGTGATAAGGCGGTTTTATTCTTCGGGGCAGTACGTTTACAGCGATACATCTTTTATGTCATTTTTTATGTTTTGGCGCTTTTATGCAATGAAAACAATTTAATATAAAAAATAATTATTTTTGCATCGCTTTATTCTGTGAGCTATAACTTTTTTATTTTTTCGCTGATGATGCTGTATGGTGGCTCATTTTTTGCTGGACAAGATGACATTTTCAGTGGTACCATGTTTATTTATATCCGTCTTTTTGATTGTGCGTTATTGCACTTCTTGTTCGGCGGTATGATGATAAATGCATTATTTTTTGCTTCGTTTTTTAGTTTTATTTTTTAAGGGGTTCACTAAAGGAGTTAACTAAGGGAACTGTTTTATAGGGCACATCGTTACGTATGCGGCGATACCAAATATGTGTACTTTTGGTCTTTTTTCTATTTTCAAAAAATGGATTTATTAGGGAATATTTTTTTTTAATTTATTTAGCAATTTTTTTTATAAATTATTTTTAGACTTTTTTTTAACTTTATTACACTGTCCCAGGGGGGACATCACAGAGTGCCTTGACAGATCAGCGATCTGACACAGGCACTGCACAGGCTTCCTCATGCCTGCGCTCTGCAGTCAGTGAGGAAGCCAGCTCCCTGCAGGCCTCCGAAGGTTCCCGCTGCCATGTTGGATCCGGGGACCTGCAGGGAAGGAGGCCCCCGCAGCATCGCTGCACATCGCACTGCTGTGGGGGTCACAGGGAAGCACGGAGGGAGTGCCCTCCATGCCAATGCTTCCCTAAACCCCCGGTACTGTGATCATGTTTGATCGCAGTGTGCCTGGGGTCAATGTGCTGGGGGCGGTCCGTGACCACCCCTGACACATAGTGCCGAGTGTCAGCTGTGATAAGAAGCTGACACCCAGCCGCGATCAGCGGCGCTCCCCAAGGGGGGCACCTCTGATCGCTATGATGTACTATTCCGTCCTTGGGACTTAAGTCCCAGGTCACATGGATGGAATAATACATCTAATGTAGGAAAGGGGTTAAATTAGTTATTTGCGATCAGACATCCAGTTCTGTGCAGAACACTGACTCAAAATCACATTTTTCCCATAAGATGTAACATAATCCTGCTGTGAAAGATGAGTGATGAGCCGTCTTTACCATAATGGCCTCCGCTAGTTCCCCACAATACACTTACCGGAGGCAAATGAGCCAAGTGCAGTCTGTTTGGTAGTACTAACGCCCGGGCGGCTGGTGCCAGTGGTCGTTGGAATTCTGTGGCTCACATATATTTAGTCGTTGTACAGGGTTTTTTCTAGTGTTCTATTGACACTTTTTCTTTTACCATACATTTTGTACAACACAATAATTAACTTTTGACAATAATTTCAACTCCAAATTTCAACCCTTGCAAAATGCTATTGAAGTAGATACACAGTTGTGTGAAAAAGTGTTTCCCCCTTCCTGATTTCATATTTTTTGCACTTTTGTAAAACTTAAATGTATCAGAGCACTGTAATCTATAATGATTTGACCTGTCTCTTTAAGAAAGAAAATCTTGTGACTGGAAGGTCATAGACAGGAAGTGGGTTGGAGGAGTTTCAGTTTCAGTTTAGCCTGATGAGGGAAATGTGATGCTGTGTGCTGGAGGAAGAAGGAGAAGAATAAAATACAGTTAAAGCGTTCTCTCTTGAATTCCTTATACCTTGTGGACATTACAACCGGCGACAAAGATGGGATCCAATCACCTGCTGCTGTGAGTACTAACCCCTACTTTACTGCTTCTCGCGCCAGGGCCACTGAGAGACTCCATCATGGCTGACTACTTGCACACATTTCCACAGTTTGATATGACTGATGTCATTAATCTCTCTCATAACTGGAGAAAATGGCTAAACCGGTTTGAGAATTTCCTTGAAGTTATGGACATAAAAGAGGAGAAAAGAAAGAGAGCCGTGTTCTTGCACTGTCGTCATAGGAGTATATGACATATACAGCACATTACCTGCAGCAGAGACAGACATGTACAGCAACTGCACCAAAGCTCTCACTGACTACTTCAACCCCAAACAGAACATCAGATATGAGAGATACAAGTTCAGGATTGCTAAGCAGCTTCCAGAAGAATCCATAGACACCTATGTCACAAGGCTAAAAGAGCTAGCTCATGGATGTTCATTTATGGATGTAGATGATGAAATCCTAACTCAAGTAATTGTCATCTGCTCATCTAATAACATAAGGCGTAAAGCTCTGCAGCAGTATCTCTCTGCATGATTTACTCAAGATGGCCTGTGCTACAGAGATAGCAGATCATCAGGCCACCGCAATGGAGAATGGGGATAATCTACATGTGCATAATCTCGAACATAAAAGTGCACAAGACAAGCAAGCCCAGAAACAGAAGAAATGCCATGGATGTGGGCAAGATTTCCCTCACCACCTGAACAAATGTCCAGCTATAGGACACACATGCAGTAAATGTGGAAAAGGGAACCATTTTGCAGCTGTCTGCAAGTCAGCGCACAACAAGTCTCCTCTGTCTATGACAAAGCCGGTGAATATAAAAATGATAAATCAGGATACCGAAGAAATGTCTGTGGCTGAGAACTACGTGTTCACGACCTCTGTCACTGGCTCAGTGCAGGCTCCCTGTATCACGCTCACCATCTGTCACACGGATATCACCTTTACAATAGATATGGGAGCTTCAGAGGATATCATAGACAGCAATGCATATGAACAATTGAAAACAAAGCCAGTCTTACAGCAAGTGCATACTAAAATCTTTCCATATGGCTCTAAAATACCTCTAGGTACAATGGGACAATTTGATGCTGAACTAAATCGAAAGGTCATTGCTCCCTGCTGATTCTCCTGGATCTCTCTGCCGCATTCGACACTGTGGATCACCAGCTCCTCCTCACTATGCTCCGATCTATAGGCCTCAAGGACAAAGCCCTCTCCTGGTTCTCCTCCTACCTCTCTGACCGCTCCTTCACTGTATCTTTTGCTGACTCCTCTTCCTCTCCTCGTCCCCTTACTATCGGGAACCCGCAGGGCTCAGTCCTAGGCCCCCTCCTCTTCTCTCTATACACTGCCCCTATTGGACAAACAATCAGCAGATTTGGGTTCCAGCATCATCTCTATGCTGATGACACCCAATTATACACTTCTTCCCCTGACATCACCCCTACCCTAATTCAAAATACCAAGGATTGTCTGTCTGCTGTCTCTAACATCATGTCCTCCCTCTATCTGAAACTAAATCTCTCCAAAACCGAACTTCTTGTGTTTCTCCCCTCTACTAACCTCACTCTACCTAACATCGAAATAACCCTGGAGGGTTCAACCATAACTCCCAAGCAGCATGCCCGCTGTCTTGGGGTCATATTCGACACTGAACTTTCCTTTACTCCCTATATCCAATCACTCACTCTCTCTTGTCACCTGCATCTTAAAAACATCTCCAGAATCTGACCATTTCTCACCTTTGAAACTGCTAAGGCTCTTACTGTCGCTCTTATCCATTCTCGTCTCGACTACTGCAACTCTCTTCTGATCGGTCTCCCTCTTACCAAACTTTCTCCTCTCCAATCCATCTTGAATGCGGCAGCCAGGGTCATATTTCTGTCCAGCCGCTTCACCGATGCCTCCATTTTGTTCCAGTCATTACACTGGTTACATATTTGCCACAGGGTCTAGTGTTATGAGTTCATTTTCTCCTTCACCTCTGATGTCTGAGGAACTCCCTCTGCTGGTGAAAGGAGGTGGTGAAAGTGATCTGGATGGGAAGAACCTGTCATCAGATCAGATAGAAGATGATTGGCCATCCGGAATTTCTGAGTTGATATAAGTCAGCCGACGCCCTGCAGGGTTGCTGGTGATCCTTTCAGCTCTGAGCGCTTGTATCCAGTTCAGTTTCTGTCTTCTAAAAGATAAGTGTTGCTCTGCTATTTTTCCTTGAGATATTGTCTGCTTACTTAGTGTTTGTTTTCAGCCTGTTCTGGTTGGAACGGGCTGAACTCCATTTTTGTCACTGATCAGGAGATCTTTTTGCTCTGTCTTCAGAATATACCTGAGTGCTGATATAGTGATTTTGAAGTCTAGTGACTTCAGGGCCTTTTCTATCAGATGTGTTGGACATGGTTTATTTTGATACGGTTTTTCGCGGATCGCAGCCAGCATCTTTTCTGTCCTGTCCTATCTAGTTAGATGGGCCCCATTGTTTGCTCAGCCTGTCCTTCTGTCTGTGTTTGTGTTTTCATCTGTTTTCACCGCCAATACATGTTGGGGGCTGTCTATTGCTTTGGGGTCTGCTCTGGGGCAGTTTAGATTTCCCCTTTCTTTATTTAGGCTTATATAGTCCTCCGGCTGTGACGAGCGGTCTAGGGCATCGTAGGAACCCCCACGGCTACTGTTAGTTGTGGTGTACAGGATTAGGGGTCTGCGATCCGCTAGTTACCAACCTCTCTGGTTTTCTGGACTTAGCCTTTGTTTTTGTTTTTTCATCCTCCGGTGACTCAATCACAACAGAATCACCAGCCATACCGCAGATTCTAGGGTACTCAATAGCAGGAAGAAATTGTAAAAAAAAAAAAAGGTGTCAGAATTTTGTGTGTATATTTTTTCCTCTATTTCTCTGAGGCCGTAGGGGGAATTTTTTCTCAATGGAGATTGAGCAATTGTCTGATCGTGTGGAGTAGCTTACTGCTGAAGTGTGGGGAATTTCCGCCTATCTATCACATGCTGCTGAACCAAAGATCCCTACTCCTGATGTGTTTTTTGGGGATCGGTCTAAATTTTTGAATTTTAAGAATAATTGTAAATTATTTTTTGCCTTGAGGCCTAACTCATCGGGGAGCTCTGCGCAGCAGGTTAGAATTGTCATCTCTTTGCTGCGCGGCGATCCCCAGGATTGGGCGTTTTCTTTGAAACCTGATGATCCTATCCTGACTAATGTGAACGCATTTTTCCAAGCCTTGGGGTTGTTGTATGATGAACCTAATGCTATTGATCAGGCTGAAAAGGCCCTGTTGGCATTGAGCTAGGGTCGGGATTCTGCAGAATTGTACTGTCAAAAATTCTGAAAGTGGGCGGTCCTTACTACCTGGAATGTTGGTGCTTTGGCAGCCCTCTTTTGGAAGGGTTTGTCAGAAACCGTAAAAGATACCATGGTGGGATTTCCTGTTCCCTCTGGTCTTGACGATTCTATGTCATTAGCCATTCAGGTTGATCGGCGTTTGCATGAACGCAAAACTGCACGAGAGGTGTTGCCACCTGTTGAACAAGTGTCTGAACCTATGCAATGTGATAGAGTTTTGTCTAGGGGGCAACATCAGGAGTTCAGAAGGCGTAATAAGCTGTGTTTTTTTTGTGGAGATGCCTCTCATATGATTTCTGGCTGCCCTAAACGAGAGAAATGTTTTGCACACACATTTGCAGTGGGTGGTGTTCAACCTAAGTTTCTTCTAGCAATTACTCTGATCTGCTCCTTGTCCACATTTTCCGCCAAGGCCTTTGTGGATTGCGGAGCTGCTCTGAACCTGATGGACTTGGATTTTGCTAAACGTTGTGGGTTTCCTATGACACTTCTGCGAACACCTATCCCTTTGAGGGGTATTGATGCTACTCCTTTGGCGAGGAATAAAGCTCAGTTTTGGACTCAGGTGGTAATGCGGGTCGCCCCAGACCATCAAGAAAGTTGCAGATTTTTGGTGTTGCATAATTTGCATGATACCATTGTTTTGGGGTTTCCCTGGTTGCAAATCCATAATCCAGTTTTAGATTGGAAATCTTTGTCTGTGGTGAGTTGGGGTTGTCGGTGCGCCCTTAGCGACGCTCCTGTTTTCTCCACCTCTCCCCAGTCGCATGATGTTCCTGACTATTTGGCTGATTTTTATGATGTATTTAGTGAGAATGAGTCTGCGTCTTTGCCTCCTCATAGGAGTTATGACTGTGCAATTCAGCTGAGCCCTGGGTGTAAGTTTCCCAAGGGTCGACTTTTCAATTTGTCTGTACCCGAGCACGAGGCTATGCGATCCTATATTAAGGAGGCGTTGGAGAAGGGTCATATTAGACCATCCTCTTCACCCTTAGGTGCTGTTTTTCTTTTCGTGGCCAAGAAAGATGGTACATTGAGGCCTTGTATTGACTATCGTTCCCTCAACAAGATTACTGTTAAATATCAGTATCCGTTACCCCTGATTTCTGATCTATTCTCCAGAGTTAAAGGTGCTTGCTGGTTTACCAAGCTTGACCTCAGGGGGGCGTATAATCTTATTCGCATTAAGCATGGGGATGAATGGAAGACGGCGTTTAATACTCCGGAGGGACATTTTGAGTACCTGGTGATGCCTTTTGGGCCCACTAATGCCCCTTCTGTCGTCCAATCCTTCATGAATTATATTTTCCGGGACTTTGTGGATAAGTTTTTGATCATCTATCTGGATGATATTTTGATCTTTTCCAGGGATTGGGATTCTCATGTGGAACATGTTCGGACTGTGTTCTGGATTTTGAGGGAGAATTCCCTGTATGTCAAGGGATCGAAATGCCTTTTTGGGGTACAGAGGATTTCATTTTTGGGATTTATTTTGTCTCCGTCAACTATTGAAATGGACCCGGCCAAGGTACAGGCCATTTACGATTGGGTTCAGCCCACTTCTTTGAAGGCCCTCCAGAAGTTTTTGGGTTTTGCTAATTTTTATCGTAATTTTATAGCTAATTTTTCTGGTATTGCCAAACCATTGACTGATTTGACTAAGAAGGGTGCTGATGTGCTGAATTGGTCTCCGGAGGCTGTTTCTTCCTTTCAGGAGCTGAAGCGAAGGTTCACTTCTGCTCCGGTTTTGCGGCAACCTAATGTCTCACTCCCGTTTCAGGTAGAGGTGGACGCTTCTGAGATTGGTGCAGGAGCTGTTTTGTCCCAAAAAGATCCTGTAACATCTAAGATGAATCCCTGTGCTTTCTTTTCCCGAAAGTTCTCCCCATCTGAACGTAACTATGATGTGGGGAATCGGGAACTGTTAGCCATGAAATGGGCATTTGAGGAGTGGAGACATTGGTTGGAGGGAGCTAGGCATCAAGTCGTGGTCCTTACTGACCACAAGAATTTGATCTACTTTGAGTCGGCCAACGCTTGAATCCTAGACAGGCTAGGTGGGCCTTGTTTTGGACACGTTTTGATTTTGTGGTATCTTTTCTTCCGGGCACTAAGAATGTCAAGGCAGACGCCCTCTCTAGGAGTTTGCTGATTCTCCTGTTGTGACCAAGCCTGCTACCATCTTGGGTGAGGGGGTGGTTCTTTCTGCCATCTTGCCCGATTTGAGACGTGCTCTGGAAGAGTTTCAGGAGGACAAACCTGAGCATTGTCCCATTGGAAAATTGTATGTTCCTGACCAGTGGAGGAAGAGAGTGATGTCTGAGGTTCATTGATCCGCATTGGCTGGTCATCCAGGTATTTTTGGTATTAGAGATTTGGTGAGTCGGTCCTTTTGGTGGCCCGCCTTGTCTCGTGATGTCAGGAATTTTGTGCAGTCCTGTGGGACGTGCTCCCGGTCTAAACCTTGTTCTCGCTCCGGTGGGTTGTTGATGCCTTTGCCGGTGCCCAGGAGGCCATGGACCCATATTTCAATGGATTTCATCTCTGATATGCCTGTCTCTCAGAGAATGACTGTTATTTGGGTGATTTGTGATAGATTCTCTAAGATGGTCCATCTTGTACCACTCTCTAGGCTGCCATCTTCTTCAGAGTTGGTGCCCTTGTTTTTGCAACAGGTGGTTCGCTTGCACGGGATTCCAGAGAACATTGTATCTGACAGAGGAGTTCAGTTTGTTTCAAGATTTTTGAGGACTTTCTGTTCCAAACTGGGAATTCAGCTGTCCTTCTCCTCTGCGTTTCACCCTCAGACCAATGGGCAGACGGAGAGAACAAACCAGACTTTGGAGTCGTATTTGAGATGTTTTATTTCTGCTGATCAGGATGATTGGGTTTCATTTTTGCCCATGGCCGAATTTGCTTTAAAGGGAAGGTGCCATCCAAAAAATTTTTTTTCAGCAATTGAAAAAATGTAAAGAATTAATGTTTACATTTTCTTAAAAAATATTGTCATTTGTTTTTAATTTTAGAAAATATGAAAAATTATTTTAAAAAGTTTGGCATTTCCACTTGTTAACACTAGGGGGAGCAGCTACTGAAATTTGGCACAAAAACCTAGTGTACAACTAGCTCACCTTACTGCACTGTAGTAATTATGGGCGGAGTCTGCTGACATGGTGTGGTGTCACTCCTCTCCTCCCCTTCTGGGTGTTTGCTAAGGGAAAAGAGAGGATGACATCTAGGAACACAGTGAGCAGCCATTTTGATGGGGCCTGCAAAGTTACTGACTGTCTTTGCATGTAAAGTCTGGATCAGAACAGGTCACCAATCAGCAGAAATGTTTCCTGGATTTCTGTGGAGCAGACAAGCAGACGGTCCATCCATGTGTATAAAACACAGCGCTCTATGTACAATCCCTGGCACCCAATAGGGTGCCCCCCCCATAGACCAGCACACTGCTCTCCTGAAATACTCTGTGCTGCTGTCACCCTGCTCCTTCCACCATATATCAGGCCCCTGTCGCCTCGCTTTCACACATTGCCAGGACAGGATCTGAGGAAAGGAATGGGGTCTGCGGTCACTGAGGATGGCAGGCAGCAAGGATTCTGGGAGCAGGGTGACAGCAGCACAGAGTATTTCAGGAGAGCAGTGTGCTGGTCTATGGGGGGCACAGAGGGAGATATATGGTGGAGGAGCAGGGTGACAGCAGCACAGAGTATTTCAGGAGAGCAGTGTGCTGGTCTATGGGGGGCACAGAGGGAGATATATGGTGGAGGAGCAGGGTGACAGCAGCACAAAGTATTTCAGGAGAGCAGTGTGCTGGTCTATGGAGGGCACAGAGGGAGATATATGGTGGAGGAGCAGGGTGACAGCAGCACAGAGTATTTCAGGAGAGCAGTGTGCTGGTCTATGGGGGGTCACAGAGGGAGATATATAGTGGAGGAGCAGGGTGACAGCAGCACAGAGTATTTCAGGAGAGCAGTGTGCTGGTCTATGGGGGGCACAGAGGGAGATATATGGGGGAGGAGCAGGGAGACAGCAGCACAGAGTATTTCAGGAGAGCAGTGTGCTGGTCTATGGGGGGCACAGAGGGAGATATATGGGGGAGGAGCAGGGTGACAGCACCACAGAAATCCAGGAAATATTTCTGCTGATTGATGGCCTGTTCTGATCCAGACTTTGCATGCAAAGACCCCATTCCCCTCCTCAGATCCTGTCCTGGCGATGTGTGAAAGCGAGGCGACAGGCGCAGCCCGGGGTGATGCTGGGAAGCAGGCTGGGGGAAATGTAGCCATATAGTAACGATAAAAATGAGAGCCCTCTCTTCAGCTGCCTCTCCAGCCCTCCCCTGACTGCACCTATTACCCCTGACCCGTGTGCAGGTGCTCAGCCAGAACCACCCTAGAATGGGTCCCCTTTTAGAAGATAATACCGCCATATAGTTCACACATAATGCCGCCATATAGATCATACACAATACCACCATATAGATCACACAAAACCAGCAGGGTGACAGCAGCACAGAGTATTTCAGGAGAGCAGTGTCACATGGGATTGGATTAGATACATGGCTCAGCAGTCAGTATCACACAGGAGAGGATTAGATACACGGCTCAGCAGTCAGTATCACACAGGAGAGGATTAGATACACGCTCAGCAGTCAGTATCACACAGGACAGGATTAGAAACACGGCTCAGCAGTCAGTATCAAACAGGATAGGATTAGATACACAGCTCAGCACAGTATCACACAGGATAGGATTAGATACACAGCTCAGCAGACAGTATCACACAGGAGAGGATTAGAAACATGGCTCAGCAGTCAGTATCAAACAGGATAGGATTAGATACACAGCTCAGCACAGTATCACACAGGATAGGATTAGATACATGGCTCAGCAGTCAGTATCCAACAGGAGAGGATTAGATACACGCTCAGCAGACAGTATCACACAGGATAGGATTAGATACACGGCTCAGCAGTCAGTATCATACAGGATAGGATTAGATACACGGCTCAGCAGTCAGTATCACACAGGATAGGATTAGATACACGGCTCAGCAGTCAGTATCACACAGGAGAGGATTAGATGTCCAGCAGATTGCCACGTGTTTTGAAACAGCAGGGAGCAGCTACTCCTATGTTTTGCAAGAGCAGGGGCTGCAGCTGGTCGGGTGTTTTGGAAAGAGCAGCAGTCTCCTGGAGCTCGTCCTCTATCCCTCTCCTGCTGCTGGTATGGGCAGAGGGAACATCCAAGCCGTTATGCTGGAACAGTGCAGCATCCAGGGCTTGCAATAGAGTGTAAATGGAGCTAAAATAAGATGGCGTCTGGCCACACCTACAGCTGTGAATTGAGCTGCCCACAGGGGCGTGCCCAGTTCACTCCTGATGCTGCTGCAATGATACAGATAGGGTCGGCAGCCGACTGTTATGTCTTATGTCCAGGGACTGTCGTAAAAGAGCATGGAAAGTGCCATTCAGCAGCCAGAAAGGTAAAATGGCAGCCCCCAGTGGCTGCATTAATACAGTAAAAAAAAAAACATACACACCACTGAGTCAAGCTTAGGGGACAATATATTTTATACAATTTTCTTTTTTACATTAAATTATGAAAAAACACGGCACCTTCCCTTTAAATAATAGAGCTAGTTCGGCCACTTTGATGTCACCTTTTTTTTGTAACTTTGGGTTTCATCCTCGATTCTCTTCAGGGCAGGTGGAGCCCTCTACCTGCCCAGGTGTTGACACTGTGGTGGAGAGAATGCACCAGATCTGAGACCAAGTGGTGGATAAGTTGTCTCTCTCCCAGGAAAAGGCCCAGCGGTTTTCCAACCGACATAGGACCATTGGTCCCCAGTTTAAGGTGGGTGATATGGTTTGGTTGTCATCAAAGAATATCTCTATGAAGGTGGCTTCTCCAAAGTTTAAACCTAGATTTATTGGACCTTATAAGATTTTGGAGATTCTTCATCCAGTCTCTTTTCAATTGGCTCTTCCTGCTACATTCAAGATCCATAATGTGTTTCATAAGTCTCTGTTAAAGAGGTTTGTTGAGCCAGTAGTTCCTGTGGTGGCACCTCCTGACCCTGTGTTGGTTGAAGGTAATGTGGAATATGAGGTTGAGAAGATACTGGATTCTCGTCTGGCTAGACGGAGACTTCAGTATTTGGTTAAATGGAAGGGTTATGGCCAGGAGGATAATTCTTGGGACCCTGCATCCGATATTCATACCGAAAGGTTGGTTCATGCTTTTCATTGGACCCATCCTGATCGCCCTGGTGGCGCGGATGAGGGTTCGGAGACCCCTCCTCAAAGGGGAGGTACTGTTATGAGTTCATTTTCTCCTTCACCTCTGATGTCTGAGGAACTCCCTCTGCTGGTGAAAGGAGGTGGTGAAAGTGATCTGGATGGGAAGAACCTGTCATCTGATCAGATAGAAGATGATTGGCCATCCGGAATTTCTGAGTGGATATTAGTCAGCCGACGCCCTGCAGGGTTGCTGGTGATCCTTTCAGCTCTGAGCGCTTGTATCCAGTTCAGTTTCTGTCTTCTAAAAGCTAAGTGTTGCTCTGCTATTTTTCCTTGAGATATTGTCTGCTTACTTAGTGTTTGTTTTCAGCCTGTCCTGGTTGGGACGGGCTGAACTCCATTTTTGTCACTGATCAGGAGATCTTTTTGCTCTGTCTTCAGAATATACCTGAGTGCTGATATAGTGATTTTGAAGTCTAGTGACTTCAGGGCCTTTTCTATCAGACGTGTTGGACATGATTTATTTTGATACGGTTTTTCGCGGATCGCAGCCAGCATCTTTTCTGTCCTGTCCTATCTAGTTAGATGGGCCCCATCGTTTGCTCTGCCTGTCTTTCTGTCTGTGTTTGTGTTTTCATCTGTTTTCATCGACAATACATGTTGGGGGCTGTCTATTGCTTTGGGGTCTGCTCTGGGGCAGTTTAGAATTCCCCTTTCTTTCTTTAGGCTTATATAGTGCTCCGGCTGTTACGAGGGGTCTAGGGCATTGTAGGAAACCCCCACGGCTACTGTTAGTTGTGGTGTACAGGATTAGGGGTCTGCAATCTGCTAGTTACCAACCTCTCTGGTTTTCTGGACTTAGCCTTTGTTTTTGTTTTTTCCTCCTCCGGTGACTCAATCACAACAGTCCAGTTTAAACTCATCTCTCTCCCCCACAAAGCTCTCCACAGTTCTGTACCACCTTATATCTCCTCTCTCATCTCTGTCTATCGCCCTACACGTGCCCTCCATTCTACTAATGACCTAAGACTAACATCCCCCATAATCAGAACCTCGCACCTCCGTCTCCAAGACTTCTCTCGTGATGCGCCAGTTCTCTGGAATGCACTAACCCAGACGATCAGACTGATACCTAGCCCCAGCCTATTCAAGCACCCTCCATGCACACGATAACTGCACTTGATACTTGACTATTGCACTTAAACACATGGGCTGATGACGGGATCAGGCAGCTTTATATAAAAATCCCTATTTATTATAATTTTCAGACCTGAAATAGCAAGCACTTTTCACCTACTGTGTTCCCCCCCCATTTCCTTGTAGAGTGTAAGCTTGCGAGCAGGGACCCCACTCCTAATGTCACTGTTTGAATTGTCTTAACTTGTATTGAATTTATTGTCTGTACTTGTCCCCGCTTAATTGTAAAGTGCTGCGGAATATGTTGGCGCTATATAAATAAAAATTATTATTATTATTATTATTAATAACTTAGCTGTAAAGAAAATAGGCAGAAAACCACTTTTCACCCATTACAAGGATATGGAGGCTGTCTTCTCAGCTATCACACTGCCTTGAAGCTAGGACTCATCCAGATTATTCATACTATAACTGACCCGGTGGATCTGGATATACAGGCCATGGTGAACAGCTTTCCCTCTTTATTTAGTGGTTTGGGAAAACTAAAGAACTCTCAAGTGCATCTTCATGTAGATGACAGTGTTCGTCCAGTAGCCCAGGCTCACAGGCACATTCCATTTCACCTGAGAAAGAAGGTAGCAAAGGAACTCCAATTGTTCATGGATGAGGACGTTATTGAAGCTGTTACTGGTCTCACTCCGTGGGTCTCTCCACTTGTGGTAGTTCAAAATCCAACACTCCGGGGCAGGTGAGACTGTGTGTTGACATGCGCCTGCCCAACACCGCTATTCAGAGAGAAAGACATATCTCACTTACAATTGATGACATCATTCATTTATTAAATGGAGTAACCGTTTTTTCAAAGCTTGACCTCAATAGGGGCTATCATCAATTAGAATTGAGTCCTTAATCCAGATACTTGACAACATTTTCCACCCATGTGGGTCTCAGAAAATACAAAAGATTGACATTTGGGGTCTGCTCAACAGCGGAAATTTTTCAAGACGCGATAAGGAGCGTCATTCAACACATTCCGAATGCCTTTAATTATAGTGATGACATACTGGTTTCTGGGAAAACTCAAGCTGAACACAATCGTGCTCTATATGCCATCTTCGAATGCCTGCTCTCTGCTGGACTTACTTTAAACAAAGAGAAATGTGAATTTGTTAAAAGTTCATTGGAGTTCTATGGTCAGATCTTCTCAGCGGAAGGAGTACGACCTGATCCCAAGAAAGTGGAGTCCATCAGAGCAGCCTCAATTCCACAGAATGCCAGTGAAGTGCGCTCTTTTCTTGGAATGGCCAGCTACTGTGCTAGATACAGTCCAAATTTTTCAACAATCAGCACTCCGCTAAGAGAACTTACAAAGCAAAATTGTGTCTTTGAATGGTCCCAGGACTGTCAGGTCTCTTTTGACACAATTAAAAATGAACTCTGCTCAACAACACCCATGGCCTATTTTGATCCAGCTCTTCAAAATGAACTGATTCTGGATGCCAGTCCTGTGGGACTGGGTACTATTTTAGCGCAATAGAAGGATGACAATCAAAGTCCCCACATCATTTCTTATGCACGCAAAAGCTTAACAAGTACTGAAAGAAAACATTCACAACCTGAAAAGGAAACCTTGGCAGTTGTCTGAGGATGTGAATACTTTCACTTATTTCTCTATGGAGCTCCCTTCACCATTGTCACGGATCATCAAGCTCTCCTTACAATTTTTGGAAATCCCCGAGCTAAAATGCCTGCACGGATCGAGCGATGGGGTCTACGTCTACAGGACTACAATTACAAAATTGTTCACAAACCTGGAAAATATAGCAATCCGGCTGATTATCTCTCAAGACATCCTGTGAATGATGATATACCTGGGCATTCCTCCATGGAAGAATACATACAATTTGTTGCAGCTCACGCCGTGCCAAAAGCACTTTCTGTTGATCAGTTTGAGAATACAACAACAAGTGACAAGACACTCTGTGCCTTAATACAAATCATCCAAAATCGAAGGTGGCATGAAATTCAAAAGGAAAAATTTCCTGTTTCTGGGATTGATCTGAAGGAATTAAAACTATTTTCAAATGTACGTGAGGAATTGTCAGTCACTGAAGAGCATCTCATCCTTCGAGGTACCAAACTGGTTGTACCTAAGGCCTTGCACAACTTAGTCATACAGATAGCACACGAAGGTCATCTAGGAATTGTTTGTACAAAAAAGTTACTCAGAAAAAGTGTGGTTCCCAAATATGGATGAATTGGTGGAAGAGAAGATTAGACATTGCTCCACTTGTCAATTAATTAGGCCATCATCAAAGTTAGAGCCACTACAAATGTCTCCATTACCCACTGCTCTCTGGGAGGAAGTGGCCGCTGACATATATGGACCATTACCAAATGGCCAATACATTCTAGTAACAATTGAAGAATATTCTAGATACCCTGTTATTTCATTCATCTCTTCAATGTCTGCTAATAGAACTGGACGACATATTCTCTGCTTATGGCATTCCAAGATTAAAACAGACAATGGACCTCCATTCAATGGACATATATTTACACAGTTTTCTGAATACTTAGGGTTCAGCCACAGGAAAATCACACCTTGCTGGCCGCAAGCCAATGGAATTGTAGAACGTTTCATGCGCACTAAGGGAAAATTAAACAAGGCAGCCAGTCTGGAGCACACCCCACTGATACAGTCACTATACATGTTCTTGCGCAATTACCACAATACGGCACATTCCAAAACTAATGCTGCTCCATCGCATCTAATGTTCAGCCGAACTCTTCATATATGGATCCCTGAGGTGACCAGCCATCCCCTACCAAGTGACTCTTCAGTGCGATCAACAGATTTCTCTAACAAGCAAGCCATGAAGCATTATGCAGACAGAAGGCGAAGGGCACAGCCAAGTGCCATCAAAAGAGGTCATGTCGTTGTTGTGCGTCAAAGATCAACCAACAAAACCTCAGCTGTATATAGTCCAGCAAGATATAATGTTACTGAGAGAAGGGGCAACATGGTCAAGGCTGAGCGAGATGGACACTCTATAACCCGAAATTCCTCACATTTTAAAATCATACCGCCGAACAATGGTAATGAACTCCCACCGGTGGAAGATTTGGTACCCGACGGTGGAGAGGGCCAACAGGGGGTAGTTTATCCGACAGCAATGGACTCCCCCAATGAACCCAGACATTAACCTACATGGGAAAGAAGGGCTCCATCGAGACTTATTGAAGAGATGTAATTAAAATGCCTGATTTGGAATTGAACAAATAAGACAATACAGACATATGTCTTTTCTTGGATGTTTCTTTTTTTTGTTTTGTTTTTTTCTTTCTTCTTTTCGTGTTGATGCCTTGTTTTTGAGGTTGGTAATATGTAAAAAAAAAAAAAAAGAAAGAAAGAGGGATGATGTAATGTATAATAATTTGACCTGTCTCTTTAAGAAAGGAAATCTTGTGACTGAGAGGTTAGAGACAGGAAGTGGGTTGAGGGAGTTTTAGTTTCAGTTTAGCCTAATGAGAAAAATGTAATGCTGTGCGCTCGAGGAAGAAGGAGAAGAATAAAGTACAGTTAAAGTGTTCTCTCTTGAGTTCCTTATACCGTGTGGACATTACAATCACCAAACAAATGAAAATATTATACAAAGATAACACAAGTAATCACAAAATGCAGTCTTGTACGTAAATGAAGGTCTCTATTATTAAGGGAAAAAGAAATCCAAACCTACAGGGCCCTGTGTAAAAAAGTGATTTCCGCCTAAACCAAATAACTAGAGATGAGCGACTTTGCCTTTTTTCGGGTCGAGTCGGGTTTTATGAAACCCGACTTTCGCAAAAGTCGGGTCGAACAAAATCGGCCGACTATAGGGAAAAGTCGGAGGCCGACTGAAACACAAAACCCAAAGCAAGTCAATGGGGAAGCAAGGTCGGCAGGGAGTGGAAGACAGTAAACACACCTACAGTGCCCATTTCAATGCCAAAAACATCAATTCTTATAACTGAAGCTTGTCAACCTTAATTTACTTCCTAATAATAGTTGCGCTTTGAAAACTGGGGGTTATTTGGCTAAAGTTGTCGGGGGGGGTTGGGCTGGCTCCAGGTTTTCGTGTGCCCTAGGCCAAAGAGTGTCAGTGCACCCCTTTAACACATACCACAACTCATGATGCTCCGATACGCCACAGAAATATAGGTATAGTACAATGACACATACTTCACAGCTTGCATGACATGACTGATCTATTTTAAATTGTACAATAGCTCAAAAACAGGACAGTATATTACTCCATTCAGTGTTATGGCCACCACATTGTGCGCCATACAGAATAATGAGCCCCATATATTTCTCCATACCAAATAATTAGTCACATATAATGTTACATACAGTATCTGATGAGCTCCACATAATGCTCCATATATAATGGGCCCCACTTGTAATGCTCCAGTGTATAATGTGCCCCTTAGATGCTGCTCCAGTGTCTGATCTTCCCCATTTACAATGCTCAAGTACATGATGGGCCTCATGGATGATGCTCCAGTGTATGATGGGCTCCAATAATGCTCCATATATATTGGGCCCCATTTGTAATGCTCCAGTGTAAAATGTGCCCCTTAGATGCTGCTCCAGTGTCTGATCTTCCCCATTTACATTGCTCCAGTACATAATGGGCCTCATGGATGATGCTCCAGTGTATGATGGGCTCCAATAATGCTCCATATATAATGGGCCCAACTTGTAATGCTCCAGTGTATAATGTGCCCCTTAGATGCTGCTCCAGTGTCTGATCTGTCCCATTTACATTGCTCCAGTCCATGATGGGCCTCATGGATGATGCTCCAGTGTATGATGGTCTCCAATAATGCTCCATATAATGGGAGCCATTTGTAATGCTCCAGTGTATAATGGGCCCCTTAGATGCTGCTCCAGTGTCTGATCTTCCCCATTTACATTGCTCCAGTACATGATGGGCCTCATGTATGAAGCTCCAGTGTATGATGGGCTCCAATAATGCTCCATAGATAATGGGCCCCATTTGTAATGCTCCAGTGTGTAATGTGCCGCTTAGATGCTGCTCCAGTGTCTGATCTGCCCCATTTACATTTCTCCAGTATATGATGGACCCTATTTTTAATTAACCCAGGCATGGTATGTGAAAAAAGCTCCATGGAGTAATCTGATGTGTGTGCTTCCACATCCTTCACTTTTGGTGTGGGTGAAGGACACAAGGAAAGGGGTTGCTCCTGACCAGAAGCCTGCAGTTACGACTCAGTGTTTGCATTTTTTACAACTTCAGAAGAGGAGGCGATAGAGCTGGAGGCTGTTAAAGCAATGTAAGCCACAAACAGTTCCTGATACTCCGGCTTTAAAAGCAGTCTACCTACTCCCAGAAAAGGGAGCCTTTCAGGCCTTCCAGAGCTACACCATGACGCTGGCTCAACACCTCCTGCCTTAGCTGCTATTGTGTTTTTGGCACTACCAGCAGATGCACCACCACCATCATTACCAGGTGGCCCTCCACGCCCACTTCCGTGTCCTCTTCCACCATACTTCCTCATGTTTTTGAAAATGGACCCAAAATACCAGCAGATATATGGTACTGTATCAGAGGGGTACAGCTCTATACAGTCTATGGATAACAGTAAATCTCCATATATATTTCATGAGGCATATACAGATGCTCACAGGCTCAGTATGGATTACCCAATAAAATAACAAGTTGAAAAAGGGTACAGTATCACCAGATACAAGGTATATATAGTATAGTGTAAACATTCTGATTCTCTGTATAAATTTCAGGAGGCAGACACAAACGCTCTCAGGCCCAGTATGGATTACACAAGAAAATGAAAAGCTGTAAATGGGTAATGTAACACAAGCGTACAGCTGTATACAGTGTTGGGGTAATCTTAAAGTTCCAAATATATTGCCGGAGTAACAGACAGACGTTTACAGGCTCATTATGGATTACCCCAGAATCTAAATAACTGAAAAGGTTACTGTATCAGAAGCGTTCTGCTGTATACAGTGTTGGCCAAATTGAAAATATCGGTATATATTTCAGTAGTCACCCTCAGACGCTCACTCAGTTTGGTTTTGACTAGTGTTGAGCATTCCGATACTGCAAATATCGGGTATCGGCCGATATTCGCTGTATCGGAATTCCGATACCGAGTACCGATATTTTTTCAATATCGGATATCGGAATCGGAACTTTCCATAATGCAAAGAGCCACTGCTGTGGCTCTGATTGGCTGCCGAAATGACGTCATCATGATGCGCGGTCAGTTCGGGCCTTCTGGGGGGGGTCTATGCCGACTGCCCGGTGTTCTGTACCGGCCTGCCGGGGGTCTGTGCCGACTGCGCGGGGGTCTGTGCGGACTGCCGGGGGTCCATACCGGCCTCCCGATGGTCTGTGTCGACTGCCCGGGGGTCTGTACCGGCCTTCCAGGGTGCTGTGCCGGCCTGCCGGTGGTCTGGCCGACTGCCCGGGGGTTTGTGTGGACTGCCGTGGGTCTGTACCAGGCTGCCGGGGGGCTGTGCCGGCCTGCCGGTGGTCTGTACCGACTGTCCGGGGGTCTGAGCGGCCTGCCGGGGGTTTGCACCGGCCTGCCGGTGGTCTGTACCGGCCTGCCGGGGGGCTGTGCCGACTTTCCGGGGGTCTGTGCAGGCTGCGGGGGTCTGTGCAGGATCGTCCGATGGGACTACAAGTCCCATCAGGCGATGCCTGCTACCATGACGGTGATTGACACATTAGCCAATGATGGGACAGTAGTAGTCCCATCATCCGGCCTATGTGTTGAATGTAAAAAAAAAAATACATACTACATACATACTACATGATACATACATACTACATACATGCTACATACATACTACATGCTACATACATGCTACATACATACTACATACATGCTACATACATGTAACATACATACATACTGCATATATACCACATGCATGCAACATGCATACTACATATATACCACATATATACCACATGCATGCAACATGCATACTACATATATACCACATATATACTACATGCATGCATCATGCATACTACATATATACCACATATACCCGGGGTCTGTGCCAACTGCCCGGGGGTCTGTGCCGGCCTGCCGGTGGTCTGTACCGACTGTCCGGGGGTCTGTGCAGGCTGCGGGGGTCTGTACCGGCCTGCCGGGGGGCTGTGCCGGCCTGCCGGTGGCCTGTACCGACTGTCCGGGGGTCTGAGTGGACTGCCGGGGGTCTGTACCGGCCTGCCGGGGGGCTGTACTGACTGTCCAGGGGTCTGAGCGAACTGCCAGGGGTCTGAACCGGCCTGCCGGGGGCTGTGCCGACTGTCCGGGGGTCTGTGCCGACTGCCCGGGGGTCTGTGCGGACTGCCGGGGGTCTGTACCGGCCTGCCGGGGGGCTGTGCTGGCCTGCCGAGGGGCTGTGCCAACTGTCCGGGGGTCTGTGCAGGCTGCGAGGGTCTGTGCAGGCATCGTCCGATGGGACTACAAGTCCCATCGGGCGATGCCTGCTACCATGACGGTGATTGACACATTAGCCAATGATGGGACAGTAGTAGTCCCATCATCCGGCCTATGTGTTGAATGTAAGAAAAAAAAAAATACATACTACATACATACTTCATGCTACATACATACTACATACATGCTACATACATGCAACATATATACTACATGCATGCAACATACATACTGCATATATACCACATGCATGCAACATGCATACTACATATATACCACATATATACTACATGCATGCAACATGCATACTACATATATACCACATATACCGGGGGGGCTGTGCGGACTGTCCGGGGGTCTGTGCCGACTGCCCGGGGGTCTGTGCCGACTGCCCGGGGGTCTGTACCGTGCTTCCGGGGGGCTGTACCGACTGTCCGGGGGTCTGTGCAGGCTGCGGGGGTCTGTACCGGCCTGCCGGGGGGCTGTGCCGGCCTGCCGGTGTTCTGTACTGACTGTCCGGGGGTCTGAGCGGACTGCCGTGGGTCTGTCCCCTACAAGTCCCATCGGGCGATGCCTGCTACCATGATGGTGATTGACACATTAGCCAATGATGGGACAGTAGTAGTCCCATCATCTGGCCTATGTGTTGAATGTAAAAAAAAATACATATTACATACATACTACATACTACATACATACTACATGTATACCACATGCATGCAACATGCATACTACATATATACTACATGCATACTACATGCATACTACATACAAATATACTACATACAGTGGGGAAAAAAAGTATTTAGTCAGTCAGCAATAGTGCAAGTTCCACCACTTAAAAAGATGAGAGGCGTCTGTAATTTACATCATAGGTAGACCTCAACTATGGGAGACAAACTGAGAAAAAAAAAATCCAGAAAATCACATTGTCTGTTTTTGTTTCATTTTATTTGCATATTATGGTGGAAAATAAGTATTTGGTCAGAAACAAGCAATCAAGATTTCTGGCTCTCACAGACCTGTAACTTCTTCTTTAAGAGTCTCCTCTTTCCTCCACTCATTACCTGTAGTAATGGCACCTGTTTAAACTTGTTATCAGTATAAAAAGACACCTGTGCACACCCTCAAACAGTCTGACTCCAAACTCCACTATGGTGAAGACCAAAGAGCTGTCAAAGGACACCAGAAACAAAATTGTAGCCCTGCACCAGGCTGGGAAGACTGAATCTGCAATAGCCAACCAGCTTGGAGTGAAGAAATCAACTGTGGGAGCAATAATTAGAAAATGGAAGACATACAAGACCACTGATAATCTCCCTCGATCTGGTGCTCCACGCAAAATCCCACCCCGTGGGGTCAGAATGATCACAAGAACGGTGAGCAAAAATCCCAGAACCACGCGGGGGGACCTAGTGAATGAACTGCAGAGAGCTGGGACCAATGTAACAAGGCCTACCATAAGTAACACACTACGCCACCATGGACTCAGATCCTGCAGTGCCAGACGTGTCCCACTGCTTAAGCCTGTACATGTCCGGGCCCGTCTGAAGTTTGCTAGAGAGCATTTGGATGATCCAGAGGAGTTTTGGGAGAATGTCCTATGGTCTGATAAAACCAAACTGGAACTGTTTGGTAGAAACACAACTTGTCGTGTTTGGAGGAAAAAGAATACTGAGTTGCATCCATCAAACACCATACCTACTGTAAAGCATGGTGGTGGAAACATCATGCTTTGGGGCTGTTTCTCTGCAAAGGGGCCAGGACGACTGATCCGGGTACATGAAAGAATGAATGGGGCCATGTATCGTGAGATTTTGAGTGCAAACCTCCTTCCATCAGCAAGGGCATTGCAGATGAAACGTGGCTGGGTCTTTCAACATGACAATGATCCAAAGCACACCGCCAGGGCAACGAAGGAGTGGCTTCGTAAGAAGAATTTCAAGGTCCTGGAGTGGCCTAGCCAGTCTCCAGATCTCAACCCTATAGAAAACCTTTGGAGGGAGTTGAAAGTCTGTGTTGCCAAGCGAAAAGCCAAAAACATCACTGCTCTAGAGGAGATCTGCATGGAGGAATGGGCCAACATACCAACAACAGTGTGTGGCAACCTTGTGAAGACTTACAGAAAACGTTTGACCTCTGTCATTGCCAACAAAGGATATATCACAAAGTATTGAGATGAAATTTTGTTTCTGACCAAATACTTATTTTCCACCATAATATGCAAATAAAATGAAAAAAAAACAGACAATGTGATTTTCTGGATTTTTTTTTCTCAGTTTGTCTCCCATAGTTGTGGTCTACCTATGATGTAAATTACAGACACCTCTCATCTTTTTAAGTGGTGGAACTTGCACTATTGCTGACTGACTAAATACTTTTTTTCCCCACTGTATATACTACATGCTACATAAATACTACATATATACCACATGCAAACTACATATATACCACATATATACTACATGCATGCAACATACATACTACATATATACCACATGCATGCAACATACATATATATTACATGCATGCAACATACATACTACATATATACTACATGCATGTAACATACATACAACATATATACTACATGCATGCAACATACATATATACTACATGCAACTTGCATACTACATATATACTACATGCATGCAACATACATACATACAAGATATATACTACATGCATGCAACATACATACATACAAGATATATACTACATGCATGCAACATGCATACTACATATATACCACATATATAATGCATGCAACATACATACAAGTGCCTACAAGTAGTATTCAACCCCCTGCAGATTTAGCAGGTTTGATAAGATGCAAATAAGTTAGAGCCTTCAAACTTCACACAAGAGCAGGATTTATTAACAGATGCATAAATCTTACAAACCAAAAAGTTATGTTGCTCAGTTAAATTTTAATAAATTTTAAACATAAAAGTGTGGGTCAATTATTATTCAACCCCAAGGTTTAATATTTTGTGGAATAACCCTTGTTTGCAATTACAGCTAATAATCGTTTTTTATAAGACCTGATCAGGCCGGCACAGGTCTCTGGAGTTATCTTGGCCCACTCCTCCATGCAGATCTTCTCCAAGTTATCTAGGTTCTTTGGGTGTCTCATGTGGACTTTAATCTTGCGCTCCTTCCACAAGTTTTCAATTGGGTTAAGGTCAGGAGACTGACTAGGCCACTCCAACACCTTGATTTTTTCCCTCTTGAACCAGGCCTTGGTTTTCTTGGCTGTGTGCTTTGGGTCATTGTCTTGTTGAAAGATGAAATGACGACCCATCTTAAGATCCTTGATGGAGGAGCGGAGGTTCTTGGCCAAAATCTCCAGGTAGGCCTTGCTATCCATCTTCCCATGGATGCGGACCAGATGGCTAGGTCCCTTGGCTGAGAAACAGCCCCACAGCATGATGCTGCCACCACCATGCTTGACTGTAGGGATGGTATTCTTGGGGTTGTATGCAGTGCCATCCAGTCTCCAAACGTCACGTGTGTGGTTGGCACCAAAGATCTCGATCTTGGTCTCATCAGACCAGAGAACCTTGAACCAGTCTGTCTCAGAGTCCTCCAAGTGATCATGAGCAAACTGTAGACGAGCCTTGACATGACGCTTTGAAAGTAGAGGTACCTTACGGGCTTGTCTGGAACGGAGACCATTGCGGTGGAGTACGTTACTTATGGTATTGACTGAAACCAATGTCCCCACTGCCATGAGATCTTCCCGGAGCTCCTTCCTTGTTGTCCTTGGGTTAGCCTTGACTCTTCGGACAAGCCTGGCCTCGGCACGGGAGGAAACTTTCAAAGGCTGTCCAGGCCGTGGAAGGCTAACAGTAGTTCCATAAGCCTTCCACTTCCGGATGATGCTCCCAACAGTGGAAACAGGTAGGACCAACTCCTTGGAAAGGGTTTTGTACCCCTTGCCAGCCTTGTGACCCTCCACGATCTTGTCTCTGATGGCCTTGGAATGCTCCTTTGTCTTTCCCATGCTGACCATGTATGAGTGCTGTTCACAAGTTTGGGGAGGGTCTTAAATAGTCAGAAAAGGCTGGAAAAAGAGATAATTAATCCAAACATGTGAAGCTCATTGTTCTTTATGCCTGAAATACTTCTTAACACTTTAGGGGAACCAAACAGAATTCTGGTGGTTTGAGGGGTTGAATAATAAATGACCCTCTGAATAAACTTTTCACAATTTAAAAAAAAAATTAAACAAAGAAATAACATTCTTTTTTGCTGCAGTGCATTTCACACTTCCAGGCTGATCTACAGTCCAAATGTCACAATGCCAAGTTAATTCCGAATGTGTAAACCTGCTAAATCTGCAGGGGGTTGAATACTACTTGTAGGCACTATATATACTACATGCATGCAACAAACATACATACGAGATATATACTACATGCATGCAACATACATACATACAAGATATATACTACATGCATGCAACATGCATACTACATATATACCACATATATAATGCATGCAACATACATATATACTACATGCAACATGCATACTACATATATACCACATGCATGCAACGGTTCCATGACAATTGTGTACAAGATAATTGTGTACGGACAATTGTGTACAGAAAATTGTGTACAGGCCAATTGTGTCCAAGGACAATTGTGTACAAGGACAATTGTGTACAGGGCAATCGCCTAGTACACAATTGCCTTGTACACAATTGTCATTGTACACAATTGGCCTGTACACAATTTTCTGTACACAATTGTCCGTACACAATTATCTTGTACACAATTGTCCTGTCACCGCATGCAACATGCATACTATATATATATACCACATATATACTACGTGCAACATACATACTACATACATACTACATATATACCACATGCATGCAACATGCATACTACATATATACTACATATATACTACATGCATACTACATACAGTGGGGCAAAAAAGTATTTAGTCAGTCAGCAATAGTGCAAGTTCCACCACTTAAAAAGATGAGAGGTGTCTGTAATTTACATCATAGGTAGACCTCAACTATGGGAGACAAACTGAGAAAAAGAAATCCAGAAAATCACTTTGTCTGTTTGTTTTTTTCATTTTATTTGCATATTATGGTGGAAAATAAGTATTTGGTCAGAAACAAAATTTCATCTCAATACTTTGTGATATATCCTTTGTTGGCAATGACAGAGGTCAAACGTTTTCTGTAAGTCTTCACAAGGTTGCCACACACTGTTGTTGGTATGTTGGCCCATTCCTCCATGCAGATCTCCTCTAGAGCAGTGATGTTTTTGGCTTTTCGCTTGGCAACACGGACTTTCAACTCCCTCCAAAGGTTTTCTATAGGGTTGAGATCTGGAGACTGGCTAGGCCACTCCAGGACCTTGAAATGCTTCTTACGAAGCCACTCCTTCGTTGCCCTGGCAGTGTGCTTTGGATCATTGTCATGTTGAAAGACCCAGCCACGTTTCATCTGCAATGCCCTTGCTGATGGAAGGAGGTTTGCACTCAAAATCTCACGATACATGGCCCCATTCATTCTTTCATGTACCCGGATCAGTCGTCCTGGCGCCTTTGCAGAGAAACAGCCCCAAAGCATGATGTTTCCACCACCATGCATTACAGTAGGTATGGTGTTTGATGGATGCAACTCAGTATTCTTTTTCCTCCAAACACGACAAGTTGTGTTTCTACCAAACAGTTCCAGTTTGGTTTCATCAGACCATAGGACATTCTCCCAAAACTCCTCTGGATCATCCAAATGCTCTCTAGCAAACTTCAGATGGGCCCGGACATGTACAGGCTTAAGCAGTGGGACACGTCTGGCACTGCAGGATCTGAGTCCATGGTGGCGTAGTGTGTTACTTATGGTAGGCCTTGTTACATTGGTCCCAGCTCTCTGCAGTTCATTCACTAGGTCCCCCCGCGTGGTTCTGGGATTTTTGCTCACCGTTCTTGTGATCATTCTGACCCCACGGGGTGGGATTTTGCGTGGAGCTCCAGATCGAGGGAGATTATCAGTGGTCTTGTATGTCTTCCATTTTCTAATTATTGCTCCCACAGTTGATTTCTTCACTCCAAGCTGGTTGGCTATTGCAGATTCAGTCTTCCCAGCCTGGTGCAGGGCTACAATTTTGTTTCTGGTGTCCTTTGACAGCTCTTTGGTCTTCACCATAGTGGAGTTTGGAGTCAGACTGTTTGAGGGTGTGCACAGGTGTCTTTTTATACTGATAACAAGTTTAAACAGGTGCCATTACTACAGGTAATGAGTGGAGGAAAGAGGAGACTCTTAAAGAAGAAGTTACAGGTCATATGTGCTCTTAATCAAGGGGGCTTATCAGCATTTCTATGGGGACTTGTATGCTATGCACACTCTGTGTCATTCCTTGTACCCATGTCTGTGATATGACTATGTGGGTATATACTACTTTATGCTACCTGGCATTCTAATTGCCTAAAACAGCGCATTTACAATCATTGAACATTCTGGCCTATTCTTTTTGCACGTTTACTTAATGTTACAGCTGTGACAGCAGACTTACATTTTGCACTATTAGCACTTTTTTAGGTCTGGGTTGTCCAAATTATAGCAGTGTTATATTATAATAGTATATGTGTCTATGCAGTGTCATAGCGGTGACAGGGGGTGAATACATATATCATTACCTCTCCTTTAGGACATGAATTTTTGTCCAAAGTATTATAGTAATGTCGTGCACTTAACTTGGCCATATTAATGTATTAGCTGCTAAGAGCTCTTTTTGGCCATTTGGGTCATATATATTGGGTGGTGGCCATATCACTGCCATGGATGCCTATAGCTCTCTTTCTTGATAGTAATATTACTATAGCATTTTACAATCCAGTCGCCTAAGAACGCACATACGTTATATACTTCTTATACCTCTTATTGATACACTTGGTTATGATATCTTCGACATCGGATTATTAGGTATATCATTTTTTGTGTATCTGTACACGTTTAGCACATTTGTACCAGTGATATCCACCGATATATCCATCTCTTTTTATGTCTATTTTTTATGTCTATCTTTGTTATACGTTATTCAATAAAGTAAATTACATTTTATGGCATTATGCTTCCTTGATCTTTTTGGTATATACAGTAGTTGGGGAGTGCCATGTATTTTCAGGCCCGAATTGTGGATATTTCTATGTTATATGTACTGCATGTCTATATGTATGTATTGTATGTAGTATATATGTATGTTGCATGCATGTAGTATATATGTAGTATGCATGTTGCATGCATGTGGTATATATGTAGTATGTTGCATGCATGTAGTATATATGTATGTTGCATGCATGTAGTATGCATGTGGTATATATGTAGTATGTATGTAGTATGTATGTTGCATGTAGTATATATGTATTATATATATGTTGCATGCATGTAGTATATATGTGGTATACATATAGTATGCATGTTGCATGCATGTGGTATATATGTAGTATGTATGTTGCATGCATGTAGTATGCATGTCGCATGTAGTATATATGTATGTTGCATGCATGTGGTATATATGTAGTATGTATGTAGTATGTATGTTGCATGTAGTATATATGTATTATATATATGTTGCATGCATGTAGTATATATGTGGTATACATATAGTATGCATGTTGCATGCATGTGGTATATATGTAGTATGTATGTTGCATGCATGTAGTATATATGTGGTATATATGTAGTATGCATGTTGCATGCATGTAGTATATATGTTGTACGTATGTTGAATGCATGTAGTATATGTGGTATATATGTAGTATGTATGTTGCAAGCATGTAGTATATATGTAGTATATATGTATGTTGCATGCATGTAGTATATATGTAGTATGCATGTTGCATGTAGTATATATGTATGTTGCATGCATGTAGTATATATGTGGTATATATGTAGCATGCATGTTGCATGCGTTTAGTATATATGTTGTATATATGTATGTTGCATGCATGTGGTATACATGTAGTATGCATGTAGTATATATGTGGTATATGTAGTTTGCATGTTGCATGCATGTGGTATATATGTAGTATGTATGTATGTATGTATGTTGCATGCATGTAGTATATATGTGGTATATGTAGTTTGCATGTTGCATGCATGTGGTATATATGTAGTATGCATGTCACATGTAGTATATATGTGGTATATGTAGTTTGCATGTTGCATGCATGTGGTATATATGTAGTATGTATGTATGTATGTTGCATGCATGTAGTATGCATGTTGCATGTAGTATATATGTATGTTGCATGCATGTAGTATATATGTGGTATATATGTAGTATGCATGTTGCATGCATGTAGTATATATGTAGTATGTATTTTTTTTTTTTTAACATTCAACACATAGGCCGGATGATGGGACTACTACTGTCCCATCATTGGCTAATGTGTCAAATCACCGTCATGGTAGCAGTCATCGCCCGATGGGACTTGTAGTCCCATCGGACGATGCCTGCACAGACCCACGCAGCCTGCACAGACCCCCTGACAGTCGGCACAGCCCCCCGGCAGGCCAGCACAGACCCCCGGCAGGCCGGTACAGACCCCCGGCAGTCCGCACAGACCCCCGGGCAGTCGGCACAGACCCCCGGACAGTCGGCACAGCCCCCCGGCAGGCCGGTTCAGACCCCTGGCTGTTCGCTCAGACCCCCGGACAGTCAGTACAGCCCCCCGGCAGGCCGGTACAGACCCCCGGCAGTCCACTCAGACCCCCGGACAGTCGGTACAGGCTACTACTGTCCCATCATTGGCTAATGTGTCAATCACCGTCATGGTAGCAGTCATCGCCCGATGGGACTTGTAGTCCCATCAGACGATGCCTGCACAGACCCCCGCAGCCTGCACAGACCCCCGGACAGTCGGCACAGCCCCCCGGCAGGCCCGCACAGCCCCCCCGGCAGGCCGGTACAGACCCCCGGCAGGCCGCACAGACCCCCGGGCAGTCGGCACAGGCCCCCAGCAGTCCGCTCAGACCCCCGGACAGTCGGTACAGACCAACGGCAGGCCGGCACAGCCCCCCGGCAGTCCGCACAGACCCCCGGGCAGTCAGCACAGCCCCCCGGCAGGCTGGTACAGACCCCCGGTAGTCCGCACAGACCCCCGGGCAGTCGGCACAGCCCCCCGGCAGGCTGGTACAGACCCCCGGCAGTCCGCTCAGACCCCCGAACAGTCGGTACAGACCACCGGCAGGCCGGCACAGCCCCCCGCAGCCTGCACAGACCCTCGGACAGTCGGTACAGACCACTGGCAGGCCGGCACAGCCCTCCGGCAGGTCGGTACAGACCCCCAGGCAGTCGGCACAGACCCCCGGACAGTCTGCACAGTGGTATATATGTAGTATGCATGCATGTAGTATATATGTAGTATGCATGTTGCATGCATGTGGTATATATGCAGTATGTATGTATGTTGCATGCATGTAGTATATACAGTCATATGTTAACGTTTGGGCACCCCTATTAATGTTAACCTTTTTTCTTTATAACAATTTTGTTTTTTGCAAAAGCTATTTCAGTTTCATATATCTAATAACTGATGGACTCAGTTATATTTCTGGATTCAAATGAGGTTTATTGTACTAACAGAAAATGTGCAATCTGCATTGAAACAAAATTTGACCGGTGCAAAAGTATGGGCACCCTTATCATTTTCTTGATTTGAACACTCCTAACTACTTTTTACTGACTTCCTGAAGCACTAAATTGGTTTTGTAACCTCATTGAGCTTTGAACTTCATAGCCAGGTGTATCAAATCATGAGAAAAGGTATTTAAGGTGGCCACTTGCAAGTAGTTTTCCTATTTGATTCTCCTATGAAGAGTGGCATCATGGGCTCCTCAAAACAACTCTCAAATGATCTGAAAACAAAGATTATTCAACATAGCTTTTCAGGGGAAGGATACAAAAAGTTGTCTCAGAGATTTAACCTGTCAGTTTCCACTGTGAGGAACATAGTAAGGAAATGGAAGAACACAGGTACAGTTCTTGTAAAGCCCAGAAGTGGCAGGCCAAGAAAAATATCAGAAAGGCAGAGAAGAAGAATGGTGAGAACAGTCAAGGACAATCCACAGACCACCTCCAAAGACCTGCAGCATCATCTTGCTGCAGATGGTGTCACTGTGCATCGGTCAACAATACAGCGCACTTTGCACAAGGAGAAGCTGTATGGGAGAGTGATGCGAAAGAAGCCGTTTCTGCAAGCACGCCACAAACAGAGTCGCCTGAGGTCTGCAAAAGCACATTTGGACAAGCCAGTTACATTTTTGAAGAAGGTCCTGTGGACTGATGAAACAAAGATTGAGTTGTTTGGTCATGCAAAAAGGCGTTATGCATGGAGGCGAAAAAACACAGCATTCCAAGAAAAACACTTGCTACCCACAGTAAAATTTGGTGGAGGTTCCATCATGCTTTGGGGCTGTGTGGCCAATGCCGGCACCGGGAATCTTGTTAAAGTTGAGGGTCGCATGGATTCAACTCAGTATCAGCAGATTCTTGACAATAATGTGCAAGAATCAGTAACGAAGTTGAAGTTACGCAGGGGATGGATATTTCAGCAAGACAATGATCCAAAACACCGCTCCAAATCTACTCAGGCATTCATGCAGAGGAACAATTACAATGTTCTGGAATGGCCATCCCAGTCCCCAGACCTGAATATCATTGAACATCTGTGGGATGATTTGAAGCGGGCTGTCAATGCTCGGCGACCATCAAACTTACCTGAACTGGAATTGTTTTGTAAACAGGAATGGTCACAAATACCTTCATCCAGGATCCAGGAACTCATTAATAGCTACAGGAAGTGACTAGAGGCTGTTATTTTTGCAAAAGGAGGATCTACCAAATATTAATGTCACTTTTATGTTGAGGTGCCCATACTTTTGCACCGGTCAAATTTTGTTTAAATTCAGATTGCACATTTTCTGTTAGTACAATAAACCTCATTTGAATCCAGAAATATAACTGAGTCCATCAGGTATTAGATATATGAAACTGAAATAGCTGTTGCAGAAACCAAAATTGTTAGAAAGAAAAAAGTTTAACATTAATAGGGGTGCCCAAACTTTAACATATGTCTGTATGTTGCATGTATGTAGCATGTATGTAGTATGTATGTAGCATGTAATATGTATGTAGTATGTATTTTTTTTTTTTTTTTTACATTCAACACATAGGCCGGATGATGGGACTACTACTGTCCCATCATTGGCTAATGTGTCAATCACCATCATGGTAGCAGGCATCGCCCGATGGGACTTGTAGTCCCATCGGACGATGCCTGCACAGACCCTCGCAGCCTGCACAGCCCCCCGGCAGGCCGGCACAGCTCCCCGGCAGGCCAGCACAGCCCCCCGGCAGGCCAGTACAGACCCCCGGCAGGCCGCACAGACCCCCGGGCAGTCGGCACAGACCCACAGACAGTCGGCACAGCCCCCCGGCAAGCCGGCACAGCCCCCCGGCAGGCCGGTACAGACCCCCGGCAGTCCGCTCAGACCCCCGGACAGTCGGTACAGACCACCGGCAGGCCGGTACAGACCCCCGCAGCCTGCACAGACCCCCGGACAGTCGGTACAGACCACCGGCAGGCCGGCACAGCCCCCCGGCAGGCCGGTACAGACCTCCGGCAGGCCACTCAGACCCCCGGACAGTCGGTACAGACCACCGGCAGGCCGGCACAGCCCCCCGGCAGGCTGGTACAGACCCCCGGCAGTCCGCTCAGACCCCCGGACAATCGGTACAGACCACCGGCAGGCCGGCACAGCCCCCCGCAACCTGCACAGACACCCGGACAGTCGGTACAGACCACCGGCAGGCCGGCACAGACCACCGACAGTCCGCACAGACTCCCGGGCAGTCGGTACAGACCACCGGCAGGCCGGCACAGCCCCCCGCAGCCTGCACAGACACCCGGACAGTCGGTACAGACCACCGGCAGGCCGGCACAGACCACCGGCAGTCCGCACAGACCCTGGGGTAGTCGGCACAGACCCCTGGAAGGTCCGTACACCCCCCCGAAAGGCTGTACAAGGAGAGAAAAGGGTTTTTCTTATTCCGATACCGGAAGTCCCATAGACTTGAATGGGACTTACGGTATCAGAATCGGCGATACCCGATACTTTTTTCGCATCGGGCCGATACCATCCGATACGATATTTTAGTGTATCGGATGGTATCGCTCAACACTAGTTTTGACCATAATAAAAAATGTTGTAAAAAAGGTCCTGAATAACAAGCTAGCAAGTATATATTTTTTAGGGTACAATTGAAATCTCCATATAAATAGTCCCGTAGTCACTCTCAGATGTCTGAGACACAGTATGGATTTGACCATAATGCTAAATGTCGAACAAAGGTACTGTATAACAAGATAAAAGCTGTATCGAGTATAGTGTAAACATTTGTTTCTCCGATTCACTGTATATACAGAAGGCGTAACCCACACATGCTCACTCACTATGGATGATGTAGGGAAGGTGGACTGACAGACAAACCAGCCTGTAGTGAGAAGCAGAGGTGTAGCGCAGTGCAGGTGTGAAACCGCTAAGATAAAGAGAAAGGGTGCAGTGTTTTAGCTTGCCCATTGGAGGGCAGTGGAGAGTGTAGGAGTGGGACTGAATAACTGCCATTGGTCAGAGAAACTGTTAGGTGATGGTGGGCGGAGTTACCAGAACTGGAAGTATAAAAGGCTGAGGAAAGGTTCTGGAAGAGTCAGTCAGTGAAGGGAGCACAGTAAAGAGGAAGTTCTTCTGAGGAAATAGAGACAGAGGAAAGCTGCAGAGAGGACTGACAGTTGAGGCGGTCACGGGGGGTGGGCCAGAGGACTGTAGCCGCAGACGAAGATGGCCTGGGGCTATCATATGGACAATGTGCTCAGACTGGTGCAGCCCTGTGGTGGTTGGGCTTAGGACAGACACAGTGGAAGAGCCACAGATGATGCCACAATTATAGTTACAAAGGAAGTGAAGGTACCGGGGCCTGTGCACAGAGAAGTGTGAAACGGCTGTGGTGAATTGCTGTTGTCGACAGAAGGATGGGCACTAAAAACGGACCTGTTCAATACAAACTCTGTCTCAGTCTCCTGTTTGTCTGCGGCAAGAAGAGGGTCCCCCCCACAGTTGGCTATCCTACAGATGATACCTTAATACAAATTTTTGAAACAAGGTACTGTATCAGCACATACCAGGTGTGTCCAGTCTAGGGATAAATTTCCATCTATACTTCCGGAGTCAGACACAGACACTCACAGGCTCACTATGTATTACACCAGAATTAAAAAAGTAGAAAAAGGGAAAGGTATTCATAGCGTACACCAGTATACAGTGTTGTGGTACTTTTAAATCTTCGTATAGATTTCAATCTCAGTATGCCTGTCCAGAATCTCCGCTACTGGAAACTACATGGATACAAGTATAGATGCAAAGTCAAGTGTTAGCAGAATTTTTGTAATTACTCATTGCGGGAAAACCTCCCGGTAGATGATGCAGTAGCGATGCAGACCCTCAATTACTGTGTCTGTGCAGAAAGCAAAAAAGGTTCTTTGTGAAGAAAGGATTGCTTTATCGCAGTAGCGTGGATCACATCACTGTTACTCATCTCCATCAAATTGTGATCACAGGGAGAGATGTAGACATGGTCCTCACTGCCTATCATGATGTGTCTGGTCATTTTGGAGTGCAAAAGACAGAAGCCACAGGGCGTAGGCAATTTTGTGATTTGTGACTATCACAACTGTGATAGGTGATCATTAGAGTTGAGCGAAACGGGTCGAAAAATTTCAAAAGTCGCCGACTTTTGGCAAAGTCGGGTTTCATGAAACGAAACTCGACCCTAGGATGAGGTCGGCGACTTACGCGCCAAAGTCGCGTTTCAAAAGTTTGTTTTGCGCTCTTTTTCAGCCAATCAGGATCCACGGACACTGTGGGCAACGTGATGACATAGGCAGGGGTCACCACCATCTTTCAGAAGGGCATGCAAGTGATTGGCTTGCTTTGGTGGGCGTCACAGGGGGTATAAAAGGGCGTGCACGCCGACCGCCTTCTTACTTCTGCCGATCTCAGTATAGGGAGAGGTTGCTGCTGATTCTGTAGGGAGAGCGTTAGGCAGGGAAGAAGACAAAAAAACTGCTTCTGCTGCTAGCGATTTGGCCTGCACAACACACCAGTCACTGTGTGTGCAGTGCAAGGGGAGGCTATATAGTGGTGTATCAGTGGTGTTGGTTGTTGGGCTGCCTTCTAAGGCTTCCTGACATTCCTGCATTGCTGTTTACCCACTGCTCCGCAAACTGCTTTTTTAAAAGCAATCCCAATTTTTTTTTTTTGTCCTGCTGAGAAGAAAAAAAAACTGCTTCTGCTGCTAGCAATTTGGCCTGCACAACACACCAGTCACTGTGTGTGCAGTGCAAGGGGAGGCTATATTGTGATGTATCAGTGGTGTTGGTTGTTGGGCTGCCTTTTAAGGCTTCCTGACAGGATGGCATTGCTATTTACCCACTGCTCCGCTAACTGCATTTTTAAAAGCAATCTAATCTCCCTTATCCTCTAGTCACTTTTGTCACAGCTGTGCCATCGAGCCTGTCACATAGCGCTCAGATATCAGTGGGCCTCACACAATCCAAAAGTGTTCAGTGTCCAAAAGTGTGTGCACAGATTCAAAATCTCCCTTATCCTCTAGTCACTTTGGTCACAGCTGTGCCATCGAGCCTGTCACATAGCGCTCAGATATTCATTGGGCCTCAGACAATCCAAAAGTGTCCAGTGTCCAAAAGTGTGTGCAGAGATTCAAAATCTCCCTTATCCTCTAGTCACTTTGGTCACAGCTGTGCCATCGAGCCTGTCACATAGCACTCAGATATTCATTGGGCCTCACACAATCCAAAAGTGTCCAGTGTCCAAAAGTGTGTGCAGAGATTCAAAATCTCCCTTATCCTCTAGTCACTTTGGTCACAGCTGTGCCATCGAGCCTGTCACATAGCGCTCAGATATTCATTGGGCCTCACACAATCCAAAAGTGTCCAGTGTCCAAAAGTGTGTGCAGAGATTCAAAATCTCCCTTATCCTCTAGTCACTTTGGTCACAGCTGTGCCATGGAGCCTGTCACATAGCGCTCAGATATTCATTGGGCCTCACACAATCCAAAAGTATCCAGTGTCCAAAAGTGTGTGCAGAGATTCAAAATCTCCCTCATCCTCTAGTCACTTTGGTCACAGTTGTGCCATCGAGCCTGTCACATAGCGCTCAGATATTCATTGGGCCTCACACAATCCAAAAGTGTCCAGTGTCCAAAAGTGTGTGCAGAGATTCAAAATCTCCCTTATCCTCTAGTCACTTTGGTCACAACTGTGCCATCGAGCCTGTCACATAGCGCTCAGATATTCATTGGGCCTCACACAATCCAAAAGTGTCCAGTGTCCAGAAGTGTGTGCAGAGATTCAAAATCTCCCTTATCCTCTAGTCACTTTGGTCACAGCTGTGCCATCGAGCCTGTCACATAGCGCTCAGATATTCATTGGGCCTCACACAATCCAAAAGTGTCCAGTGTCCAAAAGTGTGTGCAGAGATTCAAAATCTCCCTTATCCTCTAGTCACTTTGGTCACAGCTGTGCCATCGAGCCTGTCACATAGCGCTCAGATATTCATTGGGCCTCACACAATCCAAAAGTGTCCAGTGTCCAAAAGTGTGTGCAGAGATTCAAAATCTCCCTTATCCTCTAGTCACTTTGGTCACAGCTGTGCCATCGAGCCTGTCACATAGCGCTCAGATATTCATTGGGCCTCACACAATCCAAAAGTGTCCAGTGTCCAAAAGTGTGTGCAGAGATTCAAAATCTCCCTTATCCTCTAGTCACTTTGGTCACAGCTGTGCCATCGAGCCTGTCACATAGCGCTCAGATATTCATTGGGCCTCACACAATCCAAAAGTGTCCAGTGTCCAAAAGTGTGTGCAGAGATTCAAAATCTCCCTTATCCTCTAGTCACTTTGGTCACAGCTGTGCCATCGAGCCTGTCACATAGCGCTCAGATATTCATTGGGCCTCACACAATCCAAAAGTGTCCAGTGTCCAAAAGTGTGTGCAGAGATTCAAAATCTCCCTTATCCTCTAGTCACTTTGGTCACAGCTGTGCCATCGAGCCTGTCACATAGCGCTCAGATATTCATTGGGCCTCACACAATCCAAAAGTGTCCAGTGTCCAAAAGTGTGTGCAGAGATTCAAAATCTCCCTTAACCTCTAGTCACTTTGGTCACAGCTGTGCCATCGAGCCTGTCACATAGCGCTCAGATATTCATTGGGCCTCACACAATCCAAAAGTGTCCAGTGTCCAAAAGTGTGTGCAGAGATTCAAAATCTCCCTTATCCTCTAGTCACTTTGGTCACAGCTGTGCCATCGAGCCTGTCACATAGCGCTCAGATATTCATTGGGCCTCACACAATCCAAAAGTGTCCAGTGTCCAAAAGTGTGTGCAGAGATTCAAAATCTCCCTTATCCTCTAGTCACTTTGGTCACAGCTGTGCCATCGAGACTGTCACATAGCGCTCAGATATTCATTGGGCCTCACACAATCCAAAAGTGTCCAGTGTCCAAAAGTGTGTGCAGAGATTCAAAATCTCCCTTATCCTCTAGTCACTTTGGTCACAGCTGTGCCATCGAGCCTGTCACATAGCGCTCAGATATTCATTGGGCCTCACACAATCCAAAAGTGTCCAGTGTCCAAAAGTGTGTGCAGAGATTCAAAATCTCCCTTATCCTCTAGTCACTTTGGTCACAGCTGTGCCATCGAGCCTGTCACATAGCGCTCAGATATTCATTGGGCCTCACACAATCCAAAAGTGTCCAGTGTCCAAAAGTGTGTGCAGAGATTCAAAATCTCCCTTATCCTCTAGTCACTTTGGTCACAGCTGTGCCATCGAGCCTGTCACATAGCACTCAGATATTCATTGGGCCTCACACAACCCAAAAGTGTCCAGTGTCCAAAAGTGTGTGCAGAGATTCAAAATCTCCCTTATCCTCTAGTCACTTTGGTCACAGCTGTGCCATCGAGCCTGTCACATAGCGCTCAGATATTCATTGGGCCTCACACAATCCAAAAGTGTCCAGTGTCCAAAAGTGTGTGCAGAGATTCAAAATCTCCCTTATCCTCTAGTCACTTTGGTCACAGCTGTGCCATCGAGCCTGTCATATAGCGCTCAGATATTCATTGGGCCTCACACAATCCAAAAGTGTCCAGTGTCCAAAAGTGTGTGCAGAGATTCAAAATCTCCCTTATCCTCTAGTCACTTTGGTCACAGCTGTGCCATCGAGCCTGTCACATAGCGCTCAGATATCAGTGGGCCTCACACAATCCAAAAGTGTCCAGTGTCCACAAGTGTCTGCAGAAATTCAAAATCTCCCCTGTCCTATAGACACCTTGTACCTTGTTTTACATTACTATATAGTTTGTTGGATTTTGTCTACATTTCTACCAAAAATGAGGAAGGCTGGTGGAAGAGGCCGTGGAATTGGGCGGGGGTTGGCAGCTGGTAATGATGGTGTTGGTGGTGGATCTGATGGTAGTGGCAAGAGCAAAATAGGACCGAATGCAGGAGGTGTTGAGCCTGCGTCATCATCTGGCTACATAAGGCCTTCGAAAGCTTAGTTTTCTAGGAGTTGGCAAACCGCTTTTAAAGCCAGAGCATCAGGAAAAAGTTTTGTCTTACATTGCTGACTCAGCCTCCAGCTCTATCGCCTCCTCTTCTTCAGTTGTAAAAAGTAAAAGCACTGAGTCGTCATTGGAGGCTCATGTTCATGAACCACACCTTTCCTTGTGTCCTTCACCCCAACCAAGATTGAAGGATGACGCAGGCCATACTACTGATTACTCCATGGAGCTGTTTTCACATACCATGCCTGGATTATCAAGTGAAATGGTGAATTACCCAGGCCAAGATGAATCTGACATGGAGTGCACTGATGCACAGCCGCTGATGGATGATTCTGCTGGTACATTCACTCAGAGCACTACATTGTCCTCGCAGTGTACAGAGCCAGATTCTGACCCTGATGAGACTCAGGTGCCCCTTCCCGCACACTATACCACTATACACGGTGACACAGAGGAAGGTGCACATGACATAGAAGAGGAGGTGATGGATGACCCAGTTGTTGACCCAGATTGGCATCCATTGGGGGAAGAGGGTGCTGCTTCCAATAGCTCAGATGAGGAGCATCCACAGCAGACATCGACATCGCAACAGCTGTTATCTGGCAGGCCCGGAGCACTCCAAAGACAGGTTCCAAACATCAAAAGAGTTGCTGGACAGCTTGTCCAGAGGGTCAAAAGATCACAGCGTGCTAGGCCGCAAAATGTCTGCCAAAGTAGGAAGAGTGCAGTGTGGCACTTTTTTGAACAAAATCCTCATGATCAGGCCAAGGTTATCTGTAAGAAGTGCGCAAAGACCTTTAACCGAGGGAAAAATCTGAAAAATTTGAATACCAGTTGCATGCTTAGACATTTAACCAGCATGCACTTGCAAGCGTGGACACAACACCAAACCTCAAGTGCCACATGTGCAACTGATCACAACGAAGGTAGTCAGCAACGCTACATTGTTTCCCCCACTGTAAGCCCACCGGTTAGCACAGCAGCAAATGTTGAGGTGTCGTTGCAAGGCCACAGCAGTCAGGGAATCCCACTGTTATATCAACGAAAGACTGATTATAGGCCATCAGAAAGAACACCAAATCCATCACCATCATCAACCCTCTCTCAGTCCGCCCTGTCCACCGCTACTTCCACCATATGCAGCTCTCAAGTTCAGCTCACCCTCCCAGACACTATGAGTAGGTCAAGAAAGTACTCAGTCTCTCATCCGCGTACACTGGGTTTGAACGCCCACATTGCCAAACTAATCTCGTTTGAGATGATGCCCTTTCGGTTGGTGGAAAACACAGCTTTCCACGAACTCATGGCCTATGCAGTACCACGCTATGACCTACCCAGTCACCACTTCTTCTCTCGCAAAGCCATCCCAGCCCTCCACCATCATGTGAAAGACCGCATTGTCCATGCACTCAAGCAGTCAGTGAGCGGAAAGGTGCACCTCACAACTGCTGCATGGTCCAGTCGGCATGGCCAGGGCCGTTACGTGTCCATCACTGCGCACTGGGTTAATGTGGTGGATGCAGGGTCCACAGGGGACAGCGGTGGTGGGACAGTGCTGCCTAGCCCACGGTATAGGAAACAGTTGGCTGTAGGCGTTCGACCCTCCTCCTCCTCCTCCAGAAGCGAAAGCTCGTCCACAGAGTGCAGTCGTACGAGCACTCCATCTGCAGCTGCCACTGTTGCACACGATGTGTCCCCCTATCGAGCAGCTAGTGGAAAGCGTCAGCAGTAGAGTTGAGCGATACCAGCCGATACTTGAAAATATCGGATCGGAATGGATCGGCCGATCTTTAAAAAAAGTATCGGTATCGCCGATTCCGATACCGGGAACCAATGCAAGTCAATGGGGCCAAAATATCGGAATTAAAAAAAACCCTTTCTTTCCTTGTAGGTTAATTCTACATGAAGAAAAACAACTAAGAATAATGTAGAATGTATTGTGGGAGGTGGAGGAGACATTAAAGCCATAGAGGTTTAGCCCAATCAAATGGAATAGCAGGAATTAAACTTTTTTTTTTAAAGATGTTAGGAGTTACAAAGATATTGACTATGTTAGCCTCATTTATATTTTGCCAGACATGTATGTCTTCTTCTTCTACTTCCTTTTTTTACATTCTTCTTCTTCTTCTTCTTCTACTTCCTTTTTTTACATTCTTCTTCTTCTTCTTCTACTTCCTTTTTTTACATTCTTCTTCTTCTTCTTCTACTTCCTTTTTTTACATTCTTCTTCTTATTCCTTTTTTTACATTCTTCTTCTTCTTCTACTTCCTTTTTTTACATTCTTCTTCTTCTTCTTCTACTTCCTTTTTTTACATTCTTCTTCTTCTTCTTCTACTTCCTTTTTTTACATTCTTCTTCTTCTTCTTCTACTTCCTTTTTTTACATTCTTCTTCTTCTTCTTCTACTTCCTTTTTTTACATTCTTCTTCTTCTTCTTCTTCTTCTTCTTCCTTTTCTTACATTCTTCATATTCTTCTTATTCAACAATTATTATTCTACATATTCAGCTTCTTCATCTTCTTCCTATTCTTCTTCATCATATTCTTGTTTGTGTCAGGCATTCCTGTAGTTGTTATCTAGAAAAATTAGAAGTTTACACCTTCCGTTCTGCCTGTCACAAAAGATTTACAACAGGATTTGTCCGCGTTCAGTTTGGCCTGCAGAAGCAGGCCTTTTCCAGGGGCACCACGAGGAGGAACGGACTCACCCCCATACACTGCTTAGTCTTCTTCTGCTTATAAATAAGATAATATCATTTGCTCAGAGTATTAGTCTTATGCTTAATGTTCTTCTGCTTTGTTTTTTTTATGCTTCTTTGTCTTCTCTCTCTTGTTGTTCTGCATCTTGGTGGTTGTCTTCCTGTTCTTTGTCCTCTTGAACCAGCTGACGGTACTGGCACCCGGAGGGGCAGCAGAAGGAACAAGAGCCAATGGCACTACCGAGGACCAGCTGACGGTGCTGGAACCCGGTTACTAAGCAGGAGGTACCTGTGCTACAAAGCACTACCAAGGACCAGCAGACGTTGCCGGAACTCGGATACCGAGATGGAGGCACCTAGGCCAAAGGCTCTGACGAGAACCAGCTGACGGTGCTGGAACCCGGAGGGGTAGCATAAGCTGCAAGAGCAAATGGAAATAGCGAGGACCAGCTGACAGTGCTGGCACCCGGAGGGGCAGCAGAAGGAATAAGAGCCAATGGCACAACCGAGGACCAGCTGACGGTGCTGGAACCCGGTTACTAAGCAGGAGGTACCTGTGCTACAAAGCACTACCAAGGACCAGCAGACGTTGCCGGAACTCGGATACCGAGATGGAGGCACCTAGGCCAAAGGCTCTGACGAGAACCAGCTGACGGTGCTGGAACCCGGAGGGGTAGCATAAGCTGCAAGAGCAAATGGAAATAGCGAGGACCAGCTGACAGTGCTGGCACCCGGAGGGGCAGCAGAAGGAATAAGAGCCAATGGCACAACCGAGGACCAGCTGACGGTGCTGGAACCCGGTTACTAAGCAGGAGGTACCTGTGCTACAAAGCACTACCAAGGACCAGCAGACGTTGCCGGAACTCGGATACCGAGATGGAGGCACCTAGGCCAAAGGCTCTGATGAGAACCAGCTGACGGTGCTGGAACCCGGAGGGGTATCAGAAGTTACCCCTGAAAAGCAAAGTTGGCATGCCGCAAGCTGGCCGCAGTTACCGAATCACACAGTCCTACAGGGGGTGCTTGTCCTACTGGCACTATGGAACAAACCTTTCTTACCAGAACCCGCAGTCCACATAGGAAGCACCTAAACTGCTGGCACCCTAGCCTCGGCTAACCCAACCGCAACACGACATGGCAACTTGGGGTGGCAAACTGACATTGACACTTCCCGGAAACAGCAGGCAGGGCTGGAACCAAGCTGGGCAGGAGGGAGTACCCGTGCCAAAGTCAGTTATGAGCAGCAACTGGCGATGTTGGAGCCCAGGACAAGCACTTAGCAGGCTGAGGCCTGATGTGCTGTCAATTGGGAGGCAGCAGGACAGATTGCCATCAAAACAGCAGGGGAACAGCTGACGTTACTGAACCCCACAAACACAGGAGCTAGTGTTTTACTCTGTGAAGACGGCACTTCCGAGCAACAACTGGCTGTGTTGAAGCCCAGGGACAAGCACGGAGCAGGCTTAGGCTGCATTGAAGAAATTTTAAGATCGGTTGTAGACTACTAATTTGAACCAAGCTCCACTTAGGCCTGTGGCTTCACTGATTTTCGTATTTCCCCTGTCCTCCAACCCCGCCAGTTACAGCTCCGAAGTGGCGTCTGCACAATCCACACTTGTTCCTGTGTTACAGGTGTTCAGTCCGGTCAGTTAATCCCCTGATGTGTGTCCGGCAATGTCGCCTGCTCTGTCCACATTCCGATAATGGGAATGTGGACAGAGCAGGCGACATTGCCGGACACACATCAGGGGATTAACTGACCGGACTGAACACCTGTAACACAGGAACAAGTGTGGATTGTGCAGACGCCACTTCGGAGCTGTAACTGGCGGGGTTGGAGGACAGGGGAAATACGAGAGACAGTGTAGCCACAGGCCTAATTGGAGCACGGTTAAAAATCAGTAGTGGTACGACTGTGTAGGCAGCAGGAGACTTTGCCATCCACACAGCAGGGGATCAGCTGACATTACTGAACCCCACTGAGACACGGGAGCAAGTGTCTCTTTCCGTGTGGACGGCACTTCCGAACTACAACTGGCTGTGTTGAAGCCCAGGAAATAGGAGGGTGTAGGCAGAGGCCTACTGTATTTTGAATGAGTTTACAGCAGGAGAGACTGCCATCCACACAGCAGGGGATCAGCTGACGTTACTGAACCCCACTGAGACACGGGAGCAAGTATCTCTTTCCGTGTGGACGGCACTTCCGAACTACAACTGGCTGTGTTGAAGCCCAGGAAATAGGAGGGTGTAGGCAGAGGCCTACTGTATTTTGAATGAGTTTACAGCAGGAGAGACTGCCATCCACACAGCAGGGGATCAGCTGACGTTACTGAACCCCACTGAGACACGGGAGCAAGTGTCTCTTTCCGTGTGGACGGCACTTCCGAACTACAACTGGCTGTGTTGAAGCCCAGGAAATAGGAGGGTGTAGGCAGAGGCCTACTGTATTTTGAATGAGGTGACAGCAGGAGAGACTGCCATCCACACAGCAGGGGATCAGCTGACATTACTGAACCCCACTGAGACACGGGAGCAAGTATCTCTTTCCGTGTGGACGGCACTTCCGAACTACAACTGGCTGTGTTGAAGCCCAGGAAATAGGAGGGTGTAGGCAGAGGCCTACTGAATTTTGAATGAGTTTACAGCAGGAGAGACTGCCATCCACACAGCAGGGGATCAGCTGACGTTACTGAACCCCACTGAGACACGGGAGCAAGTGTCTCTTTCCGTGTGGACGGCACTTCCGAACTACAACTGGCTGTGTTGAAGCCCAGGAAATAGGAGGGTGTAGGCAGAGGCCTACTGAATTTTGAATGAGGTGACAGCAGGAGAGACTGCCATCCACACAGCAGGGGATCAGCTGACGTTACTGAACCCCACTGAGACACGGGAGCAAGTGTCTCTTTCCGTGTGGACGGCACTTCCGAACTACAACTGGCTGTGTTGAAGCCCAGGAAATAGGAGGGTGTAGGCAGAGGCCTACTGAATTTTGAATGAGGTGACAGCAGGAGAGACTGCCATCCACACAGCAGGGGATCAGCTGACGTTACTGAACCCCACTGAGACACGGGAGCAAGTGTCTCTTTCCGTGTGGACGGCACTTCCGAACTACAACTGGCTGTGTTGAAGCCCAGGAAATAGGAGGGTGTAGGCAGAGGCCTACTGAATTTTGAATGAGGTGACAGCAGGAGAGACTGCCATCCACACAGCAGGGGATCAGCTGACGTTACTGAACCCCACTGAGACACGGGAGCAAGTATCTCTTTCCGTGTGGACGGCACTTCCGAACTACAACTGGCTGTGTTGAAGCCCAGGAAATAGGAGGGTGTAGGCAGAGGCCTACTGAATTTTGAATGAGGTGACAGCAGGAGAGACTGCCATCCACACAGCAGGGGATCAGCTGACGTTACTGAACCCCACTGAGACACGGGAGCAAGTATCTCTTTCCGTGTGGACGGCACTTCCGAACTACAACTGGCTGTGTTGAAGCCCAGGAAATAGGAGGGTGTAGGCAGAGGCCTACTGTATTTTGAATGAGTTTACAGCAGGAGAGACTGCCATCCACACAGCAGGGGATCAGCTGACGTTACTGAACCCCACTGAGACACGGGAGCAAGTGTCTCTTTCCGTGTGGACGGCACTTCCGAACTACAACTGGCTGTGTTGAAGCCCAGGAAATAGGAGGGTGTAGGCAGAGGCCTACTGTATTTTGAATGAGGTGACAGCAGGAGAGACTGCCATCCACACAGCAGGGGATCAGCTGACGTTACTGAATCCCACTGAGACACGGGAGCAAGTGTCTCTTTCCGTGTGGACGGCACTTCCGAACTACAACTGGCTGTGTTGAAGCCCAGGAAATAGGAGGGTGTAGGCAGAGGCCTACTGTATTTTGAATGAGTTTACAGCAGGAGAGACTGCCATCCACACAGCAGGGGATCAGCTGACGTTACTGAACCCCACTGAGACACGGGAGCAAGTGTCTCTTTCCGTGTGGACGGCACTTCCGAACTACAACTGGCTGTGTTGAAGCCCAGGAAATAGGAGGGTGTAGGCAGAGGCCTACTGTATTTTGAATGAGTTTACAGCAGGAGAGACTGCCATCCACACAGCAGGGGATCAGCTGACGTTACTGAACCCCACTGAGACACGGGAGCAAGTATCTCTTTCCGTGTGGACGGCACTTCTGAACTACAACTGGCTGTGTTGAAGCCCAGGAAATAGGAGGGTGTAGGCAGAGGCCTACTGTCTTTGTAATGCGGAGACAGCAGGAGAGACTGCCATCTCCACAGCAGGGGAACAGCTGGCAGTGCTGAACCCCACTAACACTTGAACGAATGTGTTTGGCTCTGTGGAGACGACACTTCTGAACACCAACTGACGTTGTTGGAGCCCAGGATTAGGCGAGGAGCAGGCTGGGGCCTACTGGATTTTGGCAGGTGAATGCAGCAGGAGACTTGCCATCTCCACAGCAGGGGAACAGCTGGCAGTGCTGAACCCCACTAACACTTGAACGAATGTGTTTGGCTCTGTGGAGACGACACTTCTGAACACCAACTGACGTTGTTGGAGCCCAGGATTAGGCGAGGAGCAGGCTGGGGCCTACTGGATTTTGGCAGGTGAATGCAGCAGGAGACTTGCCATCTCCACAGCAGGGGAACAGCTGGCAGTGCTGAACCCCACTAACACTTGAACGAATGTGTTTGGCTCTGTGGAGACGACACTTCTGAACACCAACTGACGTTGTTGGAGCCCAGGATTAGGCGAGGAGCAGGCTGGGGCCTACTGGATTTTGGCAGGTGAATGCAGCAGGAGACTTGCCATCTCCACAGCAGGGGAACAGCTGGCAGTGCTGAACCCCACTAACACTTGAACGAATGTGTTTGGCTCTGTGGAGACGACACTTCTGAACACCAACTGACGCTGTTGGAGCCCAGGATTAGGCGAGGAGCAGGCTGGGGCCTACTGGATTTTGGCAGGTGAATGCAGCAGGAGACTTGCCATCTCCACAGCAGGGGAACAGCTGGCAGTGCTGAACCCCACTAACACTTGAACGAATGTGTTTGGCTCTGTGGAGACGACACTTCTGAACACCAACTGACGTTGTTGGAGCCCAGGATTAGGCGAGGAGCAGGCTGGGGCCTACTGGATTTTGGCAGGTGAATGCAGCAGGAGACTTGCCATCTCCACAGCAGGGGAACAGCTGGCAGTGCTGAACCCCACTAACACTTGAACGAATGTGTTTGGCTCTGTGGAGACGACACTTCTGAACACCAACTGACGTTGTTGGAGCCCAGGATTAGGCGAGGAGCAGGCTGGGGCCTACTGGATTTTGGCAGGTGAATGCAGCAGGAGACTTGCCATCTCCACAGCAGGGGAACAGCTGGCAGTGCTGAACCCCACTAACACTTGAACGAATGTGTTTGGCTCTGTGGAGACGACACTTCTCAACACCAACTGACGCTGTTGGAGCCCAGGATTAGGCGAGGAGCAGGCTGGGGCCTACTGGATTTTGGCAGGTGAATGCAGCAGGAGACTTGCCATCTCCACAGCAGGGGAACAGCTGGCAGTGCTGAACCCCACTAACACTTGAACGAATGTGTTTGGCTCTGTGGAGACGACACTTCTGAACACCAACTGACGTTGTTGGAGCCCAGGATTAGGCGAGGAGCAGGCTGGGGCCTACTGGATTTTGGCAGGTGAATGCAGCAGGAGACTTGACATCTCCACAGCAGGGGAACAGCTGGCAGTGCTGAACCCCACTAACACTTGAACGAATGTGTTTGGCTCTGTGGAGACGACACTTCTGAACACCAACTGACGCTGTTGGAGCCCAGGATTAGGCGAGGAGCAGGCTGGGGCCTACTGGATTTTGGCAGGTGAATGCAGCAGGAGACTTGCCATCTCCACAGCAGGGGAACAGCTGGCAGTGCTGAACCCCACTAACACTTGAACGAATGTGTTTGGCTCTGTGGAGACGACACTTCTGAACACCAACTGACGCTGTTGGAGCCCAGGATTAGGCGAGGAGCAGGCTGGGGCCTACTGGATTTTGGCAGGTGAATGCAGCAGGAGACTTGCCATCTCCACAGCAGGGGAACAGCTGGCAGTGCTGAACCCCACTAACACTTGAACGAATGTGTTTGGCTCTGTGGAGACGACACTTCTGAACACCAACTGACGCTGTTGGAGCCCAGGATTAGGCGAGGAGCAGGCTGGGGCCTACTGGATTTTGGCAGGTGAATGCAGCAGGAGACTTGCCATCTCCACAGCAGGGGAACAGCTGGCAGTGCTGAACCCCACTAACACTTGAACGAATGTGTTTGGCTCTGTGGAGACGACACTTCTGAACACCAACTGACGCTGTTGGAGCCCAGGATTACGCATGCCGCATGCAGAGGCCAATGGGCATCGGTTTTTATGGAGGTTGTGGACTACTACTGATTCTAACCATGCTCCACTTAGGCCTCTGGCTCCACTGTCTCTACTATTTACCCTGGCCTCCAACCCCGCCAGCTACATCTCTGAAGTGGCGTCAGCACAATCTACACTTGTTCCTGTGTTACTGGTGCTCAGTTCCATCAGTTGATCCCCTGATGTTTGTCCGGCAAGTTCGCCAGCTCTGTCCTCATTCCCACTACTGGTTATGGGAATGTGGACAGAGCAGGAGACCTTGCCGGACACACATCAGGGAATAACTGATGGGACTGAGCCACAGGAACACAGGAACAAGTGTAGATTGTGCTGACGCCACTTCAGAGATGTAGATGGCGGGGTTGGAGGTCAGGGGAAATAGTAGAGACAGTGGAGCCAGAGACCTAAGTTGGGCACGGTTAAAAATCAGTAGTGGTTTGAATGTTGATGGAGCTGGTGACTCTGCCGTCCACACAGCAGGGGATCAGCTGGCATTACTGAACCCCAGTAACACAGGAGCTAGTGTGTTTCTCTGTGCAGACGACACATCTGAGCGACAACTGGCTGTGTTGAAGCACAGGGATTATAGTTCAGGTGGTAGAAAAATGAACACACCAGCAGACCTGGATACAGTTGCCAACCACTAATTTAGTCTGTAAGAGGAATGGCAAAGTCTTTGGAGATCCAGGCCTTGTTCATTTTCAGAAAAGTCAGCCGGTCAACATTATCGGAAGATAGTCGCGTGCGACGGTCTGTTAGTACACCACCTGCGGCACTAAAGACACGTTCCGATAATACACTGGCAGCAGGGCAAGCCAGCACCTCCAATGCATACTGGCTAAGCTCTGGCCATGTATCCAGCTTAGAGACCCAAAACTTGAAGGGGGAAGAGCCATCTGGGAGTACAGCGACAGGGCAAGACATGTAGTCTGACACCATCTGACGGAAGCGTTGCCTCCTGCTGACTCGAGGCGTCGCTGATGGTGTAGACAATTGTGGTGGACACACAAAACTTTGCCACATTTGGGCCATAGTGGTCTTGCCTTGTGCTGCGGCACTGCCTCTGCTCCCTCTTTGTGCAGAGTTTCCTCCACTGCCTCGACGCACAGAGCTGCTTTGTAAAGCACTAGCAACAATGCTGTCGGGTGGAATGGAAAACATTATGGACTGCACCAGTGACTCTTCGTACTCCCGCATTTTACGCTCCCGGTTCAACGTTGGTATGAGCCTTTGTACGCTGTCCCGGTAGCGAGGATCTAGGAGGGTGTACACCCAATAATCAGCCGAGACGAGAATGTGGGCGATGCGGCGGTCGTTTCTCAGGCACTGCAGCATGAAATCAACCATGTGCTGCAGACTCCCAACTGCCAAAGAACCGCTGTCCCCTGTTTGAGGCGTGACCTCGACCTGCTCTGCATCACCCCACCCTCGCTGTACATACTGAGTAGAGGTTTGTGTACCTCCCTCCTCTGGAGAGATGTCTTCCTCCTCCATCGACTCCTCCTCATCCTCCTCACAAAGTGTCCCCTGCCTAGGCCTTTGTGAGGAAACACGTAGCGCAGACTGTCCAGAAGCAGATGGCATTTGGGACTCCTCATCCTCCACCTCTTCTGAAACCTCATCCCTTAGTGCTTGCAGTGTTTGTTGAAGCAGGCAGATAAGGGGGACAGTCATGCTGACTAGTGCATCGTCTGCACTCGCCATCCGCGTGGATTCATCGAAGGCACGCAAAACGAGGCAGATGTCCTTCATAGAGGCCCACTCAATGGTGCTGAAGTGTGAACGGCGCACAGTGCGACTTGTTTGCGCCTGATGCAGCTGGTACTCCATGACTGCTGCCTGCTGCTCACACAACCGCTCCAACATATGTAACGTTGAATTCCACCGGGTGGGTAGGTCACATATGATGCGATGTTCCGGAAGGCCAAATCGTCGCTGCAGAGCAGCGAGGCGCGATCTTGCCGTGCTGGAACGTCGCAAGTGAGCGCACTCTATGCGGACCTTGTGCAACAGTGCAGCAAGATCCGGATAGTCCCTCAGAAAGCTCTGCACGACCAAGTTAAGAACATGTGCCAGACATGGGATGTGTGTGAGGTTGCCTAGGCCAAGAGCTGCCACCAGATTTCGGCCATTGTCACACACTACCAAGCCCGGCTGGAGATTCGCTGGCCCAAACCACACATCGCTCTCCAGCTTGATAGCATTCCAGAGCTCCTGCGCTGTGTGGCTTCGATTCCCCAAAGAAATTAATTTGAGTACAGCCTGTTGACGTTTGGCCACGGCTGTGCTCATATCGGTCGTAACAGGCTCCTGCTCTGCTGTTTCTGAGGAACTTGAGTAGGAGGAGGAGTCTATGTGTACAGACTGGAGTCCTGCAATCCGTGGCGTTGGAAGAACACGTACAGCGCCACTCTCCAGATCCGTACCCGGCTCCACAACATTGACCCAGTGGGCAGTGAGGGAAAGGTATCGTCCCTGTCCATGGTTACTGGTCCACGCATCGGTGGTCAGGTGGACCTTGCTACTAACGGCGTTTAGTAGCGCATGTTTTATTTTGCCCTCAACATGTTTCTGCAGGGCAGGGACGGCTCGCCTGCTGAAATAAAAGCGGCTGGGCACGTTGTATTGGGGGACTGCCAATGCCATTAAGTCCCGGAAGGTGTCAGTGTCCACCAGCCTGAATGACAGCATTTCAACTGCCAGAAGTTTGGCAATGCCAGCATTCAGAGACTGTGCTCGGGGATGGTTTGCCGAGTAAGGGCGCCTTTTATCCCATGCCTGTGCTACCGATGGCTGTGATGGATGGGAACGTGCTGTTATGGGTGGAATCTGACAGGGTCTCCGGACAACAGTGGCAGAGGTTCTTCCTTGGCGATCCTGTGAGGAAGCCGAACCAGCAGTGTGTGAGCTGGAGGAAGAGGGCCCAACACGAACTGAAGAGGTGGTAGGTGGTGCTGTACGTTGGCCTACGTCTTCAGGGTGTCTCTGCAACTCCAACTCGTGCTTGGTGCGCACATGTTTCCACATATTTGTGGTATTGAGGTTGCTGACATTTCTCCCTCTTTTGACTCTCTGATGACACAGCTTGCATTTGACAAAGCAAATGTCATCTGCAACTGTGTCAAAAAAGGACCACGCACTGCAACTCTTGTGAGCGCCCGGTTTGCCTTTGGAAGGAGGAATGCTCCTAACGGGTGCCGAAGTGGAGGGTACAGGCAACCAAGTCTTCCCCCTCCCTCTGCCTCCTGTTTTGGCCGGTAGGGGAATCTCTTCCTCCGAGCTGCTCCCACCACCTTCCTGTTGCTCACGCCATGATGGGTCAAGGACCTCATCATCTTCCCTCCCCTCTTCAAACAGCTGCTTCTCCGGGGTTGTCTCGCCAGCACCGTACGCACCAGAAAGTGGCAACTGAGTCTCGTCATCATCTGATGCGTACTGAGGTGTGCTGACCATAGGCACTGGCCCACTCGCCTCTTCAGATTCAGAGGGACAAAGAAGTTGCGCATCACTGCATACTCCCTCTTCTTCACATTCAGGAATGCTGCTTGGCTGGCCCCCTCTTTCCAAGCCAACAGATTCCGAGAACAGAAGTAGAGACTGTGATGGCTCCTGTCCATGTCTCTCTGACTGCCTGGGCACTTTGGCAGGTGGTGAAGAGACAGATGGTTGCTCTTCGGTGCTCTGACCCTGAGAGGATGCGGAAGTAATTGAAGTCGATGCGTTAGCTGCCATCCATCCGACAACGGCTTCAATTTGTTCCTCCCGCAGCAGTGGGGTACGTTGAGGTCCTACAAAGCTGCACATAAAGGACTGTTGCCTGCTAAAACTGGGGGATGCTGATCCACTGGTGCCCGCAGCAGGCCCAGAATCCCCACGTCCTCTACCTGTAGAATCCCCACGTCCTCTCCCTGCAGAATCCCCACGTCCTCTCCCTGCTGAAACTCCACGCCCACGCCCACGCCCCCGCGCCTTACTCCCTGCCTTCTTCATCTTGCAAGACTGCTTAAGATAGGCAAAAAAGTACAAAGGGGGGCCTTAGTGTGCTTATTCCTGAACAGCTGGTTACAGGTACAAGAAACACTAATTTTATGAAGTGTGTGTGTGTGGACTAGACTTTAATAGGAGCTGATGTGGCCTACACAAGTTCAAAATGTAGTGTTTGGTGAACTTTTTATGTGGTTTCTTTGTTTGAAACAAACTCAAAGTATGAGAACAAAGAATTGAAACTGATAGTATCACCAACTTTTTGGAGCTATTACAATGCAGGCAGGTAACCTACAATGCAAAAGATGAGGCTCCAAAAAAATTGGGTAATACTAATCTGGCTGCGCCGGCAGGGCACAAGCCAGAAAAAAAGGCTCCTCTATCTACTCCTATATAGTGTTTGCAACCAACCAATGTTGATGGATACGGATGGATGCACACTAATAGGAGAAGAAAAAATGAGCTGCACTCAGAGACAAATATGTGTGAGGCAGTGACGCACGTTGAGCGTCCTACAACCAGACGTAGCTGCAGGACACTCTACTCAGCGTGAGCTGCACTCACACACAGTCAGAGACCTCTCAGACAGCCGTCAACAGTGCAGCTAAGTGGGCACTGGCACTGACAGGCTGCAGAAAGGCTCCGCTGTGTACTCCTATATAGTGTTTGCAACCACCGTAGATGGAGACGGATGGATGCACACTAATAGAAGAAAAAATGAGCTGCACTCAAATAAAAATATGTGTGAGGCAGTGACGCACGCTGAGCGTCCTACAGCCAGACGTAGCTGCAGGACACACTACTCAGCGTGAGCTGCACTCACACACAGTCAGAGACCTCTCAGACAGCCGTGAACAGTGCAGCAAAGTGGACACTAGCACTGAAAGGCTGCAGAAAGGCTCCGCTGTCTACTACTAGTGTTTGCAACCAACGTATATGGATACGGATGGAAGCACACTAGATTGAAATTATGTAAAAAATGCAGCTCAAAAAATAAAAGATGTATGAGGCAGCAGTGATCACACTGGGTGGCCTACAGCCTGACGTGGCTGCAGGACCCACTCCACAGCGTGAGCTGCACTCACACAGCCCTTGCAGACAGCTGTGAACACTGCTGCTAGGGCAAAGAAGGCTACAGTGGTGGTTTATGTAGCCTGGGTAAAGCACTAGATGTTTGGTGGAATCGCTATTTCTAACTGTCCCTCACAGTCTTCCACAGCAGCCTGTCCCTAACTGAATTCACAGCAGAGTGACCAGAAATGGCGGCTGCGGTGGCTTTTATAGTGCATCATGACATCATTTCGGCAGCCAATCACAGCCATGCCAATAGTTAACATGCCTACATGCCTAACAGGATGTGCCCACACTTCGGAGGATTCCCATTGGCTTAATCAAAGCAAGCAGGCTCATAGCATGATGGGAACTTCCTATTCCGATTCCGATCCCGGAATCCGATATGAAAAAAGTATCGGAATTAAGTATCGGAATTCCGATACCGCTAATATCGGCCGATACCCGATACTTGCGGTATCGGAATGCTCAACACTAGTCAGCAGGCTGTGTTGCAGATGATGTGTTTGGGCAACAGACACACCGCCGAGGTGCTGGCCGAGTACTTGAAGCGACAAACTGAGTCAAGGCTGGGCAGTGTACATCTTGAGGCAGGCAAGGTAGTTAGTGATAACGGCCGTAATTTTGTGGCAGCCATAGCCCTTTCAAAACTCAGCCATATACCTTGCTTGGCTCACACCTTGAACCTGGTGGTGCAGTGCTTCCTCAAAAATTATCCGGAGTTAACAGCCCTTCTCCAGAAGGTGCGAAGACTGTGCGCGCACATCCGCCGGTCGCCTGTACACTACGTTCGTATGCAGAAGCTGCAGCGATTGCTCCACCTTCCCAACCACCGCCTCATTATCGACATTTCAACAAGGTGGAACTCCACCCTGCACTTGGTGGAGCGGCTGTGCGAGCAGAGGCAGGCCAAAATGCATTTGTGGGAGGATTACACGGCCAGGCACTTTGAGAGCAGACATGGAGTTGACAGGTGTGCAGTGGTCGAAGCTGAAAGACCTCTGTAAAGTCCTTCAGTGTTTTGAGGAATGCACACGGCTGGTAAGCGCAGACGACGCCATCCTAAGCATGAGCATCCCACTTATGCGTCTGCTCATGCAAACTTTGACGCACCTTAAGGAGTAGGCGTCTGCAGCCCATGTTGATGAGGAGGAAGAGGAGGAGGGAATCCTTGATGACATTCAGCCATTGTCTGCTCAGGGACCTCTCCTGGACGAGGTGGAGGAAGAAGAGGAGGAGGAGGAGGATGATGGGGATGATTACTTAGGGGAGGAGGATGCATCTCGTGGGGCAAGTGAAAATGTTGGCGTGGCAAGGTCTGGTACAGGGTTTGTGCGTGACTGGAGGGATGTGGATTTGCCAGATAGTGCTCCTCCAACCAGCACTCGCAGTGCATCATTGACACCGGGAACATTGGCCCACATGTCAGATTATGCCTTGCAGATCCTAAAAAGGGACCCACGCATTGCCAAAATGATGAACGATGACGACTACTGGTTGGCCAGCATCCTGGATCCACGCTATAAAGGCAAATTACAAAACATCATGCCACAGGAGAACCTTGACCTAATATTGGCTAATAAACAAGCAACTCTGGTAAATCGGTTGCTTGAGGCATTCCCAGCACACAGCAGCAGTGATGGTTCTCACACGAGCCGTACGGGCTGGGGGCAGCTTGGCAGAGGTGTTCGTGGTGCACACAGCAGAAGTGGCGTTGGAGACAGGGGTTTCATGACAATGTTGTGGACTGATTTTTCAAGTACCGCTCACACAACTGGTAATACTGCATCGATGGAAAGTGACAGGAGACAGCAGTTGTCAACTATGGTTACAAACTACTTTTCCTCCCATATCGATGTTCTCCCACACAGGTCATTCCCCTTTGACTATTGGGCCGCTAAACTGGACACCTGGCCTGAATTGGCCCAATATGCCTTACAGGAGCTCGCTTGCCCAGCTGCAAGTGTGCTATCGGAAAGAGTCTTCAGTGCAGCTGGATCAATCCTGACAGAAAAAAAAGGACCCGTCTGTCAACCCAAAATGTGGATGATCTAACCTTCATTAAAATGAACCACGCATGGGTTTCCAAGGATTTTGTCCCACCTTCCTCTGATGACACATAGGGTGACAGAAAAATGGCTTGCTTTGGTCCACCTCTTCCTGGGACTTGACCTATTTCACCTTTTGCATCAGCTGAATGTCCAACATCAACATATGCCACTTTCTAAAACTCCCTAACTGTGCTGCCTCCCCCCCCATGGCCGGGGTCACCACCTACCGCACGACACCGTGCGAGTGCCGTTGCCCTGGACAGGTGGGTAGGCCGACTCTTGGGCGCGGGCACTGTCACAGGGTCCCTCATAGTGCAATCAAGTGTCTCTGACGGTGGTGGTGCACACCCGCCGTCAGACACACCGCCGTACTATGAGGGGCCCAGTGCCAGTACCGACGCCCACGAGTGGGCCCCCCTTGCTTGGGCAGGGCCCCAGCATTTGCAATCTTTACCTCTCCGTGCTCCTCCGCTGTGTAGTCTGGGCCGTCAAATCCATACTGTGGCTGACACCGTCTGAGCCTGCCTCCTGATGTATAGACATATATTTTGAATGTAAACGGAGAATATCAGCAAAAAAACAACAAATGCCCATGCTACAAGGCGACTCAATATAATACTACAGTAAAGGAGGAACAACGAGTATATGTAGCCAAAAATGCAATGAAAATCATTATATTTATCAAAAGATTAGACTTTAATAAATATTTATAGTACAAACATCATATATTAAACAACATACATGGGCATATATCAGTGTCATGTGACTAAATCCATGGGTCAATATAATGACCAAGAGAAGCGGAACCCAGAATATGAATAACACATGTACTGTTCAAGAAAGATCATTTAAAAAAGTTATAATATATTTAGCAACACATGTTATCCAATAATAGGGATTTAAATAATAATAAATTCCCTAAAGCTCATAATTCCTATACCGCTAGGTAAACAACTTCCCATAGACACAAAAAAGCGCCTTTAAAGTCCAGTGCACAGTAAAGAAACAATATATAATGAGATTAGTGCAAAATAATTTCCCATAGTGGTGTATATAGAGTCCCGTGTGAACCTTGGTCATATACCCCGACGCGCGTTTCACGATGTCGCTTCCTCAGGGGGCGTGGCCTAATCCCGATCTCGGTCGGGTTTTTATGACAAATGAATCCGGTCATGTGACTAAAGCGTGAGGTGAAAAAAGTGCGCTAACATGGAACACAAACGTGTGCTGTCCTCTGCATCCAAACCTCGGTCTCAGCTTACACAAAGTGGTCACATGATGGGGCCGGTACCAAGCACCCATTCGCGTCACACACTTGCGGCGTTGTACCGAGGGTAAATGTGATGGAACTTTTGTAAATAACAATAGATATAAAATAGTGAAAAGCTTAATACAAAGTAAAACGATAACAAAAAAGTGCCGTAACGAAAGTGAAATCTAATTTTATACATTATATATAAATATGCATAAATAAATATAGGTGAATAAATTAAAGCATAAGTGATGCAAAGTGACAAATTATGATATGACATATGCAGAATAAATGCTATTCATCCCATATGCTCTCTCATAACAAATGAAACATACATATTACCAGTCATACATACAATATATTAAAAAGACTTCTATGCATACATATGCTCAAAACAATAATAATCAAATGATATAATCATTTGAGCAATAATGGAACTATATATATATATTTATTTCTCTTATTACACTTGAAACATTCTTAACAATGTAACAGGTTTCATGTTGCGAAATTACATGAAAATCCCAAAAGCAGGGTGAAATATTAGTAAAGGACTTTATTATATCTTTTGATGCATCCCTTCCCATGGAGTAATAATTCCCACTATCTTCATTACTTCTTTCTTCATTTCAAGTTTCATTTTTCTTATTTTCATCTTTATTGCTCACTAGTAGGATAATATTATCAAAGACATTGCTGAGGCAAATGAGCACACATCCATCGCACACCATCAACTAAAATAAAAACAACCAAGACAGAAAATTATTATAAAAACCAATGGTAACGGGTAGAGATAATATACCTCAGAAAAAATAAAATAAAGAGTATGTATTTATTATGTATCTTTATAAGAAGGAAGAAAACCCATGAGTCTCATTGAGACCCCTTGGGGTCATAGTGTCCAGTATTGTGATCCACTTGCACTCTCTTTGTGCAAGGAGGTGTTGAATATCGCCTCCTCTAATTCCACATTGGACATGATCAATCCCCCGCACCGAGAGGGACTTGGGATCACATTTATGGAAATGCAAAAAATGACGCGGTAAAGTTTTCAATTGTGCTATATCAGTGGCACTTTCAGCCGCAATTATATCACGTACATGTTCCCGCGTTCGTGTGCCCAGGCGTCTGGATGTCATTCCTATGTATACTTTAGGGCAACTGCATCTTGCGTAATATATTACCTGGGTAGTTCCACAGGTAATATGAGAATTAATAGAAAAAAATCTTTTTGCCGTCTGATGATGCAAATTCAGTTATACGACAAATATTACTGCAAGCTATGCAGTTGCCACATGGGAAGCATCCCCTGGGTAGACCACGCGAACCAAAAATGTTTTGCTTAAGCATTGGGACATAATGGATTGATACAAGCAAATCTTTTAAATTTCTACCATGAGTAAGACCCTCTAGGTCGAAACGCGTTGGTTGGAGACCACCAGAGACCCCATCTGCCTGTATGTCCTTATCCATACTTTTTTCTGTTCTATTTTAAGAATTTACAATAAATGATGTATTTTTAACTGAAGTCCAGCGCTGGAGATTCCATTCTTTATTTTGCTTCAGTCAACACCCCTGATCAAGGTGACTCCGTGCGCAGGAGGATTATGGATCGCAACCGAGACTGGTGAGCTGACCTCCCTTCATTTTCCCTATCCTTCTATAACTAAAGTATACATAGGAATGACATCCAGACGCCTGGGCACACGAACGCGGGAACATGTACGTGATATAATTGCGGCTGAAAGTGCCACTGATATAGCACAATTGAAAACTTTACCGCGTCATTTTTTGCAATTCCATAAATGTGATCCCAAGTCCCTCTCGGTGCGGGGGATTGATCATGTCCAATGTGGAATTAGAGGAGGCGATATTCAACACCTCCTTGCACAAAGAGAGTGCAAGTGGATCACAATACTGGACACTATGACCCCTAGGGGTCTCAATGAGACTCATGGGTTTTCTTCCTTCTTATAAAGATACATAATAAATACATACTCTTTGTTTTATTTTTTCTGAGGTATATTATCTCTACCCGTTACCATTGGTTTTTATAATAATTTTCTGTCTTGGTTGTTTTTATTTTAGTTGATGGTGTGCGATGGATGTGTGCTCATTTGCCTCAGCAATGTCTTTGATAATATTATCCTACTAGTGAGCAATAAAGATGAAAATAAGAAAAATGAAACTTGAAATGAAGAAAGAAGTAATGAAGATAGTGGGAATTATTACTCCATGGGAAGGGATGCATCAAAAGATATAATAAAGTCCTTTACTAATATTTCACCCTGCTTTTTGGATTTTCATGTAATTTCGCAACATGAAACCTGTTACATTGTTAAGAATGTTTCAAGTGTAATAAGAGAAATAAATATATATATATAGTTCCATTATTGCTCAAATGATTATATCATTTGATTATTATTGTTTTGAGCATATGTATGCATAGAAGTCTTTTTAATATATTGTATGTATGACTGGTAATATGTATGTTTCATTTGTTATGAGAGAGCATATGGGATGAATAGCATTTATTGTGCATATGTCATATCATAATTTGTCACTTTGCATCACTTATGCTTTAATTTATTCACCTATATTTATTTATGCATATTTATATATAATGTATAAAATTAGATTTCACTTTCGTTACGGCACTTTTTTGTTATCGTTTTACTTTGTATTAAGCTTTTCACTATTTTATATCTATTGTTATTTACAAAAGTTCCATCACATTTACCCTCGGTACAACGCCGCAAGTGTGTGACGCGAATGGGTGCTTGGTACCGGCCCCATCATGTGACCACTTTGTGTAAGCTGAGACCGAGGTTTGGATGCAGTGGACAGCACACGTTTGTGTTCCATGTTAGCGCACTTTTTTCACCTCACGCTTTAGTCACATGACCGGATTCATTTGTCATAAAAACCCGACCGAGATCGGGATTAGGCCACGCCCCCTGAGGAAGCGACATCGTGAAACGCGCGTCGGGGTATATGACCAGGGTCCAGACGGGACTCTATATACACCACTATGGGTAATTATTTTGCACTAATCTCATTATATATTGTTTCTTTACCGTGCACTGGACTTTAAAGGCGCTTTTTTGTGTCTATGGGAAGTTGTTTACCTAGTGGTATAGGAATTATGAGCTTTAGGGAATTTATTATTATTTAAATCCCTATTATTGGATAACATGTGTTGCTAAATATATTATAACTTTTTTAAATGATCTTTCTTGAACAGTACACTGCTGAATATGAGTCAACAGTGTGATGCAGCAGCAAAAAAGGCAAATGCAGTTCTAGGATGTATTAACAGAAGCATACAGTCTAGATCACGTGAAGTCATTATTTCCCTCTACTCCTCTTTGGTCAGACCTCATCTGGAATATTGTGTCCAGTTTTGGGCACCACATTTTAAAAAAGACATCAACAAACTGGAGCAAGTTCAGAAAAGAGCGACCAGAATGGTGACCGGTCTGCAAACCCTGTCTTATGAGGAAAGGTTGCAGGATTTGGGAATGTTTAGTTTGCAAAAGAGAAGACTGAGAGGAGACTTAATTGCTGTCTACAAATATCTAAAGGGCTGTCACATTGTAGAAGGATCAACTTTATTCTCATTTGCACAAGGAAAGACTAGAAGCAATGGGATGAAACTGAATGGGAGGAGACACAGATTAGATATTAGAAAAAACTTTTTGACAGTTAGAGTGATCAATGAGTGGAACAGGCTGCCACGAGAAGTGGTGAGTTCTCCTTCAATGGAAGTCTTCAAACAGAGGCTGGACAGACATCTGACTGGGATGATTTAGCGAATCCTGCTTTGAGCAGGGGGTTGGACCAGATGGCCCAGGAGGTCCCTTCCAACTCTACGATTCTATGATTCTATTCATATTCTGGGTTCCGCTTCTCTTGGTCATTATATTGACCCATGGATTTAGTCACATGACACTGATATATGCCCATGTATGTTGTTTAATATATGATGTTTGTACTATAAATATTTATTAAAGTCTAATCTTTTGATAAATATAATGATTTTCATTGCATTTTTGGCTACATATACTCGTTGTTCCTCCTTTACTATATATTTTGAATGTGTACGCTATCCATACATGTTATCCGGGGATACGGTACCCTTTCTAACCTTTGTGCAATCACGTGCAATCCATACTGGGCCTAACACCGTCTGAGCCTGCCTCCTGAGACATATATTTTGAATGTGTATGCTATCCATACATGTTATCCGGGGATACGGTACCCTTTCTAACCTTTGTGCAATCACGTGCAATCCATAATGGGCCTAACACCATCTGAGCCTGCCTTCTGAGACATATATTTTGAATGTGTACGCTATCCATACATGTTATCCGGGGATACGGTACCCTTTCTAACCTTTGTGAAATCACGTGCAATCCATACTGGGCCTAACACCGTCTGAGCCTGCCTCCTGAGACATATATTTTGAATGTGTACGCTATCCATACATGTTATCCGGGGAAATGGTACCCTTTCTAACCTTTGTGCAATCACGTGCAATCCATACTGGGCCTAACACCGTCTGAGCCTGCCTCCTGATGTATAGACATATATTTTGAATGTGTACGCTATCCATACATGTTATCTGGGGATATGGTACCCTTTCTCACCTTTGTGCAATCACGTGTAATCCATACTGGGCGTGAGAACGGCTGGCGAGCTGTTAAGCAAGCTACAGAACCTGTGGTTTGCACACGTAAGTTTTTCATTTTTTCAGGAATGACGGTTAGGCCTAATTCCGGAACTGCGGTTGACCTGCACTTACTGGGAAATCATTGTTCGCGGGTAATAATTGTAATCAGTGATCCCCATCACTAACGTTGTTCAGCGGGTTATCTGCACCTGTAAGCGACAAACGCTGGCCTTTTCAGTGTAGCGCACATGCAGCCACAGACATGTAAGGGCATGACACACCAGTTATTGGCCAATCTCATGTGCCAGAGCCTCACGTGTCCCTCTAGTAAGCCGGACTCGGACCGCGGGGCATGACGGAGTCTCGTTCGTTAACGGAATTAAGCTTGCAATGTGTGCATCTGTTCTGTAGCTGGCATGGTTGAGGTTTCCCAGGTGGAGTCGAATTTAACTGTAGGCTCCACTCCTGGTGGTGCCCTTCTGGACATTCCTTTAAGGTTCAGCTTTGCAACCTTACTGCCCACGTAAAACAAACACTTTGCCTTCATGAACGCTGTTTGGAGGGTCATGACTCGTGGGAATAACGCCGCCCAATCAGTTAACCTGCTAGAGAGATCCTTCGTTGCTCCCAAGCATGACATCACACTCCCTAGGAAGAAGGTAATGCCACTGTGGCGACCGTACTCCTGGGGGCGACACAAGTGCACTGATGCCCAGCCACTGCTCGATGAATCTGCTGGTACATTGACCCAGACCACTACATTCCCCTCGCACGCTACATGACCTGAATCTGACCCTGATGAAACTCAGGTTACCCTTCCCATATACAGTTCCATCTTACACTGTGACAAAGAGGAAGCTGCAGATGAAAGTGCAGGTTCGGCCCACCCGCCATCAGACACACCACCGTACTATCAGGGGCCCTGTGCCAGTGCCGTCGCCAATGATTGGGCCCCCCCTGCTTGCCCAGGATCACAGCACTTGCAAAGTTGAAATACTGTGCAGTGAGATGGAAGATGGGGACGACGAGGAATCCAGACAAGTACAGGGATTCCCTAGCGAGGAGACTTATTTGATTGTTTTCAATGTTGGGACAGCAATTTTTGGGGAGCACTATACTCTGGAGAATGATAGATGGGGCCCACCATACAGTGGAACATTACAAAGGTGGACATCAGACACTGGAGCAGCATTTACAGGGCCCATTATACACTAGAGCATTAGAAATGGGGCCCATTATGTTTGGAGCATTATTTGGGCCCATAAGACAGTGGAGCTTCATCCATGGGGACCAACATATACTGTAGCATTATGTGGAGCTCATCATATACTGTTTCAAACATTATATGGGACCAATGATTCTGTATGGAGAAATAGATGGGCCTCGTCATGAGATGTAAAAAGTGAGGTATTTTTCATTGTACTATACCGCTATTTCTCTGCCGTATCGGAGCATGATGAGTTGTGGTATGTGTTAAAGGGGCGCTCTTTCGCCCAGGGCACATGAAAACCTGCAGCCAGCCCTCCCCCCCACAACTTTAGCCAAATAACCCCCATTATTCAGTGCGTAACTTGTATTATGAAGTTAATTAAGGTTGACAAGCTTAAGTAAGAAGAATTGATGCTTTTGGCATTCAAATGGCACTGTAGGTGTGTTTCCTGTCCTCCTCTCACTGCCGACTTTTATTCCCCATTGACTTACATTGGGTTTCGTGTTTCGGGACGACCCCGACTTTTCCCTATAATCGGACGATCTTGCTCGACCCGACTTTTGGAAAAGTCGGGTTTCACGAAACGAAACGCGACCCTAAAAAAACAAAAGTCACTCAGCTCTAGTGATCATAAACCACCACTGCATCCGCTTGTAAGTTGATGTCCATTTCAAATGGTAGTCATTGATCATCTGAAGGTAGAGGCCAGCAAAACAGGCCATAGCTACATCTTAACCATCATTGATCAATACACCAAATTTCCAGTGGCCGTCCCTGTGAAGGATTTAACTGCCCAGACTACACAGCGGTGGAGCAGGGACAGGTAAGTGTTGCAACTTGCAAGTGCTGTGGCCATGACCAAGCAGGGGGGGCACAATCGTGGTCGACGGTACTGGCACAGGGCCCCTCATAGTACACTTTTGTGTCTGACAGCGAGTGGGCCCTCCCAACATCTGAGACACTGTATTGTACTATGTGCCATTGCCGTTGGCCATCAGTGGGCCCATCCACCTGTTCAGAGCAACGGCACTTGCCCGGGTGCGCCAGGTCTTGACCCCAGCTGTTGGGGGAGGGGTGGGGAGCCCAGTTAGGGAGGTTTAAAAATTGGCATATGTAGATATGTTGCCTGGAAATTCAGCTGCTGCAAAGGGCGGAATTGGGCAAGTCCGAGGAAGAGGAGGAAAAAATCGAGGCACTTTTCTGGTAACCTATGTATCATCAGGGGAAGCTGGGACAAAATCCTTTGAAACCCATGCATGGTTCATTTTAATGAAGGTTAGATCATCAACATTTTGGGTCGACCGACGGGTCCTTTTTTCTGTCAGGATTGATCCAGCAGCACTGAAGACTCTTTCAGATAGCACACTAGCAGCAGGGCAAGCGAGCTCCTGTAAGGCATATTGTGCCAATTCAGGCCAGGTGTCCAGTTTAGAGGCCCAATAGTCAAAGGGGAATGACCTGTGCGGGAGAACATCGATATGGGAGGAAAAGTAGTTTGTAACCATAGTTGACAACTGCTGCCTCCTGTCACTTTTAATCGATGCAGTAATAGCAGTCGTGTTAGCGGTACTTGAGAAATCATCCCACAACATGGTCATTAAACCCCTGTCTCCAACGACACTTCTGCTGTGTGCACCACAAACATTTCTTCCATTGTGCCCACTATGGTTTGTGGGAGAACCAGCACTGCTGCTGTGTGCTGGGAAAGCCTCAAACAAACTGTTTACCAGAGTTGCTTGTTTGTTTGCCAATATTATCTCTAGGTTCTCCTGTGGCATGATGATGTGTAATTTGCCTTTGTAGCGTGGATCAAGGATGCTGGCCAGCCAGTAGTCGTCATCCTTCATCATTTTGGCAATGCGGGGGTCCCTTTTTAGGATCCGCAAGGCATTATTGCACATGTGGGCCAATGTTCCCAGTGTCAATGATGCACTGCCCATGGTGGGTGGAGGAGCAGTTTCTGGCAAATCCACATCCCTACAGTCACGCACAAACACTGTCCCTGACCTTGGAATGCCAAGATTTTCTTTTGCCCCCTGAGAAACATCCCCCTGCCCAAAATATTCATCTCACTCATCCTCATCCTCCTTCTCTTCCTCTTCTTCCTCCACCTCGTCCAGGACAGTTCCCTGACCAGACAATGGCTGACTGTCATCAAGGCTTCCCTCCTCCTCCTCCTCCTCCGCTGCAGATGCCTGATCCTTAATGTGCGTCAAACTTTGTATGAGCAGACGCATAAGTGGGATGCTCATGCTAATGATGGCGTCGTCTGCGCTTACCAGCCGTGTGCATTCCTCAAAACACTGAAGGACTTTACAGAGGTTTTTCAGCTTGGACCACTGAACACCCAACAATTCCATGTCTTCCCTCAAACTGCCTGTTCGTGTATCCTCCCACAAATGCATTACAGCATGCCTCTATTTGCGCAGCCTCTGAACCATGTGCAGGGTGGAGTTTCACCTTGTTGCAATGTCTATAATTAGGCGGTGCTTGGGGAGGTGGAGCAATCGCTGCAGCTTCTGCATACAACTGGAATGTACGGCCAAGCGATGGATGTACAAGCACAGTCACTGTAAGTAGTCGACCAGTACCTCCGTGGTGTGTCTGTTGTCACCCAAAGACATCATCTTCAACACAGCCTGCTGACACTTACCACTAGCTGTTCAATATTGGGACACCTCGTGTGCCACACTGCCAGCTGCGGATGTAGTGCTCGTGCGACTGCGCTCTGTGGACGAGCTTTCGCTGATAGACGAGGAGGAGGAGGAAGGAAAGGCTACAGCCAACTGTTTCCTAAACCATGGGCTAGGCAGCACTGATCCACCACCGCTGTCCCCAGTGGAGCCTGCATCCACCACATTAACCCAGTGCACAGTGGTGGACACGTAACGGCCCTGGCCATGCCTACTAGACCATGCATCTGTTGTGAGGTGCACCTTTCCACTCACTGACTGTTTTAGTGCATGGACAATGTGGTCTTTCACATGCCGGTGGAGGGCTGGGATTGCTTTTTGAGAAAAGAAGTGCCGACTGGGTAAGCCATAGTGTGGGACAGCGTAGGCCATGAGGTCGTGGAATGCTTCTCTTTCAACCAAATGGGCATCATCTCTAATGAGATTAGTTTGGCAATCTTGAGTCCTGCTCCTGTAACCAGATATGTGTGTGCGTGTGTGCATTTACCTGAAGCCTGTGTCACTAATAGGTTCAGCGTTTGTATGTTTTTTGTTGCGGCACCTCTGTTTGTGAACAGAGGCTGCTCTGCGCACTCTGGGTGAAGTTTAACCCGTGTGCATCATACCGCCATATTGCTTGTCTGCCACCACTTAGCAGCAGTTATACCACCTACTGCACGGTGGACCCCGAGCTGCGAACGCACTTTACTATTATTTTATTTAGTGCGCTCCGCCTTTCCTAACATTATACTAGTGCCAGGGTCTGGCTAGTGATGGCAGATCAGCAGCAACTCCTTCAGTGCATTCGCTAGCTAGAGGGCTGGTTGGCTACTCTTGAGAGTGTCATCGCAGCAGCGAAGTCTTTGGAGGCTGCTGTACAGGCGATCGCTGAGGCGGTTTCCCGTATGTCCACGTCCTCCCACACGCCAACAGTTACCTGCCTCCCGTTGCCCGATAAATTTTCTGGCGATGGCGCCTCCTGTAGGGGTTTTGTCAGCCAGTGCTCTATCCAGCTGGATTTACTGGCTGCGCGATTCCCTACAGAACGGGCCAAGGTGGGGTTTATTGTTTCCTTTCTGTCGGGCAAGGCGTTGGACTAGGCTGCACCACTATGGGAGCGTGGTGACCCAGAGGTTCGGACCGCTGCTCAGTTTTTAACAGCTATTAAGCAGGTCTTCCTGGGACCACGGGTCACGCATGACACCTCTCTACAGCTACTGGCTTTGACTCAGGGATCCATCTCGGTTAGTCAGTATGCCGTTCGTTTTCAGACACTGGCTTCTGAGCTGGAGTGGTCTGACAAAGCCCACATCCCTGTGTCTTGGAGAAGTTTAGCTGAGCATGTTAAGCATACTCTTTCTACCAGAGAGGTTCCTGCAAATCTGGAGGAGCTTATTGCCATTGCCACCTGTATTGATCTCCGTTTTTCGGAGCGGGGCTGGAGCGTGCTCAATAAAGACTGACGGTTACTCCGTCTCCAAACCTCTTTGAACCTCTGGAATCACCTGAGCCAGAGTATTCACTCCCAGAGCCCATGGAGGTGTCTCGCACCAGTCTCGAGGCGCGTCTGACACTAAGCTCTACTTGCGGTTGCCACTGTCAGCACTGTTCACCAGGATAATGGGGCCCCGCAATGGCCAAACTCTGTGCCGCCGGGCATGACCTTTGTCCCCCCTTGCCTTCAGCCAAAGGTTCTCGCGTGGGCACAGGCATCCAGGGCAGGTGGTCTCTGTGGCTACATGAAGACCACAAAACTCCTGGCAGGGTCGTATTGGTGGCCGCACAGGGCTTGGGATATTAAGAAATATATTCAGGCATGCACCTCGTGTGCTCGGGTAAGCTTCCTTAAACAGAGAGTGGAGACGTCCGCCGACACACCACGGCGTCCCACTTCGACTTATGCTCAGGGCGGTTTTGCCGCTCCTGTTGTCTCCCACGTGTCCCTTCTTAAACCTGGCGATCTTGCCACCTGGGATACCTTCCACTTGTCCCGGTTTTCCGTGTCACCTACCGGGACATCAGACTTGCCTTCGAACGAGTCTGAGGCCTATGCCTCTGATGAGCACAGGGTGGTGGATTGGAAGGCTCAGAGAGGAAGGGGCCCTAGTAGGGGGGTAATGTTAGGCATCAGGTTTGGACCGTAATCAAACAGCAGATATACGACAATGTTTGAAAAACAGACACGACTCTAAGGTGTAGGTCTGGAAAAACGGAAAAACTCCTCGTTTTTTTTTCAGAGTCACACACAGGTAGCTTCTATTTGTCCATGCTAGTAAGCGGTACACAGTAGTGCGTGAGGAGTGTACACCGCTGTACAGTGTGTGTATGTAAAATTGTCAAGGTCCGTGTATTTGTATACGGACTGACACACGCTGTCTCTGTCTAGTTTTGACTGTAATCAAACAGCAGATATACGAAACTGTTTGAAAAACGGACGCAACTTTAAGGTGTAGGTCTGGAAAAATAGACAAACTCCTCAGCTTTTTCTTCCAGAGTAGCACCAGATAGCTTCTATTTGTCCGTGATATCAGCCGGTACACGGTAGTGTGTGAGGAGCGTACACCACAAGACGGTGTGTGAAAAAATGAATGCTCAGTAACTCACCAGGACAAAATAATAAAAATTGGAGTGCCTTGAAAAAAGCAGTTTGAACAGCTTTGTGCACACAGCAATGCAGCTAGCAGGAAGCCTTAAAAGGCAGCCTAATCTGATGTGAACTCATTTTCTGCTCCACCAGTTGAGAGTTCTCCTTCCGTTCTCCCTCTGGTGGTGACAGGAGGTAGTGAGGTTGGTTTAATTGGTAGTAATCTGCCACCTGATGAGGAGAATAACGATTGGATCTCTGGAGTATCAGACTGGATATAAGACAGCCGACGCCCTATCCTGGTGCTTGTGATTCAGTCTGCTTCTCAGGTCTTGGACTTCTGCTCTGTTCCAGACTTCTCAAGTTAAGTTTGTTTTTGCTATTGTTCACACTTGCTCTTGTTGGTCAATTCAGTTTTTTGTGGTCAGCCAGGCCCTCCTGGGGTTGTGCTGAATTTCCACTCCTATTTATCTGTATTTGCCTTTTGGTCCCTTATTAGATTGGCCTCTTTTTGCTCTGTCACAGAATATTTCAGAGTGCTGATATAGTGGGAGAAGGCTAGCGACTTCAGGGTTAATTTTGCTATCAGAAGTGTTGGACATTATTTTGGTAGGGTTTTTGGCAGATTCCAGACAGTGTCTTTCCTTTCCTGTCCTTTCTAGTTAGTCGGGCCCCATGGTTTGCTCAGCCTATATTTCTGCCTTTGTTTATGTTTTCATCTTGTTTCACCGTCAATACATGTGGGGGGCTGTCTTTCCTTTGGGGTCTGCTCTGGGGCAGTTAGTTTTCCTCTCTTCCTGCTTTAGGCTTATGTAGCTCTCCGGTTGTGACGAGACGTCTAGGATCATCGTAGGTACGCTCCACGACTGCTGCTAGTTGTGTGGTAAGATCAGGGATCTGCAGTCTGCATAGTTACAAACCTCTCTGGTTTTCTGAGACTTGGCTTGTGTTGTTTTTTCCTCCTCGGTGACACATTCATAACAGAATCACCAGCCATACCGCAGATTCTAGGGTACTCAAATGCAGGAGAAAATTGTTTAAAAAGGAAGAAAAAGTGTCAGAATTTTTATTTTTTTTTAATTATATTTTTTACCCTTTTTCTCTGGGGCCGTAGGAGGATTTTTTTTTCCCTCTCCTAATGGAGATTAAGCAACTGTCTGATCGCGTGGAGCAACTTGCTGCTGAAGTACAGGGAATTTCCACCTACCTCATTCAGTCACATGCTGCTGAACCCAAGATTCCTACTCCTGATGTGTTTTCTGGGTATCGGTCTAAATTTCTGAATTTTAAGAATAATTGTAAATTATTTCTTGCCTTGAAGCCTAACTCATCGGGGAGCTCTGTGCAGCAGGTTAAAATTGTCATCTCCTTGCTGCACGGTGATCCCCAGGATTGGGCTTTTTCTCTAACACCTGAAAATCCTATTCTGACTAATGTGGATGCATTTTTTCAAGCCTTGGGGTTGTTGTATGATGAACCTAATGCCGCTGATCAAGCTGAGAGAACCCTGTTGGCATTGAACCAGGGTCAGGATTCTGCAGAGTCGTACTGTCAAAAATTCCGAAAGTGGGCAGTCCTTACTACATGGAATGATAGTGCATTGGCAGCTCTCTTTCGGAAAGGTTTATCAAAGACAGTAAAATATGTTTTGGTGGGATTTCCTGTTCCCTCTGGTCTGGATGGCTCTATGTCATTAGCCATTCAAGTTGATCAGCGTTTACGTGAAACTAAAACTACACGGGAGGCGCTGCCACCTTTTGAACAAATGTCTGAACCTGTGCAATGTGATGGGGTTTTGTCTAGGGCGCAACGTCAGGAGTTTAGAAGGCGTAATAAGCTGTGTTTTTTCTGTGGAGACGCCTCTCATACTATTTCTGTCTGCCCTAAATGAGAGAAATGTTTTGCACACACATTTGCTGTGGGCAGTGTACAACCTAAGTTCCTTTTGGCAATTACTCTGATCTTCTCCTTGTCCACATTTTCCACTAAGGCTTTTGTGGATTCAGGAGCAGCTCTGAATCTGATGGATTTGGACTTTGCTAAACGTTGTGGTTTGTCCATGATGCCTCTGCAGACGCCTATTCCTTTGAGGGGTATTGATGCCACTCCTTTGGTGGAGAATAAACCTCAGTATTGGACCCAGGTGATAATGCGAGTTTCCCCAGACCACCAAGAAAATTGTAAATTTTTGGTGCTGCATAATTTGCATGATACTATTGTTCTGGGTTTCCCCTGGTTGCAAACTTATAAATCAGTTTTGGATTGGAAATCTGTGTCTGCGGTGAGTTGGGGTTGTTAGTGTGTTCTTAGGGACGCTTCTGTTTTCTCCACCTCTCCTCAGTCTTATGATATTCCTGATTATCTGGCTGATTTTTCTGATGTATTTAGTGAGAGTAAGTCTGCGTCTTTGCCTCCTCAGAGGAGTTATGACTGTGCAATTGAGTTGATGCCTGGGTGTAAATTTCCCAAGGGTCGGCTTTTCAACTTATCTGTACCCGAACATGATGCCATGCGATCCTATATTAAGGAGTCGTTGGAGAAGGGTCATATTAGACCATCCTCGTCACCTTTAGGCGCTGTTTTTTTTGTGGCCAAGAAAGATGGTTCATTAAGACCGTGTATTGATTATCGTTCCCTTAACAAGACGGTTAAATATCAGTACCCGTTACCTCTGATGTCTGATTTATTCTCCATAGTTAAGAGTGCCTGCTGGTTTACTAAGCTTGACCTCAGGGGGGCGTATAATCTTATTTGCATCAAGCACGGGGATGAAAGGAAGATGGCGTTTAATACTCCGGAGGGACATTTTGAATACCTGGTGATGCCTTTTGGGCTCACTAATGCCCCTTCTGTCTTCCAGTCCTTTATGAATGATATTTTCCAAGACTTTGTGGATAAGTTTTTGATCATCTATCTACATGATATTTTGATCTTTTCTAGTGATTGGGATTCCCATGTGGAACATGTCCAGACTGTGTTCCGGATTTTGAGGGAGAATTCCCTGTTTGTTAAGGGATCGAAATGCCTCTTTGGTGTACAGAGGATTTCATTTTTGGGATTTATCTTATCTCCATTGACTAATGAAATGGACCCAGCCAAGGTACAGGCCATTTATGATTGGGTTCAGCCTGCTTCTTTGCAGGCTCTCCAGAAGTTTTTGGGTTTTGCTAATTTCTATCGCAAATTTATAGGCAATTTTTCTAGTTTTGTCAAACCACTGACTGATCTGACCAAGAAGGGAGCTGATGTTCTGAATTGGTCTCCTGAGGCTGTCTCAGCATTTCAGGAGCTTAAGCAGAGATTTACTTCAGCTCCAGTTTTACGGCAACATGATATCTCACTTCCATTTCAAGTGGAAGTAGGCGCTTCTGAGATTGGTGCAGGAGTTGTTTTGTCCCAAAAAGACCCTGTGACTTCTAAGATGAATCCCTGTGCCTTCTTTTCTCGAAAATTTTCCCCATGTGAACACAACTATGACGTGGGGAATCGGGAATTGCTGGCCATGAAATGGGCATTTGAGGAGTGGAGACATTGGTTGGAGGTAGCTAGACATCAATTTGTGGTCCTAACCGATCACAAGAATCTGATTTATCTGGAGTTGGCCAAATGCTTGAATCCTAGACAGGCTAGATGGGCCTTGTTTTTCACGTGTTTTAATTTTGTGGTCTCTTTTCTTCCGGTCACTAAGAATGTTAAGGCAGACGCCCTTTCTAGGAGTTTCTTTGCTGATTCTCTTAATGTGACCGAGCCTTCTACTATCCTAGGTGAGGGGGTAGATATTTCTGCCATTTCGCCCGATTTGAGACGCGCCCTGGAGGAATTTCAGTAGGATAGGCCTGAGCGTTGCCCTATGGGAAGATTGTATGTTCCTGACCAGTGGAGAAAGAGAGTGATGTCTGAAGTCCATTGCTCCGCAATGGCTGGTCATCCAGGTATTTTTGGTACCAGAGATTTAGTGAGTCGGTCGTTTTGGTGGCCTGCCTTTTCTCGTGATGTCAGGAATTTTGTACAGTCCTGTGGAACTTGTTCTCGGTCTAAACCCTGTTCTCATTCTAGTGGGTTGCTGATGCCCCTGCCGGTGCCCAAGAGGCCATGGACCCATATCTCAGTGGATTTTATTTCTGATATTCCTGCCTCTCAGGGAATGACTGTTATCTGGGTAATTTGTGATATATTTTTGAAGATGGTCCATCTTGTACCACTCCCAAAGTTGCCATCTTCTGCTGAGTTGGTACCCTTGTTTTTACAACGGGTGGTTCGGTTACACGGGATTCCTGAGAACATTGTGTCCGATAGAGGGGTCCAGTTTGTTTCCAGATTCTGGAAAGCCTTTTGTGACAATCTGGGAATTTAGCTATCCTTCTCCTCCGCGTTTGATCCCCAGACCAATGAGCAGACTGAGAGAACAAACCAGACCCTGGAGTCTTATTTAAGATGTTTTATATCTGCTGATCAAGATGATTGGGTCTTATTTTTGCCCTTGGCCGAATTTGCGCTGAACAATAGAGCTAGTTCTGCCACTTTGATGTCACCCTTTTTCTATAATTTTGGGTTTCATCCTCGATTCTCTTCAGGGCAAGTGAAATCTTCATCCTGCCCAGGTGTGTACACTGTGGTTGTGAGAATGCAGCAGATATGGGACCAAGTGGTGGATAAGTTGTCACTTTCTCAGGAAAAGGCTCAGCGTTTTTCCAACCGGCATAGGACCATTGGTCCCCAGTTTAAAGAGGGTGATATGGTTTTGTTGTCGTCTAAGAATATTCTTATGAAGTTTGCATCTCCAAAATTTAAGCCAAGATTTATTGGACCTTATAAGATTTTGGAGGTTTTTAATCTTGTTTCTTTTCGATTGGCTCTTCCAGTTACGTTCAAGATCCATAACGTATTTCACAAGTCACTGTTGAAGAGGTTTGTTGAGGCAGTAGTTCCTGTGGCGGCACCTGTATTGGTTAAAGGCAATGTGGAATATGAGGTAGAGAAAATATTGGATTCTCGTTTGGTTAGACGGAAACTCCAGTAATGGTCAAATGGAAGGGTTATGGCCAGGAGGATAATTCTTGGGTCTCTGCCTCTGATATCCATGCCGATAAATTGGTTCGTGCTTTTCACCGGGCCCATCCTGATCGGCCTGGTGGCATGGATGAGGGTTCAGTGACCCCTGCTCAAGGGGGGGTACTGTTGTGAACTCATTTTCTGCTCCAACAGTTGAGAGTTCTCCCTCTGGTGGTGACAGGAGGTAGTGAGGTTGGTTTAATTGGTAGTGATCTGCCACCTGATGAGGAGAATAACGATTGGATCTCTGGAGTTGTGTGGTAAGATCAGGGATCTGCAATGTGCATAGTTACCAACCTCTCTGGTTTTCTGAGACTTGGCTTGTGCTGTTTTTTCCTCCTCGGTGACCCATTCATAACACTAAATACCACCATCGCTGCTGCACACAACAGAAATCCTCCACTTTCACTGCACACTAACTGGACAGTGAAAAGCGCTATCAGCAGAAACAGGTTTTTTTTTCTTCTTCCCTTCCTAACGCTGTCCCTGTTCAGAATCAGCAGCAGCACCTCTCCCTATTGTAACATTGGCAGAAGTAAGATGGCGGTCGGCGTTCACAGCCTTTTATACCCACTGTGACGCCACACAAAGCCAGCCAATCACTTCAATGCCCTTCTCTAAGATGGTGCTGGCCGCTGTGCATGTCATCGCGTTGCCCACAGTGTGTGTCCTCCATCATTGGGTGAGAAAAGGCATTGAAAGCATCATTTGAAACGTGACTATGGCGCGCTGATCGGCGACCTCATGGCCGACCACACGCTAGGGTCGGGTTTCGATCGGCGAAACCCAACTTTGGTAAAAGTCGGCCACTTTTTAATCTGACCAACCTTTTTCGCTCAACTCTACTAATAACTATTTGGGCCGCCATTAGCAGTAACAACTGCAATCAAGCGTTTGCAATAACTGGCAATGAGTCTTTTACAACCCTCTGGAGGTATTTTGGCCACTCATCTATGCAGAATTGTTGTAATTCAGCCATATTACAGGGTTTCCAAGCATGAACCACATTTTTAAAGTCATGCCAAAGCATCTCAATCAGATTAAGGACAGGACTTTGACTAGGTCACTCCAAAGTCTTAATTTTGTTTTTCATAAGCCATTCAGAGATGGACTTGCTGCGATGTTTTGGATCATTGTCCTGCTGCATATCACAAGTGTACTTCAGCTTCAGGTCATGAACAGATGGCCGGACATTCTCCTTCAGGATTTTTTGGTAGGCAGCAGAATTCATGGTTCCATTTATCACAGCAAGTCTTCAAGATCCTGAAGCATTAAAAAAAAACCCTGACCATCTCACTGCCACCACCATATTTTACTGTTGGCATGATGTTCTTTTTCTGAAATGATGTATAACTTCTACGCCACATGTAATGGGACAAATATTGCGTCTCATAAGTCCAAAGAGTATTCTCCCAAAAGTCTTGGGAATCACAAAGGTGTTTTCTGGCAAAACTGAGATGAGTCTTTATGCTGTGTAGGGATCCGCTCTGGTATGTAATGGCAGGGCTGCAGTAACGAGGCAACACACAGGCTCAAAGTCAAATTTCAGTGGTTTAATGTCACTTTGCAAACAGCAGGTTAACAGAAAATAAGGGAAAAACATAAATGTACTCCAGCTTGGAGAACCACTGATCCCAGACTCACCCCTTGCACAGGACGGGATTAACTAAGCAGCTGCCAGGTCCTGCGGTATCCGCAAGGTGCCATTCCCAGGGTTGTTGAGAGTCTTTGTGCTATAGTCCTGCAGCACGGGGATCATGTGTACAAGTTCAGGCTCAGTCCAACCAAGTTCCTGTAACATCGAGACACACACTCAAGATGTGCCAATTACCAGCCTCCATTAGAATAATAGAATCATAGAATCGCAGAGTTGGAAGGGACCTCCTGGGCCATCTGGTCCAACCCCCTGCTCAAAGCAGGATTCGCTAAATCATCCCAAACAGATGTCTGTCCAGCCTCTGTGTGAAGATTTCTATTGAAGGAGAACTCACCACCTCTTGTGGCGGCCTGCTCCACTCATTGATCACTCTAACAGTCAAAAAGTTTTTTCTTATATCTAATCTGTGTCTCCTCCTATTCAGTTTCATCCCATTGCTTCTAGTCTTTCCTTGTGCAAATGAGAATAAAAATGATGCTTCTACAATGTGACAGCCCTTGAGATATTTGTAGACAGCTATTAAGTCTCCACTCAGTCTTCTCTTCTGCAAGCTAAACATTCCCAAATTCTGCAACCTTTCCTCATAAGATAGGGTTTGCAGACCGGTCACCATTCTGGTCGCTCTTTTCTGAACTTGCGCCAGTTTGTTGATGACTTTTTTAAAATGTGACACAATATTCCAGATGAGGTCTGACCAAACAGGAGTAGAGGGCAATAATGACTTCACGTGATCTAGACTGTATGCTTCTGTTAATACATCCTAGAATTGCATTTGCCGTTTTTGCTGCTGCATCACACTGTTGACTCATATTCAATCTGTGACCTATTAGTATACCCAAGTCTTTTTCACATGTGCTGTTGCTTAGCTCTATTCCTCCCATTCTGTATATGCTTTTTTCATTTTTATTGCCCAGATGTAGTACTTTCCTTTTTTCCCTGTTAAAAACCATTCTGTTAGTTGCTGCCAACTGCTCCAGTTTATTTATATCTTTTTGAATCCTCTCTCTCTCTTCTCTAGTATTAGCTATCCGTCCTAGCTTTGTGTCATCAGCAAATGTAATCAGTTTACCCTCAATTCCTTCATCTAAATCATTGATAAAGATGTTGAACAATACAGGGCCGAGGACAGAGCCCAGTGGTACCCCACTTGAAACATTCTTCCAACTGGATGTGCAGCCATTTATGACCACTCTTTGGGTCCGATCACTAAGCAGTTATGAATCCACCTAACAGTTGCCTTGTCCATTCCATACTTAGCCATTTTTTCAATAAGGATTGTGTGAGATACTTTGTCAAATGCTTTGCTGAAGTCAAGATATATTATATCTACAGTATTTCCCTGATCCATCCAATCCGTGATTCTGTCATAGAAGGAAATTAAGTTAGTCTGACATGACTTATTAGTTATAAACCCATGCTGACTCTGTTTAATCACTTCATTCTTATCCAGGTACTGACATACATGTTGTTTAATAATTTGTTCAAAGATCTTTCCTGGTATAGAAGTCAGACTCACCGGCCTATAGTTGCCTGGGTCCACATTCTTCCCCTTTTTGAAGATAGGAACAACATTTGCTCTTCTCCAGTCTTCTGGGACTTCTGTTCTCCAAGAATTTTCAATGATTATCGAAAGGGGTTCAACAATTTCTTCTGCTATGTCCTTCAGTACTCTGGTGTGTAATTCATATGGACCTGGAGACTTGAATTCATTTAGGTTAGCTAAGTGTTTTCTCACTATATTTCTCTTTATAGATATCCTAGATTCTTCTATTCCCTTAATAGGACAGTGAAGAACAGTTGATGTTACATTTGCTTTCTGAGAGAAAACAGATGCAAAATAGGAATTTAAAAGTTCGGCCTTCTCAACATCCTGTCTTACCATTTCATCATTTTCATCCTGTCAAAATCCTATAGCATCTTTGACTTTTCTTTTACTTTTGACTAGTGTTGAGTGATACCTTCCAATATCTGGAAATATCGGATCGGATTGGATCGGACCGATACCCAAAAAGTATCGGATATCGCCGATTCCTATACCGGAAACCAATGCAAGTCAATGGGTCAGAAATATCAGAATTAAAATAAACCCTTTCTTTCCTTGTAGGTTAATTCTACATGAAGGAAAACAACTAAGAATAATGTAGAATGTATTGTGGGAGGTGGAGGAGACATTATAGGCATAGATGTTTAGCCCAATCAAATGGAATAGCAGGAATTAATTTTTTTTTAAGACGTTCGGAGTTACAAAGATATTGACTATGTTAACTTTTTTTATATTTTGTCAGATATGTATGTTTCACTACTTCCATGCTCTTCACCTTCTTTTTTACTTCTCCCACACTTTCTCCTTCATGATCCTCAGCAGGAGCAGCGTCTTTTTCATCAACTTCTTCTTCACCTTATTCATCTTCTTTTTCTTCACCTTCTTCCTATTATTCTTTTTTTTTTACATTCTTCATATTCTTCTTATTCAACTATTATTCTTCTTCATATTCTACTTCTTCATCTTCTTCCTATTCTTCTTCATCATATTCTTATATGTGACAGGCATTCCTGTAGTTGTTATCTGTAAAAGTTTGAAGATGACACCTTCCGTTCTGCCTGTCACAAAAGATTTACAACAGGATTTGTCCACGTTCAGTTTGGCCTGCAGCAGCTGGCATTTTCCAGGGGCTCCACGAGGAGGAACAGACTCACCCCCATACACTGCTTAGTCATCTTCTGCTTATAATTTAGATAATATCTTTTGCTCTGATTTTTAGTCTTATGCTTAATGTTCTTTTGCTTTTTGTTCTTCTGCTTTTTGTTCTTCTGCTTCTTGGTCTTCTGTCTCTTGTTGTTCTGTCTCTTGTTGTTCTGTCTCTTGTTGTTCTGTATCTTGGTGGCTGCCTTCATGTTCTTTGTCCTCTTGGTCATCTTCTTCAGGGTCATCTTTTTGGTCTTCTTTGGGGTGGTCTTCAGGGTCGTCGTCTTTGGGCTCGTCGTCTTCTTCGGGGTGGTCTTCAGGGTCGTCGTCTTCAGGGTCATCGTCTTCAGAGTCGTCGTCTTCTTCGGGGTAGTCTTCAGGGTCGTCGTCAGGGAGATCCAGAGTGATTACCAAAAAACATTTCAAAAAGCTTGAACTTGGAAATGTAGCAGAAGGTACAAGAAGGCTGAGGAACTGCCGAGAACCAGCTGACGGTACTGGAACCCGGATGGGTAGCAGAAGGAACAAGAGCCAATGGCACTACCGAGGACCAGCTGATGGTACTGGAACCCGGTTACTAAGCAGGAGGTACCTGTGCTAGAAAGCACTACCAAGGGCCAGGAGACGTTGCTGGAACTCGGATACTGAGAGGGAGGCACCTAAGCCAAAGGCACTGCCGAGAACCAGCTGACGGTACTGGAACCCGGATGGGTAGCACAAGGTACCCATAATCAACAAAGTTGCAAGGCCGCGAGCAGGACGCAGTTACCGAAACCCACAGTCCAACAGGGGGTGCTTGTTCTATTGGCACTACAGAACCAGTGTTTATTACCAGAACCCGCAGCCCACATAGGAAGCACCGAAACTGCAGGCACCATAGAGTCAGCTAACCCGACCGCAACACGACAGGACAAAGTTTTGGAGCCAAAGTGACGTTGACACTACCCGGCAACAGCTGGCGTGCTGGAACCAGGCTGGGCAGGAGGAAGTACCCGTGCCAAAGACACTGCCGGGAACCAGTTGGCGGTGCTGGAACCCAGGGTAAATACTACAAACAGAGTGGAGACAGAGGCCTAATTGGAGCAAGTTTAAAATCTGTAGTTTTGTGAGTGTGGACAGAGCAGGAGAAATTGCAGGACACACAGCTGGTGATCAGCTGACATAACAGAACCCCAATAACACTGGAGCATATGTTGACTGTGCAGATGGCACTTCTGAGCAGCAACTGGCAGTGTTGGAGCCCAGGGTCAATCAGGGTGTAGGCTGAGGCCTAATTGGAGCAAGTTTAATATCTGATGTTGTGTGAATGTGGACGGAGCAGGAGACATTGCTGGACACACAGCAGGGGAGCAGCTGGTGTTACTGAACCCCACTAACACAGGAGCTAGTGTTTTTTCTGTGCAGACGGAACTTCTGAGCAGCAACTGGCAGTGTTGGAGCCCAGGGTCAATCAGGGTGTAGGCTGAGGCCTAACTGGAGCAAGTTTAATATCTGATGTTGTGTGAATGTGGAGGGAGCAGGAGATATTGCCGGACACACAGCAGGGGAGCAGCTGGTGTTACTGAACCCCACTAACACAGGAGCTAGTGGTTTTCTCTGTGCAGATGGCACTTCTGAGCAGCAACTGGTGGTGTTGGAGCCCAGGGTCAATCAGGGTGTAGGCTGAGGCCTAATTGGAGCAAGTTTAATATCTGATGTTGTGTGAATGTGGAGGGAGCAGGAGATATTGCCGGGCACACAGCAGGTGAGCAGCTGGCGTTCATGAATCCCACTAACACAGTAGTTAGTGTTTTTCTCTGTGCAGCCGGCACTTCTGAGCAGCAACTGGCAATGTTGGAGCCCAGGGATTATAGTTCAGGTGGTAGAAACATGAGCACAACAGGACACCTGGATACTGTTGCCAACAAATTCTTTAATCTGGAAGAGGACTGGCAAATTCCGGCGAGTTCTAGGCCTTGTTCATTTTCTGAAAAGTAAGCCAGTCAACGTTATTGGAGGATAGTCGCATGCGACGGTCTGTTAGTACACCACCTGCGGCACTAAAGACACGTTCTGATAATACACTAGCAGCAGGGCAAGCCAGCACCTCTAATGCATACTGGTTAAGCTCTGGCCATGTATCCAGCTTAGAGACCCAAAACTTGAAGGGGGAAGAGCAGTCTGGAAGTACACTGAGAGGGCAAGACATGTAGCGTGTCACCATCTGACGGAAACGTTACCTCCTGCTGACTGGAGCCGTCTGTGATGGTGTAGACATTTGTGGCGGGGACACAAAACTTTGCCACATTTGGGCCATACTGGTCTTACCTTGTGCTGAGGCGCTGATTCTGCTCCCTCTTTGTGCAGAGCTTCCTCCACTGCCTCGATGCACAGAGCTGCTTTGTAAAGCACTTGCAACACTGCTCTCGGGTGGAATGGAGAACATGAAGGAATGCACCAGTGTGTCTTGTTACTCCCGCATTTTATGCTCCCGGTTCAACGGTGTTATGAGGCTTTGTAAGTTGTCCCGGTAGCGAGGATCTAGGAGGGTGTACACCCAATAATCAGCCGTGTTGAGAATGTGGGCGATGCGGCGGTCATTTCTCAGGCACTGCAGCATGAAACCAACCATGTGCTGTAGACTCCCAACTGGCCAAGAAACGCTGTCCCCTGCTTGAGGCGTTATCTCTGCCTGCTCTGCATCACCCCACCCTCGCTCTACATACTGACTACTAGAGCATTGTGTACCACCCTCCTCTGGAGAGATGTCTTCCTTCTCCATTGACTCCTCCTCATACTCTTCACAAAGTGTCCCCTGTCTAGGCCAAAGTGTTCCTGCCTGAGGAACCACATTGCGCAGACTATCCAGAAGCAGATGGCATTTGTGACTCCTCATCCTCCACCTTTTCCACAACCTCCTCCCTTAGTGCTTGCAGTGTTTTTTCAAGCAGGCAGATAAGGGGGCCAGTCATGCTGACTAGTGCATTATCTGCACCCGCCATCCGCGTGGAATTATTGAGGGCACGCAAAACGTGTCAGATGTCCTTCATAGAGGCCCACTCAGTGGTGGTGAAGTGTGAACGGCGCGCAGTGCGACTTGTTTGCGCCTGATGCAGCTGGTACTCCATGGTACTGCTGCCTGCTGCTCACACAACCGCTCCAACATATGTAACGTAGAATTCCACCTGGTGGGTAGGTCACATATGATGCGATGTTCCGGAAGGCGGAATCGGTGCTGCAGAGCTGCAATGCGTGATCTTGCCATGCTGGAACTATGCAGACCTTGTGCAGCAGTGCATCAACGACCAAGTTGAGCACATGTGCCAGACATGGGATGTGAGTTTGCCTATGCCCAGAGCTGCCACCAGATTTCGGCCATTGTCACACACTACCAAGCCTGGCTGGATATTCGCTGGCACAAACCACACGTCGCTCTCCTGCTTGATGGCTTTCCAGAGCTCCTGCGCTGTGTGGCTTCGATCCCCCAAAGAAATTTATTTCAGTAGGCCTGTTGACGTTTGGCCACGGCTGTGCTCATATCGGTTGTAACAGGTAAGCGTTCATGGGTCCATGTGGAGGTAGACCGTGACGGCTCCTGCAGCGCTGATTCAGAGGAACTAAGGTATGAGGAGGAGTCAATGTGTACAGACTGGATTCCTGCAATCCTTGGAGTTGGCAGAACATGTACAGCACCACTCTCAAGATCTGTACCTGGCTCCACAACATTTACCCAATGGGCAGTGAGGGAAAGGTGTCGTCCCTGTCCATGATTACTGGTCCACGCATGAGTGGTCAGGTGGATCTTGCTACAGACGGCGTTTAGTAGCGCATGTTTAATTTTTCCCTCCACATGCTTTTGCAGGGCAGGGACAGCTTGCCTGCTGAAATAAAAGCGGCTGGGCACGTTGTATTGTGGGACTGCCAATGCCATGAAGTTATGGAAGGTGTCAGTCTCCACCAGCCTAAATGAGAGCATTTCAAGGGTCAGTAGTAGAGTTGAGCGACTTTAGTCGGATCGGGTTTCATGAAACAAAATTCGTTTCAGATGAAACTGGTCCGACTAGGGCAAAAAAAGTCGGAGTTTCGTCCGACACCCGACGCCAATGCAAGTCAATGGGGAATAAAAGTCGGCATTGAGTGGATGAATTTCATCCGCTCAATGTCGACTTTTATTTCCCATTGACTTGCATTAGAGTCAGGGGTCAGACGAAACTCCGACTTTTTTTGCCCTAGTCGGACCAGTTTCATCTGAAACGAATTTTGTTTCATGAAACCCGATCCTACTAAAGTCACTCAACTCTAGTCAGTAGTTTTGCAATGCCAGCATTCAGAGCCTGTGCTCGGGGATGGTTTGCCGAGTATGGCTGCCTTTTCTCCCATGCCTGTGCTACCGATGGCTGTAGAGTGGCCTGGGAGTGTGAGGATGACAGGGAACATGGTGCTGTGGGTGGAATTACACTGTGTCTCTGTACAACAGTGCCACAGGTTCTTCCATGGCGATCCTGTGAGGAAGCCGAACCAGCTGTGTGTGAGCTGGAGGAAGAGGCTACAACACGAGCTGAAGAGGTGGTAGGTGGTGCTGTAGGTTGGCCTATGTCTTCAGTGTGTCTTTGTAACTCCACCACGTGATTGGTCCGCACATGTTTCCACATACTTGTGGTATTGAGGTTGCTGACATTTTTCCCTCTTTTGACTTTCTGATTACATAGCTTGCATTTGACAAAGCAAATGTCATCTTCAACTGTGTCAAAAAAGGACCACACACTGCAAGTCCTGGGAGCGCCCGTTTCGGGTTTTGGAAAAAGGAATGCTCCTAATGGGTGCCGAAGTGGAGGCTACAGACAGCCGAGTCTGCCCCCTTCCTCTCCCTCCTGTTTTGGCCTTTCGGAGAATCTCTTCCTCAGAGCTGCTCCCACCACCTTCCTGTTCCTCACGCCATGATGGGTCAAGGACCTCATCATCTACACTACCCTCTTCAAACACCTGCTTCTCCTAGGTAGTCCCGCCAGCACAGTACGCACCAGAAAGTGGCACCTGAGTCTCATCATCAGATGCATACTGAGGTATGCTGACCATAGGCACTGACCCACCCGCCTCTTCAGATTCAGAGAGACAAAGCTGTTGCACATCATTGCATACTACCTCTTCTTCACATTCTAGAATGCTGCTTGGCTGGCCCCCTATTTCCAAGCCAAGAGATTCAGAGAACAGAAGTAGAGATGGCTCCTATCCAGGGCTCACTGACTGACTGAGCAATTTGGCAGGTGGTGAAGAGACAGATGGTTGCCCTTCAGTGCTCTGGACCTGAGAGGATGTGGAACTAATTGAAGTCGATGCACTAGCTGCCATCCACCCGACAACGGCTTCAATTTGTTCCTCCCGCAGCAGTGGGGTATGGCAAGCTTCTACAAAGCTGCGTATAAAGGACTGTTCCCTGATAAAACTGGGAGATGCTGAGTCACTGGTGCCCGCAGCAGGCACAGAATCCCCATGTCCTCTCCCTGCTGAAACTCCACGCCCACGACCACGTCCCTTACTCCCTGCCTTCTTCATCTTGGTAGACTGATAAAGATAGGCAGAAAAGTACTAAGGGCTTAGTGTGCTTATTCCTGAACAGCTGCTAACAGGTATAAGAAACACTAATTTTATAAAGTGTAGACTACACTTTAATGTGAGCTAATGTGGCCTACACAACAGTAAAGTGGAGTGTTTGGTGAACTTTATTTACGTGGTTTTTTTTTTAAAAAACAAAAAGGATGTGACCAAAGATGTAAAAGCGATAGTATCACAAACTTTTTGAAGCTATTACAATGCAGGAAGGTAACCTACAATGCAATAGATTAGGCTCCAAAAAATAGGCTAATACTAATCTGGCTGGGGCTGCATGGCACAAGCCAGCAAAACGGCTCCTCTATCTACTCCTATATAGTGTTTGCAACCAATCTAGCTGGATACGGATGGAAGCACACTAATAGGAGAAATTCAGGAAAAATAAGCAGCACTACAGCAAAAAAGGACAATGTATGAGGCAGTGACGCACGCTGAGCGGACTACAACCAGAGGTGGCTGCAGAACACTACAGCGTCAGCTGCACTCACACACACAGACCTTGCAGACAGGTGTGAACAACACTGCAAGGCAAAAGAAAGCTACAGCGGTTGATAAAGTAGCCTGGGTAAAGCACTATATAGAAAATCACTATCTCTAACTGTCCCTCAGACTCAGAACAGCAGCGTCCTGTCCCTAACTGAATTCACAACAGAGTGAACCCAAAATGGCAGTGGCGGCTTTTATAGTGCATCATGACATCATTTCAGCAGCCAATCACAACTGTTGTGAGTTAATTTTCCCCTTCACCACTGAGGCCCGATGAACTCCCTCTTCAGGTAAAGAAAGGTAGTGAGCCTGATTATCAAGCATCTGGGCCTAATGATGATGACTGGCTGAGTGGAGTTACTGACTGGATATAAGGCTGCCGACGCCCTTCTGCCCTGCGGGTGACTTCTCTATGGGATCCTTGGAGACCAGTCTGAATTCCTGCTCTTCTAAAGCTAAGTTTTCTGCTCTGCCTTTTTGCATTTGTGCTTTGACTTTGTTTTGCTGGATTTCTGCCATTCCCTGCTGGGGTGAGCTGAATTCCTTTAGCTCTGTCTTCAGAAAATACCTGAGTGCTGATTTAGTTTTTGAAGCCTAGCTGCTTCAGGGCCTTTTTTCATATCAGCCTGTTGGCTTATGTCTTTGATAGGGTTTTGGCAGATTGCAGACAGCAACCATCCTTTCCTGTCCTGTATAGTTAGCTTGGGCCCCATTGTTTGCTCAGCCTATCTTTCTATCTGTGTGAGTGTTTTTTCATCTTGCTTCACCGTCATTATATGTTGGGGGCTGCCTTTTACTTTGAGGTGTGCTCTGGGGCAGTTTAGATTTCCTTTTCTGTCTTTAGGTTATTTAGTTCTCCGGCTGTGATCGAGGGGTCTAGGGCACCGTAGGAACCCGCCACGGCTACTGCTAGTTGTGCTGATAGGTTCAGGGGTCTGCAATCTGATAGTTGCCAACTTCTCCGGTTTTCTGGACGTAGCTTCTATTTTTGTGTCTGCCTCCCACGGTGACTCGTTCATAACAGAATCACCCGCCATACCGCAGATCCTAGGGTACTCAATAGCAGGAAAGAATTGTTAAAAAAAAAAAAAAAAGTGTGTATATTTTTTCCTCTATATCTCTGAGGCCGTAGGGGGAATTTTTTTTTTCTCTCAATGGAGATAAAGCAATTGTCTGATCGCGTGGAGCAGCTCGCTGCGGAAGTGCAGGGAATTTCCGCCTACCTTGCTCATTCACATGCTGCTGAACCAAAGATTCCCACACCTGATGTATTTTTTGGGGATCTGTCTAAATTTTTGAATTTCAAAAATAATTGTAAATTATTTTTTGCCTTGAAGCCTAACTCGTCAGGGAGCTCCGCGCAGCAGGTTAAAATTGTCATCTCTTTGCTGTGTGGCGATCCCCAGGATTGGGCGTTTTCTTTGAAACCAGATGATCCTATTCTGACTAATGTGAATGCATTTTTTCAAGCCTTGGGGTTGTTGTATGACGAACCTAATGCCATTGATCAGGCTGAAAAGACCCTGCTGGCATTGAACCAGGGTCAACATTCTGCAGAATCGTACTGTCAAAAATTCCGAAAGTGGGCGGTACTTACTACCTGGAATGATAATGCCCTGGCTGCTCTCTTTCGGAAGGGTTTGTCAGAAGCCGTAAAAGATACTATGGTGGGATTTCCTGTTCCCTCTGGTCTTGACGATTCTATGTCATTAGCCATTCAGATTGATCGGCGTTTGCGCGAACGCAAAACTGCACGAGAAGTGTTGCCACTTGTTGAACAAATGTCTGAACCTATGCAATGTGATAGAGTTTTGTCCAGAGAGCAGCGTCAGGAGTTCAGAAGGCGTAATAAGTTGTGTTTTTTCTGTGGAGATGCCTCGCATATTATTTCTGTCTGTCCTAAACGAGAGAAACGCTTTGCACACACGTTTTCTGTTGGTGGTGTTCAACCTAAGTTTCTTCTGGCTATTACTCTGATCTGCTCCCTGTCCACATTTTCCGCCAAGGCTTTTGTGGATTCGGGAGCAGCTCTAAACCCAATGGACTTGGATTTTGCTAAACGTTGTGGATTTCCGATGACACCTCTGCAGACGCCTATCCCTTTGAGGGGGATTGATGCTACTCCTTTGGCAAAAAAATAAACCTCAGTTTTGGACCCAGGTGGTAATGCGGGTCGCCCCAGACCATCAAGAAAATTGCAGATTTTTGGTGTTGCATAATCTGCATGATACCATTGTTCTGGGGTTTCCCTGGTTTCAAATTCATAATCCAGTTTTGGATTGGAAATCTGTGTCTGTGGTGAGTTGGGGTTGTCGGTGTGCCTTTAGTGAGGCTCCGGTGTTTTCCACCTCTCCTCAGTCGCATGATGTTCCTGATTATTTGGCGGACTTTTATGATGTATTTAGTGAGAATGAGTCTGCGTCTCTGCCTCCTCATAGGAGTTATGACTGTGCAATTGAACTGAGCCCGGGGTGTAAATTCCCCAAGGGTCGGCTCTTCAATTTATCTGCACCCGAGCACGAGGCTATGCGATCCTATATTAAGGAGGCGTTGGAGAAGGGTCATATTAGACCATCCTCGTCACCCTTAGGTGCCGGTTTTTTTTTGTAGCCAAAAAAGATGGATCATTAAGACCTTGTATTGATTATCGTGCCCTCAACAAAATTACTGTTAAATATCAGTATCCGTTAACCCTGATTTCGGATCTATTCTCTAGAGTTAAAGGTGCTTGCTGGTTTACCAAGCTTGACCTCAGGGGGCGTATAATCTTATTCGCATTAAGCATGGGGATGAATGGAAGATGGCGTTTAATACTCCGGAGGGACATTTTGAGTACCTGGTGATGCCTTTTGGGCTCACTAATGCCCCTTCTGTCTTCCAGTGCTTCATGAACGATATTTTCCGAGATTTTGTCGATAAATTTTTCTTTATCTATCCGGATGATATTTTGATCTTCTCCAAGGATTGGGATTCTCATGTGGAACATATTCGGACTGTGTTCCGGATCTTGAGGGAGAATTCCCTGTATGTCAAAGGATCTAAATGCCTTTTTGGAGTACAGAGGATTTCTTTTTTGGGATTTATTTTGTCTCCGTCAACTATTGAAATGGACCCGCCAAGGTACAGGCCATTTACGATTGGGTTCAGCCCACTTCTTTGAAGGCCCTTCAGAAGTTTTTGGGTTTTGCTAATTTTTATCGGAAATTTATAGCAAAATTTTCTAGTATTGCCAAGCCATTGACAGATTTGACTAAGAAGGGTGCTGATGTGTTAAATTGGTCTCCAGAGGCTGTTTCTTCCTTTCAGGAGCTGAAGCGAAGATTCACCTCCGCCCCGGTTTTGCGGCAACCTGATGTCTCACTTCCGTTCCAGGTAGAGGTGGATGCTTCTGAGATTGGTGCAGGAGCTGTTTTGTCCCAAAAGGATCCTGTAACATCTAAAATGAATCCCTGTGCTTTCTTTTCCCGAAAGTTCTCTCCATCTGAACGTAACTATGATGTGGGGAATCGGGAACTGTTGGCCATGAAATGCCATTTGAGGAGTGGAGACATTGGTTGGAGGGAGCTAAGCATCAAGTCGTGGTCCTCACTGACCACAAGAATTTGATTTACCTAGAATCGGCTAAGCGCTTGAACCCTAGACAGGCTAGGTGGGCCTTGTTTTTTACACGTTTTGATTTTGTGGTTTCTTTTCTTCCTGGAACTAAGAATGTCAAGGCAGACGCCCTCTCTAGGAGCTTCTTTGCTGATTCTCCTGTGGTGACCAAACCTGCTACCATCTTAGGCGAAGGGGTAGTTCTTTCTGCCATCTCGCCCGATTTGAGACGTGCTCTGGAAGAGTTCCAGGAGGACAAACCTGAGCGTTGTCCCAGTGGAAAGTTGTATGTTCCTGACCAGTGGAAGAGGAGAGTGATGTCTGAACTTCATTGCTCTGCTTTGGCTGGTCATCCAGGTATTTTTGGTACTAGAGATTTGGTGAGTCGGTCTTTTTGGTGGCCCTCCTTGTCTCATGATGTCAGGAATTTTGTGCAGTCCTGTGGGACTTGCTCCCGGTTTAAATCGTGTTCTCGCTCTAGTGGGTTGTTGATGTCTTTGCTTGTCCCCAAGAGGCCATGGACCCATATTTCAATGGATTTCATCTCTGATATGCCTGTCTCTCAAAGGATGACTGTTATTTGGGTGATTTGTGATAGGTTCTCTAAGATGGTTCATCTTGTACCACTCCCTAAGTTGCCATCTTCCTCTGAGTTGGTACCCCTGTTTTTGCAACAGGTGGTTCACTTGCACGGGATTCCTGAGAACATTGTATCTGACAGAGGAGTTCAGTTTGTGTCTAGATTTTGGAGAACTTTCTGTTCCAAGCTGGGAATTCAGTTGTCCTTCTCCTCTGCTTTTCACCTTCAGACCAATGGGCAGACAGAGAGAACAAACCAGACCTTGGAGTCGTATTTGAGATGTTTTATTTCCGCTGATCAGGATGATTGGGTTTCATTTTTGCCCTTGGCCGAATTTGCTTTAAATAATAGAGCTAGTTCTGCCACTTTGATGTCACCTTTTTTTGTAACTTTGGGTTTCATCCTCGATTTTCTTCAGGGCAGGTGGAGCCCTCTGCCTGCCCAGGTGTTGACACTGTGGTGGAGAGAATGCACCAGATCTGGGACCAAGTGGTGGATAAGTTCTCTCTCTCCCAGGAAAAGGCCCAGCGGTTTTCCAACCGACATAGGACCATTGGTCCCCAGTTTAAGGTTGGTGATATGGTGTGGTTATCATCAAAAAATATTGCTATGAAGGTGGCTTCTCCTAAGTTTAAGCCTAGATTTATTGGACCTTACAAGATTTTGGAGATTATTAATCCGGTCTCTTTTCATTTTGCTCTTCCTGTCACATTTAAAATCCATAATGTGTTCCATAAGTCTTTGTTGAAGAGGTTTGTTGAACCTGTTGTTCCGGGGGTGGCACCTCCAGACCCTGTATTGGTTGAAGGTAACATGGAATATGAGGTAGAGAATGTACTGGATTCCCATCTGGCTAGATGGAGACTCCAGTATTTGGTTAAGTGGAAGGGTTATGGTCAGGAGGATAATTCTTGGGTCTCTGCCTCTGATATTCATGCCAAAAGATTGGTGCATGCCTTTCATCGGGCTCACCCTGTTCGCCCTGGTGGCGTGATTGAGGGTTCGGTGACCCCTACTCAAGGGGGAGGTACTGTTGTGAGTTCATTTTCCCCTTCACCACTGAGGCCCGATGAACTCCCTCTTCTGGTAAAGAAAGGTAGTGAGACTGATTATCAAGCATCTGGGCCTAATGATGATGACTGGCTGAGTGGAGTTACTGACTGGATATAAGGCTGCCGACGCCCTTCTGCCCTGCGGGTGACTTCTCTGTGGGATCCTTGGAGACCAGTCTGAATTCCTGCTCTTCTAAAGCTAAGTTTTCTGCTCTGCCTTTTTGCATTTGTGCTTTGACTTTGTTTTGCTGGATTTCTGCCATTCCCTGCTGGGGTGAGCTGAATTCCTTTAGCTCTGTCTTCAGAAAATACCTGAGTGCTGATTTAGTTTTTGAAGCCTAGCTGCTTCAGGGCCTTTTTTCATATCAGCCTGTTGGCTTATGTCTTTGATAGGGTTTTGGCAGATTGCAGACAGCAACCATCCTTTCCTGTCCTGTATAGTTAGCTTGGGCCCCATTGTTTGCTCAGCCTATCTTTCTATCTGTGTGAGTGTTTTTTCATCTTGCTTCACAGTCATTATATGTTGGGGGCTGCCTTTTACTTTGGGGTGTGCTCTGGGGCAGTTTAGATTTCCTTTTCTGTCTTTAGGTTATTTAGTTCTCCGGCTGTGATCGAGGGGTCTAGGGCACCGTAGGAACCCCCCACGGCTACTGCTAGTTGTGTTGATAGGTTCAGGGGTCTGCAATCTGATAGTTGCCAACTTCTCCGGTTTTCTGGACGTAGCGTCTATTTTTGTGTCTGCCTCCTACGGTGACTCATTCATAACACACAGCCATGCCATTAGTTAACATGCCTACATGCCTAGCAGGATGTGCCCACACTTCTTAGGATTCCTCATTGGCTGAATCAAATCAAACTGGCTCATAGCATTATGGGAACTTCCGATTCCGGTATTCGATATGCAAAAATTATCGGAACTCAGTATCGTAATTCCAATACCGCAAATATACAAAAGGAAATACCGCAAATATCGGCCGATACCCGAATGCTCAACACTTAGAGTTGAGCGACTTTTGGTTTTTTAGGGTCGCGTTTCGTTTCGTGAAACCCGACTTTTCCAAAAGTCGGGTCGAGCAAGATCGTCCGATTATAGGGAAAAGTCGGGGTCGTCCCGAAACACGAAACCCAATGTAAGTCAATGGGGAATAAAAGTCGGCAGTGAGAGGAGGACAGGAAACACACCTACAGTGCCCATTTTAATGCCAAAAGCATCAATTCTTCTTACTTAAGCTTATCAACCTTAATTAACTTCATAATACAAGTTATGCACTGAAAAATGGGGGTTATTTGGCTAAATTTGTGGGGGGGGAGGGCTGGCTGCAGGTTTTCATGTGCCCTGGGCGAAAGAGCGCCCCTTTAACACATACCACAACTCATCATGCTCCGATACGGCAGAGAAATAGCGGTATAGTACAATGAAAAATACCTCACTTTTTACATCTCATGACGAGGCCCATCTATTTCTCCATACAAAATCATTGGTCCCATATAATGTTTGAAACAGTATATGATGAGCTCCACATAATGCTACAGTATATGTTGGTCCCCATGGATGAAGCTCCACTGTCTTATGGGCCCAAATAATGCTCCAAACATAATGGGCCCCATTTCTAATGCTCTAGTGTATAATGGGCCCTGTAAATGCTGCTCCAGTGTCTGATGTCCACCTTTGGAATGTTCCAGTGTATGGTGGGCCCCATCTATCATTCTCCAGAGTATAGTGCTCCCCAAAAATTGCTGTCCCAACATTGAAAACAATCAAATAAGTCTCCTCGCTAGGGAATCCCTGTACTTGTCTGGACAGGTGCTGTAGCTTGCTTAACAGCTCGCCAGCCGTTCTCACGCCCAGTATGGATTGCACGTGATTGCACAAAGGTTAGAAAGGATACCGTATCCCTGGATAACATGTATGGATAGCGTACACATTCAAAATATATGTCTATACAGCATGAGGCAGGCTCAGACGGTGTTAGGCCCAGTATGGATTGCACGTCATTGCACAAAGGTTAGAAAGGGTACCGTATCCCTGGATAACATGTATGGATAGCGTACACATTCAAAATATATGTCTATACAGCATGAGGCAGGCTCAGACGGTGTTAGGCCCAGTATGGATTGCACGTGATTGCACAAAGGTTAGAAAGGGTACCGTATCCCTGGATAACATGTATGGATAGCGTACACATTCAAAATATATGTCTATACAGCATGAGGCAGCCTCAGACGGTGTTAGGCCCAGTATGGATTGGACGTCATTGCACAAAGGTTAGAAAGGGTACCGTATCCCTGGATAACATGTATGGATAGCATACACATTCAAAATATATGTCTATACAGCATGAGGCAGGCTCAGACGGTGTTAGGCCCTGTATGGATTGCACGTCATTGCACAAAGGTTAGAAAGGGTACCGTATCCCCGGATAACATGTATGGATAGCGTACACATTCAAAATATATGTCTATACAGCATGAGGCAGGCTCAGACGGTGTTAGGCCCAGTATGGATTGCACGTGATTGCACAAAGGTTAGAAAGGGTACCGTATCCCTGGATAACATGTATGGATAGCGTACACATTCAAAATATATGTCTATACAGCATGAGGCAGGCTCAGACGGTGTTAGGCCCAGTATGGATTGCACGTCATTGCACAAAGGTTAGAAAGGGTACCGTATCCCCGGATCACATGTATGGATAGCGTACACATTCAAAATATATGTCTATACAGCATGAAGCAGGCTCAGACGGTGTTAGGCCCAGTATGGATTGCACGTCATTGCACAAAGGTTAGAAAGGGTACCGTATCCCCGGATAACATGTATGGATAGCGTACACATTCAAAATATATGTCTATACAGCATGAGGCAGGCTCAGACGGTGTTAGGCCCAGTATGGATTGCACGTCATTGCACAAAGGTTAGAAAGGGTACCGTATCCCTGGATAACATGTATGGATAGCGTACACAATCAAAATATATGTTTATACAGCATGAGGCAGGCTCAGACGGTGTTAGGCCCAGTATGGATTGCACGTCATTGCACAAAGGTTAGAAAGGGTACCGCATCCCTGGATAACATGTATGGATAGCGTACACATTCAAAATATATGTCTATACAGCATGAGGCAGGCTCAGACGGTGTTAGGCCCAGTATGGATTGCACGTCATTGCACAAAGGTTAGAAAGGGTACCGTATCCCTGGATAACATGTATGGATAGCGTACACATTCAAAATATATGTCTCAGGAGGCAGGCTCAGACGGTGTCAGGCACAGTATGGATTTGACAGCCCAGATTACACAGCGGAGGAGCAGGTAGAGGTAAAGATTGCAAATGCTGGGGCCCTGCCCAAGCAAGGGGGGCCCACTCGTGGGCGTCGGTACTGGCACTGGGCCCCTCATAGTACAGCGGTGTGTCTGACGGCGGGTGTGCACGACCACCGTCAGAGACACTTGATTGCACTATGAGGGACCCTGTGCCAGTGCCCGCGCCCAAGAGTCGGCCTACCCACCTGTCCAGGGCAACGGCACTCGCACGGTGTCGTGCGGTAGGTGGTGACCCCGGCCATGGGGGGGAGGCAGCACAGTTAGGGAGTTTTAGAAAGTGGCATATGTTGATGTTGGACATTCAGCGGATGCAAAAGGCGAAATAGGTGAAGTACCAGGAAGAGGTGGACCAAAGCAAGCCATTTTTCTGTCACCCTATGTGTCATCAGGGGAAGGAGGGACAAAATACTTGGAAACCCATGCGTGGTTCATTTTAATGAAGGTTAGATCATCCACATTTTGAGTTGACAGACGGGTCCTTTTTTCTGTCAGGATTGATCCAGCTGCACTGAAGACTCTTTCCGATAGCACACTTGCAGCTGGGCAAGCGAGCTCCTGTAAGGCATATTGGGCCAATTCAGGCCAGGTGTCCAGTTTAGCGGCCCAATAGTCAAAGGGGAATGACCTGTGTGGGAGAACATCGATATGGGAGGAAAAGTAGTTTGTAACCATAGTTGACAACTGCTGTCTCCTGTCACTTTCCATCGATGCAGTATTACCAGTTGTGTGAGCGGTATTTGAAAAATCAGTCCACAACATTGTCATGAAACCCCTGTCTCCAATGCCACTTCTGCTGTGTGCACCACGAACACCTCTGCCAAGCTGCCCCCGGCCCGTACGGCTCGTGTGAGAACCATCACCGCTGCTGTGTGCTGGGAATGCCTCAAGCAACCGATTTACCAGAGTTGCTTGTTTATTAGCCAATATTAGGTCAAGGTTCTCCTGTGGCATGATGTTTTGTAATTTGCCTTTATAGCGTGGATCCAGGATGCTGGCCAACCAGTAGTCGTCATCGTTCATCATTTTGGCAATGCGGGGGTCCCTTTTTAGGATCCGCAAGGCATAATCTGACATGTGGGCCAATGTTCCCGGTGTCAATGATGCACTGCGAGTGCTGGGTGGAGGAGCACTTTCTGGCAAATCCACATCCCTCCAGTCACGCACAAACCCTGTACCATACCTTGCCACGCCAACATTTTCACTTGCCCCACGAGATGCATCCTCCTCCCCTAAGTAATCATCCCAATCATCCTCCTCCTCCTCCTCCACCTCATCCAGGAGAGGTCCCTGAGCAGACAATGGCTGAATGTCATCAAGGATTCCCTCCTCCTCTTCCTCCTCATCAACATTGGCTGCAGACGCCTGCTCCTTAAGGTGCGTCAAAGTTTGCATGAGCTTCGACCACTGCACGCCTGTCAACTCCATGTCTGCTCTCAAAGTGCCTGGCCGTGTATCCTCCCACAAATGCATTATGGCCTGCCTCTGCTCGCACAGCCGCTCCACCATGTGCAGGGTGGAGTTCCACCTTGTTGCAATGTCGATAATGAGGCGGTGGTTGGGAAGGTGGAGCAATCGCTGCAGCTTCTGCATACGAACGGAGTGTACAGGCGACCGGCGGATGTGCGCGCACAGTCTTCGCACCTTCTGGAGCAGGGCTGTTAACTCCGGATAATTTTTGAGGAAGCACTGCACCACCAGGTTCAAGGTGTGAGCCAAGCAAGGTATGTGGCAGAGTTTTGAAAGGGCTATGGCTGCCACAAAATTACGGCCGTTATTACTAACTACCTTGCCTCCCTCAAGATGTACACTGCCCAGCCATGACTCAGTTTGTCGCTTCAAGTACTCGGCCAGCACCTCGGCAGTGTGTCTGTCGCCCAAACACATCATCTGCAACACAGCCTGCTGACGCTTTCCACTAGCTGCTCGATAGGGGGACACATCGTGTGCAACAGTGGCATCTGCAGATGGAGTGCTCGTACGACTGCGCTCTGTGGACGAGCTTTTGCTTCTGGAGGAGGAGGAGGAGGAGGGTCGAACGCCTACAGCTAACTGTTTCCTATACCGTGGGCTAGGCAGCACTGTCCCACCACCGCTGTCCCCTGTGGACCCTGCATCCACCACATTAACCCAGTGCGCAGTGATGGACACGTAACGGCCCTGGCCATGCCGACTGGACCATGCATCAGTTGTGAGGTGCACCTTTCCACTCACTGACTGCTTGAGTGCATGGACAATGCGGTCTTTCACATGATGGTGGAGGGCTGGGATGGCTTTGCGAGAGAAGAAGTGGCGACTGGGTAGGTCATAGCGTGGTACTGTATAGGCCATGAGTTCGCGGAAAGCTGTGCTTTCCACCAACCGAAAGGGCATCATCTCAAACGAGATTAGTTTGGCAATGTGGGTGTTCAAACCCAGTGTACGCGGATGAGAGACTGAGTACTTTCTTGACCTACTCATAGTGTCTGGGAGGGTGAGCTGGACTTGAGAGCTGCATATGGTGGATGTAGCGGTGGACAGGGCGGACTGAGAGAGGGTTGATGATGGTGATGGAGTTGTTGTTCTTTCTGATGGCCTAGAATCAGTCTTTCGTTGACATAACAGTGGGATTCCCTGACTGCTGTGGCCTTGCAACGACACCTCAACATTTGCTGCTGTGCTAACCGGTGGGCTTACAGTGGGGGAAACAATGTAGCGTTGCTGACTACCTTCGTTGTGATCAGTTGCACATGTGGCACTTGAGGTTTGGTGTTGTGTCCACGCTTGCAAGTGCATGCTGGTTAAATGTCTAAGCATGCAACTGGTATTCAAATTTTTCAGATTTTTCCCTCGGCTAAAGGTCTTTGAGCACTTCTTACAGATAACCTTGGCCTGATCATGAGGATTTTGTTCAAAAAAAGTGCCACACTGCACTCTTCCTACTTTGGCAGACATTTTGCGGCCTAGCACGCTGTGATCTTTTGACCCTCTGGACAAGCTGTCCAGCAACTCTTTTGATGTTTGGAACCTGTCTTTGGAGTGCTCCGGGCCTGCCAGATAACAGCTGTTGTGATGTCGATGTCTGCTGTGGATGCTCCTCATCTGAGCTATTGGAAGCAGCACCCTCTTCCCCCAATGGATGCCAATCTGGGTCAACAACTGGGTCATCCATCACCTCCTCTTCTATATCATGTGCACTTTTCTCTGTGTCACCGTGTATGGTGGTATAGTGTGCGGGAAGGGGCACCTGAGTCTCATCAGGGTCAAAATCTGGCTCTGTACACTGCGAGGACAATGTAGTGCTCTGAGTGAATGTACCAGCAGAATCATCCATCAGCGGCTGTGCATCAGTGCACTCCATGTCAGATTCATCTTGGCCTGGGTAATTCACCATTTCACTTGATAATCCAGGCATGGTATGTGAAAACAGCTCCATGGAGTAATCAGTAGTATGGCCTGCGTCATCCTTCAATCTTGGTTGGGGTGAAGGACACAAGGAAAGGTGTGGTTCATGAACATGAGCCTCCAATGACGACTCAGTGCTTTTACTTTTTACAACTGAAGAAGAGGAGGCGATAGAGCTGGAGGCTGAGTCAGCAATGTAAGACAAAACTTTTTCCTGATGCTCTGCCTTTAAAAGCGGTTTGCCAACTCCTAGAAAACTAAGCGTTCGAGGCCTTATGTAGCCAGACGATGACGCAGGGTCAGCACCTCCTGCATTCGGTCCTATTTTGCTCTTGCCACTACCATCAGATCCACCACCAACACCATCATTACCAGCTGCCAACCCCCGCCCAATTCCACGGCCTCTTCCACCAGCCTTCCTCATTTTTGGTAGAAATGTAGACAAAATCCAACAAACTATATAGTAATGTAAAACAAGGTACAAGGTGTCTATAGGACAGGGGAGTTTTAGAATTTCTGCACACACTTGTGGACAGTGGACACTTGTGGATTGTGTGAGGCCCACTGATATCTGAGCGCTATGTGACACGCTCGATGGCACAGCTGCCTGTGACCAAAGTGACGAGAGGATAATGGAGATTTTGAATCTCTGCGTACACTTTTGGACACTGGACACTTGTGTATTGTGTGAGGCCCACTGATATCTGAGCGCTATGTGACACGCTCGATGGCACAGCTGCCTGTGACCAAAGTGACGAGAGGATAATGGAGATTTTGAATCTCTGCGTACACTTTTGGACACTGGACACTTGTGGATTGTGTGAGGCCCACTGCTATCTGAGCGCTATGTGACACGCTCGATGGCACAGCTGCCTGTGACCAAAGTGACGAGAGGATAATGGAGATTTTGAATCTCTGCGTACACATTTGGACACTGGACACTTGTGGATTGTGTGAGGCCCACTGATATCTGAGTGCTATGTGACACGCTCGATGGCACAGCTGCCTGTGACCAAAGTGACGAGAGGATAATGGAGATTTTGAATCTCTGCGTACACTTTTGGACACTGGACACTTGTGGATTGTGTGAGGCCCACTGCTATCTGAGCGATATGTGACACGCTCGATGGCACAGCTGCCTGTGACCAAAGTGACGAGAGGATAATGGAGATTTTGAATCTCTGCGTACACTTTTGGACACTGGACACTTGTGGATTGTGTGAGGCCCAATGCTATCTGAGCGCTATGTGACACGCTCGATGGCACAGCTGCCTGTGACCAAAGTGACGAGAGGATAATGGAGATTTTGAATCTCTGCGTACACTTTTGGACACTGGACACTTGTGGATTGTGTGAGGCCCACTGATATCTGAGCGCTATGTGACACGCTCGATGGCACAGCTGCCTGTGACCAAAGTGACGAGAGGATAATGGAGATTTTGAATCTCTGCGTACACTTTTGGACACTGGACACTTGTGGATTGTGTGAGGCCCACTGATATCTGAGCGCTATGTGACACGCTCGATGGCACAGCTGCTTGTGACCAAAGTGACGAGAGGATAATGGAGATTTTGAATGTCTGCGTACACTTTTGGACACTGGACACTTGTGGATTGTGTGAGGCCCACTGATATCTGAGCGCTATGTGACACGCTCGATGGCACAGCTGCCTGTGACCAAAGTGACGAGAGGATAATGGAGATTTTGAATCTCTGCGTACACTTTTGGACACTGGACACTTGTGGATTGTTTGAGGCCCACTGCTATCTGAGCGCTATGTGACACGCTCGATGGCACAGCTGCCTGTGACCAAAGTGACGAGAGGATAATGTAGATTTTGAATCTCTGCGTACACTTTTGGACACTGGACACTTGTGGATTGTGTGAGGCCCACTGATATCTGAGCGCTATGTGACACGCTCGATGGCACAGCTGCCTGTGACCAAAGTGACGAGAGGATAATGGAGATTTTGAATCTCTGCGTACACTTTTGGACACTGGACACTTGTGGATTGTGTGAGGCCCACTGATATCTGAGCGCTATGTGACACGCTCGATGGCACAGCTGCCTGTGACCAAAGTGACGAGAGGATAATGGAGATTTTGCATCTCTGCGTACACTTTTGGACACTGGACACTTGTGGATTGTGTGAGGCCCACTGATATCTGAGCGCTATGTGACACGCTCGATGGCACAGCTGTGACCAAAGTGACGAGAGGATAATGGAGATTTTGAATCTCTGCGTACACTTTTGGACACTGGACACTTGTGGATTGTGTGAGGCCCACTGATATCTGAGCGCTATGTGACACGCTCGATGGCACAGCTGCCTGTGACCAAAGTGACGAGAGGATAATGGAGATTTTGAATCTCTGCGTACACTTTTGGACACTGGACACTTGTGGATTGTGTGAGACCCACTGATATCTGAGCGCTATGTGACACGCTCGATGGCACAGCTGCCTGTGACCAAAGTGACGAGAGGATAATGGAGATTTTGAATCTCTGCGTACACTTTTGGACACTGGACACTTGTGGATTGTGTGAGGCCCACTGATATCTGAGCGCTATGTGACACGCTCGATGGCACAGCTGCCTGTGACCAAAGTGACGAGAGGATAATGGAGATTTTGCATCTCTGCGTACACTTTTGGACACTGGACACTTGTGGATTGTGTGAGGCCCACTGATATCTGAGCGCTATGTGACACGCTCGATGGCACAGCTGTGACCAAAGTGACGAGAGGATAATGGAGATTTTGAATCTCTTCGTACACTTTTGGACACTGGACACTTGTGGATTGTGTGAGGCCCACTGATATCTGAGCGCTATGTGACACGCTCGATGTCACAGCTGCCTGTGACCAAAGTGACGAGAGGATAATGGAGATTTTGAATCTCTGCGTACACTTTTGGACACTGGACACTTGTGGATTGTGTGAGGCCCACTGATATCTGAGCGCTATGTGAAACGCTCGATGGCACAGCTGCCTGTGACCAAAGTGACGAGAGGATAATGGAGATTTTGAATCTCTGCGTACACTTTTGGACACTGGACACTTGTGGATTGTGTGCGGCCCACTGATATCTGAGCGCTATGTGACACGCTCGATGGCACAGCTGCCTGTGAACAAAGTGACGAGAGGATAATGGAGATTTTGAATCTCTGCGTACACTTTTGGACACTGGACACTTGTGGATTGTGTGAGGCCCACTGATATCTGAGCGCTATGTGACAGGCTCGATGGCACAGCTGCCTGTGACCAAAGTGACGAGAGGATAATGGAGATTTTGAATCTCTGCGTACACTTTTGGACACTGGACACTTGTGGATTGTGTGAGGCCCACTGATATCTGAGCGCTATGTGACACGCTCGATGGCACAGCTGCCTGTGACCAAAGTGACGAGAGGATAATGGAGATTTTGAATCTCTGCGTACACTTTTGGACACTGTACACTTGTGGATTGTGTGAGGCCCACTGATATCTGAGCGCTATGTGACACGCTCGATGGCACAGCTGCCTGTGACCAAAGTGACAAGAGGATAATGGAGATTTTGAATCTCTGCGTACACTTTTGGACACTGGACACTTGTGGATTGGGTGAGGCCCACTGATATCTGAGCGCTATGTGACACGTTCGATGGCACAGCTGCCTGTGACCAAAGTGACGAGAGGATAATGGAGATTTTGAATCTCTGCGTACACTTTTGCACACTGGACACTTGTGGATTGTGTGAGGCCCACTGATATCTGAGCGCAATGTGACACGCTCGATGGCACAGCTGCCTGTGACCAAAGTGACGAGAGGATAATGGAGATTTTGAATCTCTGCGTACACTTTTGGACACTGGACACTTGTGGATTGTGTGAGGCCCACTGATTTCTGAGCGCTATGTGACACGCTCGATGGCATAGCTGCCTGTGACCAAAGTGACGAGAGGATAATGGAGATTTTGAATCTCTGCGTACACTTTTGGACACTGGACACTTGTGGATTGTGTGAGGCCCACTGATATCTGAGCGCTATGTGACACGCTCGATGGCACAGCTGCCTGTGACCAAAGTGACGAGAGGATAATGGAGATTTTGAATCTCTGCGTACACTTTTGGACACTGGACACTTGTGGATTGTGTGAGGCCCACTGATATCTGAGCGCTATGTGACACGCTCGATGGCACAGCTGCCTGTGACCAAAGTGACGAGAGGATAATGGAGATTTTGAATCTCTGCGTACACTTTTGGACACTGGACACTTGTGGATTGTGTGAGGCCCACTGATATCTGAGTGCTATGTGACACGCTCGATGGCACAGCTGCCTGTGACCAAAGTGACGAGAGGATAATGGAGATTTTGAATCTCTGAGTACACTTTTGGACACTGGACACTTGTGGATTGTGTGAGGCCGACTGCTATCTGAGCGCTATGTGACACGCTCGATGGCACAGCTGCCTGTGACCAAAGTGACGAGAGGATAATGGAGAATTTGAATCTCTGCGTACATTTTTGGACACTGGACATTTGTGGATTGTGTGAGGCCCACTGATATCTGAGCGCTATGTGACACGCTCGATGGCACAGCTGCCTGTGACCAAAGTGACGAGAGGATAATGGAGATTTTGAATCTCTGCGTACACTTTTGGACACTGGAAACTTGTGGATTGCGTGAGGCCCACTGATATCTGAGCGCTATGTGACACGCTCGATGGCACAGCTGCCTGTGACCAAAGTGACGAGAGGATAATGGAGATTTTGAATGTCTGCGTACACTTTTGGACACTGGACACTTGTGGATTGTGTGAGGCCCACTGCTATCTGAGCGCTATGTGACACGCTCGATGGCACAGCTGCCTGTGACCAAAGTGACGAGAGGATAATGGAGATTTTGAATCTCTGCGTACACTTTTGGACACTGGACACTTGTGGATTGTGTGAGGCCCACTGCTATCTGAGCGCTATGTGACACGCTCGATGGCACAGCTGCCTGTGACCAAAGTGACGAGAGGATAATGGAGATTTTGAATCTCTGCGTACACTTTTGGACACTGGACACTTGTGGATTGTGTGAGGCCCACTGATATCTGAGCGCTATGTGACAGGCTCGATGGCACAGCTGCCTGTGACCAAAGTGACGAGAGGATAATGGAGATTTTGAATCTCTGCGTACACTTTTGGACACTGGACACTTGTGGATTGTGTGAGGCCCACTGCTATCTGAGCGCTATGTGACACGCTCGATGGCACAGCTGCCTGTGACCAAAGTGACGAGAGGATAATGGAGATTTTGAATCTCTGCGTACACTTTTGGACACTGGACACTTGTGGATTGTGTGAGGCCCACTGATATCTGAGCGCTATGTGACACGCTCGATGGCACAGCTATGACAAAAGTGACTAGAGGATAAGGGAGATTGGATTGCTTTTAAAAAAGCAGTTTACAGAGCAGTGGGTAAACAGCAATGCCAGTGTGTCAGGAAGCCTTAAAAGGCAGCCCAACAACCAACACCACTGATACACCACAATATAGCCTCCCCTTGCACTGTACACACAGTGACTTGTGTGTTGTGCAGGCCAAATCGCTAGCAGCAGAAGCAGTTTTTTTGTCTTCTTCCCTGCCTAACGCTCTCCCTACAGAATCAGCAGCAACCTCTCCCTATACTAAGATCGGCAGAAGTAAGATGGCGGTCGGCGTGCACGCCCTTTTATACCCCCTGTGACGCCCACCAAAGCAAGCCAATCACTTGCATGCCCTTCTGAAAGATGGTGGTGACCCGTGCCTATGTCATCACGTTGCCCACAGTGTCCGTGGATCCTGATTGGCTGAAAAAGAGCGCAAAACAAACTTTTGAAACGCGACTTTGGCGCGTAAGTCGCTGACCTCGTGGCCGACCTCATCCTAGGGTCGGGTTTCGTTTCATGAAACCCGACTTTGCCAAAAGTCGGCGACTTTTGAATTTTTTCGACCCGTTTCGCTCAACTCTACTCAACACTACTTTTGACATATCCCCAAAATCCTTTATTATTGCTTTTGATGTCTTTTGCAAGCCTCAATTCAATGTCAGCTTTAGCTAATATGATTTGTGCCCTGCAAGTTCTGCAGACAGCATTATATTCTTCTTTAGATATGCCTCCCTCTTTCCATTTGATAAACATTTCTTTCTTCCTTTTTAGCATGTGCTTAAGTTCTGTGTTCATCCATCCTAGTTTCCTTCAATGCTTCCTATTCTTCTTTTCGGAATTGATAACAATTGTGCTTTGAGAATTTCATTTTTAAAGGTTTCCCATCCTTCCTGGACATTTTTGCCCTTAAGTATATCCAGCCATTGGATCCCTCCAATTCTCTTTCTGAATCCCTTAAAATCTGCCTTTCTGAAATCTATCCTTGATGTCTGAGTTTTCACAGGTCTTCCTCCTCTAGTTATCCAAAATTCTAAAATAGCATGGTCGCTACCTCCTAGGGTCCCAGCCACTTTTACCTCCTCAACCATTTCCTCCCTGTTTATAAGGATTAGATCCAAGGTAGCAGTTCCCCTTGTTTTCTCCCCTACCTTTTGGAAGATAAAGTTGTCAGCAAGAGAGGATAAGAATTTCCTTGACCTGTTAGATTTGCCTGAGAGAGATTCCCAACAAATGTCTGGATAGTTGAAATCTCCCATGACAACTATGTCATATTTTTTGGAGAACTTGGCCATTTGATGCATAAAGAGTTCATCCATATCTTCAGCTTGCACAGGCGGCCTGTAGTAAATGCCTACAATGGTGTCCTTTCCATTGTTCTGTCCTTGTACTCTTACCCAAACAGTTTCCACAGAACTCCCAGTCTCTGAAGCTTCAATCTCTGTGCAGATATACACATTTCTAACATACAATGTGACACCTCCTTCTCGTTTATCAAGTCTGTTACTAGCAAATAAGTTGTATCCTTCTAGCCTTGTATTCCAATCATGTGTATCGTTCCACCAAGTTTCAGTGATTCCAATGACATCATATTTCTTTTCCTGTGTTAGTAGTTCCAATTCTCCTTGTTTGTTGCCCATGCTTTGTCCATTAGTATAGAAACATAGAATCATAGAATCATAGAATCATAGAATCGTAGAGTTGGAAGGGACCTCCTGGGCCATCTGGTCCAACCCCCTGCTCAAAGCAGGATTCGCTAAATCATCCCAGTCAGATGTCTGTCCAGCCTCTGTTTGAAGACTTCCATTGAAGGAGAACTCACCACTTCTCGTGGCAGCCTGTTCCACTCATTGATCACTCTAACTGTCAAAAAGTTTTTTCTAATATCTAATCTGTGTCTCTTCCCATTCAGTTTCATCCCATTGCTTCTAGTCTTTCCTTGTGCAAATGAGAATAAAGTTGATCCTTCTACAATGTGACAGCCCTTTAGATATTTGTAGACAGCTATTAAGTCTCCTCTCAGTCTTCTCTTTTGCAAACTAAACATTCCCAAATCCTGCAACCTTTCCTCATAAGACAGGGTTTGCAGACCGGTCACCATTCTGGTCGCTCTTTTCTGAACTTGCTCCAGTTTGTTGATGTCTTTTTTAAAATGTGGTGCCCAAAACTGGACACAATATTCCAGATGAGGTCTGACCAAAGAGGAGTAGAGGGAAATAATGACTTCACGTGATCTAGACTGTATGCTTCTGTTAATACATCCTAGAATTGCATTTGCCTTTTTTGCTGCTGCATCACACTGTTGACTCATATTCAGTCTGTGATCTATTAGTATACCCAAGTCTTTTTCACATGTGCTGTCACTTAGCCCTATTCCTCCCATTCTATATATGCTTTTTTCATTTTTATTGCCCAGATGTAGTACTTTGCATTTCTCCCTGTTAAAAACCATTCTGTTAGTTGCTGCCCACTTCTCCAGTTTATTTAAATCTTTTTGAATCCTCTCTCTCTCTTCTCTAGTATTAGCTATCCCTCCTAGCTTTGTGTCATCAGCAAATTTAATCAGTTTACCCTCAATTCCTTCATCTAAATCGTTGATAAAGATGTTGAACAATACAGGGCCCAGGACAGAGCCCTGTGGTACCCCACTTGAGACATTCTTCCAACTGGATGTGCAGCCATTTACGACCACTCTTTGGGTCCGATCACTAAGCCAGTTATGAATCCACCTAACAGTTGCCTTGTCCATTCCATACTTAGTCATTTTTTCAATAAGGATTGTATGAGAGACTTTGTCAAATGCTTTGCTGAAGTCAAGATATACTATATCTACAGCATTTCCTTGATCCACCCAATCAGTGATACCGTCATAGAAGGAAATTAAGTTAGTCTGACATGACTTATTAGTTAGAAACCCATGCTGACTCTGTTTAATCACTTCATTCTTATCCAGGTATTGACATACATGTTGTTTAATAATTTGTTCAAAGATCTTTCCTGGTATAGAAGTCAGACTCACCGGCCTATAGTTGCCTGGGTCCACCTTCTTCCCCTTTTTGAAGATAGGAACAACATTTGCTCTTCTCCAGTCTTCTGGCACTTCTCCTGTTCTCCAAGAATTTTCAAAGATTATGGAGAGGGGTTCAAAAATTTCTTCTGCTATCTCCTTCAGTACTCTGGGGTGTAATTCATCTGGACCTGGAGACTTGAATTCATTTAGGTTAGCTAAGTGTTTCCTCACTATCTTTCTGTTTATAGATATCCTGGATTCTTCTATTCCCTTAATAGGACAGTGAATAACAGTTGATGTTGCATTTCCTTTCTGAGAGAAAACAGATGCAAAATAGGAATTTAAAAGTTCAGCCTTCTCAACATCATGTCTTACCATTTCATCATTTTCATCCTGTAAAAATCCTATAGCATCTTTGACTTTTCTTTTACTTTTGACATATCCCCAAAATCCTTTATTATTGCTTTTGACATCTCTTGCAAGCCTCAGTTCATTTTCAGCTTTAGATAATCTGATTTGTGCCCTGCAGGTACTGCAGACAGCATTATATTCTTCTTTAGATATGCCTCCCTCTTTCCATTTTATAAACATTTTTTTCTTCCTTTTTAGCATGTGCTTAAGTTCTGTGTTCATCCATCCTGGTTTCCTTAAATGCTTCCTATTCTTCCCTCTTTTCGGAATTGTTAACAACTGTGCTTTGAGAATTTCATTTTTCAAGATTTCCCATCCTTCCTGGACATTTTTGTCTTTAAGGATATCCAGCCATTGGATCCCTCCAATTCTCTTTCTGAATCCCTTAAAATCTGCCTTTCTGAAATCTAACCTTGACGTCTGAGTCTTCACAGGTCTTCCACCTCTAGTAATCCAAAATTCTAAAATAGCATGGTCGCTACCTCCTAGGGTCCCAGCCACTTTTACCTCCTCAACCATTTCCTCACTGTTTATAAGGATTAGATCCAAGGTAGCAGTTCCCCTTGTTTTCTCCCTTACCTTTTGGAAGATAAAGTTGTCAGCAAGAGAGGATAAGAATTTCCTTGACCTGTTAGTTTTGCCTGAGAGAGCTTCCCAACAAATGTCTGGATAGTTGAAATCTCCCATGACAACTATGTCATATTTTTTGGAGAACTTGGCCATCTGATGCATAAAGAGTTCATCTATATCTTCGGCTTGCACAGGCGGCCAGTAGTAAATGCCTACAATGGTGTCCTTTCCATTGTTCTGTCCTTGTATTCTTACCCAAACAGTTTCCACAGAACTCCCAGTCTCTGAAGCTTCAATCTCTGTGCAGATATACGCGTTTCGAACATACAATGCGACACCCCCTCCTCGTTTATCAAGTCTGTTTCTTGCAAATAAGTTGTATCCTTCTAGTCTTGTATTCCAATCATGTGTATTGTCCCACCAAGTTTCAGTGATTCCAATTACATCATATTTCTGTTCCTGTGTTAGTAGTTCCAATTCTCCTTGTTTGTTGCCCATGCTTTGTGCATTAGTATAGAAACATTTTAGTTTGTGATTGGTTTCTCTTTCTCCAATATTTTTATTAATTAGATTCTTTCGTCTTTGTTCTTCCTTTCCACTTCTAATAGCAGAGTTCTCAATAGCATTTGTCAGGTGTATGGCTTTTTCTGGTCTTTTGCTTCCCTTCCCATGTTGTTCTAGTTTAAAGCTCTCCTTACAAGTGTAGCAAGGCGACTTCCAAATACATGCTTTCCAGTCTTCGTAAGGTGCACCCCATCTCTAGCAAGTAGTCCATCGTATAAGTAGTTCACTCCGTGATCCAGAAATCCAAATCGTTGCTGACGGCACCATCGACGTAGCCAGTTGTTCACCTGCAGAATCTTATTCCACCTCCTTGTTCCATGGCCATCCACTGGGAGGATGGAAGAGAAGACCACCTGCGCTCCCAGTTCTTTCACTTTCTTGCCTAAGTCTTCAAAGTCTCTGCAGATGGTTTCCAGGTCGTTTCTTGCGGTGTCATTTGTCCCCACATGTAGTAGCAGGAATGGGTAGTCATCTGTAGGTCTGAAGAGTCCTGATATCCTGTCAGACACATCTTTAATTTTTGCACCTGGAAGACAGCACATTTCTCTTGTAGTTATATCCGGTCTGCAGATAGCGGCCTCTGTTCCTCTCAGCAGGGAATCCCCCATGACCACCACTCTCCGTTTCTTCTTCACAACATTTTTCTTTCTCCATCCAGGAGGACTCTGAGGGCGTACAAGGTTGCTGTTTGTTGGCAAAGTCTTATCCTGATGTATTTCTTCATCGTTTTCCTGCGTGAGAGCCTGGTACTGGTTCCTGAGCAGTATGGGTGCTGACTGCCTCCTGATCCTCCTGCTTCTCTGGGTCACATGTCTCCATTCCTCTGTTTCTTCAGGTGCACTTCGAATTTCTTCTCTTTCTGTAACATGAAGAGATAATTCTGCTCTGTCCAAGAACTCTTCACCTTCCTTAATGATCTTCAACGTAGCTAACCTCTCTTCGAGATTTTGCAACTTTTCCTCCAACAGGGACACAAGCTTGCATTTGTGGCATGTGAAGTTTGGAAACATTTTGGAAACATTGGAAACATTTTAGTTTGTGATTGATTTCTCTTTCTCCAATATTTTTATTATTTACTTTCTTTTGTCTTACGCTACTTTCACACTTGCGTTTTTTTGCTGCACGTTTTTTGCACACACAAACGCATGAAAAAAATGCATCATGCGTTTGTGTGCAGTTTTTTGCGGGTTTTGGTGCATTTTTTAAAAAAAACTGCATGCGTTTTTGGCGCATACGTGCGCATTGTAATGCGAACTTATGCGCACCCATAGACTTTAATGGGTGTTTTGCTGTAAAAAAAAAACGCATTTCGTGCGCATGCGGTTTTTTGGGGCAAGTCGGATGCACAAAAAATTCAAAAGGATGCATTTTGTGCGACCGAGCGCACACTGCAAAAAAACGCATGCGCATACAAACGCGTACATGCGCATATGTATGCGCACATATGTGCACTCATGCTAAAGTATAGGGGAAAAAACACATGCTTTTTTTGCGTCAAAAAGCAGCGCAAAAAACGCAAGTGTGAAACCAGCCTTAGTTCTTCCTTTCCACTTCTAATAGCAGAGTTCTCAATAGCATTTGTCAGGTGTATGGCTTTTTCTGGCCTTTTGCTTCCCTTCCCACATCGTTCTAGTTTAAAGCTCTCCTAATGAGTGTAGCAAGGCAGCTTCCAAATACGTGCTGTCCAGTCTTCGTAAGGTGCACCCCATCTCTAGCAAGTAGGGATGAGTGACTTTGCCTTGTTTTGGGTCGAGTCGGGTTTCAATGAAACCCGACATTCTCAACAGTCGGGTCGAACGCAATCGGCTGATTATCGTGAAAAGTCGAAGGCCGACTGAAACACGAAACCCAATGCAAGTCAAGGGGAAGCAAGGTCGGCAGTGAGTGGAGGACAGGAAACACACCTACAGTGCCCATTTTAATGCCAAAAACATCAATTCTTATTACCTAAGCTTGTCAGCCTTAATTTACTTTATAGTAATAGTTAGGCATTGAAAACTGGGGGTTATTTGGCTAAAGTTGTGGGGGGGTGGGGCTGGCGCCAGATTTTCGTGGGCCCTGGGCCAAAGAGTGTCACTGGGCTCCTTTAACACATGCCACAATTCATGATCCTCTGATATGGCAGAGAAATAGTGGTATAGTACAATGAAAAATACTTCAATTCTTACATCACATGACTGATATCCATTTTAAATTCTCCAATAGCTCCAAAAACAGACAGTATATAACTCCATATAGTATTATGGGCACCGCATAGTGCGCTATACAGAGTAATGAGGATGAGGCCCATATAATTCTCCATAGAGAATCATTGGTCCCATAAATGTTCCATACAGTATATGATGAGCTCCACATAATGCTACAGTATATGTTGTTCCCCATGGATGAAGCTCCACTGTCTTATGGGCCCAAATAATGCTCCAAACATAATGGGCCCCATTTCTAATGCTCTAGTGTATAATGGGCCCTGTAAATGCTGATCCAGTGTCTGATGTCCACCTTTGGAATGCTCCAGTGTATGGTGGGCCCCATCTATCATTCTCCAGATTATAGTGCTCCCCAAAAATTGCTATCCCAACATTGAAAACAATGAAATAAGTCTCCTCGCTAGGGAATCCCTGTACTAGTCTGGACTCCTCGTCGTCCCCATCTTCCATCTCACTGCACTTGGACTGTTTAGACAGAGTACAGACGTGATGTCATCGCGCTCTCTGACCAGAATGTCACTGTCAGGAAACGCGGAAGACGTCACAGCGGTGGAGCAGGGTGAGTAATTCAACTTTGCAAGTGCTGTGATCCTGAGCAAGCAGGGGGGCCCACTCGTTGGCGACGGCTCTGGCACAGGGCCCCTCATAGTATGCCGGTGTGTCTGACGGCAGGTGTGCACCCCCACCCTCAGAGCCACTTGATTGTACTATGAGAGACCCTGTGCCAGTGCCGTTGCCCAAGAGTGGGCCCACTCACCTGTCCAGGGCAACGGCACTCGCACGGGTGCGTGCACCAGGTGGTGACACCGGCCTTGTGGGGGGAGGCAGCCCAGTTAGGGAGGTGGAAAAAATGGCATTTATTGATGTTGGACATTCAGCAGCTGCAAATGGAGTAATTGGAGAAGTCCGTGGAAGAGGAGGACAAAAGCGAGCCATTTTTCTGGCAACCTACGTGTCAGCAGGGGAGGGTGGGACAAAATCCTTTGAAATCCATGCATGGCTCATTTTAATGAAGGTTAGATCATCAACATTTTGGGTCGATAGACGGGTCCTTTTTTCTGTCAGGATTGTTCAAGCAGCACTGAAGACTCTTTCCGATAGCACACTAGCAGCAGGGCAAGCGAGCTCCTGTAAGGCATATTGTGCCAATTCAGGCCAGGTGTCAAGTTTACTGACCCAATAGTCAAAGGGGAATAACCGGTGAGGGAGAACATCGATATGGGAGGAGAAGTAGTTTGTTACCATAGTTGACAACTGCTGTCTCCTATCACTTTCAATCGATGCAGTATTACCAGTCGTGTGAGCGGTACTTGAAAAATCCGTCCACAACATGGTCATGAAACCCCTGTGTCCAACTCCACTTTGGCTGTGTGCATCACGAACACCTCTTCCATGTTGCCCCCTACGGCTCTTGGGGGAAACATCACCGCCACTGTGTGCCGGGAATGCCTCAAACAAGCGGTTTACCAGAGTTGCTTGTTTGTTAGCCAATATTAGCTCTAGGTTCTCCTGTGGCATGATGTTTTGGAATTTGCCTTTATAGCGTGGATCCAGGATGCTGGCCAACCAGTAGTCGTCATCGTTCATCATTTTGGCAATGCGGGGGTTCCGTTTTAGGATTTGCAAGGCATAATCAGACATGTGGGCCAATGTTCCAGGTGTCAATGATGCACTGCTAGTGCTGGGTGGAGGAGCACTTTCTGGCAAATCAACATCCCTCCAGTCATGCACAAACCCTGCACCTGACCCTGCCATGCCAACATTTTGCCTTGCCCCCTGAGAAGCATCCTCCTCCCCTAAATAATCATCCCCAACATCCTCCTCCTCTTCCTCTTCTTCCTCCACCTCGTCCACGAGACTTCCCTGAGCAGACAATGGCTGACTGTCATCAAGGCTTCCCTCCTCCTCGGCTGCAGACGCCTGCTCCTTAATGTAAGTCAAAGTTTGCATGAGCAGACGCATAAGTGGGATGCTCATGCTTATGATGGTGTCGTCTGCGCTTACCAGCCATGTGCATTCCTCAAAACACTGAAGGACTTTACAGAGGTCTTTCAGGTCCGACCACTGCACACCAGACAACTCCATGTCTGCCCACAAACCGCCTGACCGTGTATCCTCCCACAAATGAATTACAGCCTGCCTCTGTTCGCACAGCCTCTGAACCATGTGCAGAGTGGAGTTCCACCTTGTTGCAACGTCGATAATTAGGCAGTGCTTGGGGAGGTGGAGCAATCGCTGCAGCTTCTGCATACAACTGGAGTGTACGGTGACTGGCGGATGTGCAAGCAATGTCTTTGCACCTTATGGAGCAGGGATGTTAACTCCAGATAATTATTGAGGAAGCGTTGCACCACCAGGTTCAAGGTGTGAGCCAGGCAAGGTATGTGTCTGAGTTTTGAAAGGGCTATGGCTGCCACAAAATTCCGGCCGTTATCACTATCTGCCTTGCCTGCCTCAAGATGTAGACTACCCAGCCATGACTCAGTTTGTCGCTGCAAGTAGTCGGCCAGTACCTCCGCGGTGTGTCTGTTGTTGCCCAAACACATCATGTTCAGCACAGCCTGCTGACGCTTACCACTAACTGTTCGATAGTGGGAAACCTTGTGTGCAACACTGGCAGCTGCGGATGGAGTGCTCGTGCGACTGCGCTCTGTGGACGAGCTTTCGTTTGTGGAGGAGGAGGGTCGAACGCCTACAGCCAACTGTTTCCTAAACCGTGGGCTAGGCAGCACTGTCCCACCGCCACTGTCCCCTGTGGACCCTGCATCCACCACATTAACCCAGTGCGCAAGTGATGGACACCTAACGGCCCTGGCCATGCCTACTGGACCATGCATCAGTTGTGAGGTGCACCTTTCCACTCACTGCTTGCTTGAGTGCATGGACAATGCCGTCTTTCACATGCACGTGGCGGGCTGGGATGGCTTTTTGCGAAAAGAAGTGCCGACTGGGTAGGTCATAGCGTGGTACTGCGTAGGCCATGAACTTGTGGAAAGCTTTGCTTTCAACCAACCGGTAGGGCATCATCTCTAGCGAGATTAGTTTGGCAATGTGGCCGTTCAAACCCAGTGTACGCGGATGAGAGGATGAGTACTTTCTTGTCCTACTCAGAGTCTCTGGTAGGGTGAGATGTACTTGAGAGCTGCATATGGTGGACATGGCGGACTTAGAGAGGGTTGATGATGGTGATGGAGTTGGTGTTCTTTCTGATGGCCTAGATTCAGTATTTCGTTGATATAACAGTGGGATTCCCTGACTGCTGTGGCCTTGCAACGACACCTCAACATTTGCTGCTGTGCTAACCGATGGGCTTACAGTGGGGGAAACAATGTAGCGTTGCTGACTACCTTCGTTGTGATCAGTTGCACATGTGGCACTTGAGGTTTGGTGTTGTGTCCACGCTTGCAAATGCATGCTGGTTAAATGTCTAAGCATGCAACTGGTATTCAAATTTCTCAGATTTTTCCCTTGGCTAAATGTCTTTGCGCACTTCTTACAGATAACTTTTGCCTGATCATTAGGATTTTGTTCAAAAAAGTGCCACACTGCACTCTTCCTACTATGGAAGACATTTTGAGGCCTTGCATGCTTTGCTAATTTGACCATCTGGCCAAGCTGTCCTGCAACTCTTTTGGTTTTTGTAACCCGTTTTTAGACTGGTACTGTCCTGCCAGATAACAGCTGTGGCGATGTTGTTGCCTGCTGCAGATCCTCCTCCTCCTCTTCTGAGCTATTGGCAGAGGCACCCTCTTCCCACAATGGATGCCAAATCTGGGTCAACAACTGGGTCATCCATCACCTCCTCTTCAATTTCATGTGCACCTTCCTCTGTGTCACCGTGTAAGGTTGTATAGTATGCGGGAAGGGGCACCTGAGTTTCATCAGGGTCTGATTCTGCCTCAGTACACTGCAAGGACAATGTAGTGCTCTGAGTGAATGTACCAAGCAGAAAAATCTAGCAGTGGCTGTGCATCAGTGCACTCCATGTCAGATTCATCTTGGACTGGGGAATTCACGATTTGACTTGATAACCCAGGCATGGTATGTGAAAAGAGCTCCATGGAGTAATCAGTAGTATGGCCTGCCGCATCCTTCACTTTTGGTAGGGGTGAAGGACACAAGGAAAGGTGTTGTTCCTGACCAGGAGCCTCCACTGACGACTCAGCGCTTTTATTTTTTGAAATTTCAGAAGAGGAGGTGTTGTGAGTTCATTTTCCCCTTTACCACTGAGGCCCGATGAACTCCCTATTCTAGTAAAGAAAGATAGTTAGCCTGATTATCAGGCATCTGGGTCTAATGATGATGATTGGCTGAGTGGAGTTTCTGACTGGATATAAGGCTGTCCACGCCCGTCTGCTCTGCGGGTGATTTCTCTGTGGATCCTTGGATACCAGTCTGAATTCCTGCTCTCCAAAAGCTAAGTTTTCTGCTCTGCCGTCTGCATTTGTACTTTGTTTTTGTTTTGCTGGATTTCTGTCATTCCCTGATGGGGTGATCTGAATTCCTTTAGCTCTGTCTTCAGAAAATACCTGAGTGCTGATATAGTTTTTGAAGCCTAGCTGCTTCAGGGCCTTCTTCCATATCAGCCTGTTGGCTTTGTCTTTTCAGGGTTTTTGCAGATTGCAGATAGCAGCTGTCCTATCCTGTCCTATTTTAGAGAGTTTGGGCCCCATTGTTTGCTCAGCCTATCTTTCTATCTGTGTGTGTGTTTTTTCATCTTGCTTCACCGTCATTATATGTTGGGGGCTGCCTTTTACTTTGGGGTCTGCTCTGGGGCAGTTTAGTTTTCCTTTTCTGTCTTTAGGCTATTTAGATTCTCCGGCTGTGATCGAGGGGTCTAGGGCACCGTAGGAACCCCCCACGGCTACTGCTAGTTGTGTTGTTAGGTTCAGGGGTCTGCAATCTGATAGTTGCCAACTTCTCCAGGTTTTCTGGACTTAGCTGCTATTTTTGTGTCTGCCTCCTACGGTGACTCATTCATAACAAGGAGGCGAGAGTTCTGGAGGCTGTGTCAGCAATGTAAGCCAAAACTTGTTCCTGAAGCTCCGGCTTTAAAAGCGGTTTACCTACTCCCAGAAAAGGGAGCCTTTGAGGCTTTGTGGAGCCAGATGGTGACGCAGGTTCAACACCTCCTGCCTTAGGTGCTATTGTGCTTTTGCCACTACCAACAGATGCACTACCACCATCAGGACCAGCTGGCAACCCCAGCCCACTTCCATGGCCTCTTACACCATACTTCCTCATTTTTGTGAAAATATACCCAAAATACCACCATCTATATGGTACTGTAAAACAAGGTAGAATGTGTATATAGTATTGGTGAGAATTTGAATCTCACTAGAAATTTGAGGACGCTGAACTATTGCCTCAGGCCCAGTAGAGATTACACCTCAATGTAACAGGATGAAATTGGATGGTGTATGACAAGGTGGAGGGTGGAGAATTTGGATTTCACTACAGATTTTAGGAGGCTGACAATGATGCTCTCAGTCCTAATATGGACGCAGGCAGCCTAATAAGCAGGACTGCGGCACACAAAAGTGTGGAAAAATGAAGGTTTGGTAACTGCAGAAAAGAGGAAGAAAAGTATTTTTGCTTTTAAAAAAGCAGTTTGCACAGCAGTGTGCACAGCAATGCAGCTATCAGGGAGCCTTATAACGCAAGCCTAACAACCAACAGAGCTGATGCACAAAAATAGAGCCTCCCCTGTCACTGCACACAAAGTGTTGTGTTGTAAGTGGAAATCGCTAACAACAGACGCAGTAAATTTGTTCTTCTTCCCTGCCTAACGCTCTCCCTTATTCTGAATCAGCAGCAGCAACCTCTCCCTAATGCTAATCAGCAGAAGATGGCGGTCGGCGTTCATGCCCTTTTATAGCCCCTGTGACGCCACACAAAGCCAGCCAATCACTTGCATGCCCTTTTCAAAGATGGTGGTGAACAATACCTATGTCATCGCGTTGCCCACAGTGTGCGTCCTCCATCATTGGCTGAAAAAGGGCGATGGAAGCATTATTTAAAACGCGACTTTGGCGCTCTGGTCGCCGACCTCGTGGCCGACCTCACGCTATGGTCGGGTTTCGTTTCATGAAACCCGACTTCAGCGAAAGTCGCCGACTTTTGAATTTGACCGACCCATTTTGCTCAACTCTACTAGCAAGTAGTCCATCGTAAAGGTAATTCACTCCGTGATCCAGAAATCCAAATCATTGCTGATGGCACCATCGACGTAGCCAGTTGTTCACCTGCAGAATCTTATTCCACCTCTTTGGTCTATGGCCATCCACTGGGAGGATGGAAGAGAAGACCACCTGCGCTCCCAGTTCTTTCACTTTCTTACCTAAGTCTTCAAAGTCTCTGCAGATGATTTCAAGGTCGTTTCTCATGGTGTCATTTGTCCCCACATGTATAAGCAGGAATGGGAGGTCATCTGCAGGTCTCAAGAGTCCTGATATCCTGTCAGACACATCTTTAATTTTTGCACCTGGAAGACAGCACATTTCTCTTGAAGTTATATCCGGTCTGCAGATAGCGGCCTCTGTTCCTCTGAACAGGGAATCCCCCATGACCACCACTCTCCGTTTCTTCTTCACAACATTTTTCTTTCACCATCCAGGAGGACTCTGAAGGCGTACAAGGTTGCTGTCTGTGGGCAAAGGGTTATCCTGATGTATTTCTTCATCGTTTTCCTGCGTGAGAGCCTGGTACTGGTTCCTGAGCAGTATGGGCGCTGACTGCCTCCTGATCCTCCTGCTTCTCTGGGTCACATGTCTCCATTCCTCTGTTTCTTCAGGTGCACTTCGAATTTCTTCTCTTTCTGTAACATGAAGAGATAATTCTGCTCTGTCCAAGAACTCTTCACCTTCCTTAATGATCTTCAATGTAGCTAACCTCTCTTCGAGATTTTACAACTTTTCCTCCAACAGGGACACACTCTTGCATTTGTGGCATGTGAAGTTTGGCTTTTCCACTGGTAAGTCTGTGAACATAACGCTAATCCCATATACCGCTACACAGGATAACGAAGAGGTCCCAAATATGTTATAAAATAATTTTTATTTCGAATGATTAAAATAAACATTATAAAAAAGCAAAATGCCGTGTATAGGAAACGCCCGAGCACAAAGTTACAAAAATACAGAAATAAAGCACTTATATCATTATCACTCCATAACACATGAAAACAGAGTTGAGATCTATACAGGCAATAAATATACTAATAATATTAAAAATATATGAATATATATGAAACAGCAATGCAAAAACTGGTATATACTGCAGAACGCATGTACAATAACATTTGCTCCAATGAGCTAATACCATCACATAGTGCTATGTTTTCAAAACACTGCATAACCTATATGTATATATCTCAAAAGAATTGCCCATAAATGTATGGAGTTTGGTGGAAAATACCATAAAAAAGGTGCTTTATAACTATGACCAAGGGAACTGTCAGTGGATTCAAGGTGGAAGGGAAATAAATAAATCAATAAACAAGAGTCACATGTAAGGTAACATGGACCCACTATATCACCAAAGAAAATCCAGACTACCTAGAAAAATAAACTAGAATTGCATGTGAATAACATCAACCCTCCATATCTCAAAGGGAATTCCTATTTTTGTAACTTTGTGCTCGGGCGTTTCCTATACACGGCATTTTGCTTTTTTATAATGTTTTTTTAATCATTCGAAATAAAAATTATTTTATAACGTATTTGGGACCTCTTCGTTATCCTGTGTAGCGGTATATGGGATTAGTGTTATGTTCTGAAGTGAAGTGCCCTTTATTATACCGGACTTTGGTTGATAAGTCTGTGAACATGTAGCAAGAAATGCAGCTCATCAAATGGCTCCTGGCCCCTTCCATATTGTTATTGTTAAAGAGATTTCATTACATAGCCCATAACCCTTTCCACCGGTGAGGTAGACATCACATGGGCTGATCACGTGACCATGACATCATCGCAGGTCCTGTCTTTAGGGAAACACCTGGCCAAACATTAATCTGCTGGGAGAAATGTATCTCCCATCTAGTAAAATCCCCTTTACTGTACCACAGCTCATATTGCTCAGCAGTAGAGTTGAGTGAAACGGGTTGGCCAAATTCCAAAATCGCCGACTGTCGCCAAAGTCGGGTTTCATGAAACGAAACCTGACCATAGTGTGAGGTCGGCCATGAGGTCGCCGATCCGCGCGCCAAAGTCGCGTTTCAAATGATGCTTCCAGCGCCCTTTTTGCAGCCAATGATGGAGGACGCAAACTGTGGGTAACGTGATGACATGGGCAGCGGCTACCAACATCTTAGAGAAGGGCATTGAAGTGATTGGCTGGCTTTGTGTGGCATTACAGGGGCTATAAAAGGCCGTGACCAATGACCGACATCTAACTTCTACCGATCTTAGAACAGGGAGAGGTGCTGCTGCTGATTCTGAACAGGGAGAGCATTAGGCAGGGAAAAAAATAGCTTCTGCTGCTAGCGCTTTTCACTTTACAGTTAGTGTGCAGTGAAAGTGGAGGATTTTAGTTGTGTGCAGCAGCGCTGGTGGTGATTAAGCTGCCTTTTAAGGCTACCTGATAGCTGCATTGGTGTGTGCACACTGCTGTTCAAACTGCTTTTTTTCAAAGCACTCCAACTTTTAATATTTTGTTCTGCTCAGTTACCGAGCATTCATTTTTTCACACACCGTATAGCAGTGTACGCTCCTCAAACTACCGTGTATCGGCTGGTATCACGGGCAAATACAAGCTATCTGTGTGTGACTCTGGAAAAAAAAAACAAGGAGATTTTCCATTTTTACAGACCTACACTGTATAGAGCTGTCAGCTTTTCAAACAGTGAAGCTATCTGTGCGTGACTCTGGAAAAACAAGCCGAGGAGATTTTCCATTTTTCCAGACCTACACCGTATAGAGCTGTCGGCTTTTCAAACAATTTAGTATATCTGCTGTTTGATCACGGTTCAAACTATACAGAGACAGCGTGTTGTCAGTCCGTATAAAAATAGATGGAGATTTACAATTTTCCATGCAGACACCGTATAGCGGTGTACGCTCCTCACACACTACCGTGTACCGGCTGGTATCACGGACAAATACAAGATATCTGTGTGCTTTTCTGGAAAAAAAAAACGAGATTTTCCATTTTTCCAGACCTACACTGTATTGAGCTGTCCGATTCTCAAACAGTATTGTATATCTGCTGTTCGCATTACAGTCACATCTATGCAGAGTCAGCGTGTGTGTGTGACACTCTGTAAATATTTATACGGAGATTGTTAGTTACACAAAAACATATCCAGCTGTACACTTCTGATACAGTACCGTATATCTGCTTGTTGTATTACGGTCAAATACATACTGTCAGAGCGTCTGTGACTAACAAAAAATATACATAGATTTAATTTTTTTAATACACCTTACAAAGCTGGACGCTCCTCATACAGTACCATCTCTCTGCTGGTATTTTGGGTACATTTTTCCAAACATCAGGAAGTATGGTGGAAGAGGCAGCGGACATGGGCAGGGGGGCGCGGCTGGTACTGATGGTGGTGGTGCATCGGCTGGTTCTGGCAAAAGCACAATAGCAGCTAAGGCAGGAGGTGTTGAGCCTGCGTCATCGTCTGGCCCAAGAAGGCCTGTAAGGTTCCCTTTTCTTGGAGTAGGAAAACCGCTTTTAAAGCCGGAGCATCAGGAACAGGTTTTGGCGTACATTGCCAAAACAGCCACCAGCTCTATTGCCTCCTCTTCTGAACGTTCCAAAGCTGCAAGCACGGTGTCGTCAGTGCAGGCTTCTGGTCAGGAAAAGCACCTTTCCTTGTGTCCTTCCACCCTCACCAAAAGTGAAGGATGCGGCAGCCGACACTTCAGATTACTCTATGGAGCTCTTTTCACATACCATGCCAGGGTTATCCAGTCAAATCCAGAATTCCCCAGTCCAAGATGAATCTGACATGGAGTGCACTGATGCAAAGCCACGATTCTGCTGGTACATTGACCCAGTGCACTACATTGCCCTCGCAGTCTAACGAGCCAGAATCTGACACAGATGAAACTCAGGTGCCCCTTCCCGCATACTATACCACCTTACACTGTGACACAGAGGAAGGTAAAGAGGAAGGTGCAGATGACTTTGAAGAGGAGGTGATGGATGACCCAGTTCTTGACCCGAATTGGCATCCGTTGGGGGACGAGGGTGGCGCTGGCAATAGTTCAGATAAGGAGAAGGATCCGCAGCAGGCATTGACATCGCAGCAGCAGTTATCTGGCAGGTCCATAGCTGTCCAAATATGTGGACCAAAAAGTAGAAGAGCTGCAGGATAGCTTGGCCAGACGGTCAAGTTAGCAGAGCGTGCAAGGCCAGAAAATGTCTACCATAGTAGGAAGAGTGCAGTGTGGCACTTCTTTGTCCAAAATCCTACTGATGAGGCAAAGGTTACCTTTAAGAAGTGGGGAAAGACCTTTAGCCGAGGTAAACAACTCAGAAATTTGAATACCAGTTGCATGCTTAGACATTTAACCAACATGCATTTGCAAGCGTGGACGGACTACAAAACGTCGGTTAGCACATGTGCACCTGCTCTGACTGAAGGTAGCCAGCAACGCTCCATCACTTCCCCCACCGTAACACCACTGCCACCATTAAGCACACCACCAGCACTAAATGTTGAGGTGTCGTCACAAGGCAAAAGCACTCAGGGAATCACAATGGTTTTGCAACACAACACTGAATCTAGGCCATCACCACCAATACCATCACCAACCCCCTCTCACTCCGTCCGCTCCACCGCTAGTTCCCCCATATGCAGCTCTCCAGTACAGCTCACCCTACCAGACACTCTGAGAAGGACAAGAAAGTACTCATCCTCTCATCCGCATACACTGTGTTTGAACGCCTACATTGCCAAAATAATCTCGTTAGAGATGATGCCCTACCATTTTGTTGAAAGCGAAGTTTTCCGCGAGCTCATGGCCTATGCTGTCCCAAGTTATGACCTACCCAGTCGGCAATTCTTTTCTTGAAAAGCCATCCCAGCCCTCCACGTGCATGTGAAAGACCACATTGTCCATGCACTCAAGCAATCAGTGAGTGGAAAGATGCACCTCACAACAGATGCATGGTCCAGTAGGCATGGCCAGAGCCGTTACGTGTCCATCACTGCACACTGGGTTAATGTGGTCGATGCAGGCTCCACAGGGCACAGCGGTAGTGGAACAGTGCTGCCTAGCCCATGGAATAGAAAACAGTTGCCTGTAGGCTTTCAAGCCTCCTCCTCCTCTATAAGCGAAAGCTCGTCCACAGAGCGCAGTCGCACGAGCACTCCATCCGCAGCTTTCAGTGTTGCACATGAGGTGTCCCACTATCGAACAGCTAGTGGTAAGCGTCAGCAGGCTGTGTTAAAGATGATGTCTTTGGGCGACAACAGACACACCGCTGAGGTACTGGCCGACTACTTGCTGCGACAAACTGAGTCATGGCTGGGCAGTCTACATCTTGAGCCAGACAAGGTAGTCAGTGATAACGGCCGTAATTTTGTGGCAGCCAGAGGCCTTGGAAAACTCACACACATACCTTGCCTGGCTCACACTTTGAACCTGGTGGTGCAGTGCTTCCTTAATAATTATCTGGAGTTAATATCCCCGCTCCATAAGGTGCGAACACTGTGCTCGCACATCCGTCACTCGGCCGTACACTCCAGTCGTATGCAGAAGCTGCAGCGATTGCTCCACCTCCCCAATCACCGCCTAATTATAGACAAGGTGGAACTCCACCCTGCACATGGTTGAGAGGCTGTGCGAACAGAGGCAGGCTGTAATTCATTTGTGGGAGGATACACAGTCAGGCGGTTTGCCGGCAGACATGGAATTGTTGGGTGTGCAGTGGTCAAAGTTGAAAGACCTCTGTAAAGTCCTTCAGTGTTTTGAGGAATGCACACGGCTGGTAAGCACAGATGATGCCATCATTATCATGAGCATCCCACTTATGCGTCTGCTTATGCAAAGTTTGACGCACATTAAGGAACAGGCAAAGTCGCTCATCTCTACTCAGCAGTGATATTTGTCTTGGAACTCTGCCATGCAGCCATATTTGCCCAGTCTCTTTCTTATGGTGGAGTTATGAACACTGACCTTAACTGAGTCGAGTGAGGCCTGCAGTTCTTTAAATATTGGGTCTTTTGTGATATCTTTGATGAATTGTCGCTGTGCTTTTGGGGTAAATTTGGTCGGCCGGCCACTCCTGGGAAGATTTATACCTGTTTTTTCAGTTTGTGGATAATGGCTCTCATTGTGGTTCGCTGGAGTCCCAAAGCTTGAGAAATTGCTTTATAACCTTTTCTAGCTCAATAGATCTCAATTACTTTGTTTCTCATTTGTCTGGCTTTTGAGGAGCATTTGGTCTACTTCACTTTCTCATGCAGGTCCTATTTAAACGACTTCTTGATTAAGAAAATGTCTGGCAGTAATCAGGCCTGGGTGTGGCTAAGGAATGTGAAAGCAGCTTACTTTCCCAAAGATGTGATAGGCCACAGATAAATTATGCGTTAAGGAAGGGGGAACACTTTTTCACACAGGGCCCTGTAGGTTTGGATTTTTTTTCCGTTAATAAAAAAGACCTTAATTTAAAAACTGCATTCTGTGATTACTTGTGTTATCGTTGTCTAATATTTACATTTGTTTGGTGATCTGAAACATTTCAGTGCGACAAACGTGCAAAAGAATAGGAAATCAGGAAGGGGGCAAACACTTTTTCACACAACTGTACATATAGAAAACAGATTGTGGCACCAGTATGAAATATAGGTGTGGTGTGTATCATTCTCCAATTAAAACAACACTCCAGCATTTTTTATGGCAGCGCTGGAGTGCTGCTACTAATCTAAGCTCCCTGCCCCTAGTATTATACACACCACCCCCCACATTCATCTGCACCACACTATGACAGGTAGATGTAAAAATAAGAAATTGAAGGAATATACCATAAACCAGGACCTGCTAGAAGACCGTGTATTGGCGCGGTGATTACGGAGGTAAAATGTAACTAGTAATACAGATGTGCAACAATCACTGTCTGCGCTGCGCACACGCTCTGAATTAGACAGTCACAGTCAGTCCGTTACTGTCATCTCCTATCTCAGGAATGGGAAAGTCTTCACTGATCTCCAGTGTTACCTTAGAGATGAGAACTTTAAATGGAATCTGTCACCCCATTTTCGGCCTATGAGCTGCGGCCACCGCCATCAGAGGCTGATCTACAGCATTCTGTAATGCATTCTGTAGTGCTGTAGATAATCCCCCGATGTAACCTGAAAGAGAAGAAAAACGAGTTAGATTATACTAATAAAAATTATAACGAAGGTTACGCTTTATGTTTACGAGTGTGACGTGAGAAAGTGTTTAAAAGTTCACAGGAAAGGAATAGTTTTGCAAAGCACTGTGTATATATATATATATATATATATAAAATTTTATCTTTTTATAGGGAAAGCTTTCTGGGAAAATTATCTTATCTGGTTTTTCTTTTTGCCATCGATAATATCAACAAGAATCCTGACATTTTGCCCAATATTACTCTGGGATATCATCTTTATGACTCGTGCTCTGATGGACGACTGGCAGCACGACATGTGTTACATTTTCTGTCTGGCCCGGGTGGGATAATACCGAATTACTCTTCTATGGGCCGTGGTCGGCTGGTTGGTGTTGTTGGTGATCAGTCCTCAGCTCCCACTATGGCAGCAGCACAAATCCTTGGATTATACGGATACCCTCAGGTACTGGACACTCTCTGCATTTCTTTAGTACAAGTGTTGTAATATGATTGAATAATTATTCTCTAATAATATCTGTAATATGTGAGATAAATCAGTAATCTTAGTAAGCACAGCACACCTTCTACACCATCATCTCATGTTCTGTGTAGTCACTAGAGAAAGGAAAGATTCCCCATGTAAAGTTATCTGTTACATATGGAAACATCAATATTGGTTCTTTATTCATCCAGGATGTAAAGGAGAAAGTGATTGAAATAAGCAAAACGGAAAATAATGATTTTATTTATATGGCACCAATAAAATTCACAGCTCTTTATAATTCAGTGGTGCATGTACAAATAATATCAGACATTACAGAGTGTGGAGACTGGAGATGAGCGAATATTTCAATGTTCAGTTTGGATTATGATCGCCTACGAGGTGGGTGAGGTATGTGTAGGCTTTCTGCTACAGGCAACAGACATGAAGGAGACCCAACCAGGAGTCTACACATTTCCAACAATTAGTGGCAGACACCATCAAAGTGGCATCAATTTCATCAGAGTAGAAATAGTATAATAGGGACCGACATATCATCAACTACAGCCAAACCAGCAGATAGACACCATCCAAGAGTCTATACCAGTGTTTCCCAAACTCCAGTCCTCACGGACCACCCAGGTCATGTTTTCAGGATTTCCTTATTATTGCACAGATGGTGGAAGTATCATCAAGGCATCAGGAATTCTCTCACCTGTGCAACTCTATGGAAATCCCGAAAACATGACCCGTGGGGTCCGTGAGGACTGGAGCTTGGGAAACACTGGTCTACACATTTCCAAAAATTAGTGGCAGACACCATCAATGTGAAATCAATTTCAAAATAGTATAACTAGTAAAATTAGTATAATGTGGACTGACACCTCTTCCTCTACAGCCATCCCAGCAGATGGAGACCCAATCAGGAGTCTTCAAATTTAAATTTATTAGGGGCAGACACCACCAAAGTGGCATCAATTTCTAATAAGTAGAAATAGTATAATGGGGACCGACACCTCTTACACTACAGACAAGCTAGTAGATGGAGACTGTAATGGGCAAGGCTCCATAGCCCTCAGAAAGCCTGGAGAGGTGTAACTAGGTGGCCTAGAAAAACCGACCTTGGATAAGCGGCAGAAGGTGAAAACCACAACCCAAGGAAGGAAAGGAAGTGGCACCAGGTGTTACTCCAGGGCTGACCTACAGAGGGTGGCAGCTGACCCCAAGAGTGGCTATGCTGGTACGGCCTGAAGTAGAGAAGAAAAATGCATTCAGGCACTGTAGGGACAATGGAACCACAGGTGCCTATGGGACTAGCTGAGGAACAGAAAAGCACTGGCAGGTGTAGGCTAGACCTAGTGTTAGACAGATGGGCACTGGCAGGGGTGACCTGGACTGGATGACGGAAAAAGAGACAAGACAGGTGCAAGCAGACAGGTTGTTAAGGCTGGCGGAACGCACCAAGTAATAAAATGGTGGTATCAAAGTGCGTTCGCAGCCCGGGGTCCACCGTGCAGAGATGTTACCTGCTGCTCGGTAATGACGGACATTATATGAAAATACAATAGCTGGACACAGGCAGGTTAACGTCACCCCGTGTGTACAGTGGCGGATTCTGTTACTGCAAAGAATCGCAAAACATAAACGCCGGAGCCTGTTACACTCACAGAGCCCGGCAAGGGGAGTGCTAGTGTAAAGACACAGGACTCTGCTCCAAGGGCACATGGTTAGAGTCCCTCTAGTCGAACTAGCGTTCAGCACTGCAACTGCGATGCCTGGACAAAGTGACTAGCGATACCGCTCCAACAGCATGCAGCGCTGCCCTGACAGACGCCACTAACCAGCCTAAGCTAGAGCTGGAAAGAGCACTATCTGCGCAAGGCGCCGCACTGACGGATGCTGCTGTATAAGCGGTACAGTGGTGCCTTGTGTAGAATGGCACACAGTGGCGCTAACATGTGAGAAGAGCTGGGAGCACTGCGGTGCTAGGCAGTGCCACTATGAGGCGCTGACTCTACACCTTGACCCTATAAACAAGAACAACCAGAGGGAGGGAGTCTTAATGAGTCAGTCATCAGTTCACAAGCATCCATCATCACACACACAACTAGCCATCTGAGTCTATACTAGTGCATGGCCGAGCAGCCATGCAAGTCTTTTATAGTGGTGACCTTCTGGGACCTTCCCTGTGGTCCAATCGGAAGAGGCACGGGACCTGAGCATGTGACCCCTGAACTCCAAAGAGAGGTTGAGCCACGGGCATGCTCAGTGGAGCGAAAGAGGGACTTAGTCCCAGGAGCTGCTCGCCGCTGGCTAGTGCAGGCTGCTATAGCTGATCCAGGGATGGCAGCAGCAACCAACCTGACAGCACTACCTTGCGCAAGGTACCGGGATCGACCTCTTTGCTAAGCTGTCTCCTCTGTGGCTGGGAGTGAATGAGAGACCACAGAAGGCATGGCTCAGGATTTATCCTGTGCAGTGGGAGATACCCAATGCCTTCAACAGGTACAGGGTAGACGGGCAGACCTAGGGGAACATGGCAACTTGCAAGCATGCAAGGCAAACTAAAAACGTTGCTCAGACCCCTCCATATTGAATGGGAAGCCTTAAACATAAGGTGTCGCCCAGTTATTTTGAGGATGAGTGGGATCGAGGTATGTTTGAATATGGTGAAGAAGATACCAATTGTTAGTGACAGGTTGAAGAAGTGGGTTAGGCTTGGCATGAAGACTGTGGTAAGGTTTTCAATGAGGTGGGACACTATTGGGACAAGGTGTTGAGGCAAAGCCTTCAACTGAGATTAGAGGAGAAGGAGGAGGAGCTGATAGAAGTAGGGCAAATTGTAAGGCACTGAATAGCTGTTTAGAGTTGTGAGACAGGTATGAGAAGTCGGTTTGCTTTGCTGCAATGAGCAATTGTGCAGCATTTTTACAATTTCTGTTACTGGAGGGGGTACTCCACTCCCTTTCTTTGACATTCGCACAATGGTTAACTTTGTATATGAGGGCCAGAAAGAACATGTGCTCCAGTACATGGAAAACGATGCATCAAGTAGGTTGTGCTCCTCTTCCTTCACCTTAACATCTCACACACTACAGTCCTCAGAGGTGGCACCCCAGTTACCCTTGCTTTCCCCCATGTCACAACTCTCCAATCAACCAACTGACTGTTGGGAACCACAGATGGCTGAGTCTGCAGATCTGTTTACACATTCTATGCCATGGGCCTCGGAAGTGTATTCCAAAGATTCCAGTAGTAGCCCCATCATCCGGCTAATGTGTTGAATGTAAAACAAAAAAAATAAAAAATAAAAAAAAAATAATATATATATATATATATATATATATATATATATATGCACTACATACATACTACATATATACTACATTCATATTACATACATACTACATGCATACTGCATACATGCAACATACATACAACATGCTACAGACATACAGTACATACTACATTCATACTACATACATACTACATATATACTACATTCATACAACATACATACATACTATATACATACTACATATATACTACATTCATACTACATACATACATACATACTACATACATACTACATATACACTACATTCATACAACATACATACATACTACATACATACTACATACATACTGCATACATACTACATTCATACAACATGCTACAGACATACAACATACATACAACATACATACTACTTACAACATACATACTACATACAACATACATACTACATACGTGCTACATACAATACATTCATACATTCATACAATACATACATAGACATGCAGTACATATAACATAGAGTAAATACTCACCATCACTTGTCACATTGTTCCCCGAAGCGAGTGTCATCTATGAAAAAATATGAAAATAACAAATAAGCCATATACTCCCTGATCCGCAGAAATCCACGTGTCCCACGCCGATTTCCCAAGGAGAACAGCAGCATCAGCTGATGCGACCGCTCTCTACGGGGCTCCAGGAATCCAATGACGGGAGGTAGGTATCCTTCCGCATTGTATTCCTCCGCCACTGTAAAAAAATAGTCCCTGGTCTCACTTTATGGCAAAAGCTGCGTGGGAACTTTTTCATATATTCGTATATACACTCACTGGCCACTTTATTAGGTACACCTGTCCAACTGTGTGTTAAGACTTAATTTCTAATCAGCCAATCACATGGCGGCAACTCAGTGCATTTAGGCATGTAGACATGGTCAAGACAATCTCCTGCAGTTCAAACCGAGCATCAGTATGGGGAAGAAAGGTGATTTGAGTGCCTTTGAACGTGGCATGATTGTTGGTGCCAGAAGGGCTGGTCTGAGTATTTCAGAAACTGCTGATCTACTGGGATTTACAGGTGCAGATAACCTGCTGAACTCCGTTAGTGATGGGGATCTGGGATTCAGATTATTCCCCGCGAACGATGATTTCCCAGTAAGTTCAGGTCAACCGCAATTCCGGAGTTAGGCCTAACCGTCATTCCTGAAAAAATTACGTGTCCAAACCACAGGTGCTGTAGCTTGCTTAACAGCTCGGCAGCCGTTCTCAGGCCCAGTATGGATTCAACAACATTGTAGAAAGTTGATAAAGGGTACAGTTTCACCGGATAACACGTATATATGTTGCCTAGTTTACACATTAAAAATATATGTCTATAGATCAGGAGGCAGACTCAGATGTTCTCAGGCCCAGTATGGATTTGACCAGATTGTACAAAGTTGAGAAAGGGTACTTTATCACTGGATAGCAGGTATATATAGCATAGTTTAAACATGTAAAATCTCCGTGTTCTCTGTATAGATTACACAGCAATCTAAAAAGTGGAAAAAAGGAAATGCATTTGAGGCGTACACAACTATATACTTTTGGTGTTATTTTTAAATCTTCATATATATTTCTGTCTCAGTAATACAGTCCAACCTCTCCGTAATAGGAAATGAGATGCATACAATTAGTGACATAAAGGCTATTGATTGCAGAAATCTAGGAATTATTATTCACGGGAAAAACTTCCGTCACAATTCTCATAGGCGATGCTGACCCTCAATTAATTTTTGTGTTGAGACAGTGAAAATATTTTTTTGTGAATAAAGTCTTTCTGTATCGCACTTCCGTTGATTCCATCACTGTTACTCATCTCAATCCAATTTTTATCACAGGGAGCGATGTAAACATGGTGCTCACTGGCTATCATGATCTGTCACGTAACTTTGGAGTGCAAAAGACAGAAGCCACAGGCCGTAGCCGATTCTATTTGATTGGCATGAGAGGGCACATTTTGAAATGTGCGCCGGAAAGTCACACGTTTGTGAGTAGGAAAACTGTGAAAGCTGATGATAAACCACCACTGCATGTAATTGTGAGTCGACGTCCATAAGAAATGGAAGCCACTGATCATCTGGAGCTAGAGCCCGGCCAGCAGGACAGGGCATAGCTACATCTTAACCATCATCTTTCAGTTCAATCAATTTGTAGTGGCAGTCCCAGTGAAGGATTTGACAGCCCAGACTACACAGCGGAGGAGCAGGGAGAGGTAAACATTGCAAATGCTGGGGCCCTGCCCAAGCAAGGGGGGCACACTCGTGGGAGTCGGTACTGGCACTGGGCCCCTCATAGTACGGCGGTGTGTCTGACGGCGGGTGTGCACCACCACTGTGAGAGACACTTGATTGCACTATGAGGGACCCTATGCCAGTGCCCGCGCCCAAGAGTCGGCCTACCCACCTGTCGAGGGCAACGGCACTCGCACGGTTTTGTGCGCTAGGTGGTGACCACGGCCATGGGGGGGGCCACCTACTTAGGGAGGTTTACAAAGTGGCATATGTAGATGTGGGTCATTCAGCTGCTGCAAAAGGCGAAATAGGTCAAGTTCGCGGAATAGGAGGAGGACCAAAGCAAGCCATTTTTCTGGCAACCTATGTGTCATCAAGGGAAGGTGGGACAAAATCCTTGGAAACCCATGCATGGTTCATTTTAATGAAGGTTAGATCATCCACATTTTGGGTTGACAGACGGGTCCTTTTTTCTGTCAGGATTGATCCAGCTGCACTGAAGACTCTTTCCGATAGCACACTTGCAGCTGGACAAGCGAGCTCCTGTAAGGCATATTGTGCCAATTCAGGCCAGGTGTCCAGTTTAGCGGCCCAATAGTCAAAGGGGAATGACCTGTGCGGGAGAACATCGATATGGGAGGAAAAGTAGTTGTTAACCATAGTTGACAACTGCTGTCTCCTGTCACTTTCCATCGATGCAGTATTACCAGTTGTGTGAGTGGTCTGTGAAAAATCAGTCCACAACATTGTCATGAAACCCCTGTCTCCAACGCCACTTCTGCTGTGTGCACCACGAACACCTCTGCCAAGCTGCCCCCGGCCCGTACAGCTCGTGTGAGAACCATCACCGATGCTGTGTGCTGGGAATGCCTCAACCAACCGGTTAATCAGAGTTGCTTGTTTATTAGCCAATATTAGGTCAAGGTTCTCCAGTTGCATGATATTTTGTAATTTGCCTTTAGAGCGTGGATCCAGGATGCTGGCCAACCAGTAGTTGTCATCGTTCATCATTTTGGCAATGCGTGGGTTCCTTTTTAGGATCTGCAAGGCATAATCTGACATGTGGGCCAATGTTCCCGGTGTCATTGATGTACTGTGAGAGCTGGTTGGAGGAGCATTTTCTGGCAAATCCACATCCCTCCAGTCACGCACAAACCCTGTACCAGACCTTGCCACGCCAACATTTTCACTTGCCCCACGAGATGCATCCTCCTCCCCTAAGTAATCATCCCCATCATCATCCTCCTCCTCCTCTTCTTCCTCCACCTCGTCCAGGAGAGGTCCCTGAGCAGACAATGGCTGAATGTCATCAAGGATTCCCTCCACCTCTTCCTCCTCATCACCATTGGCTGCAGACGCCTGCTCCTTAAGGTGCGTCAAAGTTTGCATGAGCAAACGCATAAGTGGGATGCTCATGCTTAGGATGGCGTCGTCTGCGCTTACCAGCCGTGTGCATTCCTCAAAACACTGAAGGACTTTAAAGAGGTCTTTCAGCTTCGACCACTGCACACCTGTCAACTCCATGTCTGCTCTCAAAGTGCCTGGCCATGTATCCTCCCACAAATGCATTTTGGCCTGCCTCTGCTCGCACAGTCGCTCAACCATGTGCAGGGTGGAGTTCCACCTTGTTGCAATGTCGATAATGAGGCGGTGGTTGGGAAGGTGGAGCAATCGCTGCAGTTTCTGCATACGAATGGAGTGTACAGGCGACCGGCGGATGTGCGCGCACAGTCTTCGCACCTTCTGGAGCAGGGCTGTTAACTCCGGATAATTATTGAGGTAGCACTGCACCACCAGGTTCAAGGTGTGAGCCAAGCAAGGTATGTGGCTGAGTTTTGAAAGGGCTATGGCTGACACAAAATTACGGCCGTTATGACTAACTACCTTGCCTGCCTCAAGATGTACACTGCCCAGCCATGACTCAGTTTGTCGCTGAAAGTACTCGGCCAGCACCTCGGCGGTGTGTCTGTCGCCCAAACACATCATCTGCAACACAGCCTGCTGACGCTTTCCACTAGCTGCTCGATAGGGGGACACCTCGTGTGCAACAGTGGCAGCTGCAGATGGAGTGCTCGTACAACTGCGCTCTGTGGACGAGCTTTCGCTTCTGGAGGAGGAGGAGGAGGGTCGAACGCCTACAGCCAACTGTTTCCTATACCGTGGGCTAGGCAGCACTGTCCCACCACCGCTGTCCCCTGTGGACCCTGCATCCACCACATTAACCCAGTGCGCAGTGATGGACACGTAAAGGCCCTGGCCATGCCAACTGGACCATGCATCAGTTGTGAGGTGCACCTTTCCACTCACTGACTGCTTGAGTGCATGGACAATGTGGTCTTTCACATGATGGTGGTGGGCTGGGATGGCTTTGCGAGAGAAGAAGTGGCGACTGGGTAGGTCATAGCGTGGTACTGCATAGGCCATGAGTTCGCGGAAAGCTGCGCTTTCCACCAACCGATAGGGCATCATCTCTAACGATATTAGTTTGGCAATGTGGGCGTTCAAACCCAGTGTACGCGGATGAGAGACTGAGTACTTTCTTGACCTACTCATAGTGTCTGGGAGGGTGAGCTGGACTTGAGAGCTCCATATGGTGGAAGTAGCGGTGGACAGGGTGGACTGAGAGAGGGTTGATGATGGTGATGGAGTTGGTGTTGTTTCTGATGGCCTAGATTCAGTCTTTCATTGATATAACAGTGGGATTCCCTGACTGCTGTGGCCTTGCAATGACACGTCAACATTTGCTGCTGTGCTAACCAGTGGGCTTACAGTGGGGGAAACAATGTAGCGTTGCTGACTACCTTCTTTGTGATCAGTTGCACATGTGGTACTTGAGGTTTGGTGTTGTGTCCATGCTTGCAAGTGCATGCTGGTTAAATGTCTAAGCATGCAACTGGTATTCAAATTTTTCAGATTTTTCCCTCGGCTAAAGATCTTTGCGCACTTCTTACAGATAACCTTGGCCTGATCATGAGGATTTTGTTCAAAAAAGTGCCACACTGCACTCTTCCTACTTTGGCAGACATTTTGCGGCCTAGCACGCTGTGATATTTTGACCCTCTGGACAAGCTGTCTAGCAACTCTTTTGATTTTTGGAACCTGTCTCTGGAGTGCTCCGGGCCTGCGAGATAACAGCTGTTGCGATGTCGATGTCTGCTGTGGATGCTCCTCCTCCTCATCTGAGCTATTGGAAGCAGCACCCTCTTCCCCCAATGGATGCCAATCTGGGTCAACAACTGGGTCATCCATCACCTCCTCTTCAATGTCATGTGCACCTTCCTCTGTGTCACCATGTATGGTGGTATAGTGTGCGGGAAGGGGCACCTGAGTCTCATCAGGGTCAGAATCTGGCTCTGTACACTGCGAGGACAATGTAGTGCTCTGAGTGAATGTACCAGCAGAATCATCCATCAGCGGCTGTGCATCAGTGCACTCCATGTCAGATTCATCTTGGCCTGGGTAATTCACCATTTCACTTGATAATCCAGGCATGGTATGTGAAAACAGCTCCATGGAGTAATCAGTAGTATGGCCTGCGTCATCCTTCAATCTTGGTTGGGGTGAAGGACACAAGGAAAGGTGTGGTTCATGAACATGAGCCTCCAATGACAACTCAGTGCTTTTATTTTTTACAACTTCAGAAGAGGAGGTGATAGAGCTGGAGGCTGAGTCAGCAATGTAAGCCAAAACTTTTTCCTGAAGCTCTGGCTTTAAAAGCGGTTTGCCAACTCCTAGAAAACTAAGCCTTCGAGGCCTTGTGGAGACAAACGATGATGCAGTCTCAACACCTCCAGCATTCGGTCCTATTTTGCTTTTGCCACTACCATCAGATCCACCACCAACACCATCATTACCAGCTGCCAACCCCCGCCCAATTCCATGGCCTCTTCCACCAGCCTTCCTCATTTTTGGTAGAAATGTAGACAAAATGCAACAAACTATATAGTAATGTAAAATAAGGTACAAGGTGTCTATAGGACAGGGGAGATTTTGAATTTCTGCACACACTTGTGGACACTGGACACTTTTGGATTGTGTGAGGCCCACTGAATATCACAGCGCTATGTCACAGGCTCGATGTCGCAGGTGTGAAAAATGTCACTAGAGGATAACGGAGATTTTGAATTTCTGCACACACTTGTGGACACTGGACACTTTTGGATTGTGTGAGGCCCACTGAATATCACAGCGCTATGTCACAGGCAGAAATTGGCTAGTGTATGACAAACTACAAGGTGTATATAGAATTGGGCAGAATAGGAATCTCCCTAGAGTGTAGGTCTGTAAGAATGGAACAATTCCTCGACTTATCCTTACAGAGTGACACACAGATAGCTTCACTGTGGCCGTGATAACAGCCGTTACACGGTACTGAGAGAGGAGCGTGCATGTACATGGCTGTCCGGTGTACGTAAAATTGTCAAGCTCCGTGTTTTTTAAGTATACGGACTGACACACTCTGTCTCTCTATAGTTTTGAATGTGATCAAACAGCAAATATATTTAACTGTTTGAAAACTAGACAAAACTAGAAGGTGCAGGTCTGTAAGAACGGAACATGTCCTCGACTTATCCTTACAGAGCGACACACAGATAGCTTCACTGTGGCCATGATAACAGCCGTTACACGGTACTGAGAGAGGAGTGTGCACATACACGGCTGTCCGGTGTACGTAAAATTGTCAAGCTCCGTTTTTTTTAAGTATACGGACTGACACACGCTGTCTCTCTATAGTTTTGAATGTGATCAAACAGCAAATATATTTAACTGTTTGAAAACTAGACAAAACTAGAAGGTGCAGGTCTGTAAGAACGGAACATGTCCTCGACTTATCCTTACAGAGCGACACACAGATAGCTTCACTGTGGCCATGATAACAGCCATTACACGGTACTGAGAGAGGAGTGTGCACATACACGGCTGTCCGGTGTACGTAAAATTGTCAAGCTCCGTGTTTTTTAAGTATACGGACTGACACACGCTGTCTCTCTATAGTTTTGAATGTGATCAAACAGCAAATATATTTAACTGTTTGAAAGCTAGACAAAACTAGAAGGCGGAGGTCTGTAAGAACGGAACATGTCCTCGACTTATCCCTACAGATTGACACACAGATAGCTTCACTGTGGCTGTGATAACAGCTGTTACACGGTACTGTGTGAGGAGTGTGCACCGCTGTATGGTGTGAAAAAATGCACGCTCAGTACCTCACCAGGACAACAAAAAAAAATTGGGATTGCTTTTAAAAAACAGTTTGCAGAGCAGTGGGTAAACAGCAATGCAGCCGTCAGGAAGCCTTAGAAGGCAGCCTAACAACCAACACCGCTGATCCAGCAAAATATAGCCTCCACTTGCACTGCACACACAGTGACTGGTGTGTTGTACAGGCAAAATCGCTAGCAGCAGAAGCAGTTTTTGGTGTCTTCTTCCCTGCCTAACGCTCTCCCTACAAAATCATCATCATCAGCAGCTCTCCCTATTCTGAGATCAGCATGAGTAACATGGCGGTCGGCGTGCACGCCCTTTTGTACCCCCTGTGATGCCCACCAAAGCAAGCCAATCACTTGCATGCCCTTCTGAAAGATGGTGGTGACCCCTGCCTATGTCATCACGTTGCCCACAGTGTCCGTGGACCCTGATTGGCTGAAAAAGAGAGAAAATCAAACTTTTGAAACGCGACTTTGGCGCTTAAGTCACCGACCTCGTGGCCGACCTCATCCTAGGGTCGGGTTTCATTTCAAGTCGGCGTCTTTTGAAATTTTTCGACCCGTTTCGCTCAACTCTACTCATCACTACTCTGTATCTCTACCTGTTGTAATAACTGCTAAGTGTATTGTGATGTCCCCATTGCGGCGTCTTTCAGCTGGTCTGAGAGAGACCCCTTGGCTAGTTTTTTAAACCTTTGCACATTGTGAAATGGTGAAACTTGTTCTCCCTACTTCCACCTATTGTAATAACTGCAAAATGTATTGTGAGGTCCCCATCATGGTCTCTTCAGTGTGTATGATACAGAGCCCTTGGGGTAATTTTTGGAAACCTTTGTACATTGTGCAATGGTCACATTTCTTTTCTCAATCTCTCTATATTCTATTATTATACTTTTTTTTATTGTGTTGTCCTTCTCATAGTTTCTTTAAGTGTGGATCTGGCAGCCTGATGTTGATTTTTGGGTCTGCACTTGGACATTTTGGAACATGAATTCATTAATATGCTCCATACAATTCTTTATGTTTCAGCCTTACACAGAATAATAATATGAGTAATGAAGCATGCTCTCTCTATATATATATATATGCTGCTAGTCCAATGTCCGGTGCTGGACAAAGACCATTGCTGACTTTTCCAGGCATCTAAATGAGACTTGTGTCTCTATATTAAACTATCATTTCCCTTACATTTTATAAATGTGGATCCTTACATAAAATGGTGGTGGGGTATTGGCGTTTCTGTACATTTTAAGCACATCTAAGAGACTGGGTTAATACGCACCACAGACCTATTCAGGCCGCACCCTTACACATATTGGACCTTGGTCATTGCCACGCTAAGGCCTTTACCTGAGCTCTGTAGCACGGCCTGTCACTTGAGTAATACACTCCACAGACCCCGTCACTCTCTGGGACATATCCTGGAATTACTCCATTGTTCCTCAACATCATAAAAAATATACATTCTGCCTGGTTGGGAAGTTTCCAGAAGAAGTGCTTGGTCTGGTGCAGATTTGTCAATGGCGCTCCTGGCTCTCTCCCTTGAGGAGGCTGCTTCCAAGTAACATGAGGCTTGTCCATGTTCCTGACATGGGTCTCAGGCCTGACAGACTGAGCACAATACCGGCCCTCGCTTGTTACACTGGATTCAGAATTTAATTCTAATGCTTTTGGTGTCTGGTAGAATCCAATTTCCTGACATTGATCACACAGCTCCCCAACTCCTGTATTATAGTCACCATACAGCGGCTTCACCCGCTATGACAGCGGCTCCATTGGGATCCAGTGTCAAAAATGAACTCTTAACCTTACAAAATACAGGTTTCACAGCACATGGTGGCGCTCTGTTAATTGTCAGTGAGCGCCGCATAATGACATGGTGGTGGTGGCGGGCAAAGCCCAAAATGCAAATAAGCCTGTTTTATCTGGCATTGTAAAATGATGCGGAATATGGATTCTGCTATCTGGTAACTATTTGGCATAAGGGAGGGTCCTTCCAAATGCAGGAGTTTGAACTCTCCCAAATGTAAGACACAGGGCCACCTGAGGGCCCTTACAAACTCAGGTTCCAAAGTCACCAACAGGCGCTCTGCTAATTGTCAGTGAGTGCTACATAATGACATGTCGGTGGACATGGTGGTGGTGGTAAGGGCTTGTTTTATCTGGCATTGTAAAGGGATGGAGAAGTTGTATTCCACTCTATTGCTGACTATTTGACATGAATTAGGTTCCTCCCAAATATAGGAGCGAGCTCCCTGACAAATGTTAAAGTAAAAAATAAAGCCAAAACGCTTATTTTTAGCTATAAATATATAATTGTGACTGAAATATTGGTTTTTAACATTTTTCCCTTTAAAAAAGATTTCTGGTTTGGTTTGATAAGTCTTTTTTAAAATCTGTAAAACCGGCGCAATAGTCTGACGTTATTCCCAGATCCCATATGTGAGTTAGAAAGGCCTGCGGCATCGTCTCTTTTCCATCCATTTCAGCTTTTTTCTCAGCCCCCAGACCTGTTTGTTGGGTCCAGCTGAAAATAATTTGCTTTCCAATTGACTTGTATTGGATTCACTATTCTGTCCGGATTACCCCAATATGAGAAATTATTTGTTCCGATATTTCCAAATCCCAATATTTCACGATTCGATCATCACTACAAACTTCCTTTTTGCTCAAAAATATTGCAGCCTATGAAGGTGTTTTTCCAGCACATTAATCAGTCGCCCTCAAAATGTTTCTTGTGTTTTGCAGATCAGTTATGGATCCACCGATCGCTCATTATCGGACAGGCGCCTCTATCCACATGTTTTCAGTACAGTCCAAAACCACCACATCCACAATATGGTAATCACCAAACTGCTGAAGCATTTTGGCTGGACCTGGGTTGGGATTTTAGTATCAGATGATGATAATGGAGAGAATGAGCTGCAGATACTAACAAATCACATGAGAGAACATGGGATCTGTGTGGCCTTCACCATAAAACTTAAAAGGGATAGAGAGTTGTACAATATTTTAGCAATTTTGAAGCATCCAGAAGTCAGTATCATTGTCATTTGTGGGGCCTACTCTAAAGAGGTTAAATTAATAGCGGACTTACCTTTTCTGTTTATTGACAAAACTTTCATCTTTCCACCATTCTGGGTCTCCAGTTACTTCATTAGAGATGAAGACTTTCCAATATTGAACGGAAGTCTAGCAGTGGACATTTCATCACAACCTTTTCCTGGTGTGGAAGACTTTGCGAAAAACTACAAGAAAATACACATTATAACCCAAGATAGGATATTTTTGAAAACAATAGATTCTATATTAGATAATGGAGATAAAGATTCCTTCATTTCAGTCAAGTGGACAGAGAGCGAGATTTTTGATCTGGTTGAGTATACTTTGCCAAGTATAAGGAATTACCTCTCATCAGGGTTTTCTCCGAGATTATATTACGCAGTAGAAGTTCTGGCTAAAGCTCTACATGAAATGTTCTTATTTGTAAAAGACAAATATCAAGAAAATTCCACAACCGGATTTGTACAATACACACGGAAGTTACAGCGCTTCATCCAAATGACGAAGAATTCACCGGATCCAACGAAGCCTATAAATTACTTCAATGAGGAAAGGGAAGCTGAACATTCATATATGATAACAAACTGGAGATTTACTCATAATACCGGTCATAAGGTTGTACAAAATATCGAAGTAGGACATTTTACACCATGGGCGGTCAGTGGCCAAGAGCTTTACATGAGCACCCAGTCTATAACATGGAAACACGCAGAGGTGAGAAGCGTTATATTACAGATGTGATCATACACGGCCTCTGTCATTCCCCTAACCATCAATATGAATCCTGCATAATATATTTTACATACTGAATTCATCTACATAATTTTCTTACTTTGTAATTCATTACCTGTATTCCTGTTTTAGTCTAACATAGTAACATAGTAACATAGTTAGTAAGGCCGAAAAAAGACATTAGTCCATCCAGTTCAGCCTATAAAATTCTGTCAGAATAAATCCTCAGATCTATGTCCTTCTAAAGAACCTAACAATAACTGTGAGATACAATATCGTTACGCTCCAGGAAGACATCCAGGCCTCTCTTGAACCCTTCGACTGAGATCGCCATCACCACCTCCTCAGGCAGGGAATTCCAGATTCTCACTGCCCTAACAGTAAAGAATCCTCTTCTATGTTGATGGAAAAACCTTTTCTCCTCCAGACGCAGAGAATGCCCCCTTGTGACCGTCACCTTCCTTGGTATAAACAGATCCTCGGAGAGAAATTTGTATTGTCCCCTTATACATGGTTATTATTTCGCCCCTCAGTCGTCTTTTTTCTAGACTAAATAATCCTAGTTTTGCTAATCTCTCTGAGTATTGTAGTTCCCCCATCCCCTTTATTAATTTTGTTGTCCTCCTTTGTACCCGCTTTAGTTCCATTATATCCTTCCTGAGCACCAGTGCCCAAAACTGTACACAGTACTCCATGTGCGGTCTAACCAGAGATTTGTACAGAGGCAGTATAATGCTCTCATCATGTGTATCCAGACCTCTTTTGTCAGCAAGCAGCGTGATAGAGCAGCCACTTAGGAGACAAGGGCAGGATACCAGGGAGGAGGGAGTCTACTCACTGTGGTGCGGGCCAGGAGCGCAGCGCTGGCAATGAGAGACCAGCTCCAGGACCTGTGAGGAGGGCGGAGCTGTGGTGAGACAGCCGAGATTCACAGGGCCTGCGGTCACGTGACCGGGAGTCAGAGAGAGTGGGTGGGGCCACAGTTGAGCCTCAGTAACGCTAGCAGCTATACTGGAAATGATGTGGCTCAGAGGAATGGAATAGTCAGACAAGCAACCAGGTCATACACGGGGCGGGCGGCGAGGTACAAGAGGGGTATTCCAAGAGGGGTCAGTAACGTAGCCAAGGGTCATACACAGGACGGGCAGCGAGGTGCAAGATCAACAGACAAGAGACGTTTACCGTGACAGGACCGAATCAAACAACAGACAGACAAACAACGATTGGCATGAAGCACAGGCAGAACAGGGTCAGGCACACTCAGCTAGGAGTATAAGCGACAGAGGACGGCTCTACCATGAGGCTATAAAAACCCTCCCTGGATCCACAGTGAGGCTTTACAAGTTAACTCTTAAACATCTAACCCTGAAATCTCAATAAACCATGACAGTACCCCCCTTTCAATGGGGGGCCTCTGGACCCCCAGGCCTCTCAGGATATCGAGCATTATATGTGAGGCTTTACAAGTTAACTTTTTAACATCCAACCCTAAAATCTCAGTAAACCATGAAATCTTTTAATGCATCCCATGATCCTCTTTGCCTTGGCAGCCGCTGCCTGGCACTGGCTGCTCCAGGTAAGTTTATCATTAACTAGGATCCCCAAGTCCTTCTCCATGTCAGATTTACCCAGTGGTTTACCATTCAGTGTGTAATGGTAATATTGATTCCTTCTTCCCATGTGTATAACCTTACATTTATCATTGTTAATCTGCCACCTTTCGGCCCAAGTTCCCAACTTATCCAGATTCATCTGTAGCAGAATACTATTTTCTCTTGTATTGACTGCTTTACATACTTTTGTATCATCTGCAAATATTGATATTTTACTGTGCAAACCTTCTGCCAGATCGTTAATAAATATGTTGAAGAGAAGAGGTCCCAACACCGACCCCTGCGGTCCCCACTGGTCACAGCAACCCAGTTAGAGAATATACCATTTATAACCACCCTCTGCTTTCTATCAGTCAGCCAGTTACTTACCCACTTACACACATTTTCCCCCAGACCCGGCATTCTCATTTTGTGTACCAACCTCTTGTGTGGCACGGTATCAAACGCTTTCAAATCAAGATCTACCACATCCAATGACTCACCTTGGTCCAGTCTATAGCTTACCTCTTCATAAAAACTGATTAGATTGGTTTGACAGGAGCGATTCCTCATAAACCCATGCTGATATGGCGTTACAGTTATTCTCATTGAGATAATCCAGAATAACATCCCTCAGAAACCCTTCACATATCTCACCCACAATAGAGGTTAGACTTACTGGCCTATAATTTCCAGGTTCACTTTTAGAGCCCTTTTTGAATATTGGTACCACATTTGCTATGCGCCAGTCCTGTGGAACAGACCACGTCACTATAGAGTCCCTAAATATAAGAAATAATGGTTTGTCTATTACATTACTTAGTTCTCTTAGTACTCGTGGGTGTATGCCATCCGGACCCAGAGATTTATCTATTTTAATCTTATTTAGCCAGTTTTGCACCGCTTCTTGGGTTAGATTGGGGACCCTTAATATAGGGTTTTCTTTGTCTCTCGGCATTTCATTTTCCACCGTGAATACCGTGGAGAAGAAGGTGTTTTTAATATATTAGCTTTTTCCTCATCATCTACAACCATACTGTGCTCACAATTTTTTAATGGTCCTACACTGTCACTTTTGATTCTTTTACTATTGACAGAACAAATCCAAAATGAAAATCATAAACCCTAAAAAACAGAAAATAATGATAAAAGCAAGATGGAGAATGTAGGAGCCCAAGTGATGGGAATGGGGGTAGAGAGTAGAGATGAGCGAATGTGATCAGGTCCCTGCTTATTCGGCAAGCTATGGCGCTATTAATGTACCTATAAAAATGTAGAAACAATAAGTGCCACCTACTAATGTGCAAAAAGGTGGGGCTTTATTCACGGTAGATGATGGTCAGTGAGACAACAACCGAAGGAAAAACCCCGACCCAGGATCAAAAGGATTCAACCTGCAGTAGCCAGGATCAGAAACTATATGAATACAAGGAAAACCTGTGCTCCGATAGATTGAGCCTAGTCACCAAATACCGGCAGTGTAATTGTGTCTGCATGTAATCAGAGGAGTATAACATATGTGGCAGCATGATGTCACTGCCAGCAATGGTCACATACAGAGAAATCAATTGTGAGAAGAAAATAAAAGGAACATTCTCACCCAATCAGATGACCGTATGGGGGGGGAGTAGTAAATCTTGTGTTATACATTGAGCCTCAGTCAATTAGTGGTACGGACAATACCCTGTTGGTCCCTATGGGGCTAGCAATGGCCTATTCCCCAGACTCCGCCCTGACAAGGGCAGTCCACAACTACCCCTGTGCTAACCATGCCCTGCACTCTCCCTCAGGTGGTGTCCCAACGCGTTTCATTCATAATCACCAGGGGACTCGCTTGTAATAGGAGATAAAGTGCTAAGTGCTATAGACACGTGGTCCCTCCACTCTCTATGCCAGTCTGCAGAGAGTGAAAGGAAGGACAGGGCTGATTTATATGGGATATTGTGCTAAGAAAAAACTCTCCATTTCCTGTTAACAAAGCCCTCGATGTAACATGGTAGAGTATAATCTCCTCTATGATGCAGGCGGATGCTTCAGGTTTATATACGGCGCTTCAGGTCCATGGAACGCACACTGCGGTGGTTAACGGGCTGCTAACCCACATGAAAACAACTGCTTCAATGTGTCCGAAGCACTCAGTGCTTGAGTATTGTGTTTCCAGTTCCTGGAGCGCCCGTCACTAGAGTTGAGCGATACCGTCCGATACTTCAAAGTATCGGATCGGAATGGATCGGCCGATCTTAAAAAAAAGTATCGGTATCGCCGATTCCGATACCGGAAGTTCCATTCAAGTCTATGGGACTTCCGGTATCGGAATAAGAAAAATCCTGTTTTTCCCTTGTACAGCCTCTCTGGGGTCTGTACGGGCCTTTCGGGGGGCTGTGCCGGCCTGCCAGGGGGTCTGTGCAGGCTCCGGTGGTCTGTGCCGGCCTGCCGGGGGGCTGTGCCGGCCTGCCAGGGGGGCTGTGCAGGCTCCGGTGGGCTGTGCCGGCCTGCCGGGGGGCTGTGCCGGCCTGCCGGGGGGCTGTGCAGGCTCCGGGGGGCTGTGCAGGCATCGTCCGATGGGACTACAAGTCCCATCGGGCGATGCCTGCTACCATGACAGTGATTGACACATTAGCCAATGATGGGACAGTAGTAGTCCCATCATCCGGCTAATGTGTTGAATGTAAAAAAAAAAAAAAAAATTACATGCTACATACATACAACATGCATACTACATACATGCTACATTCATACTACATGCTACATACATGCTACATTCATACTACATATATACTACATGCAACATACATACTACATACATACTACATGCAACATACATACTACATATATACTACATGCATGCAACATGCATACTACATATATACTACATGCTACATACATACTACATATATGCTACATACATACTACATATATACTACATGCATGCTACATACATACTACATACATACTACATATATGCTACATACATACTACATGCTACATACATACTACATATATACTACATACATACTACATACATACTACATGCTACATACATACTACATATATACTACATGCATGCTACATACATACTACATATATACTACATGCATGCTACATACATACTGCATGCTACATGCATGCTACATACATACTACATACATACTACATGCTACATACATACCACATATATACTACATACATACTACATACAATACATTCATACAATACATACATAGACATACAGTACATATAACATAGAGTAACATACTTACCAATACTTGTCACATTGTTCCCCGAAGCCATTGTCTTTTACGGAATAAATATTAACATAACAAACCACAAAAATACTCACCCAAGATCCGAAGCAGTCCACGAGTGTGTCCCACGACGATCTTGGGTAGAGAACTGCAGCATCAGCTGTTGCTGCCGTTCTCTACGGGCTGCAGGAATCCAATGACGGAAGGTAGGTATCCTTCCGCACTGTATTCCTCCGCCACTTAAAAAAAAAAAAAGTCCCTAGTCTCACTTTATGCCATTGCTGTGTGGGAAATTCCCACACAGCAATGGCATAAAGTGAGACTAGGGACTTTTTTTTTTTTTTAAGTGGCGGAGGAATACAGTGCGGAAGGATACCTACCTTCCGTCATTGGATTCCTGCAGCCCGTAGAGAACGGCAGCAACAGCTGATGCTGCAGTTCTCTACCCAAGATCGTCGTGGGACACACTCGTGGACTGCTTCGGATCGTGGGTGAGTATTTTTGTGGTTTGTTATGTTAATATTTATTCCGTAAAAGACAATGGCTTCGGGGAACAATGTGACAAGTATTGGTAAGTATGTTACTCTATGTTATATGTACTGTATGTCTATGTATGTATTGTATGAATGTATTGTATGTAGTATGTATGTAGTATATATGTGGTATGTATGTAGCATGTAGTATGTATGTAGTATGTATGTAGCATGCATGTAGCATGCAGTATGTATGTAGCATGCATGTAGTATATATGTAGTATGTATGTAGCATGCATGTAGTATATATGTAGTATGTATGTAGCATGTAGTATGTATGTAGTATGTATGTAGTATATATGTAGTATGTATGTAGCATGTAGTATGTATGTAGCATATATGTAGTATGTATGTAGTATGTATGTAGCATGCATGTAGTATATATGTAGTATGTATGTAGCATATATGTAGTATGTATGTAGCATGTAGTATATATGTAGTATGCATGTTGCATGCATGTAGTATATATGTAGTATGTATGTTGCATGTAGTATGTATGTAGTATGTATGTTGCATGTAGTATATATGTAGTATGAATGTAGCATGTATGTAGCATGTAGTATGTATGTAGCATGCATGTAGTATATATGTAGTATGTATGTAGCATGTAGTATGTATGTAGCATGCATGTAGTATGTATGTAGCATGCATGTAGTATGTATGTAGTATGTATGTAGTATGTATGTAGTATATATGTGTTATGTATGTAGTATGTATGTAGTATATATGTGGTATGTATGTAGTATGTATGTAGTATGTATGTAGCATGTAGTATGTATGTAGCATGCATGTAGTATGTATGTAGTTTTTTTTTTTTTTTTTTTTTTTTAACATTTAACACATTAGCCGGATGATGGGACTACTACTGTCCCATCATTGGCTAATGTGTCAATCACTGTCATGGTAGCAGGCATCGCCAGATGGGACTTGTAGTCCCATCGGACGATGCTTGCACAGACCCCCGGACATCAGCACAGCCCCCCGGCAGGCCGGCACAGCCCCCCGGCAGGCCGGTACAGACCCCCACAGGGTGCACAGACCACCGGCAGGCCGGCACAGCCCCCCGGCAGGCCGGTACAGACCCCCACAGGGTGCACAGACCACCGGCAGGCCGGCACAGCCCCCCGGCAGGCCGGTACAGACCCCGGGCAGTCCACACAGCCCCCCGGCAGGCCGGCACAGCCCCCCGGCAGGCCGGCAGAGACCCCCGGAAGGCCCGAAATGACGGCGCATCATGATGCACACACACCGCGCATCATGATGACGTCAGGCTGTCAATCAACTTTGAACTTCCGATTCCGATGCCAACTTCCGATATTGAAAAAATATCGGAAGTCGGTATCGGAATTCCGATACAGCAAGTATCGGCCGATACCCGATACTTGCGGTATCGGAATGCTCAACACTACCCGTCACATGATTTTCCAGGCCACTTAGTCCGAATTATCACCCCTTCAATATTTAAAACGCACCACAGCATTTACGTGATAGTCACATGGTTGGAACTTCTGGACACTGGAACCCAAACAGGGTGTATGCTAGTCAAATGGGACGCTTAAGAAAAACATATCCTATTTACCTTCTTTACCCCCAAGGGTGGTTTGCACGTTCATGACCGGGCCAATTTTTACAATTCTGACCACTGTCCCTTTATGAAGTAATAACTCTGAAACGCTTCCATGGATCCCGGTGATTCTGACTTTGTTTTCTCATTAAATATTGTACTTCATGTTAGTGGTAAAATATAATTCATATAACTTGCGTTTATTTGTGAAAAAAACGGAAATTTGGCAAAAATTTTGCATTTTTCCAACTTTGAATTTTTAAGCCCTTAAATCACAGAGATATGGCACACAAAAAACTTAATAAGTAACATTTCCCACATGTTTACTTTACATCAGCACAATTTAGGAACCAAAATTTTATTTTGTCAGGAAGTTATAAGGGTTAAAAGTTGACCAGCGATTTCTCATTTTTACAACACCATTTTATTTTTAGGGATCACATCACATTTGAAGTCACTTTGAGGGGTCTATATGATAAAAAATACCCAAAAGTGACACCATTCTAAAAACTGCACCCCACAAAGTGCTTAAAACCACATTTAAGAAGCTTATTAACCCTTCAGATGCTTCACAGGAATTTTTGAATGTTTAAAAAAATAAACATTTTTTTCACAAAAAATTACTTCTGGTCCAATTTTTTTTATTTTACCAAGGGTAACAGGAGAAATTGGACTGCAAAAGTTATTGCGCAATTTGTACTGAGAATGCTGATACCTGATATGTGGGGGGGAACCACTGTTTTGGCACATGGCAGAGCTCAGAAGGGAAGGAGCGCCATTTGACTTTTTCAACGCAAAATTGGCTGGAATTCAGATCGAACGCCATGTCACATTTGGAGAGTCCCTGATGTGCCTAAACTGTGGAATCCCCCCCACAAGTGACCCAATTTTGGAAACTAGACCCCCCCAAGGAACTTATCTAGAGATGTGGTGAGAGCTTTGAACTACCAAGGGCTTCACAAAAGTTTATAACGTACAGCCATACAATTAAAAAATCATATTTTTTTCCAAAAAAATGATCTTTTCACCCTCAATTTTTATTTTCCCAAGGGTAACATGACCCTAAAAGTTATTGTGTAATTTGTCCTGAGTACGCTGATATCCCACATGTGGGGGTAACCGTCTATTTGGCTGCATGGCAGAGCTTGGAAGGGAAGAAGCGCCATTTGACTTTTTTGGCTGGAATTGAGATCGGACGCCAAGTCACGTTTGGAGAGCCCCTGATGTGCCTAAACAGTGGAAATCCCCCACAAATGACACCATTTTGGAAACTAGACCCCCCAAGGAACTTATCTAGCTATGTTGTGAGAACTTTGAACCCCAAGGGCTTCACAAAAGTTTATAACGTACAGCCATACAATTAAAAAATCATATTTTTTCCACAAAAATGATCTTTTCACCCCAAATTTTTATTTTCTCAAGGGTAACAGGACCTCAAAAGTTATTGTGCAATTTGTTCTGAGTACGCTGATACCCGCACATGTGAGGGTAAACTGTTGTGAGTTCATTTTCCCCTTCACTACTGAGGCCCGATGAACTCCCTCTTCTGGTAAAGAAAGGTAGTGAGCCTGATTATCAAACACCGGAGCCTAATGATGATGACTGGCTGAGTGGAGTTACTGACTGGATATAAGGCCGCCGACGCCCTTCTGCCCTGCGGGTGATTTCTCTGTGGGATCCTTGGAGACCAGTCTGAATTCCTGCTCTTCTAAAGCTAGGATTTCTGCTCGGCTTTTTGCATTTGTGCTTTGACTTTGTTTTGCTTTGTTTTTCTGGATTTCTGCCATTCCCTGCTGGGGTGAGCTGAATTCCTTTAGCTCTGTCTTCTGAAAATACCTGAGTGCTGATTTAGTTTTTGAAGCCTAGCTGCTTCAGGGTCTTTTTCCATATCAGCTTGTTGGCTTATGTTTTTGATAGGGTTTTGGCAGATTGCAGACAGTAACCTTCCTTTCCTGTTCTGTTTAGTTAGCTTGGGCCCCATCGTTTGCTCAGCCTATCTTTCTATCTGTGTGAATGTTTTTTCATCTTGCTTTCCCGTCATTATATGTTGGGGCTGTCTTTTACTTTGGGGTCTGCTCTGGGGCAGTTTAGATTTCCTTTGATAGGTTCAGGGGTCTGCAATCTGATAGTTGCCAACTTCTCTGGTTTTCTGGACGTAGCTTCTATTTTTGTGTCTGCCTCCTACGGTGATTCAATCATAACAGAATCACCCGCCATACCGCAGATCCTAGGGTACTCAATAGCAGGAAAGAATTGTCAAAAAAAAAAAAATTAAGGTGTGTATATTTTTTCCTCTATATCTCTGAGGCCGTAGGGGGGAATTTTTTTTTTCTCTCAATGGAGATAAAGCAATTGTCTGATCGTGTGGAGCAGCTCGCTGCAGAAGTGCGGGGAATTTCCGCCTACCTTGCTCATTCACATGCTGCTGAACCAAAGATTCCTATACCTGATGTATTTTTTGGGGATCGGTCTAAATTTTTGAATTTCAAAAATAATTGTAAATTATTTTTTGCAGTGAAGCCTAACTCGTCAGGGAGCTCCACGCAGCAGGTTAAAATTGTCATCTCTTTGCTGCGTAGCGATCCCCAGGATTGGGCGTTTTCTTTGAAACCAGATGATCCTATTCTGACTAATGTGAACGCATTTTTTCAAGCCTTGGGGTTGTTGTATGATGAACCTAATGCCAGTGATCAGGCTGAAAAGACCCTGCTGGCATTGAACCAGGGTCGAGATTCTGCAGAATTGTACTGTCAAAAATTCCGAAAATGGGCAGTACTTACTACCTGGAATGATAATGCCTTGGCTGCTCTCTTTCAGAAGGGGTTGTCAGAAGCCGTAAAAGATACTATGGTGGGATTTCCTGTTCCCTCTGGTCTTGACGATTCTATGTCATTAGCTATTCAGGTTGATCGGCGTTTGCGCGAACGCAAAGCTGCACGAGAGATGTTGCCACCTGTTGAACAAATGTCTGAACCTATGCAATGTGATAGAGTTTTGTCCAGAGAGCAGCGTCAGGAGTTCAGAAGGCGTAATAAGTTGTGTTTTTTCTGTGGAGATGCCTCGCATATTATTTCTGTCTGTCCTAAACGAGAGAAATGCTTTGCACACACGTTTTCTGTTGGTGGTGTTCAACCTAAGTTTCTTCTGGCTATTACTCTGATCTGCTCCCTGTCCACATTTTCCGCCAAGGCTTTTGTGGATTCGGGAGCAGCCCTAAACCTAATGGACTTGGATTTTGCTAAACGTTGTGGATTTCCGATGACACCTCTGCAGACGCCTATCCCTTTGAGGGGGATTGATGCTACTCCTTTGGATAAAAATAAACCTCAGTTTTGGACCCAGGTGGTAATGCGGGTCGCCCCAGACCATCAAGAAAATTGCAGATTTTTGGTGTTGCATAATCTGCATGATACTATTGTTCTGGTGTTTCCCTGGTTACAAATTCATAATCCAGTTTTGGATTGGAAATCTGTGTCTGTGGTGAGTTGGGGTTGTCGGTGTGCCTTTAGTGAGGCTCCGGTGTTTTCCACCTCTCCTCAGTCGCATGATGTTCCTGATTATTTGGCGGACTTTTATGATGTATTTAGTGAGAATGAGTCTGCATCTCTGCCTCCTCATAGGAGTTATGACTGTGCTATTGAACTGAGCCCGGGGTGTAAATTTCCCAAGGGTCGGCTCTTCAATTTATCTGTACTCGAGCACGAGGCTATGCGTTCCTATATTAAGGAGGCGTTGGAGAAGGGTCATATTAGACCATCCTCGTCACCCTTAGGTGCCGTTTTTTTTTTTTGTAGCCAAAAAGGATGGATCATTAAGACCTTGTATTGATTATCGCGCCCTCAATAAAATTACTGTTAAATATCAGTATCCGTTACCCCTGATTTCTGATCTATTCTCCAGAGTTAAAGGTGCTTGCTGGTTTACCAAGCTTGACCTCAGGGGGGCATATAATCTTATTTGCATTAAGCATGGGGATGAATGGAAGACGGCGTTTAATACTCCGGAGGGACATTTTGAGTACCTGGTGATGCCTTCTGGGCTCACTAATGCCCCTTCTGTCTTCCAGTGCTTCATGAACGATATTTTCCAAGATTTTGTCGATAAATTTTTGATTATCTATCTGGATGATATTTTGATCTTCTCCAAGGATTGGGATTCTCATGTGGAACATATTCGGACTGTGTTCCGGATCTTGAGAGAGAATTCCCTGTATGTCAAAGGATCTAAATGCCTTTTTGGAGTACAGAGGATTTCTTTTTTGGGATTTATTTTGTCTCCGTCAACTATTGAAATGGACCCGGCCAAGGTACAGGCCATTTACGATTGGGTTCAGCCCACTTCTTTGAAGGCCCTCCAGAAGTTTTTGGGTTTTGCTAATTTTTATCGGAAATTTATAGCAAAGTTTTCTAGTATTGCCAAGCCATTGACTGATTTGACTAAGAAGGGTGCTAATGTGTTAAATTGGTCTCCGGAGGCTGTTTCTTCCTTTCAGGAGCTGAAGCGAAGATTCACCTCCGCCCCGGTTTTGCGGCAACCTGATGTCTCACTTCCTTTCCAGGTAGAGGTGGATGCTTCTGAGATTGGTGCAGGAGCTGTTTTGTCCCAAAAGGATCCTGTAACATCTAAAATGAATCCGTGTGCTTTCTTTTCCCGAAAGTTCTCTCCATCTGAACGTAACTATGATGTGGGGAATCGGGAACTGTTGGCAATGAAATGGGCATTTGAGGAGTGGAGACATTGGTTGGAGGGAGCTAAGCATCAAGTCGTGGTCCTCAATGACCACAAGAATTTGATTTACCTAGAGTCGGCTAAGCGCTTGAACCCTAGACAGGCTAGGTGGGCCTTGTTTTTTACACGTTTTGATTTTGTGGTTTCTTTTCTTCCTGGAACTAAGAATGTCAAGGCAGACGCCCTCTCTAGGAGTTTCTTTGCTGATTCTCCTGTGGTGACCAAGCCTGCTACCATCTTAGGCGAAGGGGTAGTTCTTTCTGCCATCTCGCCTGATTTGAAACGTGCCCTGGAAGAGTACCAGGAGGACAAACCTGAGCGTTGTCCCAGTGGAAAGTTGTATGTTCCTGACCAGTGGAAGAAGAGAGTGATGTCTGAAGTTCATTGCTCTGCTTTGGCTGGTTATCCAGGTATTTTTGGTACTAGAGATCTGGTGAGTCGGTCTTTTTGGTCGCCCTCCTTGTCTCGTGATGTCAGGAATTTTGTGCAGTCCTGTGGGACGTGCTCCCGGTCTAAATCGTGTTCTCGCTCTAGTGGGTTGTTGATGCCTTTGCCTGTCCCCAAGAGGCCATGGACCCATATTTCAATGGATTTCATCTCTGCTATGCCTGTCTCTCAAAGGATGACTGTTATTTGGGTGATTTGTGATAGGTTCTCTAAGATGGTTCATCTTTTACCACTCCCTAAGTTGCCGTCCTCCTCTGAGTTGGTGCCCCTGTTTTTGCAACAGGTGGTTCACTTGCACGGGATTCCTGAGAACATTGTATCTGACAGAGGAGTTCAGTTTGTGTCTAGATTTTGGAGAACTTTCTGTTCCAAGCTGGGAATTCAGTTGTCCTTCTCCTCTGCTTTTCACCCTCAGACCAATGGGCAGACAGAGAGAACAAACCACACCTTGGAGTCATATTTGAGATGTTTTATTTCTGCTGATCAGGATGATTGGGTTTCATTTTTGCCCTTGGCCGAATTTGCTTTAAATAATAGAGCTAGTTCTGCCACTTTGATGTCACCTTTTTTTTGTAACTTTGGGTTTCATCCTCGATTTTCTTCAGGGCAGGTGGAGGACTCTGCCTGCCCAGGTGTTGACACTGTGGTGGAGAGAATGCACCAGATCTGGGACCAAGTGGTGGATAAGTTATCTCTCTCCCAGGAAAAGGCCCAGCGGTTTTCCAACCGACATAGGACCATTGGTCCCCAGTTTAAGGTTGGTGATATGGTGTGGTTATCATCAAAAAATATTGCTATGAAGGTGGCTTCTCCTAAGTTTAAGCCTAGATTTATTGGACCTTACAAGATTGTGGAGATTATTAATCCGGTCTCTTTTCGTTTGGCTCTTCCTGTCACATTTAAAATCCATAATGTGTTCCATAAATCTTTGTTGAAGAGGTTTGTTGAACCTGTTGTTCCGGGGGTGGCACCTCCAGACCCTGTATTGGTTGAAGGTAGCGTGGAATATGAGGTAGAGAAAGTAGTGGATTCCCACCTGGCTAGACAGAGACTCCAGTATTTGGTCAAGTGTAAGGGTTATGGTCAGGAGGATAATTCCTGGGTCTCTGCCTCTGATATTCATGCCAAAAGATTGGTGCGTGCATTTCATCGGGCTCACGCGGATCGCCCTGGTGGCATGGATGAGGGTTCGGTGACCCCTCCTCAAGGGGGAGGTACTGTTGTGAGTTCATTTTCACCTTCACTACTGAGGCCTGATGAACTCCCTCTTCTGGTAAAGAAAGGTAGTGAGCCTGATTATCAAACACTTGAGCCTAATGATGATGACTGGCTGAGTGGAGTTACTGACTGGATATAAGGCCGCCGACGCCCTTCTGCCCTGCGGGTGATTTCTCTGTGGGATCCTTGGAGACCAGTCTGAATTCCTGATCTTCTAAAGCTAAGTTTTCTGCTCGGCTTTTTGCATTTGTGCTTTGACTTTGTTTTGCTCTGTTTTTCTGGATTTCTGCCATTCCCTGCTGGGGTGAGCTGAATTCCTTTAGCTCTGTCTTCTGAAAATACCTGAGTGCTGATTTAGTTTTTGAAGCCTAGCTGCTTCAGGGTCTTTTTCCATATCAGCTTGTTGGCTTATGTTTTTGATAGGGTTTTGGCAGATTGCAGACAGTAACCTTCCTTTCCTGTTCTGTTTAGTTAGCTTGGGCCCCATCGTTTGCTCAGCCTATCTTTCTATCTGTGTGAGTGTTTTTTCATCTTGCTTCACCGTCATTATATGTTGGGGGCTGTCTTTTACTTTGGGGTCTGCTCTGGGGCAGTTTAGATTTCCTTTTCTGTCTTTAGGCTATTTAGCTCTCCGGCTGTGATCGAGGGGTCTAGGGCACCGTAGGAACCCCCCACGGCTACTGCTAGTTGTGTTGATAGGTTCAGGGGTCTGCAATCTGATAGTTGCCAACTTCTCTGGTTTTCTGGACGTAACTTCTATTTTTGTGTCTGCCTCCTACGGTGACTCAATCATAACAGTAAACCACTATTTGGGCACATGGCAGAGCTCGGAAGAGAAGCAGCGCCATTTGACTTTTTTGGCTGTAATTGAGATTGAATGCCATGCCCCGTTTGGAAAGCCCCTGATGTGCTTAAACAGTAGAACCCCCCACAATTGACACCATTTTTGAAAATAGACCCCCCAAGGAACTTATCTAGATGTGTGATGAGCACTTTGAACCCCCAAGGGCTTTCAAAGACCTTTCTAATGATCTTTTTACTCTTAGGGTACTGTCACATTTAGCGATGTACCAGCGATCCCGACCAGCGATATGACGCGGTCAGGATCGCTGGTACATCGCTAAGTGGTCGCTATTGAACTGCCACACAGGCAGATGTCACCAGCGACATCGCTGGGGACGGAGGTCGCTACTTACCTGTCACACTAGGCGATCCTGCGTCCTCCCGCCCGGCTCCACGCTCATCGCTCGTCTCTCTACAGGAAGCGCCGCAGGAAGCTGACGATGAGAAACAGTCCAGCCTGTTCTTGCGCGATCAACGATAAGCAGCGGGGGAGCCGGTCGGAGGTAAGTATCAGACATAGCGATTTTGCTAGCGATATTGCTTAGTGTGACAGGCCCATTAGACCTGTGACGGGGACAAAGGGGCATCCTCTACGTCTGGAGGAAAGAAGGTTTAAGCATACTCACAGACGCGGATTCTTTACTGTAAGAGCAGTGAGACTATGGAACCCTCTGCCATATGATGTTGTAATGAGTGATTCCCTACTAAAATTTAAGAAGGGTCTGGATGCCTTTCTTGAAAAGTATAATATTGCAGGGTATATACACTAGTTTCCTTAATATTGCGTTGATCCAGGGAGCTAGTCTGATTGCCGTATGTGGAGTCGGGAAGGAATTTTCCCCAATGTGGGGAAACGCTCAGCGTGCGTCACTGCCTCATACATTGTCCTTTTTTGCTGTAGTGCTGCTTATTTTTCCTGAATTTCTCCTATTAGTGTGCTTCCATCCGTATCCAGCTAGATTGGTTGCAAACACTATATAGGAGTAGATAGAGGAGCCGTTTTGCTGGCTTGTGCCCTGCAGCCCCAGCCAGATTAGTATTAGCCTATTTTTTGGAGCCTAATCTATTGCATTGTAGGTTACCTTCCTGCATTGTAATAGCTTCAAAAAGTTTGTGATACTATCGCTTTTACATCTTTGGTCACATCCTTTTTGTTTTTTAAAAAAAAACCACGTAAATAAAGTTCACCAAACACTCCACTTTACTGTTGTGTAGGCCACATTAGCTCACATTAAAGTGTAGTCTACACTTTATAAAATTAGTGTTTCTTATACCTGTTAGCAGCTGTTCAGGAATAAGCACATTAAGCCCCCCTTTGTACTTTTCTGCCTATCTTTATCAGTCTACCAAGATGAAGAAGGCAGGGAGTAAGGCACGTGGGCGTGGGCGTGGAGTTGCAGCAGGGAGAGGACGGGGGGATTCAGCAGGGAGAGGACGGGGGGATTCAGCAGGGAGAGGACGGGGGGATTCAGCAGGGAGAGGACGTGGGGATTCAGCAGGGAGAAGACGTGGGGATTCTGTGCCTGCTGCGGGCACCAGTGAGTCAGCATCCCCCAGTTTTACCAGGCAACAGTCCTTTATGCGCAGTTTTATAGGACCTCGCCGTACCCCACTGCTGCATGACGAACAAATTGAAGCCATTATCGGATGGATGGCAGCTAGCGCATCGACTTCAATGACTTCCACATTGTTACGTGTTACAGAACCACTCAGCACCCAGAAAATGTTGTGCAGTTATATGTATGTATAATAGGTTCCATGTGAGATGCATGTCCCTAATTAATCAGCCCACAGGCTGAGCCCCTGGGCAGAGGGGACACGATATTCTCCTTTTGTCCGCCCTCCCCCCACCTTTGTAATTCCCACAGTAAACATCAGCAGGCTCCGGCCACCTGCAGCTTTTGTAATGCATGTCTGGCCTGCCGCTTTTCTATTGGCCTGCCCTCTGTATCTGTGTGATATATTCTGTGTCCTGTGAGTCAAGTGTTGTCAGACTGGAAATACGTGGAGAAGCAGTGATCTTTTATATGTGCCCATGTAACCAAGGAATTCCAGCCAGCGTCATTCATTCAGACTCCAGCCAACGCAGAGCGGACCTCTGAAAACACGGGGTGGTACTGAAAGAGGTACCCCAGCTTGGGTAGACCCCGTTACACTGGTGGAAGACAGTGGGATTTGATACCCCTTCTACAGGAGGAAAGGAATGAATGGAAAATAACTACCAGAAGTTAAAGAGGACTACATTAAAAGATCTGGTGGAAGCCCGAGGGTTGATCGCCAGCAACAAAACAAAAGCGGATTTGATAGCAGCCATCATGGAACACGACAGTGCAGCACCCCCCAATGTGAATGTGGAGGAGACCGAATTCCAGAGGGAGGTAAAGAACAGACTGGCGTTCTATGGCCTAAGCCCTGCAGTAGAGATCATACGAGAGGTGATGGCTGATGTGTGTACTGATCTGAAGGAAAAGATGGCCGAGCGGACCAGGATAGAGCTAGCCAAGATGGAGATGGCAGAGCGGACCAAAGTGGAGCTGGCCAAGATGGAGATGGCAGAGCGGAGAGAGGAGAGTCAGCGAGCAGGGGGAGCTCTGGCCTTCGATCAGGTACCTTCAACAGTAAGCCACAAAAAGATCCAGTATAATGCCTTCCGACAGTTGGGGGAGGCAGAGGAAGACATTGATGGCTTTCTGCAGGACTTTGAGCGGCAGTGTGCCCTTCATCAAGTGAAGCCGGAGGAACGGGTTCAGATTCTGGCCAGCAAGCTGACAGGCCGGGCAGCGGACGCCTATCGCACGGTACCTGATGAGGACTATATGGACTATGAGCGGATCAAAGAAGTAATCTTGGCCTGGTATGCGCTGACACCAGAGGCATACCGCCAAAAGTTCCGCGGACTTATAAAACAGGTAACAGATAGCAACGCTGAATGGGCCTGTAAACTACAGCGGTCACGGCTACAGTGGGTACAAGGGAGCCAAGCAACCACTAAGGAGGACGTCCTCCAGCTCTTCCTGTTAGAACGATTCTTTAATGGACTAAACCCCGAGACACAGGAATGGCTTCGGGACAGGCGGCCAACGACTCTTGAGGAAGCCGCTCGTCTGGCCGATGAACATCATGATGCCAGGAGGCCGCAGTTGTCCGGATCAAAGGTGGTCACTAGGGGCCCGCCCATGGAACTGGAGGGTCCCAAACCACCGAAGATTGTAGGGGGACCAGCTAGAAACCCGGCCTACCACAGTCCCCCTGGGGCGCGATGCCACACCTGTCGTCAGCTGGGCCACCTGCAAAGACAATGTCCCAACCGGACTCAGCATACCCAGTAGCCAAAGGCGGGAACAGCTACCTTCACCCGGGCTGCTGTACACTGCTACCAAGGGGAAGCTGACCCGGCATTGGGGGCTACGACTAACCAAGGGGTGGAAGAGATGGAGGAAGTGCTGCATGAAGTAGACCCCGTGCAGGCAGCCCAGGCAGATAATCGACAACAGCATCGACAGGTCATGTGGGTTAATGGGAAACGTATGCAGGGACTAAGAGATTCTGGGGCAACTTTGACCCTTGTGAAGCCTCATCTCGTCCGGGACCAAGAGAAGACGGACCGGACAGTGGCAGTCCGTATATCAGGGGGAGCTACACATCGACTACCCACTGCCAGGATTCACCTGAACTGGGGAGTCGGGGATGGCCTTGTTGAGGTCGGCTTGATGGAGGATTTGCCTGCAGATGTCTTGCTGGGAAATGACTTGGGGCCCATGTTGTCTGCATTCTCGGTGGCCCCTCTGGCTGAGACCTATCCTGTGACCACCCGGAGACAAGCTCGAGCTGGGAAGGCGAAATCACACTCAGAGGAGGCCCAGGTAAGACATCCCAGCCCTGCACGTATTTCCATAGCCAGACACATTTCTTGGGCCACCCCAGATGAATTTAAGAGGGAGTTACTTGAGGATCCTTCATTAGAGGGATATCATGGGAAGGCACAGGAGGGGAGAGGAGTACTGGAAGGGGAACAGTTGGTATGGAAGCAGGGACTCTTCTACCGGATCACAGAGCAGCACCACACAGGGACGAGCCCCACTATAAAACAACAGCTGGTAGTTCACAAGAAGTATAGGCAGGAGTTACTGCTAATCTCCCATGATATACCCTTGGCCGGGCACATCGGCGTCAGTCGCACCAGGCATCGTCTGACACAAAACTTCTTTTGGCCGGGGGTAACCTATGACGTTCGTCAGTACTGCCAGACCTGTGACAGTTGTCAGCGCATTGGCAAGAGGGGGGATCGATGCAAAGCCAAATTACGCCCCCTCCCTATTGTGGAGGAACCATTTAGCCGAGTAGCGGTCGATCTGATAGGGCCGCTAGCCAAACCCAGTCCGTCCGGGAAAAAGTATATATTGACAGTGGTAGATTATGCCACACGGTATCCAGAAGCGGTTGCGTTACCTAACATACTGGCAGAGACGGTGGCGGCCGCCCTGCTCTAGGTTTTCTCACGGGTTTGATTTCCCCAGGAGATTATCTCGGACCAGGGTACCCAGTTTACAGCAGAGGTGACCAACCAACTGTGGAAGCTGTGCGGTGTAAAGTCCATTAGAAGCGCCCCTTACCACCCGCAAACCAATGGGTTGTGTGAACGCTTTAACGGGACATTAAAACAGCTCATTGGGACTTTTACCAGGACTTACAGGGACTGGGTGAAATTCTTGCCACCCCTCCTGTTTGCCTATCGGGAGGTGCCCCAAGAATCCACGGGGTTCTCCCCGTTCGAGCTGGTATATGGGAGACGGGTAAGGGGACCCCTAGACTTAGTGCTTGAACACTGGGAAGGGGAGGGCCTCATATAAGGGGTACCTATTGTATCCTATGTGCTAGAATTCCGGGACCGCCAACAGGAGCTGACCCAGGTTGTACGTGAGAACCTGCAGGCAACACAGTGGCGCCAGCGCGTATGGTACGATTGGAGGGCCAGAGAGCGCACTTTGGAAATAGGACAGAAGGTCCTGGTGTTAGAGCCCACTAAGCAGAATAAGTTTCAAGCTGCATGGCAGGGGCCCTACCAGGTTGTGGGGAAAATAGCTGACGCAACCTATAATGTCGCCGATTGTGACAACCCCAGTGTTATCCGCATGTTCCACGTGAATATGCTGAAGCCCTACCGGGAGCGCCCTGAAGAGGTAGTGGCCATCTGTGCACCTGAAGCAGAGGATTTAGCCAGACTTCCCTTGCCGGATGTCTTAGGGGAAAGGACTCAGTCTAAAACATGGGACCAGGCACACTTGGGTGAAGACCTAGGCCCCCGGGAGAGACAGCAGGCGAAGGCGTTGTTGAGGTGGCGACAGAGTATGTTTTCAGAGAGACCGGGGTACACTCGCCTGGTACAACACAAGGTAGAGACCCAGGATCAGACCCCCCTGCGACAAAACCCCTTCCGCGTCCCTGAGTCTGTACGAGAGGGGATGCGACAAGAGGTACAAGAGATGTTGCGTTTAGGGGTCATTGATGAGTCAGATAGTCCCTGGGCATCCCCCGTAGTGTTAGTGCCCAAGAAGGATGGGACTACACGGTTTTGTGTAGACTATCGTAAGCTCAATGAGAAAACAGTGACGGATGCATACCCCATGCCACGTGTGGATGAGTTGCTAGACCAGCTGGCGGGGGCAAAGTATTTGACCACCATCGATCTATGCAAAGGCTACTGGCAGATTCCCCTTAGTCCTGACGCTATTCCCAAGTCGGCATTTGTCACCCCGTTCGGCTTATTCCAGTTTCGAGTTATGCCATTCGGGATGAAGAATGCCCCGGCGACCTTCCAAAGGCTGGCTGACTGGCTTCTTGATGGTCTCCCGGACTAAGCTTGTGCCTACCTGGACGACATCGCCATCTACAGTGCGACATGGGAAGAGCATCTAAATCACCTAGAGACAGTATTGGACAGAATCCACCAGGCCGGAATCACCCTGAACCCAAACAAGTGTCACGTGGGCAAAGCAGAGGTTCAGTATTTAGGGCATTGGGTGGGAAGTGGGAAACAGCGACCAGAACCAGCCAAGATTGAGGCCATAGACAAATGGCCCATCCCACGCACTAAAACCCAGGTCATGGCGTTTCTAGGGACAGCGGGGTATTACAGGAAATTCGTTCCCAATTACAGCAGAGTAGCCAAGCCCCTCACTGAGCTGACCCGTAAGAACCAACCCCGCCAGGTAACCTGGACCTCAGAGTGTGAGGAAGCCTTCCGCCAACTAAAGGACGCCCTCACCAATACCCCTGTATTGGCCGCACCCGATCCTACTAAACGTTTCCTTGTTCACACAGACGCTTCTATTTTTGTATTGGGGGCAGTACTGAGCCAAGTCAGGCCGGACGGCCAAGAACACCTGGTAGCTTACCTGAGTCGGAAACTCCTGCACCGTGAAGTAAGCTATGAGCACATCGAGAAGGAGTGCCTGGCGTTAGTATGGGCACTCAAGAAGCTGCAACCATATTTGTATGAATGACAGCTTTCCCTCCTAACGGACCATAATCCCCTAGTCTGGCTTAATCGGGTCTCCGGAGACAACGCCAGATTGCTGCGGTGGAGTTTAGCCCTACAACCTCTGGACTTCACCATCCACCACAGCCCCGGCAAACAAAATGGTAACACCGATGGACTAAGTCGACAAACGGAACTTGTACCAACCCCATAAACTTCGGTCATCCCCAAACCGATCCGTTGAGGATCAGACTGTGTATGCCGATCGCGTCACTGAAAAGGGGAGCCGTGTTACGTGTTACAGAGCCACTTAGCACCCAGAATATGTTGTGCAGTTATATGTATGTATAATAGGTTCTATGTGAGATGCATGTCCCTAATGCAACAGCCCACAGGCTGCGCCCCTGGGCAGAGGGGACACGATATTCTCCTTTTGTCCGCCCTCCCCCCACCTTTGTAATTCCCACAGTAAACATCGGCAGGCTCCGGCCACCTACGGCTTTTGTAATGCATGTCTGGCCTGCCGCTTTTCTATTGGCCTGCCCTCTGTATCTGTGTGATATATTCTGTGTCCTGTGAGTAAAGTGTTGTCAGACTGAAAATACATGGAGAATCAGTGATCTTTTATATGCGCCCATGTAACCAAGGAATTCCAGCCAGCGTCATTCATTCAGACTCCAGCCAACGCAGAGCGGACCTCCGAAAACACGGGGTTGTACTGAAAGAGGTACCCCAGCTTGGGTAGACCCTGTTACACACATCCTCTCAGGGCCAGAGCACTGAAGAGCAACCATCTGTCTCTTCACCACCTGCCAAATTGCCCAGGCAGTCATAGAGCCCTGTACAGGAGCCATCACAGTCTCTACTTCTGTTCTCTGAATCTGTTGGCTTGGAAAGAGCAGCATTCAAGAATGTGAAGAAGAGGGAGTATGCAGTGATGTGCAACTGCTTTGTCCCTCTGAATCTGAAGAGGCAGGTGGGCCAGTGCCTATGGTCACCACACCTCAGTACGCATCAGATGAGACTCAGGTGCCACTTTCTGGTGCATACGGTGCTGGCGAGACTACCCAGGAGAAGCAGGTGTTTGAAGAGGGGAGTGTAGATGATGAGGTCCTTGACCCATCATGGCGTGAGGAACAGGAAGGTGGTGGGAGCAGCTCTGAGGAAGAGATTCCCCGAACGGCCAAAACAGGAGGGAGAGGGAGGGGGCAGACTTGGTTGCCTGTAGCCTCCACTTTGGCACCCGTTAGGAGCATTCCTCTTCCAAAACCCAAAATGGGCACTCCAAAGACTTGCAGTGCATGGTGCTTTTTTGACACAGTTGCAGATGACACTTGCTTTGTCAAATGCAAGCTGTGTCATCAGAAAGTCAAAAGAGGGAAAAGTGTCAGCAAACTCAATACCACAAATATGTGGAAACATGTGCGGACCAAGCACATGGTGGAGTTACAAAGATACACTGAAGACGTAGGTCAACCTACAGCACCACCTACCACCTCTTCAGCTCGTGTTGTAGCCTCTTCCTCCAGCTCACACACAGCTGGTTCGGCTTCCTCACAGGATCGCCATGGAAGAACCTCTGGCACTGTTGTCTAGAGACCCAGTGACATTCCACCCACAGCACCACGTTCCTGTTCATCCTCACACTCCCAGGCCACTCTACAGCCATCGGTAGCACAGGCATTGGAGAAAAGGCGGCCATACTCAGCAAACCATCCCCGAGCACAGGCTTTGAATGCTGGCATTGCAAAATTACTGGCCCTTGAAAAGCTCTCATTCAGGCTGGTGGAGACTGACACCTTCCGGAACTTCATGGCATTGGCAGTCCCACAATACACCGTGCCCAGCCGCTTTTATTTCAGCAGGCAAGCCGTCCCTGCCCTGCAAAAGTGTGTGGAGGCAAAAATTAAACATGCGCTACTAAACGCCGTCAGTAGCAAGGTCCACCTGACCACCGATGCGTGGACCAGTACCCATGGCCAGGGACGATAACTTTCCCTCACTGCCCATTGGGTCAATGTTGTGGAGCTGGGTACAGATCTTGAGTGTGCCACTGTACGTGTTCTGCCAATTCCAAGGATTGCAGGAATCCAGTCTGTACACATTGACTCCTCCTCATACTCCAGTTCCTCGGAATCAACGCTGCAGGAGCCTGTTACGACCGATATGAGCACAGCCATGGCAAAACGTCAACAGGCCGTACTGAAATTAATTTCTTTGGGGAATCGAAGCCACACAGCTCAGGAGCTCTGGAATGCCATCAAGCAGGAGAGCGACGTGTGGTTTGTGCCAGCGAATCTCCAGCCAGGCTTGGTAGTGTGTGACAATGGCCGAAATCTGGTGGCAGCTCTGGGCCTAAGCAACCTCACTCACATCCCATGTCTGGCACATGTGCTCAAGTTGGTCGTGCAGAGCTTTCCGAGGGACTATCCGGATCTTGATGCACTGCTGCACAAGGTCCACATAGAGTGCGCTCACCTGCTGCGTTCCAGCACGGCAAGATCGCGCATTGCAGCTCTGCAGTGCCGATTACGCCTTCCGGAACATCGCATCATATGTGACCTACCCACCAGATGGAAATCAACATTACATATGTTGGAGCCGTTGTGTGAGCAGCAGGCAGCAGTAATGGAGTACCAGCTGCATCAGGCACAAACAATTCGCACAGTGCGCCGGACACACTTCAGCACCACTGAGTGGGCCTCTATGAAGGACATCTGCCTCGTTTTGCGTGCCTTCGATGACTCCACACGGATGGCGAGTGCAGATGATGCATTAGTCAGCATGACTGTCCCCCTTATCTGCCTGCTTCAAAAAACACTGCAAGCACTAAGGGAGGAGGTTTTGGAAGAGGTGGAGGATGAGGAGTCACAAATGCGATCTGCTTCTGGACAGTCTGCGCTAGGTGGTTCATCACAAAGGCCTAGGCAGGGGACACTTTGTGAGGAGGATGAGGAGGAGTCAATGGAGGAGGAAGACATCTCTCCAGAGGAGGGAGGTACACAATGCTCTAGTCAGTATGTACAGCAAGGGTGGGGTGATGCAGAGCAGGCAGAGATGATGCCTCAAGCAGGGGACAGCGTTTCTTGGGCAGTTGGGAGTCTGCAGCACATGGTTGATTTCATGCTGCAGTGCCTGAGAAACGGCTGCCGCATTGCCCACATTCTCAACAAGCCTGATTATTGGGTGTACACCCTCCTAGATCCTCGCTACCGGGACAACTTACGAAGCCTCATAACACCGTTGAACCGGGAGTGCAAAATGCGGGAGTACCAAGAGACACTGCTGCATTCCATCATGTTCTCCATTCCACCCGAGAGCAGTGCTGCTAGTGATTTACAAAGCAGCTCTGTGCGCCGAGGCAGTGGAGGAAGCTCTGCACAAAGAGGGAGCAGAGGCAGCGCCTCAGCACAAGGCAAGAGCAGTATGGCCCAAGTGTGGCAAAGTTTTGTGTGCCCGCCACAAATGTCTACACCATCACAGACTGCTCCAGTCAGCAGGAGGCAACGTTCCCGTCAGATGGTGACAGACTACATGTCTTGCCCTGTCAGTGTACTCCCAGATGGCTCTTCACCCTTCAAGTTTTGGGTCTCTAAGCTGGATACATGGCCAGAGCTTAGCCAGTATGCATTGGAGGTGCTGGCTTGCCCTGCTGCCAGTGTATTATCGGAATGTGTCTTTAGTGCCGCAGGTGGTGTACTAACAGACCGTTGCACGCGACTATCCTCCGATAACGTTTACCGGCTTACTTTTCTGAAAATGAACAAGGCCTGGATCTCGCCAGAATTTGCCAGTCCTCTTCCAGAATAAATAATTGGTTGGCAACAGTATCCAGGTCTCCTGTTGTGTTCATGTTTCTACCACCTGAACTGTAATCCCTGGGCTTCAACACAGCCAGTTGTTGCTCAGAAGTGCCGTCTGCACAGATACAAACACTAGCTCCTGTATAAGTGGTGTTCAGTAACGCCAGCTGGTCCCCTGCTGTGTGTACGGCAATGTCTACTGCTGCCTCCACATTCACACTACTACTGATTTCAAACTTGCTCCAACAATGCCTCTGGCTCCACCCTGTCTCTAGTATTTCCCCTGGCCTCCAACACCGTCAGTTGCTGCTCAAAAGTGGCGTCTGCACAATCAACACTTGTTCCTGCGTTACTGGGGTTCAGTAACGTCAGCTGATCCCCTGATGTGTGTCCGGCAATGTCTCCTGCTCTGTCCACATTCCCACATTTTCACATTCTGAACCCCAGCAACACAGGAATAATTGTTGATTGTGCAGACGCCACTTCTGAGCAGCTACTGGCGGTGTTGGAGGCCTGGGGAAATACTAGAGACAGAGTGGAGCCAGAGGCCTAATTGGAGCACATTTAAAATTAGTAGTAGTCTACAACAGATATTAAACTTGATGAATTTAGGCCTCAGCATACTCCATGATTGATCCTGTGCTCCAACATCGTCAGTTGTTGCTCGGAAGTGCCGTCCGCACAGAGAAAAACACTAGCTCCTGTGTTAGTGGGGTTCAGTAACGCCAGCTGCTCCCCTGCTGTGTGGACGGCAATATCTCCTGCTGCCTCCACATTCAAACTAGATCATATTTTCAACTTGCTCCAAGTAGGCCTCAGCCTACTCCATGATTGATCCTGGGCTCCAACATCGCCAGTTGTTGCTCGGAAGAGCCGTCCGCACAGAGAAAAACACTAGCTCCTGTGTTAGTGGGGTTCAGTAACGCCAGCTGCTCCCCTGCTGTGTGGACGGCAATATCTCCTGCTGCCTCCACATTCAAACTAGATCATATTTTCAACTTGCTCCTAGTAGGCCTCAGCCTACTCCATGATTGGTCCTGGGCTCCAACATCGCCAGTTGTTGCTCGGAAGTGCCATCTGCACAGAGAAAAACACTAGCTCCTGTGTTAGTGGGGTTCAGTAACGCCAGCTGCTCCCCTGCTGTGTGGACAGCAATATCTCCTGCTGCCTCCACATTCAAACTAGATCATATTTTCAACTTGCTCCAAGTAGGCCTCAGCCTACTCCATGATTGATCCTGGGCTCCAACATCGCCAGTTGTTGCTCGGAAGTGCCGTCTGCACAAAGAAAAACACTAGCTCCTCTGTTAGTGGGGTTCAGTAACGCCAGCTGCTCCCCTGCTGTGTGGATGGCAATATCTCCTGCTGCCTCCACATTCAAACTAGATCATATTTTCAACTTGCTCCTAGTAGGCCTCAGCCTACTCCATGATTGATCCTGGGCTCCAACATCGCCAGTTGTTGTTCGGAAGTGCCATCCGCACAGAGAAAAACACTAGCTCCTGTGTTAGTGGGGTTCAGTAACGCCAGCTGTTCCCCTGCTGTATGGACGGCAAAATCTTCTGCTGCCTCCACATTCAAACTAGATCATATTTTCAACTTGCTCCAACTAGGTCTCAGCCTAATCCATGATTGATCCTGGGCTCCAACATCGCCAGTTGTTGCTCGGAAGTGCCGTCCGCACAGAGAAAAACACTAGCTCCTGTGTTAGTGGGGTTCAGTAACGCCAGCTGCTCCCCTGCTGTGTGGACGGCAATATCTCCTGCTGCCTCCACATTCAAACTAGATCATATTTTCAACTTGCTCCAAGTAGGCCTCAGCCTACTCCATGATTGATCCTGGGCTCCAACATCGCCAGTTGTTGCTCGGAAGTGCCGTCCGCACAGAGAAAAACACTAGCTCCTGTGTTAGTGGGGTTCAGTAACGCCAGCTGCTCCCCTGCTGTATGGACGGCAATATCTCCTGCTGCCTCCACATTCAAACTAGATCATATTTTCAACTTGCTCCAACTAGGCCTCAGCCTAATCCATGATTGATCCTGGGCTCCAACATCGCCAGTTGTTGCTCGGAAGTGCCGTCCGCACAGAGAAAAACACTAGCTCCTGTGTTAGTGGGGTTCAGTAATGCCAGCTGCTCCCCTGCTGTATGGACGGCAATATCTCCTGCTGCCTCCACATTCAAACTAGATCATATTTTCAACTTGCTCCAACTAGGCCTCAGCCTAATCCATGATTGATCCTGGGCTCCAACATCGCCAGTTGTTGCTCGGAAGTGCCGTCCGCACAGAGAAAAACACTAGCTCCTGTGTTAGTGGGGTTCAGTAACACCAGCTGCTCCCCTGCATTGTGGACGGCAATATTGGGTCGCCCCCGTCCCAGGGCTGTGGGGTACTCGGTACCGGGCCGGTGCCAGGGGGATGTGTCACAGCAGCGGTGACCCGGTCCGTGGCCCTGGGCACCCAATAAAATGGTGGTTTGTGGTTTAGTTTATATGGGTAGTTCGTGACGCCACCTATGGTGTTCGGCAAGTATGATGTTACGCCGACGCTGCATGCAGTTCCTCTGGGACTGATGGTGTGTGCAGCAGAGATGGTAAAGCTCCCCACAGGTGGAGCTGTAGTCCAAGGGCAGTGTAGACGCTGGTGCCCAGATGTAGCAGGGCTGAGTGTGTCGGAGCAGAATGAACGGAGGACACCTGCAGTTGTAGTTCCAAGGCTTTACTCTCAGTTCTTAATGCACACCAGTGCCCGCCTCAGTACCGTGTCCTCCGGGGCAGAAACTCAGCCAACTTCCAGGCCAGATAGGGCACTCCGTGCCAACACTCCGCCAACATGTGCCTTTCTGAATGACTCCTCCAATGCGCCATTGAGGGCGAAGCACTCCAGTACTTAGTTACCCTGGAATGCCTCTCTCTAGGTGTTCCTAGTCTCTACTTGTATGAGAGACCGCTGTAGCCTGGATCCCGGCTCTCTATTCAGTTGCTGTTGTGTCCCAAGTCATAGATGGGAGTAGTGTATTTACAGCCAACTACTCCACCGGTGTCTGCTGCAGAACCATAAGTGTCCATACAACCTCGGGGACCGGGCCCCGGCCTTGCGCTGAGAACCTATAGGCAGGGTTCCTATCTGACCCACTCCTCCTCTCAGTTCTCTTCTCCTTCGTTCTGTACTTGACTTCTCTTCTACGGTAACTTAGGTTACAGTTCTACGTCTCTCTCCTTCTTTCTCCGTTCCTTCCCATGCCAGCTGGCTCAGGTCACTGAGGCAGCTGCAGCACTCCTTTCTCTCTTCCTTTCCCCCAGGAGATCTTCCACCAAGACCAGTCCTCAGCCTCTCCTGACTGACCTCCGGGTCTCACTGACTCCACTCCACTCTCTGCGGAGACTGATTTGTAGTTCCTATCCTTCCCCTTCTTTTATACTAACTCCACCCACCTCCCAGCACATCTCGTGTTACGAAGCAGGGTTCCACGAAAGGTGCTCTGCTACACCCTGAGCCTGAAGCTGCCATGTGGCCCTACTGAAATATCCTGTGTGTGGGATGCAGGTGTTGGAGTGTGGCAAGGAGTTCCCACCTTACCTGGATGGTGGGGCACTACACCTTAGGAGAAGGTGCAGTACATGTGTGGCAACTGAGCCTCAGGGGCGCCACATAATCTCCTGCTGCCTCCACATTCAAACTAGATCATATTTTCAACTTTCTCCAAGTAGGCCTCAGCCTACTCCATGATTGATGCTGGGCTCCAATATCGCCAGTTCTTGCTCGGAAATGCTGTCCGCACAGAGAAAAACACTAGCTCCTGTGTTAGTGGGGTTCAGTAACGCCAGCTGCTTCCCTGCTGTCTGGATGTCAATGTCTAATGCTGCCTCCACATTCACATTACTACTGATTTCAAACTTGCTCCAAATAGGCCTCTGGCTCCACCCTGTCTCTAGTATTTCCCCAGGCCTCCAACACCGCCAGTTGCTGCTCAGAAGTGGTGTCTGCACAATCAACACTTGTTCCTGTGTTACTGGGGTTCAGAAACATCAGCTGATCCTCTGATGTGTGTCCAGCAATGTCTCCTGCTCTGTCCACATTCCCACTAATAGTAGTGGGAATGTGGACAGAGCAGGAGACATTGCCGGACACACATCAGGGGATCAGCTGACATTACTGAACCCCAGTAACACAGGAACAATTGTTGATTGTGCAGACACCACTTCTGAGCAGCAACTGGCCTTGTTGGAGGCCTGGGGAAATACTAGAGACAGAGTGGAGCCAGAGGCCTAATTGGAGCACATTTAATATCAGTAGTAGTCTACAACTGATATTAAACTTGATGAATTTAGGCCTCAGCCTACTCCATGATTGATCCTGGGCTTCAACACAGCCAGTTGTTGCTCAGAAGTGCCGTGTACACAGAGAAAAACACATGCTCCAGTGTTAGTGGGGTGCAGTAACGCCAGCTGCTCCCCTGCTGTGTGTACGGCAAAGTCTCATGCTCCCTCCAAAATCACACTATATCAGCTTTTCAACTTGATACATGTAGGCCTCAGCCTACACCATGATTCACCCTCGGCTTCAACACAGCCAGTTGTTGCTCGGAAGTGCCGTGTACATGAGTCGCCCCCGTCCCAGGGCTGTGGGGTACTCGGTACCGGGCCGGTGTCAAGGGGGATGTGTCACAGCAGCAGTGACCCGGTCCGTGGCCCTGGGCGCACAATAAAATGGTGGTTTATGATGTAGTTTATATGGATAGTTCGTGACGCCATCTGTGGTATTCGGCAAGTATGATGCTAGGCCGACACTGCGTGCAGATCCTCTGCGACTGATGGTGTGCACAGGATAGATGGTAAAGCTCCCCACAGGCGGAGCTGTTGTCCCAGGGCAGTGTAGATGCTTGTGCCCAGATGTAGCAGGGCTGAGTGTGTCGGCGCAGAATGAATGGAGGACACCTGCAGTTGTAGTTCCAAGGCTTTACTCTCAGTTCGTAGTGCACACAGGTGCCCGCTTCAGTGCCGTGTCCTCCGGGGCAGAGACTCAGCCAGCGTCCAGGCAAGATAGGGCTCTCCCTGCCAACTCACCACCAACATGTACCTTTCTGAACGACTCCTCCAATGCGCCTTTAAGGGCGAAGCACTCCAGTACTTAGTTACCATAGAATGCCTCTCTTCTAGATGTTCCTAGAACTCTCACTTGTATGACAGACAGCTGTAGCCTGCTCGGGGACCTCCTGGATCCCGGCTCTCTATTCAGTTGCTGTTGTGTACCAAGTCTTGGATGGGAGTAGTGTTATGAATGAGTCACTGTAGGAGGCAAAAACAGAAATACTAGCTAAGTCCAGAAAACCAGAGAAGTTGGCAGCTATCGGATTGCAGACCCCTGAACCTATCAACAACAACTAGCAGTAGCCGTGGGTAGAGTTGAGCGAAACGGGTTGAAAAATTTCAAGAGTCGCCGACTTTTGGTAAAGTCGGGTTTCATGAAACGAAACCCGACCCTAGGGTGAGGTCGGCCACGAGCTTGGCGACTTTAGCGCCAAAGTCGCGTTTCAAAAGTTTGTTTTCCGCCCTTTTTCAGCCAATCAGGATCCACGGACACTGTGGGCAATGTGATGACATAGGCAGGGGTCACCACCATCTTTCAGAAGGGCATGCAAGTGATTGGCTTGCTTTGGGGGGCGTCACAGGGGGTATAAAAGGGCGTGCACGCCGACCGCCATGTTACTCATGCTGATCTCAGAATAGGGAGAGCTGCTGCTGATTCTATAGGGAGAGCATTAGGCAGGGAAGAAGACACCCAAAACTGCTTCTGCTGCTAGCAATTTTGCCTGTACAACACAACAGTCACTGTGTGTGCAGTGCAAGTGAAGGCTATATTGTGCTGTATCAGCTGTGTTGGTTGTTAGGCTGCCTTATAAGGCTTCCTGATAGCTGCATTGCTGTTTTCCCACTGCTCTGCAAACTGCTTTTTTAAAAGCAATCCAAATTTTTTTCTTTGTCCTGGTGAGGTACTTAGCGTGCATTTGTTCACACCACATAGCGGTGTACGCTCCTCACACAGTACCGTGTAAAGGCTGTTATCACGGCCACAGTGAAGCTATCTGTGTGTCACTCTATAAGAATAAGTCGAGGACATGTTCCGTTCTTACAGACCTACACCTTCTAGTTTTGTCTGCTTTTCAAACAGCTAAGTATATTTGCTGTTTGATCACATTCAAAACTATAGAGAGACAGCGTGTGTCAGTCCGTATACTTAAAAAACACGGAGCTTGACAATTTTACGGTCACCGGACAGCGGTGTACGTGCACGCTCCTCTCTCAGTACCGTGTAACGGCTGTTATCACGGCCACAGTGAAGCTATCTGTGTGTCACTCTGTAAGAATAAGTCGAGGACATGTTCCGTTCTTACAGACCTCTAGGGAGATTCCTATTCTGCCCAATTCTATATACATCGTGTAGTTTGTCATACACTAGCCAATTTCTGCCTGTGACATAGCGGTGTGATATTCACTGGGCCTCACACAATCCAACAGTGTCCACAAGTGTGTTCAGAAATTCTACATCTCCCCTGTCCTATAGTGACATTTTTCACACCTGCGACATTGAGTTTGTGACATAGCAGTGTGATATTCACTGTGCCTCACAGAATCCAACAGTGTCCACAAGTGTGTTCAGAAATTCTACATCTCCCCTGTCCTATAGTGACATTTTTCACACCTGCGACATTGAGCCTGTGACATAGCGGTGTGTTATTAACTGGGCCTCACACAACAGTGTCCACAAGTGTGTTCAGAAATTCTACATCTCCCCTGTCCTGTAGTGACATTTTTCACACCTGCGACATAGAGCCTGTGACATAGCGGTGTGTTATGATTGAGTCACCGTAGGAGGCAGACACAAAAATAGAAGCTACGTCCAGAAAACCAGAGAAGTTGGCAACTATCAGATTGCAGACCCCTGAACCTATCAACACAACTAGCAGTAGCCGTGGGGGTTCCTACGGTGCCCTAGACCCCTCGATCACAGCTGGAGAGCTAAATAGCCTAAAGACAGAAAAGGAAATCTAAACTGCCCCAGAGCAGACCCCAAAGTAAAAGGCAGCCCCCAACATATAATGACGGTGAAGCAAGATGAAAAAACACTCACACAGATAGAAAGATAGGCTGAGCAAATGATGGAGCCCAAGCTAACTAAACAGAACAGGAAAGGAAGGTTGCGGTCTGCAATTTGCCAAAACCCTATCAAAGACATAAGCCAACAAGCTGATATGGAAAAAGACCCTGAAGCAGCTAGGCTTCAAAAACTAAATCAGCACTCAGGTATTTTCAGAAGACAGAGCCAAAGGAATTCAGCTCACCCCAGCAGGGAATGGCAGAAATCCAGAAAAACAAAGCAAAACAAAGTCAAAGCACAAATGCAAAAAGCCGAGCAGAAAACCTAGCTTTAGAAGAGCAGGAATTCAGACTGGTCTCCTAGGATCCCACAGAGAAATCACCCGCAGGGCAGAAGGGCGTCGGCAGCCTTATATCCAGTCAGTAACTCCACTCAGCCTGTCATCATCATTAGGCTCAGGTGTTTGACAATCAGGCTCACTACCTTTCTTTACCAGAAGAGGGAGTTCATCGGGCCTCAGTAGTGAAGGGGAAAATGAACTCACAACAGTACCTCCCCCTTGAGGAGGGTTCACCGAACCCTCATCCATGCCACCAGGGCGATCCGCGTGAGCCCGATGAAATGCACTCACCAATCTTTTGGCATGAATATCAGAGGCAGAGACCCAGGAATTATCCTCCTGACCATAACCCTTCCACTTGACCAAATACTGGAGTCTCCGTCTAGCCAGACGGGAATCCAGTACTTTCTCTACCTCATATTCCATGCTACCTTCAACCAATACAGGGTCTGGAGGTGCCACCCCCGGAACAACAGGTTCAACAAACCTCTTCAACAAAGATTTATGGAACACATTATGGATTTTAAATGTGACAGGAAGAGCCAAATGAAAAGAGACCAGATTAATAATCTCCAAAATCTTGTAAGGTCCAATAAATCTAGGCTTAAACTTAGGAGAAGCCACCTTCATAGCAATATTTTTTGATGATAACCACACCATATCACCAACCTTAAACTGGGGACCAATGGTCGTATGTCGGCTGGAAAACCGCTGGGCCTTTTCCTGGGAGAGAGATAACTTATCCACCACTTGGTCCCAGATCTGCTGCATTCTCTCCACCACAGTGTCAACACCTGGGCAGGCAGAGGGCTCCACCTGCCCTGAAGAAAATCGAGGATGAAACCCAAAGTTACAAAAAAAAGGTGACATCAAAGTGGCAGAACTAGCTCTATTAGTTAAAGCAAATTCGGCCAAGGGCAAAAATGAAACCCAATCATCCTGATCAGCGGAAATAAAACATCTCAAATACGACTCCAAGGTCTGGTTTGTTCTCTCTGTCTGCCCATTGGTCTGAGGGTGAAAAGCAGAGGAGAAGGACAACTGAATTCCCAGCTTGGAACAGAAAGTTCTCCAAAATCTAGACACAAACTGAACTCCTCTGTCAGATACAATGATCTCAGAAATCCCGTGCAAGCAAACCACCTGTTGCAAAAACAGGGGCACCAACTCAGAGGAAGACGGCAACTTAGGGAGTGGTACAAGATGAACCATCTTAGAGAACCTATCACAAATCACCCAAATAACAGTCATCCTTTGAGAGACAGGCATATCAGAGATGAAATCCATTGAAATATGGGTCCATGGCCTCTTGGGGACAGTCAAAGGCATCAAAAACCCACTAGAGCGAGAACACGATTTAGACCGGGAGCACATCCCACAGGACTGCACAAAATTCCTGACATCACGAGACAAGGAGGGCCACCAAAAAGACCGACTCACCAGATCTCTAGTACCAAAAATACCTGGATGACCAGCCAAAGCAGAGCAATGAACTTCAGACATCACTCTCTTCTTCCACTGGTCAGGAACATACAACTTTCCACTGGGACAACGCTCAGGTTTGTCCTCCTGGAACTCTTCCAGAGCATGTCTCAAATCGGGCGAGATGGCAGAAAGAACTACCCCTTCGCCTAAGATGGTAGCAGGATTGGGCATCACAGGAGAATCAGCAAAGAAGCTCCTAGAGAGGGCGTCTGCCTTGACATTCTTAGTTCCAGGAAGAAAAGAAAACACAAAATCAAAACGTGTAAAAAACAAGGCCCACCTAGCCTGTCTAGGGTTCAAGCGCTTAGCCGACTCTAGGTAAATCAAATTCTTGTGGTCAGAGAGGACCACGACTTGATGCTTAGCTCCCTCTAACCAATGTCTCCACTCCTCAAATGCCCATTTCATGGCCAACAGTTCCCGATTCCCCACATCATAGTTACGTTCAGATGGAGAGAACTTTCGGGAAAAGAAAGCACAGGGATTCATTTTAGATGTTACAGGATCCTTTTGGGACAAAACAGCTCCTGCACCAATCTCAGAAGCATCCACCTTTACCTGGAACGGAAGTGAGATATCAGGTTGCCGCAAAACCGGGGCAGAGGTGAATCTTCGCTTCAGCTCCAGAAAGGAAGAAACAGCCTCCGGAGACCAATTTAACACATCAGCACCCTTCTTAGTCAAATCAGTCAATAGCTTGGCAATACTAGAAAATTTTGCTATAAATTTCCGATAAAAATTAGCAAAACCCAAAAACTTCTGGAGGGCCTTCAAAGAAGTGGGCTGAACCCAATCGTAAATGGCCTGTACCTTGGCCGGGTCCATTTCAATAGTTGACAGGGACAAAATAAATCCCAAAAAAGAAATCCTCTGTACTCCAAAAAGGCATTTAGATCATTTGACATACAGGGAATTCTCCCTCAAGATCCGGAACACAGTCCGAATATGTTCCACATGAGAATCCCAATCCTTGGAGAAGATCAAAATATCATCCAGATAGATAATCAAAAATTTATCGACAAAATCTCGGAAAATATCGTTCATGAAGCACTGGAAGACAGAAGGGGCATTAGTGAGCCCAAAAGGCATTACCAGGTACTCAAAATGTCCCTCCGGAGTATTAAACGCCGTCTTCCATTCATCCCCATGCTTAATTCGAATAAGATTATACGCCCCCCTGAGGTCAGGCTTGGTAAACCAGCAAGCACCTTTAACTCTGGAGAATAGATCAGAAATCAGGGGTAACGTATACTGATATTTAACAGTAATTTTGTTGAGGGCACGATAATCAATACAAGGTCTTAATGATCCATCCTTTTTGGCTACAAAAAAAAAAAACGGCACCTAAGGGTGACGAGGATGGTCTAATATGACCCTTCTCCAACGCCTCCTTAATATAGGATCGCATAGCCTCATGCTCGGGTACAGATAAATTGATGAAACCAGGGGAAGAGTCTTGAGGAGACCATTTGCATATTCCCAGTGCCTTCTGGGATAAGTGAAGAGTCTCCGCGAGCTCAACGATCACTGGGTTTTGGCCGTTGCAGCTGAAAAGAGGAAATCGGAAAACCAGGGGAAGAGTCTTGAGGAGACCATTTGCATATTCCCAGTGCCTTCTGGGATAAGTGAAGAGTCTCCGCGAGCTCAACGATCACTGGGTTTTGGCCGTTGCAGCTGAAAAGAGGAAATCGGAAAACCAGGGGAAGAGTCTTGAGGAGACCATTTGCATATTCCCAGTGCCTTCTGGGATAAGTGAAGAGTCTCCGCGAGCTCAACGATCACTGGGTTTTGGCCGTTGCAGCTGAAAAGAGGAAATCGGAAAAACCGCGCGCCTATCGGCGCGCGAATTTTGGCTCATCTTTCATCGTTTTTAAGAAATCTCAAGATGGAAGAGGCCAGGAGCCATTTGGTGAGCTGCATTTCTTGCTACATGTTCACAGACTTACCAGTGGAAAAGCCAAACTTCACATGCCACAAATGCAAGCTTGTGTCCCTGTTGGAGGAAAAGTTGCAAAATCTCGAAGAGAGGTTGGCTACGTTGAAGATCATTAAGGAAGGTGAAGAGTTCTTGGACAGAGCAGAATTATCTCTTCATGTTACAGAAAGAGAAGAAATTCGAAGTGCACCTGAAGAAACAGAGGAATGGAGACATGTGACCCAGAGAAGCAGGAGGATCAGGAGGCAGTCAGCACCCATACTGCTCAGAAACCAGTACCAGGCTCTCACGCAGGAAAATGATGAAGAAATACATCAGGATAAGACTTTGCCAACAAACAGCAACCTTGTACGCCTTCAGAGTCCTCCTGGATGGAGAAAGAAAAATGTTGTGAAGAAGAAACGGAGAGTGGTGGTCATGGGGGATTCCCTGTTGAGAGGAACAGAGGCCGCTATCTGCAGACCGGATATAACTTCAAGAGAAATGTGCTGTCTTCCAGGTGCAAAAATTAAAGATGTGTCTGACAGGATATCAGGACTCTTCAGACCTACAGATGACTACCCATTCCTGCTACTACATGTGGGGACAAATGACACCGCAAGAAACGACCTGGAAACCATCTGCAGAGACTTTGAAGACTTAGGCAAGAAAGTGAAAGAACTGGGAGCGCAGGTGGTCTTCTCTTCCATCCTCCCAGTGGATGGCCATGGAACAAGGAGGTGGAATAAGATTCTGCAGGTGAACAACTGGCTACGTCGATGGTGCCGTCAGCAACGATTTGGATTTCTGGATCACGGAGTGAACTACTTATACGATGGACTACTTGCTAGAGATGGGGTGCACCTTACGAAGACTGGAAAGCATGTATTTGGAAGTCGCCTTGCTACACTTGTAAGGAGAGCTTTAAACTAGAACAACATGGGAAGGGAAGCAAAAGACCAGAAAAAGCCATACACCTGACAAATGCTATTGAGAACTCTGCTAATAGAAGTGGAAAGGAAGAACAAAGACGAAAGAATCTAATTAATAAAAATATTGGAGAAAGAGAAACCAATCACAAACTAAAATGTTTCTATACTAATGCACAAAGCATGGGCAACAAACAAGGAGAATTGGAACTACTAACACAGGAAAAGAAATATGATGTCATTGGAATCACTGAAACTTGGTGGGACGATACACATGATTGGAATACAAGACTAGAAGGATACAACTTATTTGCAAGAAACAGACTTGATAAACGAGGAGGGGGTGTTGCATTGTATGTTAGAAACGCATATATCTGCACAGAGATTGAAGCTTCAGAGACTGGGAGTTCTGTGGAAACTGTTTGGGTAAGAATACAAGGACAGAACAATGGAAAGGACACCATTGTAGGCATTTACTACAGGCCGCCTGTGCAAGCTGAAGATATGGATGAACTCTTTATGCATCAAATGGCCAAGTTCTCCAAAAAATATGACATAGTTGTCATGGGAGATTTCAACTATCCAGACATTTGTTGGGAATCTCTCTCAGGCAAAACTAACAGGTCAAGGAAATTTTTATCCTCTCTTGCTGACAACTTTATCTTCCAAAAGGTAGGGGAGAAAACAAGGGGAACTGCTACCTTGGATCTAATCCTTATAAACAGGGAGGAAATGGTTGAGGAGGTAAAAGTGGCTGGAACCCTAGGAGGTAGCGACCATGCTATTTTAGAATTTTGGATAACTAGAGGCGGAAGACCTGTGAAGACTCAGACGTCAAGGTTAGATTTCAGAAAGGCAGATTTTAAGGGATTCAGAAAGAGAATTGGAGGGATCCAATGGCTGGATATCCTTAAAGACAAAAATGTCCAGGAAGGATGGGAAATCTTGAAAAATGAAATTCTCAAAGCACAGTTGTTAACAATTCCGAAAAGAGGGAAGAATAGGAAGCATTTAAGGAAACCAGGATGGGTGAACACAGAACTTAAGCACATGCTAAAAAGGAAGAAAAAAATGTTTATAAAATGGAAAGAGGGAGGCATATCTAAAGAAGAATATAATGCTGTCTGCAGAATCTGCAGGGCACAAATCAGATTAGCTAAAGCTGAAAATGAATTGAGGCTTGCAAGAGATGTCAAAAGCAATAATAAAGGATTTTGGGGATATGTCAAAAGTAAAAGAAAAGTCAAAGATGCTATAGGATTTTTACAGGATGAAAATGATGAAATGGTAAGACAGGATGTTGAGAAGGCTGAACTTTTAAATTCCTATTTTGCATCTGTTTTCTCTCAGAAAGGAAATGTAACACCAACTGTTATTCACTGTCCTATTAAGGGAATAGAAGAATCCAGGATATCTATAAACAGAAAGATAGTGAGGAAACACTTAGCTAACCTAAATGAATTCAAGTCTCCAGGTCCAGATGAATTACACCCCAGAGTACTGAAGGAGATAGCAGAAGAAATTTCTGAACCACTCTCCATAATCTTTGAAAATTCTTGGAGCACAGGAGAAGTGCCAGAAGACTGGAGAAGAGCAAATGTTGTTCCTATCTTCAAAAAGGGGAAGAAGGTGGACCCAGGCAACTATAGGCCGGTGAGTCTGACTTCTATACCAGGAAAGATCTTTGAACAAATTATTAAACAACATGTAAGTCAATACCTGGATAAGAATGAAGTGATCAAACAGAGTCAGCATGGGTTTGTAACTAATAAGTCATGTCAGACTAACTTAATTTCCTTCTATGACGGTATCACTGATTGGGTGGATCAAGGAAATGCTGTAGATATAGTATATCTTGACTTCAGCAAAGCATTTGACAAAGTCTCTCATACAATCCTTATTGAAAAAATGACTAAGTATGGAATGGACAAGGCAACTGTTAGGTGGATTCATAGCTGGCTTAGTGATCGGACCCAAAGAGTGGTCGTAAATGGCTGCACATCCAGTTGGAAGAATGTCTCAAGTGGGGTACCACAGGGCTCTGTCCTGGGCCCTGTATTGTTCAACATCTTTATCAACGATTTAGATGAAGGAATTGAGGGTAAACTGATTAAATTTGCTGATGACACAAAGTTAGGAGGGATAGCTAATACTAGAGAAGAGAGAGAGAGGATTCAAAAAGATTTAAATAAACTGGAGAAGTGGGCAGTAACTAACAGAATGGTTTTTAACAGGGAGAAATGCAAAGTACTACATCTGGGCAATAAAAATGAAAAAAGCATATATAGAATGGGAGGAATAGGGCTAAGTGACAGCACATGTGAAAAAGACTTGGGTATACTAATAGATCACAGACTGAATATGAGTCAACAGTGTGATGCAGCAGCAAAAAAGGCAAATGCAGTTCTAGGATGTATTAACAGAAGCATACAGTCTAGATCACGTGAAGTCATTATTTCCCTCTACTCCTCTTTGGTCAGACCTCATCTGGAATATTGTGTCCAGTTTTGGGCACCACATTTTAAAAAAGACATCAACAAACTGGAGCAAGTTCAGAAAAGAGCGACCAGAATGGTGACCGGTCTGCAAACCCTGTCTTATGAGGAAAGGTTGCAGGATTTGGGAATGTTTAGTTTGCAAAAGAGAAGACTGAGAGGAGACTTAATTGCTGTCTACAAATATCTAAAGGGCTGTCACATTGTAGAAGGATCAACTTTATTCTCATTTGCACAAGGAAAGACTAGAAGCAATGGGATGAAACTGAATGGGAGGAGACACAGATTAGATATTAGAAAAAACTTTTTGACAGTTAGAGTGATCAATGAGTGGAACAGGCTGCCACGAGAAGTGGTGAGTTCTCTTTCAATGGAAGTCTTCAAACAGAGGCTGGACAGACATCTGACTGGGATGATTTAGCGAATCCTGCTTTGAGCAGGGGGTTGGACCAGATGGCCCAGGAGGTCCCTTCCAACTCTACGATTCTATGATTCTATGATTCTATGAGCCGACCCTTGGGAAATTTACACCCCGGGCTCAGTTCAATTGCACAGTCATAACTCCTATGAGGAGGCAGAGACGCAGACTCACTCTCACTAAATACATCATAAAAGTCCGCCAAATAATCAGGAACATCATGCGACTGAGGAGAGGTGGAAAACACCAGAGCCTCACTAAAGGCACACTGACAACCCCAACTCACCATAGACACAGATTTCCAATCCAAAACTGGATTATGAATTTGTAACCAGGGAACCGCCAGAACAATGGTATCATGCAGATTATGCAACACCAAAAATCTGCAATTTTCTTGATGGTCTGGGGCGACCCGCATTACCTGAAAACAAACAAAGAGCCAGCTCACCAAGTATTCACCACAGACCTCGGAACTCCATCTGGACTGACGTGTAATCAATAGGAAAGATCAATTAGTTCCAGCTGCGTGTAAAAATTTCTTCTTTATTTCAACATTTAAAATATGTCATCTTCATGGTATATGCCATACACACGGACACGGCAACGCGTTTCGATCTGTATGATCTTTGTCAGAGCCATAATGGAGCCATACAACCACAAGAAATTAGAGGGGGAAGCCAGCACTGCTTAAGGTTAGAACGCATAAATTGGAGTGCATATGCACATAATGTCTAGCTGTATTCAAAAATGAGATATTTAGCAAAAAAATTGATCAATTCAATTGAGCCACCCCGCCGCGCCAAGGCAATCTCATATGGGGGGTCCTACTCTATATATTTGAAATAAAGAAGAAATTTTTACACACAGCTGGACCCGCATTACCACCTGGGTCCAAAACTGAGGTTTATTTTTAGCCAAAGGAGTAGCATCAATCCCCCTCAAAGGGATAGGCGTCTGCAGAGGTGTCATCGGAAATCCACAACGTTTAGCAAAATCCAAGTCCATTAGGTTTAGGGCTGCTCCCGAATCCACAAAAGCCTTGGCGGAAAATGTGGACAGGGAGCAGATCAGCGTAATAGCCAGAAGAAACTTAGGTTGAACGCCACTAACAGAAAACGTGTGTGCAAAGCGTTTCTCTCGTTTAGGACAGACAGAAATAATATGCGAGGCATCTCCACAGAAAAAACACAACTTATTACGCCTTCTGAACTCCTGATGCTGCTCTCTGGACAAAACTCTATCGCATTGCGTAGGTTCAGACAAATGTTCAACAGGTGGCAACACCTCTCGTGCAGCTTTGCGTTCGCGCAAACGCCGATCAACCTGAATGGCTAATGACATGGAATCGTCATGACCAGAGGGAACAGGAAATCTCACCATAGTATCTTTTATGGCTTCTGACAACCCCTTCCAAAAGAGAGCAGCCAAGGCATTATCATTCCAGGTAGTAAGTACTGCCCACTTTCGGAATTTTTGACAGTACAATTCTGCAGAATCTCGACCCTGGTTCAATGCCAGCAGGGTCTTTTCAGCCTGATCAATGGCATTAGGTTCGTCATACAACAACCCCAAGGCCTGAAAAAATGCGTTCACATTCGTCAGAATAGGATCATCTGGTTTCAAAGAAAACGCCCAATCCTGGGGATCGCCACGCAGCAAAGACATGACAATTTTAACCTGCTGCGCGGAGCTCCCTGACAAGTTAGGCTTCAAGGCAAAAAATAATTTACAATTATTTTTGAAATTCAAAAATTTAGACCGATCCCCAAAAAATACATCAGGTGTAGGAATCTTTGGTTCAGCAGCATGTGAATGAGCAAGGTAGGCGGAAATTACCCGCACTTCCGCAGCGAGCTGCTCCACATAATCAGACAATTGCTTTATCTCCATTGAGAAAAAAAAAAATTCCCCCTACGGGCTCAGAGATATAGAGGAAAAAATATACACACTTTTTTTTTTTTCTTTTTACAATTCTTTCCTGCTATTGAGTACCCTAGGATCTGCAGTATGGCGGGTGATTCTGTTATGATTGAGTCACCGTAGGAGGCAGACACAAAAATAGAAGCTACATCCAGAAAACCAGAGAAGTTGGCAACTATCAGATTGCAGACCCCTGAACCTATCAACACAACTAGCAGTAGCCGTGTGGGGTTCCTACGGTGCCCTAGACCCCTCGATCACAGCCGGAGAGCTAAATAGCCTAAAGACAGAAAAGGAAATCTAAACTGCCCCAGAGCAGACCCCAAAGTAAAAGGCAACCCCCAACATATAATGACTGTGAAGCAAGATGAAAAAACACTCACACAGATAGAAAGATAGGCTGAGCAAACGATGGGGTCCAAGCTAACTAAACAGAACAGGAAAGGAAAGTTGCTGTCTGCAATCTGCCAAAACCCTATCAAAGACATAAGCCAACAAGCTGATATGGAAAAAGACCCTGAAGCAGCTAGCTTTCCGCGAACTCATGGCCTATGCAGTATCACGCTATGACCTACCCAGTCGCTACTTCTTCTCTCGCAAAGCCATCCCAGCCCTCCACCATCATGTGAAAGACCGAATTATCCATGGACTCAAGCAGTCAGTGAGTGGAAAGGTGCACCTCACAACAGATGCATGGTCCAGTCGGCATGGCCAGGGCCGTTGCTTGTCCATCACTGCGCACTGGGTTAATGTGGTGGATGCAGGGTCCACAGGGGACAGCGGTGGTTGGGCAGTGCTGCCTAGCCCACGGTATAGGAAACAGTTGGCTGTAGGCATTCGACCCTCCTCCTCCTCCAGAAGCGAAAGCTCGTCCACAGAGCGCAGTCGTACGAGTACTCCATCTGCAGCTGCCACTGTTGCACACGAGGTGTCCCCCTATCGAGCAGCTAGTGGAAAGCGTCAGCAGGCTGTGTTGCAGATGATGTGTTTGGGCGACAGACACACCGCCGAGGTGCTGGCCGAGTACTTGAAGCGACAAACTGAGTCATGGCTGGGCAGTATACATCTTGAGGCAGGCAAGGTAGTTAGTGATAACGGACATAATTTTGTGGCAGCCATAGCCCTTTCAAAACTCAGCCACATACCTTGCTTGGCTCACACCTTGAACCTGGTGGTGTAGTGCTTCCTCAACAATTATCCGGAGTTAACAGCCCTGCTCCAGAACGTGCGAAGACTGTGCGCGCACATCCGCCGGTCGCCTGTACACCCCATTCGTATGCAGAAGCTGCAGCGATTGCTCCACCTTCCCAACCACCGCCTCATTATCGATATTGCAACAAGGTGGAACTCCACCCTGCACATGGTTGAGCGGCTGTGCGAACAGAGGCAGGCCATAATGCATTTGTGGGAGGATACACGGCCAGGCACTTTGAGAGCAGACATGGAGTTGACAGGTGTGCAGTGGTCGAAGCTGATAGACCTCTGTAAAGTCCTTCAGTGTTTTGAGGAATGCACACGGCTGGTAAGCGCAGACGACGCCATCCTAAGCATGAGCATCCCACTTATGCATCTGCTCATGCAAACTTTGACGCACCTTAAGGAGCAGGCGTCTGCAGCCAATGTTGACGAGGAGGAAGAGGAGGAGGGAATCCTTGATGACATTCAGCCATTGTCTGCTCAGGGACCTCTCCTGGACGAGGTGGAGGAAGAAGAGGAGGAGGAGGATGATGATGGGGATGATTACTTAGGGGAGGAGGATGCATCTCGTGGGGCAAGTGAAAATGTTGGCGTGGCAAGGTCTGGTACAGGGTTTGTGCGTGACTGGAGGGATGTGGATTTGCCAGAAAGTGCTCCTCCACCCAGCACTCGCAGTGCATCATTGACACCGGGAACATTGGCCCACATGTCAGATTATGCCTTGCAGATCCTAAAAAGGGACCCCCGCATTGCCAAAATGATGAACAATGACGACTACTGGTTGGCCAGCATCCTGGATCCACACTATAAAGGCAAATTACAAAACATCATGCCACAGGAGAACCTTGACCTAATATTGGCTAATAAACAAGCAACTCTGGTAAACCGGTTGGTTGAGGCATTCCCAGCACACAGCAGCGGTGATGGTTCTCACACGAGCCGTACGGGCCGGGAGCAGCTTGGCAGAGGTGTTCGTGGTGCACACAGCAGAAGTGGCATTGGAGACAGGGGTTTCATGACAATGTTGTGGACTGATTTTTCAAGTACCGCTCACACAACTGGTAATACTGCATCGATGGAAAGTGACAGGAGACAGCAGTTGTCAACTATGGTTACAAACTACTTTTCCTCCCATATCGATGTTCTCCCGCACAGGTCATTCCCCTTTGACTATTGGGCCGCTAAACTGGACACCTGGCCTGAATTGGCACAATATGCCTTACAGGAGCTCGCTTGCCCAGCTGCAAGTGTGCTATCGGAAAGAGTCTTCAGTGCAGCTGGATCAATCCTGACAGAAAAAAGGACCCGTCTGTCAACCCAAAATGTGGATGATCTAACCTTCATTAAAATGAACCACGCATGGGTTTCCAAGGATTTTGTCCCACCTTCCCCTGATGACACATAGGGTGACAGAAAAAAGGCTTGCTTTGGTCCTCCTCTTCCTGGGACAATTTCGCCTTTTGCATGAGCTGAATGCCCAACATCAACATATGCCACTTTCTAAAACTTCCTAACTGTGCTGCCCCCCATGTCCGGGGTCACCACCTAGCGCATGAAACCGTGCGAGTGCCGTTGCCCTGGACAGGTGGGTAGGCCGAGTCTTGGGCGCAGGCACTGGCACAGGGTCCCTCATAGTGCAATCAAGTGTCTCTGATGGTGGTGGTGCACACCCGCCGTCAGACACACTGCCATACTATGAGAGGCCCAGTGCCAGTACCGACGCCCACGAATGGGCCCCCCTTGCTTGGGCAGGGCCCCAGCATTTGCAATCTTTACCTCTCCCTGCTCCTCCGCTGTGTAGTCTGGGCAGTCAAATCCATACTGGGCCTGACACCATTTGAGCCTGCCTCCTGATCTATAGACATATATTTTGAATGTGTACACTATGCTATCCATACATGTTATCCGGGGATACGGTACCCTTTCTCACCTTTGTGCAATCATGTGTAATCCATACTGGGCCTGACACCGTCTGAGCCTGCCTCCTGATCTATAGACATATATTTTGAATGTGTACACTGTGCTATCCATACATGTTATCCGGGGATATGGTACCCTTTCTCACCTTTGTGCAATCACGTGTAATCCATACTGGGCCTGAGAGCGGCTGGCGAGCTGTTATGCAAGCTACAGCACCTGTGGTTTGCACATGTAAGTTTTTCATTTTTTCAGGAATGACGGTTAGGCCTAATTCCGGAACTGCGGTTGACCTGCACTTACTGGGAAATCATCGCTCGTGGGTAATAATTGTAATCCCAGATCCCCATCGCTAACTTTGTTCAGCGGGTTATCTGCACCTGTAAGCGACAAACGCTGGCCTTTTCAGTGTAGCGCACATGCAGCCACGGACATGTGAGGGCATGACACACCAGTTATTGGCCAATCTCACGTGCCAGAGCCTCGCGTGTCCCTCTAGTAAGCCGGACTCGAACCGCGGGGCATGACGGAGTCTCGTTCGTTAACGGAATTAAGCTTGCAATGTGTGCATCTTTTTTGTGGCTGGATGGTTGAGGTTGCCCATGTTGAGTCAACCGCCGTAGGCTCCACTCGTGGTGGTGCCCTTCTGGACATTCCTTTAAGGTTCAGCTTTGCAACCATACTGCCCACGTAAAACAAACACTTTGCCTTCATGAACGCTGTTTGGAGGGTCGTGACTCATGGGAATAACGCCGCCCAATAAGTTAACCTGCTAGAGAGATCCTTCGTTGCTCCCAAGCATGACATCACACTCCCTAGGAGAAAGGTGATGCCACAGTGGCGACCATACTCCTGGGGGCGACATAAGTGCACTGATGCCCAGCCACTGCTCGATGAATCTGCTGGTACATTGATCCAGACCACTACATTCCCCTCGCACGCTACATGGCCTGAAGCTGACCGTGATGAAACTCAGGCTACCATTCCCATATAGAGTTCCATCTTACACGGTGACAAAGAGGAAGCTGCAGATGAAAGTGCAGGTTCGGCACACCCGCCGTCAGACACACCACCGTACTATCGGGGGCCCTGTGCCAGTGCCGTCGCCAACGAGTGGGCCCCCCCTGCTTGCTCAGGATCACAGCACTTGCAAGGTTGAAATACTGTGCAGTGAGATGGAAGATGGGGACGACGAGGAGTCCAGACTAGTACAGGGATTCCCTAGCGAGGAGACTTATTTCATTTTTTTCAATGTTGGGACAGCAATTTTTGGGGAGCACGATACTCTGGAGAATGATAGATGGGGCCCACCATACACTGGAACATTCCAAAGGTGGACATCAGACACTGGAGCAGCATTTACAGGGCCCATTATACACTAGAGCATTAGAAATGGGGCCCATTATGTTTGGAGCATTATTTGGGCCCATAAGACAGTGGAGCTTCATCCATGGGGACCAACATATACTGTAGCATTATGTGGAGCTCATCATATACTGTTTCAAACATTATATGGGACCAATGATTCTGTATGGAGAAATAGATGGGCCTCGTCATGAGATGTAAAAAGTGAAGTATTTTTCATTGTACTATACCGCTATTTTTCTGCCATAATCGGAGCATCATGAGTTGTGGTATGTGTTAAAGGGGCGCTCTTTTGCCCAGGGCACATGAAAACCTACCCTACCCCCCACAACTTTAGCCAAATAACCCCCATTTTTCAGTGCGTAACTAGTATTATGAAGTTATTTAAGATTGACAAGCTTAAGTAAGAAGAATTTATGCTTTTGGCATTCAAATGGGCACTGTAGGTGTGTTTTCTGTCCTCCTCTCACTGCCGACTTTAATTCCCCATTGACTTACATTGGGTTTCGTGTCTTGGTCGAAAACCTTACTTTTCCCTATAGTCGGCCGATTTCGTTCGACCCGACTTTTGGAAAAGTCGGGTTTCATGAAACGAAACTCGACCCTAAAAAAAGCAAAAGTCGCTCAACTCTAGCCGTGGGGGGTTCCTACGGTGCCCTAGACCCCTCGATCACAGCCGGAGAACTAAATAGCCTGAAGACAGAAAGGGAAATCTAAACTGCCACAGAGCAGACCCCAAAGCAATAGGCAGCCCCCAACATATAATGACGGTGAAGCAAGATGAAAAAACACTAACACAGATAGAAAGATAGGCTGAGCAAATGATGGGGCCCAAGCTAACTAAATAGGACAGGATAGAAAAGCTGCTGTCTGCAATTCGCAAAAACCCTATCAAAACAAGAGCCAACAGACTGATAGGGAAAAATGCCCTGAAGACGCTAGGCTTCAAAATGACTATATCAGTACTCAGGTATTTTCTGAAGACAAAGCAAACAGACAAAAAGGAATTCAGCTCACCCCCAGCAGGGAATGGCAGAAATCCAGAAAAACAAGGCAAAACAAAACCAAAACACAAATGCAAAAAGCAGAGCAGAAAACGTAGCTTTTGAGGAGCAGGAATCAGACTGGTCTCCTAGAATCCCTCAGAGAAATCACCAGCAAGGCAGAAGGGCATCGGCTGCCTTATATCCAGTCAGCAATTCCAATTACCCAGTCATCATCTATCTGCTCAGGTGCTTGGTAATCAGCCTCACTACCTTCCTTCACCAGAAGAGGGAGTTCATCAGACCTCAATGGTGAAGGGGAAAATGACCTAACAACAGAGTAGTGCATTTACAGCCAACTACTCCACCGGTGTCTGCTGCAGAACCATAAGTGTCCATACAACCTCGGTGACTGGGCCCCGTCCTTGCGCTGAGAACCTATAGGCAGGGTACTCTCGCAACCCTCAACTCCTCTCTGTTCTCACTCCTTCGTTCCGTACTTGTCTTTCTCTTCCTATGGAAACTTAGGTTACAGTTCTATGTCTTTCTCCTTCTCTCTCCTTTCCCGTGCCAGCTGGCTCAGGTCACTGAAGCAGCTGCAGCACTCCATCCCTTCTTCCAGGGATTCTCACTCCTGTCTGAGTGACTTCCATCCAGACTGACCTCCTGTCAGACTCTCTCCAGTCTCTCTCCAGACTGACCTGTAATTCCTATCTTCCCCTTTCTTTTACAGAATACTAGCTCCACCCATCTCCCAGCACATCTCATGTTACGAAGCAGGGTTCCACGAAGGGTGCTCTGCTACCCTGAGCCTGAAGCTGCAATGTGGCCCTGCTGAACTATCCTGTGTGTGGGATGCGGGTGTTGGAGTGTGGCAAGGAATTCCCACCTTACCTGGATGGTGGGGCACTACACCTTAGGAGAAGGTGCAGTACCTCTGTGGTGACTGAGCCTCAGGGGCACCACATACACAGAGAAAAACACATGCTCCAGTGTTAGTGGGGTGCAGTAACGCCAGCTGCTCCCCTGCTGTGTGTACGGCAAAGTATCCTGCTCTCTCCAAAATCACACTATATCAGCTTATCAACTTGCTACAAGTAGGCCTCAGCCTACACCATGATTCACCCTGGGCTTCAACACAGCCAGTTGTTGCTCGAAAGTGCCGTGTACAGAGAGAAAAACACATGCTCCAGTGTTAGTGGGGTGCAGTAATGCCAGCTGCTCCCCTGCTGTGTGTATGGCAATGTCTACTGCTGCCTCCACATTCAGACTACTAGTAGTGGGAATGTGGACAGAGCAGAAGACATTGCCGGACACACATCAGGGGATCAACTGACGTTACAGAACCCCAGTAACACATTAACAAGTGTTGATTGTGCAGACTGCACTTTTGAGCAGCAACTTGCGGTGTTGGAGGCCAGGGTAAATACTAGAGACACTGGAGCCAGAGGCCTAATTGGAGCACGGTTAAAATCAGTAGTAGTCTACAAGCGATATTAAACTTGATGAAATTATGCCTCAGCCTACACCCTGATTGACCCTGGGCTCCAACATCGCCAGTTGCTGCTCAGAAGAGTCTTTGGCACGGGTACTCCCTCCTGCCCATCCTGGTTCCAGCACGCCTGCTGTTTCCGGATAGTGTCAACGTCACTTTGCCACCAAAACGTTGTCCAGTCGTGTTGCGGTTGGGTTAGCCGAGTCTATGGTGCCTGCAGTTTAGGTACTTCCTATGAGGGCTGCGGGTTTTGGTAATAAAGGTTGGTTCTGTAGTGCCAATAGGACAAGCACACCCTGTAGGACTGTGGGTTTCGGCAACTGCGGCCGGCTCGCGGCCTTGCAACTTTGTTTTTCATGGGTAGCATCTGCTATCCATCCAGGTTCCAGCACCGTCAGCTGGTTCTCCGCAGTGCCTTTGGCTGAGGTGCCTCCTTCTCAGTATCTGAGTTCCAGCAACGTCTGCTGGTCCTTGGTAGTGCTTTCTAGCACAAGTACCTCCTGCTTAGTAACCGTTTTCCAGCACCATCAGCAGGTCCACGGTTGTGCCATTGGCTCTTGTTCCTTCCGCTGCCACTCCGGGTTCCAGCACCATCAGCTGGTTCTCGGTAGTTCCATTGACTCTTGTAGCTTCTGCTACCCATCCGGGATCCAGCACAGTCAGCTGGTTCTCGGCAGTGTCTTCGGCACGGGTACTCCCTCCTGCCCAGCCTGGTACCAGCACGCCTGCTGTTTCCGGGTAGTGTCAACGTCACTTTGCCACCAAAACGTTGTCCAGTCGTGTTGCGGTCGGATTAGCCGAGTCTATGGTGCCTGCAGTTTACATGCTTCCTATGTGGGCTGTGGGTTCTAGAAATAAAGGCTGGTTCTGTAGTGCCAATAGGACAAGCACCCCCTGTAGGACTGTGGGTTTCGGTAGCTGCGGCCGGCTCGCGGCCTTGCAACTTTGTTTTTCATGGGTAGCTTCTGCTACCCATCCGGGTTCCAGCACCGTCAGCTGGTTCTCGGCAGTGTCTTTGGCTGAGGTGCCTCCTTCTCAGTATCCGAGTTCCAGCAACGTCTGCTGGTCCTTGGTAGTGCTATCTAGCACAGGTACCTCCTGCTTAGTAACCGTGTTCCAGCACCGTCAGCAGGTCCACGGTTATGCCATTGGCGCTTGTTCCTTCAGCCGCCACTCCAGGTTCCAGCACCGTCAGCTGGTTCTCGGTAGTTCCATTGACTCATGCTACCTGTCAGGAACACCGCACTGTACTTGCTCACTGAGCCAGTGCGCATGTCCTGAGTGTCAGCGCCGGCGTGCAGCCTCCGCTGAGCAGGGACTCACCCGCAATGTAGGGGTACCGGGGTCAGGTACAGCCAGAAAGTACCGATGCACAGGACCTGTGGATGCTGAAGTTTAGGAAGCCAGCATAGGACCTATGGTCATGTGAATGGTCATGTGACTGCAAGGGGGCGGGGCTTAGCGTCCTGCACACAGAGAAGGAAGAGAACTCAGAGTCCAAGCAAAGCAGAGGTTATGCACAGTACAGACCAGCGAGGTACAGGAGAGATAAACAGATGGGAGGTCAGACAAAGCCAAAGGTCATACACAAGATATCAGTACAGTACCAGGGAGGAGACAGAGCGGATAATCAGGGCCAAGCAGAGATCAAAACCAAACAGACATAGGAGGTACCAGGCAGAATCCAAAGCAATATCCAGGGAACAGACCGAGTCATACACAGAGAATCAAGTAACCAAACACAGCACAAACACACTCAGGGGTCACCACACAAATGCCAAGGGCGAAAGTATAACTGACAGGGATGGGAGCGTCCTGAGGCTATAAGAAGCCTCCCCCAGAACCAGGGAGAGGCCACAATCATAGCCCCAGGTGTGCAGATAAGCCTGCACCGGGATCACAACCTTTAACCCCAGAAATGCCAGTCATCAGCACTGGTTCCAAACATTAACCCCACGTGTGCGAGTCAAACCCGCACTGAGATCATGACAGTACCCTCCTCTCAACGGGGGGCCTCTGGACCCCCAGGCTTGCCCGGGTACTTAGCATGGAAAGCCCGCACCAGGCGATCAGCATGCATCAACCGGGCTGGTGCCCAGGACCTGTCCTCCGGTCCATACCCCTTCCAATGAACCAGGTACTGTACCGACTGCCGTACCAACCTGGAATCTACGATATGACCAACCTCGTACTCAACCTGCCCCTCGACCAAAACCAGAGGAGCAGCAGACTCGGAGTCTCCCCGGACTGCTTCAAAAGGTTTCAGTAGAGATTTGTGGAAGACGTTAGGGATCTTGAAAGAGGGTGGAAGGTACAGCCTATTCGCCACTGAATTGATTTTTTCCACAATCTTGTACGGGCCAATGAATTTGGGTCCCAACTTGGCTGACGGAATCTTTAACTTAATGTTTCGCGTGGAGAGCCAAACTTTCTCTCCCACCCGAAACATGGGACCAGGTGTTCGTTTCCTGTCCGCGAAAAACTTATACCTGCCTTGAGACCTAGATATACGCCGCTGTACTTCTGCCAATGTATCTTTTAACCGCTGAACAGAATCCTCAGCCCCGGGACACCCCGAATCCAGACGAGAAAACTCACCAAAATGAGGACTGAACCCATAGTTAATCAAGAAAGGGGACCTACCAGTGGATTGACTCACCCGACTATTGAAGGCAAATTCAGCCAACGACAGTGCATCGCACCAGTCATTCTGTCTAGCAGAGGTTAGACACCTGAGGATCTGTTCCAGGGACTGGTTAGTGCGCTCCGTCTGCCCATTGCTCTCAGGATGGTATGCAGACGAAAAGGACAGAGACATACCTAATTTTTTGCAGAAAGCACGCCAAAACTTAGCCACAAACTGCACACCACGATCAGACACCACATTCAGGGGTACCCCATGCAACCGGATCACATGCTGCACAAACAACCTGGACAACGTCTCAGTAGTGCGGACAGGGGTACGAAATGAGCCTGCTTAGAAAACCTGTCCACCACTATCCATACCACTGTATTACCCTTAGATGGAGGGAGATTGGTAACAAAATCCATGGATAAATGAGTCCATGGCCTTTCGGGCACTGCCAAGGGTATCAGCTCCCCTGCCGGCCGGCTATGAGAGCTTTTAGAACGAGCGCAGACCCCACAACCAGCAATGAATTTTTTTATGTCCGAACCAAGGGTAGGCCACCAAAAGATCCTAGCCACCGCCAGACGTGTGGCTGAAATACCAGGGTGAGCACTCAGCTTGGATTCATGGAACTCCTGCAAGAGTTTCAGGCGAAGTTGCTCTGGGACAAAACTTCCCCTCCGGCTTGGCCGCCGAGGCCTGCGACTGGGCCCCCAGAATCTCCCGTTCCAATTCAGATGAGACCTCTGCTATCACAACCCTAGGGTGAAGAATGGAGGACGGTGGCTCAGGGGGCGACACCGGCTGAAAACTGCGTGATAAGGCGTCAGCCTTGACATTCTTAGACCCTGGACGAAATGTAATCGTAAACTGAAAACGGGAAAAAAAAAGTGACCAACGGGCCTGTCTGGGCATTAGTCTTTTAGAAGACTCAATGTACGACAGATTTTTGTGATCCGTGATCACCGTAACCGGGTGACTGGCCCCCTCCAAAAAGTGCCTCCATTCTTCAAATGCCAATTTGACCGCAAGAAGCTCTCTATTGCCTACGTCGTAATTTCTTTCCGCAGCAGAGAACTTCTTGGAAAAGAAAGCACATGGCCTGAGGTTGGTTAGAGTGGCAGGCCCTTGGGACAACACCGCCCCCACCCCCACCTCAGAGGCGTCCACTTCCACGACGAATGGTTTGGACGGATCTGGCTGCACTAACACAGGAGCAGACATAAAACATTTTTTCAGCGTTGCAAAGGCCTCTTTTGCGAGCGAGGACCAATTTCTCACATCCGCACCTTTGCATGTTAGATCCGTGAGAGGTTTGACCACTTGCGAAAACCCCCGGATAAATTTGCGGTAATAATTGGCGAACCCCAAGAAGCGCTGAAGACCCTTAAGATCTCGGGGTTGCACCCAATCCGCAATGGCCTGCACCTTCTTGGGGTCCATGCGAAAACCCTCACCGGATACAATTAACCCCAAAAAGGACAACTCTTGTACACAGAATACACATTTCTCCAATTTGGCATACAAATGATTTTCTCTAAGCCTTTGGAGCACAGTTCGTACATGTTCCAAATGAGAATACTTGTCGGGGGAATATATCAAAATATCATCTAAGTAGATAACGACAAAACGACCAATGAGATCCGAGAATACCACGTTGATGAAATTCTGAAATATGGCAGGGGCGTTGGTAAGACCAAACGGCATGACTAAATTTTCAAATAGTCCCTCGGTCGTGAGGAACGCGGTTTTCCATTCATCCCCCTCCCGGACCCTTATCAAATTATATGCCCCCCGAAGGTCCAGTTTAGAAAACCACTTTGCCCCTGATAGCTGGTTACATAAATCGGGAATCAACGGAAGGGGGTACGTATTCCGTACAGTAATTTGATTAAGCTCCCGGAAGTCGAGACAGGGACGTAACCCACCATCTTTTTTCTTTACAAAAAAGAAACCTGCCGCTACAGGTGAGACTGAAGGACGTATGTGTCCTTTGCACAGACTTTCAGTAATGTACTCCTTCATAGCCAAGCGCTCAGGACCAGACAAATTAAACAGACGGGCTTTGGGTAATTTAGCCCCCGGGACCAGCTCAATAGCGCAGTCAAAGGGTCTATGTGGTGGTAACGTCTCGGCCTCGCTTTCGGAGAATACATCTTCGAAGTCCTTCGGGCATTCCGGAATACCTTCCAGCTCGACAGATGATACAGACACAGATTTAACTGGTTCAACCAGCAGTGCGGATTTATCACATAACTCAAAATCATTAAACCCCCATTGAACAATCTCCCCCGTTTTCCAGTTAATAACTGGGTTATGGCGTTGTAACCAGGGCATGCCCAACACCAACCCTGCAGGCAGATTGTCCAGCACAAAACAACTTATGTTTTCCACATGAATAGCGCCCACTCTGAGCGAAAACAAGTCAGACATAAAGCGAATTCCCTCCTTAGTGAGGGGAGATGAGTCAATGGCCATCACCTTGATCGGAACCTTGAGCCTAACTGTCCCTATCTTGCAGTGTGTGACCAATTGGGAGTCAATGAGGTTAATAGATGATCCGCAGTCGACGAAGGCTGTAGAGGAAAAAGAACTACCGTCCACAAATAGTTCCACAGGCAGTAATACTTTAGAAAACGAGGAAAATGGTACCTGAGGGTCTGAGTAGTCTCCCCGTTGACTACCCAGACCTAGTCGTTTCCCGCCGACCGGGTTTGAAGACGGGCAATTCGGGCACTCCCTTTTCCAATGTCCCGTTTTACCGCAGTAAAAGCATAACTGCTTGTCCTTCCGGCGTTTCCTCTCCGTATCCTTCAGGGAGAGGGCGCCTACATCCATGGGCTCAGGGGCAGTCTCTTTTCCACTGGGGAATAATGGAGTATCCACCTGCATCACCCCTCTGGCCCGCAGCCTGCGGTCCATCCGGAAGGCCTGGGTCATGGCGTCCTCGAGAGAGTTAGGTGGGGGATGTAACGCCAAGGCATCCTGCAGCCGCTCGGACAAGCCTCTGCGAAAGAGTCTTCGGAGTGCCGCGTCGCTCCAAGAGACCTCTGCCGCCCAGCGGTGGAACTCAGAACAAAACCACTCAGCTGAATGTTTCCCCTGACAGACACTCATCACCATGTCCTCTGCCAATCGCACTCGGTCAGGTTCATCATAAATGTGCCCGAGGGCCTCAAAGAATGCGTTCACTGACATACGTTCAGGAGCAGAGGAAGACAGAGAGAAAGCCCATGCTTGCGGAGCCCCCCAAAGTAGGGAAATAATGACCCCCACCCTCTGGAACTCATCCCCGGAGGAGCGGGGCCTTAGAGAAAAAAAAAGCTTGCATCCTTCTCTGAAAGACCTGAACTCCTTTTTGTCCCCTGAGAAAAAGTCTGGCAATTTGACCGGAGATTCGGGGGACGCTAATGACACATCCCTACCCCCAGAACTAGAAGCCCCTGCATCGACAACCTCCTGCACAGTAACTACCAACTGTTGCTGGGTCTGGGCCATCGTGCGTTGTTCCACATTGAGCTTATGGAACATTTGGGTCAGGTGCTTGACCTGATCAGCCAAGGCTTGTATGGGATCCATGAGGATAACACACACTTTTTTTTTTTTTTCTTCAAAAAAAAAAAAACAAAACAACTGAAATGGTCAGTTATAATGTCAGGAACACCGCACTGTACTTGCTCACTGAGCCAGTGCGCGTGTCCTGAGTGTCAGCGCCGGCGTGCAGCCTCCGCTGAGCAGGGACTCACCCGCAATGTAGGGGTACCGGGGTCAGGTACAGCCAGAAAGTACCGATGCACAGGACCTGTGGATGCTGAAGTTTAGGAAGCCAGCATAGGACCTATGGTCATGTGAATGGTCATGTGACTGCAAGGGGGCGGGGCTTAGCGTCCTGCACACAGAGAAGGAAGAGAACTCAGAGTCCAAGCAAAGCAGAGGTTATGCACAGTACAGACCAGCGAGGTACAGGAGGGATAAACAGATGGGAGGTCAGACAAAGCCAAAGGTCATACACAGGATCACAGTACAGTACCAGGGAGGAGACAGAGCGGATAATCAGGGCCAAGCAGAGATCAAAACCAAACAGACATAGGAGGTACCAGGCAGAATCCAAAGCGATATCCAGGGAACAGACCGAGTCATACACAGAGAATCAAGCAACCAGAACACAGCACCAACACACTCAGGGGTCACCACACAATGCCAAGGGCGAAAGTATAACTGACAGGGATGGGAGTGTCCTGAGGCTATAAGAAGCCTCCCCAGAACCAGGGAGAGGCCACAATCATAGCCCCAGGTGTGCAGGTAAGCCTGCACCGGGATCACAACCTTTAACCCCAGAAATGCCAGTCATCAGCACTGGTTCCAAACATTAACCCGACGTGTGCGAGTCAAACCCGCACTGAGATCATGACACTACCTATCCAGGTTCCAGCACCGTCAGCTGGTTCTCTGTAGTTCCATTAACTCTTGTAGCTTCTGCTACCCATGCAGATTCCAGCACCGTCAGCTGGTTCTCGGCAGTGTCTTTGGCACGGGTACTCCCTCCTGCCCAGCCTGGTACCAGCACGCCTGCTGTTTCCGGGTAGTGTCAACGTCACTTTGCCTCCAAAACGTTGTCCAGTCTTGTTGCGGTCGGGTTAGCCGAGTCTATGGTGCCTGCAGTTTAGGTGCTTCCTATGTGGGCTGCAGGTCCTGGTAATAAAGGCTGGTTCCGTAGTGCCAATACGACAAGCACCCCTTGTAGGACTGTGGGTTCCAGTAACTGCAACCGGCTCACGACCTTGCAACTTTGTTTTTCATGGGTAGCTTCTGCTACCCATCCGGGTTCCAGCACAGTCAGCTGGTTCTCGGCAGTTCCTCAGCCTTCTTGTACCTTCTGCTACTTTTCCAAGTTCAAGCTTGTGGAAATGGTTTTTGATTCTCACTCTGGATCTCCCTGACAATGACCCTGAAGACGACGACCCTGAAGACCACACAGAAGAATACCTAAAAGATGACCCTGAAGAAGATGACCAAGAGGACAAAAAACATGAAGACAACCACCAAGATGCAGAACAACAAGAGACAGAAGACCAAGAAGCAGAAAAACCAAAAGCAGAAGAACATTAAGCATAAGACTAAAAATAAGAGCAAATGATATTATCTAAATTTTAAGCAGAAGAAGACTAAGCAGTGTATGGGGGTGAGTCCGTTCCTCCTCGTGGTGCCCCTGGAAAATGCCTGCTGCTGCAGGCCAAACTGAACGCGGACAAATCCTGTTGTAAATCTTTTGTGACAGGCAGAACGGAAGGTGTAATCTTCAAACTTTTATAGATAACAACTACAGGAATGCCTGACACAAATAAGAATATGATGAAGAAGAAGAATAGGAAGAAGATGAAGAAGTAGAATATGAAGAAGAATATTCGTTGAATAAGAAGAATATGAAGAATCTAAAAAAGGAATAATAGGAAGAAGGTGAAGAAGAAAATGAATAAGGTGAAGAAGAAGTTTATGAAAAAGATGCTGCTGCTGAGGATGATGAAGGAGAAAGTGTGGGAGAAGTAAAAAAGAAGGTGAAGAGCATAGAAGCAGTGAAATATACGTATCTGACAAAATATAAAAAAGGTTAACAGTCAATTTCTTTGTAACTCCGAACGACTTTAAAAACAAAAATTTATTCCTGCTATTCCACTTAATTGGGCTAAACCTCTATGCCTTTAATGTCTCCTCCACCTCCCACAATACATTCTACATTATTATTAGTTGTTTTTCTTCATGTAGAATTAACCTACAAGGAAAGAAAGGGTTTATTTTAATTCCGATATTTCTGTCCCATTGACTTGAATGGGGCTTCTGGTATCGGAATCGGCGATACCCGATACGTTTTGGGTATCGGTCTGATCCAATATTTCACGATATCGGATGGTATCACTCAACACTAGTTGTCACTCATGAAACAGGATATATCTAGATTTGGTGAGTTTATCAGCAAATCTACCATAGTGTGGTCAGAAATTGTGCCCAGAAAGAATTGGCGGGACCATGAGTATTGCAGGGATAGAGAGCCAGAAGGTTAAAAAAGTTGCCCCAAGATTCAATCACGGAGGACCGTGAAAACAGAAAAACCTACATAAGAACAATCCTCCAAATGGTACGTATAGGATAGAAATGTTATTGAGTCATATTATAAAATATTCTAAAAGGGATAAGAATACACACAAAAAAAGAAAAAGATGAAAAAACAAGCAAAACATTGAGCAGATGGAAAAATTAAGTCCAATAATAATGGTAAATGTACAACAGCTTGTAATAGTATCCCAGAATAAATAACAACAAAATGCTTAAAAAATGCCGGGAAAAATCAAACACTGCAAGAAACTGGAAGTTCTAACACATCGAACTGGATCTACAAGGTGGGTTATAATCATCTTAGAAACAGGAACCCATGTGAATAAAATCATCAGAAATACAAATGATAATAGTCAGGGACCTGGAAGATCATTCAATCTCTTTGCACGTCATGACCGGTCAGTAGGTGGACAAAATATATAAAGTGCATGACAATAATAGAAAATATACAGTATATCTATTAATAGAATAATCATAGTCACCCAGGATCCAAACTGCTACAATGTAACCCTTGACGCGCGTTTCGAGAGTTTCTTCCTCAGAAAATATGACTCAATAAAATTTCTATTTTATACCTACCATTTGGAGAGCCAGAAGGTGGGTAAACATGCGAGTATCCAAACACGTGCGAGCCTTGGGCGGAGTAGCGGTTCGGCACAGACATTTTTCTTTCCGGGTTACAACATGGGCCGCAAAAGTTTTTATTCTTTTGTTTGGGATTGTTTGGATTAGAGTGTAGGTGTACGTTGTTTCCTTCATGGCCTGCTTTCTCATCCATGCCCAATTATGTGCATTCAGCAAGGCCAGCTGTACCACAGTGGTTGGCTTTTGGGTTAAATGAGGACATCGGTGGGAAGACAGGAAATGGGCATGGATGCAGTTTTTGTAGATTTTGGTTCTTAATAAAGCTGTGGCCAGCCCACTTATCTCACACAAGTTTTGTTGCCAACTTTGTGGGAATGGAGGTAATGGATATAAAGGAACCAAGTTTTCGTAATAGGCTGGTGTATCACACTCCTTACAGTCTTATAGGGCCTGAACTATATAACTAAAAGCAATGGGTGCTGGCGCTGGGGGAACGCACCAAATAAAAAAGAGATGGTAATAAGGTGCGTTCGCAGCCTGGAGGCCACCGTGCAGAGATGTTAACTGCTGCTTGGTAATGGCGGACACTAAATGGCGGTATCGCACTGGACACACGTGGGTTAATCGCCACCCAGTATGTAGTAGCGATGAGCTCTGTTGCTTCACAGAGCCACAGTATTGCATAACACAGATGTTGTAGCCTGTTGAAAGTCACATGGCACAGCTGAGTTAGCGCTAGTGTACGGTCACAAGACTCTGCCCCAAGGTCACAGGGTAAGAACCATTCTAGACCCACTAAGTCCACGGCGTCTCACCTGTGAATGCCACTAATAGACGCTGTCTACTGTGGAGTGCAGACCAAGTGCTCAGTGGCGTACAGGCAAAGCCACTACTTGGCGCTGAAGATATTCCCTGACTCTGCCTCCTACCTGCACTAGAATCATAGAATCGTAGAGTTGGAAGGGACCTCCTGGGCCATCTGGTCCAACCCCCTGCTCAAAGCAGGATTTGCTAAATCATCCCAGTCAGATGTCTGTCCAGCCTCTGTTTGAAGACTTTCATTGAAGGAGAACTCACCACTTCTCGTGGCAGCTTGTTCCACTCATTGATCACTCTAACTGTCATTCATTTTCTTCCCATTGCTTCTAGTCTTTCCTTGTGCAAATGAGAATAAAGATGATCCTTCCACAATGTGACAGCCCTTTAGATATTTGTAGACAGCTATTAAGTCTCCTCTCAGTCTTCTCTTTTGCAAACTAAACAATCCCAAATCCTGCAACCTTTCCTCATAAGACAGGGTTTGCAGACCGGTCACCATTCTGGTCGCTCTTTTCTGACCTTGCTCCAGTTTGTTGATGTCTTTTTTAAAATGTGGTGCCCAAAACTGGACACAATATTCCAGATGAGGTCTGACCAAAGAGGAGTAGAGGGAAATAATGACTTCACGTGATCTAGACTGTATGCTTCTGTTAATACATCCTAGAATTGCATTTGCCTTTTTTGCTGCCGCATCACACTGTTGCCTCATATTCAGTCTGTGATCTATTAGTATACCCAAGTCTTTTTCACATGTGCTGTTGCTTAGGCCTATTCCTCCCATTCTGTATATGCTTTTTTCATTTTTATTGCCCAGATGTAATACTTTGCATTTTCCCCTGTTAAAAACCATTCTGTTAGCTGCTGCCCACTGCTCCAGTTTATTTATATCTTTTTGAATCCTCGCTCTCTCTTCTCTAGTATTAGCTATCCCTCCTAGCTTTGTGTCATCAGCAAATTTAATCAGTTTACCCTCAATTCCTTCATCTAAATCGTTGATAAAGATGTTGAACAATACAGGGCCCAGGACAGAGCCCTGTGGTACCCCACTTGAGACATTCTTCCAACTGGATGTGCAGCCATTTTTGACCACTCTTTGGGTCCGATCACTAAGCCAGTTATGAATCCACCTAACAGTTGCCTTGTCCATTCCATACTTAGTCATTTTTTCAATAAGGATTGCATGAGATACTTTGTCAAATGCTTTGCTGAAGTCAAGATATACTATTTCTACAGCATTTCCTTGATCAACCCAATCAGTGATTCCGCCATAAAAGGAAATTAAGTTAGTCTGACATAAGTCACTAGGCACTACCTGGCAAGGCTGAACAACACATGCGTACCAAGGGTAGGGGTTTCATAATGACTTAATCACCAGAGACAATCATTCGTGCATACATCACTCACTTCACATTGTCTACACTACAGCTGTGAGATCCTTTTATAACCGCAGCCTTCCTGGACCTTCCTGATGGTCCAATCCAAGCTACTTGAGGACCACAGCATGTGACCTCCGACCACCAATGAGCGGTTGTCTCTCGGGCATATTCAGATGAGGAAAAGCAGGACTTTCATCCCAGGAGCATCTGCTCGCCGCTGACTAATGCTGGATGCTATAGTTGAACTGGGGCAGTAGCAGCAACCAGATGCATAGCATTATCCTGAGCAATACGCTGGGACTGACATCTCTGCTGAGCAGGAACCTCTGTGGCTGCAGAAGAATGGGAGACTGCAGAGAACATGGCTTGAGATTCTCCCTATGTAGTGGCCGGAGCTCGACGCCTAACACTAGTACTGTAAGGGAGTAGGAAAGTGCGGGAAAGTTTTGGAGGCTGCTCTGTGTGAAAGGGGGTGGGTTCGTACAGTATATACAGGGGATTGGGCACCAAGAGGCTTGTCAGCCACATTACCTTCATCTTGGTGCCCACTTATCCTTCCCCGTGTTTTATTGGTCTTTCTTAGATAGATTTGGATGTCACAGGCCCGCTATTCTTGGTTTAAGATTTGTGATGTCCCAGCCTCTGACTCTGTACCAGACTCCACCGGGTTTGCCCATCAGGTAAATGTATCGTTCCTCTCTACAAGAACGTGTCTACGTGTCTGTAGTTAGGTGGACCGTCACGTGACTGCGTTGGTCAGAACACAGCTTCTACAACAACTCTACTCCAAACACTTAGCATTAGCACACAGCACAGGATGACAAATCTCCAGTAGCAACAACAAACTGCTATTCAGCACAGCGTCTCCATGGAGCAAGGAAACAAAGCTTTCACTGGCAAGACCGAGAGGGACTGGCCAGCTTTTAGAGGAAGAGATAATGACCAGATCAGAAGCAGTTGAAGACGGAGCTGCAAGTTTCTGACCAGCATGTAAAATGGTCATTAGCCTCTTCAGCACCAAAATAAACCAAATCCATTAAATATGGGACACAAACACACAAGCTAAGTGGAAGATCTACAATTCACAATACATAGTGATTTCTACCCCAGAACTCTCAGGAGGGTGTGACACACTCGTGACAATAGAAATGGCTGGAGCCGAACCTCCCACCCTCCCCATACGAGGCATGGGCGGAGGCCAACATAGAATCATAGAATCGTAGAGTTGGAAGGGACCTCCTGGGCCATCTGGTCCAACCCCCTGCTCAAAGCAGAATTCGCTAAATCATCCCAGTCAGATGTCTGTCCAGCCTCTGTTTGAAGACTTCCATTGAAGGAGAACTCACCACTTCTCGTGACAGCTTGTTCCACTCATTGATCACTCTAACTGTCAAAAAGTTTTTTCTAATATCTAATCTGTGTCTCCTCCCATTCAGTTTTATCCCATTGCTTCTAGTATTTCCTTGTGTAAGTGAGAATAAAGTTGATCCTTCTACAATGTGACAGCCCTTTAGATATTTGCAGACAGCTATTAAGTCTCCTCTCAGTCTTCTCTTTTGCAAACTAAACATTCCCAAATCCTGCAACCTTTCCTCATAAGACAGGGTTTGCAGACCGGTCACCACTCTGGTTGCTCTTTTCTGAACTTGCTCCAGTTTGTTGATGTCTTTTTTAAAATGTGGTGCCCAAAACTGGACACAATATTCCAGATGAGGTCTGACCAAAGAGGAGTAGAGGGAAATAATAACTTCACGTGATCTAGACTGTATACTTCTGTTAATACATCCTAGAATTGCATTTGCCTTTTTTGCTGCTGCATCACACTGTTGCCTCATATTCAGTCTGTGATCTATTAGTATACCCAAGTCTTTTTCACATGTGCTGCTGCTTAGGCCTATTCCTCCCATTCTGTATATGCTTTTTTCATTTTTATTGCCCAGATGTAGTACTTTGCATTTTTCCCTGTTAAAAACCATTCTGTTAGTTGCTGCCCACTTCTCCAGTTTATTTATATCTTTTTGAATCTTCTCTCTCTCTTCTCTAGTATTAGCTATCCCTCCTAGCTTTGTGTCATCAGCAAATTTAATCAGTTTACCCTCAATTCCTTCATCTAAATCATTGATAAAGAAGTTGAACAATACAGGGCCCAGGACAGAGCCCTGTGGTACCCCACTTGAGACATTCTTCCAACTGGATGTGCAGCCATTTACGACCACTCTTTGGGTCCGATCACTAAGCCAGATATGAATCCACCTAACAGTTGCCTTGTCCATTCCATACTTAGTCATTTTTTCAATAAGGATTGTATGAGATACTTTGTAAAATGGTTTGCTGAAGTCAAGATATACTATATCTACAGCATTTCCTTGATCCACCCAATCAGTGATTCCGTCATAGAAGGAAATTAAGTTAGTCTGACATGACTTATTAGTTACAAACCCATGCTGACTCTGTTTAATCACTTCATTCTTATCCAGGTACTGACATACATGTTGTTTAATAATTTGTTCAAAGATCTTTCCTGGTATAGAAGTCAGACTCACCGGCCTATAGTTGCCTGGGTCCACCTTCTTCCCCTTTTTGAAGATAGGAACAACATTTGCTCTTCTCAAAGATTATGGAGAGGGGTTCAAAAATTTCTTCTGCTATCTCCTTCAGTACTCTGGGGTGTAATTCATCTGGACCTGGAGACTTGAATTCATTTAGGTTAGCTAAGTGTTTCCTCACTATCTTTCTGTTTATAGATATCCTGGATTCTTCTATTCCCTTAATAGGACAGTGAAGAAGAGTTGATGTTACATTTCCTTTCTGAGAGAAAACAGATGCAAAATAGGAATTTAAAAGTTCGGCCTTCTCAACATCCTGTCTTACCATTTCATCATTTTCATCCTGTAAAAATCCTATAGCATCTTTGACTTTTCTTTTACTTTTGACATATCCCCAAAATCCTTTATTATTGCTTTTGACATCTCTTGCAAGCCTCAATTCATTGTCAGCTTTAGCTAATCTGATTTGTGCCCTGCAGGTTCTGCAGACAGCATTATATTCTTCTTTAGATATGCCTCCCTCTTTCCATTTTATAAACATTTTTTTCTTCCTTTTTAGCATGTGCTTAAGTTCTGTGTTCATCCATCCTGGTTTCCTTAAATGCTATCTATTCTTCCCTCTTTTCGGAATTGTTAACAATTGTGCTTTGAGAATTTCATTTTTCAAGATTTCCCATCCTTCCTGGACATTTTTGTCTTTAACGATATCCAGCCATTGGATCCCTCCAATTCTCTTTCTGAATCCCTTAAAATCTGCCTTTCTGAAATCTAACCTTGACGTCTGAGTCTTCACAGGTCTTCCTCCTCTAGTTATCCAAAATTCTAAAATAGCATGGTCGCTACCTCCTAGGGTCCCAGCCACTTTTACCTCCTCAACCATTTCCTCCCTGTTTATAAGGATTAGATCCAAGGTAGCAGTTCCCCTTGTTTTCTCCCCTACCTTTTGGAAGATAAAGTTGTCAGCAAGAGAGGATAAGAATTTCCTTGACCTGTTAGTTTTGCCTGAGAGAGATTCCCAACAAATGTCTGGATAGTTGAAATCTCCCATGACAACTATGTCATATTTTTTGGAGAACTTGGCCATTTGATGCATAAAGAGTTCATCCATATCTTCAGCTTGCGCAGGCGGCCTGTAGTAAATACCTACAATGGTGTCCTTTCCATTGTTCTGTCCTTGTATTCTTACCCAAACAGTTTCCACAGAACTCCCAGTCTCTGAAGCCTCAATCTCTGTGCAGATACAGTGGGGAAAAAAAGTATTTAGTCAGTCAGCAATAGTGCAAGTTCCACCACTTAAAAAGATGAGAGGCGTCTGTAATTTACATCATAGGTAGACCTCAACTATGCGAGACAAACTGAGAAAAAAAAATCCAGAAAATCACATTGTCTGTGTTTTTTTCATTTGATTTGCATATTATGGTGGAAAATAAGTATTTGGTCAGAAACAAGCAAACAAGATTTCTGGCTCTCACAGACCTGTAACTTCTTCTTTAAGAGTCTCCTCTTTCCTCCACTCATTACCTGTAGTAATGGCACCTGTTTAAACTTGTTATCAGTATAAAAAGACACCTGTGCACACCCTCAAACAGTCTGACTCCAAACTCCACTATGGTGAAGACCAAAGAGCTGTCAAAGGACACCAGAAACAAAATTGTAGCCCTGCACCAGGCTGGGAAGACTGAATCTGCAATAGCCAACCAGCTTGGAGTGAAGAAATCAACTGTGGGAGCAATAATTAGAAAATGGAAGACATACAAGACCACTGATAATCTCCCTCGATCTGGTGCTCCACGCAAAATCCCACCCCGTGGGGTCAGAATGATCACAAGAACGGTGAGCAAAAATCCCAGAACCACGCGGGGGGACCTAGTGAATGAACTGCAGAGAGCTGGGACCAATGTAACAAGGCCTACCATAAGTAACACACTACGCCACCATGGACTCAGATCCTGCAGTGCCAGACGTGTCCCACTGCTTAAGCCTGTACATGTCCGGGCCCGTCTGAAGTTTGCTAGAGAGCATTTGGATGATCCAGAGGAGTTTTGGGAGAATGTCCTATGGTCTGATGAAACCAAACTGGAACTGTTTGGTAGAAACACAACTTGTCGTGTTTGGAGGAAAAAGAATACTGAGTTGCATCCATCAAACACCATACCTACTGTAAAGCATGGTGATGGAAACATCATGCTTTGGGGCTGTTTCTCTGCAAAGGGGCCAGGACGACTGATCCGGGTACATGAAAGAATGAATGGGGCCATGTATCGTGAGATTTTGAGTGCAAACCTCCTTCCATCAGCAAGGGCATTGAAGATGAAACGTGGCTGGGTCTTTCAACATGACAATGATCCAAAGCACACTGCCAGGGCAACTAAGGAGTGGCTTCGTAAGAAGCATTTCAAGGTCCTGGAGTGGCCTAGCCAGTCTCCAGATCTCAACCCTATACAAAACCTTTGGAGGGAGTTGAAAGTCCGTGTTGCCAAGCGAAAAGCCAAAAACATCACTGCTCTAGAGGAGATCTGCATGGAGGAATGGGCCAACATACCAACAACAGTGTGTGGCAACCTTGTGAAGACTTACAGAAAACGTTTGACCTCTGTCATTGCCAACAAAGGATATATCACAAAGTATTGAGATGAAATTTTGTTTCTGACCAAATACTTATTTTCCACCATAATATGCAAATAAAATGAAAAAAAAAACAGACAATGTGATTTTCTGGATTTTTTTTTCTCAGTTTGTCTCCCATAGTTGAGGTCTACCTATGATGTAAATTACAGACGCCTCTCATCTTTTTAAGTGGTGGAACTTGCACTATTGCTGACTGACTAAATACTTTTTTTCCCCACTGTATACGCATTTCTAACATACAATGCGACACCTCCTCCTCGTTTATCAAGTCTGTTTCTTGCAAATAAGTTGTATCCTTCTAGCCTTGTATTCCAATCATGTGTATCGTCCCACCAAGTTTCAGTGATTCCAATGACATCATATTTATTTTCCTGTGTTAGTAGTTCCAATTCTCCTTGTTTGTTGCCCATGCTTTGTGCATTAGTATAGAAACATTTTAGTTTGTGATTGGTTTCTCTTTCTCCAATATTTTCATTAATTAGATTATTTTGTCTTAGTTCTTCCTTTCCACTTCTAATAGCAGAGTTCTCAATAGCATTTGTCAGGTGTATGGCTTTTTCTGGTCTTTTGCTTCCCTTCCCATGTTGTTCTAGTTTAAAGCTCTCCTTACAAGTGTAGCAAGGTGACTTCCAAATACATGTTTTCCAGTCTTCGTAAGGTGCACCCCATCTCTAGCAAGTAGTCCATCGTAAAGGTAATTCTCTCTGTGATCCAGAAATCCAAATCTTTGCTGACGGCACCATCGACGTAGCCAGTTGTTCACCTGCAGAATCTTATTCCACCTTCTTGTTCCATGGCCATCCACTGGGAGGATGGAAGAGAAGACCACCTGCGCTCCCAGTTCTTTCACTTTCTTGCCCAAGTCTTCAAAGTCTCTGCAGATGGTTTCCAGGTCGTTTCTTACGGTGTCATTTGTCCCCACATGTAGTAGCAGGAATGGGTAGTCATCTGTAGGTCTGAAGAGTCCTGATATCCTGTCAGACACATCTTTAATTTTTGCACCTGGAAGACAGCACATTTCTCTTGAAGTTATATCCAGTCTGCAGATAGCGGCCTCTGTTCCTCTCAACAGGGAATCCCCCATGACCACCACTCTCCGCTTCTTCTTCCCAACATTTTTCTTTCTCCATCCAGGAGGACTCTGAAGGCGTACAAGGTTGCTGTTTGTGGGCAAAGTCTTATCCTGATGTATTTCTTCATCGTTTTCCTGCGTGAGAGCCTGGTACTGGTTCCTAAGCAGTATGGGCGCTGACTGCCTCCTGATCCTCCTGCTTCTCTGGGTCACATGTCTCGATTCCTCTTTTTCTTCAGGTGCACTTCGAATTTCTTCTCTTTCTGTAACATGAGGAGACAATTCTGCTCTGTCTAAGAACTCTTCACCTTCCTTAATGATCTTCAACGTAGCTAACCTCTCTTCGAGATTTTGCAACTTTTCCTCCAGCAGGGACTCAAGATTTCCTCAAGACTCTTTTCAGCTGCAACGGCCAAAGCCCAGTGATTGTTGAGCTCGCGGAGACTCTTCACTTATCCCAGAAGGCACTGGGAATATGCAAATGATCTCCTCAAGACTCTTCCCCTGGTTTTCTGATTTCTTCTTTTCAGCTGCAACGGCCAAAGCCCAATGATCGTTGAGCTCGCGGAGACTCTTCACTTATCCCAGAAGGCACTGGGAATATGCAAATGATCTCCTCAAGACTCTTCCCCTGGTTTTTTGACGGAAGAGTCAATGACGGGGGGTGGTAAGGTTTGATAAGGGGGAGTAGCCATTTTAATGAGAGGGCGTTATGGGTATATAGGGGGATGTTGGGGGGCGTCCCTCCATTACAATTCCCGCTCTTCCAACGGGAAAGCAGTGATTGACTCACCATGTCAGCGGTGGATCTGGTCCTGGAACAGCTGCGGGCTGCAGCCCGGTCGCAGCCTCCTGTTTGGCTGGAGGCGCAAGTGGCGGGGATTTTCCCCAGGATTTCCGGACAGTCGGCCTTGTCGGCAGTGAGGGAGCTGCACTCAAGACGGGTGAGGCCTCCGGCGTGGCTCTCACCTGATTTGGCTCCCTGGGCCTCGCGTCACCGCAGGAGCCCCTCCCGGGATCCTCCAGGCCAGGCGCCATGCATTTCCCGCATGACAGCATCCCGCCCTGGGAGGAATCCACAAGCGCGGCGAGGCCCCACGGCGGTGTCAAGGCCTCTGTCTCGCGCTCATGGGGGGGCTGAGCCAGCACGCGCCGGGCGGAGCAATTTACCTGCCTCATCGAGGGGTCGCAGTGGCAGCGGGCCCGCCGCGCGGCCTGCTCCATCCTCCAGTGTTATGAATGAGTCACCGTAGGAGGCAAAAACAGAAATACTAGCTAAGTCCAGAAAACCAGAGAAGTTGGCAGCTATCGGATTGCAGACTCCTGAACCTATCAACAACAACTAGCAGTAGTCGTGGGGGGTTCCTACGGTGCCCTAGACCCCTCGATCACAGCCGGAGAATTAAATAGCCTAAAGACAGAAAGGGAAATCTAAACTGCCCCAGAGCAGACCCCAAAGCAATAAGCAGCCCCCAACATATAATGACGGTGAAGCAAGATGAAAAAACACTAACACAGATAGAAAGATAGGCTGAGCAAATGATGGGGCCCAAGCTAACTAAATAGAACAGGATAGGAAAGCTGCTGTCTGCAATCCGCCAAAACCCTATCAAAACAAGAGCCAACAGACTGATAGGGAAAAAGGCCATGAAGACGCTAGGCTTCAAAAAGACTATATCAGTACTCAGGTATTTTCTGAAGACAGAGCAAAAAGACAAAAAGGAATACAGCTCACCCCCAGCAGGGAATGGCAGAAATCCAGAAAAACAAGGCAAAACAAAACCAAAACACAAATGCAAAAAGCAGAGCAGAAAACTTAGCCTTAGAGGAGCAGGAATCAGACTGGTCTCCAAGAATCCCTCAGAGAAATCACCAGCAAGGCAGAAGGGCGTCAGCTGCCTTATATCCAGTCAGCAATTCCCATCACCCAGTCATCATCTACCTACTCAGGTGCTTGGTAATCAGCCTCACTACCTTCCTTCACCAGAAGAGGGAGTTCATCAGACCTCAATGGTGAAGGGGAAAATGAACTCACAACACTCCAGGCCACGGTCGCCTGTCGGCCGAAATGCAGCCTGCCAGTCAGCAAGGCTCACGTCACCTTCCCTCAGTGGTGGGGGGTCATTGGGTCCTGTGGGGGGCCGCAGGAGCGGAGGGCCCACAGTGGGGCCTTCTTTAGCAGCCGGATCCATAAATGTGAGTCATCACAGCAATGCGTCGGTGGCTTGCGCCACTGCAGGGCAGGTGCCAGCTACTCTCGCAGATGGAGGTGAGGGGTTCCTGCTGGGCATCCAGGGGGCATCTGGACCATCGACAGGGGCTCTTGGTGCGGAAACCTGGGCAGCATCAACCGGGGTCCAGCAATCGGGATCCCCCAGGGGTTCAGGCCTCGCACCCCTGTTCTTCTGGCGGGGAGTCTCGGGGGTCAGCAGCAAGACGGCGGGGTCTTCCTCAGGCAGGATGGCGAGGATGCATCTGCGGATCCTTGATTTGCGGCTGGAGGGCACACAGCCCCCTCGCAGCCCGGTGAGTATGCTTCTGTGTCCCCTGTCTGTCATTCATTTTCGCAGTCTTCATCAGTAGGGGGGGCTGTTGGCCGAATCTTTCGGTGTTGAATCAAGGTCGGCATTGAGTGGGGTAGCCGGGGTTGGGGGAGTTAATGACATGATCGCGGATGTGCGTAATTTGCTTTCACGCTTGGAGCGGGGTTTTGTCGCGCCGTCTCCATTAGCAGCTTGGGTTGGGTCGCAGGCGGGGGGCCTGTTTCGCAGAGCGGGCCAGAGTCGGCCGGGCGCGCTAGTGAATTGGTGTCGGTGTCGGTGCAAACGGAAAAAGAGAAGGAGTGTCGTGTGCATTTGGATGATAGGGCGCATGGGGAGGTGTACGTCTGCTTTGAATGCCCGCTGGGGGCTCATTTAAAGAAGGAAGTGAAAGAGTGGATTTGGAATGATGAATACATGGAAATAATTTCCTTGTTGCTTCTTGAGAAATTTAATTAAGAAAGAGGAGGAAGAGAAACGTAGGTGGCGCCTAATCCCTCAGACGTTTGTCAACTGGCAACAAGCCTATGATGAGCAATTTCCGCAGAGGAAGGCGTTCGTCCTGCTATTCGATGGGACCAGAAGGACATTGGCCTGTGGATGCGTGTTATAGCACAAAACAAGTTTTGGAGCTCCTTTCACGGGAGGGCTGGGAGCACCAGCCAGAGTAGCAGTAACTCCAGCGCCACGGGCGGAAGCGGGCAAGGGCAATCAGGGACTCACAAATTGGGGGTGTGCTGGCAGTTTAACGACGGCCAGTGTAAGTTTGGGGCGAATTGCAAATTCAAGCATCTCTGCTCCAACTGCAAAGACGCTTCACATGGAGCGTCCAAGTGTTTCAAAAAAGGGAAGCCCAGAGATGGGGGTGGTAATTTGCAAGGCGGAGACTCCAGGGAATCTGGAAAGGATGGTCCCTTATCTAAATAGATATGCGGACAGGGATAAGGCGGCATTGCTGTACGTGGTTTTTAAGGACGGTTTTGTTATCCCTCATCTCCCGTTCATCTTTCCGTTAGTTTTGAAGAATTTGTGTTCAGCTATGTTGCATGCAGCAGTAGTTTCAGAGAAGCTTGAAAAGGAAGTTTCCTTGGGCCACATGGCAGGCCCCTTTGTTTCTCCCCCATTTCCGGACTTGGTGGTTTCTCCTTTGGGAGTTGTTCCGAAAAAGGAGCCTAATAAGTTTCAGCTTATTCAGCACTTGTCTTAACCACGTGGGAGGTCAGTCAACGACGGTATTGATCCCGAGATCTGTTCGGTGGTTTACTCCTCCTTTGATGAGGTGGCACGGTGGGTGCAGAAGTGCGGTAGTGGATCCCATAACCAGATTTCCCGCATCATTCCCATATGCTTTATGCATCCATTAGCCCTCTGTGTCCGTACTGTCACACACACCTAACATTATGGCTGGTCCATACAATCAGGGCAACTGTTACCACCCAACTTTCATGTCTACCTCTTTCCTCATAGACTGTAAGCTTGCGAGCAGGGCCCTCATTCCTCTTGGTATCTGTTATGATCTATGTGATTATTGTTACGCTGTAATGTCTATTGTCTGTACAAATCCCCTCTGAAATGTAAAGTGCTGCGGAATATAAAATGTATTATTATTATTATTATTATTATTATTATTATTATTATTATTATTATTATTATCCCTTATGGCTATGACCGATGTAGAATCTGCATTTCATCTTTTACAGGTCCACCCGGATAGCATGAAGCTGCTGGGTTGCTATTGGGAAGGCATGTTTTTTGTGGACAGGTGTTTACCCATGGGATGTTCGTTGTCCTGCACGTATTTCGAAGCCTTCAGTTCTTTTCTTGAATGAGTTGTGCGTGACGTTTCCAGTTTCGAATCGGTCATTATTTGGACGATTTTTTTGTGCGTTGACCCTGCGGATTCATCGCGTCACAGGATCTTGAAAGTCATTGAGTGGGTAGCCAAACATTTTGGAGTCCCATTGGCGCCCGGTAAAACGGAGGGCCCTAGTACGTGCCTGCGTTTCCTGGGGATTGTCATTGACACTGTGGATTGGGAGTTCAGGATGCCTGAGAACAAGGTAGTGGATCAGCAGGCGGAAGTGGTTCGAGCGCACTGTTTGAAGAAAATTTCGCTGTGAGATCTCCAGTCGTTTTTGGGGAAGCTAAACTTTGCATGTCAGGTCATGCCAATGGGGCGAGTTTTTTCACGTAGGCTGGCAAGCACTACCATGGGGATTCGAGCCCCTCATCACTTCATCAGGTTGTCGTCGGAACTCAGGGCAGATTTGGTGGTTTGGGAGTCCTTTTTGGAGGGGTACAATGGCCACTCGTTGGTAATGGCCGAGGTCGTTGGTAACGACGCCCTGGAGTTGTTTACGGATGCGGCTGGCGGGATTGGCTTCGGGGCTTACTTCAGAGGTCAGTGGTGCGCATCTCGTAGGCCTATGATTGGATTACGGCCGGCCTGAAGCACAACATTACGTTGTCGGAGATATTTACGATCCTCGTGGCTGTGCATTTGTGGGGGTGGGAGTTTCAGGACCAGCGTGTGCACTTCAATTGTGATAACATGGGCATGGTATGCGCGATTAATGGTCTTACCGCGTCGTCCCCTCCAGTAGTTTGAGTCTTGCAGCAGTTGGTTTTATTATGTTTGTCTTTAAATGCGCATGTGACAGCGACACACGTTCCTGGTATTAAGAACGAAATAGCTGACTCTCTTTCTTGTTCGCAGTGGGATCGTTTCCGTTCTTTGGCGCCAGAAGCAGAGATCGAGGGTTTAGCTTGTCCGGAGGACCTGTGGAAAGTGGCTTATGGGCCGCTGAGTGCATATTGAGTCTTCTTTGGCCCCAAAAACTTGGGAGGCTTACCGGGCAGTATGGCGGATGTGGGAGGAGTTTCTTACGGCCGGCTCGGTCATCGTGAGCCGGATCAGGAGGGAATTTTGTTGTCTTGGTTGGGGAGTGGTGCTACGGAGGGTTGGTTTCTGGTCAAACAGGCGGCAAAGGGTTTTCGCCGCTTCAGAAGCGGGGGGTGATTTGAGGTGGCCAGTATCTTTTAATTTATTGGAGCAGTTGGGCCTCATTTTGGAGTCGGTATGTTCTTCGCGTTACGAGGTTTCGTTGTTTCGTCTAGCTTTTTCGTTTGCATTGTTTGGGGCTTTCCCGGTGGGGGAGCTCGTTTTGCCCAGCAAAGAGTTGGCAGGCGGGTAATTTGCTAGGGACTAGCGTTGAGCGAAACGGGTTGGTAAAATTAAAAATAGCCGACTTTCGCTAAAGTCGGGTTTCGCCGATTGAAACCCGACCATAGCGTGAGGTCGGCCATGAGGTCGCCGAGCCGAGCGCCAAAGTCGCGTTTCAAAAATTGATTCCAGCACCTTTTCTCAGCCAATGAGGGAGGACGCACACTGTGGGCAACGTATTGACATGTGCAGCAGCCACCACCATCTTAGAGAAGGGCATTGAAGTGATTGGCTGGCTTTGTGTGGCGGCACAGTAGGTATAAAAGGCCGTGACCGCCGACCACCATCTTACTTCTGCCGATCTTAGAATAGTGAGAGGTGCTGCTGCTGATGATGATTCTGAAAAGGGAGAGCGTTAGGCAGGGGAGAAAAAAAAATTGCTTCTGCTGATAGCGCTTTTCATTGTCCAGTTAGGCCTCTTTCACACATCAGGTTTTCGGCGTCAGGCGCGATCCGGCGCTTTTGACTAAAACCGGATCCGGCGAAATGCAATGCCGGATCCGGTTTCCCCCCCATTGACTTGCATTAGAGCCGGATCGAGCCGGATGGCCATGCGTTTCATCCGATTTTCGCCGGATCCGGCAATGTGACGTGATCCGGCGTCTGGAAAAAACGGCTACTGTAATGTTTTTTGTCTCCGGCGAAAAAGCCGGACACGCCGGATCCGGCGTGTCTGGCTTTTTCATACAATGAAAGCCTATGAGCGCCGCAATGCGCCTGATCCGGCGACAGCCGGATCCGGCGGCCGGATCCGGTTTCTTTCGTCTGAGCATGCTCAGTAGCTCTGCCCACAAGACATATATAAAAGCAAGACAGTGGGACCCTCAGCCACACCCAACATGCCACCCAAGCCAAGAACCAGGAGCAGGAGAAGGCAGCAGACATCTGCAGCAGCAGCACCATCAGCACCACCCCAAATGGAGCAGCATGCTGAACAACGGGAGGGGAGTCCAGCAGCAGATGAGAGATGGTAATTATCAAATCCCCCATTCCTCCAAACTAGGGCTATGGAATATCAAGATATTCATTGGCCCTTTGTTTCTCTTTATTCAACAGCCGCCCAATAGATGCAGCAGCAGCAGCAGCAGCAATGGCAGCAGCAGAAACACCACCCACAGCAATGGAGTCTGGCCATGAGGAAGACAGCACATCTTCTTCTGGGAGCCCTCCCTCGCATCGTCAGCGTTTGACGGTAAGTTTTTATTTCCAAAATCCATCATCTCTGTAATATATGTCTATTCATTGCCTTTTATTTCAAAACAGGAATCACAAGATGAAGAGGAGCTCCCAGAAGAAGAAGGAAGGGGTGGACAGACACCTGGAGTGGGCTCACAATTGGTAAGTTTTTTGCATCAAACGCAGAAACACAACATCACACTACACACAACACATAGAAAACAATGTTCTGCAGACCACACACAGCAAACAAATGCCTACATCCAAAGACATAACATTTTTTGTTTTCTTCTCTAGTCTTCCCAATCTGGTGCTCGGCCAAGAGGTCCTCGCAGTGCCTCCCAGGGTCGTCGGCGACAGCAACGCGGCGGTCACCAGCATGTAAGTATAAATATTTTTGCTTTGTTTTTTTTGCACTTTTTATTTCATTTCTTTTGTGGAGGCTAATTATGTTATTTTTGTCTTTTTCTTTAACAGCCTTCACAGCGTGCTCCCGACTCTGACGGTGAGGATGGAGGGATTGATGTGGACCGCCTCATCGATCTCGTCAGAGAAAGGGAGCCGCTCTGGAATATGGCTGACCGCCGCCACGCTGACCTGATCGTTACCCGACGACTCTGGGAGGAAATCTGTTCGCTCCTTGTGGACCGCTGGGAGGACCTCGAAGCTCGGGCCCAGATTAAAGAGCGTAAGTATATACAGTACCGGTTGCTTGATTTAAACCAGTGTTTCCTGAACTCCAGTCCTCGTGGTCCCCACGGATCATGTGTTCAGGATTTCTATTTACTTTGGAAATCCTGAAAACATGACCCCTGGGGACCATGAGGACTGGAGTTTGGGAAACACTGATGTTGTATACTAACCACTTTGTCCTTTCTCGTTTCAGGGGAGAGAATTGTGAAGCGGTGGCGGTCTGTGAGGGATCGTTTCAAGAAGGAGTTCAATAAAGAGATGCAGGCCCCGAGTGGATCTGGAGGACGCAGGAGCAAGTACAAGTACGCACGAGCCCTGTCGTTCCTCCGGGAGACAATGCTCACCAGAAGGTAAATATTACACACCACATGTGACAAAAAAATGTTTAGATGTAACTTTTTTTTTTCAGCCAGGGCCATACCATGTCACTATTTTAATTGTTTTTTTTTCTCTTTATTCCACAGCACGGTGAGCAGCACTCGGGAGCCTGCACGATTGGACCCTTCTGAGGCGATCCCTGAGGAGACCGGCACCGAGGGACACTTCGACCGCCCCGGTACATCTGCACCTTCCCAGCCTTCCCACACATTCGACACATCTGTCCCATCCACCAGCACAGGAGCATCGTGGCCACCTACATTACATGAAGCTGCTGGTGAGGAGATCGCTTTCCCTTTACCCCACCCTTCTGCCCCTGCCACCTCTAGTACACCTGCGGGTACTGGGCGGCAGCGGCAGAGGGGTCAGGAAAAGAGTTATGCGCCAGAGTTCTTGCATCTGAATGCATCTTTCCAGAACTGTCTAAAAGTCTTGTCAGAGCAAATCTCCGCAGGCTTTCAGCAGATCAACTCCAGCATTCTGGAGGTGAAGACACTTCTGCAAACCATGCATTCAGAAGCAAGATCTTCGCCAAACCACACCTTTTTCAGGTCTGTTGTGGAGCGCATGGCAACAATATCTCCTACCCAGCAGATGCATGTAATGCATTCGTGCCACGGTGCTCTACAGCAGGTTACCTCCCAACCTCCACCTCCCACCACTGTAGTTCCTCCACCTGCACCCCCTCCAGCCACTTTCCATCCTCCCCCTCCTATTACATCTGCACCCCCTTCAGCCACTTTCCATCCTCCCCCTCCTATTACATCTGCACCCCCTCCAGCCACTTTCCATCCTCCCCCTCCTATTACATCTGCACCCCCTCCAGCCACTTTCCATCCTCCCCCTCCTATTACATACCAGCAACGTCCCCAGTACCAGCAACCTCCCCAGTACCAGACATCTCCCCACTTCCAGCAACCTGCCCCGTACCAAACTCCTTCCCCGTACCAAACTCCTTCCCCGTACCAAACTCCTTCCCCATACAACTTTCCATCAACATCATCTGCTCCTACAGTCCCTGCCCAACCCTCCACTCCACCGCCCACCACCTCTTCTGCCTCCCACATGTCCACCCATTCTGTAGCTTTTTCCACACCATCACCTCTAACTGTTCCTTCCCCACCACGATCCCAGTCCTCTCTCCACACTCCCAGTGTCGAAGTGTCCCGCAGCTCCTCCAGCAGTATTTCTACCCCACACTACACAGATTTATGATGTGTTTTGTAATAAAAATGCCCAGTTTTTTTTCAAACCTTTATTAGAAAAGTTTTTTTAACTTTAAAAACAGTTTACAAACAAAAAAATATTTTAAATAAAAGTTAAATTATTGTTTACACTGGTTGTCTGTCATTTCTTTCTACTGCGAAATATGTTTAAAAAAAAGGTTAAATACAGGGTATTTAAAAGGTGAAATGGTATTCAAAACCAGGTATATAGCTGTGGGTAAATTTTAGCTTTTTGCCACAGTTGTGTTCCTGGTTGTGTTTGAAACAAAGTATTTCACCTAAAAAGTTGTGTTTATTGTTGGTGATTTCCTAACAATGTACACAACTTTTGTTAAAAGGTGAAATACTTTGCATAAAACACAACCAGGTACACACCTGTGGCCTAAAGGTAAAAATAGTAAGACCATGACAAGATAGCCAACTTTGGTTGGCAAAGGTATATACTGTTGGTACAGAAGGTACACAAGTTTGGTTAGGGCACAAATCTTTCACACTCTGTCATCCTGCCAGTGTACTCTGCCTTGAGGTGACATAAAGTATAGTGCAAAATTGTCCCTGAAACCGTCACAGAACTTCTAGTGGTAATGTCATGGTAATCTTGCAAGGTGGTTTCTTCAGAGGTGTCCTCAATGGAAATGGGTTCCTTGCAGATAACAAAATTGTGGAGTACCACGCAAGCTTTGATCACCTCGTCCACAGTTTCTGTCTTGAGGTTGATCACAGTCAATAGGACCAGGTCAGAATACCAAAGGTACATTCAACCATTCTTCTTGCTCTTGTGAGGCGGTAATTAAAAATGCGTTTTGGTCTTGTCAATCCTCTGCTAGAGTACGGTTTCAAAAGGTGTTCTGACAGCTGGAAGGCTTCATCCCCTACACAGACAAATGGCATAGGTGGACCAGATGTTTGCGGCAGCGGTCTAGGGGGTGGGAACTGGAAGGTGTTTCCATACAGTTTACGCCCCATGGCAGACAGTTTGAAAACTTGAGAGTCATTGGAGCGGCCATAGGCCCCAATATCCACAGCAATAAATTTGTATTCCGCGTCAGCGATGGCCATGAGGACAATTGAAAAATATTTCTTGTAATTGAAATATTCCGATCCCGATCCGGCTGGCTTTACAGTGCGGATATGTTTCCCGTCCACAGCGTCCAAGCAGTTGGGAAACTGACATATCTGTTGAAACTTGTCAGCAATTTCAATCCACCTCTCTGTTGTGGGCTCTGGTAAAAACTCTTCAGCTAAGGAGTCCCACAGTGCACTATTCCTGATATGGTGGAAATCCCGAGTCTGTACTGGAAATGCAGTGACGAAAGGGATTCTCCAGTTGCAAGAAATCTGTGGGGAATTAAAAAACAATCAATTAGTTTAAAATCACAGCATTACATACCAAAACTCAGCTATAACACTTGGAGATACAAACTACCACCAACAAGATTGCAGTGAAAGTGTGCTCTGATGCGATCACATCCAATAAATGTGGCTTACCTTAAAGTCACCATCAGACGCTCTGCGGGTGAAACAGAGAAGCGGCAATAGGTGTCCGCTTTTCTTATGAGGTGTGCAATGCGCTCCACCAAGTAATCAAAATTCTCCATTTTCATCCGAACATATCCAAAAAATTTATCCGGGTTTCGTCGAAGGTCCATGCAGAGTGTAGAATAGACCCCACGCGTCATTCTCTTGGCTGTGATGGGGTGGATCCACAAACGTCGTCTACGATGCCTGATGCGCTGCTGTCTCGCTCTCTCCTTCTCCAGAACAATCACCCTCAAACGATTCGCCTCCGCTATAAAATCCGCCAAATTCTTCAAAATATTTCCAATCACAACATCCATCTTCGCCAGTAACTTGCTCTTCTCTCCAACCTGCACTTTCTCCTCGACAACCTGTCAAAGAAGGGCTGTAGGAACACTCTATATATAGTTTTCCAGTAGCCAATCCCGTTCGGAAGGCCACAAGGGTCAATTTTAAAAACCGGATCCGGCGTAATCCGTCGAAAAACGGATAGAAAAACGGATGAACCGGATGAGACGGATCCGGTTTTGTCTGTCAAGAACAAGACTGATCCGGCAGAAAACCGGATCCGTCACATCCGGTTTTACTAAACATTTGCCGGATCCGGCGTTCCGGCACGACGCCGGATCGCGCCTGACGCCGAAAACCTGATGTGTGAAAGTAGCCTTAGTGTGCAGTGACAGGGGAGGATTTTTGTTGTGTGCAGCAGCGCTGGTGGTGATTAGGCTGCCTTTTAAGGCTACCTGATAGCTGCATTGGTGTGTGCACACTGCTGTTCAAACTGCTTTTTTCAAAGCAGTCCAACTTTTATTATTTGGTTCCGCTGAGTTACTGAGCGTTCATTTTTTCACACACCGTATAGCGGTGTACGCTCCTCACACACTACCGTGTACCGGCTGGTATCACGGACAAATAGAAGCCGAGGAGTTTTTCCATTTTTCCAGACCTACAGCTTAGACAACTGCCCGCTTTTCAAACAGGTTTGTATATCTGCAGTTTGATTACGGTCAAAACTAGACAGAGACGGCGTGTGTCAGTCCGTATACAAATAGACGGAGATTGACAATTTTCCATACACACCGCATAGTGGTGTACGCTCCTCACACACTACCCTGTACCAGCTGTATCACAGACAAATACAAGCTATCTGGGTGTGACTCTGGAAAAACAAGCCGAGGAGTTTTTCCATTTTTCCAGACCTACATCTTAGACTACTGTTCGCTTTTCAAACCGTTTCCTATATCTGCTGTTTGATTACGGTCAAAATTAGACAGAGACAGCGTGTGGCAGTCTGTATAAAAATAGACGGAGATTGACAATTTTCCATACACACACCGTATAGAGCTGTCCGATTCTCAAACAGTGTTGTATATCTGCTTACGGTCACATCTATACAGAGTCAGTGGGTCGCCCTCGTCCCATGGCTGTGGGGTACTTGGTACCGGGCCGGTGTCAGGGGGATGTGTCACAGCAGCGGTGACCTGGTCCGTGGTCCTGGGCGCCCAATAAAATGGTGGTTTGTGTTGTAGCTTAAATGGATAGTTCGTGACGCCACCTATGGTGTTCGGCAAATATGGTGTTAGGCCGACGCTGCTTGCAGATCCTCTGGGACTGATGGTGTATGCAGCACAGATGGTAAAGCTCCCCACAGGTGGAACTGTAGTCCCAGGGCAGTGTAGGCACTGGTGCCCAGATGTAGAAGGGCTGAGTGTGTCAGCGCAGAATGAATGGAGGACACCTGCAGTTGTAGTTCCAAGGCTTTACTCTCAGTTCGCAGTGCACACCGGTGCCCACTTCAGTACCGTGTCCTCCGGGGCAGAGACTCAGCCAACCTCCAGGCCAGATAGGGCTCTCCCTGCCAACACTCTGCCAACATGTACCTTTCTGAACGACTCCTCCAATGCACCTTTGAGGGCGAAGCACTCCAGTACTTAGTTACCCTGGAATGCCTCTCTCTAGGTTTTCCTAGTCTCTACCTGTATGACAGACAGCTGTACCCTGCTCGGGGACCTCCTGGATCCCGGCTCTCTATCAGTTTGCTGTTGTGTCCCAAGTCTTAAATGGGAGTAGTGCATTTACAGGCAACTACTCCACCGGTGTCTGCTGCAGAACCATAAGTGTCCATACAACCTCGGGGACCGGGCCCTGGCCTTGCGCTGAGAACCTATAGGCAGGGTACTCTCTCAACCCACTCGTCCTCTCTGTTCTCTTCTCCTTCGTTCCATACTTGACTTCTCTCTTATGGAAATGCAGGTTACAGTTTTACGTCTCTCTCCTTCTCTCTCCTTTCCGTGCCACCTGGCTCAGGTCACTGAGGCAGCTGCAGCACTCCTTCCTCTCTTCCTTTCCCCGGGAGATCTTCCACTAAGACCAGTCCTCAGTCTCTCCTGACTGTCTTCCCTCCGCCTGACCTCCTGGTCTCACTCACTCCACTCCACTCTCTGCGGAGACTCTCTCCTGCTTCCTGACTTTCCCCTTCTTTTATACCTAACTCCACCCACCTCCCAGCACATCTCGTGTTGCGAAGCAGGGTTCCACGAAAGGTGCTCTGCTACACCCTGAGCCTGAAGATGCTACGTGGCCCCACTGAACTATCCCGTGTGTGGGATGCAGGTGTTGGAGTGTGGCAAGGAGTTCCCACCTTACCTGGATGTGGGGCACTACACCTTAGGAGAAGGTGCAGCACCTTTGTGGCGACTGAGCCTCAGGGGCGCCACATACCCACCGTTAAACACAGCTCGTCCACGGGCTGCAAGGTAAACAAAGTTACAAACAGGAACATACAAAAATTTTGTAATGCATTAACAAATTTTACTTATGCTAAGCTTCCTAGTATAGGAGGTACTTATCTTGAACATTACCCACAATCCTATCTAAAATTCGAAGTTTAGGACAGTGCAAATATCTCTTAATTTTAAGTGCAATTCTTCATTCAAAGTGCTATTCCCTGTAACACATTTCTTTATTACTTTCAATTTACTTTACATTGTTCTCTCAATCTATCAGTTTACGCTCATTTTTCTTTTTCTACTAGATGCAAGACGCTGACCGCATTTACCGATCCATCACCTGTCTCTTTCTGTTCTTTATTCACATTGCTATCAGACATTCCTAATTCTCACTATAAAAGCCATTTCTCAATTATCAAATACTTCTGTAAAACACATTATCAAATACTTTTCAATAAAACATTTCAAAGATTCTTGTAAGTCCTGGACACCGCTACCAGCCGGGATTTCTTGCAGTGTCCTTTGAGGTAGACATCATCTTCGAAAAGTGTCCATTCAAAAACACTATCTTCGCAAAGTGTCTATATATGTAAAACCAAGACAGAGCACCTAAAGAGGCGCAAACTATGCACAAGAACGTTTTGGATCATACAGCGTTCATGATCTCCTCAGTTCCAATCAGAAATACAACGCTGCCAATCAAAAACTAGGCAACAGGATGCAAAAATAGAAACAGGCACAACTGGTGCAACAAGACCCTCCTGGGTTACGAGATTGTGGAAATTTTCATTTTAGTGTTGGGGATCCCTTCCTGGGGTTCTGGAACTGATACTGGAACCATATTCAAAGTACTCATTGGTAGCCTTTAGCAACTGTGGGTGGAGAAGCAGCAACAGGTCGCTTCGGCTTGTACCTTTCAAGGAGTTCTGCTGGGATACGCCGTACATTCAGGGCATACCACCCCCTGAGCCTCTCATGTCTAGTATAGGTCACATATTCCCTAGGCCGTAGGTCTCTATCGGGGTGTCCCTTTGGCAGATGTGACTAGAGTTGAGCGAAACGGGTCAAAAAAATTCAAAAGTCGCCGACTTTTGGCAAAGTCGGGTTTCATGAAACGAAACCCGACCCTAGGATGAGGTCGGCCACGAGGTCGGCGACTTACGCGCCAAAGTCGCGTTTCAAAAGTTTGTTTTGCGCTCTTTTTCAGCCAATCAGGATCCACGGACACTGTGGGCAACGTGATGACATAGGCAGGGGTCACCACCATCTTTCAGAAGGGCATGCAAGTGATTGGCTTGCTTTGGTGGGCGTCACAGGGGGTATAAAAGGGCGTGCACGCCGACCGCCATCTTACTTCTGCCGATCTTAGCATAGGGAGAGGTTGCTGCTGATTCTGTAGGGAGAGCGTTAGGCAGGGAAGAAGACAAAAAAACTGCTTCTGCTGCTAGCGATTTGGCCTGCACAACACACCAGTCACTGTGTGTGCAGTGCAAGGGGAGGCTATATAGTGGTGTATCAGTGGTGTTGGTTGTTGGGCTGCCTTCTAAGGCTTCCTGACAGGCTGGCATTGCTGTTTACCCACTGCTCCGCAAACTGCTTTTTTAAAAGCAATCCAATCTCCCTTATCCTCTAGTCACTTTGGTCACAGCTGCGCCATCGAGCCTGTCACATAGCGCTCAGATATTCATTGGGCCTCAAACTGCTTAAGCAATCCCAATTTTTTTTTTTGTCCTGCTGAGAAGAAAAAAAAAACAGCTTCTGCTGCTGATAGCAATTTGGCCTGCACAACACACCAGTCACTGTGTGTGCAGTGCAAGGGGAGGCATATATAGTGGTGTATCAGTGGTGTTGGTTGTTGGGCTGCCTTTTAAGGCTTCCTGACAGGCTGGCATTGCTGTTTACCCACTGCTCCGCAAACTGCTTTTTTAAAAGCAATCCAATCTCCCTTATCCTCTAGTCACTTTGGTCACAGCTGTACCATCGAGCCTGTCACATAGCGCTCAGATATTCATTGGGCCTCACACAATCCAAAAGTGTCCAGTGTCCAAAAGTGTGTGCAGACATTCAAAATCTCACTTATCCTCTAGTCACTTAGGTCACAGTTGTGCCATCGAGCCTGTCACATAGCGCTCAGATATTCATTGGGCCTCACACAATCCAAAAGTGTCCAGTGTCCAAAAGTGTGTGCAGACATTCAAAATCTCACTTATCCTCTAGTCACTTAGGTCACAGCTCTGCCATCGAGCCTGTCACATAGCGCTCAGATATTCATTGGGCCTCACACAATCCAAAAGTGTCCAGTGTCCAAAAGTGTGTGCAGAGATTCAAAATCTCACTTATCCTCTAGTCACTTAGGTCACAGCTGTGCCATCGAGCCTGTCACATAGCGCTCAGATATTCATTGGGCCTCACACAATCCAAAAGTGTCCAGTGTCCAAAAGTGTGTGCAGACATTCAAAATCTCCCCTGTCCTATAGACACCTTGTACCTTGTTTTACATACTATATAGTTTGTTGGATTTTGTCTACATTTCTACCAAAAATGAGGAAGGCTGGTGGAAGAGGCCGTGGAATTGGGCAGGGGTTGGCAGCTGGTAATGATGGTGTTGGTGGTGGATCTGATGGTAGTGGCAAGAGCAAAATAGGACCGAATGCAGGAGGTGTTGAGCCTGCGTCATCGTCTGGCTACATAAGGCCTCGAACGCTTAGTTTTCTAGGAGTTGGCAAACCGCTTTTAAAGCCAGATCATCAGGAAAAAGTTTTGGCTTACATTGCTGACTCAGCCTCCAGCTCTATCGCCTCCTCTTCTTCAGTTGTAAAAAGTAAAAGCACTGAGTCGTCATTGGAGGCTCATGTTCATGAACCACACCTTTCCTTGTGTCCTTCACCCCAACCAAGATTGAAGGATGACGCAGGCCAAACTACTGATTACTCCATGGAGCTGTTTTCACATACCATGCCTGGATTATCAAGTGAAATGGTGAATTACCCAGGCCAAGATGAATCTGACATGGAGAGCACTGATGCACAGCCGCTGATGGATGATTCTGCTGGTACATTCACTCAGAGCACTACATTGTCCTCGCAGTGTACAGAGCCAGATTCTGACCCTGATGAGACTCAGGTGCCCCTTCCCGCACACTATACCACCATACACGGTGACACAGAGGAAGGTGCACATGACATAGAAGAGGAGGTGATGGATGACCCAGTTGTTGACCCAGATTGGCATCCATTGGGGGAAGAGGGTGCTGCTTCCAATAGCTCAGATGAGGAGCATCCACAGCAGACATCGACATCGCAACAGCTGTTATCTGGCAGGCCCGTAGCACTCCAAAGACAGGTTCCAAACATCAAAAGAGTTGCTGGACAGCTTGTCCAGAGGGTCAAAAGATCACAGCGTGCTAGGCCGCAAAATGTCTGCCAAAGTAGGAAGAGTGCAGTGTGGCATTTTTTTGAACAAAATCCTCATGATCAGGCCAAGGTTATCTGTAAGAAGTGCACAAAGACCTTTAGCCGAGGGAAAAATCTGAAAAATTTGAATACCAGTTGCATGCTTAGACATTTAACCAGCATGCACTAGCAAGCGTGGACACAACACCAAACCTCAAGTGCCACATGTGCAACTGATCACAACGAAGGTAGTCAGCAACGCTACATTGTTTCCCCCACTGTAAGCCCACCGGTTAGCACAGCAGCAAATGTTGAGGTGTCGTTGCAAGGCCGCAGCAGTCAGGGAATCCCACTGTTATATCAACGAAAGACTGATTCTAGGTCATCAGAAAGAACACCAACTCCATCACAATCATTAACCCTCTCTCAGTCCGCCCTGTCCACCGCTACTTCCACCATATGCAGCTCTCAAGTCCAGCTCACCCTCCCAGACACTATGAGTAGGTCAAGAAAGTACTCAGTCTCTCATCCGCGTACACTGGGTTTGAACGCCCACATTGCCAAACTAATCTCGTTTGAAATGATGCCCTTTCGGTTGGTGGAAAGCACAGCTTTCCGCGAACTCATGGCCTATGCAGTACCACGCTATGACCTACCCAGTCGCCACTTCTTCTCTCGCAAAGCCATCCCAGCCCTCCACCATCATGTGAAAAAACGCATTGTCCATGCACTCAAGCAGTCAGTGAGCGGAAAGGTGCACCTCACAACTGATGGGCCGTTACGTGTCCATCACTGCGCACTGGGTTAATGTGGTGGATGCAGGGTCCACAGGGGACAGTGGTGGTGGGACAGTGCTGCCTAGCCCACGGTATAGGAAACAGTTGGCTGTAGGCGTTCCACCCTCCTCCTCCTCCTCCAGAAGCGAAAGCTCGTCCACAGAGCGCAGTCGTACGAGCACTCCATCTGCAGCTGCCACTGTTGCACACGATGTGTCCCCCTATCGGGCAGCTAGTGGAAAGCGTCAGCAGGCTGTGTTGCAGGTGATGTGTTTGGGCGACAGACATACCGCCGAGGTGCTGGCCGAGTACTTGAAGCGACAAACTGAGTCATGGCTGGGCAGTGTACATCTTGAGGCAGGCAATGTAGTTAGTGATAACGGCCGTAATTTTGTGGCAGCCATAGCCCTTTCAAAACTCAGCCACATACCTTGCTTGGCTCACACCTTGAACCTGGTGGTGCAGTGCTTCCTCAAAAATTATCCGGAGTTAACAGCCCTGCTCCAGAAGGTGCGAAGACTGTGCGCGCACATCCGCCGGTCGCCTGTACACTCCGTTCGTATGCAGAAGCTGCAGCGATTGCTCCACCTTCCCAACCACCGCCTCATTATCGACATTGCAACAAGGTGGAACTCCACCCTGCACATGGTGGAGCGGCTGTGCGAGCAGAGGCAGGCCATAATGCATTTGTGGGAGGATACACGGCCAGGCACTTTGAGAGCAGACATGGAGTTGACAGGTGTGCAGTGGTCGAAGCTGAAAGACCTTTGTAAAGTCCTTCAGTGTTTTGAGGAATGCACACGGCTGGTAAGCGCAGACGACGCCATCCTAAGCATGAGCATCCCACTTATGCGTCTGCTCATGCAAACTTTGACGCACCTTAAGGAGCAGGCGTCTGCAGCCAATGTTGATGAGGAGGAAGAGGAGGAGGGAATCCTTGATGACATTCAGCCATTGTCTGCTCAGGGACCTCTCCTGGACGAGGTGGAGGAAGAAGAGGAGGAGGAGGATGATGATGGGGATGATTACTTAGGGGAGGAGGATGCATCTCGTGGGGCAAGTGAAAATGTTGGCGTGGCAAGGTCTGGTACAGGGTTTGTGCGTGACTGGAGGGATGTGGATTTGCCAGAAAGTGCTCCTCCACCCAGCACTCGCAGTGCATCATTGACACCGGGAACATTGGCCCACATGTCAGATTATGCCTTGCGGATCCTAAAAAGGGACCCCCGCATTGCCAAAATGATGAACGATGACGACTACTGGTTAGCCAGCATCCTGGATCCACGCTATAAAGGCAAATTACAAAACATCATGCCACAGGAGAACCTTGACCTAATATTGGCTAATAAACAAGCAACTCTGGTAAATCGGTTGCTTGAGGCATTCCCAGCACACAGCAGCGGTGATGGTTCTCACACGAGCCGTACGGGCCGGGGGCAGCTTGGCAGAGGTGTTCGTGGTGCACACAGCAGAAGTGGCGTTGGAGACAGGGGTTTCATGACAATGTTGTGGACTGATTTTTCAAATACCGCTCACACAACTGGTAATACTGCATCGATGGAAAGTGACAGGAGACAGCAGTTGTCAACTATGGTTACAAACTACTTTTCCTCCCATATCGATGTTCTCCCACACAGGTCATTCCCCTTTGACTATTGGGCCGCTAAACTGGACACCTGGCCTGAATTGGCCCAATATGCCTTACAGGAGCTCGCTTGCCCAGCTGCAAGTGTGCTATCGGAAAGAGTCTTCAGTGCAGCTGGATCAATCCTGACAGAAAAAAGGACCCGTCTGTCAACCCAAAATGTGGATGATCTAACCTTCATTAAAATGAACCATGCATGGGTTTCCAAGGATTTTGTCCCACCTTCCCCTGATGACACATAGGGTGACAGAAAAATGGCTTGCTTTGGTCCACCTCTTCCTGGTACTTCACCTATTTCGCCTTTTGCATCAGCTGAATGTCCAACATCAACATATGCCACTTTCTAAAACTCCCTAACTGTGCTGCCTCCCCCCCCATGGCCGGGGTCACCACCTAGCACACGACACAGTGCGAGTGCCGTTGCCCTGGACAGGTGGGTAGGCCGAGTCTTGGGCGCGGGCACTGGTACAGGGTCCCTCATAGTGCAATCAAGTGTCTCTGACGGTGGTGGTGCACACCCGCCGTCAGACACACTGCTGTACTATGAGGGGCCCAGTGCCAGTACCGATGCCCACGAGTGGGCCCCCCTTGCTTGGGCAGGGCCCCAGCATTTGCAATCTTTACCTCTCCCTGCTCCTCCGCTGTGTAATCTGGGCCGTCAAATCCATACTGTGCCTGACACCATCTGAGCCTGCCTCCTGATGTATAGACATATATTTGAATGTGTACGCTATCCATACATGTTATCCGGGGATACGGTACCCTTTCTAATCTTTGTGCAATCACGTGCAATCCATACTGGGCCTAACACCGTCTGAGCCTGCCTCATGCTGTATAGACATATATTTTGAATGTGTACGCTATCCATACATGTTATCTGGGGATACGGTACCCTTTCTCACCTTTGTGCAATCACGTGTAATCCATACTGGGCGTGAGAACGGCTGGCGAGCTGTTAAGCAAGCTACAGCACCTGTCCAGACAAGTACAGGGATTCCCTAGCGAGGAGACTTATTTGATTGTTTTCAATGTTGGGACAGCAATTTTTGGGGAGCACTATACTCTGGAGAATGATAGATGGGGCCCACCATACACTGGAACATTCCAGAGGTGGACATCAGACACTGGAGCAGCATTTACAGGGCCCATTATACACTAGAGCATTAGAAATGGGGCCCATTATGTTTGGAGCATTATTTGGGCCCATAAGACAGTGGAGCTTCATCCATGGGGACCAACATATACTGTAGCATTATGTGGAGCTCATCATATACTGTTTCAAACATTATATGGGACCAATGATTCTGTATGGAGAAATAGATGGGCCTCGTCATGAGATGTAAAAAGTGAGGTATTTTTCATTGTACTATACCGCTATTTCTCTGCCGTATCGGAGCAGGATGAGTTGTGGTATGTGTTAAAGGGGCGCTCTTTCGCCCAGGGCACATGAAAACCTGCAGCCAGCCCTCCCCCCCACAACTTTAGCCAAATAACCCCCATTTTTCAGTGCGTAACTTGTATTATGAAGTTAATTAAGGTTGACAAGCTTATGTAAGAAGAATTGATGCTTTTGGCATTCAAATGGGTACTGTAGTTGTGTTTCCTGTCCTCCTCTCACTGCCGACTTTTAGTCCCCATTGACTTACATTGGGTTTCGTGTTTCGGGACGACCCCGACTTTTCCCTATAATCGGACGATCTTGCTCGACCCGACTTTTGGAAAAGTCGGGTTTCACAAAACGAAACGCGACCCTAAAAAACCAAAAGTCGCTCAACTCTAGATGTGACGCAACGTCCCTCCGACTAAAGAACAAGTCGCTAATCCTTTTGGGGTCTGCTATATATCCAAAACCCCTCATCTGGTTCACGTTCAGGGCCTGTCCCCATCCAGCTGCATCTCGGGAGCCAAAGTGACCGCCCCGGGCTCTCTCCTTTCGATCTCTATCAGGGCCCAGTATAGCCATCTTCCTCTGCTCCCTCTCCCAGTATTCAGCTGCCAGTTGCCGGAAGGTAGCCCGACACCAGGCCTCATCATCTTCTCCCTTCTTCCGGGACCTGCTCTCACCCACCGGGGCTTGCGGTACTACCGCTATAGGTTCAGATGTTTCTCCCTCTGGACTAGCATCCCAGTCCCAGATGAGGTCCAACACAACCTGTTCGGCCGCCACTACGGGCGCGCACCCCAGGGCCTTCCCATGTGCAGTCATACCTGGGACCTCCTGGCGGTTCTCCGGTTCCATTACAGGCCCGAGGCAGTGGGGCGTTGCGGGGACATCCACCGGAATGGCAGGTCCGGGCGCCGGCGGTGGCAGAGCAGATGGCGGCTCCGGGTCCGCGGGGGCTTCGGTCAGGACCTGCGCAGCCGCAACAGGTCCGGGCGGGAGCACGGTCTCAGCTCCCGGGATCTCCGGTGACTCTCTGGCGAGCGACACTCAGCTGTTCAGACAGCGTGGAGGTGTAAATCAGCGCTGCCTGAGGATAGTCTGGTGCAGCGGTAGCAGGTACTGGTGGAGCGGGTACTGCAGGTGTAAGCCCTGCCAGGGCACGCTGCCGTCTCAGCTTCTCCAAAGCTTCTTTCCTCAGCTGCAGCCGGGTGGTCAATTCGATGATCTCGTCCTCCAATTGCTGGCAGTTCATTCCGGAATCAGGGTTGGAGCCGTCAGCCATGGCGCCGGGGAGATTCAGTTCCCCGTGCTCCGCAGGCCTCCTTTCCTCTCTTCCCAAAATGGCATTCTGGCATTCTTCTCCCTGCCTCGGCCCTTCTCCCACCATTGGCTGCTTCTGCCCCTCCTTCCGGGGGCGGCGCCTTCTTCCAACGCCTCCATACCAAGCCAGTATGCGGACCCCTCGGGGGGTGGGCTGTTGTGAGTTCATTTTCCGGTCCACCAGTTGTGAGTTCTCCTTCCAGGTTTTCTCTGGTGGTAACTGGAGGTAGTGAGGCTGATTTAATCAGTAGAGATCTGCCACCTGATAATGAGGATGACGACTGGACCTCAGGAATCTCAGACTGGATTTAAGACAGCCGACGCCCTATTCTAGTGCTGGTGATTCCTCTGCTTGTCAGGTCTTGGTCTTCAGCTCTGTTCCAGTCATTTCAAGCTATGTTTTCTGCTAATGTTCACACTTGATTTTGTTGGTCTATTCAGTTTTTTGTTTGGTCAGCCAGCCCCGACTGGGGCTGTGCTGAATTTCCACTCTTATTTATCTGTATTTGCCAATTTGCTTTTTCGTCCTTTATTAGATTGGCCTCTTTTTGCTCTGTCTCAGAATATTTCATAGTGCTGATATAGTGGGAGAAGTCTAGTGACTTCAGGGTTAATTTTTCTATCAGAAGTGTTGGACATTATTTTTGTAGAGTTTTTGGCAGATTGCAGACAGTGTCTTTCCTTTCCTATTCTGTCTAGTTAGTTTGGCCCCATCATTTGCTCAGCCTATTTTCCTGCCTGTGTTTGTGCTTTCTTCTTGTTTCACCATCAATACATGTGTGGGGGCTGTCTTTCCTTTGGGGTCTGCTCTGGGGCAGTTAGTTTTCCCCTTTTCTTGCTTTAGACTTATTTAGTCCTCCGGCTGTGATGAAGCGTCTAGGATCATCGTAGGCACGCTCCACGACTGCTGCTTGTTGTGTGGTTAAGATCAGGGATCTGCAATCTGCATAGTTACCAACCTCTCTGGTTTTCTGTGACTTAGCTTGTTTAAACTTTTTCTCCTTGGTGACCCATTCATAACATAATCACCAGCCATACCGCAGATTCTAAGGTACTCAAAAGCAGGAAAAAGTTGTTAAAATTGAAAGGAAAAAAAAATTGTCAGAATTTTTTTTTTTTTTTTTCCTTTTTTTCTGGGGCCGTAGGAGGATTTTTTTTCCCCAATGGAGATTAAGCAATTGTCTGATCGTGTGGAGCAACTTGCTGCTGAAGTGCAGGGAATTTCCACCTACCTCATTCAGTCACATGCTGCTGAACCTAAGATCCCTACTCCTTATGTGTTTTCTGGGGATTGGTCTAAATTTCTGAATTTTAAGAATAATTGTAAATTATTTCTTGCCTTGAAGCCTAACTCATCGGGGAACTCTGTGCAGCAGATTAAAATTGTCATCTCCTTGCTGTGTGGCGATCCCGAGGATTGGGCTTTTTCTCTGACACCTGAAAATCCTATTCTGACTAATGTGGATGCATTTTTTCAAGCCTTGGGGTTGTTGTATGATGAACCTAATGCTGTTGATCAAGCTGAGAGAACCCTGTTGGCATTTAACCAGGGTCAGGATTCTGCAGAGTTATACTGTCAAAAATTCTGAAAGTGGGCGGTCCTTACTACATGGAATGATGGTGCATTGGCAGCTCTCTTTCGGAAGGGTTTATCAGAGATCATAAAAGATGTTATGGTGGGATTTCCTGTTCCCTCTGGTCTGGATGATTCTATGTCATTAGCCATTCAAGTTGATCGGCATTTACGTGATGAGGTCGGCCACGAGGTCAGCGACTTACGCGCCAAAGTCGCGTTTCAAAAGTTTGTTTTGCGCTCTTTTTCAGCCAATCAGGATCCACGGACACTGTGGGCAACGTGATGACATAGGCAGGGGTCACCACCATCTTTCAGAAGGGCATGCAAGTGATTGGCTTGCTTTGGTGGGCGTCACAGGGGTTATAAAAGGGCGCGCACGCCGACCGCCATCTTACTTCTGCCGATCTTAGCATAGGGAGAGGTTGCTGATTCTGTAGGGAGAGCGTTAGGCAGGGAAGAAGAAAAAAAAACTGCTTCTGCTGCTAGCGATTTTGCCTGTGCAACACATCAGTCACTGAGTGTGCAGTGCAAGGGGAGGCTATATTGTGGTTGATCAGCGGTGTTGGTTGTTAGGCTGCCTTCTAAGGCTTCCTGACAGCTGCATTGCTGTTTCCCCACTGCTCTGCAAACTGCTTTTTTAAAAGCAATCCCAATTTTTTTTTTTGTCCTGCTGAGGTACTGAGCGTGCATTTTTTAACATCATACAGCGGTGCACACTCCTCACACAGTACCGTGTAACGGCTGTTATCACAGCCACAGTGAAGCTATCTGTGTGTCACTGTGGAAGGATAAGTGGAGGACTTGTTCCATTCTTACAGACCTACACTCTAGGGAGATTCCTATTCTGCCCAATTCTACATACATCTTGTAGTTTGTGATACACTAGCCAATTTCTGCCTGTGACATAGCGCTGTGATATTCAGTGGGCCTCACACAATCCAAAAGTGTCCAGTGTCCACAAGTGTCTGCAGAAATTCAAAATCTCCCTTATCCTGTAGTCACTTTTTTCACACCTGTGCCATCGAGCCTGTGACATAGCGCTCTGATATTCAGTGGGCCTCACACAATCCAAAAGTGTCCAGTGTCCACAAGTGTCTGCAGAAATTCAAAATCTCCCTTATCCTGTAGTCACTTTTTTCACACCTGTGCCATCGAGCCTGTGACATAGTGCTGTGATATTCAGTGGGCCCCACACAATCCAAGTTTCCAGTGTCCACAAGTGTCTGCAGAAATTCAAAATCTCCCTTATCCTGTAGTCACTTTTTTCACACCTGTTGCATCGAGCCTGTGAAATAGCGCTCTGATATTCAGTGGGCCTCACACAATCCAAAAGTGTCCAGTGTCCACAAGTGTCTGCAGAAATTCAAAATCTCCCTTATCCTGTAGTCACTTTTTTCACACTTGTTGCATCGAGCCTGTGACATAGCGCTCTGATATTCAGTGGGCCTCACACAATCCAAAAGTGTCCAGTGTCCACTAGTGTGTGCAGAAAATCTAAATCTCCCCTGTCCTATAGACACCTTGTACCTTGTTTTACATTACTATATAGTTTGTTGGATTTTGTCTACATTTCTACCAAAAATGAGGAAGGCTGATGGAAGAGGCCGTGGAATTGGGCGGGGGTTGGCAGCTGGTAATGATGGTGTTGGTGGTGGATCTGATGGTAGTGACAAAAGCAAAATAGGACCGAATGCAGGAGGTGTTGAGCCTGTGTCATCGTCTGGCTCCATAAGGCTTCGAAGGCTTAGTTTTCTAGGAGTTGGCAAACCGCTTTTAAAGCCAGAGCTTCAGGAAAAAGTTTTGTCTTACATTGCTGACTCAGCCTCCAGCTCTATCGCCTCCTCTTCTGAAGTTGTAAAAAGTGAAAGCACTGAGTCGTCATTGGAGGCTCATGTTCATGAACCACACCTTTCCTTGTGTCCTTCACCCCAAACAAGATTGAAGGATGACGCAGGCCATACTACTGATTACTCCATGGAGCTGTTTTCACATACCATGCCTGGATTATCAAGTGAAATGGTGAATTACCCAGGCAAAGATGAATCTGACATGGAGTGCACTGATGCACAGCCGCTGATAGATGATTCTGCTGGTACATTCACTCAGAGCACTACATTGTCCTCGAAATGTACAGAGCCAGATTCTGACCCTGATGAGACTCAGGTGCCCCTTCCCGCACACTATACCACCATACACGGTGACACAGAGGAAGGTGCACATGACATTGAAGAGGAGGTGATGGATGACCCAGTTGTTGACCCAGATTGGCATCCATTGGGGGAAGAGGGTGCTGCTTCCAATAGCTCAGATGAGGAGCATCCACAGCAGACATCGACATCGCAACAGCTGTTATCTGGCAGGCCTGGAGCACTCCAAAGACAGGTTCCAAAAATCAAAAGAGTTGATGGACAGCTTGTCCAGAGGGTCAAAATATCACAGAGTGCTAGGCCGCAAAATGTCTGCCAAAGTAGGAAGAGTGCAGTGTGGCACTTTTTTGAACAAAATTCTCATGATCAGGCCAAGGTTATCTGTAAGAAGTGCGCAAAGACCTTTAGCCGAGGGAAAAATCTGAAAAATTTGAATACCAGTTGCATGCTTAGACATTTAACCAGCATGCATTTGCAAGCGTGGACACAACACCAAACCTCAAGTGCCACATGTGCAACTGATCACAAAGAAGGTAGTCAGCAACGCTACATTGTTTCCCCCACTGTAAGCCCATCGGTTAGCACAGCAGCAAATGTTGAGGTGTCATTGCAAGGCCACAGCAGTCAGGGAATCCCACTGTTATATCAACGAAATACTGAATCTAGGCCATCAGAAAGAACACCAACTCCATCACCATCATCAACCCTCTCTCAGTCCGCCCTGTCCACCGCTACTTCTACCATATGCAGCTCTCAAGTCCAGCTCACCCTCCCAGACACTATGAGTAGGTCAAGAAAGTACTCAGTCTCTCATCCGCGTACACTGGGTTTGAACGCCCACATTGCCAAACTAATCTCGTTTGAGATGATGCCCTGTCGGTTGGTGGAAAGCGCAGCTCTCCGTGAACTCATGGCCTATGCAGTACCACGCTATGACCTACCCAGTCGCCACTTCTTCTCTCACAAAGCCATCCCAGCCCTCCACCATCATGTGAAAGACCGCATTGTCCATGCACTCAAGCAGTCAGTGAGTGGAAAGGTGCACCTCACAACTGATGCATGGTCCAGTCGGCATGGCCAGGGCCGTTACGTGTCCATCACTGCGCACTGGGTTAATGTGGTGGATGAAGGGTCCACAGGGGACAGCGGTGGTGGGACAGTGCTGCCTAGCCCACGGTATAGGAAACAGTTGGCTGTAGGCGCTCGACCCTCCTCCTCCTCCTCCTCCAGAAGCGAAAGCTCGTCCACAGAGCGCAGTCGTACGAGCACTCCATCTGCAGCTGCCACTGTTGCACACGAGGTATCCCCCATCGAGCAGCTAGTGGAAAGCGTCAGCAGGCTGTGTTGCAGATGATGTGTTTGGGCGACAGACTCACCGCCGAGTTGCTGGCCGAGTACTTGAAGCGACAAACTGAGTCATGGCTGGGCAGTGTACATCTTGAGGCAGGTAAGGTAGTTAGTGATAACGGCCGTAATTTTGTGGCAGCCATAGCCCTTTCAAAACTCAGCCACATACCTTGCTTGGCTCACACCTTGAACCTGGTGGTGCAGTGCTTCCTCAAAAATTATCCGGAGTTAACAGCCCTGCTCCATAAGGTGCGAAGACTGTGCGCGCACATCCGCTGGTCGCCTGTACACTCCATTTGTATGCAGAAGCTGCAGCGATTGCTCCACCTTCCCAACCACCGCCTCATTATCGACATTGCAACAAGGTGGAACTCCACCCTGCACATGGCGGAGCGGCTGTGCGAGCAGAGGCAGGCCATAATGCATTTGTGGGAGGATACACGGCCAGGCACTTTGAGAGCAGACATGGAGTTGACAGGTGTGCAGTGATCGAAGCTGAAAGACCTCTGTAAAGTCCTTCAGTGTTTTGAGGAATGCACACGGCTGGTAAGCGCAGACGACGCCATCCTAAGCATGAGCATCCCACTTATGCGTCTGCTCATGCAAACTTTGACGCACCTTAAGGAGCAGGCGTCTGCAGCCAATGTTGACGAGGAGGAAGAGGTGGAGGGAATCCTTGATGACATTCAGCCATTGTCTGCTCAGGGACCTCTCCTGGACGAGTTGGAGGAAGAAGAGGAGGAGGAGGATGATGATGGGGATGATTACTTAGGGGAGGAGGATGCATCTCGTGGGGCAAGTGAAAATATTGGCGTGGCAAGGTCTGGTACAGGGTTTGTGCGTGACTGGAGGGATGTGGATTTGCCAGAAAGTGCACCTCCAACCAGCTCTCACAGTACATCATTGACACCGGGAACATTGGCCCACATGTCAGATTATGCCTTGCGGATCCTTAAAAGGGACCCCCGCATTGCCAAAATGATAAACGATGACGACTACTGGTTGGCCAGCATCCTGGATCCACGCTATAAAGGCAAATTACAAAACATCATGCCACAGGAGAACCTTGACCTAATATTGGCTAATAAACAAGCAACTCTGGTAAATCGGTTGCTTGAGGCATTCCCAGCACACAGCAGCGGTGATGGTTCTCACACGAGCCGTACGGGCCGGGGGCAGCTTGGCAGAGGTGATCATGGTGCACACAGCAGAAGTGGCGTTGGAGACAGGGGTTTCATGACAATGTTGTGGACTGATTTTTCAAGTACCGCTCACACAACTGGTATTACAGCATCGATGGAAAGTGACAGGAGACAGCAGTTGTCAACTATGGTTACAAACTACTTTTCCTCCCATATCGATGTTCTCCCACACAGGTCATTCCCCTTTGACTATTGGGCCGCTAAACTGGACACCTGGCCTGAATTGGCACAATATGCCTTACAGGAGCTCGCTTGCCCAGCTGCAAGTGTGCTATCGGAAAGAGTCTTCAGTGCAGCTGGATCAATCCTGACAGAAAAAAGGACCCGTCTGTCAACCCAAAATGTGGATGATCTAACCTTCATTAAAATGAACCATGCATGGGTTTCCAAGGATTTTGTCCCACCTTCCCCTGATGACACATAGGGTGACAGAAAAATGGCTTGCTTTGGTCCACCTCTTCCTGGGACTTGACCTATTTCGCCTTTTGCATCAGCTGAATGTCCAACATCAACATATGCCACTTTCTAAAACTCCCTAACTGTGCTGCATCCCCCCACCATGGCCGGAGTCACCACCTAGTGCACGACACCGTGCGAGTGCCGTTGCCCTGGACAGGTGGGTAGGTCGGCTCTTGGGCGCGGGCACTGGCACAGGGTCCCTCACAGTGCAATCAAGTGTCTCTGACGGTGGTGGTGCACACCCGCCATCAGACACACCGCCGTACTATGAGGGGCCCAGTGCCAGTACCGACGCCCACGAGTGGGCCCCCCTTGGTTGGGCAGGGCCCCAGCATTTGCAATCTTTACCTCTCCCTGCTCCTCCGCTGTGTAGTCTGGGCCATCAAATCCATACTGTGCCTGACACCGTCTGAGCCTGACTCCTGATGTATAGACATATCTTTTGAATGTGTACGCTATCCATACATGTTATCCGAGGATACGGTACCCTTTCTCACCTTTGTGCAATCACGTACAAGCCATACTGGGCCTAACACCGTCTGAGCCTGCCTCCTGATGTATAGACATATCTTTTGAATGTGTACGCTATCCATACATGTTATCCGGGGATACGGTACCCTTTCTCACCTTTGTGCAATCACGTGTAATCCATACTGGGCGTGAGAACGGCTGGCCAGCTGTTAAGCAAGCTACAGCACCTGTGGTTTGCACACGCAAGTTTTTCATTTTTTCAGGAATGACGGTTAGGCCTAATTCCGGAACTGCGGTTGACCTGCACTTACTGGGAAATCATCGTTCGCGGGTAATAATTGTAATCGGTGATCCCCATCACTAACGTTGTTCAGCGGGTTATCTGCACCTGTAAGCGACAAACGCTGGCCTTTTCAGTGTAGCGCACATGCAGCCACGGACATGTGAGGGCATGACACACCAGTTACTGGCCAATCTCATGTGCCAGAGCCTCACGTGTCCCTCTAGTAAGCCGGACTCGGACCGCGGGGCATGACGGAGTCTCGTTCGTTAACGGAATTAAGCTTGCAATGTGTGCATCTGTTCTGTAGCTGGCATGGTTGAGGTTTCCCAGGTGGAGTCGAATTTAACCGTAGGCTCCACTCCTGGTGGTGCCCTTCTGGACATGCCTTTAAGGTTCAGCTTTGCAACCATACTGCCCACGTAAAACAAACACTTTGCCTTCATGAACGCTGTTTGGAGGGTCATGACTCGTGGGAATAATGCCGCCCAATCAGTTAACCTGCTAGAGAGATCCTTCATTGCTCCCAAGCATGACATCACACTCCCTAGGAGGAAGGTAATGCCACTGTGGCGACCGTACTCCTGGGGGCGACACAAGTGCACTGATGCCCAGCCACTGCTTGATGAATCTGCTGGTACATTGACCCAGACCACTACATTCCCCTCGCACGCTACACGGCCTGAATCTGACCCTGATGAAACTCAGGTTACCCTTCCCATATACAGTTCCATCTTACACGGTGACAAAGAGGAAGCTGCAGTTGAAAGTGCAGGTTCGGCCCACCCGCCATCAGACACACCACCGTACTATGAGGGGCCCTGTGCCAGTGCCGTCGCCAACGAGTGGGCCCCCCCTGCTTGCTCAGGATCACAGCACTTGCAAGGTTGAAATACTGTGCAGTGAGATGGAAGATGGGGACGACGAGGAGTCCAGACTAGTACAGGGATTCCCTAGCGAGGAGACTTATTTGATTGTTTTCAATGTTGGGACAGCAATTTTTGGGGAGCACTATACTCTGGAGAATGATAGATGGGGCCCACCATACACTGGAACATTCCAAAGGTGGACATCAGACACTGGAGCAGCATTTACAGGACCCATTATACACTAGAGCATTAGAAATGGGGACCATTATGTTTGGAGCATTATTTGGGCCCATAAGACAGTGGAGCTTCATCCATGGGGACCAACATATACTGCAGCATTATGTGGAGCTCATCATATACTGTTTCAAACATTATATGGGACCAATGATTCTGTATGGAGAAATAGATGGGCCTCGTCATGAGATGTAAAAAGTGAGGTATTTTTCATTGTACTATACCGCTATTTCTCTGCCATATCGGAGCATGATGAGTTGTGGTATGTGTTAAAGGGGCACTCTTTCGCCCAGGGCACATGAAAACCTGGAGCCAGCCCTACCCCCCCACAACTTTAGCCAAATAACCCCCATTTTTCAGTGCGTAACTTGTATTATGAAGTTAATTAAGGTTGACTAGCTTAAGTAAGAAGAATTGATGCTTTTGGCATTCAAATGAGCACTGTAGGTGTGTTTCCTGTCCTCCTCTCACTGCCGACTTTTATTCCCCATTGACTTACATTGGGTTTCGTGATTCAGGACAATCCCGACTTTTCCCTATAATCGGCCGATCTTGCTCAACCCGACTTTTGGAAAAGTCGGGTTTCACGAAATGAAACTCGACCCTAAAAAACCAAAAATCGCTCAACTCTAGTAATAAGCTGTGCTTTTTCTGTGGAGACGTCTCTCATACTATTTCTGTCTGCCCTAAACGAGAGAAACGTTTTGCACACACATTTGCTGGGGGCAGTATACAACCTAAGTTTCTTTTGGCAATTACTCTGATCTGCTCCTTATCCACGTTTTCCACGAAGGCTTTTGTGGATTCAGGAGCAGCTTTGAATCTGATGGATTTGGACTTTGCTAAACATTGTGGTTTTTCCATGACGCCTCTGTGGACGCCTATTCCTTTGAGGGGTATTGATGCCACTCCTTTGGCGGAAAAGAAACCTCAGTTTGGGACCCAGGTGATAATGCGAGTTGCCCCAGACCACAAAGAAAATTGTAAATTTTTGGTGCTGCATAATTTGCATGATACTATTGTTCTGGGTTTTCCCTGGTTGCAAACTCATAATCCAGTTTTGGATTGGAAATCTAGGTCTGTGGTGAGTTGGGGTTGTCAGTGTGTTCTTAGGGACGCTCCTGTTTTCTCCACCTCTCCTCAGTCTCATGATATTCCTGATTATCTAGCCGATTTTTCTGATGTATTTAGTGAGAGTAAATCTGCGTCTTTGCCTCCTCATAGGAGTTATGACTGTGTAATTGATTTGATGCCTGTGTGTAAATTTCCCAAGGGTCGGCTTTTCAACTTATCAGTACCCAAACATGATGCTATGCGATCCTATATTAAGGAGTCGTTGGAGGAGGGTTATATTAGACCATCCTCGTCACCTTTAGATGCTGGGGTTTTTTTTGTGGCCAAGAAAGATGGTTCATTAAGACCGTGTATTGATTATCGTTCCTTTAACAAGATGACAGTTAAATATCAGTACCTGTTACCTCTGATGACTGAATTATTCTCCATAGTTAAGAGTGCCTGCTGGTTTACTAAGCTTGACCTCAGGGGAGCGTATAATCTTATTCTCATCAAGCACGGGGATGAATGGAAGATGGTGTTTAATACTCCTGAGGGACATTTTGAGTATTTGGTGATTCCTTTTGGGCTCACTAATGCCCCTTCTGTCTTCCATGCCTTTATGAATGATATTTTCCTTGACTTTGTGGATAAGTTTTTCATCATCTATCTGGATGATATTTTGATCTTTTCTAGTGATTGGGATTCTCATGTGGAACACGTCCGGACTGTGTTCTGGATTTTGAGGGAGAATTCCCTGTTTGTTAAGGGATCGAAATGCCTTTTTGGTGTACAGTGGATTTCATTTTCGGGATTTATGTTGTCTCCATCGACTATTGAAATGGACCCGGCCAAGGTACAGGCCATTTATGATTGGGTTCAGCCTACTTCTTTGAAGGCCCTCCAGAAGTTTTTGGGTTTTGCCAATTTTTATCGTAAATTTATAGGTAATTTTTCTGGTATTGTCAAACCACTGACTTATCTGACCAAGAAGGGAGCTGATGTGCTGAACTGGTCTCCTGAGGCTGTCTCAGCATTTCAGGAGCTTAAGCGGAGATTTACTTCAGCTGCAGTTTTACGGCAACCTGACGTCTCACTTCCATTTCAGGTGGAGATAGATGCTTCTGAGATTGGTGCAGGAGCTGTTTTGTCCCAAAAAGACCCTGTGACTTCTAAGATGAATCCCTGTGCCTTCTTTTCTCGAAAGTTCTCCCCATCTGAACGCAACTATGATGAGGGGAATCGGGAATTGTTGGCCATGAAATGGGCATTTGAGGAGACATTAGTTGGAGGGAGCTAGACATCAAGTTGAGGTCCTCACCGATCACAAGAATTTAATTTATCTGGAGTCAGCCAAACGCTTGAATCCTAGACAGGCTAGATCGGCCTTGTTTTTCACGCGTTTTAATCTTGTGATCTCTTTTCTTCCGGGCACTAAGAATGTTAAGGCAGACGCCCTTTCTAGGAGTTTCTTTGCTGATTCTCTTAATGTAACCGAGCCTACTACCATCCTAGGTGAGGGGGTAGTTCTTCCTGCCATTTCGCCCGATTTGAGAAGCGCCCTGGAGGAATTTCAGAAGGATAAACCGAAGCGTTGCTCTATGGGAAAATTCTATTTTCCTGACCAGTGGAGAAAGAGAGTGATGTCTGAAATTCATTGCTCTGCATTGGCTGGTCATCCAGGTATTTTTGGTACCAGAGATTTGGTGAGTCGGTCTTTTTGGTGGCCTGCCTTATCTCGTGATGTCAGGAATTTTGTACAGTCCTGTGGGACTTGTTCTCGGTCTAAACCCTGTTCTCGTTCTATTGGGTTGCTGATGCCCCTGCCGGTGCCCAAGAGGCCATGGACCCATATCTCAATGGATTTTATTTCTGATCTTCCTGTCTCTCAGAGAATGACTGTTATCTGGGTGATTTGTGATAGATTTTCAAAGATGGTCCATCTTGTACCACTCCCAAAGTTGCCACCTTCGCTGAGTTGGTACCCTTGGTTTTACAACAGGTGGTTTGGTTACATGGGATTCCTGAGAACATTGTGTCCGACAGAGGAGTCCAGTTTGTTTCCAGATTCTGGAAAGCCTTTTGCTCCAATCTGGGAATTCAGTTATCCTTCTCCTCCGCGTTTCATCCCCAGACCAATGGGCAGACTGAGAGAACAAACCAGACCCTGGAGTCTTATTTAAGATGTTTTATTTCTGCTGATCAAGATGATTGGGTCTCACTTTTGCCTTTGGCCGATTTTCTGTTGAACAATAGAGCTAGTTCTGCAACTTTGATGTCACCCTTTTTCTGTAATTTTGGGTTTCCTACTCGATTCTCTTCAGGGCAAGTGGAATCTTCGTCCTGCCTAGATGTGGACACTGTGGTTGAGAGAATGCAGCAGATATGGGACCAAGTCGTGGATAAGTTGTCACTTTCTCAGGAAAAGGCCCAGCGATTTTCCAACCAGCATAGGACCATTGGTCCCCAGTTTAAAGTGGGTGATATGGTTTGGTTATCGTCTAAGAATATTCCTATGAAGGTTGCATCTCCAAAATTTAAGCCAAGATTTATTGGACCTTATAAGATTTTGGAGATTCTTAATCCTGTTTCTTTTCGATTGGCTCTTGCAGTTACGTTCAAAATCCATAACGTATTTCATAAATCACTGTTAAAGAGGTTTGTTGAGCCAGAGGATGACGATTGGACCTCAGGAATCTCAGACTCAGCCGACACCATATTCTAGTGCTGGTGATTCCTTCTGCTTGTCAGGTCTTGGTCTTCAGCTCTGTTCCACTCATTTAAAGCTAAGTTTTCTGCTAATGTTAACACTTGCTCTTGTTGGTCAACTCAGTTTTTGTGTGGTCAGCCAGCCCCGGCTGGGGCTGTGCTGAATTTCCACTCTTATTTATCTGTATTTGCCAATTTGCCATTTTTGTCCCTTATTAGATTGGCCTCTTTTTGCTCTGTCTCAGAATATTTCAGAGTGCTGATATAGTGGGAGAAGTCTAGTGACTTCAGGGATAATTTTGCTATCAGAAGTGTTGGACAGTATTTTGGTAGGGTTTTTGGCAGATTGCAGACAGTGTCTTTCCTTTCCTGTCCTCTCTAGTTAGTTTGGCCCCATCGTTTGCTCAGCCTATTTTCCTGCCTGTGCTTGTGTTTTCATCTTGTTTCACCATCAATACATGTGGGGGGCTGTCTTTCCTTTGGGCTCTGCTCTGGATCAGTTAGTTTTCCCCTTTTCTTGCTTTAGGTTTATTTAGCTCTCCGGTTGTGACGAGGCGTCTAGGTTCATCGTAGGTACGCTCCACGACTGCTGCTAGTTGTGTGGTTAAGATCAGGGATCTGCAATTTGCATAGTTACCAACCTCTCTGGTTTTCTGGGACTTAGCTTTTTGTTGTCCTCCTCGGTGACCCATTCATAACACTGTACCCTTTTTCAACATTTTATTTTATTGGGTAATACATACTGAGCCTGTAAGCGTCTGTGTATGACTCATGAAATATATACGGAGATGTACTGTTGCGCCTAGACTGTATAGAGTTGTGCGCTTCTGATACAGTACCATATATCTTCTGGTATTTTGGGTCCATTTTCCAGAACATGAGGAAGTATGGTGGAAGAGGACGTGGACGTGGGTGTGGGGGGTCACCTGGTACTGATGGTGGTGGTGCATCTGCTGGTATTGTCAAAAACACAATAGCAGCTAAGGCAGGAGGTGTTGAGCCTGCGTCATTGTGTAGCTCTGGAAGACCTGTATGGCTCCGTTTTCTTGGAGTAGATAGACTGCTTTTAAAGCCGGAGCATCAGGAACTGTTTTTGGGTTACATTGCTGAAACAGCCTCCAGCTCTATCGCCTCCTCTTCTGAAGTTTAAAAAAATGCAAGCACTGAGTCAATAAGTGCAGACTTATGGTCAGGAGCAACCCCTTTCCTTGTGTCCTTCACCCACACGAAAAGTGAAGGATGCGGCAGCCAACACTTCAGATTAGCTCTTTCCACATACCATGCCTGGGTTAATTAAAAATGGGGCCAATCATATACTGGAGCAATCAAAGAGGGGGACATCAGACACTGGAGCAGCATTTACGGGGCCCATTATACATTGGAGTATTAGAAAAAGGGCCCATTACAGTGGGGAAAAAAAGTATTTAGTCAGTCAGCAATAGTGCAAGTTCCACCACTTAAAAAGATGAGAGGCGTCTGTAATTTACATCATAGGTAGACCTCAACTATGGGAGACAAACTGAGAAAAAAAAATCCAGAAAATCACATTGTCTGTTTTTTTTTTCATTTTATTTGCATATTATGGTGGAAAATAAGTATTTGGTCAGAAACAAAATTTCATCTCAATACTTTGTGATATATCCTTTGTTGGCAATGACAGAGGTCAAACATTTTCTGTAAGTCTTCACAAGGTTGCCACACACTTTTGTTGGTATGTTGGCCCATTCCTCCATGCAGATCTCCTCTAGAGCAGTGATGTTTTTGGCTTTTCGCTTGGCAACACGGACTTTCAACTCCCTCCAAAGGTTTTGTATAGGGTTGAGATCTGGAGACTGGCTAGGCCACTCCAGGACCTTGAAATGCTTCTTATGAAGCCACTCCTTCGTTGCCCTGGCGGTGTGCTTTGGATCATTGTCATGTTGAAAGACCCAGCCACGTTACATCTTCAATGCCCTTGCTGATGGAAGGAGGTTTGCACTCAAAATCTCACGATACATGGCCCCATTCATTCTTTCATGTACCCGGATCAGTCGTCCTGGCCCCTTTGCAGAGAAACAGCCCCAAAGCATGATGTTTCCACCACCATGCTTTACAGTAGGTATGGTGTTTGATGGATGCAACTCAGTATTCTTTTTCCTCCAAACACGACAAGTTGTGTTTCTACCAAACAGTTCCAGTTTGGTTTCATCAGACCATAGGACATTCTCCCAAAACTCCTCTGGATAATCCAAATGCTCTCTAGCAAACTTCAGACGGGCCCGGACATGTACAGGCTTAAGCAGTGGGACACGTCTGGCATTGCAGGATCTGAGTCCATGGTGGCGTAGTGTGTTACTTATGGTAGGCCTTGTTACATTGGTCCCAGCTCTCTGCAGTTCATTCACTAGGTCCCCTCGCGTGGTTCTGGGATTTTTGCTCACCGTTCTTGTGATCATTCTGACCCCACGGGGTGGGATTTTGCGTGGAGCACCAGATCGAGGGAGATTATCAGTGGTCTTGTATGTCTTCCATTTTCTAATTATTGCTCCCACAGTTGATTTCTTCACTCCAAGCTGGTTGGCTATTGCAGATTCAGTCTTCCCAGCCTGGTGCAGGGCTACAATTTTGTTTCTGCTGTCCTTTGACAGCTCTTTGGTCTTCACCATAGTGGAGTTTGGAGTCAGACTGTTTGAGGGTGTGCACAGGTGTCTTTTTATACTGATAACAAGTTTAAACAGGTGCCATTACTACAGGTAATGAGTGGAGGAAAGAGGAGACTCTTAAAGAAGAAGTTACAGGTCTGTGAGAGCCAGAAATCTTGATTGCTTGTTTCTGACCAAATACTTATTTTCCACCATAATATGCAAATAAAATGAAAAAAAAAACAGACAATGTGATTTTCTGGATTTTTTTTTCTCAGTTTGTCTCCCATAGTTGAGGTCTACCTATGATGTAAATTACAGACGCCTCTCATCTTTTTAAGTGGTGGAACTTGCACTATTGCTGACTGACTAAATACTTTTTTTCCCACTGTATATAAGGAGCATTATTAGGGCCCATCATACACTGGAGCATCATCGATGAGGCCCATCATATACTGGAGCATTATAAATGGGACAGATCAGACACTGGAACAGCATCTATGGTGCACATGATACCATGGAGCATTAGAAATGGGGCCCAATATATATGGAGCATTATTAGGGCCCATCATACACTGGAACATCATCCATGTGGCACATCATATACTGGAGCATTCCAAATGGGGCAGATCAGACACTGGAGCAGCATCTATGGGGCACATTATACAATGGAACATTAAAAATGGGGCCCATTATATATAGAGCATTATTTGGGCCCATAACACACTGGAGCATCGTCCATGGGGACCATCATTTACTGTAGCATTATGTGGAGCTCATCATATACTGTATGGAACATTATATGTGACCAATTATTCTGTATGGAGAAATATATGGGGCTCATTATTCTGTATGGCGCACAATGTGGTGGCCATAATACTTTATGGAGTAATATACTGTCCTTTTTTTGAGCTATTGTACAATTTCAACTAGATCAGTTGTGTGACGTCATGTAAGCAGTCAAGTATTTGTCATTGTACTATACCTATATTTCTGTGCCATATCGGAGAATCATGAGTTGTGGTATGTGTTAAAGGGGCACACTGACACTCTTTGGCCCAGGGCACCCAAAACCTGGAGCCAGCCTTCCCCCCCTCAACTTTAGCCAAATAACCCCCAGTTTTCAATGCATAACTATTATTATAAAGTAAATTAATGTTGCCAAGCTTAAGTAATTAAAATTGATGTTTTTGGCATTGAAATGGGCACTGTAGGTGTGTTTACTGTCCTCCACTCCCTGCCGACTTTGCTTCCCCATTGACTTTCATTGGGTTTCGTGTTTCAGTCGGCCTCCGACTTTTCCCTATAGTCGCCCAATTTCGTTCCACCCGACTTTTGCGAAAGTCAGGTTTCATGAAACCCGACTCGGCTCTAAAAAAGGCAAAGTCGCTCATCTCTACTAGGGACATCATATTGACTTCGCGAGGTGTTGAATTTTGGTTGCGGCGGTCAAAGACGGATCAGTCAGGTAAAGGCCGCCAAGTGGTGTTGGGCAGTGTGCCTGGTTCTTTAATGTGTCCCGTTCAGTGCTTACAGTGTTTTTGGGAGCTTCGTCCCAGCTTAAACGGTTCTCTGTTGTGTCATGTTGACGGCGGCAGCTTGTCTCGGTATCGGTTTGGCGCCGTTTTTAAGAAGTTCATTCGGCTGTTGGGCCTGGATGACTCCCGCTTTGCTCCTCATTCTTTCAGGATAGGGGTGGTGACAGAAGCGGCAGCTGGGGGTTTGGGTCCGGCTTTGATACAGCGCATTGGTTGTTGGAAGTCTAATTGGTATCGGAGTTACATCAGGTCTTAATTATGTGTGGGTGGCTCGCGTAGAGCATGGGGGAGGATTGAGAGGGTTATGTTTACTTGTAGTTAAGGTATGTTTTTGATGATATCACTGCCTTTTGTTTCAGGTGTCGAACCTTTGCTGGTTTGGATCTTTGGTCATTCCTTCGTTTACTGGGGAGCGTTGCCAGCCAATGTCAGGAATGAAGGCAGACAATTGGGCTTCCCCAGGAATGTGGCGTTGGTGCGGTGGCTTGGTTTCAGGGGAAAGGAGTGGAGAAGGGTATTGCAGGAAATACATAAGTGCGCCCAGTTGGATCATGCTCCGGATTTTATTGTTCTTCATGTCGGGGGCAACGATCTAGCGGTACGACCTTTTTGGGAACTGATTAAGGACATTAAGCAGGATTGCCTGCGGTTGTGTTTGTTGTATCAGGGGGTCACTATCGTCTGGTCCGACATTGTTCCACGAAGGCGATGGCATTCTATGAGAGCTTTGGCAAAGGTCAATAAGGCCAGGATAAAAGTCAATAGGGTGGTGTCTTCTTTTGCTGTGAGGAATGGGGGAGTGGCTGTGCGACATTTTGACCTGGAAAAGGGCGAGGGCGATTTTTGGCTGGCCGTCGACGTCCTTTTAAATGCTATCAGTTCCGACATTTGGGCTCTCGGTCTTCGGGAGGGAATAGAGAGTGTCATAGCATGGCGGGTTGGGGGAGTCTCGGGCCTTTGAGGTGTTCAAGGGCCCTCATTGTGGCAGTTCTAAGGAGGGGGGATTCCTTGAAATCGGTTGGAAGTTGGTTTTGGAGACTCAGTGTATAGGGTCTCCTCTAGTGTTGAGCGACTTTTGGTTTTATAGGGTTGAGTTTCGTTTCATGAAACCCGACTTTTCCAAAAGTCGGGTCGAGCAAAATCGGCCGACTATAGGGAAAAGTCGGGGTCGTCCCGAAACACGAAACCCAATGTAAGTCAATGGAGAATTAAAGTCAGCAGTGAGAGGAGGACAGGAAACACACCAACAGTGCTCATTTGAATGCCAAAAGCATAAATTCTTGTTACTGAAGCTTGTCAACCTTAATTAACTTCATAATACTAGTTACGCACTGAAAAATGGGGGTTATTTGACTACAGTTGTGGGGGGGAGGGCTGGCTCCAGGTTTTCGTGGGCCCAGGGCGAAAGAGCGCCCCTTTAACACATACCACAACTCATGATGCTCTGATACGGCAGAGAAATAGCGGTATAGTACAATGAAAAATACTTCACTTCTTACATCTCATGACTGACATCCGTTTTAAATACTCCAATACCTCCAAAAACGGACAGTATATAACTCAATACAGTATTATGGCCAGCGCTTAGTGCGCTATACAGAGTAATGAGGCCCATATATTTCTCCATACGGAATCATTATTCCCATATAATGTTTCAAACCGTATATGATGAGCTCCACATAATGCTACAGTATATGTTGGTCCCAATGGATGAAGCTCCACTGTCTTATGGGCCCAAATAATGCTCCATATATAATGGGCCCCATTTCTACTGCTCTAGTGTATAATGGGCCCTGTAAATGCTTCTCCAGTGTCTGATGTCTACCTTTGGAATGCTCCAGTGTATGGTGGGCCCCATATATCATTCACCAGAGTATAGTGCTCCCCAAAAATTGCTGTCCCAACATTGAAAACAATTACATAAGTCTCCTTGCTAGGGAATCCCTGCACTACTCTGAACTCCTTGTCGTCACCATCTTCCATCTCACTGCACTTGGCTGTTTAGGCCCTCCCACCGGCAGAGACACTTTTGCGTACTATGCGGTGCCCTGTGCCAGTGCCATCGCCCATGAGTATGCCCCCCCACCTGCTCAAGGAACCTGCACTTTCATCTGCACCTTCCTCTTTGTCACCGTGTAAGGTGTGATAGCATGCGGGAAGGGGAACCTGAGTTCCCTCTGGGTCAGATTCTGGCTGTGTAGAGTGCGAGGGGAATGTAGTGGTCTGGGTCAATGTACCAGCAGCATCATCCAGCAGTGGCTGGGCCTCAGTGCACTTGTGGCGTCCCCAAGAGTACGGTCGCCACTGTGGCATTGCCTTCCTCCTAGTGAGTGTGTTGTCAAGCTTGGGAGCAACGAAGGATCTCTCTAGCAGTGAAACCAACACACAACACATTTCCCACTCCAGGCCAGCAGGGAGACCTCTGAACCTGACTGCTGAGGAGCTGCTCTATGTGGTCAGGAGGAGGTACGTTAGGGCACTCTGTGCAGGGAAGGGGAAGTGTGTCGACGTGAGAAGGGGAACTGGAGGATGAGCAGAGTTAAGGCTCACTCCTAGCTGGAGCGCATGGTCCGGATTCCCGTCTCCGAGTTTGTAGGGACACTGACGTTCCTGCAGCAGAAACCGGGGGAAGTAGCAGCTATAAATGCTCTGTACCCAACTAAGGCTCGGAGGCCCCAGCATCGACGTGTGCGAGGCAGAAGGAAAAGGCTACAGCTGTCTGCCATACAAGTAAAGTCTGAGGAACATCTGTTAGACAGGAGGCGTTTCAGTGAACCACGGTTCTGTGAGTGCTTCCCCCACAAGTGCTAGAAAGGAGACGTTCAGGAAGGTACATGTTGGCGGAGTGTTGGAAGGGAGCTTTTCGTTCTGGTCCCGGAGGTTGGCAGAGGTCCTGACCCGGAGGACACAGCACGGAGGCAGGCATCTGTGTATCCTGCAGACTGTGAGTAAAGCTTTGGAACTGCACGCTCTGGTGTCCTACAGTTATTCCAGCACCGCTACATCTGGGTACCAGCACCTACACCGCCTGTGCCTTTCCCCCATCACTACATCCACACTTCCCTGGGACTCCAGCTCCACCTGTGGGGAGCTTTACCTTCTTTGCTGCACAACACCATCAGTCCCAGAGGATCTGCATGCAGCGTCGGCCTAACATCTATGTTGCCAAACACCACAGGTGGCATCAAACTATCTATATAAACTCTTTACCATTATACCACACCATTTACATGGGCGCCCAGGGCCACCGTCCGGGTCACCGCTGCTGTGACACATCCCACTGACACCGGCCCGGTACCGAGTACCCCACAGCCCTGGGAGGGCGACCCATATGCCGACTGCTGATCGGGCGGCGTTATTCCCACGAACCTCCAAACAGCGTCCCTGAAGGCAAAGTTTTTGGTTTCCGGGGGCAGTATGATTGCAAAGCTGAACCTTAAAGGAATGTGCAAAAGGGCACCACCAGGAGTGGAGCCTGTGGCTTAATTGGACTGCACCCGGGAAACCACTACCATACAAGCTACAGAAAAGATGGACAGATTGCAAGCTTTGTCGATTCTGTGTGTGGTGTGGTATGTCCGTATGTAGTTGTGCTAGCGATTTCTCAGCTTTATTCCGTTAACGACCGAGACTCCGGCATGGCCCCGCGGTACGCGTCAAGCTTACTTGAGGGATACGCGAGGCTGTGGCAATAACAGGTCTAGCATTCCAGTACATGTCCGGGGCTGCATGCACGCTACACTGAAAGGACCAGCTTTTGTCGCTTACAGGTGCAGATAACCTGCTGAACTCCGTTAGTGATGGGGATCTGGGATTCAGATTATTCCCCGCGAACGATGATTTCCCATAATGTTCAGGTCAACCGCAATTCCGGAGTTAGGCCTAACCGTCATTCCTGAAAAAATTACGTGTCCAAACCACTGGTGCTGTAGCTTGCTTAACAGCTCGGCAGCCGTTCTCAGGCCCAGTATGGATTCAACAACATGGTAGAAAGTTGATAAAGGGTACAGTTTCACCTGATAACACGTATATATGTAGCCTAGTTTACACATTAAAAATATATGTCTATAGATCAGGAGGCAGACTCAGATGTTCTCAGGCCCAGTATGGATTTGACCAGATTGTACAAAGTTGAGAAAGGGTACTTTATCACTGGATAGCAGGTATATATAGCATAGTTTAAACATGTAAAATCTCCGTGTTCTCAGTATGGATTACACAGCAATCTAAAAAGTGGAAAAAAGGAAATGCATTTGAGGCGTACACAACTATATACTTTTGGTGTTATTTTTAAATCTTCATATATATTTCTGTCTCAGTAATACAGTCCAGCCTCTCCGCAATAGGAAATGAGATGCATACAATTAGTGACATAAAGGCTATTGATTGCAGAAATCTAGGAATTATTACTCACGGGAAAAAAATCCGTCACAATTCTCATAGGCGATGCTGACCCTCAATTAATTTGTGTGTTGAGACAGTGAAAACATTTTTTTGTGAATAAAGTCTTGCTGTATCGCACTTCCGTTGATTCCATCACTGTTACTCATCTCAATCCAATTTTTATCACAGGGAGAGATGTAAACATGGTGCTCACTGGCTATCATGATCTGTCACGTAACTTTGGAGTGCAAAAGACAGAAGCCACAGGCAGTAGGCGATTCTATTTGAATGGCATGAGAGGGCACATTTTGAAATGTGCGCCGGAATGTCACACGTTTGTGAGTAGGAAAACTGTGAAAGCTGATGATAAACCACCACTGCATGTAATTGTGAGTCGACGTCCATAAGAAATGGAAGCCACTGATCATCTGGAGATAGAGCCCGGCCAGCAGGACAGGGCATAGCTACATCTTAACCATCATCTTTCAGTTCAATCAATTTGTAGTGGCAGTCCCAGTGAAGGATTTGACAGCCCAGACAACACAGCGGAGGAGCAGGGAGAGGTAAACATTGTTTACTCATGGGCGTCGGTACTGGCACTGGGCCCCTCATAGTACGGCGGTGTGTCTGACGGCGGGTGTGCACCACCACTGTCAGAGACACTTGATTGCACTATGAGGGACCCTATGCCAGTGCCCGCGCCCAAGAGTCGGCCAACCCACCTGTCCAGGGCAACGGCACTCGCACGGTTTTGTGAGCTAGGTGGTGACCCTGGCCATGGGGGGGCCGCCCACTTAGGGAGGTATACAAAGTGGCATATGTAGATGTGGGTCATTCAGCTGCTGCAAAAGGCAAAATAGATCAAGTTTGCGGAATAAGAGGAGGAACAAAGTAAGCCATTTTTGTGGCAACCTATGTGTCATCAAGGGAAGGTGGGACAAAATCCTTGGAAACCCATGCATGGTTCATTTTAATGAAGGTTAGATCATCCACATTTTGGGTTGACAGACGGGTCCTTTTTTCTGTCAGGATTGATCCAGCTGCACTGAAGACTCTTTCCGATAGCACACTTGCAGCTGGGCAAGCGAGCTCCTGTAAGGGATATTGTGCCAATTCAGGCCAGGTGTCCAGTTTAGCGGCCCAATAGTCAAAGGGGAATGACTTGTGCGGGAGAACATCGATATGGGAGGAAAAGTAGTTGTTAACCATAGCTGACAACTGCTGTCTCCTGTCACTTTCCATCGATGCAGTATTACCAGTTGTGTGAGCGGTCCGTGAAAAATCAGTCCACAACATTGTCATGAAACCCCTGTCTCCAACACCACTTCTGCTGTGTGCACCACGACCACCTCTGCCAAGCTGCCCCTGGCCCGTACGGCTCGTGTGAGAACCATCACCGCCGCTGTGGGCTGGGAATGCCTCAACCAACCGGTTAACCAGAGTTGCTTGTTTAGTAGCCAATATTAGGTCAAGGTTCTCCTGTGGCATGATGTTTTGTAACTTGCCTTTATAGCGTGGATCCAAGATGCTGGCCAACCAGTAGTCGTCATCGTTCATCATTTTGGCAATGCGGGGGTCCCTTTTTAGGATCTGCAAGGCATAATCTGACATGTGGGCCAATGTTCCCGGTGTCAATGATGCACTGCGAGTGCTGTGTGGAGGAGCACTTTCTGGCAAATCCACATCCCTCCAGTCACGCACAAACCCTGTACCAGACCTTGCCACGCCAACATTTTCACTTGCCCCACGAGATGCATCCTCCTCCCCTAAGTAATCATCCCCATCATCATCCTCCTCCTCCTCTTCTTCCTCCACCTCGTCCAGGATAGGTCCCTGAGCAGACAATGGCTGAATGTCATCAAGGATTCCCTCCACCTCTTCCTCCTCATCAACATTGGCTGCAGACGCCTGCTCCTTAAGGTGCGTCAAAGTTTACATTAGCAGACGCATAAGTGGGATGCTCATTCTTAGGATGGCGTCGTCTGCGCTTACCAGCCGTGTGCATTCCTCAAAACACTGAAGGACTTTACAAAGGTCTTTCAGCTTCGATCACTGCACACCTGTCAACTCCATGTCTGCTCTCAAAGTGCCTGGCCGTGTATCCTCCCACAAATGCATTATGGCCTGCATCTGCTCACACAGCCGCTCAACCATGTGCAGGGTGGAGTTCCACCTTGTTGCAATGTCGATAATGAGGCGGTGGTTGGGAAGGTGGAGCAATCGCTGCAGCTTCTGCATATGAATGGAGTGTACAGGCGACCGGCGGATGTGCACGCACAGTCTTTGCACCTTCTGGAGCAGGGCTGATAACTCTGGATAATTATTGAGGAAGCACTGCACCACCAGGTTCAAGGTGTGAGCCAAGCAAGATATGTGGCTGAGTTTTGAAAGGGCTATGGCTGCCACAAAATTACGGCCGTTATCACTAACTACCTTGCCTGCCTCAAGATGTACACTGCCCAGCCATGACTCAGTTTGTCACTTCAAGTACTCGGCCAGCACCTCGGCGGTGTGTCTGTCGCCCAAACACATCATCTGCAACACAGCCTGCTGACGCTTTCCACTAGCTGCTCGATAGGGGGACACCTCGTGTGCAACAGTGGCAGCTGCAGATGGAGTGCTCGTACGACTGTGCTCTGTGGACGAGCTTTCGCTTCTGGAGGAGGAGGAGGAGGGTCGAACGCCTACAGCCAACTGTTTCCTATACCGTGGGATAGGCAGCACTGTCCCACCACCGCTGTCCCCTGTGGACCCTGCATCCACCACATTAACCCAGTGCGCAGTGATGGACATGTAACGGCCCTGGCCATGCCGACTGGACCATGCATCAGTTGTGAGGTGCACCTTTCCACTCACTGACTGCTTGAGTGCATGGACAATGCGGTCTTTCACATGATGGTGGAGGGCTGGGATGGCTTTGCGAGAGAAGAAGTGGCGACTGGGTAGGTCCTAGCGTGGTACTGCATAGGCCATGAGTTCACGGAAAGCTGCGCTTTCCACCAACCGATAGGGCATCATCTCTAACGAGATTAGTTTGGCAATGTGGGCGTTCAAACCCAGTGTACGCGGATGAGAGACTGAGTACTTTCTTGACCTACTCATAGTGTCTGGGAGGGTGAGCTGGACTTAAGAGCTGCATATGGTGGAAGTAGCGGTGGACAGGGCGGACTGAGAGAGGGTTGATAATGGTGATGGAGTTGGTGTTCTTTCTGATGGCCTAGATTCAGTCTTTCATTGATATAACAGTGGGATTCCCTGACTGCTGTGCCCTTGCAACGACACCTCAACATTTGCTGCTGTGCTAACCAGTGGGCTTACAGTGGGGGAAACAATGCAGCGTTGCTGACTACCTTCTTTGTGATCAGTTGCACATGTGGTACTTGAGGTTTGGTGTTGTGTCCACGCTTGCAAGTGCATGCTGGTTAAATGTCTAAGCATGCAACTGGTATTCAAATTTTTCAGATTTTTCCCTCGGCTAAAGGTCTTTGCACACTTCTTACAGATAACCTTGGCCTGATCATGAGGATTTTGTTCAAAAAAGTGCCACACTGCACTCTTCCTACTTTGGCAGACATTTTGCGGCCTAGCACGCTGTGATATTTTTACCCTCTGGACAAGCTGTCCAGCAACTTTTTTGATTTTTGGAACCTGTCTTTGGAGTGCTCCGGGCCTGCCAGATAACAGCTGTTGCGATGTCGATGTCTGCTGTGGATGCTCCTCATCTGAGCTATTGGAAGCAGCACCCTCTTCCCCCAATGGATGCCAATCTGGGTCAACAACTGGGTCATCCATCACCTCCTCTTCAATGTCATGTACACCTTCCTCTGTGTCACCGTGTATGTTGGTATAGTGTGCGGGAAGGGGCACCTGAGTCTCATCAGGGTCAGAATCTGGCTCTGTACACTGCGAGGACAATGTAGTGCTCTGAGTGAATGTACCAGCAGAATCATCTATCAGTAGCTGTCCATCAGTGCACTCCATGTCAGATTCATCTTGGCCTGGGTAATTCACCATTTCACTTGATAATCCAGGCATGGTATGTGAAAACAGCTCCATGGAGTAATCATTAGTATGGCCTGCGTCATCCTTCAATCTTGGTTGGGGTGAAGGACACAAGGAAAGGTGTGGTTCATGAACATGAGCCTCCAATGACGACTCAGTGCTTTTACTTTTTACAACTGAAGAAGAGGAGGCGATAGAGCTGGAGGCTGAGTCGGCAATGTAAGACAAAACTTTTTCCTGATGCTCTGGCTTTAAAAGCGGTTTGCCAACTCCTAGAAAACTAAGCCTTCGAGGCCTTATGTAGCCAGACGATGACGCAGGCTCAACACCTCCTGCATTCGGTCCTATTTTGCTTTTGCCACTACCATCAGATCCACCACCAACACCATCATTACCAGCTGCCAACCCCCGCCCAATTCCACGGCCTCTTCCACCAGCCTTCCTCATTTTTGGTAGAAATGTAGACAAAATCCAACAAACTATATAGTAATGTAAAACAAGGTACAAGGTGTCTATAGGACAGGGGAGATTTTGAATTTCTGCACACACTTGTGGACACTGGACACTTTTGGATTGTGTGATGCCCACTGAATATGACAGCGCTATGTCACAGGCTCGATGTCGCAGGTGTGAAAAATGTCACTAGAGGATAACAGAGATTTTGAATTTCTGCACACACTTGTGGACACTGGACACTTTTGGATTGTGTGAGGCCCACTGAATATGACAGCGCTATGTCACAGGCTCGATGTCGCAGGTGTGTAAAATGTCACTAGAGCATAACGGAGATTTTGAATTTCAGCACACACTTGTGGACACTGTTGTGTGATGCCCAGTGAATATCACAGCGCTATGTCACAGGCAAAAATTGGCTAGTGTATGACAAACTACAAGGTGTATATAGAATTTGGCAGAATAGGAATCTCCCTAGAGTGTAGGTCTGTAAGAACGGAACAAGTCCTCGACTTATCCTTACAGAGCGACACACAGATAGCTTCACTGTGGCCGTGATAACAGCCGTTGCACTGTACTGAGAGAGGAGCGTGCACGTACACGGCTGTCCGGTGTACATAAAATTGTCAAGCTCCGTGTTTTTTAAGTATACGGACTGACACACGCTGTCTCTCTATAGTTTTGAATGTGATCAAACAGCAAATATATTTAACTGTTTGAAAGCTAGACAAAACTAGAAGGTGGAGGTCTGTAAGAACGGAACATGTCCTCGACTTATCCTTACAGAGCGACACACAGATAGCTTCACTGTGGCCGTGATAACAGCCGTTACACGGTACTGTGTGAGGAGTGTGCACCGCTGTATGGTGTGAAAAATGCACGCTCAGTACCTCACCAGGACAAAAAAAAAAATTGGGATTGCTTTTAAAAAAGCAGTTTGCAGAGCAGTGGGTAAACAGCAATGCAGACGTCAGGAAGCCTTAGAAGGCAGCCTAACAACCAACACCGCTGATCCAGCAAAATATAGCCTCCACTTGCACTGCACACACAGTGACTGGTGTGTTGTACAGGCAAAATCGCTAGCAGCAGAAGCAGTTTTTGGTTCTTCTTCCCTGCCTAACGCTCTCCCTACAGAATCATCAGCAGCAGCAGCTCTCCCTATTCTGAGATCAGCATGAGTATCATGGCGGTCGGCATGTACGCCCTTTTATAACCCCTGTGACGCCCACCAAAGCAAGCCAAACACTTGCATGCCCTTCTGAAAGATGGTGGTGACCCCTGCCTATGTCATCACGTTGCCCACAGTGTCCGTGGATCCTGATTGGCTGAAAAAGAGCGCAAAACAAACTTTTGAAACGCGACTTTGGCGCTTAAGTCGCCGACCTCGTGGCCGACCTCATCCTAGGGTCGGGTTTAATTTCACGAAACCCACTTTGCCATAAGTCGGCGACTTTTCAAATTTTTCGACCCGTTTCGCTCAACTCTAGTCTCCTCTGTTCAAAGGTGTGTTGGTGGTGATCTGGTGAAAGGTGTATGGGGAGTTTCCAACAGAAGTGGGTGGATCCCCAAGTAGCTTAGTGGACAATATATCTCGATGTGTTGGTGCTCCTAAGCTTGTGGGGTAACGGCTGGGAGCAATATGGTCTGTTTTTGTTCACAGCATTTCGGGCTACTTCACCTAGATCTTGTGGCTTCAAGGACTCTTCATTAGTATTCAAGTTATTGTATTTATGTCATTCATAATATATTGTTTTATTGTTTGTTGATTTAATAAAAGGCTGCAATGGCCATACAAATTCCAAAGAAATTACCTGTCTCGGTGTCTTGGTGATCGGCGTAACGGGTTTTACCTATGTGGGGGTGGCTCGGGATGCCGAGATACTTGGGCCTCCCCGCAAGCAAACAACTTGACAATACCAACGTCAAGCTTTACAAATTGTCCCCTTATTACTTCTTTACCATCACACCATAAAGGGCTTCTAGAAGTGATATGAGGGGGAAGAGGTGCCACATTGGGAAACGGTTAGCACAAGTCAATCCTAGTAATGTTCCCATGACTCTTCCAACCATCGGTGGTAAGATGTGATTTTCTACATACAAGGGCTTGTGCAATAATTATTTGTCAGATTATAGAACGCCGCCTCCAAACCTCCCTCCCACCAATCAGACTCCAGTACACCACCACAAATCCCTCCCATCCTGACTGTCACATAAGTTAACCCCTTCACTCCCACCCTCTAAATTGTCCTGCGGCCTGTCCACCCTGCGGCTCCTTCACTTGTCTCATTTCTCAGCATTCAGTCTTTGTCCCTCGGTAACGTTCTCATCTGTTTCTCAGGTCCCAGTATCCCGCTGCTCAGATCCCTGCTCACCTGGAAGCTGGAAAAAGGCAAAACCGACAATTCACAGCTGCTGCTATGACTGCGTCCTGTGTCCAGAAGGCGAGATCTCCAATATAACCGGTATGTACAGTCTGAGGGGTGTAACCGGCATCCGGCACCTTCTTATAGAAGATGGGCTCCGCATCGACCACATTCACACAGTGCAGAGCAGGACGTCACTCAGGGATCGGTGTGCGGGAAATCAGCCCCAGCACTGCCTGCAGCGGTCACCACCCAGCACTGTCTGCACCGATCACTGCCCAACATTGTCTGCAGTGGTCACCACCCAGCAGGGTCTGCACCGATCACTGCCCAGCACTGTCTGCACCAGTCACTGCCCAGCACTGTCTGCAGCAGTCACCACCCAGCACTGTCTGCAGCAGTCACCACCCAGCACTGTCTGCAGCAGTCACCACCCAGCACGGTCTGCACCGATCACTGCCCAGCACTGTCTGCACCAGTCACTGCCCAGCACTGTCTGCAGCGGTCACCGCCCAGCACTGTCTGCAGCAATCACCACCCAGCACTGTCTGCAGCGGTCACGGACCAGCACTGTCTGCAGCGGTCACCACCCAGCACTGTCTGCACCGATCACTGCCCAGCACTGTCTGCAGCGGTCACGGACCAGCACTGTCTACAGCGGTCACCACCCAGCACTGTCTGCACCGATCACTGCCCAGCACTGTCTGCAGCGGTCACCTCCCAGCACTGTCTGCAGCAGTTACAGCCCAGCACTGTCTGCAGCGGTCACCACCCGAGACTGTCTGCACCGATCACCGCCCAGCACTGTCTGCAGCAGTTACAGCCCAGCACTGTCTGCACCGGTCACCGTCCAGCACTGTCTGCAGCGGTCACTGCCCAACATTGTCTGCAGTGGTCATCACCCAGCACTGTCTACAGTGGTCACAGCCCAGCATTGTGTGCACCGGTCACTGTTCACTGTAATATAGAGAGCTCATCAGATGTATCACACAGGAGAGGATTAGATACACAGCCCAGCAGTCAGTATCACACAGGATAGGATTAGATACACGGCTCAGCAGTCAGTATCACACAGGATAGGATTAGATACACGGCTCAGCAGACGGTATCACATAGGATAGGATTAGATACACGGCTCAGCAGTCAGTATCACACAGGATAGGATTAGATACACGGCTCAGCAGATAGTACCGCACAGGATAGGATTAGATACACGGCTCAGCCTACAGTATCACACAGGATAGGATTAGATACACGGCTCAGCAGACAGTATCACATAGGATAGGATTAGATACACGGCTCAGCAGTCAGTATCACACAGGATAGGATTAGATACACGGCTCAGCAGATAGTACCGCACAGGATAGGATTAGATACACGGCTCAGCCTACAGTATCACACAGGATAGGATTAGATACACGGCTCAGCAGTCAGTATCACACAGGATAGGATTAGATACACGGCTCAGCAGATAGTACCGCACAGGATAGGATTAGATACACGGCTCAGCCTACAGTATCACATAGGACAGAATTAGATACACGGCTCAGCAGTCAGTATCACACAGGATAGGAATAGATACACGGCTCAGCAGATAGTACCGCACAGGATAGGATTAGATACACGGCTCAGCAGTCAGTATCACACAGGATAGGATTAGATACACGGCTCAGCAGACAGTATCACATAGGATAGGATTAGATACACGGCTCAGCAGTCAGTATCACACAGGATAGGATTAGATACACGGCTCAGCAGATAGTACCGCACAGGATAGGATTAGATACACGGCTCAGCCTACAGTATCACACAGGATAGGATTAGATACACGGCTCAGCAGTCAGTATCACACAGGATATGATTAGATACACGGTTTAGCAGTCAGTATCACACAGGAGAGGATTAGATACACAGCTCAGCAGTCAGTATCACACAGGAGAGGATTAGATACACGGCTCAGCAGTCAGTATCACACAGGATAGGATTAGATACACGGCTCAGCAGTCAGTATCACACAGGATAGGATTAGATACACAGCTCAGTAGACAGTATAACACAGGATAGGATTAGATACATGGCTCAGCAGATGATATCACGCAGGAGAGGATTAGATACACAGCTCAGCAGTCAGTATCACACAGGATAGGATTAGATACATGGCTCAGCAGACAGTATCACACAGGATAGGATTAGATACATGGCTCAGCAGTCAGTATCACACAGGATAGGATTAGATACACAGCTCAGCAGATAGTATCGCACAGGATAGGCTTAGATACACGCTCAGCCTACAGTGTTACACAGGATAGGATTAGATACACAGCTCAGCAGACAGTATCACACAGGATAGGATTAGATACACGGCTCAGCAGATAATATCACACAGATTAGGATTAGATGCACAACTCAGCAGTCAGTATCACACAGGAGAGGATTAGATACACAGGTGAGCAGATTATATCACACAGGATAGGATTAGATACACAGCTCAGCAGTCAGTATCACACAGGAGAGGAATAGATACATGGCTCAGCAGTCAGTATCACACAGGACAGGATTAGATACACAGCTCAGCAGACAGTATAACACAGGATAGGATTAGATACACAGGTGAGCAGATGATATCACACAGGATAGGATTAGATACACAGCTCAGCAGTCAGTATCACACAGGAGAGGAATAGATACATGGCTCAGCAGTCAGTATCACACAGGACAGGATTAGATACACAGCTCAGCAGACAGTGTAACACAGGATAGGATTAGATACACAGGTGAGCAGATGATATCACACAGGATAGGATTAGATACACGGCTCAGCAGTCAGTATCACACAGGATAGGATTAGATACACAGCTCAGCAGTCAGTATCACACAGGATAGGATTAGATACACGGCTCAGCAGTCAGTATCACACAGGATTGGATTAGATACACAGCTCAGCAGTCAGTATCACACAGGATAGGATTAGATACATGGCTCAGCAGTCAGTATCACCCAGTATAGGATTAGATACATGGCTCAGCAGTCAGTATCACACAGGATAGGATTAGATACACGGCTCAGCAGTCAGTATCACACAGGATAGGATTAGATACACAACTCAGCAGTCACTATCACACAGGATAGGATGAGATACACGGCTCAGCAGTCAGTATCACACAGGATAGGATTAGATACACAGCTCAGTAGACAGTATAACACAGGATAGGATTAGATACATGGCTCAGCAGATGATATCACGCAGGAGAGGATTAGATACATGGCTCAGCAGACAGTATCACACAGGATAGGATTAGATACACGGCTCAGCAGATAGTATCGCACAGGATAGGCTTAGATACACTCTCAGCCTACAGTGTTACACAGGATAGGATTAGATACACAGCTCAGCAGACAGTATCACACAGGATAGGGTTAGATACACGGCTCAGCAGACAGTATCACACAGATTAGGATTAGATGCACAACTCAGCAGTCAGTATCACACAGGAGAGGATTAGATACAGGGTTCAGCAGTCAGTATCACACAGGACAGGATTAGATACACGACTCAGCAGTCAGTATCACAGAGGAGAGGATAAGATACACAGCTCAGCCATCAGTATCACACAGGATAGGATTAGATACACGGCTCAGCAGTCAGTATCACACAGGAAAGGATTAGAAACACAGCTCAGCAGTCAGTGTCACACAGGAGAGGATTAGATACACGGCTCAGCAGTCAGTATCACACGGGAGAGGATTAGATACACTGCTCAGCAGTCAGTATCACACAGCAGAGGATTAGATACACGGCTCAGCAGTCAGCATCACACAGGATAGGATTAGATACACGGCTCAGCAGTCAGTATCACACAGGATAGGATTAGATACACAGCTCAGCTGTCAGTATCACACAGGAGAGGATTAGATACACGGCTCAGCAGTCAGTATCACACAGAGAGGATTAGATACACGGCTCAGCTGTCAGTATCACACAGGAGCGGATTAGATACACGGCTCAGCAGTCAGTATCACACAGAGAGGATTAGATACACGGCTCAGCAGTCAGTATCACACAGGATAGGATTAGATGCACGGCTCAGCAGTCAGTATCACACAGGAGAGGATTAGATACACAGCTCAGCTGTCAGTATCACACAGGAGCGGATTAGATACACGGCTCAGCAGTCAGTATCACACAGAGAGGATTAGATACACGGCTCAGCAGTCAGTATCACACAGGATAGGATTAGATGCACGGCTCAGCAGTCAGTATCACACAGGAGAGGATTAGATACACGGCTCAGCAGTCAGTATCACACGTGAGAGGATTAGATACACGGCTCAGCAGTCAGTATCACACAGTAGAGGATTAGATACACAGCTCAGCAGACAGTATCACACAGGATAGGATTAGATACACGGCTCAGCAGATAATATCACACAGATTAGGATTAGATGCACAACTCAGCAGTCAGTATCACACAGGAGAGGATTAGATACAGGGTTCAGCAGTCAGTATCACACAGGACAGGATTAGATACACGGCTCAGCAGTCAGTATCACACAGGAGAGGATAAGATACACAGCTCAGCCGTCAGTATCACACAGGATAGGATTAGATACACGGCTCAGCAGTCAGTATCACACAGGAAAGGATTAGAAACACAGCTCAGTAGTCAGTATCACACAGGAGAGGATTAGATGCACGGCTCAGCAGTCAGTATCACACAGGAGAGGATTAGATACACGGCTCAGCAGTCAGTATCACACGGGAGAGGATTAGATACACGGCTCATCAGTCAGTATCACACAGGAGAGGATTAGATACACGGCTCAGCAGTCAGCATCACACAGGATAGGATTAGATACACGGCTCAGCAGTCAGTATCACACAGGATAGGATTAGATACACAGCTCAGCCGTCAGTATCACACAGGAGAGGATTAGATACACGGCTCAGTAGTCAGTATCACACAGGAGAGGATTAGATACACAGCTCAGCTGTCAGTATCACACAGGAGAGGAATAGATACACAGCTCAGCAGTCAGTATCACACAGGAGAGGATTAGATACACGGCTCAGCAGTCAGTATCACACAGGAGAGGATTAGATACATGGCTCAGCAGTCAGTATCACACAGGAGAGGATTAGATACACGGCTCAGCAGTCAGTATCACACAGGAGAGGATTAGATACACGGCTCATCAGTCAGCATCACACAGGATAGGATTAGATACACGGCTCAGCAGTCAGTATCACACAGGATAGGATTAGATACACAGCTCAGCTGTCAGTATCACACAGGAGAGGATTAGATACACGGCTCAGCAGTCAGTATCACACAGGAGAGGATTAGATACACAGCTCAGCTGTCAGTATCACACAGGAGAGGATTAGATACACGGCTCAGCAGTCAGTATCACACAGGAGAGGATTAGATACACGGCTCAGCAGTCAGTATCACACAGGATAGGATTAGATACACGGCTCAGCAGTCAGTATCACACAGGAGAGGATTAGATACACGGCTCAGCAGTCAGTATCACACAGGAGAGGATTAGATACACAGCTCAGCCTACAGTATCACACAGGATAGGATTAGATACACAGCTCAGCTGTCAGTATCACACAGGAGAGGATTAGATACACGGCTCAGCAGTCAGTATCACACAGGAGAGGATTAGATACACGGCTCAGCAGTCAGTATCACACAGGAGAGGATAAGATACACAGCTCAGCCTACAGTATCACACATTGGATACACGGCTCAGATGCACAGTATTACACATAGGATTAAGCAGTCTGTCTCACCAGCTCACTGCACCCTCAGCTCATTTCGGCCCATGTGTGGTGCACGGATCTAAGAAACGGTCATGCATCAGATCCAATGATGCGGTATTCCTCCCTTACTATTGATTGGCAGTTGTGTTCACTGTGCATAGGCTGAAAGCTGCCAATCAGTGGAGTGGGTGGAGTTATACAGAGCTCAGCGTTCTGGGATCTGAAAGCCGACAGCAGATAAACAGAGATTTTCTCAAAATGACAGCAAGCAGCTGTAAGTGATCCCCTGCTGGAATCAGGATCTCAGCCCCTACATCATGCTGGTCTTAGATGGGGTTGGAATAAGCAGATTCTTTTTACCTCGGTCTCCTCACAGAGTGTGCGTGTCACCAGGAGCGCTGCTCATTGTAATGTGGCACGTGTGCCTCCCACACCGGGACTGCAGGATTTCCCCTCCTTCTGGCTAGTTTCACACTTGCTTTTTTTTGCAGCGCGTTTTTCCCGCAAAAAAACGCATTGAAAAAACGCATACATAAGCATACAACTGCTGCGTTTTTTTCAAGCATTTTTATGAGCATGCATGAAAAAAACGCAGCGTTTTTATGCGTTTGTATGCGTTTTTAGCGCGTTTTTACCGCGTTTGCGTTTTTTTCCAACATTTTTAGGTGGCCCCTCACACTACCCAAACCATGACTTTACTAACCCTAACCCTGACCCTAACCCTAACCCTGACCCTAACCCTAACCCTAACCCTGACCCTAACCCTTAACCAAATCATACTTAACCCTAACCCAAACCCTAAACCCTAACTAACCCTAACCCTAACCCTGACCCTAACCCTAACCCTGACCCTAACCCTGACCCTAACCCTAACCCTAACCCTAACCCTGACCCTAACCCTTAACAAAACCATACTTAACCCTAACCCTGACCCTAACCCTAACCCTAACCCTAACCCTAACCCTGACCCTAACCCTAACCCTAACCCTAACCCTAACCCTAACCCTGACCCTAACCCTTAACAAAACCATACTTAACCCTAATCCTGACCCTAACCCTGACCCTAATCCTTAACAAAACCATACTTAACCCTAACCCTGACCCTAACCCTAACCCTGACCCTAACCCTAACCCTAACCCTGACCCTAACCCTAACCCTAACCCTAACCCTGACCCTAACCCTTAACAAAACCATACTTAACCCTAATCCTGACCCTAACCCTGACCCTAACCCTTAACCAAACCATACTAAACCCTAACCCTGACCCAAAACCCAACCCTAACCCTGACCCTGACCCTAACCCTAACCCTAAACCCCCTTAACTAACCCTAACTCTAACTCAAACCCCTAAATTCCATGGTTAAAAAAAAAAAACGCATATGCAAAAAAACGCTTACATGAGCATGCCAGTGCGCACATATGCGCATCCATAGGCTATAATGGCCCTTTTTAGCGCAAAACGTGCGCATATGTGCGCATGCGCTTTTTTGCAGGGCCAAAAAATGCAACATGATGCGTCTGGAAAATCCAATCGCACACCCCAAAAAAACGCAGCGCATGAAAATCGCATACATGCGCTTACAAGCGCGCAGGTATGTGCACCCATGTTAAAGATAGGGGAAAAAACGCATGCGCAGGTTAGCGTTTTTTTCCAGCGCTAAAAAACGCAAATGTGAAACCAGCCTCTGGTCGTATTTCTGGCAGCCCGGCTGCATCTGTGCTGAGTCACAAGTTTTGTAATGCAACAGCGATCTCAGCAGCGATATCGCTGGGTGTGACATCAATCGGCAACCGGCCCCCGCCGGGTATCGCTGATCATTCTGGAAAGCCCTGGTCTTTCTTTTTGGCCGTTGGTCTCCTGCTGGCCAGCACGTGTGGCAGCGGGAGGGCAACGATCATCGAGATCCCAGCTCGCATCCAAGGTAAGCAGTGGGTTTCTAAGCGCTCATTAGTATCCAAGATACACTGCGGGTAACTAAGCGACGCGCGCACGCTTGTTACCCGCGTGTCGCTGGTGCTGATCGCTGGTGAAGCTTACTGTTTGGCAGCTCACCAGCGATCATGTAGCGACTCACCAGCGATCCTGACAAGGTCGTATCGTTGTAGGGATCACTGGTGAATCGCTATGTGTGACGGGACCTACTGCTGATCAGCTGATGAAGAGACCATTGTGTGGAGCCGATCACTTCAGGCGGAGGGGCAGCGCTGGAGGGGGATTTGTTGGGGGCTTTCTGCAGGTGTGAACTGAACTAGAGACTCGGGATGAGCGAATAGTGAAATATTTGGATTTGGGAAAATCGGCACAAATCACTTGTAATGTCCGTGTATCCGCACCGAATATCGAATGCAATGCAAGTCAATGGGAAAGAGGAAAACGTATCTGCTGGACCCAACAAACCGGTCTGGGGGCCGAGAAAGAAGCTGGAATGGATGGAAGGAGCGGAAACTAAATGGGACCAGCATGGAGATGATGCCACAGGACTGTCTGACTCACATATGGGATCTGGGAATAATGTTGTCAGACTATTGCGCCAATTTTATGGATTTTTAAAAAAGACATCAAACCAAACATTTTTCCTTTATCATCTGTGAGAGCTCTCACTCCTACATTTGGGAGGACCCTCCCTCATACCAAATAGTTACCACAAAGCGGAATCCATATTCCCATCACTTTACAATGCCAGTTTGAATTTTGGGCTTTGCCCGTCACCCCCACCATGTCCACCTCCATGTCACTATGCATCCCTTGCTTCACATTTTCAGAGCGCCACCATGTGCTGTGAAACCTGCATTTTGTGAGCTCCACGGCACATATTGGCCCCCGGATCCCAATGGAGCCGCTGTCATAGCGGGTGAAGCCGCTGTAAGGTGACTATAATACAGGAGTTGGGGAGCTGTGTGATCAATGTCAGGAAATCGGATTCTACCAGACACCAAAAGCATTAGAATTACATTCTGAATCCAGTGTAACAAGCGAGGGCCGGTATTGTGCTCAGTCTGTCAGGCCTGAGACCCATGTCAGGAGCATGGACAAGCCTCATGTTACTTGGAAGCAGCCTCCTCAAGGGGAAGAGCCAGCAGCGCCATTGACCAATCTGCACAAGACCAAGCACTTCTTCTGGAAACTTCCCAGCCAGGCAGAATGGATCTTTTAGGTTGGAGTCACACTTAACATATAAAAATACGGACCGTAATGTACGACCGTAATAGGTATAAATGGTCCCTAAATAGTGCTCCGTATGTCATCCGTTGTCAGGGTGTGGCCGCATATTTTTCTCATGTAAGCATCCGTATGTGATCCGTATGTGATCCGTATAGCGTTTTTTTCTCGCAACCTTGCAAAATGGAAATTTAACAGCTTTGAGGCCTGCACATAATTTAAATTATCAGCAGTAACCCAATTTATTGCCTCAACATCAGGTGCCAGCCTCCAATCTGCCCATTTTGGGGCTGTGCTTGTGTTGGAGTATTGGTGGATGTTTGTATCTGACACACTTCAGCTCACCCCAACTGACCGTGTTCTGTACAACTGGGTTTTGTCCCGGCGCTTTGGCCAGCCATAAGAAGTGAATGTGGATCCGAGGAGGAGGAGACGAATGTAGATGCATCCACATTTGAGACAACGCCTCAATAAAGGCCAATTTCATAGGCTTTATGCAGCTCTGAGGACACATCCTGACAAGTTTTTCCTCTATTGTCGCAGTATGAGCATTGTCACCTTTGATGTTTTGTTGGAGACAGTGCGCCCAGGGATCACCTTCCAGGACACCCGGAAGCGCAAATGTATCTCTGCAGAGGAGCGCCTTCTCCTTACGTTACGTTATGTATTCCTCAGCTACAGAATGTATGCAGATGATTCGTTTTCCAAATAATTCTCTTAGTCAGTGACCCCTTTTTTGCTGAGTTACCTTCTTAATATATCCTAAATCTATTGTCTAAGTAAGAATGCTATGATGTTTGAGTACAAATTACATAGCCGTGTTACGTGTTGTTGGAATAATGCATATTGATCTGTATGTATTGCAACAACTACTACTGTACTGTTTTATATATTGTGCATATTGTGAGATTGTTAACAAAGTTCAGTGACAAAAAAAAAACAGACAGGATGCCCCCTCCTTCTCTTCCCTTCTTGTTGTTGTAATGCTCCCATGCTGCAAGCCACAGCAGATACCAGACTGATCACATTTCATGCTGTAAGCTGTTCAACCTGGATATGAATAAATCTACATTCTGTGTTGCTGACTCTGGATGTTACGCTGATTAATCCGCTGCTAACAGGTTATGGGCCCAGAGTCCTAGAGTCCCAGATCCCCAGAGCACAGAGAAAAGAAAAGAAAGGAAGACGGCAAAGATGGCCACCAGCAGCAGCAACTCCATGAAGTTTACAGTACCAAGTCTCACTAACCAGAATTATCAATCCTGGAAATTCAAAGTGAAAATGCTGCTAAGAGAAGGTACGTGGAAATACACACAGGAACCTAAACCTGACCCAGTATCACAGGAGTGGATAGAGATGGATCAGAAAGCACAAAGTACCATATCACTCAGTATAGATGATGATCAGATTGTGCATGTGTGTAAAAGTGAAACTGCAAGAGAAATGTGGGAGCAGCTGCAAAAGGTGCATGAGAGGATAAATTTAAGCAATAAACTTTATCTCATGAGAAAATTGTACCAGTCTAAACTACAGAATGGCCAGGATATGCAGGACTACATAACAAGCATTCTAGAGAGTGTAGAACGCCTGAGAGGCATTGGGGAAGATTTGAAGGACTTTCATGTAGCCGCATTACTGCTTAGTGGTCTTTCAGAAAACTATGACACGCTTGTAACTGCACTAGATGCGCGCCCAGATGATGAGCTTACATTGGAGTATGTCAGAGGGAAGCTCATAGATGAATATAAGCGGAAGGTGTAAACAGCAGGACATGTGATGCAGAATCTGCTTTACAGACACAAAATCTAAATGATAACAGAAAGCACCTAAAAGAAACACGTGAATGTTTTGTTTGCAAGAAATCAGGACATTTGAAAGCCGACTGCAGAGTCTGGAAAGCTAGAATGAATCACCTGAAAAAGCAAAGCAGTATTCAAAGGGTTAAAAGTGCTGTGTCTGCAGAAAATGATTCTGTGAATACTGAAACTGCATTTACTGTCAGTGTAAATACATCAAAGCATGCATGGTGTATAGACCCTGGAGCAACTAGTCACATGACTAATAACAGGGACTTCTTTTCTAAGCTTAACCAAAGTAAGTCAGAGAAAGTGATTATGGCTAATGGTCAGTACATGACTTCACAAGGTATAGGAGATGGCTATATTGATTGTCAAATCTCACCAACACAAAGCAAGAAGATCCCAGTAAAAGATGTGCTCTATGTGCCTAGTCTTGAGAGTAATTTACTATCTGTGAAGAAACTCACAAAACAGGGAAATGAAGTTACATTTAAGCATGATAGCTGCATCATCTCAAAAGAGGGCCACACACTAGCAGAAGGAAAAATCACAAATGAACTTTACCAGCTTAAATACAAAGAGTGTGTGTACACTGCTCAGGAAGAAAGGCACAATAACTGCATTCATGTATGGCATAGGCGCCTAGCACACAGAGACCCAGAAGCAATAAGGAAGTTAGTTCAAAAGCAACTAGCTGAGGACATTACAATTGATCTATGTAACCAGACAATGAAATGTACTAGCTGCATCAAAGGGAAAATGTCTAGAAAAGCTTTTCCTAAGAGAAGTACTACAAGAACATAACAGACACTAGATTTAATACATACAGATGTCTGTGTTCCAATGAACACTCAGACTCCTGGGAAGAAGAGATATTTTCTCACATTTATTGATGATCATTCAAGATATACAGTTGTCCATCTGCTTCACAGCAAGAAAGAAGTTCCAGAGAAACTTGAAGTATATCTAGCTGAGGTATATAATAAATTTGGGAGAATGCCAAAGATTCTACATGCAGATAATGGGACTGAATACACAAGTAATAAGACACAGAGCATTTTAAAGAAAAATGGAATCCTATTTCAGACCACTGTACCGTACAATCCTGAGCAAAACGGTGTCCCGGAATGAAGGAACCGAACACTCTGTGAAAGTGGAAGAAGTATGTTGTTTGATGCAAATCTGCCCACAGCATATTGGGGTGAAGCAATCATGACAGCTTGCTATCTTCAGAACAGACTACCAGGTAAAGCTACAGAGAAAACTCCGTTTGAGCAATGGAACAGCAGAAAGCCAAAACTACATCATATAAGAATATTCGGAAGTAATGCACTTGTACATGTTCCCAAAGAAAGGCGAACTAAGTGGGAATCTCACGCTAAGGGAGGGATCCTGGTAGGCTACAGTGAAACCCAGAAAGGTTATAGGATTCTACACCCAGAAACAAACAAAGTCACAATAAGTAGAGATGTAGTGATTGATGAGAACTTTGTGTCCCCCAAGTTTTGTGACATCACACCAGTAGTCGAGCTGAAATTACAATTACAATACAATAACAAAGAGGATGTAGAGGTCTGGCTGGATTCTTCAACCACTGAAGGAACAACAGAAAAATCAGGTGAATCTGAAATCAGGAGATCGTCAAGATCAAACATAGGCGTACCAGCTAAACGTCTATCCTACATAGTCAAGACACTACCTGAATCAGAGCCGCAGTCATGGGATGAAATGCAAGAACTACCTGTCCATGAAAGAACAAAGTGGATCAATGCTGCTAATGAGGAAATCAAATCGCTTCATCAACTTCAAACTTGGAAACTCACCAAGCTGCCACATGGCAAAAAGGCAATCAAGTGCAAATGGGTCTTCAAAACCAAATATGACTCTGAAGGTAAAGTCCACAGATTTAAAGCAAGGTTAGCGGCAAAAGGATATTCTCAAAAGTATGGCGAAGATTACGGTGCTACGTTTGCTCCAGTCGCTAAACAGACCACGTTCAGAGCTTTGGCTGTAGCTGCTGTACAAAAGATGAATGTCAGACATTTGGATATAAAAACTGCCTTTTCAAATGGTGACATTGAGGAGGACTTATACATGACTCAACCTGAAGGTTATGTAAAAGGGGGTGAAGAGAATCTTGTTTGCAAACAAAAATCCCTTTATGGTCTTAAGCAATCAGCAAGCGCATGGAATACCAAGATGAATAAGGTCTTGTTGGAAGAAGGTTTTAAAAGAGGTCAAGCGGAACCATGCTTATACACAAAATATACAGATGGACAGTGGATGTATATTCTCTTATATGTGGACGATGTGATTGTAGTTCATCAGGAAGACACAGAAATTGGAAAAATGGCTGAAATTCTGAACCAGCATTTTGAAACGAAAGACCTTGGAAATGTGACATATTATCTAGGAATCCAAATCCAGATTGAGGAAGATGGAAGTTTTCTTCTAAACCAAAGTGCAAAAATTAATTCGATTCTGAATCAGTTTGGAATGTCAGAAGCCAAAGGTATATCAGCCCCAATGGAACCATCCTACCTGAAGCTGGAAGGAGAAGATGACCTGTTGCCAAACAATGAGAAATATCGTCAGGCAGTGGGGGCACTTCTATACATATCAACTATGACTCGACTGGATATCACAACAACAGTTGGAATCCTTTGCAGATATGTGGAAAAACCACGCCAAAGAGCCTGGAATGCTGTTAAGAGACTTCTCCGATATTTAAAAGAAACGCAAGATGTTAGTTTAAAGCTGTCTGCAACGGGAGATCTAGAACTCACCGGCTATGTAGATGCAGATTGGGCTGGTGATTCGCATGATCGTAAATCCACAAGCGGATACTTGTTTAAAGTTGGAGAAAGTTTAATCTCCTGGTCTAGTAGGAAACAAGTGTCTGCTGCCTTGTCATCTACAGAAGCGGAGTATGTGTCCGAAGCCTATGCAAGTCAGGAGGTCATTTGGCTAAGACAATTGATGGATGATCTTGGCACGCCGTCAACTCAGCCGACGGTGATTTATGAGGACAACCAAGGATGCATTAAACTTGCATGCAGTGAAAAGATCAGTGCTAGAACCAAGCACATTGACGTCAGACATCATCATTTACGTGATTTGATAGATCGTGGCATAATTCAGTTCGTCTATTGTGAAACTGATAAGATGGCAGTTGACATTATGACAAAGCCATTGCCACGAGCCAGGTTCCAAGAATTGAGAACCACACTGGGACTAAGAGGATAAGTAGTTCTTGAGTGGGGGTGTAGGAATAATACATACTGATCTGTATGTATTGCAACAACTACTACTGTACTGTTTTATATATTGTGCATATTGTGAGATTGTCAACAAAGTTAAGTGAAAAAAAAAGAGAACAGACAGGATGCCCCCTCCTTCTCTTCCCTTTCTTGTTGTTGTAATGCTCCCATGCTGCAAGCCACAGCAGATACCAGACTGATCACATTTCATGCTGTAAGCTGTTCAACCTGGATATGAATAAATCTACATTCTGTGTTGCTGACTCTGGATGTTATGCTGATTAATCCGCTGCTAACATGTGTGTATATGTATTGTTCACCTAGCTTCTTAGTTACACACTGTTCGGGTGATCTATATGTAATGTGTGTATCCTTTTGCATGTTTTAGGCTGTGTGCCCACGTTGCGTTTTTTAAGCACTTTTGCCGCGATTTTTGGCGCAAAAACGCTTAAAAAACTCGTACAGACCGCACCCCATGCATTCCGCACATGCTGTGCTAATGCTACGTTTTTTTCCGCGGCGGAATCGCATCGTGGAAAAAAACGCAGCTTGCTCATCCTTTTTGCGGAATCGCGGCGATTCCGCAAAGAATTGCCGCGATTCTGCACCCATAGGAATGCATGAGATCCGCTTACTTCCCGCATGTGTCTATGACCACCATGCGCCAAGTGAGCATCTCATGTGCGAATGGTACCCACGGCCTGGAGGAGAGGAGACTGTCCTCCAGGTTCTGGGTACCATATCCATGTAAAAAAAAGAATAAAAATAAAAAAATCGGGTTATATTCACCTTCTGGCGTCCCGCGCAGCGTTCCCAGGCCTCAGCGTTCCCAGTATTGCCTTGCGGCAAGGACCTGTGATGACGTAGGTCTCACGTTACTCAAGCGTTCTCGCAAGATGGCTATAGTAATGCGAGACCTACGTCATCAGTGGTCTCACAAGGCATCGCTGAGGCCCGGGAAGGCTGAGCGGGACGCCGGAAGGTGAATATACCCCGATTTTTAAATTTTTTAATTATTTTTAACATTCTATCTCTTACTATTGATGCCGCATAGGCGGCCTCAATAGTAAAAAGCTGCTCACACTTGTCAAACACTATGTTTGACGAGTGTGACCAACCTGTCAATCACTTTCCAAGCGATGCCTCAAATCGCTTAGAAAGTGCTTGAATTCCATATGTGAAAATCGCGGCAAAAACGCTAACATAATTGTGCTAAAATTGCGCAGAAAACGCGCGGAAAAAACACGCTTTTTCTGGGAAGGAGTCTGGTTTTGAGTGTCCGGTTTAAAACGCTATGTGGGCACATAGCCTTAATGTATATTTTGTCTACATTTGTTTAATTTTAGGTTCCTCACAACTGGTCTTTCTTATGCCACACTCCATCTGGAGTTTTTGATTGGGAGATCTGCCATATCTGGCATAGTCCGAGATACATGTTCTCAAATCTAGTCCAGACTTCATCATCTGGTCATGCCAGAGCCCAATGTTATGAATAAGTCACCGTAGGAGGCAAAACAGAAATACTGGCTAAGTCCAGAAAACCAGAGAAGTTGGCAGCTATCGGATTGCAGACCCCTGAACCTATCAACAACAACTAGCAGTAGCCATGGGGGGTTCCTACGGTGCCCTAGACCCCTCGATCACAGCCGGAGAACTAGATAGCCTAAAGACAGAAAGGGAAATCTAAACTGCCCCAGAGCAGACCCCAAAGCAATAGGCAGCCCCCAACATATAATGACGGTGAAGCAAGATGAAAAAACACTCACACAGATAGAAAGATAGGCTGAGCAAATGATGGGGCCCAAGCTAACTAAATAGGACAGAATAAAAAAGCTGCTGTCTGCAATCCGCCAAAACCCTATCAAAAACAAGAGCCAACAGGCTGATAAGGAAAAAGGCCCTGAAGACGCTAGGCTTCAAAAGACTATATCAGTACTCAGGTATTTTCTGAAGACAGAGCAAAAAGGAATTCAGCTCACCCCAGCAGGGAAAGGCAGAAATCCAGAAAAACAATGCAAAACAAAACCAAAACACAAATGCAAAAAGCAGAGCAGAAAACTTAGCTTTTGAGGAGCAGGAATCAGACTGGTCTCCAAGAATCCCTCAGAGAAATCACCCGCAAGGCAGAAGGGCGTCGGCTGCCTTATATCCAGTCAGCAATTTCAGTCACCCAGTCATCATCATTCAGCTCAGGTGCTTGGTAATCAGCCTCACTACCTTCCTTCACCAGAAGAGGGAGTTCATCAGACCTCAATGGTGAAGGGGAAAATGAACTCACAACAGCCCAAGATAGGAGACTGGTTGAGGATTGCCAAGGGATTTGAGGCGCACTCCCAATTTCCCAATTGTATTGGAGCCCTGGATGGGAAGCACATCCGTGTGCGTAAGCCGCCGAACTCAGGGTCCTAATTCTATTGTTATAAACAACATTTTTCTGTAGTTTTGTTGGCTCTGGTCGACAGTCACTACAGGTTTATAATTGTAGACATTGGGGCTTATGGAAGAACTGGAGACTCTTGAGTCTTCAATTCTTCCATTATGGGTCAGCGGCTGCGCAATAACCTGTTGGACCTACCTTCTTTAATGAAAGAAGAGTCAAAAATTTGCATTTTCAAATTTTTTATAAATGCAAAAGATAACGTGATACTGGCTACCATATTTTTTTTCATATGGCTTATATTGCCCTTAAAATTTGGGCATTTCTGTATGAAACATTATTTGGACAACCAAATAGATAAACAAAAATAAACATTTGATAACACAAACACATAACAATATTAGAATTTTTACAATTGCTGGTATGTTGGTGGAGGTGAGGGCGGGAGTGCATCATCTTTTTGTTGGTGGGTGGGGTTCCCAGCTTGACCATCACCCTGTTGAGGTGGATAATCTTCTCCCTGTGGAAATATGTGGCCAGGGTCAGGTTGCTGTGCGCCGAAGTGGCCATAAGGAAAATGGAGATTATACTCCTGTGGCTGATTGTAGACCCGTCCATCATACCCCCCAATATGACCATGTCGAGAAAATCCAGGTTGGGACCAGCCTCCAACACCGCGTCTGTACAAGTAACCATATTGGGCAGGTTGGTTATAGGCTGCCATTTGGGCCTGTTGTGGCCAAGGTTGGTTTTGGGGAGGAATGGTTTGAGGTGTAGGCGCACATGCAGGAGGAACTTCTGATCCTAATTGAGCATGCACATCTGGGTGTGGGGTAAGGCGGAGACAGTTACGGGGTGAGAGCTGCCACCTCTCAAGGAAATCAAATACCTCATATGGGGTATTGGGGTGTGTGCATGCATCAATTAGGATCTGGATGGGTCCTCGCACACGTAGCCTCACCTCACGGGGTAGGGGACGGAGGTACCAGGCCAGGCATCGGGAATATGCCTCTTCACCCTCATCCAGGGCAGCCCTGGACAGGTAATTGAGTACACCTGTGTCTACCTGCCTCCGGGTATCAGAGGCTGGGTTCTCTTGCCTACGTCTCCCACAGCGGGATACTGTCACAGTCCAATTCTTGGATCTGTGTCAGATCCTGATTCCCTCAGTTTAAAGGGAATCTGTCACCCCTTTTTTGAGATATCATATAATGATATCATTCAATTGTGTGTAACAAGAAGAAACGCATAGAGCAAGACAGGGAGGGGAGGAGCAGGTGAATAAGCCCCGCCCAGCGGACCGGACTGCGGCACTTTACATACATCTGAACCGATATTAAAAAGCTCTTTATGCATGAAAGGTGCGGGGTCAGGGGGAAGCAAAAGTACTAAGAGAATCCTTATGTGACACACAATTGAATGATATCATTATATGATATCTCAAAAAAGGGGGGGACAGATTCCCTTTAAACCCTCAGGTAAACCTTTTTTTTTCCTTTTCAGGCTTTGGGGCTTAGTATGGGTTTTTGCCCCTGGTGGCCACAAGCGTCATTACAGCCTGATAGGTTCTATTGGTTACCTTTTGCCCCCGGTGGCCATAGGTGTTATTACGTGTTTGGTCCCTGCTCATGTGACCATTCCTTTGTTATATAAGGTCAGCTTGTCTATGAGCAGGTGTTGGTGATAGCTGCAGCATTTCCTTTTGGATTCCAACCACGGTGAAGGGAGCAGCTGGCTGAGGTGAAGCCACTGCTGAAACCAGGTGAAGTGAGCAGCTGGCTCTGAGGTGTAGAGCCACTGCTGAAACTGGTGTTGAACTCTGTCTTCCCGGTGTCCGCAGCAGTGTAAGATGGTGAAGGTGGCAGCTGGCTGAGGTGTCTAGCCACTGCGAAAAGTTAATCCAGTGATGCACTCTGCTGCCTGATGAATGCAGCAGAGCAAGATAAGTGTTTTGGTGTTTTCCCGTTTGGGATAGGTGCAGGGAGTGCTAGGGACACAGGTATCCAGCTCGGCAACAGGAGAGGAGCCTGTATAGGGAACACTAGGAGTGTTCAGGGACACTGCCTCAGGAGGTCTCCACGCCCCCGTTCCCTATTGCAGGGCCCACTGTTGTAACTGTTTTCCCTTCCCCCTTGTCTTGTTGTTTTCAGTTACCGGCCTGTGGGTCGTGTCACACAGGAAAGTGCATGTGTCAGTCTTGTTGTTTTAGTTACCGGCCTGCGGGTCGTGTCACACTAGACAGGTACACGTGACAGTTACGGCTGCAGGCTGGGGGGAGCCTCAAGATGTACAGTAGGGCTGCTTCTGTTTCCGGGTTCATCAAGGCTGCCGGGTGCTGGTGCAGCTGCTGGTTCTGGACCAGGTAAAGGAACAGATGCTGGTCCTGGTAATGATGCTGGTGGAGCTTGGGGGTTGCAGCTGGATGGCTCAGAAGATGGGACAGCCACCTCTTCACCTCCTCCGACCGGGTCTATAATGGCCTCAGAATCCGACCGTCTCCTTCTTTGTGAGGTTGGACTGAGTTCTGTTAGGAAATGTAAGCAAAATAAAAAAAAGGTTGGAGCTCTTACCATAAACACCATATGGGTAATGTGGTGTGATGTCTGTACTTACGGTCTGAGATCCATAATAGGAGCCAAAAAAGCAAGGCGGTCAATATATATGTATTTTCTTTTGGTTGGTGCTGCAGCCCCACTCCTGACCCGCTGCTGACATTCCCGCCGGTACTGGTCATGGATGCTGCGCGAGCGTCTCATCACATCCTCAACTGCAATGTGACAGAAAATTTGAAAATTACATTGGTGAAATGTGAGAAGCAACTTTCTAAACATTTCTCATAGTCATGTGGCCTAGTGAGGTGTGATTTGATGAACAGATTTGCGCTTACAAACAATGATCCCAAAATACACATTATAGGATTTTAGGGGCTACTTTGAAAAATTCGTAGTTCTGGCATAAGATGATAGGCAAACAATGTGCAAACTTACTCACTTGTTGCTGCTCCTCATGTGGACGTTCCACAAACTCAGGAAACATCTGCCCACAGATGTGTCTCCATGCCGCCTCTTTTCTGGCCCGGTCAGAATAATGTGCATCCCTTTGGTCCCAAATTCCGGGGCTTTCCTGGACCAAAGCGATTAACATCTCCACATTGATGTGTGGAGACATGCTGCTGGGCTCCGTGGAGGCGCTCTTCCGGGATGTCTGGAGCGCTTTTTGAGCTAATTAGCATGTCTAAGCTTCCTGATAATGGATTGGCCAATTTCCTGTCACCTGGAGAAGTCTTGCGTATTTCTTGCAAGTTACACGTGTGGTCTGTGTGCAGTCCGTATTTTTTGCGCACCCATAGACTCGCATTGGCATATTTTGGCCGTAATACGGTGACAATCGCAGCATGCTGTGATTGTCTCGGCCCGTAAAATACGGCCGAGAAATATACGACTGTTGGGAACTGCCCAATAGAGAAACATTGGTCTGAGTGTAATGCGTTGTTTTTATGCCTCTCACTCGTCCGTATTTCTCTCTAGTGTGACGCCGGCCTTACTTGGTTTTTGAGCAACAATGGAGGATTGTATATACTCGTGTATAAGCCGAGTTTTTCAGCACATTTTTTGGTTCTGATATAATGCCCCCCTCGGCTTATACATGAGTCATTGTCCCAGAAGACGTCGGTGGAGGGGGAGCGTTGGAGCAGCGGGTCACAGGAGGCAGGAGCCGGTTTCACATGCACTGTGAGCTGTGAGGTCTTATATAGACAGGTGTGCGCCTTTACACATCAACTTCTATCAGTGTAATTACACACAGCTGGACTCCAGTGAAGGAGCAGAACCATCTCTAGGAGGATCACAAGGAGATGGACAGTATGAGAGTTACATATGAGTGTCTGACCAAAATGTCTGAATACTTATGACTATGTGATATTTCAGTTTTTCTTTTTTAATGAATTTGCAAAAATTTCTACATTTCTGTTTTTTTTCAGACAAGATGGGGTGCAGAGTGCACATTAATGAGAAAAAAATGAACTTTTTGATTTGACCAAATGGCTGCAATAAAACAAAGAGTGAAAAATGTAATGGGGTCTGAATACTTTCCCTACCCACTGTATGTGGGTTATATGCATGCTCAGCTTCCTTCCTATCCAGAGGAGGTTAGAATAACTATATTACACTATACTTTGTGATTGATTAATTGTCACATAGTAATATGGTCTTTGTCACCCCAGTTCATGTCTTGTTACACATATGTTTGTCACATGTTTAATAAACGATTCATTGTTAGATTTTGAAGCATTTTAGACGCCAATTGTTCTCTTTTGTATATCATGTCCAGCCAATTTGTCACAGTTCATCCAAAACTAAGCCAAGCAACACTGTCATGTGGATCCTGCAGCCAACCCTCCCGAGGAAAACCCACACTCCAAGCCTCCATCATCCTCCTCTGAGCCGACGGCGGGGAGTACACCTGACCAGACTAGGGCCATTGACTTAGGGGTGAAAGACCGCAAGGTGTTTAGGCAAGCCCAACTCAGGGACCCCACTGTAGAGCTTGTCTGCAATACAGAGGCTTGACCCGGGGAAAAGAAATCAAGGGGAGGTGTATAGATGGGAGAATGGACTTTTATATCGGGAAAAGCCGACAACATGCCTGCAGAAACCCTGGACCCTTGTCAATTAGCTCATGTTGTACTGACCCCAACTCCTGTGCGTGGCTCAAAAAGTCCCTACAGCTGGGCACATGGGGTCAAATAGATTCAGGCCCATCTGCTGTGTACTTATTTTTGGGCAAGGGTCACTCAAGAGCTGCACAAATACAGAACCTCTTGTCCGGTTTTTCAACGATTGGGGAGAACACCCTGTTCCAATCCGTGCCCTTGATAGTTGAACCATTCCACAGGGTTGACATCAATTTAGTGGGTCCCTTAGCTGTCCCTAGCCACAGCAGAGAGAGGTTCTTCCTCACCTTGGTTGACTTTGCCACTCGCAAGCCAGAGGCTGTTGTGCTGTCATCTATAGATGCAGAGCACATGGTTCAAGCTCTACTGGACCTTTTCAGTCGAGTAGAATTTCTGCAGGTGGTATTGATCGACCAGAGAACCCAATTACAAAGCGAGCTGATTCAAACCCTCTGGGAAAAACATGGGGTCCACCCCAGGCAAACTAACCTCTACAATCCTGAAATTAAAGGGTTGTGTGAGCGATTCAAGGGAAAGCTCAAGCAGCTTATTAGTCAGTATGTACAGCAGCTCCTTTTCACCTACCATGAGGTGCTGCCGGATTCTACTAGGCTTGAATTGCTGTACTGCCAAAAAGTACAAGAGCCTTTGCAGCTGGTACAAGTGAGTTGAGAGGGCACTTTTCCACAGTAGAGGTTACCATTATGGACTATGTCCAAAAACTTAGGGAAAAGATGAGGTACCTCATGACCATAACCCAAGGGAATTTAGAAATAGCTCAGAAAAGGCAGCAAAAGTGTTAAAACTGAGGTGCCAGACTAGGAGAATTTGCCTGTGGACAGAAGGTTCTAGAACTAGTACCAGTATGCAAAAACAAGCTTAAAGCCATGTGGGCGGGTCCATTCACCACATTACCAGGAAATATGGTGAGATTGACTATGCAATGGCCTTGTATTACACAGGTGACGTGAATGGACCTTTCATGTCAACAGGCTAAAAGGTTATGAGGAAAGAGAGGTCACCAACTTTGCAGTTTGTTGTCCCCCATTAGATGGCCCAAATTTGGATCAGATCCCAGACTTCTTTGCTTGATCCATAATAGGAATGGGGATAACAGATGTCTCATTGAGGGAGAGGCTTGCTCCATCACAGAAGCAGCAGTTCATAAAACTGCTTGGAACATATTGCTCACTGTTCACGATTTGGCCTGGAAGAACTCCAACATTGTTTAGTGGAGCCCTCCATATAGTATTCTCTAAAAGGGTATTCCTGGTTGGGACAATCAGGTCACCTGGACACATACCTCAATAGACTGTCAGCTTCCTAACCTTGGTGCCCGCCAAATGCGGGTTGCCACTGGTGGGTATAGTAGCTCTAGAAGCCCCAAAGTTGCAGCTGCTTGAATCCCGGTGAGCCACTGGAAGGGTGAGACTCTTTAAATTGCATGATCTTGGATATTTACTGGGACTGTTCTATATGTTCTTGTCTGTTGGTGGCTCAGTAAACTATTGCCACACTGCTTACCCTCACCCTGTGTTATCTCAGTGGTATTCTGCCCATGAGAAAGGAGTGTGGGCATTAAGTGAGATGAGCCCTGGTCCATGCAGTCTTTATAAAGACACCTGAGCCAGCGGACGAGAGCGCCCACTGACCCTCAAGTCTCCACATCTACTTTAAGAAAAGTCGTCCCCAAATGTTTTTCCACCTGTAAAGTAACAAGCAGAGCTCATCTTCCTCGGGTCCAGCACACAGTAGAGGGCACAAGCCGCTGAGCTCTGTGTTTGGCTGCAGTGACGCCGGGCTCTTAAGTAGTAACATGTTATCTGTGTTTTATCGCTGAGGCCAAAAAATGTCTATCTTACTGAACAAACTGTCTAATTTCAATGTCTTTGTGATTCCAGGACCGTATTGTGAGGGTGTGAAGGGTTGTGTGCTCTAAAAAAAGTTTTGTCTGTTCGTGTATTTTGTCCAATTTGTCCAGAAAAAAAGGGAGATGGCGACCCTGCATGGAGAAAACACATGATATTTCATGCTTCTACTGAGAGAGATGTGACCGGCGATGTGCATTTAGTCCATCCAATAAAACTTATTGTATTTAACATTGATGGAATGAAAGATATTAGGCGGATTCACAGAGAGACAGAAAGATAGATAATAGATGATAGATAATAAATAACAGATAATAGATAAGAGATAGATAATTGATAGATCGATAAAAAGATAAGGACAAAAAATGGGAAGCAGCTCTCCAGAAATTACTTAAACTGTAACGTCGACTTTATTGGGTCCACATGGCGTGGTGACATTTTGGCTCATGCATGATAAAGGCTCTTGGGAGCCTAAACACCACCACACCATGTGGACCCAATAAAGTCCATCTTACTGTTTAAGTAATATTTAGAGTGCTGCTTCATATTTGTTGTCTGTATAAAGTGGGTACGGACAGTATTCAGAACCCTTTACATTTTTCACTCTTTGTTTCATTGCAGCCATTTGGTAAATTCAAAAAAGTTCATTTTTTTCTCATTAATGTGCACTCTGCACCCCATCTTGACTGAAAAAAACAGAAATGTAGAAATTTTTACAAATTTATTAAAAAAAAAAAATTGAAATATCACATGGTCATAAGTATTCAGACGTTTAGGTCAGGCACTCATATGTACGTCACATGCTGGCCATTTCCTTGTGATCCTTCTTGAGATGGTTCTACTCCTTTACTAGAGTCCAGCTGTGTGTAATTACACTGATAGGACTTGACTTGTAAAGGCGCACACCTGTCTATATAAGACCTCACAACTCACAGTACATGTCAGACCAAATGAGAATCATGAGGTCAAAGGAACTGGCCAAGGAGCTCAGAGACAGAATTGTGGCAAGGCACAGATCTGACCAAGGTTCCAAAAGAATTTTGCAGTACTCAAGGTTCCCAAGAGCACATAGGCCTTTATAAAGAAGTTTGGGACCACCAGAAGTCTTCCTAGACCTTCCTTGTGACCATGTGATATTTCAGTTTTTTAATAAATTTGCAAAAATTTCTACATTTCTGATTTTTTCAGTGAAGATGGGTTGCAGAGTGCACATTAATGAGAAAAAAATAATTTTTTTGAATTTGCCAAAGGGCTGCAATGAAACAAAGAGTGAAAAATTTCAAGGGGTCTGAATAATTTCCATGCACACTGTATATTTGGCAAGTATACAGATTGTTTGCCGGGAGACCTGTGCACCCACCTATTTCGAAAGTGTGCGGCTCCATTCTTTCTAAATAGATAAATAGATAGATAATAGATAGATAACAGATAGTTATTCTTCCCACAATAAAAGTAACACATTGTGAAATTTTCCTACAGACAGCGAGAGCTGCATGAAATGCCAAAATGACAAATGGCCAAATGAGAAGAGAGACCAATGTCTGCCTAAAGTGATGGAATTCATCTCTTACCGGAATGACACAATGGCTTCTGTACTCTCCTGTATCTCGGTCTTCGGATGTCTTGTGACCGGCTCCACATTTGGGATATTTATATCCTACCGGGACACTCCCATTGTGAGAGCCAATAACCGGAACCTGAGCTACCTCCTCCTGGTCTCCATCTTTCTCAGCTTTCTCTCTGTGTTTTTGTTCCTTGGTCGACCCAATGATGTAACTTGTAGATTACGCGAAACCAGTTTTGGATTTTTCTTCTCAGTAGCCGTCTCTTCACTTCTTGCCAAGACTGTAATGGTTTGTGTTGCTTTTAAATCCACCAAGCCTGGAAGCACTTGGAGAAAATTGCTGAATGTGAAACTGCCTTATACCATAGTGTTGTCGTGTTCATCCCTTCAGGTTATAATCTGTGTTTTCTGGTTGTCTATTTCTCCCCCATTCCAAGATCTGGACGCTGAGTCTTATCCTGGGATTCTCATCATTCAGTGTAATGAAGGCTCAGATATCTGGTTCTACTCCATGTTGGGTTATCTGGGGCTCCTGGCAGCTGTGAACTTTGTCCTGGCTTTCTTGGTGAGGACATTACCGGACAGTTTCAATGAGGCCAAGTACATCACATTCAGCATGCTGGTGTTCATCAGTGTCTGGATTTCCATGATCCCGGCTTATCTGAGCACCAGAGGGAAGACCATGGTGGCTGTGGAGATATTTGCAGTGATGGCTTCCAGTGCTGGACTTTTAGGTTGTGTGTTTTTCCCTAAATGCTTTATTATTTTGTTTAAATCTGGAATGAACAAAAAAACGGAGCTGCTCGGAAAAAGAAAGGAATGACTGCACAATATTAGGAACCACTGATAATAATGACTAATTCTGTACATTAGACCCATAGAAACCATTATAAAGTAAGATGCAAGATTCTCTATCAACCTGTATATGAAAGAAACATTTACACATTTCTTATCCCGTTACCTCCAGTAATTGATGCATTTATCAGGACGTCCCATATTTGTATTAGAGTTTAGGAAATGTAGAAATTTCTCTGAGGTTTTGGTAAATTATCTGCTTCCTCCTTACAGAGAATCTTTTACCAGTTTCTCCATGATAAACCGGACTCATCATGGAATAGCGGCTGCAGAGCTGAACACAACACAGCTTTTATCTTATAATGTCTCATCTCCATTGTGGAGATACGAGTTTAGAAATATAGGTTATAATTTATGAAGAGTTCAACTGGGCATCACCAGAGATTTTTATCTGGGAGTGTGCAGGGAAAAAAAGGAACATGTCTCTAGAATGTCAAAAGAACATGTTTCTCCAATGGGAAGTAATGATAGATAGTCCTGGTCTCTGCCCAATATCTACTGCAGAGTGTGACTACAAACATCTTTAGCTTTCATCTCTCAGCAGTGAGTGTGGGAGGAGGAATTACAGCTGTGCTGACCGTCCATTGAGGGGAGAGCTGCAACTGTAGAGGTGTTTGTAATCACAACCAGCTCAGCTCTACTCCCCTTTCCCCCTCACTGACTGCTGTGAAATGAAAGATTAAAGAGGTGTTTGTAATGAGATTCAGATCATTTTTACACTCCACAGTAGCTGCAGAGAGCAGGGCTCCCTATCATTACATCACACAGGAGATGGCATGTTCTTCTGATCTTCTGGCCTTCTGGGGACATGTTCTTTTTACCCCTGCATGTCAATCCTGCTTATGGTTGCTCAACGTCATGCAGAGGAAAAAGTACAAATCCCCCAGAGGGGAATCTCTGCTAATGCTCCATTGGGCTTATAATAAATTATAGTCTAAACTTCACAACGTTTTATCTATGTAATGGAGAGGAGAATTTAAGAAATAAAAACTACATTTTCTTCCTCTGTGTAAACACTATTCCGTGATGTGGCCAGCTTAACATTCAGAAACTGGGGAAAAGTCCTCGTTATCAATTTTATTAGTAAGATTTTAATGCTTATGAGAAACTAGATGGAGGCCAGATGCTATCGCATCGGGGGGGCGGTAATTTCACGATGTGGGCAGTCTTTGCAGCAATGAGAATCTCTCCCCTCACGTGCTCACCCACATATCTACTCTCTCTTTCCCCATGTGCTGACTTCTCCCATCTGTGCTCTCTTCTTTGACCTGTCTACCCCATGTGCTATCCCCCTTGTCTGCTGTCTCTTTCCTTCCTGTACTGTGTTCTCCCCTCATTTGCTGTCCCATCTGAGCTGTCTCCCCCTTGCTCTGTGTCTCTCACCCCTGTGTCTGACCGTGTACGGAGCAGACCACAGCTGCTGGGCAGGGGAGGAAGCAAAAGACAATACTAACATTACAGCAGGAGATCGCAGAGGATACATTTTGTGAGGTAAAATATTGTTTAAAAACAGTCAGTGAAATATATTACCTCACAAAATGAATCCTCTGTGATCCCCTGCTGTAATGTCAGTATTCTGCCACCGATATACATGGATGAGATGTGTCTGAGGGATGTGATCACAAACCTCTATATAAACAATGGCGGATAGCGTTACTCGCCAGCCTGTGCTCCCAATCCCTATCAGAAGCGCGTGGTGGTCCGTAAGGATGATGCAGTGATGAATTCAACAGGCTTTATTTACAGTATGTTGATGAGATGAGATGTCAAGGAAGATGAAGGAATGAAGATGAGGTAGGAGTGAGGACTGTAGGTTAGAGCTGTTATAAAAGCACCAGATTAGAGATGATAGGAGCTCCAGGTTGGAGGTAACAAGAGAATCCTTTCTCCAGCTCTGCAGTGCATGTGGGTTACAAGATGGCCCAGAGTACAAAAACAGGAAACAGAAGCGAAAAAGATAGGATGAGCAATAGACAGAGAGGTATTATGGGAAAGTGCCATAACAAAATACCACAATGTAATACAGCAATGGCCAGTAGATCGCAGCAAAGTATAACAAATACAATAGATGATAAACTAAGTACATACCATTACATAAATGTCCAAGTATGGCTGAAAGTCTATCAGAATAAACTGAAAACAGCACACTCCTCATCTGAAATCCTTGGATTTCATATATCAACAGTCTCGAATTGGGAGTGTTTACTTGAAGTACATGGAGGGATACCTCAACCTGTAAGATAAAAAAATGCATGCAATGCGACAATAACATATTGTTTAACAAGATAGACGAATGTCTATAACGAGTTCCTGAAGTAATCCAAAGGATAACCCATCTTCAGATTGGAGTAGCCACGCTAGGCCAAACTGTCTCCAACCCATTTGTAATCCAAAGGTCTAAGTTCCATGAAAGAGTTCCTACTTGATTGGATGGATAATCAATCCTCAACCGGTATGAGTAAGATAATGTCTGATATAGGCCAAATGAAGGATTTGTGGTCACCTTGCTTAGCTACTGTCACTTCTACCTTGCGTACCTTGCCATCGTCACTTGGAAAGGTTTTAGATATAAGTCCCATAGGCCATGCGTTTCTTTCCTCCTTCTGGTCTTTCATGAGGACATTGTCTCCTACTTGTAAATTTGGCTTTACTTGTTGCCATTTTCTTCATTTTTAGAGAAGTGTCAGGTACTCCTTCTTCCATCTATTCCAGAAACAATTAGCCAGATGTTGCACATGCTTCCACCGTTTCTGATATTTGTCACCAGACACCGAATCTTCAGGCGGGTTAGGAGAATAGTAGGAGATTCTGGATCCATAGATATGGGTACAAGAGGTCTTGAGTTTACTATAGCAGAGACTTCTGCTAAGAAAGTGGTCAAGGTCTCGTGAGTCCAATATCCGACGAGTGATACCTATCATTCTTTCCCTTGATCCGCCCATATGGGAAGCATGAGGAGGATTGAAGACCCAGGTACAACCATTGGTTATCAAGAAGTTCTGGACTGGTTTTGAATTCAGTTGTAATTCTCGACAGGCCCCTACAAAGTTTGTTCCACAATCAGATCTTAATTGTTTTACTGGTCCTCTGATGGAGAAGAATCATCTTAGGGCATTGATGAAACTGGAGGAATCCATAGACTCTATCACTTCTATGTGTATTGCCCGTACACTCATGCACGTGAACAACATCGCCCAACGTTTACTTTCTGCATGTCCGCCTCTGGTACGACGAGCAGCGACTGTCCATGGGCCTAAAACGTCCAACCCAACATAGGTAAATGGAGGGTCTGTGCTTGTCCTATCGGCAGGCAAATCAGACATCTGTTGTTGTTGCAGTTTTCCTCTTGTCTTACGACACTGATCACAATGATGAATTAAATGGGAAATCAGTCTCTTTGCTCCCACAATCCAGAGGTCTGCAGCTCTTAAGGCTCCTTCAGTGAAGTGTCTGCCTTGATGTTTGATTTTTTCATGGTAATGTCGTATTAGTAAAGTGGTGATATGGTGATGACCAGGAATAATTAGAGGATTCTTTTCTGCCTCATCCAATTTAGCTTTGTTTAAACGACCACCAACTCTCAATAAACACCTCTCGTCTATTACTGGGTTTAAGTTGATAATGGGGCTGTTTTTAGGAACGTCTTGTTTTTTACGTATACATTCCAGTTCCTTGTGAAAAACATTCTGCTGCACATTGCGTATCACAAAGAGTTCACTCAGAGCAATGTCTTCTGCAGAGAGAGGCTTATGGCAGATATGCCAACCATGACAATCAGTGTTACTGTCCTTATTGCGACAGCATTGTACAATGTGTACTAACCTTGCAATGGCACGAACCAACCTCTTCCATCATGAGAAGCGATCAAAACGCCGACAGTCCAAGCCAACCTTCTCCTTGAATTTGATGATGACGGTGCTGACATCAGGTCTCTGGGTCGACATCTGGATCCTGAAGGTTGAAGCTGTCTTCAACGGCAGTCTCTTCACATTGGTCGTGAAGGAACCCTGGTCCTGTTAACCAAGAAGAGCTTGTGAAGGCACCAATAGACACTGGTCTTGTGGCAAGGTCCGCAGGGTTAAGATGGGATGGGACATGCTGCCATTGCTGGGCCTTAGAGGATTTCCTGATCCTTTCCACGCGGTTCCTGACATAGACGTAGAAGCGTTTCGACTGGTTATATATGTATCCCATAACTACCTTACTGTCTGTGTAGAATTTTGTGTCATCCACGTGAATAGCTAGTTCGCTCTGTATGGCTAGTACAGCTCCGCAGAGCTCAAGTCTGGGAATGGTGTGCTCAGGTTTAGGAGCCAGTTTAGCCTTTCCAAACAGAAATCCAACATGGGCTGCATATTTAGAGTCTATAACCTTCAAGTAAGCGACAGCAGCAATAGCTTCAGTGGAGGCATCAGCGAATACATGAATCTCTTTCCTTTGACTCGTAGCTAGGGATGCCGGAGTGTAACAACGTGGTATGTGGATCTTATGCAAGGCGCAAAGAGATTCTCTCCACGACTTCCACCTTAGTTGTTGGTCCGCGGGGAGTGGTACATCCCAGTCCTTAATGCACTCTGAGAGTTGTCTCAGCAGGAGCTTGCTTTGTATAGTCAGGGGTGCGACAAACCCAAGTGGATCTTATAGACTGTTCACCACTGGCAGAACCCCGCACTTAGTAAATGGTTTTTCCGCACCACTAACCTGAAAGCTGAAGGAGTCCTTTAGCAAGTTCCACCTCAGGCTTAGGCTTCTTTGTACTGGTGGATTGTCTGGGCCTAGATTCAAGTCCCTATGATGATCATTAGGGTGAAAAGCCTTCATGACAACAGCACTATTGGAGGCAATTTTATGCAATCTTAAATATGCTTTAGAAAGCATATCTTGTGTCTGTTTGAGCAGATCTATGGCTTCTTCCGCTGTGGGCAGGGATTTAAGACCGTCGTCCACGTAGAAGTCCTTTTCAACGAACTGTTGGGCATCCTTCCCGAACTCTGCTGCGCCATCGGAGGCAGTCCTACGCAGGCCGTATGTAGCGACTGCAGGAGAAGGACTGTTTCCGAACACATGCACCTTCATGCGGTATTCGACCATTTCCTTGTTGGTGTCGTTGTCTCGGTGCCATAGAAAACGGAGTTAATTTCTGTGATCTTGTTGCACGATGAAACAATAGAACATTTGTTCGATGTCGGCGGTAATGGCGACTGGTTCCTTTCTGAATCTCATGAGCACTCCCACCAGGTTATTAGTCAGGTTCGGACCAGTGAGGAGAACGTCATTCAGAGATACGCCGTCATGTTTGGCGCTTGAATCGAACACCAGTCTGATTTGTTTTGGCTTTCTTGGATGATATATTCCAAAGAAGGGTAGATACCAGCATTCTTCATCAGCTTGCAATGGTGGAGCTGGCTCTGCGTGGTCATTGCGAAATATCTTGTCCATAAAGGCTATGAAATGTTCCTTCATTTCAGGCTTGTTCCTCAATGTTCTCTGCAGCGAGATGAATCTAGATAAGGCCTGTTCTGTTTTGTTAGGAAGTCTGGTCCTTGAAGCCTTGAAGGGTAAGGGAGCAACCCAGCGGTCAGATTCATTTTTGAAGAATCCACTGTCCATCATTTTAAGAAACTCCTTGTCTTCTATGGATAAGGCGACTTTGTTGTCTTCTTTTGTTGTGTGAAACACTATTCTCCGTAAGTCATCACCGTAGGGAGTAGGAATGATGTCAGGCTCTTGGATGCAATCAGAGAACCTTTCTTTCACTTCGTAGTGATGAGGGCATGGCTTAAAGTGAGTTGCGCGACCATTTTGGAGTACATACGTTTTACAGGCGTTGACTTCGGATGCCTTGTGACTCTTATCCAAGCATACATCGCCTACGATTACCCAGCCTAGGTCGAGTCTTTGGGCGTATGGAGCATCATCTGGGCTGTTATATTGTTGGCGCACCTTGTGTACCTTCAGACTGTCCCTCCCGAGTAGGACCAGAATATCAGCATTCATGTCCAGAGGAGGGATTTCTTTAGTCAAATGCCTCAAGTGGTGATTATGAAGCGCGGCTTTCAGAGTGGGAATTTCCTCCCTGTTATCAGGTATCTGGTCACATTCAATTAGGGTTGGCAAGGGTATATGCTCGTTTCCCTTGATTGAAGAGACTATGTACCCAGAGGCTCTCCTGCCAGAAGTCTCAATACGACCAGAGAAGGTGTTGAGGGAGTATGGAGTTGTATGTCCCTTTATGTTAAAGATCTCAAAGAATTTGGGCCTTGCTAGAGATCGGTTACTTTGCTCATCTATTATGGCATACATTTTGGAGGCCTTGTCGGGTTGTCCTTCTGGATAGACCTTAACCAGACATACCTTGGCACAGCATTTAGGAACAGTCCCTTCTCCACATACCTGAATACATGAGGAGGAAACAGCAGTTGCAGTTGGATCAGGAACTTTTGGCTCCCCGCCATGCTTTTGAGCAGGATTGGATGTCGCAGAAGGCTACAAGTTGTATGGAGCTGGCGTGGGATGCAAGGCTGTGACGTGTTTATCACTGCTGCATTCAGTGCACTTAATGTCGGCCTTACAGTCCTTAGCGAGGTGGTCTGAGGAGGAGCAACACATAACATATCCCAAGCTCCTTGAGGGTATCTTTACGCTCCTGCAAAGTCCTTGCTCTGAGTCCACGGCATTCTTTAAGTGGGTGAGGCCTTTTGTGGATAGGGCACATATGGTTACTGTCCATGACTTTAGGAGCAACATTATTTGTATTAGTGAAGGCAGGTGTAGTAAGTGGAACGTCAGTCTTTCTCACGGATACTGTGTTCCTTGAATCTCTACGTTTGGCAACGTTATCATACCTTATAGAGGATGATGATGATGCTGGTGGAGTAGGCTCAGTGAAGTCGAAGCTGGGATCATTCTTCTTCCGAGCTTGAGTCACTGATGAACCTGGAAAAATGTGAAAAGGGGGGAAAGGACACATCATGCTGCCTTTCATACCGAGAGCCGTGGTCTGCCCATTTATCCCGCATGCTGTGTGGCAACTTGGACACTATTGGATTAATGCCATGAGCAGTATCTAGGTAGCTCAGTCCTGAGAGACATGGGTCTAATTTTGCCAATTCTATTTCCTTTAGCAGGTCACTCAGATCTTGAAGTTTTCTATTGTCCTTGTTAGTTATCTTTGGGAAAGTTTGCATTCTTTTAAATAAGGCACATTCTATGGCTTCTGAGCTGCCGTAGGTTTGTTCCAGTCTCTCCCAGGCTGCAATAAGACCTGCATCTGAATAGTCCACATGAACTGCCCTTATTGTCTTTATGCGCTCTGCTGATTCACGGTCTAACCAGTTAACAAGCAAATCCAGTTGTTCTTTGCCAGTGAGATTAAGGTCTTGGATCACTGCTTGAAAGGTCGATTTCCAGGCTCTATAATTCTTGGCACGATCATCAAACTTCGTGAGACGAATGTTTATTAACTCCAGGCGAATCATGTATCTGGAGAAGTCAGACATGTCCGATCTCCCTGTCATTGTTGCAGGATGAACTTGTGGTATCCTTAGGGGATGTAAGTTCTCTAGCTTATATGACTGAGACAAATCAGGACGAAATGATGCTGCCTAAGGGTTAAACTGCGGTTTAGTCTCTATAGGTTCTGCTGGCTGTGGCCTAAATTGTAAGTTAGTGCTGGAAGTTACCTTGTCAGCAGCAGGTGGCGACATTTCTTGACTTGCTGGCGCATCTGTTTTAGAAACTGGAGGTGGTGCTGGTGCAGATGTTAAATGTCTTAACACGTAGTCAGAAGTGCGATCAGCTGAGTCCTCCATTTCTCCTGAAATAAGACAATCCGAATTATCTTCTTGTCCCAATGCTTGTTCAAGAACCTTCAGTTTTGCAAGGGCTGTTGCTTCTTCCATTTCTGCTTGGAGAATTTTTAATTTCCTTTGAGCTTCCATTTTGTTTCTTTGAGCCTTCATCTCATTTCTATGAGCTTCCATTTGGGCTTCTACTTCCACTTCAGCCTACCTCTTAGCAAAGGAGCTTTTTACTCTAGCTTCCTCTGCAGCCGCACGGATCTCCAGTATCTTGTCGGACAATGTTGACTTCCTGGAGTGAGATGATCTGGAAGACGAAGATGTGATTTTGGTCGATGTTGTGCGATGTGACCTGGCTTCTTGGAGGTGAGCGATGCGGAGTTCTGCTTTATCCTGGGCATCTCGTACTAATGTGGTCTTTTCTTGGAGAAGAGTTTCCCTTTCAGCTAGTTCTGCTGGGGCGTCTTCCATGTCACAGTTACTCAGGAATGTGATGAACCTTGCAGACAGTCTCTGGTAGCGATCATAGGCGGCAGATAAACTCTTCAATTTGGCGGTTAAATCTGCGACGTCACTATGAGAGCGTGGAAGAACTGCTAGTGATCAACTCTGCCCCATAAATGTTCTAGGTTATCATGGAACTCGTCTCTAGTAATCTCAACGTTCTCTCTGGCCTTTTGTGTCGGCCTGGTTACACGTTTGGGTCGTACATCTTGCTCTGCAGTAAGTGCGGACTCTGCTCCTGCAGCAGCTATGGTGTCAGGAACCTGATGTGCTTCACTTGCAGATGGGACCGCGGTGCCTTTTGTGGACATGTTTTAGCTAAGATGGCGGAGGGTTAAGACTTGCTAGCAGACAATGCATATACACACTGACAACTGTAGACTTAGGTCTCTTGTTTCTAATCTGCCACCGATAAACGTGGATGAGATGTGTCTGAGGGATGTGATCACGAATCTCTATATAAACAATGGCGGATAGCGTTACTCGCCAGCCTGTGCTCCCAATCCCTATCAGTGGCGCGTGCTGGTCCGGAAGGATGATGCAGTGATGAATTCAACAGGCTTTATTTACAGTACCTTGATGAGATGAGATGTCAAGGAAGATGAAGGAATGAAGATGAGGTAGGAGGGAGGACTGTTGGTTAGAGCTGTTAAAAAAGTACCAGATTAGAGATGATAGGAGCTCCAGGTTGGAGGTAACAAGAGAATCCTTTATCCAGCTCTGAAGCACATGTGTGTTGCAAGATGGCCCGGAGTACAAAAACAGGAAACAGAATGAAAAATATAGGAGGACCTATAGACAGAGAGGTATTATGGGAAAGTACCATAACAAAATATTACAGTGTAATACAGCAATGGTCAGTAGATGGCAGCAAAGTATAACAAATACAATAGATGATAAACCAAGTATATACCATTACCTAAATGTCCAAGTATGGCTGAAAGTCTATCAGAATAAACTGAAAACTGCACAGTCAGTGTTGTCTTTTGCTTCCTTCTCTGCCCAGGAGATGTGGTATGCTCCGTACATGTTCAGACACAGACAATTTTTTAAATGAACTTTCATTCGTGGGAAAAACCCCTTCTGAGCTTTGCACTGTGCTTGAAACATATTTCCTGGTTACATGTAGGGTATTGGTGAACTCAGGAAAAAATGGACTTTAGTTTGTAGTAAAAAAATTCCTATTAGCCCTTTGAAAATTTAAAAACTTGGGGCTAAAACAACAATGGTAAAAAAGTAACTTCTTCTTTCTTTATCGCTCGTATTACACTCTGTGAGGCACATGTGGGGTTAATATGATCACTGCACCTCTAGATGAATTCACTGTGGAATGTCGTTTTTAAAATGAGTTCACATATAGGGGGTTTGTGTTGTTCTGGTGCCTCCGGGGCTCTGCCAATGTGACATGGCGCCCTCAAACCATCCCAGCAATAGCTGAACTCCAATATGGCGCCTCTTCCCTCTTAAAGTAGCATTCCCCATATATGGGGTTATCGGCATACTCAGGAGAAATTGCACAACAAATTGTATAATGCAATTTCTCCTGTTACCCTTATGAAAATGCAAAATTTGGGGCTAAAATAACATTTTTATGAGGAAAATGTGATTTTATTATTTTCATGGCTCAATGTTATGTGAAGCAGCTGGGGGTTCAAGTTGCTTACCATGCATCTAAATACTTAACTTTCCTAGTGGGTGGTTTCCACTGTTTAGGCACATCAGGGGCTCTCCAAATGGGACTTGATTCCAGGAAATTTTACATTCAAAAAGTCAAATGACGCTCCTTCCATTCCGAGCATTGCCGTGTGCCCAAGCAGTAGTTTTCTCCCTCATATTGGGTATCAGCGTACGCAGGAGAAATTGCACAACAAATTGTATGATGCAAATTCTCCTGTTACTCTTATGAAAATGCAATATTTTGTGCTAAAAACATATTTCTGAGGAAAATTTGATATTTTTTATTTTTACGTCTCAACGTTATAAACTTCTAAGAAGCATCTGAGGGTTCAATGTGCTCAACACACATCTAGTTCAGTTTCTAGAGAGGTCTAGTTTCCAAAAGTGTGTCGCTTGTGGGGGATTTTCACTGATTCAGCACATCAGATGCTCTCCAAACGCAGCATGGCGTCCGCCAAGTGTTCCTGCAAATTTTGCATTCAAAAATTTAAACAGCGCTCCTTCCCTTCCAAGCTCTGCCTAGTGCCCAAACAGTGGTTTTCTCCCTCATATGGGGTACAGGCATGCTCAGAAGAAATTACACAACAAATTTTAAGGTCCATTTTTTCCTGTTACTCTTGTCAAAATAAAAAAATTGGATCTGAAGTAATTTTTGTTATGAAAAAAGTTAAATGTTCATTTTTTTTCCACATTCCAAAAATTCCTGTGAAGCACCTGAAGGGTTAATAAACTTTTTGAATGTGGTTTTGAGCACCTTGGGGGTGGTAGTTTTTAGAATGGTGTAACTTTTGGGTATCTTCTATCATATAGACCCCTGAAAGTGACTTCTAAATGTGAAGTGTTCCCTAAAAAACATTGCTGTTGTAAAAATGAGAAATCTTTGGTCAAATTTTAACATTTATAACTTCATAACCAAAAAATAAAATTGCTTCCGAAATTGTACTGATGTAAAGTAGATATATGGGAAATGTTACTTAAGTATTTTGTGTGACATATCTCTGTGATTTTAGGGAGTGAAAATTCAAAGTTTGAAAACTGAAAAATTTCCGTTTTTTTCACAAATAATCGTAAGTAATGTCAAAGAAATTTAACCATTAACAGGAAGTCAATATGTCATGAAAAAAAGTCTCAGAATCACTTGGATCCACTGCTGCTTTCCAGAGTTATTATCTCATAAGAGTTAAGGATTGTAAAAATTGGCCTTGTCATTAATGTGCAAACCAACCTTGGGGGTAAAGGGGTTAAAGAGGGTCATGAGGAGACGAGGGCAGTGATACCCAAACATTTGAGCACCCACGGCCAGGAGGTAGGCACGCTGGTGAAGGTCAATTCATGTCTGAAGAGGTGGAGGATAATCATGAGGCACAGTTGCCATCAAGGCAGCCTCAAATCGTAGCTCAGAAGGAGGATCAGATTGAGGAATTGGAAGATGATGTGGTCGATGATGAGGGCACTGATCCAACCTGGCATGGTAACAGACGTAACGAGCACAGCAGTGCAGAGAGGGTGGTTTTCCCGCCCAGTCTGCCACCCTGTAATCAGTGGACAACACTGGCATCCGGACAGGAACATGCAGATGCTGGCCGTAGTTAAGGAGGAACAGGGTCTGACCGGTGGAATCGGCTACAGCGTTGTTCAGGGCAAATTCTGCCCATGGTAGTAAGGATGCCCAGTCATCCTGCCTGGCCGAGACAAAATGTTGAAGATATGTGACCAGGGTTTGGATAGCTCTTCTAACCAACCCGTTCGTCTCGGGGAGATAGGCAGGAGACAAATTTAGCTCAATACTGAGCAGACTGCAGAGCTCCCTCCAAAACCAGGAAGTGAACTGGGGTCCCCGGTCACTAACTATCTTGTCCGGCATACCGTGCAAGCGGAAGACGTGTTTTATGAACAACGCCGCCGGACCTTGGGCAGAAGGCAGCCGCGAGAGTGGCACCAGGTGCACCATTTTAGAAAAATGATCTGTGACCTCCCAGATGACCGTGTTGCCACTGGACTTTGGCAGACCAACCACGAAATCCATGCTGACAATCTCTCAAGGTCTGTCCGCCACCGGTAGGGGGCAAAGTAGTCCGGCCGGTCTCTGCCTAGAGGACCTGTTCTGGGCGCAGGAGACGCATGCCCGAATGTACTCTCCCATGTCCCGAGCCATATGTGGCCACCAATATGTCCTTGCCAAGAGTTCCGTGGTCCACTTGGTCCCAAAGTGACCACCCGCCCTAGACGCATGAGCCCACGAGAGGATCTCTGGCCGCAGGCGGGGAGGGACAATAGTCTTGCCCGGTGGCACTGACTCAAGAGCAACCGGAGCCACGGTCCTCATACTCTCGGTGTGGACGATTAGCCGAAGGCTCAGCCTCCTCCTCCTCTGCTGACACCATGAAGCGAGAGAGGGCATCAGCCCAGACGTTCTTCTCACCGGACAGAAAATGCAGGGTGAAACAGAAACGGGAGAAGAAAAGTGACCATCTGGCCTAGCGAGAGTTCAGGTGCTAGACCGTTTGCAAGTACACCAGATTTTTATGGTCGGTGTACACCTGAAAGGGGAACCGAGCTCCCTCCAGGAGATGTCACCACTCAGAGAAGGCCAACTGCATTGCCAGCAGCTCCCTGCCCCCGATGGAGTAGTTTCTCTCCGCCGGTGAAAAGGTCCTGGAGAAGAAAAAGCAGGGATGCTTCCGACCTTGAGCATCCTTCTGATAAAGACCTGCTCCAGCACCAATGGATGAGGCATTTATCTCTAGGATAAAGGGTTTATCCACATGGGGACGGTGGAGGATAGGAGCGCCAGCAAAGTGGGTCTTGATGCCGGAGAAGGCCTCGGAGACTTGTTCCGACCATACCTTGGGATTGGCTCCCTTTTTGGTGAGGGCGACCAAGGGAGCCACCAATGTGGAAAAGTGGGGAATGAACTGGCGGTAGTAATTAACGAACCCCAAAAAGCGCTGCACCGCCTTAAGGGAGTGGGGTTCTTGCCAGTCCATTACCGCCTGCAATTTAGCAGGATCCATAGCCAAACTGTCACGCGGGGCTTAGGTCAACTAAGGCTGAAATACCCGGGGCCCCTGTGGTGTCCCTTTAACAAGGGGAAACCCTGTCTGACCCTCAACCCAGGGTTTTTGCTGATGGTGCAAATGCCTGAGCCTCCAACCTTTCCTTATCTCCTGCTCAGCCCTAAGCTTAACCCTCCACCCTCCACCCAGTGAGGAGACAAACCACCAAAGCCCCACACAATAATGACAGACAGGGAGAACTTAAACTGCACCGCGCCGCATACACACAGGACTATACAGTAATGTGAACAGGGCACAACAAAACACAAATATGGGAAGGTGAAAAGGTAACAACGGATCATACGCCATCAGATACGAGTCTCTCTCTCTCTCCAACACCTCCACTCCAGACCGGAACCACTTGGTATGAAACACAAGCTATAATCGGCGACGCCCATAGGCCAGCACGACTATTTAAAGACCATGGGCGTGACCAAACATCCAACCTGATCTCCAGCTAGATTAACCCCCGATAGCCTGAGAAAATCAAGCCGGCGCCACTGAGGCTATAGTGGACGGAGGTGGAACTACCTCTGCCTGCCGGACGCTGTGGTGTGAATAGCGCCCGACATGACAAGTGGACGGAGGTGAAACTACCTCTGCCTGCCGAACGCTGTGGTGTGAATAGCGTCCAACATGACACAAACCCTGGGCCAAGATGATATAGCCCAGGAATGGCAAGGACTCCTGCTCAAACTGGAACTTCTCCAACTTGGCGTAGAGAGAGTTCGCTCGCAGGCGGTCAAAGACCTTGCAAATGTCTCTCCGGTGGGAGGCCAAATCTGGAGAAAAGATAAGAATGTCATCCAGATAGACCACCACTGAGGTGGAGAGCATGTCCCGGAAGACATCGTTCACAAAGTCTTGGAAGACGGCTGGTGCATTACAGAGGCCGAAGGGCATGACCAAATACTCACAGTGGCCGTCCCTGGTGTTAAAAGCTGTCTTCCATTCATCCCCTTCGCGAATACGTATCAGGTTGTAAGTCCCCGGTAGATCTAACTTGGAGAAGATCCTTGCCCCACGCAACCTGTCGAACAACTCAGATATCAGGGGCAGAGGGTATTTGTTCTTATTGGTTATAGCGTTAAGACCCCTGTAATCAATACAAGGGCGCAGCTCTCCACTCTTCTTCTGCACAAAGAAGAATGCTGCCCCCGCTGGTGACACCGACTTCCTAATAAACCTTCTTGCCAGGTTCTCTCTGATATATTGTGACATGGCCTCTGTTTCTGGGAAAGACGGGATACACGCGACCTCGAGGAGGCTCCGCACCTGACAAAAGGTCTATAGGACAGTCGTAGGGGCGAAGCGGCAGAAGGGTCTCTGCCGCCTTTTTAGAGAATACGTCCGTGTACTGTTGGTAGTGCCTTGGCCGTGCAGAAAGATCCGCGGGGACCTCGGTAGAGTCTACCTGAACGCACTCCCTCACGCATCTACCCTTGCAGGACTTGATCCAGGCAAGTATTCTCCCCGAGGACCACTCTATGTGCGAAGAGTGGCAACGTAACCAGGGAACTCCTAGGAGAACCTGATCGATGCCCTCGGGCATAATGAGGAGAGACAAGGTCTCGGAGTGGGACGGCGACATCGATAGCCTAAGGGGAGCAGTCTGGTGTGTAATTTGAGAGGGCAGAGTCGAGCCGTTCACCACCCTGATGGTAACGGGGTGAGGTAGCAGCACCAAAGGAACTGCATGCCGTTGGGCGAAGGCAGAAGACATAAAATTGCCCTCCGCCCCAGAGTCCACACAGACCTCTACCTCCAGGGTGGATTCTCCGCTCTCTAACGTCCCTTTAAAGGACAGTTTGAAGGAGAAAGTTCCAGTGTTTAGTAGGTCTCCTCCAATTACCACTAGACGCGGGCGTTTCCCGACTGCTGTGGGCAACTGTTGGCCAGGTGACCAGGCTGTCGACAATGGAAACAGAGAGTGGAAGTACGCACCGAGCGGGACTTGGAGCCTGTGCGAGACACCTCCATGGACTCAGGAGGCATGATCCCCTGATCAGGAGGTTCCAGGGGTTTAGAAAAGATGGGAGCTAACTTAATCCTCGATCTGGACTGGGAGCGCTCCATGCCACGCTCCGTGAAATGGAGATCTATGCAGGTGGAGATGGTAATGAGCTCCTGCCGATTAACGGGGACTTCCCTGTAAGCCAGAGCATCCTTGACGTGCTCCGCCAAACCCCTCTAGAAAACCGATATGAGCACCTTGTCAGGCCTTTCCAGTTCAGAAGCCAGTGTCCGAAACCGGACGGCGTAATGGCTGACCGAAAAGGAACCCTGTGTTAGTGCTTACAGCAGCGCGGTGTCATGCGTGACCCGTAGCCCCAGAAAAACCTGTTTCAGGGAGACCATAAACTGGGAGGCGCTCTGTACCACGGTGTCACCATGCTCCCACAGTGGGGTGGCCCATTCCAGAGCCCTACCCGACAGGAGGGAGATGATGAATCCCACCTTAGCCCTTTCTGAGGGGAATCATGTGGCCAACAGCTAAAGCTGGATAGAGCACTGGCTTACGAAACCCCTGCAGGAGGCGCTGTCACCCGAGAACTTGTCGGGCAGCGGGAGACGGGACAAAGTCATGGCAGGTATGGACATGGAGGCGTGGGAGACAGCTTCTGCAGCTGCCTGAACAGCGACTGCAGTGACATCCGCAACTGAGGCTGACTGCTCGAGAGTTAACAACCTGCCCTACAGCTGCTGGACATATCTCTGCAGATGCTGTTCGTCCGTCATTGCTAGCCAGACCCTGCCGCTAATGTTGTGTTAGTGCTGGCTGAACGCACCAAATAATAAAGATGATAATAAGGTGCGTTCACAGCCCGGGGTCCACCGTGCAGGGGTGGTAAACTGCTGCTAGTAATGGCGGACGCTATATGGTGGTATAATAGATGAAAACATGCGGGTTATCGTCACCCAGTGTGTACAGGGGCGGACTCTGTTGCTTCACAGAGCCGCACTACCGCTGAACATAAATGCCGGAGCCTGTTAAAGCTCACAGAGCTCGGCAAGGTAAACGCTCAGTATCAGGTCACAGAACTCAGCCCCAAGGACACAGGGTCAGAGTCCCTCTAGACCTACTAAGCATGTGGCGTCGCAACTGCGGACGCCACTAAATGACTTTGGCGACCGTGGAGTGTAGACCAAGAGAACCGTGGCGTACAGACCAAGCCACCACTTGGCATTGATGCCAGTCTCTGACTCTGCCTCCTACTTGCTCCTCAGCCTGGGCGCTAACAGGCTAGGCTACATAACACATGCGTACCAAGGGTAGGGGCTTCCAATGAGTCATTAACCAGAGACATTCATACATGCATTCAACTCTCACTCCACATGGTCTAAATCTTTCTCTATATTAGTGCATGGCCGAGCGGCCATGCAAACCTTTTATAGCCGCGTCCTTCCAGTACCTTCCTGACCTTTCTGATAGTCCAATATGAGATGGAGAAGGACCTGAGCATGTGACTCCGATCTCCAATGAGCGATCGTCCCATGGGCATGCTCAATGGACCGAAAGGAGGTCTTAGTCCCTGGAGTAGCTCGCTGCTGACCAGTATGCGTTGCTATAGCTGGACCAGAGGTGGCAGCAGCAACCAAACCTACAGAGCTGGTCTGAGCAGAGCGCCTGGATTGATGAGTTTGCTGAGCAGCCTCCTCTGCGGCCGGAGAGGAATGAGAGACTGACGCATGCAAGGCTCAGGATTCCTGCTGTGCGGTGACAGGAACCTGATGCCTAACACATGAGATTCCATGTAGCGATGCCCAAATATTTGAGCAGCCACGGTCACAAGAGGTGGATGATGATGAGACACAATTGCCAGGAAGTCAGGAGTAGGATCAGGGTGCAGAAGTGAGGATGATATAGTAACTGACCCAAACCTGGAAGGAGGACAGCAGCACACAGGAGGAGGGAGGCATAGCACCCCTTCAGGCAGGAAGAAGCAGTGTGGTGGTTGCAGACAGAAGGCGGGCAACCATTCCCCGTAACACCAACATGATAGAAGTTGCCAGTCCAACTGTTAGATCTTCTGGTTGTTTTATAAAGACTCTGCCGATAACCCCAAACAGGCCATTTGCAAAACCTGTCATGCCAGCATCAGCAGGGGAAGAAAAACTACCAGCCTTACCACCACAGCATGATCAGGCACATGGCAGCAAAGCACCCAACTTTGTGGGCAAACCCCAAGCTCCAGGAACAGTGTCTGTGGGTGACACCACTTCTTCTTCCAATGTTGTGCGTGCAAGCCAATCCCCTGTCCACGGTGCATGCGAGAATGCCTCCTGCTCTGCACCTGCCATTTCCCACACTCAAATAGCACCATCATCAAGCACGTCCACATCCTTATCCCAGTGCAGCCTTCAGTTATCCATACTCCAGTCACTGGAACGTAATTGGAAATACGCAGCCAACGTCCCACAGTACTATATTCACACATTTCTCGTCTGCTTGCATTTGAAATGTTGCCTTTTAGGCTCATGGAGACGGAAGCTTTCCGCAACCTGATGGTGGCGGCTGTCCCAAGGTACTCTGTCCCCAGCCACCACTATTTCTCCCTCCGTGCCGTTCTGGCATTACATAAGCACGTGTCCCACAACTTTACCCATGCCCTTAACCATGCAGTTACTGGGAAAATACACCTAATCACGGACACGTGGACAAGTACTTGTGGCCAGGGATGGTACATCTCGCTGACGGCACAATGGATTAACATAGTGGATGCCAGGACCCAGTCAGACTTTGAGATGGAACAGGTCATCCTGATGCCAAGGATTGCGGTCCCTATGTCAATCATGATTGCCCCCACGGTATACATTTCCTGCACCTCCTCCTCCTCTTCCCCCTCCATCTCCAAAATGAGTACATCAGTCACAAGCTGCACTGCGAAAGCCAAGTGGCAAGAGGCTGTGCTGAAGCTAATATGCTTAGGTGAGAAATCGCACAATGCTGAAGAGCAGCAGCGATCAGGAGTTCCAGAGACGAAGTCCACAAATCACCCTACTGAGCATGCTTGTGAGGTGGCGACCTCTCATTGGTGGTCGGTCATCAGCTGCTTGGGTGATGTGGCAGTTCTGGATTGGTCCACGAGGAAGGTCCAGTCTGACTGGACTTCAACAGGATTGTATAAAAGGTTCCCTGGAGCATGCGCCGGCGTGCTAAGATCATATGTGTTTGGTATCTTGGTGCATACGTTACCATCCTGTGTGCACATGTGCCGCTACTAGCACTGCGAGTGTGTGTCTAGGCAGGCAGTGTAGGGTGGGCACTCTCTCTTGGCTCAACTTCTGACACCGGGCGTCCTTACTCGCGTGTGCCGATTGCACAGCCAAGTGTCAGAGCAAGCACAACCACCAGCCTAGTCCCCATGGGGGGTAACTCTAGGAACCTCCAACTAGCATCATTACTGCTATACTCCTGTGACGTCTAACAGGGTATAGTCACGAGTGCATCCTCTTGTAATACCGCTCTGTGAAGTAACAGAGTCAGGTGTTTTGCACTCTGTTCACACTGCGTGACATTTAACTCGGTTAACTGTGTTTATGGTGCTTGCTGTCAAACTTTACCATCTTTTATATTCAGTGCGATCCGCTAACCCTAACACTCATAATGCCCATACACCAGGTGTATGGGCTGAAAAACATTTCACCCTGGTGAATATGCATCAACCTACCGTGTCAACATCTTTTTACGGGCATCATAAACACCCTTGAAAATAACAGCATGGCTGTTGCATCATGGAAAACGTTTGTCCTGGTGATCTAGTGGTGGTGTCGGAACAGATGTGGAGGATGGCCTCCGAAAAATGTTTTCCCGGTATAGAGGAGCGGGTCTCCTATACTTGTAATGCCCATACACTAAGTGTGTGGGCTGACAAACATTTCACCCTGGGGGTTGCGCATCAACATACTGTGTCAACCTTTTTTTTAAGGGCATCATAAACACCCAAGAAAAGAATAGCATGACTGTTGCATCACGTAACACATATGCCCTGGTGATCTAGTGGTGGTGGAGGATGAGGAGAAGGAGGAGGATAACAGCAGATAAGCAAAATCAGGAAGCGTATACCCCTGAGAGGGTAAAGAGGTGCATGGGATCATACCTCCCAAAAAAGACACTGGATTTGAGGTTAGGTTTCACTGTTATCATGCGGTGATGTAAAGAAGTCTGGCCCAATCCGGCCCTTGTTCATTTTTATAAGAGTCAGCCTTTCAGCATTTTCAGTTGACAGGCGGATGAGCTTATCAATTGTAATTCCACAAACGGCACTGAACATGTGATCTGACAAAACGCTAGCATCAGGACAGGCCAGGACCTCCAAGGCCTAGAGAGCCAGTACATGCCACGTATCCAGCTATGATACCTAATAATTATAAGGCACAGAGTAATCAAGGAGGACATTGGTACTGTCAGCAAGGTGCTTCCTGATCATCTTCCAAAACTTTTCACTCCTTGTGAGAATACCCAGCGCCTCAGGCGCTGGGTAATGTCAGCCATGCATACCCGACTTCTAACAGGAAAGACTTCCGTATCCTCACCAAAAGGTTGACTGACCATGCTCTCCTCCTCCCTGTTGTGATGGTTATGTGTGACTGGACACACCGCCTCCAGCAGGGCGAATTTCTCTGACACACGTGACCCTGGATACACTGCCTCCAGTAGGGCGAATTTAAATAATATAACGTGCAGCCGGATACACCGCCACCAGCAGGCGAATTTCAGAATTACACATGTATCTGGATACACCGCCTCCAGCAGGGTGAATTTAAATAATAAAGGGGAACACCGGGGAAAACAGTTACAATGGTGGGCCCTGCTCTAGGGAGCAGGGACGTGGAGACCTCCTGTACTCCCTTGAGCCAGTGTCCCTGCACTCCTCACGTTCCCTATACAGGCTCCTCACCTGTCGCCGAGCAGGATACCTTTAAACCCTAGCTCACCCTGCACCTATCCCTTACTAGTGAGCTGGATGGTGCAGAGACTAATCCCACCGCTGCACTAAAACACACAAAAGGAAAGGTACAAACAGGGATAACAACACTTAGCTTTACTCTGTTGCACTTGTTCCCAGCAGCAGAATGCAGCTTTCCTCCTGAATAGCTGCTCCTTCACCAAGCTTTGTCAGAGCTGCAAGGAACTCTCTCTAGCTTCTTCCTCCACCAAGGATGGTTGGAAATGCCCAATATCACCAACAGTGAGTGAGAGAACAAGACACTCCTATATAGTTAAGCCAGAGCAATCACACCTGCGTTATATTCACGGCACTAAACTAAAGTAACCAGAGTGCAATGACCCTAACGGCCACCGGGGGCAAAACTAGAACTGAAACCACCACAGTGCAATGACTCTAATGGCCACTGGGGGCAAAACTAACTTTAAGCACACAGCTTAAGGAAAAAAAAATGTTACTTGTGCATTTATCTGTCATAATCCAGCATGGATCATGACAGTGCCCTCCCTTAATGAGGGGCCTCCGGACCCTCAAGACAGCTCCTCATCAGGGAACCACCTATGGCAGGGAGACCCAGGTCCAGAGTTCACCCCAGCAACTACCTACACTTCAGGTTTATGACAAACGAGCACCGCTGGTATTGGCAAAGTATGTTCCGGAGGCACCACCCATCTCCAAAGCGCCAATCTGTGGAACGAGAGGTGTATGGGCAAGTATGTGGGTAACTCTAGCTGGTAAGTCTCCGGGCCCTGGATAGCCGACACCAGATACGGCCCGATCACCTGAGAATTCCAGACCCCCGCAACACACTTCCACTGGATGTTTTTGGTGGCCACCCATACATGTTAGTTCACACACAGGTCCGGACCTGAACATTTATTGCCACACATTTGTCTGTCATAACACGGTGAACTCTCTCTGGAACTGACAACAGGGGCATCCCCCTGTGTCACCACACTCACACCCCTGCAATTCACCAAGGGAAACACCACCCTCCAACCCATCCTACTACACGGTCTGCACCTCTCAGGGTTGGGTAATGGCGAGGGTTGAGCCGTGCCCCTACTCTCCTGCAGCCCCTCCGCTGCTCTCACTGGAGAGGAAGGGGACATTTGTAGAGAGACGGCAGAGAGAGTAGCCCCTAGGCAGCAGCCCTCACACGACTGCTCCCAGCTGACTACTTCCCTAGTTCGCCATTCTAAGACCGGGTTGTGTTTTTTTAGGCCAAGGGGGGCCCACAACGATAGGTGCTGGATTTCCCTCCAAGACGTAGTATTGCTGGGACACATCCTGATGTCTGCTATGCAGCTCAATGTCTTCTACGACTTGGTTTAACCCCCCCTGGCTCAGTGGGACAGAGTTAATGGCCTGGATTTTATTGGGTTTGTCCAGCATCTTACACCTCAGACTATGAGTCTGGATAACCTGAGCATCTACAAGACTGACTTCTGCTCCACTGTCCACAAGCACCGGTATGCCCTCAGGTACCTCGTCAACCATCACCTCTGTTGTCATAGTACCTTCTGAGGGCGAGGAGGAAATATACACTCCCAGGTCGTCTTCCTCCACACGACCAGGGGGACACGGCTTCTCTGACAGTACAGAAGTTTCGGCGTCAGTGCCAAGGACTAAATCATTAGTCTGCTCACTGCAGGGACGTCTTCTCACTAATCTCAGTGAGGGCCAGCAGCAACTGCTCACCGGTCTGCACTTGGCCCATGGCTCACCAGAGAAAAATGTTAGGGTTGGTGATATTGTGATGGTCACGTGTGACTGGACACACCGCCTCCAGTAGGGTGAATTTCTCTGACATACATGACCCTGGATACACCGCCTCCAGTAGGGCGAATTTAAATAAAGTAATGTGCAGCCGGATATGCCACCTCCAGCAGGCGACTTTCAGTATTACACATATATCTGGATACACTGCCTCCAGCAAGGTGAATTTACACAATTAAGGGAAATACCAGGGAAACTGATACAATGGAGGGCCCTGCGATAGGGAACGGGGACGTGGAGACCTCCTGCACTCCCCTGAGTCAGTGTATCTGCACTCCTAGCAACAGAGTATGACACCAAAGTTCAGCTTCACCCCTGAAGCTCGACACCTGAATTCAACTTCCACCTGAAGCTATAACACCAGAGCTCCATTGACCTGCCAGAAACTCCTCTGTGTAGTTCCTTCCTCCACCAGACTTGGTTGGAAATGAGCAATATCACCAACAGTGAGTGAGAGAACAAGACACTCCTATATAGTTAAGCCAGAGCAATCACACCTGCTTTATAATCACGTGCACTAAACTAAAGTAACCAGAATGCAATGACCCTAATGGCCACCGGGGGCAAAACTAGAACTGAAACCACCACAGTGCAATGACCCTAATGGCCACCGGGGGCAAAACTAACTTTAAGCACACAGCTTAAGGAAAAAAAAATGTTACTTGTGCATTTATCTGTCATAATCCAGCATGGATCATGACACCTGTCCTCAGGCCATCCACACTGAACAGACGGTATGACAATTGTGCTTGAAGCACCGTCTATAGCACATGAAATTAGCTCCTGTTCTTCCTACCCCTCCTCTTGCTCATTGTCAACTAATCCATGTTGGGATGACATGAGGCTGGACTGAATGTAATCACCCTGCATTCTTCCTTGCTCCATCTCATCGCTCTCAACCTGCAACGCATCCTCATTGATTGTGAGCAGAGAACGTTCTGTTACTATGTAGAAGACAAAGAAGCGGGATGGTGATGCTAATTATAGCATCATAACCGATCACCATCTTGGTGGACTCTTCAAAGTTTTGTAGGATGGTACATAGGTCTGACATCCATATCCACTCCTAAGGTCTTATGTGTGGAGTCTGAACTTAACACCAATGGTCTTGTTGATGCTAGTAGTCAACAACTGCCTTCTTCTGCTCACAAATCCTTTCCAACATGTGCAGGGTTGAGTTCCAATGTGTGGGGACTTCACACACCAGTCGATGAGCCAGAAACTGCAAATGCTGCTGAAGCACAGCAAGGGCAACGGAAACTGTGGCTGACTTTCTAAAATGGGCACACAGGTGGTGCACTTTCACAAGCAGATATAGCAGCTCCGGGTAGCTATTGAGAAACCTTTGAACAACGAGGTTAAGCACATGGGCCAGGCATGGTAAGTACGTGAGCTCACCTCACCTCAGAGCCACCACCAGGCTATGGACATTGTCACACATGACCATGCCTGGCTGTAGGTTCAGCAGTGTCAGCCACAGATCTGCCTGTTATTTCAGAGCTGTCCAGAACTCTTCAGCATTGTGCAGTTTGTCACCTAAGCATATTAGCTTCAGTTCAGCCTGTTAATGCTTGGCTGAGGCAGTGCTGTATTGCTTCCAGCTTGTCACTGATGTGGTCATTTCAGAGATGGAGGTTGAAGAGGAGGATGAGGAGGAGGTGAAGGAGCTGTAGAATGTGGGGGCAAATCTGATTGACGTAGGGCCCGCAATCCTCGGTATCAGGAGGACATGTTCCATCCCCAGGTCTGGCTGGGTCACAGCTTCAACTATGTTAACCCAGTGTGCCGTCAGCGAGATGTAGCATCCCTGCCCACAAGCACTTGTCCACGTGTCCATGGTTAGGTGGACTTTCCCAGTAACAGCAATGTTGAGGGAATGGGTAATGTTGTGGGACACGTGCTTGTGTATTGCCGGGACAGCACACCAGGAGAAATAGTGGCAGCTGGGCACCGAATACTGTGGGACGGCTGCCACCATCAGGTTGCGGAAATCTTCTGTCTCAATAAGCCTGTAAGGCAACATTTCGAGTGCAAGCAGACGAGAAATGTGTGAGTTTAGTACTGTGGCCTGTGGGGCGTTGGCTGTGTATTTCCACTTGCATTCCAATGACTGGGGTTTGGACAACTGAAGCCTGTGCTGGGACAAGGACATGAACGTGCTTGATGATGATTTGTGGCGCCCCCAGGAGTATGGTCACCACAGTGGCATTACCTTCCTCCTAGGGAGTATGATGTCATGCTTGGAAGCAATAACAGGTCTCTCTATCAGGTAAATCGGCACACAACACAGTTCCCTCTCCAGGCCAGCAGAGGGAGCTCTGAACCAAAACTGGGGGAGGAGCTGCTCTCTGGGGGCCAGGAAAGGGAAGTTAGTTAGTTCGTGTGAGGAGGGCAAAGTGTGTGGACAGGAGAAGAAGAGCTGGAGGATTGAACAGAGTTCGGGCTCACTTCTAGCGTAGCGCATGTTCCAGAGTCCGGTCTCTGAAGCTGTATGGATACTGATGGTCCTGCAGCAGAAACCAGAGGAATAAGCAGCTGTGAATGCTCTGTTCCCAACTAAGACTCGGAGGCACAACACCAACGTGTGAGCCAGAAGAAGGAGGCTACAGCTGTCTGCCATACGAGGTGGTTCTAAAAGAGAGCAAGCAAAGAGAACTTCAGTGTAACTCAGTACTGCAAGTACCTCACATAAGCGCTAGAAAGGAGACTACACAACCCATCTGCATAGAGAGATTCCTAAGATGCTTCCAGGCTGCCAACTCCTGTTCCATCTGTAATCTGGATCCTGGCCTGCACCCACAAAGCACAGTAAAGGTAAAGGAAACTGCACCCTGCTGTGTCATTGGCTTCTTCCTGCAACCCCCCCAGCACTGCTACACCACTGTGCCTAATACTGCACCCTCTTCCTCAATGCCTATTCCTACTGCCCTGGGACTACAGCTCTACCTGTGGGGAGCTATTACATCTTGCTGCCTTATACCATCTCTCCCAGAGGATCTGCCTGCAACGTCGGCTTAACCCTTCATTGCCGAGCACCACAGGTGGCGTCACGAATCATCCACTTATAAACTTTAATCAGCCCCTTTTACATGGACGCCCAGGGCCATGGACCGGGTCAAAGCTACTGTGACACTTCCCTCTGAGTGAGTGAGGTGCTGCGTGGAAAGAGACCAGTGCGCGGGAAGTGAGGAACAGAGGCCTGCAGTCCCGGCTTCCCCCGATCATCCAGCCTGTGGAACGGCAACCGGTAAGCCTGCACAACCCCGGGGCCTGGCCGACATTAACTGGGGGGGAGAGGATGTCTGAGGCAGGAGAAGACGCAGTGGTGAACACCACCGCACCCCCCCACAGCGCCGCAAGATGCAGTGGCAAGCGCAGCTGAGGCTCCAATGGCACCGCAGAATCCAGCGGCCAGCGCCACCTCCAGAGCGCAGCAGGAACAAGCGCCCACCGCAACAGTCCCCTTAATGCCGCTGTCCATGCCCTATATACTGGGAGCGGCCTGGTTACCGCAGTACACAGGGGAGTCACATACCCTGAGTGAATTCAAAGACAGACTGTGCAGTATGTTTAAAGTGTATCCTCTGTCCGAAAACCAAAAAGTGAACATTCTTATTGGGCAGCTAACTGGTGCAGCGCAAAGAGAAGCAAAAGCCTGGCAGGACACTGATAAAGAGACTGTTAAAAAGATTTTGGCCAAGCTAAGAAGGACCTTTGACACCCAACCGGAAGCTCAAATAAAAATTAGATTCTTTGAGTCTAAGCAGGAAAGATGTATATCTTTGTACCGTGTTAGCCAGTAGATAGAAAAATATTCAGGATTGAGAGTCCAGAGTAGTTGATACCTTTTAATGGCTAACTGAAAAGATGGTAATACATTGCAAGCTTTCGAGACTACTCAGGTCTCTTCATCAGGTTTTAGTTCCATAAAGATGCGGTACATTCTGGTATCCTCCATTTTGATACAGGAAAGATGTATATCTTTGTACCGTGTTAGCCAGTAGATGAAGAGACCTGAGTAGTCTCGAAAGCTTGCAATGTATTACCATCTTTTCAGTTAGCCATTAAAAGGTATCAACTACTGAGGACTCTCAATCCTGAATCTTTTTGAGTCTAAGCAGAGAGTGCAGGACAGTATACGGGACTATCCTCTTAACCTGCAGGAGGCGCTGCGAGCCATAAAGCAGATTGACCAAGACAGTGTGAAAGATGGAGACTGGCTGTTAAAGGAGCAATTTATTGAGGAACTCCTATCCAGTACCCACAGAACACAGCTGCGCATCCTAGCCCTACAGAACCCTGATCTAGACTTTGCAGACTTTAACCCCTTCCTGACATCCGACGTACTATCCCGTCCACGGTACCCGGGCCCGTATGACCTTGGACGGGATAGTACGTCTACCGCGATCAGCGGCGCCCACGTGGTGAGCGCCGCTGATCGCGGCCGGGTGTCAGCTGATTATCACAGCTGACACCCGGCACTATGTGTCAGGGGCGGTCACGGACCGCCCCCGACACGTTAACCCCTTGCACACCGCGCTCAAACATGATCGCGGTGTACCGGGAGTTAAAGGGAAGCATCGGCAGGGAGGGGGCTCCCTCCATGCTTCCCTGAGCCCCCCACGGCAGCGCAATGTGCAGCGCTGCTGCGGGGGGCTCCTATCCTCCAGGCCCCCGAATCCAAGATGGTGACAGGGGCCTTCGGGGACCTGAGGAAGCTGGCTTCCTCAGTGCCTGCAAAGCGCAGGCAAGAGGAAGTCTGCTTCAATGCCTGTGACAGATTGCTGATCTGTCACAGTGATCTGTGATGTGACAGATCAGCGATCTGTCACAGGACAGTGATGTCCCACCTGGGACTATGTAATAAAGTAAAAAAAAAAATAAAAAAAAATGTAAAAATAAATTTAAAAAAATCGCCAAATAAATTAGTAAAAAAAAAAAAATATTCCCCAATAAATTCATTTTTTGAAAATAATAAAAAAAAAAACCAATAAAAGTACACATATTAGGTATCGCCGCGTCCGTAATGACCCGCCCTATAAAACTGTCCCATTAGTTAACCCTTTTAGCGAACCCCTTAAAAAATAAAAATAAAAAACGAAGCAAAAAATAATGATTTATTATCATACCGCCAAACAAAAAGTGTAATAACGCGCGATCAAAAAGACATATATAAATATCCATGGTACCGCTGAAAACGACATCTTGTCCCGCCACCACACAGCATCATCAGCGAAAAAATAAAAAAGTTATAGCTCACAGAATAAAGCGATGCAAAAATAATTATTTTTTATATAAAATAGTTTTCATTGCATAAAACCGACAAAAACATAAAAAAACGACCTAAATGAGGTATCGCTGTAACCATACTGACCCGAAGAATAAAACTGCTTTATCAATTTTACCGCACGCGGAACGGTGTAAACGCACCCCCCCAAAAGAAATTCATGAAACGCTGGTTTTTGTTCATTCTGCGTCCCAAAAATAGGAATAAAAAGCGATCAAAAAATGTCACGTGCCCGAAAATGGTACCAATAAAAACGTCAACTCGTCCCGCAAAAAATAAGACCTCACATGACTCAGTGGGTCAAAATACGGAAAAATTATAGCTCTCAAAATGTGGTGATGCAAAAATTATTTTTACAATAAAAAGCGTCTTTTAGCGTGCGACAGTCGCCAAGCATAAAAACCGCCATAAATAGTAAATCAAACCCCCCGTTATCACCCCCTTAGTTAGGGAAAAATAATAAAACTAAAAAAAAGTATTTATCTCCATTTTCCCATTAGGGTAAGGCTGTGTGCACACGCTGCGGATTAGGTGCGGATTCATCCGCGCGGATTTTGTAAAATCCGCAGGTGAAACCGCAGGTCAAAAGACCTGCGGTTTTACCTGCAGATTGCTCTGCGGTTTTGTCCTGCGGTTTTTCATCTCCTCAATAGAGGAGATGGCAAACCGCAGGAGAATCCGCAGAAAGAATTGACATGTCAATTCTTTCTGCGGATTGAAAACCGCAGATAATCCGCGCGGAAAATTCCGCACCGTCTGCACTGCGGTTTTTGATTCCCATAGGGAACTGGGGTCCGCAGCAGCCAAAACCGCTGCGGAACCGCAGCAAAATCCGCAGCGTGTGCACACAGCCTTAGGGTTAGGGCTAGGGTTAGGGTTAGGGCTAGGGTTAGGGTTAGGGTTAGGGTTAGGGCTAGGGTTAGGGCTAGGGTTAGGGCTAGGGTTAGGGCTAGGGCTAGGGTTAGGGCTCAGATTAGGGTTAGGGGTGTGTTGGGGTTAGGGTTGGAGTTATAATTGGGGGTTTCCACTGTTTGGGCACATCAGGGGCTCTCCAAATGCAACATGGCGTCTGATCTCAATTCCAGCCAATTCTGAGTTGAAAAAGTCAAATGGTGCTCCTTCCCTTCCAAGCTCTGCCATGCGCCCAAACAGTGTTTTACCCCCACATGTAGGGTATCAGCCTACTCAGGACAAATTGCAAAACAATTTTTGGGGTCCAATTTCTCCTGTTACCCTTAGGAAAATAAAAAATTGGGGGCAAAAATATCATTTTTGTGGAAAAAAATTATTTTTTTATTTTCACGTCCGAGTGTTATAAACTTCTGTGAAGCACTTGGGGGTTCAAAGTGCTCACCACACATCTAGATAAGTTCCGTGGGGGGTCTAGTGTCCAAAATGGGGTCACTTGTGGGGAGTTTCAATAGTTTAGGTACATCAGGGGCTCTCCAAACGCACATGACACCCGCAGACCATTCCATCAAAGTCTGCATTCCAAAACGTCACTGCTTCCCTTCCGAGCCCCGACGTGTGTCCATACAGTAGTTTTCTCCCACATATGGGGTGTCAGCGTACTCAGGACAAATTGGACAACAACTTTTGGGGTCCAATTTCTCCTGTTACCCTTGGGAAAATGAAAAAATTGCGGACTAATTGATCATGTTTCTGGAAAAAATACGATTTTTTTATTTTCATGCCCTGGCATTATAAACTTCTGTGAAGACCTTGGGGGTTCAAAGTGCTCACCTCACATCTAGATAAGTTCCGTAGTGGGTCTAGTTTTCAAAATGGGGTCATTTGTGGGGGGTTTCCACTGTTTAGGTACATTAGGGGCTCTCCAAAGGCAACATGACACCCGCAGACCATTCCATCAAAGTCTGCATTCCAAAATGTCACTACTTCCCTTCCGAGCCCCGACGTGTGCCCATACAGTAGTTTTCTCCCACATATGGGTTATCAGCATACTCAGGACAAATTGGACAACAACTTTTGGGGTCCAATTTCTCCTGGTACCCTTGGGAAAATAAAAAAATGGTGACTAAAAGATCATGTTTGTGGAAAAAATACGAATTATTTATTTTCACGCCCGGGCATTATAAACTTCTGTGAAGCACTGGGGGGGTCAAAGTGCTCACCACACATCTAGATAAGTTCCTTAGGGGGTCTAGTTTCCAAAATGGTGTCATTTGTGGGGGGTTTCCACTGTTTTGGTACATCAGGAGTTTTCCAAACGCGACATGGTGTCCGATCTCAATTCCAGCCAAAAACGTCAAATGGCGCTGCTTCCCTTCCGAGCTCTGCCATGCGCCCAAATAGTGGTTTACCCCCACATGTGGGGTATCAGCGTACTCAGGACAAATTGCACAATAACTTTTAGGGTCCTGTTACCCTTGGAAAAATAAGAATTGAGGGTGAAAAGATCATTTTTGTGGAAAAAATATGATTTTTTAATTGTATGGCTGTATGTTATAAACTTCTGTGAAGCCCATGGGGGTTCAAAGTTCTCACCACACATCTAGATAAGTTCCTTAGGGGGTCTAGTTTCCAAAATGGTGTCATTTGTGGGGGGTTTCCACTGTTTTGGTACATCAGGGGTTTTCCAAACGCGACATGGTGTCCGATCTCAATTCCAGCCAAAAACGTCAAATGGCATTGCTTCCCTTCCGAGCTCTGCCATGCGCCCAAATAGTGGTTTACCCCCACATGTGGGGTATCAGTGTACTCAGGACAAATTGCACAATAACTTTTAGGGTCCTGTTACCCTTGGGAAAATAAAAATTGGGGTGAAAAGATCATTTTTGTGGAAAAAATATGATTTTTTAATTGTACCGCTGTACGTTATAAACTTCTGTAAAGCCCTTGTGGGTTCAAAGTTCTCACCACATATCTAGATAAGTTCCTTGGGGGGTCTAGTTTCCAAAATGGGGTCACTTGTAGGGGGTTTCCACTGTTTAGGTACATCAGGGACTCTCCAAACGTGACATGGCGTCCGATCTGAATTCCAGCCAATTTTGCATTGAAAAAGTCAAACGGCGCTCCTTCCATTCTGAGCTCTGCCACGCGCCGAAACAGTCGTTCCCCCCCACAAATCAGGTATCAGCGTACTCAGGACAAATTGCACAATAACTTTTGCAGTCTAATTTCTCCTGTTACCCTTGGTAAAATAAAAAAAATTGAACCTGAAGTATTTTTTTTGTGAAAAAAAGTTAGATGTTCATTTCTTTTTAAATATTCAAAAAAATTCCTGTGACGCACCTAATGGGTTAATAAACTTCTTGAATGTGGTTTTGAGCACCTTAAGGGGTTAAGTTTTTAGAATGGTGTCACTTTTGGGTATTTTCTATCATATAGACCCCTCAAAGTGGCTTCAAATGTGATGTGGTCCTAAAAATAAAATGGTGTTGTAATAATGAGAAATCGCTGGTCAACTTTTAACCCTTATAACTTCCTAACAAAAAAAAATTTTGGTTCCAAAATTGTGCTGATGTAAAGTAAACATGTGGGAAATGTTACTTATCAAGTTTTTTGTGTGCCGTATCTCTGTGATTTAAGGGCATAAAAATTCAAAGTTGGAAAATTGCGAAATTTTCAAAATTTTTGCCAAATTTCCATTTTTTTCACAAATAAACGCAAGTTATTTGAATGAAATTTTACCACTAACATGAAGTACAATATGTCACGAGAAAACAGTGTCAGAATCACTGGGATCAATGGAAGTGTTCCAGAGTTATGACCTCATAAAGGTACAGTGGTCAGAATTGTAAAAATTGGCCCGGTCATGAACGTGCAAACCACCCTTGGGGGTGAAGGGGTTAAAGACAGGGCTATCCGGGTGCTGCATGAACCAAATGTCTGCCATCCAGCGCCCCCTAGGTGCCCAGCAATCACATACCACCAAGAAGCCGCATCTTTCCCTCCAAGCCCTGTGGAGGCTGACGCACAGTCTCTGGATAATGATCCATCTACAGAACTGCGCCTTCAGGTTCAAGAGCTGACCCAAAATATGGCTGCACTTGCCAAAACTATGCAGTCCATGCAGGTGTCCTCAAAAGAGAAGATCCAGCTGGCCTCCAGTCCAGAGGATGTCCCGTGGCTACCGAAGAAGAGGATCCCACCACTCCGAAGGAGAGACAACGATCTCTATGACCAAGACGGACGTCCCATCTGTCATCACTGCCACAAGGCAGGCCACATCGCAAGATTCTGTTATTTAAACGAGCAACCCCTGGGGCAGAGGGCCAACCCCCAGGAGTAGGACTACAAGGCCCAAAGAACTGGTGAGCCAAGTATGTTGGAGGGCGACCGTTCCTCCCAGTGGTGATTGACGGCATCCCCATGAACGCTTTGCTGGACACTGGCTCTCAGGTGACAACTATGCCATATATCCTTTACAAGCAGTATTGGGCTGACTCTGAACTTACTCATGGCCCAAGTGATGAACTAACAGTAGTTGCCTGCAATGGTCAGTCTTTGCCGCAAGTAGGATGTAAAGAGATTACCATTAAAGTGGGGCGAGTAGAGTTAAAATCTCAAGGTCTGATAGTTGTAGACATTGATCGACAAGAATGTAACCCAATGATGACCTTAGGTACTAATGTGATTAAAAATTGCCTTGCCGAGGTTATTGTTTTGTTGCAACAGGTAGCCAAGACTGCTGGTTCCAGTGAACGAGTCCTGCAGAAAGAGATCAAGGCCCTGATGCAAAGACAGCAGGTAGAACTGTCTGGCGGAGAAATTGGCAGCATCAGAGTAAGTGATTCTTTCCCCATTGCGATACCCCCAGATGTGAAATGTTAATTTGGTGTCGGGCAGCCATAGGCCTCAGAGGAAAAGATTACCAAGCCTTGGTAGAGCCAGTGTACTCTGATAGCCGGCCCACTGTCCTGACAGCCAGAGGGGTAGATGATGTTCACAAAGGGAGAGTACCTATAAGCCTCTTGAATTGTGGGGAGGAGGAGGCCACAATACCTCGGTATGCCACGGTTGCTAAGCTGTTGACTGTCAGTAACAACGCAATACAGGCAGCAGAGCCCTTGGTCTCAACCGACCAGGCAGGGGACAATGGCTCTGTAAAGCAGCTGGAGGATGCCTACCCATTAGCCAGAATTGAAGAGTCATTAGCTGCACTTAAAACTGCTAACTATTTTTCCACCTTGGATCTCACTAGTGGGTATTGGCAGGTTCCCGTGGCAGAGGCAGACAATGAGAAAACAGCGTTTACCACACCAATGGGTCTCAGCGAGTTCAACTACCTGCCGTTCGGGCTCTGCACCGCCCCAAGGACATTTCGACGGCTAATGGAGTGCTGTCTTGGACACAAGAACTTTGAGACAGTTCTGTTGTACTTTGATGATGTTATTGTTTTCTCCAAGACTTATGAAGACCATCTGAAGCACCTGGCTGAAATGTTTGAAGCCTTGTCCAACTTTGGGCTGAAAGTGAAGCCGTCCAAATGCCACCTTCTGAAGCCCAAGGTACAGTACCTCAGTCATGTAGTGAGTGCAGAAGGTGTGGCACCAGATCCTGACAAAGTCACTGTCATCCGAGACTGGCAGAAGCCCAGCAGCCTCCATGAGGTACGTCAATTCCTCGGGTTGGAAGGCTACTACCAAAGGTTCATCAAAGGCTTCACTGAGATAGCCACACCTATGCAAAATCTTCTGGTGGGCCAGCCCAAGAAAGCCAGGAAGAAGAGTCCTACATTTGAATGGAATGAGGAACTGGAGAGGTCTTTCACTCGACTGAAAATGGCTCTCACAGGAGATGAAGTTATGGCCTACCCAGATTACGACCAACCATTTGCTCTGTATACTGATGCCAGCAACATGGGACTGGGAGCAGTACTGTCACAGGTACAGAATGGCAAAAAAGAGTGATCTCCTACGCCAGCAGGAAGCTTCGTCCCACTGAAAGGAACCCTGACAACTACAGTTCCTTCAAACTGGAGTTCCTCGCCATAGTCTGGGCTGTGACTGAACGATTCAAGCATTACCTAGCTTCAGCCAAGTTTACCATCTTCACGGACAACAGCCCGTTGACTCACCTGGAAACTGCAAAGCTAGGTGCACTGGAGCAGCAATGGATGGCCCGGCTGTCTAACTATGAATTTACCATCAAGTACTGAGCGGGGCACAAAAAAGCCAATGCCGACGCGCTGTCCAGAATGCCCAATCTGCCAGATGCAGGAGAAGACCCTGAGACACTCGAAGAAATAGAGTTACCTGCCTTCCACTGGCCAATTGCAGCCAAACGTGCCCAAAGAGTGAGAAACAGACGATCTATCATAAAAGAGGCCACCCTAAATCCATTACCTCATCATGACTGGGCAGAAACACAGGATAGCGACCCCGCAGTCTGCCTGGTAAAGAAGCTACTGTCACAAGCTGACTCGCGCCCAAGTCCAGATGCTCCTGAAGAAACCCAGCAGTTGTGGAAGGAAAGAGGCAGGCTGTTCACCTATGAGGGAAATCTGTGTCGAAGGAGTATCAATGCCCGCACTCACAAATTCGTCTGGCAAGCGGTAGTCCCAAAGAGGGAGGCATCAATGGTCTTGGAAGCATACCAAAAAGGAACTGGACACTTCGGATAGAAGAAGTTGGATGCCTTGCTCAGGCAGAGATTCTTCTGGGCTGGTATGAGGAAAGCCATTGATAATTGGTGCCGGGAGTGTGGACAATGCAACCTGCGCAGGAAGGACCGTAACAGCCAGCGAGCTCCTTTGCAGCCAATAATAACTAAACAGCCACTCGAGTTGGTAGCCCTGGACCATGTGAAGCTGGTTCCAAGCAGTTCAGGCTACATTTATGCTCTTACCTTCGTTGACCACTACTAAAGATTCCTGATAGTCGTGCCTGTCAAGGATCAAACAGCCAGGACAGCAGCCAGAGCATTCCAACAGCACTTTGTTGACCACACGGATATCCCGAGCGAGTGCTTACAGTTCAAGGTCTAGCCTTTGAGGCTGAAGTGTTCCAGGAATTCTTTAACTTGTACGGTTGCAAGAAGATCAGGACAACACCGTACCATCCACAGACCTATGGCATGTGTGAAAATATGAATCAGGTGGTGATCGATCTACTGAAGACCTTGCCTTTGGAAGAGAGGAATCTGTGGCCAGAGAAGTTTCCAGATCTGGTAGACCTCTACAATCACATTCCTGTGAATTCCACCAACTGCACTCCAGCCTACCTAATGAGAGCGAGACCTGGCAAGTTGCCTATTGATTTGGATATGGGAGTCCTGACACCTGAGGTGACATCACCAGATGCTGACTGGGACACAGAGAGGCAGCAGCAGTACCGTAGATTACAAGAGTGCGTAGAAAAGAGTCTAATGCAGGCAAGACAAAAACAGGAAAAGAACTACAATCACCATGCACCTGAAGTTCCCTTGTCACCAGGAGAACAAGTCCTAAAGAGGAAAAGGAGGATGCATAAATTGGATGACCAATGGGAAGCTGAACCCTACACCATCCTACCATCAAACTTTGACAACACCAAGGTGTGCCTTATCAGTAAGGATGGAGGAGAAACCTCATCAGCAGTATCGAGGGATCATCTGAAACTGTGCCCTGATCAACTAAAGGAAAAGATGGGAGAGCAAAACAACCTTCAACCCATAGAAGAGTTAGAAAAGGTCAGCACTGTACTCGGAGAATTTCTTGCAAACTGGACAAGAGTGGATTAAGCCGTCGTAGTTCCTGTCCTAATCTTTCCCCAGCCTACTGCAACTGAAGTAGCAGAGACTCAAGACTACTCTGAAAGTCAAGAAGTTCAGGCAGCGGATGCCACACCAGCAGTGGAGCAAGAGGATCCTCGCCCTGCCAGTGGTGAATCTGTCATGCCCACAGTGAGTCTAAGAGTTTGCAGACAGCTACTACCCAGTTTACCAACAGCAGTAGCAGGCCCACTAAACCTAAATAGGCCATTAGAAGTACCCATGCTATGCAGATCTACCCGTAGTACAAAAGGTGAGATCCCAGTTAGATATAGAGATTAAGTGCAAATAGAAAATGTAATCTGTACCTGTAAATATGCAACTTTTCAAGCTTATGTGCCTACAGATTCTGTAAGAACTTTTTGAATATCTTATTTTGCTTTTGATGGACAATTGGGCCACAGGACTATGTGTGGCCAAAACTATCTTGTACATTGTTACCAACTACTCAGGAAATGGACCATGGACAATGACGAAATGGACTAATCATCACAAGGACTATTTTTAAGCTATGGTTTTAGTAATTTTTCTTTTTTTTAAATCTTGTTACATTTACAATTGTTCATTTGTTTATATGTTTGCATGTTTTCTCAGTCCGGGTGTACTGAATTGCACTAGGGTGGAATGTGGTGCCCCCAGGAGTATGGTCGCCACAGTGGCATTACCTTCCTCATAGGGAGTGTGATGTCATGCTTGGAACCAATAAAGGGTCTCTCTATCAGGTAAATCAGCACACAACACAGTTCCCACTCCAGGCCAGCTGAGGGAGCTCTGAACCAAACCTGGGGGAGGAGCTGCTCTCTGGGGGCCAGGAAGGGGAAGTTATTTAGTTCGTGTGAGGAGGGCAAAGTGTGTGGATGGGAGAAGAAGAGCTGGAGGATTGAGCAGAGTTCGGGCTCACTTCTAACGTAGCGCATGTTCCAGAGTCTGGTCTCCGAGGCTGTATGGATACTGATGGTCCTACAGCAGAAACCGGAGGAATAAGCAGCTGTAAATGCTCTGTTCCCAACTAAGACTCGGAGGCACAACAGCAACGTGTGAGCCAGAAGAAGGAGGCTACAGCTGTCTGCCATACGAGGTGGTTCTAAAAGAGAGCAAGCAAAGAGAACTTCAGTGTAACTCAGTACTGCAAGTACCTCACATAAGCGCTAGAAAGGAGACTACACAACCCATCTGCATAGAGAGATTCCTAAGATGCTTCCAGGCTGCCAACTCCTGTTCCATCTGTAATCTGGATCCTGGCCTGCACCCACAAAGCACAGTAAAGGTAAAGGAAACTGTACCCTGCTGTGTCATTGGCTTCTTCCTGCAACCCCCCCAGCACTGCTACACCTCTATGCCTAACACTGCACCCTCTTCCTCAACGCCTATTCCTACTGCCCTGGGACTACAGCTCTACCTGTGGGGAGCTATTACATCTTGCTGCCTTATACCATCTCTCCCAGAGGATCTGCCTGCAGTGTCAGCTTAACCCCTTCATTGCCGAGCACCACAGGTGGCGTCACGTATCATCCACTTATAAACTTTAATCAGCCACGCTTAACCCATTTTACATGGACGCCCAGGGCCACGGACCGGGTCACCGCTACTGTGACACTTCCCTCTGAGATACCAGCCCGGTACCGAGTACCCCCCTGCCCTGGCGGGCGATCCAGATGCAAGTTGAGTGTGGACATCGACAGGTGTATGGCAGGAGATGCACCGTGGACAGGGGTTTGGCTTGAATGCACAAAAGTGGAAGAAGCAGTGGTGTCCCCCGCAGACACAGTTCCTGTAGCCTGGGATTCGGCCCACAAAGTCGGGTGCTTTGCTGCCATGTGCCTGATCATGCTGGTGGTGGTTGTGGTCAGGCTGGTAGTTTTGCTACCCCTGATGATGCGGGCACGGCAGGTGGTGCAAATGGACTGTTTGGGGTTATCGGCAGAGTCTTTAACCCCTTCACCCCCAAGGGTGGTTTGCACGTTCATGACCGGGCCAATTTTTACAATTCTGACCACTGTACCTTTATGAGGTCATAACTCTGGAACGCTTTCATGGATCCCAGTGATTCTGACAGTGTTTTCTCGTGACATATTGTACTTCATGATAGTGGTAAAATTTCATTCAAATAACTTGCGTTTATTTGTGAGAAAAATGGAAATTTGGCAAAAATTTTGAAAATTTCGGAATTTTCCAAATTTGAATTTTTATGCCCTTAAATCACAGAGATACGGCACACAAAAAACTTGATAACTAACATTTCCCACATGTTTACTTTACATCAGCACAATTTTGGAACCAAAATTTTTTGTTGTTAGGAAGTTATAAGGGTTATAAGTTGACCAGCGATTTCTCATTTCTACAATACCATTTTATTTTTAGGACCACATCACATTTGAAGCCACTTTGAGGGGTCTATATGATATAAAATACCCAAAAGTGACAACATTCTAAAAACTGCACCCCTTAAGGTGTTCAAAACCACATTCAAGAAGTTTATTAACCCTTTAGGTGCGTCACAGGAATTTTTTTGAATATTTAAAAAAAAATTAACATCTAACTTTTTTTCACAAAAAAAATACTTCAGGTTCAATTTTTTTTATTTTACCAAGGGTAACAGGAGAAATTGGACTGCAAAAGTTATTGTGCAATTTATCCTGAGTACGCTGATACCTGATATGTGGGGGGGAACGACTGTTTCGGCTCATGGCAGAGCTCAGAATGGAAGGAGCGCCATTTGACTTTTTCAATGCAAAATTGGCTGGATTTCAGATCGGACGCCATGTCACGTTTGGAGAGTCCCTGATGTACCTAAACAGTGGAAACCCCCTACAAGTGACCCCATTTTGGAAACTAGACCCCCCAAGGAACTTATCTAGATATGTGGTGAGAACTTTGAACCCACAAGGGCTTTACAGAAGTTTATAACGTACAGCGGTACAATTAAAAAATCATATTTTTTCCACAAAAATGATCTTTTCACCCTCAATTCTTATTTTTCCAAGGGTAACAGGACCCTAAAAGTTATTGTGCAATTTGTCCTGAGTACGCTGATACCCCACATGTGGGGGTAAACCACTATTTGGGCGCATGGCAGAGCTTGGAAGGGAAGCAGCGCCATTTGACGTTTTTGGCTGGAATTGAGATCGGACACCATGTCGCGATTGGAAATCCCCTGATGTACCAAAACAGTGGAAACCCCCCACAAATGACACTATTTTGGAAACTAGACCCCCTAAGGAACTGATCTAGATGTGTGGTGAGAACTTTGAACCCCCAAGGGCTTCACAGAAGTTTATAACATAAAGCCGTACAATTAAAAAATCATATTTTTTCCACAAAAATGATCTTTTCACCCTCAATTCTTATTTTTCCAAGGGTAACAGGACCCTAAAAGTTATTGTGCAATTTGTCCTGAGTACGCTGATACCCCACATGTAGGGGTAAACCACTATTTGGGCGCATGGCAGAGCTCGGAAGGGAAGCAGCGCCATTTGACGTTTTTGGCTGGAATTGAGATCGGACACCCTGTCGCGATTGGAAAACCCCTGATGTACCTAAACAGTGGAAACCCCCCACAAACGACATCATTTTGTAAACTAGACCCCCCAAGGAACTTATCTAGATGTGTGTTGAGCACTTTGAACTCCCCAGTGCTTCACAGAAGTTTATAACACCCGGGCGTGAAAATAAAACATTCGTATTTTTTCCACAAACATGATCTTTTAGTCACCATTTTTTTATTTTCCCAAGGGTAACAGGAGAAATTGGACCCCAAAAGTTGTTGTCCAATTTGTCCTGAGTATGCTGATACCCCAAATGTGGGAGAAAACTACTATATGGGCACACGTCGGGGCTCGGAAGGGAAGTAGTGACGTTTTGGAATCCAGACTTTGATGGAATGGTCTGCGGGTGTCATGTTGCCTTTGGAGAGCCCCTAGTGTACCTAAACAGTGGAAACCCCCCACAAATGACCCCATTTTGGAAACGAGACCCCCTAAGGAACTTATCTAGATGTGTGGTGAGCACTTTGAACCCCCAAGGGCTTCACAGAAGTTTATAATGCCGGGGCATGAAATTAAAAAAATCGTATTTTTTCCACAAACATGATCAATTAGTCCCCAATTTTTTTTATTTTCCCAAGGGTAACAGGAGAAATTGGACCCCAAAAGTTGTTGTCCAATTTGTCCTGAGTACGCTGACACCCCATATGTGGGAGAAAACTACTGTATGGACACACTTTGGGGCTCGGAAGGGAAGCAGTGACGTTTTGGAATGCAGACTTTGATGGAATGGTCTGCGGGTGTCATGTGCGTTTGGAGAGCCCCTGATGTACCTAAACTATTTAAACTCCCCACAAGTGACCCCATTTTGGACACTAGACCCCCCACGGAACTTATCTAGATGTGTGGTGAGCACTTTAAACCCCCAAGTGCTTCACAGAAGTTTATAACGCTCGGACATGAAAATAAAAAAAATCATTTTTTTCCACAAAAATGATATTTTTGCCCCCAATTTTTTATTTTCCTAAGGGTAACAGGAGAAATTGGACCCCAAAAATTGTTTTGCAATTTGTCCTGAGTAGGCTGATACCCTACATGTGGGGGTAAAACACTGTTTGGGTGCATGGCAGAGCTTGGAAGGGAAGGAGCACCATTTGACTTTTTCAACTCAGAATTGGCTGGAATTGAGATCAGACGCCATGATGCATTTGGAGAGCCCCTGATGTGCCCAAACAGTGGAATCCCCCAATTCTAACTCCAACCCGAACCCCAACACACCCCTAACCCTAATCTCAGCCCTAACCCTAACTCTAACCCTAGCCCTAACCCTAGCCCTAACCCTAACCCTAGCCCTAGCCCTAGCCCTAACCCTAGCCCTAACCCTAGCCCTAACCCTAATGGAAAAATGGAAATAAATACATTTTTTTTATTTTATTATTTTTCCCTAACTAAGGGGGTGATAACGGGGGGTTTGATTTACTATTTATGGCGGTTTTTATGCTTGGCGACTGTCGCACGCTAAAAGACGCTTTTTATTGTAAAAATAGTTTTTGCATCACCACATATTGAGAGCTATAATTTTTCCGTATTTTCACACACCGAGTCATGTGAGGTCTTATTTTTTGTGGGACGAGTTGACGTTTTTATTGGTACCATTTTCTTGCACGTGACATTTTTTGATCGCTTTTTATTCTGATTTATGTGACGCAGAATGAACAAAAACCAGCGTTTCATGAATTTCTTTTGGGGGGGTGCACCGTTCCGCATGCGGTAAAATTGATAATTTATGCGGTTTTATTCTTCGGGTCAGTACGGTTACAGCGATACCTTATTTAGGTCTTTTTTTATGTTTAGTCATTTTTTTGCAATGAAAACAATTTTATATAAAAAATAATTATTTTTGCATCGCTTTATTCTGCGAGCTATAACTTTTTTATTTTTTCGCTGATGATGCTGTGTAGCGGCTTGTTTTTTACGGGACAAGATGACGTTTTCAGCGGTACCATGGATATTTATATGCGTCTTTTTCATCGCGCATTATTGCACTTTTTGTTCGGTGGTATGATAATAAATCATTATTTTTTTATTCGTTTTTTATTTTTATTTTTTAAGGGGTTCGCTAAAGGGGTTAATTAATGGAACAGTTTTATAGAGCGGGTCGTTACGGACGCGGCGATACCAAATATGTGTACTTTTATTGTTTTTTTTTTATTTTGAAAAAATGGATTTATTGGGGGAATATTTTTTTTTTTTTTTACTAATTTATTTAGCGATTTTTTTAAAATTATTTTTAACACTTTTTTTTTTTTTTTTACTTTATTACCTTGTCCCAGGTGGGACATCACTGTCCTGTGACAGATCGCTGATCTGTCACATCATAGATCACTGTGACAGATCAGCAATCTGTCACAGGCAGTTCTGCAGACTTCCTCATGCCTGCGCTTTGCAGGCAGTGAGGAAGTCAGCTTCCTACAGGCCCCCGAAGGCCCCTGTCGCCATCTTGGATCCGGGGGCCTGTAGGGAAAGAGACCCCGGCAGCAGCGCTGCACATCGCGCTGCTGTGGGGGGCTCAGGGAAGCACAGAGGGAGCCCCCTCCCTGCCGATGCCTCCCTTTAACCCCCGGTACACCGCAATCGCGTTTGATCGCGGTGTACAAGGGGTTAACGTGTTGGGGGCGGTCCGTGACCGCCCCTGACACATTGTGCCTGGTGTCAGCTGTGATAATCAGCTGACACCCGGCCGCGATCAGCGGCGCTCACCACGTGGGCGCCGCTGATCGCTGGGACGTAATATTCCGTCCATGGTAATTAGGTCCAGGGTCACATGGACGGAATATTACGTCCATTGTAGGTAAGGGGTTAAAAACATGAACACCATATTAACTTTTAATTCTAAATTCCTCATTCATGAACCCAATCCCCATAAAAGATACCTCTTATATAGCTATTATAAAAAGGCTGAAATCCCTAAGGTTTCATTTAGACCATTTGGACTTAAAGTGCCTAGGCGATAAATCCATCTGCTTTCACATTGGGCCAGAATTTTACCCAAATCTCCACCCCGAGGTCCTAAATTAATCTGATCTATAGCTTTAACCACCAGACCTCTAGCATTAGAGTTATGACACCTCTTAAAATGTCTAGGTAGGGGTTTCATTGAAGTAACATCCTCACAATCCTTTGCCTTCTCTATGTCCCCGACATTTTAACATGTTCTTACCTCATAGGGTATAATGTACCTCCTCATAGAATATAATGCTGCCCCCCTCATAGGATATAATGCTGGCCCCCTCATAGGGTGTAACACTATAGATAGATAGATAGATAGATAGATAGAAGATAGATAATGGATAGTGTTGAGCATTCCGATACCGCAAGTATCGGGTATCGGCCGATACTTGCGGTATCGGAATTCCGATACCGACTTCCGATATTTTTTCAATATCGGAAGTCGGCATCGGAATCGGAAGTTCAAAGTTGATTGACAGCCGAAATGACGTCATCATGATGCGCGGTGTGTGCGCATCATGATGCGCCGTCATTTCGGGCCTTCCGGGGGTCTCTGCCGGCCTGCTGGGGGGCTGTGTGGACTGCCCGGGGTCTGTACCGGCCTGCCGGGGGGCTGTGCCGGCCTGCCGGTGGTCTGTGCACCCTGTGGGGGTCTGTACCGGCCTGCCGGGGGGCTGTGCTGATGTCCGGGGGTCTGTGCAGTCATCGTCCGATGGGACTACAAGTCCCATCGGGCGATGCCTGCTACCATGACAGTGATTGACACATTAGCCAATGATGGGACAGTAGTAGTCCCATCATCCGGCTAATGTGTTGAATGTAAAAAAAAAAAAAAAAATTACATGCTACATACATGCTACATTCATACTACATACATGCTACATTCATACTACATATATACTACATGCAACATACATACTACATATATACTACATGCATGCAACATGCATACTACATATATACTACATGCATGCAACATACATACTACATATATACTACATGCTACATACATACTACATATATGCTACATATATACTACATGCATGCTACATACATACTGCATGCTACATACATACTACATATATACTACATGCATGCTACATACATACTACATACATACTACATGCATGCTACATGCTACATATATACTACATGCATGCTACATACATACTACATGCTACATATATAATACATGCTACATACATACTACATGCATGCTACATACATACTACATACATACTACATGCATGCTACATACATACTACATACATACCACATACATACTACATATATAATACATACATACTACATACATACTACATGCTACATACATACCACATATATACTACATACATACTACATACAATACATTCATACAATACATACATAGACATACAGTACATATAACATAGAGTAACAAGTGGCGGAGGAATACAGTGCGGAAGGATACCTACCTTCCGTCATTGGATTCCTGCAGCCCGTAGAGAACGGCGGCATCAGCTGATGCTGCAGTTCTCTACCCAAGATCGTCATGGGACACACTCGTGGACTGCTTCAGATCGTGGGTGAGTATTTTTGTGGTTGGTTATGTTAATATTTATTCCTTTAAAAGACAATGGCTTCGGGGAACAATGTGACAAGTATTGGTAAGTATGTTACTCTATGTTATATGTACTGTATGTCTATGTATGTATTGTATGAATGTATTGTATGTAGTATGTATGTAGTATATATGTGGTATGTATGTAGCATGTAGTATGTATGTAGTATGCATGTAGCATGCATGTAGCATGCAGTATGTATGTAGCATGCATGTAGTATATATGTAGTATGTATGTGGTATGTATGTAGTATGTATGTAGCATGCATGTAGTATGTATGTAGTATGTATGTAGCATGCATGTAGTATGTATGTAGCATGTAGTATATATGTAGCATGTAGTATGTATGTAGCATGCATGTAGTATATATGTAGTATGTATGTAGCATGTAGTATGTATGTAGCATGCATGTAGTATGTATGTAGTATGTATGTAGTATGTATGTAGCATGCATGTAGTATGTATGTAGTATGTATGTAGCATGTAGTATGTATGTAGCATGCATGTAGTATATATGTAGTATGTATGTAGCATGTAGTATGTATGTAGCATGCATGTAGTATGTATGTAGTATGTATGTAGTATGTATGTAGCATGCATGTAGTATGTATGTAGTATGTATGTAGCATGTAGTATGTATGTAGCATGCATGTAGTATATATGTAGTATGTATGTAGCATGTAGTATGTATGTAGCATGCATGTAGTATGTATGTAGTATGTATGTGGTATGTATGTAGCATGTAGTATGTATGTAGCATGCATGTAGTATATATGTGTTATGTATGTAGCATGCATGTAGTATGTATGTAGCATGCATGTAGTATGTATGTAGTATGTATGTAGTATATATGTAGTATGTATGTAGCATGCAGTATGTATGTAGCATGCATGTAGTATATATGTAGTATGTATGTAGCATGCATGTAGTATGTATGTAGCATGCATGTAGTATGTATGTAGTATGTATGTAGTATATATGTAGTATGTATGTAGCATGTAGTATGTATGTAGTATGTATGTAGCATGTAGTATATATGTAGTATGTATGTAGTATGTATGTAGCATGTATGTAGTATGTATGTAGCATGTAGTATGTATGTAGCATGCATGTAGTATATATGTTATGTATGTAGCATGCATGTAGTATGTATATAGTATGTATGTAGCATGCATGTAGTATGTATGTAGTATATATGTGGAATGTATGTAGTATGTATGTAGCATGCAGTATGTATGTAGCATGCATGTAGTATATATGTAGTATGTATGTAGCATGTAGTATGTATGTAGCATGCATGTAGTATGTATGTAGTATGTATGTAGTATTTTTTTTTTTTTTTTAAGATTTAACACATTAGCCGGATGATGGGACTACTACTGTCCCATCATTGGCTAATGTGTCAATCACTGTCATGGTAGCAGGCATCACCAGATGGGACTTATAGTCCCATCGTACGATGCTTGCACAGACCCCCGGACATCAGCACAGCCCCCCGGCAGGCCGGCACAGCCCCCCGGCAGGCCGGTACAGACCCCCACAGGGTGCACAGACCACCGGCAGGCCGGCACAGCCCCCCGGCAGGCCGGTACAGACCCCGGGCAGTCCACACCGCCCCCCGGCAGGCCGGCACAGCCCCCCGGCAGGCCGGTACAGACCCCGGGCAGTCCACACAGCCCCCCGGCAGGCCGGCAGAGACCCCCGGAAGGCCCGAAATGACGGCGCATCATGATGCGCACACACCGCGCATCATGATGACGTCAGGCTGTCAATCAACTTTGAACTTCCGATTCCGATGCCGACTTCCGATATTGAAAAAATATCGGAAGTCTGTATCGGAATTCCGATACAGCAAGTATCGGCCGATACCCGATACTTGCGGTATCGGAATGCTCAACACTACCCTTCACTACTCAGGCCCGATGAACTCCCTCTGCTGGTTAAGAAAGGTAGTGAGCCTGATTATCAAACATCTGAGACTAATGATGATGACTGGCTGAGTGGAGTCACTGACTGGATATAAGGCTGTCGATGCCCTTCTGCCCTGCGGGTGATTTCTCTGTGGGATCCTTGGATACCAGTCTGAATTCCTGCTCTCCTAAAGCTAAGTTTTCTGCTCTTCCTTTTGCATTTGTGCTTTGACTTTTGTTTTGCTGGATTTCTGTCATTCCCTGCTGGGGTGAGCTGAATTCCTTTAGCTCTGTCTTCAGAAAATACCTGAGTGCTGATTTAGTTTTTGAAGCCTAGCTGCTTCAGGGCCTTTTTCCATATCAGCCTGTTAGCTTATGTATTTCATAGGGTTTTTGCAGATTGCAGACAGCAGCTCTCCTATCCTGTCCTATTTTAGTGAGTTTGGGCCCCATCGTTTGCTCAGCCTATCTTTCTGTCTGTGTGAGTGTTTTTTCATCTTGCTTCACCGTCATTATATGTTGGGGGCTGCCTTTTACTTTGCGGTCTGCTCTGGGGCAGTTTAGACTTCCTTTTCTGTCTTTAGGCTATTTAGCTCTCCGGCTGTGATCGAGGGGTCTAGGGCACCGTAGGAACCCTCCACGGCTACTGCTAGTTGTGTTGATAGGTTCAGGGGTCTGCAATCTGATAGTTGCCAACTTCCCCGGTTTTCTGGACGTAGCTTCTATTTTTGTGTCTGCCTCCTACGGTGACTCGATCATAACAGAATCACCCGCCGAACCGCAGATCCTAGGGTACTCAGTAGCAGGAAAGAATTGTAAAAAAAAAAAAAGTGTATATTTTTTCCTCTATATCTCTGAGGCCGTAGGGGGAGTTTTTTTTTCTCTCAATGGAGATAAAGCAATTGTCTGATCACGTGGAGCAGCTCGCTGCGGAAGTGCGTGGAATTTCCACCTACCTTGCTCATTCTCATACTGCTGAACCAAAGATTCCCACACCTGATGTGTTTTTTGGGGATCGGTCTAAATTTTTGAATTTCAAAAATAATTGTAAATTATTTTTTGCCTTGAAGCCTAACTCGTCAGGGAGCTCCGCGCAGCAGGTTAAAATTGTAATCTCTTTGCTGCGTGGCGATCCCCAGGATTGGGCGTTTTCTTTGAAATCTGATGATCCTATTCTGACTAATGTGAACGCATTTTTTCAAGCCTTGGGGTTGTTGTATGACGAACCTAATGCCATTGATCAGGCTGAAAAGACCCTGCTGGCATTGAACCAGGGTCAAGATTCTGCAGAATCATACTGTCAAAAATTCCGAAAGTGGGCGGTACTTACTACTTGGAATGATAATGCCCTGGCTGCTCTCTTTCGGAAGGGTTTGTCTGAAGCCGTAAAAGATACTATGGTGGGATTTCCTGTTCCCTCTGGTCTTGACGATTCTATGTCATTAGCCATTCAGATTGATCGGCGTTTGCGCGAACGCAAAACTGCACGAGAAGTGTTGCCACTTGTTGAACAAATGTCTGAACCTATGCAATGTGATAGTGTTTTGTCCAGAGAGCAGCGTCAGGAGTTCAGAAGGCGTAATAAGTTGTGTTTTTTCTGTGGAGATGCCTCGCATATTATTTCTGTCTGTCCTAAACGAGAGAAACGCTTTGCACACAAGTTTTCTGTTGGTGGTGTTCAACCTAAGTTTCTTCTGGCTATTACTCTGATCTGCTCCCTGTCCACATTTTCCGCCAAGGCTTTTGTGGATTCGGGAGCAGCTCTAAACCTAATGGACTTGGATTTTGCTAAACGTTGTGGATTTCCGATGACACCTCTGCGGACGCCTATCCCTTTGAGGGGGATTGATGCTACTCCTTTGGCAAAAAATAAACCTCAGTTTTGGACCCAGGTGGTAATGCGGGTCGCCCCAGACCATCAAGAAAATTGCAGATTTTTGGTGTTGCATAATTTGCATGATACCATTGTTCTGGGGTTTCCCTGGTTGCAAATTCATAATCCAGTTTTGGATTGGAAATCTGTGTCTGTGGTGAGTTGGGGTTGTCGGTGTGCCTTTAGTGAGGTTCCGGTGTTTTCCACCTCTCCTCAGTCGCATGAAGTTCCTGACTATTTGGCGGACTTTTATGATGTATTTAGTGAGAATGAGTCTGCGTCTCTGCCTCCTCATAGGAGTTATGACTATGCAATTGAACTGAGCCCGGGATGTAAATTCCCCAAGGGTCGGCTCTTCAATTTATCTGTACCCGAGCATGAGGCTATGCGATCCTATATTAAGGAGGCATTGGAGAAGGGTCATATTAGACCATCCTCGTCACCCTTAGGTGCCGGTTTTTTTTTTGTAGCCAAAAAGGATGGATCATTAAGACCTTGTATTAATTATCGTGCCCTCAACAAAATTACTGTTAAATATCAGTATCCGTTACCCCTGATTTCGGATCTATTCTCTGGAGTTAAAGGTGCTTGCTGGTTTACCAAGCTTGACCTCAGGGGGGCGTATAATCTTATTCGCATTAAGCATGGGGATGAATGGAAGACGGCGTTTAATACTCCAGAGGGACATTTTGAGTACCTGGTGATGCCTTTTGGGCTCTCTAATGCCCCTTCTGTCTTCCAGTGCTTCATGAACGATATTTTCCGAGATTTTGTCGATAAATTTTTGATTATCTATCTGGATGATATTTTTATCTTCTCCAAGGATTGGGATTCTCATGTGGAACATATTCGGACTGTGTTCCGGATCTTGAGGGAGAATTCCCTGTATGTCAAAGGATCTAAATGCCTTTTTGGAGTACAGAGGATTTCTTTTTTGGGATTTATTTTGTCTCCGTCAACTATTGAAATGGACCCGGCTAAGGTACAGGCCATTTACGATTGGGTTCAGCCCACTTCTTTGAAGGCCCTTCAGAAGTTTTTGGGTTTTGCTAATTTTTATCGGAAATTTATAGCAAAATTTTCTAGTATTGCCAAGCCATTGACTGATTTGACTAAGAAGGGTGCTGATGTGTTAAATTGGTCTCCAGAGGCTGTTTCTTCCTTTCAGGAGCTGAAGCGAAGATTCACCTCCGCCCCGGTTTTGCGGCAACCTGATGTCTCGCTTCCGTTCCAGGTAGAGGTGGATGCTTCTGAGATTGGTGCAGGAGCTGTTTTGTCCCAAAAGGATCCTGTGACATCTAAAATGAATCCCTGTGCTTTCTTTTCCCGAAAGTTCTCTCCATCTGAACGTAACTATGATGTGGGGAATAGGGAACTGTTGGCCATGAAATGGGCATTTGAGGAGTGGAGACAATGGTTGGAGGGAGCTAAGCATCAAGTCGTGGTCCTCACTGACCACAAGAATTTGATTTACTTAGAGTCGGCTAAGCGCTTGAACCCTAGACAGGCTAGGTGGGCCTTGTTTTTTACACGTTTTGATTTTGTGGTTTCTTTTCTTCCTGGAACTAAGAATGTCAAGGCAGATGCCCTCTCTAGGAGCTTCTTTGCTGATTCTCCTGTGGTGACCAAGCCTGCTACCATCTTAGGCGAAGGGGTAGTTCTTTCTGCCATCTCGCCCGATTTGAGATGTGCTCTGGAGGAGTTCCAGGAGGACAAACCTGAGCGTTGTCCCAGTGGAAAGTTGTATGTTCCTGACCAGTGGAAGAAGAGAGTGATGTCTGAAGTTCATTGCTCTGCTTTGGCTGGTCATCCAGGTATTTTTGGTACTAGAGATCTGGTGAGTCGGTCTTTTTGGTGGCCCTCCTTGTCTCGTGATGTCAGGAATTTTGTGCAGTCCTGTGGGACTTGCTCCCGGTCTAAATCGTGTTCTCGCTCTAGTGGGTTGTTGATGCCTTTGCCTGTCCCCAAGAGGCCAAGGACCCATATTTCAATGGATTTTATCTCTGATATGCCTGTCTCTCAGAGAATGACTGTTATTTGGGTGATTTGTGAAAAATTCTCTAAGATGGTCCATCTTGTACCACTCCCTAAGTTGCCATCTTCCTCTGAGTTGGTGCCATTGTTTTTGCAACAGGTTGTTCGCTTGCACGGGATTCCTGAGAACATTGTATCTGACAGAGGAGTTCAGTTTGTGTCTAGATTTTGGAGAACTTTCTGTTCCAAGCTGGGAATTCAGTTGTCCTCCTCTGCTTTTCACCCTCAGACCAATGGGCAGACGGAGAGAACAAACCTGACCTTGGAGTCGTATTTGAGATGTTTTATTTCCACTGATCAGGATGATTGGGTTTCATTTTTGCCCTTGGCCGAATTTGCTTTAAATAATAGAGCTAGTTCTGCCACTTTGATGTCACCTTTTTTTTGTAACTTTGGGTTTCATCCTCGATTTTCTTCAGGGCAGGTGGAGCCCTCTGCCTGCCCAGGTGTTGACACTGTCGTGGAGAGAATGCACCAGATCTGGGACCAAGTGGTGGATAAGTTATCTCTCTCCCAGGAAAAGGCCCAGCGGTTTTCCAACCGACATAGGACCATGGGTCCCCAGTTTAAGGTTGGTGATATGGTGTGGTTATCATCAAAAAATATTGCTATGAATGTGGCTTCTCCTAAGTTTAAGCCTAGATTTATTGGACCTTACAAGATTTTGGAGATTATTAATCCGGTCTCTTTTCGTTTGGCTCTTCCTGTCACATTTAAAATCCATAATGTGTTCCATAAGTCTTTGTTGAAGAGGTTTGTTGAGCCTGTTGTTCCGGGGGTGGCACCTCCAGACCCTGTATTGATGGAAGGTAACATGGAATATGAGGTAGAGAAAATACTGGATTCCCGTCTGGCTAGACGGAGACTCCAGTATTTGGTTAAGTGGAAGGGTTATGGTCAGGAGGATAATTCCTGGGTCTCTGCCTCTGATATTCATGCCAAAAGATTGGTGCGTGCCTTTCATCGGGCTCACCCTGATCGCCCTGGTGGCTTGGTTGAGGGTTCGGTGACACCTCCTCAAGGGGGAGGTACTGTTGTGAGTTCATTTTCCCCTTCACTACTCAGGCCTGATGAACTCCCTCTGCTGGTTAAGAAAGGTAGTGAGCCTGATTATCAAACATCTGAGACTAATGATGATGACTGGCTGAGTGGAGTCACTGACTGGATATAAGGCTGTCGACGCCCTTCTGCCCTGCGGGTGATTTCTCTGTGGGATCCTTGGATACCAGTCTGAATTCCTGCTCTCCTAAAGCTAAGTTTTCTGCTCTTCCTTTTGCATTTGTGCTTTGACTTTTGATATGCTGGATTTCTGTCATTCCCTGCTGGGGTGAGCTGAATTCCTTTAGCTCTGTCTTCAGAAAATACCTGAGTGCTGATTTAGTTTTTGAAGCCTAGCTGCTTCAGGGCCTTTTTCCATATCAGCCTGTTGGCTTATGTATTTCATAGGGTTTTTGCAGATTGCAGACAGCAGCTCTCCTATCCTGTCCTATTTTAGTGAGTTTGGGCCCCATCGTTTGCTCAGCCTATCTTTCTGTCTGTGTGAGTGTTTTTTCATCTTGCTTCACCGTCATTATATGTTGGGGGCTGCCTTTTACTTTGGGGTCTGCTCTGGGGCAGTTTAGATTTCCTTTTCTGCCTTTAGGCTATTTAGCTCTCCGGCTGTGATCGAGGGGTCTAGGGCACCGTAGGAACCCCCCACGGCTACTGCTAGTTGTGTTGATAGGTTCAGGGGTCTGCAATCTGATAGTTGCCAACTTCTCCAGTTTTCTGGACTTAGCTTCTATTTTTGTGTCTGCCTCCTACGGTGACTCAATCATAACAAAGGTCCATGGCTTGTTTTTGAAAAGAATCGTCATTTGAACATATTCTCTAAGCCCATAGAAATTGTCCCACAGGGATCCCACGAATTGTGGAAATTGGATGAGACGACACTGCTGATAAAAAAGAATTGGTTGATGTTGCTTTTCGAAAAATATCCGTATTTATAAGACCATCCTGACCAATTTTCAATTTAACATCAAGGAAATCAATTTCTCTTCCGTATTGAAACGTCAGCCTGATATTTTTATCATTCTTATTTAACTGCTGAATCAAATTACTTAATCCCTCCAACGGACCATCCCAAAAAAATAGTACATCATCAATATACCTCATCCAGTTATGGACATAGTCCATTTCCTGGATGAGGTCATTCTGAAATATCACACACTACTCAGCGTGAGCTGCACTCACACACAGTCAGAGACCTCTCAGACAGCCGTGAACAGTGCAGCTAAGTGGGCACTAGCACTGAAAGGCTGCAGAAAGGCTCCGCTGTCTACTCCTAGAGTGTTTGCAACCACCGTAAATGGATACGGATGGAAGCACACTAGATAGAATTTTTTAAAAATAAGCAGCTCAAAAAGAAAAATATGTATGAGGCAGCAGTGAGGCACGCTGGGCGGCCTACAACCAGACGTGGCTGCAGGACCCACTCCACAGCGTGAGCTGCACTCACACAGCCCTTGCAGACAGCTGTGATCACTGCTGCTAGGGAAAAGCTAGCTACAGTGGTGGTTTATGTAGCCTAGGTAAAGCACAATATTGTTTTGAGAATCGCTATTTCTAACTGTCCCTCACAGTCTTCAACAGCAGCCTGTCCCTAACTGAATTCACAGCAGAGTGACCAGAAATGGCGGCGGCAGTGGCTTTTATAGTGCATCATGACATCATTTCAGCAGCCAATCACAGCCATGCCAATAGTTAACATGCCTACATGCCTAACAGGATGTGCCTACACTTCTGAGGAATCCCATTGGCTGAATCAAAGCGAGCGGGCTGATAGCATTATGGGAACTTCCGATTCCGGTATTCGATATGAAAAAAGTATCGGAAGTCAGTATCGGAATTCCGATACAGCGAATATCGGCCGATACCCGATACTTGCGGTATCGGAAAGCTCAACACTAGTTGTCATCAATACCATCATCGTCCATATGTAGTAAAGAGGAAATGAGGTTTTTCAAAGGTTTGTCATTATTTACGTTTTGTGGCATTCCTTTAACAGGGTTGGTTATACTCAGACAATTAATTTTAGACTGTGGCATTTGGATATTATTGGTAATATGTATGGGTGAAGATGAAGAAGCGTGTTGCACGGGTGTGTTTATAGTTACAGAGGGTGTACTCCTCTTTCAACTTAGTTTTTCACAAGCATCCATCAGATTGTCTGGTTTTACTCCTACACTGATCTGCTTTCTATAATTCAGCATCTCAATAACATGTTGTACTTTTCCCTTTATACGGACACATGCGTCTTTGGCAACATATTTTGGACAGGCATTTTTTAGGGCGAGTCTCACACGCGCATCTGGTACACTGATCTTATGACGGGCATGAAATCGATTATGGTAATTGATGGTGGCTAAACGACAAATCATTGTTGACTGTATCCTGGATCTCATACCTCCCATAGCCACCGCTGTTATTAGTCAGGTACTTTCCCATTCCCGTCATGACCATGCCCCTTTTCCAGATCACTTCATCCAACGATTCATCTGCCATATTTTTACTAAAAACCTGCACCTTCACAGCAGCAACTGTGTATGAAACCACGTTACAGTTTTGCAAGGTGTTTTTGATCCCCCCCCAAAAAAGGCCACACTATGTTGATATCTACCCTCAGGGGGAAATATTTGCGTATGGGCATTTCGAGTCTAGGAGACCTGCTTCTTTAAATTAGGCATAGTTTTTAGTCAGGCTTTCCTCTACGTCTCATCATCCGCCGCTACTAGATCACCAGCGTTAACGTGTTCCTTGCTGCTACAGCCAGTGTCGAATTCCGACCAAGGGTGGGTGTTTTTGCTGGGCGTACAAGAATTGTTATGGAAAAGGTTGAAGTGTACCCCACAGGAGAAAATGTTTGTCAGCCCAATACACTTAGTGTATGGGCATTACAAGCCTAGGAGACCCGCTCCTTTTCAATGGGACATTTTTTGTTAAGGGGCCCTCCTCCATGTTTCTTCCAAAGGGGATTTGGGTTATTGGGGTATGTGGCGCCCCTGAGAGTTCAGTCGCCACAGAGGTACTGCACCTCCTCCTGAGGTGTGGTACCCCACCATCCAGGTAAGGTGGAGACTCCTGACCACGCTCCAACACCTGCATTCCACACAACATAGTAGTGTAGCAAAGCACCCTTTGGTGGCTCCCTGCTTGGAACACGAAGAGTGCTGGGAGGTGGGTGGAGCATAGTCTGCACCAGAGAGTGGGAAGATATTAGGACTAGGTCAGTCTGTGAGAGCAGCTCCCTGGAGTGGGATGGATGGAAGGAAGTGCTGCAGCAGACTTCAGTGACCTGAGTCTGCTGGCACATGAAAGAGAAATTCAGAAAGCCTAACTCTCCATAAGAAAGAAAAATTAGTGCGGAACGTAAGGAGAAGAAGAGAACTAAGGACTAGGGTTAGAGCAGAGCCCTTCCTCAAGTTCTAAGCGCATGTCCGGGGTCCGGTCCCCGAGGTTGTATGGATACTAATGGTCCTGCAGCAGACACCGGAGGAATAGAAGTTGTCACCACTTTATTCCCACACAAGCCTTGGGGGCACAACAGCAACATAAGTGAGCCAGGACTTGGTAGTAAGGAGTCCCCGAAGCAGGCTACAGCTGTCTGCCGTACAAGTAGAGTTCTAAGTAACATCAAGAAGGAGGAACTTAGGTTTAACACACAGCCACAAGTACTTCAGTATAAGCACTAGTGAGGAGACATTCAGAACAGGCACACGAAAGGGAGAGCTGGAAAGGTTTATTCCATCTGCCTGGGAGTTTGCTGAGCCCCTGATCTGGAGACCGCAGCATTGAAGCAGGCACCTGTCTGTGCCAAGAACGTGAGTAAAAAACTGGAACTGCATTCATCTGTCTCCTAGCCTTCTTCCTGCGCTAACCCACTCAGCACTGCTACATCTCTGTGCCTAACACTGCACCATCTACTTCTCCTCACTATCTCCTCATTTGCCAACTGCATTTACTCTGCCCTGGGACTACAGACCTACCTGTGGAAGGCTACAACCTCATTCCTGCACCACACCATCTGTCCCAGAGAAGCAACCCTGCAGCGCTGGTCACACTGACCAGAAACCACAGGTGGTGTCACGAATTATCTCAACAACTTTATCCCCATCACCCTACCCCTTTTACAATGACCGCCTGAGGCCACGGACCGGGTCATTGCCACTGTGAAATCTCCCATTGAAATCAACGGACCCTACATATATTGTGTACACCTTGTTAGGATAGTGTGTACACCCTGCATATATCTGGTAAAAATGTCTGTGAGTCGTGCTGGCTCCACTCCCGGCACTGAGTTCTGGTATCGGCTGAATACTCTTCGGCAATTGCGTGCTCAGCTCCTTTTAGCGCATCCATACGCCAAAGTCATGAAGGGGTTAAAGAACTGCTTGTTGTAGTGATATACTCTGACTTGCAGCACATGTAATGTAGCGGACAGCCTCTCTATTACACTACTGTATGGCACCGAGCCGTCTCCTCTACTATTCCACACTCCCCCAGTATGGATGCCAGGCACCGGCCACACAACACTTGTCTTTTTTCATCTGCAGCTTGTCAATTCTTTCAGTGTTTTTTCTGTATTGAAATGAATGGGAAACAAAAACTCAAGTGAAAATGCTGCAGAACAATCTAATGACACAGATAAGACGTGCGGACTGTGCGCAGAATTTTTCCCGCCAACTCTCCGTCTTTTAATGCAGAACAATCTGTAGTAAAGATAACGCTTGTGATCAGACCCTAAAGGGTTATTCTGAGAATATAATAAAGAGCATGAATTGATAAATCCTGCAGCTCCAGCCCCGGTGCTGCGGGGTCTCTGCCAGTCCTGACTCTCGGCTGCAGTGTGATTGTGTCTGTCCCTTATGTTATAGCTTTGGGGGACATATAGGACTTTCTGCCTTTCGCTGTGTTTTTCATTAGGACTTTTTTGCATTTTCAAAAATATGAGCGAAACTGAGAAAATGAAAATTTGTCCGGGAAATTCAATTTGCATGAAATGCATTCAATGTGAAACGAATGAGCTCCGACTGCTCTATAACGTGGTGTGTTATGCTCTGGGGCCTCCCAACTGCAGAGCGTAGTTAAATGGATCATTCTGGAAGGGGTTAATGAATAATAAATACCATCCTCTGCTCACCTTTGATCAGCCATGCTCCTGCAGTTCCTCTCTTGTCTTCTGCTCGCTCCCAGACCTCCATTTCCCATTTTCTCTTCTCTCTTCACCAGGCTGCTGCATCATCTAGGCCTCCACCAAGCCATGAGAAGCATCGCTCCATTTGTCCCATCATCCTCTCTGGCTGTATGGGACGACACCCATTAGGATGCCATTACACCATAGCGGGATTAAGGCCTAGTCGGCACCGGTGAACACCGCAAAGAGTAAAGAGAAAACCAAAGCTGGGACTTATGGACCGGGTGGAGACCGAGCAAGGAGTTTTGGCAGCATGGACAGATGGACGGCAAGGACAATGGGATATTTTATTGTTACAGATAAATCCAGCAAAGTTTTGATTCACCAGAATCCAAAATTGATGGGAAATTCTGAGCAGTTTGATTAGCTTAGAATAGTTCCACAAAAATGTGTTCTGTTGATACACTTACCGCTGTATGACCACCGAAAGCAAGTGCTATAACAATAAAGCAAAGGTGCAGCCGAGAGCTGGGAAGGTAATGCAGAAAGAACAATCACTTACCATGGCGTCACCTCCTGAGTGTTCAGGACATTATATGTATTCTTTTATTTCTCACAAGCATTAAAATCTTTATAATAAAATTGATAACGAGGACTTTTCCCCGGTTTCTGAATGTTAAGCTGGCCACATCACGGAAGAGTGTTTACACAGACGAACAAAATGTAGATTTTATTTCTTAATTTCTCCCGTCCATTACGTAGATAATAGGTTGTGAAGATTAAACTATAATTTATTATAAGACAAAAAAAGAAGAAAAAACCCTCAACATACATTTTTAATACATGCTGTGCAAGTGCACGAAAGTGCCCCAAATATAGGTGGAGACGTAGAGACGACTCATGAAGACTATGAAAAAGGAGAAGCTGAGTCCAGAGCTACAATAAGGCAATATACTTTATTAAAGTGAAGCAACACGGAAGCAAAACAAAAAGGGCTAAAATTAGTTAAAATGAGATAGCATGGTCATCATCACCGGATACAAAAAGCACCCTGAACAGAGGAGGGTGTTTTGGCGAATGGGGGTATGCATAGGAATTAACACACAACGGGGAGGCAAAAACACTCAGGAGACATGAACACCTTCCAAAATCCACATCCGAGAGGTAACCATCACATAAGAATACAATGATCATGAATAATGAAGTGGAGTGAAGGGAACAAAATACATTGTTTAATTGCACTAAGCACAGTATATTCACAGTATATGAGACATACCCATCATTGCACCCTCCAGCCCGCCACTGTCCAGGAGAGCCCCAATGCACGTTTCGCGGTATAACTTCTTCCTCAGGGGGCGTGGCTTAAGTAATGACAGATGCCCACTTAAATACTCAAAGGAGTGAATCACAAGGGGCCAAATAACCAATCATGGGGGCAGAGGTAGGCGCCTGAGCTCTGAACAGAAGTGGAGACTTCCGCCCTCACTGCCCCAACTGGAAGTGACACCGACGGAGGGACGGCTGGCGCCTAGCCGTTACCCAGCGACAGAGCACGCCAGAAGGAGCAGCTTGACAAGCAGACTCCGCCCACAAGCACCACACAGTCACTTGCGCCTAGTGTGTCCAATCACAGAGAGGCTGGATGACGTCTGCAAGGTGGAGGAAATAGACTCAACTTCACAACCCAGCCGCCCGACAGGAAAATGCACAGTAGGCGGGACGGCCAAAAAAGCCGTTACCCAGCAACTGCACACGCCCGGTGGCAGCAAGGGTAGGAGAAAAAGGATCAATCCACCACAGTCAGAGCCATTGTATTGTATTGATTATAAGAACAACAATAAGATACCATACCTATAAAAATACACATATAATAGAAACAGACAATCTTTTATCAAGTAATATACATTGATAATCCTCATAAAGGAGGAAAGGAGAAGGAGAGAGTCCTATTCACATGGCTACTCATATAGGACAATACAGACAATACTTGGAATATTATATATTAATATATATGAAAGCACCTGGATACTAATATGTCCAAATTCAAAGTGGATACCAGAGGCATAAATTGTTATTCATCAGTGAGCAGTCACTGGAATTCTTCTCTCTCCTTCTCTCCAATGTACTGTCCCTTGATGTTTTTAAGGAATAAAGGGATTAGAGAAACACCAGATGCCTGGCAATATGTCGAAGTCCAAAGTCATCAAAAGTAGATGGGTGATCTCGAATCGCTGTATGTATGGTATAAGACAACCAAATGGGTAACTATGGGCACAAAAAAAACAATGATTAAAAACATACCAAAAAATTGGGTTAAAAACAATATGTACAAAATATATATGCACAAGGGGGTCGAGGGGACCAGAAGACTCAGGAGGTCAAATTGTAATAATAATAATGACATCAGTCTCATAGGAATGACGCAAAGCCCAGGGACTCATTGAGTCCATGGGGGGTCATGGTACCGAGGATGGTGATCCACTTGCATTCAGCTTGTGCTAGCAGGCGTTTAATTTCACCACCCCTGATGCCACTCCTTAGATGTTGTATACCTCTCACCAAAAATGATTTGGGGTCACAACCATGATGGACCTTGTAGTGTCTGGGTATAGTTTTCAATTGAGAAACGTCAGAGACATCTACTGCCGCCATGATGTCCCTGACATGCTCTCTAGCATGCACCTTCAGCTGATGGGACGTTAGGCCAATATATATTTTCAGACATCCACAAGTAGCATAGTAAACCGCTTGGGTTGTACTACAAGTGATATGTTGGCGGATGGAGAAAGTCCGTACTCCGTCAGCTGACTGAAAAGTGGACGTCCGTAAGATGTTTTTGCAGGCAACACAATGACCACAGGGGAAACTCCCCTGTGGAGGGCCACGGGAATCAAAAGCATTCTTCTGATGGGGAATATGGTGGGAATGTACCAACAGGTCTCCCAAATTGGGACTCCTGCGGTAAGTCATGAGAGGACGTCCCCACAGAAATTTGGTCAGACTTGGTTCAGTCCTCAAGATATCCCAATGTCTATCGAGACATTCCCTCATTGTGTCCAACTCCCCATTGAAGGTGGAAATAAATCTCACCGTGTCCTGTGAACCCTTCCTCCTAGGCTGAGGATGCAGCAGAGCCGAACATTTAGATTTCCTGGCGCAATTAAAACCCCTCTTGATACTACGGTGGGACTAGCCCCTCACAAGAAAACGCTCCCTTAGGTCATCAGCCTGTTGTTGAAATCTCTGGTCCGTGGAGCATATGCGACGCATTCGCAAGAATTGACCAACTGGGATGGCCCGTATAGTTGCATATGGATGGCAAGAGTCAGCATGGAGGAGGGAATTGATGGAGGTGGGTTTTCTATATACATCTGTCTGCAGACATAACTGTTGATCCACTAGGATTTTAATGTCCAAAAAATCCACCTCCATCTGACTATAATTATATGTCAACTTGATGTTAAATCTATTAGAATTCAACTCCTCCATGAAAGTTTGAAGATGATGTTGCGACCCCTGCCAGATGATGAAAACATCATCTATGTAATGTAGCCAGCACTGCACATGGTCCGCGGCCAGCACGCCCTCCCCCAAAAAAACCTCCCTTTCCCAAAACCCCAAGAAGAGGCCAGCGAAATAGGGCGCACAGGCCGCGCCCATGGCAGTGCCGCATTGCTGTAAATAAAAAAAGTTTTCAAACATGAAGAAGTTATGAGTTAGAATATATTCCAACAATTCCAAAACCAATTCACAGATAGGGCATCCCAGTTGCTGCCCCTTAAAAAATACCTGCAAGCTTCCATGCCATCCTCATGGCGAATGCAGGTATATAGAGATTCAATATCGGCTGTGACTAATATCATGTCAGGATCAAGGGAAACTCCATCAATCCTCCCCAGGACATCCAACGTGTTGCGGGCAAAGGAAGGCAGTGCCTCAACCAGAGGTTGAAGATAGTAATCAATACATTTACAGACTGGTTCACATAAGCCTCCAATGCCCGACACGATTGGACACCCCGGAGGATCCAACGGATTCTTGTGAATTTTTGGCAGGAAGTATATATATAGTAGGTATCTTGGGGAATTTTGTCAGCAAGCCATCATGAATCTTTTTAGGAATAATCCCCCTATCCAAGGCTGTAGTGAGGATTTCCTCCAAATCATTGGAAAAAGTCCTCACAGGGTTGTGGTCCAATTTAAGATATGTTCTCTCGTCTCTTAATTGTCGCAAAGCCTCCTTTTCATACATATGTTGAGGCCATATTACCACATTCCCCCCCTTATCTGCTGGTTTAATCAGTATATCAGGATAGGATCATAACTAGAGTTGAGCGATACCGTCCGATACTTCAAAGTATCGGATCGGAATGTATCGGCCGATCTTAAAAAAAAGTATCGGTATCGCCGATGCCGATACCGGAAGTCCCATTCAAGTCTATGGGACTTCCGGTATCGGAATAAGAAAAATCCTGTTTTTCCCTTGTACAGCCTCTCTGGGGTCTGTACGGGCCTTTCGGGGGGCTGTGCCGGCCTGCCAGGGGGTCTGTGCAGGCTCCGGTGGTCTGTGCCAGCCTGCCGGGGGGCTGTGCAGGCTCCGGGGGGCTGTGCCGGCCTGCCGGGGGGCTGTGCCGGCCTGCCGGGGGGCTGTGCAGGCTTCGGGGGTCTGTGCAGGCATCGTCCGATGGGATTACAAGTCCCATCGGGCGATGCCTGCTACCATGACAGTGATTGACACATTAGCCAATGATGGGACAGTAGTAGTCCCATCATCCGGCTAATGTGTTGAATGTAAAAAAAAAAAAAAATTGCTACATACATGCTACATACATACAACATGCATACTACATACATGCTACATTCATACTACATATATACTACATGCAACATACATACTACATATATACTACATGCATGCAACATGCATACTACATATATACTACATGCTACATACATGCTACATATATACTACATGCAACATACATACTACATATATACTACATGCTACATACATACTACATATATACTACATGCATGCTACATACATACTGCATGCTACATACATACTACATGCTACATACATACCACATATATACTACATACATACTACATGCATGCTACATACATTCCCACACAGCAATGGCATAAAGTGAGACTAGGGACTTTTTTTTTTTAAGTGGCGGAGGAATACAGTGCGGAAGGATACCTACCTTCCGTCATTGGATTCCTGCAGCCCGTAGAGAATGGCAGCAACAGCTGATGCTGCAGTTCTCTACCCAAGATCGTCGTGGGACACACTCGTGGACTGCTTCGGATCGTGGGTGAGTATTTTTGTGGTTTGTTATGTTAATATTTATTCCGTAAAAGACAATGGCTTCGGGGAACAATGTGACAAGTATTGGTAAGTATGTTACTCTATGTTATATGTACTGTATGTCTATGTATGTATTGTATGAATGTATTGTATGTAGTATGTATGTAGTATGTATGTAGTATGTATGTAGCATGTATGTAGTATGTATGTAGTATGTATGTAGTATATATGTAGTATGTATGTAGCATGTAGTATGTATGTAGCATGCATGTAGTATATATGTAGTAAGTATGTAGCATGCATGTAGTATATATGTAGTATGTATGTAGTATATATGTAGTATGTATGTAGCATGTAGTATGTATGTAGCATGCATGTAGTATGTATGTAGTATGTATGTAGTATATATGTAGTATATATGTAGTATGTATGTAGCATGTAGTATGTATGTAGCATGCATGTAGTATATATGTAGTAAGTATGTAGCATGCATGTAGTATATATGTAGTATGTATGTAGTATATATGTAGTATGTATGTAGCATGTAGTATGTATGTAGCATGTATGTAGTATGTATGTAGTATGTATGTAGTATATATGTAGTATGTATGTAGTATATATGTAGCATGTAGTATGTATGTAGCATGCATGTAGTATATATGTAGTATGTATGTAGCATGTATGTAGTATGTATGTAGTATGTATGTAGTATATATGTAGTATGTATGTAGCATGTAGTATGTATGTAGCATGCATGTAGTATATATGTAGTATGTATGTAGCATGCATGTAGTATATATGTAGTATGTATGTAGTATATATGTAGTATGTATGTAGTATGTAGTATGTATGTAGCATGCATGTAGTATGTATGTAGTATGTATGTAGTATATATGTAGTATGTATGTAGCATGTAGTATGTATGTAGCATGCATGTAGTATATATGTAGTATGTATGTAGCATGCATGTAGTATATATGTAGTATGTATGTAGCATGCAGTATGTATGTAGCATGCATGTAGTATGTATGTAGTATGTATGTAGCATGTAGTATGTATGTAGCATGCATGTAGTATATATGTGTTATGTATGTGGTATGTATGTAGTATGTATGTAGTATTTATGTGGTATGTATGTAGTATGTATGTAGCATGTAGTATGTATGTAGCATGCATGTAGTATGTATGTAGTATGTATGTAGTATTTTTTTTTTTTTTTTTTTTTTTAACATTTAACACATTAGCCGGATGATGGGACTACTACTGTCCCATCATTGGCTAATGTGTCAATCACTGTCATGGTAGCAGGCATCGCCAGATGGGACTTGTAGTCCCATCGGACGATGCTTGCACAGACCCCCGGACATCAGCACAGCCCCCCGGCAGGCCGGTACAGACCCCCACAGGGTGCACAGACCACCGGCAGGCCGGCACAGCCCCCCGGCAGGCCGGTACAGACCCCGGGCAGTCCACACAGCCCCCCGGCAGGCCGGCAGAGAACCCCGGAAGGCCCGAAATGACGGCGCATCATGATGCGCACACACCGCGCATCATGATGACGTCAGGCTGTCAATCATCGTTGAACTTCCGATTCCGATGCCGACTTCCGATATTGAAAAAATATCGGAAGTCGGTATCGGAATTCCCATACAGCAAGTATCGGCCGATAACCGATACTTGCGGTATCGGAATGCTCAACACTAATCATAACTCATTTAAAGCAAAACATTGCTTAGCGGTCAGATTGTCTGACCTCCGCTTAGTGGTGATTTTCCGGAAATCATCTACCACCAATCTGGTGAATATTCCCACAGCAGGACATAAAGATAAGGGGGGGAATTTGGTAGACAGAGGTAGTATTGACGAGGGAAACATACCTGCACAGCCAACATCTTGCTCCCTTAGTAATTCCTCCAATGCTGATAGTGCCTCATCTTCCATTTGACTTTCAGAGCGGACATCCAATTTTCCACTCCCATATAACTTCTTGCACACCAATTTGCGGGAGAACAAGTATAGATCCTTTATTGCTACAAAAGGATCAAAATGGTTAGTTGGAGAAAAGGTTAACCCTTTTGACAGCACATCAATCTGGATAGGAGTTAAATTGTGAATGGAAAGATTAATCACCTGTGGGATCTGATTTTTAGCTTTATCTGGAGACAATCCCTTTGGCTTTATCATTGTGGGAGTCACGAATGGCACCAGATCGTGACCCAACAAATTTAGAATTGGATCGAATAGATCCCTCACTAGAGGCAAGAGAAGTAACCGACATAGACCTTGTTTGAGATTCTGGGATCTTTTAGATCTGCGGTTCCATCGATATACAGAGTTAGTTTGATGATCACCTTTATCTCTCTGGAATTTTTTAGTTTTCACTTCACAGATTTCTTTTTCCCATTTCAAGAATTCGGCATCCAGTTTGCAGTTGAGGGCTGTTAATTCTTCCCCTGTCATATCCTTCTTCAATATATTTTGTAATTTCTCAATTTCAACATCCAAAGCAGTGATAGTACTCTTATTCAACTGAATAAGCAACTCCATAAAGCCTCTGGAGCAACCGTTGGCCAGATTTTCCCATTTCTGCTGTATATCTGCATCCTCAGCCAAAAAGGAAGGAAACACCTGCACCCTTAAGCCACGCGGGAGCAAACCTCTCTCAATGTATTTATTGTGGAAGGTGCAATTCCACCAGACCCTAGTGCGTCTATTCAATAGAGACTTGAGCTTTCTACCCGCCTCCCTGACCTCTCGACCAACACTAGCCACATTTGTTCCAGAGGTATCATTAAACACTTCATCAATATGAGACAGCCATGCTTGCTCCCATGCTTTATAGTCCATATGGGGCTTTGATCGGGTAGCTGTGAAAAACACAGAAATGATTAAGACAAAAAAAGAAGAAAAAACCCTCAACATACATTTTTAATACATGCTGTGCAAGTGCACGAAAATGCCCCAAATATAGGTGGAGACGTAGAGACGACTCATGAAGACTATGAAAAAGGAGAAGCTGAGTCCAGAGCTACAATAAGGCAATATACTTTATTAAAGTGAAGCAACACGGAAGCAAAACAAAAAGGGCTAAAATTAGTTAAAATGAGATAGCATGGTCATCATCACCAGATGCAAAAGCACCCTGAACAGAGGAGGGTGTTTTGGCGAATGGGGGTATGCATAGGAATTAACACACAATGGGGAGGCAAAAACACTCAGGAGACATGAACACCTTCCAAAATCCACATCCGAGAGGTAACCATCACATAAGAATACAATGATCATGAATAATGAAGTGGAGTGAAGGGAACAAAATACATTGTTTAATTGCACTAAGCCCAGTATATTCACGGTATATGAGACATACCCATCATTGCATCCTCCAGCCCGCCACTGTCCAGGAGAGCCCCGACGCACGTTCCACGGTATAACCGCTTCCTCAGGGGGCGTGGCTTAAGTAATGACAGGTGCCAAGTTAAATACTCAAAGGAGTGAATCACAAGGGGCCAAATAACCAATCATGGGGACAGAGGTAGGCGCCTGCGCTCTGAATAGTAGTGGAGACTTCCGCCCTCACTGCCCCAACTGGAAGTGACGCCGATGGAGGGACGGCTGGCGCCTAGCCGTTACCCAGCGAAGGAGCACACCAGAAGGAGCAGCTGGACAAGAAGACTCCGCCCACAAGCGCCACACAGTCATATGCGCCTAGTGTGTCCAAACACTGAGAGGCTGGATGACGTCTGCAAGGTGGAGGAAATAGACTCAACTCCACAACCCAGCCGCCCGACAGGAAAATGCACAGTGGGCGGGACGGCCAAAAAAGCCGTTACCCAGCAACTGCACACGCCCGGATGCAGCAAGGGTAGGAGAAAAAGGATCAATCCACCACAGTCAGAGCCATGGTATTGTATTGATTATAAGAACAACAATAAGATACCATACCAATAAAAATACACATATAATAGAAACAGACAATCTTTTATCAAGTAATATACATTGATAATCCTCATAAAGGAGGAAAGGAGAAGGAGAGAGTCCTATTCACATGGCTACTCATATAGGACATTACAGACAATACAAGGAATATTATATATTAATATATTTGAAAGCACCTGGATACTAATATGTCCAAATTCAAAGTGTATACCAGAGGCATAAATTGTTATTCATCAGTGAGCAGTCACTGGAATTCTTCTCTCTCCTCTCCAATGTACTGTCCCTTGATGTTTTCTTCTTAAGGAAAAAAGGGATTAGAGAAACACCAGATGCCTGGCAATTAGTGTTGAGCGATACCACCCGATATTGAAAAATATCGGATCGGATTGGATCGGCTGATATGAAAAAAGTATTGGGTATCGCCGATTCCGATCCCGGAAGTTCCATTCAAGTCAATGGAACAGAAATATCGGAATTAAAAAAAAACCTTTCTTTCCTTGTAGTTTAATTCTACATGAAGAAAAACAACTAAGAATAATGTAGAATGTATTGGGGGAGGTGGAGGAGACATTAAAGGCATAGAGGGTTAGCCCAATCAAATGGAAGAGAAGGAATAATTTTTTTTTTTAAAGATGTTCGGATTTACAAAGATATTGACTATGTTAACCTTTTGTATATTTTGTTAGATATGTATGTTTCACTACTTCCATGCTCTTCACCTTCTTTTTTACTTCTCCAACACTTTCTCCTTCATCATCCTCAGCAGCAGCATCTTTTCCATCAACTTCTTCTTCACCTTATTCATCTTCTTCTTCACCTTCTTCCTATTATTCTTTTCTTTTACATTCTTCATATTCTTCTTATTCAACTATTCTTCTTCTTCATATTCTACATCTTCATCTTCTTTCTATTCTTCTTCTTCATCATCATATTCTTATTACAGGCATTCCTGTAGTTGTTATCTATAAAAGTTTGAAGATTACACCTTCCGTTCTGCCTGTCACAAAAGATTTACAACAGGATTTGTCCACGTTCAGTTTGGCCTGCAGCAGCAGGCATTTTCCAGGGGCCCCACGAAGAGGAACGGACTCACCCCCATACACTGCTTAGTCTTCTTCTGCTTAGAATTTAGATAATATCTTTTGCTCTGATTTTTAGTCTTATGCTCAATGTTCTTCTGCTTTTGGTCCTTCTGCTCTTTGTTCTTCTGCTTCTTGGTCTTCTGTCTCTTGTTGTTCTGCATCTTGGTGGTTGTCTTCATGTTCTTTGTCATCTTGGTCATCTTCTTCAGGGTCATCTTTTTGGTCTTCTTCGGTGTGGTCTTCAGGGTCGTCGTCTTCAGGGTCGTCGTCAGGGAGATCCAGAGTGAGAAGCAAAAACTAGAGTTGAGTGACTTTTGTTTTTTTAGAGTCGAGTTTCATTTCATGAAACCCGACTTTTCCAAAAGTCGGGTCGAGCAAAATCGGCCGACTATAGGGAAAAGTCGGGGGTCTGACCGAAACACGAAACCCAATGTAAGTCTATGGGGAATTAAAGTCGGCAGTGAGAGGAGGACAGGAAACACACCTACAGTGCCCATTTGAATGCCAAAAGCATCAATTCTTATTACTTAAGCTTGTCAACCTTAATTTACTTCATAATACTAGTTACGCACTGAAAAATGGGGGTTATTTGGCTAAAGTTGTGGGGGGGGAGGGCTGGCTCCAGGTTTTCGTAGGCCCAGGGCCAAAGAGCGCCCATTTTTAGCACATACCACAACTCATGAAGCTCCGATACAGCAGAGAAATAGCAGTATAGTACAATGAAAAATACTTCACTTCTTACATCTCATGACTGATATCCATTTTAAATTCTCCAATACCTCCAAAAACGGACAGTATATAACTCCATACAGTATTATGGCCAGCGCTTAGTGCACTATACAGAGTAATGAGGCCCATATATTTCTCCATATGGAATCATTGATCCCATATAATGTTTCAAACCGTATATGATGAGCTCCACATAATGCTATAATATATGTTGGTCCCAATGGATGAAGCTCCACTGTCTTATGGGCCCAAATAATGCTCCATATATAATAGGCCCCATTTCTACTGCTCTTGTGCATAATGGGCCCTGTAAATGCTGCTCCAGTCTCTGACGTCCACCTTTGGAATGCTCCAGTGTATGGTGGGCCCCATATATCATTCACCAGAGTATAGTGCTCCCCAAAAATTGCTGTCCCAACATTGAAAACAATTACATAAGTCTCCTTGCTAGGGAATCCCTGCACTACTCTGAACTCCTTGTCGTCCCCATCTTCCATCTCACTGCACTTGGCTGTTTAGGCCCTCCCACCGGCAGAGACACTTTTGCGTACTATGCGGTGCCCTGTGCCAGTGCCATCGCCCATGAGTATGCCCCACCCACCTGCTCAAGGAACCTGCACTTTCATCTGCACCTTCCTCTTTGTCACCGTGTAAGGTGGTATAGTATGTGGGAAAGGGAACCTGAGTTTCCTCTGGGTCAGATTCTGGCAGTGTAGAGTGCGAGGGGAATGTAGTGGTCTGGGTCAATGTACCAGCAGCATCATCCAGCAGTGGCTGGGCCTCAGTGCACTTGTGGTGTCCCCAAGAGTACGGTCGCCACTGTGGCATTACCTTCCTCCTAGGGAGTGTGTTGTCAAGCTGGGAGCAACGAAGGATCTCTCTAGCAGTGAAACCAACACACAACACATTTCCCACTCCAGGCTAGCAGGGAGACCTCTGAACCTGACTGCTGAGGAGCTGTTCTCTGTGGTCGGGAGGAGGTAAGTTAGGGTGGTCCCGATTCCGGTCTCCGAGTTTGTAGGGACACTGACGTTCCTGCAGCAGAAACCGGGGGAAGTAGCAGCTATAAATGCTCTGTACCCAACTAAGGCTCGGAGGCCCCAGCATCGACGTGTGGGAGCCAGAAGGAGAAGGCTACAGCTGTCTGCCATACAAGTAAAGTCTGAGGAACATCTGTTAGACAGGAGGCGCTTCAGTGAACCACAGTCCTGTGAGTGCTTCCCCCACAAGCGCTAGAAAGGAGACGTTCAGGAAAGTACATGTTGGCGGAATGTTGGAAGGGAGCTTTCCATTTTGGTCCCGGAGGTTGGCTGAGGTCCTGACCCGGAGGACACAGCACGGAGGCAGGCATCTGTGTAACCTGCAGACTGTGAGTAAAGCTTTGGAACTGCACGCTGTGGTGTCCTACAGTTATTCCAGCACCGCTACATCTGGGTACCAGCACCTACACCGCCTGTGCCTTTCCCCCATCACTACATCTACACTTCCCTGGGACTCCAGCTCCACCTGTGGGGAGCTTCACCATCTTTGCTGCACAACACCATCAGTCCCAGAGGATCTGCATGCAGCGTCGGCCTAACATCTATGTTGCCGAACACCACAGGTGGCGTCAAACTATCTATATAAACTCTTTACCATTATACCAGGCCATTTACATGGGCGCCCAGGGCCACCGTCCGGGTCACCGCTGCTGTGACACATCCCACTGACACCGGCCCGGTACCGAGTACACCACAGCCCTGGGAGGGCGACCCATATGCCGACTTGCCTTTTGGGCAAGTTGAGGGAAATCCGCAAAAAAAATACAAAAATTCAGATCTGGCTGGCTCTCCAATGTAAAATAATGCGTATTCTTGTAAAATACTCAGGACTAGTTACCAGATAAAAATGTAGTGATTTATTTGGATTCTTCCATCAAAGAAAAGATTATTACAGAAAAACATAATAATAGGTGAAAGAGAGATTGTCCATTAGTTCATAGCAAAAGCTTGTCACCTTCTTTCCTGGAACTCTGAAAAGACATGTGTCCTGTAGTGCGTAGCTTCTCTGGATGTGAGTTGGATTAACATACCAGCTGTCTGTAGCGTCATGGCCTAGCACAGATGAGTCCTTGAACGTGTCTCATGGTGATCAGGAAGGAGCGAGCGACCTCTAGAGTGAGCCATGAATTATATACGTCTCTTAAAGCACGTGATCTCTGTATATATGGAGTTTGACATTTACCTCAAGCTAAACTTAAATATGTAGTGGAGCTGACATTTAGCACTTGCTAAAATAGCACATGCAGTGTCAGTGGAAGGCAATGTTCAGAACTGAGTCTTATAAGAAATTAACGGATTATTAATATTTAACAGACTATTACTGTCCCATCATTGGCTAATGTGTCAGTCACTGTCAGTGTAGCAGGCATCGCCCGATGGGACTTGTAGTCCCATCGGACGATGCCTGCACACACACAAGACCCCCGGCAGGCCCGCACAGACCACCGGCAGCCAGCACAAGCCCCCCGGCAGCCCCGTACAGACCCCCGGCAGGCGGCACAGGCACCCGGCACAGGCCCCCGAGAGGCCCGTACAGACCATCGGCATTCGGCACAGACCCCCCGCAGTCGGCACAGACCGCGCATCATGATGACATCATTTCAGCAGCCAATCACAGCCATGCCAATAGTTAACATGCCTAACAGGATGTGCCCACACTTCTGAGGATCCACATTGGCTGAATCAAATCGAGCGGGCTGATAGCTTTATGGGAACTTCCGATTCCGGTATCCGATACGAAAAAAGTATCGGAAGTCAGTATGGGAATTCCGATGCAGCTAATATCGGCTGATACCTGATACTTGCGGTATCGGAAAGCTCAACACTATGTAAGATACATTTCTTTTTGAGTTCTTTACTGTTAAATGGTAATACAATAAACTAATCATATTTGGCATTGTCACTTCTGTATCAAATAAAAAATGATACTGTATCAGAAAATAAACTGTATATATTTGGTATCTTCCTGTGTCATGCCTTTATACAAATGCATATAATCAGTTCTGCTATGCTTGTCTAGAACTGTGGTGTATTGTGATAACTTATCCATCAGCGCCATCTATTGACAATGTTCTAATTACAGTTTACTTTTTGTTTCATTGCCTACTATGCAATGAAATATTCAAGGCTCATCCAGGCTTCCGTAGTTCCCATCAGCCTCTGCATTAGCCTTGCCCCTTCTTCTCCTCCAGCAGCCATTTTGGCCTCATGGATACTGACATGCTGATCATCTCTCCCTGATTTTCCGCCCCTCTGGCTGTTTACCTCCACATCGCACAGTCGGTGAGTTATTTTCCCCATGTTAGAGCTCACCATATTGTATTCCTACTCTGTTCTATATGTTTTATATCAAAGTAGTCTTGCTATTAAACATGTTAACAATACCGCCATGTTGTGCCCTGTGAATGTCCTGTACCATACATAATGCTATGTATTTAGATATGTTGTATGCCTCGTACTCAGTGCTTTCATTTTTCTTATAGTTTTACACTGATCCTACCAATAAAAGTTGTAAAGGACGCCCCTGCGTCTACCTCAATGCCTTGGTAGGAAAGAGTTTAGCTGTCTGTCAACTTGCTTTTCTGAAGCACAAAGTTGAGGGTTCCAGAACATCGTGTCCTTAATGGCCTACACTATAAAATGAGCGCGCCATGTATCCTGCCGAGTAAACACCATAAAATAACAAAAAAATCATAAAGCCAGAATAACAAGTAGTTACAATTGTATAGAGAACCACAAAATGGTTCCAAGAAACGCTTCAATTCACTTGTATAAAATAGAGCTCCTCACAGCTCAGTCCGTGAGAAAATTAAAACAGTTACCCGTACAATATGGCAACACTGAAAAACATTAGAATAATAGATTTTAATTTTAATAAGTACATCATAACACCAAGTGTAATAAGTAACATATCCAGCACACGTGGGAGTTGCTGGCTGCATCTCTAATACTTTAAATTGATCGCACTTTCCTATTTATTTCATTTTTTATTTCTGTCTTTCTCTCTAGAGGTCACTAGTCTGTTACGTTACTGCAGTTACATCTGTTCTTGTTTATAGGTATTGTCATCTCCCAATCGGTAAGTCGTCAGTGACTCTGTGTGGCTGCAGACTCATGAATCCCCAGCACATGCACTGTGTGCTGCAGGACATCGGCGGTCTCTGACCCCGGATCGGAGGAAATGTATACTCCCGCCCAGTGGGTGTGACCTCGCTTTCATACACCTGTATTTAGTGCAGCCTTGTTCATTACAAGTGTTTGGACTGAAGCCACGCCCACAATATGCTCTTTGGCCTGGAGTATGTATGACTCACGCATTCCCTCCGATCCCGGCTCAGAAACCGGCAAATACGCTGGGGGTAAGAATAAGAAGTGTGTTATACTTCAAAACATGCCGAGTAAAACCGTGTGATATCATCTCCTGGTATCGGATTTCTTCCATCCTCAGCACTCTGGAAAAATTCCACAAATCCTCAATCCTCTATTTGTATTTGGTCCCATGAACCGTGAATCTGCAGCAGCTAAATCCTTATTAAAGCAGGTTAGTATATTCGGGATTTAACCCGCAGACCTTACTTGTGCTATTTTCTCTCCAGCTTCCAGGTACTCCCAGTTACAGATGGGAATACCTCAATAAGGGTTTATAATTAGCAGCTGCTTGTGGTTTGCAATCTTTTCCCTCTCACTGAGCAGGAGCTCACTGGGGTAAATGCGGGGGATGATGGTGTGGTTCTCGCAGGTACGCAGGATGCAGTGGCGAGATGGAGCAAGCTTAAATTTAACCTTTATCTAGGGGTTATATGTATAACTAGAGTTGAGCGAAACGGGTCGAAAAAATTCAAAAGTCGCCGACTTTTGGCAAAGTCGGGTTTCATGAAACGAAACCCGACCCTAGGATGAGGTCGGCCACGAGGTCGGCGACTTACGCGCCAAAGTCGCGTTTCAAAAGTTTGTTTTGCGCTCTTTTTCAGCCAATCAGGATCCACGGACACTGTGGGCAACGTGATGACCTAGGCACGGGTCACCACCATCTTTCAGAAGGGCATGCAAGTGATTGGCTTGCTTTGGTGGGCATCACAGGGGGTATAAAAGGGCGTGCACGCCGACCGCCATCTTACTTCTGCCGATCTTAGTATAGGGAGAGGTTGCTGCTGATTCTGTAGGGAGAGCATTAGACAGGGAAGAAGACAAAAAAACTGCTTCTGCTGCTAGCGATTTGGCCTGAACAACACACAAGTCACTGTGTGTGCAGTGCAAGGGGAGGCTATATTGTGGTGTATCAGTGGTGTTGGTTGTTGGGCTGCCTTTTAAGGCTTCCTGACAAGCTGGCATTGCTGTTTACCCACTGCTCCGCAAACTAGTTTTTTAAAAGCAATCCAATCTCCCTTATCCTCTAGTCACTTTTGTCACAGCTGTGCCATCGAGCCTGTCACATAGCACTCAGATATCAGTGGGCCTCTCACAATCCACAAGTGTCCAGTGTCCAAAAGTGTGCACAGAGATTCAAAATCTCCATTATCCTCTCGTCACTTTGGTCACAGGCAGCTGTGCCATCGAGCGTGTCACATAGCGCTCAGATATCAGTGGGCCTCACACAATCCACAAGTGTCCAGTGTCCAAAAGTGTGCGCAGAGATTCAAAATCTCCATTATCCTCTCATCACTTTGGTCACAGGCAGCTGTGCCATCAAGCGTGTCACATAGCGCTCAGATATCAGTGGGCCTCACACAATCCACAAGTGTCCAGTATCCAAAAGTGTGCGCAGAGATTCAAAATCTCCATTATCCTCTCGTCCCTTTGGTCACAGGCAGCTGTGCCATCGAGCGTGTCACATAGCGCTCAGATATCAGTGGGCCTCACACAATCCACAAGTGTCCAGTGTCCAAAAGTGTGCGCAGAGATTCAAAATCTCCATTATCCTCTCGTCACTTTGGTCACAGGCAGCTGTGCCATCGAGCGTGTCACATAGCGCTCAGATATCAGTGGGCCTCACACAATCCACAAGTGTCCAGTGTCCAAAAGTGTGCGCAGAGATTCAAAATCTCCATTATCCTCTCGTCACTTTGGTCACAGGCAGCTGTGCCATCGAGCGTGTCACATAGCGCTCAGATATCAGTGGGCCTCACACAATCCACAAGTGTCCAGTGTCCAAAAGTGTGCGCAGAGATTCAAAATCTCCATTATCCTCTCATCACTTTGGTCACAGGCAGCTGTGCCATCGAGCGTGTCACATAGCGCTCAGATATCAGTGGGCCTCACACAATCCACAAGTGTCCAGTGTCCAAAAGTGTGCGCAGAGATTCAAAATCTCCATTATCCTCTCGTCACTTTGGTCACAGGCAGCTGTGCCATCGAGCGTGTCACATAGCGCTCAGATATCAGTGGGCCTCACACAATCCACAAGTGTCCAGTGTCCAAAAGTGTGCGCAGAGATTCAAAATCTCCATTATCCTCTTGTCACTTTGGTCACAGGCAGCTGTGCCATCGAGCGTGTCACATAGCGCTCAGATATCAGTGGGCCTCACACAATCCACAAGTGTCCAGTGTCCAAAAGTGTGCGCACAGATTCAAAATCTCCATTATCCTCTCGTCACTTTGGTCACAGGCAGCTGTGCCATCGAGCGTGTCACATAGCGCTCAGATATCAGTGGGCCTCACACAATCCACAAGTGTCCAGTGTCCAAAAGTGTGCTCAGAGATTCAAAATCTCCATTATCCTCTCATCACTTTGGTCACAGGCAGCTGTGCCATCGAGTGTGTCACATAGCGCTCAGATATCAGTGGGCCTCACACAATCCACAAGTGTCCAGTGTCCAAAAGTGTGCGCAGAGATTCAAAATCTCCATTATCCTCTCGTCACTTTGGTCACAGGCAGCTGTGCCATCGAGCGTGTCACATAGCGCTCAGATATCAGTGGGCCTCACACAATCCACAAGTGTCCAGTGTCCAAAAGTGTGCGCAGAGATTCAAAATCTCCATTATCCTCTCATCACTTTGGTCACAGGCAGCTGTGCCATCGAGCGTGTCACATAGCGCTCAGATATCAGGGGGCCTCACACAATCCACAAGTGTCCAGTGTCCAAAAGTGTGCGCAGAGATTCAAAATCTCCATTATCCTCTCGTCACTTTGGTCACAGGCAGCTGTGCCATCGAGCGTGTCACATAGCGCTCAGATATCAGTGGGCCTCACACAATCCACAAGTGTCCAGTGTCCAAAAGTGTGCGCAGAGATTCAAAATCTCCATTATCCTCTCGTCACTTTGGTCACAGGCAGCTGTGCCATCGAGTGTGTCACATAGCGCTCAGATATCAGTGGGCCTCACACAATCCACAAGTGTCCAGTGTCCAAAAGTGTGCGCAGAGATTCAAAATCTCCATTATCCTCTCGTCACTTTGGTCACAGGCAGCTGTGCCATCTAGCGTGTCACATAGCGCTCAGATATCAGTGGGCCTCACACAATCCACAAGAGTCCAGTGTCCAAAAGTGTGCGCAGAGATTCAAAATCTCCATTATCCTCTCGTCACTTTGGTCACAGGCAGCTGTGCCATCGAGCGTGTCACATAGCGCTCAGATATCAGTGGGCCTCACACAATCCACAAGTGTCCAGTGTCCAAAAGTTCGCGCAGAGATTCAAAATCTCCATTATCCTCTCGTCACTTTGGTCACAGGCAGCTGTGCCATCGAGCGTGTCACATAGCGCTCAGATATCAGTGGGCCTCACACAATCCACAATTGTCCAGTGTCCAAAAGTGTGCGCAGAGATTCAAAATCTCCATTATCCTCTCGTCACTTTGGTCACAGGCAGCTGTGCCATCGAGCGTGTCACATAGCACTCAGATATCAGTGGGCCTCACACAATCCACAAGTGTCCAGTGTCCAAAAGTGTGCGCAGAGATTCAAAATCTCCATTATCCTCTCGTCACTTTGGTCACAGGCAGCTGTGCCATCGAGCGTGTCATATAGCGCTCAGATATCAGTGGGCCTCACACAATCCACAAGTGTCCAGTGTCCAAAAGTGTGCGCAGAGATTCAAAATCTCCATTAGCCTCTCGTCACTTTGGTGACAGGCAGCTGTGCCATCGAGCGTGTCACATAGCGCTCAGATATCAGTGGGCCTCACACAATCCACAAGTGTCCAGTGTCCAAAAGTGTGCGCAGAGATTCAAAATCTTCATTATCCTCTCGTCACTTTGGTCACAGGCAGCTGTGCCATCGAGCGTGTCACATAGCGCTCAGATATCAGTGGGCCTCACACAATCCACAAGTGTCCAGTGTCCAAAAGTGTGCGCAGAGATTCAAAATCTCCATTATCCTCTCGTCACTTTGGTGACAGGCAGCTGTGCCATCGAGTGTGTCACATAGCGCTCAGATATCAGTGGGCCTCACACAATCCACAAGTGTCCAGTGTCCAAAAGTGTGCGCAGAGATTCAAAATCTCCATTATCCTCTCATCACTTTGGTCACAGGCAGCTGTGCCATCGAGCGTGTCACATAGCGCTCAGATATCAGTGGGCCTCACACAATCCACAAGTGTCCAGTGTCCAAAAGTGTGCGCAGAGATTCAAAATCTCCATTATCCTCTCGTCACTTTGGTCACAGGCAGCTGTGCCATCGAGCGTGTCACATAGCGCTCAGATATCAGTGGGCCTCACACAATCCACAAGTGTCCAGTGTCCAAAAGTGTGCGCAGAGATTCAAAATCTCCATTATCCTCTCGTCACTTTGGTCACAGGCAGCTGTGCCATCGAGCGTGTCACATAGCGCTCAGATATCAGTGGGCCTCACACAATCTACAAGTGTCCACTGTCCACAAGTGTGTGCAGAAATTCTAAATCTCCCCTGTCCTATAGACACCTTGTACCTTGTTTTACATTACTATATAGTTTGTTGGATTTTGTCTACATTTCTACCAAAAATGAGGAAGGCTGGTGGAAGAGGCCGTGGAATTGGGCGGGGGTTGGCAGCTGGTAATGATGGTGTTGGTGGTGGATCTGAAGGTAGTGGCAAGAGCAAAATAGGACCGAATGCAGGAGGTGCTGACCCTGCGTCATCGTCTGGCTACATAAGGCCTCGAACGCTTAGTTTTCTAGGAGTTGGCAAACCGCTTTTAAAGGCAGAGCATCAGGAAAAAGTTTAGTCTTACATTGCTGACTCAGCCTCCAGCTCTATCGCCTCCTCTTCTTCAGTTGTAAAAAGTAAAAGCACTGAGTCGTCATTGGAGGCTCATGTTCATGAACCACACCTTTCCTTGTGTCCTTCACCCCAACCAAGATTGAAGGATGATGCAGGCCATACTACTGATTACTCCATGGAGCTGTTTTCACATACCATGCCTGGATTATCAAGTGAAATGGTGAATTACCCAGGCCAAGATGAATCTGACATGGAGTGCACTGATGCACAGCCGCTGATGGATGATTCTGCTGGTACATTCACTCAGAGCACTACATTGTCCTCGCAGTGTACAGAGCCAGATTTTGACCCTGATGAGACTCAGGTGCCCCTTCCCGCACACTATACCACCATACACGGTGACACAGAGAAAGGTGCACATGACATAGAAGAGGAGGTGATGGATGACCCAGTTGTTGACCAAGATTGGCATCCATTGGGGGAAGAGGGTACTGCTTCCAATAGCTCAGATGAGGAGCATCCACAGCAGACATCGACATCGCAACAGCTGTTATCTGGCAGGCCCAGAGCACTCCAAAGACAGGTTCCAAACATCAAAAGAGTTGCTGGACAGCTTGTCCAGAGGGTCAAAAGATCACAGCGTGCTAGGCCGCAAAATGTCTGCCAAAGTAGGAAGAGTGCAGTGTGGCACTTTTTTGAACAAAATCCTCATGATCAGGCCAAGGTTATCTGTTAGAAGTGCGCAAAGACCTTAGTCAGCAACGCTACATTGTTTCCCCCACTGTAAGCCCACCGGTTAGCACAGCAGCAAATGTTGAGGTGTCGTTGCAAGGCCACAGCAGTCAGGGAATCCCACTGTTATATCAACGAAAGACTGATTCTTGGCCATCAGAAAGAACACCAACTCCATCACCATCATCAACCCTCTCTCAGTCCGCCCTGTCCACCGCTACTTCCACCATATGCAGCTCTCAAGTCCAGCTCACCCTCCCAGACACTATGAGTAGGTCAAGAAAGTACTCAGTCTCTCATCCACGTACACTGGGTTTGAACGCCCACATTGCCAAACTAATCTCGTTTGAGATGATGCCCTTTCGGTTGGTGGAAAGCACAGCTTTCCGCGAACTCATGGCCTATGCAGTACCACGCTATGACCTACCCAGTCGCCACTTCTTCTCTCGCAAAGCCATCCCAGCCCTCCACCATCATGTGAAAGACCGCATTGTCCATGCACTCAAGCAGTCAGTGAGCAGAAAGGTGCACCTCACAACTGATGCATGGTCCAGTCGGCATGGCCAGGGCCGTTACGTGTCCATCACTGCGCACTGGGTTAATGTGGTGGATGCAGGGTCCACAGGGGACAGCGGTGGTGGGACAGTGCTGCCTAGCCCACGGTATAGGAAACAGTTGGCTGTAGGCGTTCGACCCTCCTCCTCCTCCTCCTCCTCCTCCAGAAGCGAAAGCTCGTCCACAGAGCACAGTCGTACGAACACTCCATCTGCAGCTGCCACTGTTGCACACGATGTGTCCCCCTATCGAGCAGCTAGTGGAAAGCGTCAGCAGGCTGTGTTGCAGATGATGTGTTTGGGCGACAGACACACCGCCGAGGTGCTGGCCGAGTACTTGAAGTGACAAACTGAGTCATGGCTGGGCAGTGTACATCTTGAGGCAGGCAAGGTAGTTAGTGATAACGGCCGTAATTTTGTGGCAGCCATAGCCCTTTCAAAACTCAGCCACATACCTTGCTTGGCTCACACCTTGAACCTGGTGGTGCAGTGCTTCCTCAAAAATTATCCGGAGTTAACAGCCCTGCTCCAGAAGGTGCGAAGACTGTGCGCGCACATCCGCCGGTCGCCTGTACACTCCGTTCGTATGCAGAAGCTGCAGCGATTGCTCCACCTTCCCAACCACCGCCTCATTATCGACATTGCAACAAGGTGGAACTCCACCCTGCACATGGTGGAGCGGCTGTGCGAGCAGAGGCAGGCCATAATGCATTTGTGGGAGGATACACGGCCAGGCACTTTGAGAGCAGACATGGAGTTGACAGGCGTGCAGTGGTCGAAGCTGAAAGACCTTTGTAAAGTCCTTCAGTGTTTTGAGGAATGCACACGGCTGGTAAGCGCAGACGACGCCATCCTAAGCATGAGCATCCCACTTATGCGTCTGCTCATGCAAACTTTGACGCACCTTAAGGAGCAGGCGTCTGCAGCCAATGTTGATGAGGAGGAAGAGGAGGAGGGAATCCTTGATGACATTCAGCCATTGTCTGCTCAGGGACCTCTCCTGGACGAGGTGGAGGAAGAAGAGGAGGAGGAGGAGGAGGATGATGGGGATGATTACTTAGGGGAGGAGGATGCATCTCGTGGGGCAAGTGAAAATGTTGGCGTGGCAAGGTCTGGTACAGGGTTTGTGCGTGACTGGAGGGATGTGGATTTGCCAGAAAGTGCTCCTCCACCCAGCACTCGCAGTGCATCATTGACACCGGGAACTTTGGCCCACATGTCAGATTATGCCTTGCGGATCCTAAAAAGGGACCCCCGCATTGCCAAAATGATGAACGATGACGACTACTGGTTGGCCAGCATCCTGGATCCACGCTATAAAGGCAAATTACAAAACATCATGCCACAGGAGAACCTTGACCTAATATTGGCTAATAAACAAGCAACTCTGGTAAATCGGTTGCTTGAGGCATTCCCAGCACACAGCAGCGGTGATGGTTCTCACACGAGCCGTATGGGCCAGGGGCAGCTTGGCAGAGGTGTTCGTGGTGCACACAGCAGAAGTGGCGTTGGAGACAGGGGTTTCATGACAATGTTGTGGACTGATTTTTCAAATACCGCTCACACAACTGGTAATACTGCATCGATGGAAAGTGACAGGAGACAGCAGTTGTCAACTATGGTTACAAACTACTTTTCCTCCCATATCGATGTTCTCCCACACAGGTCATTCCCCTTTGACTATTGGGCCGCTAAACTGGACACCTGGCCTGAATTGGCCCAATATGCCTTACAGGAGCTCGCTTGCTCAGCTGCAAGTGTGCTATCGGAAAGAGTCTTCAGTGCAGCTGGATCAATCCTGACAGAAAAAAGGACCCGTCTGTCAACCCAAAATGTGGATGATCTAACCTTCATTAAAATGAACCACGCATGGGTTTCCAAGGATTTTGTCCCACCTTCCCCTGATGACACATAGGGTGACAGAAAAATGGCTTGCTTTGGTCCACCTCTTCCTGGTACTTCACCTATTTCGCCTTTTGCATCAGTTGAATGTCCAACATCAACATATGCCACTTTCTAAAACTCCCTAAGTGTGCTGCCTCCCCCCCATGGCCGGGGTCACCACCTAGCGCACGACACCGTGCGAGTGCCGTTGCCCTGGACAGGTGGGTAGGCCGACTCTTGGGCGCGGGCACTGGCACAGGGTCCCTCATAGTGCAATCAAGTGTCTCTGACGGTGGTGGTGCACACCCGCCGTCAGACACACCGCTGTACTATGAGGGGCCCAGTGCCAGTACCGACGCCCACGAGTGGGCCCCCCTTGCTTGGCCAGGGCCCCAGCATTTGCAATCTTTACCTCTCCCTGCTCCTCCGCTGTGTAATCTGGGCCGTCAAATCCATACTGTGCCTGACACCGTCTGAGCCTGCCTCCTGAGACATATATTTTGAATGTGTATGCTATCCATACATGTTATCCGTGGATACGGTACCCTTTCTAACCTTTGTGCAATGACGTGCAATCCATACTGGGCCTAACACCGTCTGAGCCTGCCTCATGCTGTATAGACATATATTTTGAATGTGTACGCTATCCATACATGTTATCCGGGGATACGGTACCACTTCTAACCTTTGTGCAATGACGTGCAATCCATACTGGGCCTAACACCGTCTGAGCCTGCCTCATGCTGTATAGACATATTTTGAATGTGTACGCTATCCATACATGTTATCCGGGGATACGGTACCCCTTCTAACCTTTGTGCAATGACGTGCAATCCATACTGGGCCTAACACCGTCTGAGCCTGCCTCATGCTGTATAGACATATTTTGAATGTGTACGCTATCCATACATGTTATCCGGGGATACGGTACCCCTTCTAACCTTTGTGCAATGACGTGCAATCCATACTGGGCCTAACACCGTCTGAGCCTGCATCATGCTGTATAGACATATATTTTGAATGTGTACGCTATCCATACATGTTATCCGGGGATACGGTACCCCTTCTAACCTTTGTGCAATGACGTGCAATCCATACTGGGCCTAACACCGTCTGAGCCTGCCTCATGCTGTATAGACATATATTTTGAATGTGTACGCTATCCATACATGTTATCCGGGGATACGGTACCACTTCTAACCTTTGTGCAATGACGTGCAATCCATACTGGGCCTAACACCGTCTGAGCCTGCCTCATGCTGTATAGACATATATTTTGAATGTGTACGCTATCCATACATGTTATCCGGGGATACGGTACCCCTTCTAACCTTTGTGCAATGACGTGCAATCCATACTGGGCCTAACACCGTCTGAGCCTGCCTCATGCTGTATAGACATATATTTTGAATGTGTACGCTATCCATACATGTTATCCGGGGATACGGTACCCCTTCTAACCTTTGTGCAATGACGTGCAATCCATACTGGGCCTAACACCGTCTGAGCCTGCCTCATGCTGTATAGACATATATTTTGAATGTGTACGCTATCCATACATGTTATCCGGGGATACGGTACCCCTTCTAACCTTTGTGCAATGACGTGCAATCCATACTGGGCCTAACACCGTCTGAGCCTGCCTCATGCTGTATAGACATATATTTTGAATGTGTACGCTATCCATACATGTTATCCGGGGATACGGTACCCCTTCTAACCTTTGTGCAATGACGTGCAATCCATACTGGGCCTAACACCGTCTGAGCCTGCCTCATGCTGTATAGACATATATTTTGAATGTGTACGCTATCCATACATGTTATCAGGGGATACGGTACCCCTTCTAACCTTTGTGCAATGACGTGCAATCCATACTGGGCCTAACACCGTCTGAGCCTGCCTCATGCTGTATAGACATATATTTTGAATGTGTACGCTATCCATACATGTTATCCGGGGATACGGTACCCCTTCTAACCTTTGTGCAATGACGTGCAATCCATACTGGGCCTAACACCGTCTGAGCCTGCCTCATGCTGTATAGACATATATTTTGAATGTGTACGCTATCCATACATGTTATCCGGGGATACGGTACCCTTTCTAACCTTTGTGCAATCACGTGCAATCCATACTGGGCGTGAGAACGGCTGGCGAGCTGTTAAGCAAGCTACAGCACCTGTCCAGACAAGTACAGGGATTCCCTAGCGAGGAGACTTATTTGATTGTTTTCTATGTTGGGACAGCAATTTTTGGGGAGCACTATACTCTGGAGAATGATAGATGGGGCCCACCATACACTGGAACATTCCAAAGGTGGACATCAGACACTGGAGCAGCATTTACAGGGCCCATTATACACTAGAGCAGTAGAAATGGGGCCCATTATGTTTGGAGCATTATTTGGGCCCATAAGACAGTGGAGCTTCATCCATGGGGACCAACATATACTGTAGCATTATGTGGAGCTCATCATATACTGTTTCAAACATTATATGGGACCAATGATTCTGTATGGAGAAATAGATGGGCCTCGTCATGAGATGTAAAAAGTGAGGTATTTTTCATTGTGCTATACCGCTATTTCTCTGCCGTATCGGAGCATGATGAGTTGTGGTATGTGTTAAAGGGGCGCTCTTTCGCCCAGGGCACATGAAAACCTGCAGCCAGCCCTCCCCCCCACAAATTTAGCCAAATAACCCCCATTTTTCAGTGCGTAACTTGTATTATGAAGTTAATTAAGGTTGACAAGCTTAAGTAAGAAGAATTGATGCTTTTGGCATTCAAATGGGCACTGTAGGTGTGTTTCCTGTCCTCCTCTCACTGCCGACTTTTATTCCCCATTGACTTACATTGGGTTTCGTGTTTCGGGACGACCCCGACTTTTCCCTATAATCGGACGATCTTGCTCGACCCGCCTTTTGGAAAAGTCGTGTTTCACGAAACGAAACGCGACCCTAAAAAAGCAAAAGTCGCTCAACTCTAAGGGTACGTGCACACGCTGCGGAATCCGCTGCGGATTAATCCGCATGGATTTTGCAAAAACTGCAGATAATCCGCAGGTCCAAAGACCTGCGGATTATCTGCGGTTTTGCCTGCGGTTTGGTCCTGCGGATTCACTATCTCCACAATGGTGGAGATAAGAACCCGCAGCGGTTTCCGCAGAAAGAATTGACATGCAATTCTTTCTGCGGATTCAAAACCGCAGCAAATCCGCGCTGATTTTTCCGCAGCGTCGGCACAGCGGTTTTTTATTCCCATTCATTTGAATGGTACTGTACACCGCAGCTAAAACTGCTGCGGGTCCGCAGCGGCCAAAAACGCTGCGGAAACGCAGCGGAATCCGCAGCGTGTGCACGCAGCCTCATAAGGACATTTCCATTTCTCTGTACACCGTATTGATCTGTCCGATTCTCAAACAGTATCATATATCAGGTGTTCTTATTACGGTCACATCTACACAGAGTCAGCGTGTGTGTGTGTGACTCTCGATAAATACATATATGGACATTTCCATTTCTTTATACACCATATTGAGTTGTCTGATTATCAAACAGTATCATATAGAGTTTTGCTTTTTTAGGGTCGAGTTTCGTTTCATGAAACCCGACTTTTCCAAAAGTCGGGTCGAGCAAAATCGGCCGACTATAGGGAAAAGTCGGGGGTCCGACCGAAACACGAAACCCAATGTAAGTCAATGGGGAATTAAAGTCGGCAGTGAGAGGAGGACAGGAAACACACCTACAGTGCCCATTTGAATGCCAAAAGCATCAATTCTTCTTACTTAAGCTTGTCACCCTTAATTTACTTCATAATACTAGTTACGCACTGAAAAATGGGGGTTATTTGGCTAAAGTTGTGGGGGGGTAGGGCTGGCTCCAGGTTTTCATGTGCCCTGGGAGAAAGAGCGCCCCTTTAACACATACCACAACTCATGATGCTCCGATACGGCAGAGAAATAGCGGTATAGTACAATGAAAAATACTTCACTTTTTACATCTGATGACGAAGCCCATCTATTTCTACATCATTGGTCCCATATAATGTTTGAAACAGTATATGATGAGCTCCACATAATGCTACAGTATATGTTGGTCCCCATGGATGAAGCTCCACTGTCTTATGGGCCCAAATAATGCTCCAAACATAATGGGCCCCATTTCTAATGCTCTAGTGTATAATGGGCCCTGTAAATGCTGCTCCAGTGTCTGATGTCCACCTTTGGAATGTTCCAGTTTATGGTGGGCCCCATCTATCATTCTCCAGAGTATAGTGCTCCCCAAAAATTGCTGTCCCAACATTGAAAACAATGAAATAAGTCTCCTCGCTAGGGAATCCCTGTACTAGTCTGGACTCCTCGTCGTCCCCATCTTCCATCTCACTGCACAGTATTTCAACCTTGCAAGTGCTGTGATCCTGAGCAAGCAGGGGAGCCCACTCGTTGGTGACGGCACTGGCACAGGGCCCCTGATAGTACGGTGGTGTGTCTTACGGCGGGTGGCCCGAACCTGCATTTTCATCTGCAGCTTCCTCTTTGTCACCGTGTAAGATGGAACAGTATATGGGAAGGGTAACCTGAGTTTCATCAGAGTCAGATTCAGGCCGTGTAGCGTGCGAGGGGAATGTAGTGGTCTGGGTCAAAGTACCAGCAGATTCATCGAGCAGTGGCTGGGCATCAGTGCACTTGTGTCGCCCCCAGGAGTACGGTCGCCACAGTGGCATTACCTTCCTCCTAGGGAGTGTGATGTCATGCTTGGGAGCAACAAAGGATCTCTCCAGCAGGTTAACTGATTGGGCGGCGTTATTCTCACGAGTCACGACCCTCCAAACAGCATTCATGAAGGCAAAGTGTTTGTTTTACGTGGGCAGTATGGTTGCAAAACTGAACCTTAAAGGAATGTCCAGAAGGGCACCACCAGGAGTGGAGCCTACGGCGTAATTTGACTCAACACGGGCAACCTCAACCATCCAGCAACAAAAAAGATGCACACATTGCAAGCTTAATTCCGTTAACGAACGAGACTCCGTCATGCCCCTCGGTCCGAGTCCGGCTTACTAGAGGGACTTGCGAGGCTCTGGCACGTGAGATTGGCCAATAACTGGTGTGTCATGCCCTTACAGGTCCGTGGCTGCATGTGCGCTATACTGAAAAGGCCAGCGTTTGTCGCTTACAGGTGCAGATAACCCGCTGAACAACGTTAGTGATGGGGATCTGGAATTACAATTTTTACCCGCGAACGATGATTTTCCAGTAAGTGTAGGTTAACCGCAGTTCCGGAATTAGGCCTAACCGTCACTCCTGAAAAAATGAGAAACTTACGTGTGCAAACCACATGTGCTTTTGCTTGCTTAACAGCTCGCCAGCCGTTCTCAGGCCCAGTATGGATTACACGTGATTGCACAAAGGTGTGAAAGGGTACCGTATCCCCGGATAACATGTATGAATAGCATAGTGTACACATTCAAAATATATGTCTATAGATCAGGAGGCAGGCTCAGACGGTGTCAGGCCCAGTATGGATTACACATGATTGCACAAAGGTGAGAAAGGGTACCGTATCCCCGGATAACATGTATGGATAGCATAGTGTACACATTCAAAATACTGTATATGTCTATAGATCAGGAGGCAGGCTCAAACGGTGTCAGGCCCAGTATGGATTACACGTGATTGCACAAAGGTGAGAAAGGGTACCGTATCCCCGGATAACATGTATGGATAGCATAGTGTACACATTCAAAATATATGTCTATAGATCAGGAGGCAGGCTCAGATGGTGTCAGGCCCAGTATGGAATACACGTGATTGCACAAAGGTGAGAAAGGGTATCGTATCCCCGGATAACATGTATGGATAGCATAGTGTACACATTCAAAATATGTCTATAGATCAGGAGGCAGGCTCAGACGGTGTCAGGCCCAGTATGGAATACACGTGATTGCACAAAGGTGAGAAAGGGTACCGTATCCCCGGATAACATGTATGGATAGCATAGTGTACACATTCAAAATATATGTCTATAGATCAGGAGGCAGGCTCAGACGGTGTCAGGCCCAGTATGGATTTGACAGCCCAGACTACACAGCGGAGGAGCAGGGAGAGGTAAAGATTGCAAATGCTGGGGCCCTGCCCAAGCAAGGGGGGCCCACTCGTGGGCGTCGGTACTGGCACTGGGCCCCTCATAGTACGGCGGTGTGTCTGACGGCGGGTGTGCACCACCACCGTCAGAGACACTTGATTGCACTATGAGGGACCATGTGCCAGTGCTCGCGCCCAAGAGTCGGCCTACCCACCTGTCCAGGGCAATGGCACTCGCACGGTTTCGTGCGCTAGGTGGTGACCCCGGCCATGGGGGGGGGGAGGCAGCACAGTTAGGAAGTTTTAGAAAGTGGAATATGTTGATGTTGGACATTCAGCTGATGCAAAAGGCGAAATTGTTCAAGTCCCAGGAAGAGGAGAACCAAAGCAAGCCATTTTTCTGTCACCCTATGTGTCATCAGGGGAAGGTGGGACAAAATCCTTGGAAACCCATGCATGGTTCATTTTAATGAAGGTTAGATCATCCACATTTTGGGTTGACAGATGGGTCCTTTTTTCTGTCAGGATTGATCCAGCTGCACTGAAGACTCTTTCCGATAGCACACTTGCAGCTGGGCAAGCGAGCTTCAGTAAGGCATATTTTGCCAATTCAGGCCAGGTGTCCAGTTTAGCGGCCCAATGTTCAAAGGGGAATGACCTGTGCGGGAGAACATCGATATGGGAGGAAAAGTAGTTTGTAACCATAGTTGACAACTGCTGTCTCCTGTCACTTTCCATTCATGCAGTATTACCAGTTGTGTGAGCGGTACTTGAAAAATCAGTCCACAACATTGTCATGAAACCCATGTCTCCAACGCCACTTCTGCTGTGTGCACCACGAACACCTCTGCCAAGCTGCCTGCGGCCCGTACGGCTCGTGTGAGAACCATCACTGCTGCTGTGTGCTGGGAATGCCTCAACCAACCGGTTTACCAGAGTTGCATGTTTATTAGCCATATTAGTTCAAGGTTCTCCTGTGGCATGATGTTTTGTAATTTGCCTTCATAGCGTGGATCCAGGATGCTGGCCAACCAGTAGTCGTCATGGTTCATCATTTTGGCAATGCGGGGTCCCTTTTTAGGACCTGCAAGGCATAATCTGACATGTGGGCCAATGTTCCCGGTGTCAATGATGCACTGCGAGTGCTGGGTGGAGGAGCACTTTCTGGCAAATCCACATCCCTCCAGTCCCGCATAAACCTGTACCAGACCTTGCCACGAAAAACATTTTCACTTGCCCCACGAGATGCATCCTCCTCCACTAAGTAATCATCCCCATCATCATCCTCCTCCTCCTCTTCTTCCTCCACCTTGTCCAGGAGAGGTCCCTGAGCAGACAATGGCTGAATGTCATCAAGGATTCCCTCCTCCTCTTCCTCCTCGTCAACATTGGCTGCAGACGCCTGCTCCTTATGGTGCGTCAAAGTTTGCATGAGCAGACGCATTAGTGGGATGCTAATGCTTAGGATGGCGTCGTCTGCGCTTACCAGCCGTGTGCATTCCTCAAAAGACTGAAGGACTTTACAGAGGTCTTTCAGCTTCGACCACTGCACACCTGTCAACTCCATGTCTGCTCTCAAAGTGCCTGGCTGTGTATCCTCCCACAAATGCATTATGGCCTGCCTCTGTTCGCACAGCCGCTCAACCAGGTGCAGGGTGGAGTTCCACCTTGTTGCAATGTCGATAATGAGGCGGTGGTTGGGAAGGTGGAGCAATCGCTGCAGCTTCTGCATACGAATGGAGTGTACAGGCGACCAGCGGATGTGCACGCACAGTCTTCGCACCTTCTGGAGCAGGGCTGTTAACTCCGGATAATAGTTGAGGAAGCACTGCACCACCAGGTTCAAGGTGTGAGCCAAGCAAGGTATGTGGCTGAGTTTTGAAAGGGCTATGACTGCCACAAAATTACGGCCGTTATCACTAACTACTTTGCCTGCCTCAAGATGTACACTGCCCAGCCATGACTCAGTTTGTCGCTGAAAGTACTCGGCCAGCACCTCCGCGGTGTGTCTGTTGCCCAATCACATCATCTGCAACACAGCCTGCTGACGCTTTCCACTAGCTGCTCGATAGGGGGACACCTCGTGTGCAACAGTGGCAGCTGCAGATGGAGTGCTCGTACGACTGTGCTCTGTGGACGAGCTTTCGCTTCTGGAGGAGGAGGGTTGAACGCCTACAGCCAACTGTTTCCTATACCGTGGGCTAGGCAGCACTGTCCCACCACCGCTGTCCCCTGTGGACCCTGCATCCACATTAACCCAGTGCGCAGTGATGGACACGTAACGGCCCTGGCCATGCCGACTGGACCATGCATCTGTTGTGAGGTGCACCTTTCCACTCACTGACTGCTTGAGTACATGGACAATGCGGTCTTTCACATGATGGTGGAGGGCTGGGATGGCTTTGCGAGAGAAGAAGTGGCGACTGGGTAGGTCATAGCGTGGTACTGCATAGGCCATGAGTTCACAGAAAGCTGCGCTTTCCACCAACCGATAGGGCATCATCTCTAACGAGATTAGTTTGGCAATGTGGGCGTTCAAACCCAGTGTACGCGGATGAGAGACTGAGTACTTTCTTGACCTACTCATAGTCTCTGGGAGGGTGAGCTAGTCTTGAGAGCTGCATATGGTGGAACTAGCGGTGGACAGGGCGGACTGAGAGAGGGTTGATGATGGTGATGGAGTTGGTGTTCTTTCTGATGGCATAGATTCAGTCTTTCGTTGATATAACAGTGGGATTCCCTGACTGCTTTGGCCTTGCAACGACACCTCAACATTTGCTGCTGTGCTAACCGGTGGGCTTACTGTGGGGGAAACAATGTAGCGTTGCTGACTACCTTCTTTGTGATCAGTTGCACATGTGGTACTTGAGGTTTGGTGTTATGTCCACGCTTGCAAGTGCATGCTGGTTAAATGTCTAAACATGCAACTGGTATTCAAATTTTTCAGATTTTTCCCTCGGCTAAAGGTCATTGCGCACTTCTTACAGATAACCTTGGCCTGATCATGAGGATTTTGTTCAAAAAAGTGCCACACTGCACTCTCTTTTACTTTGGAAGACATTTTGCGGCCTAGCACGCTGTACTATTTTGACCGTCTGGACAAGCTGTCCAGCAACTCTTTTGAATTTTGGAACCTGTCTTTGGAGTGCTCCTGGCCTGCCAGATAACAGCTGTTGCGATGTCGATGTCTGCTGTGGATGCTCCTCCTCCTCATCTGAGCTTTTGGAATCAGCACCATTTTCCCCCAATGGATGCCAATCTGGGTCAACAACTGGGTCATCCATCACCTCCTCTTCATTTTCATGTGCACCTTCCTCTGTGTCACCGTGTATGGTGGTGTAGTATGCGGGAAGGGGCACCAGAGTTTCATCAGGGTCAGACTCTGGCTCATTACACTGCGAGGACAATGTAGTGCTCTGACTGAATGTACCAGCAGAATCATCTATCAGTGGCTGTGCATCAGTGCACTCCATGTCAGATTCATCTTGGCCTGGGTAATTCACCATTTCACTTGATAACCCAGGCATGGTATGTGAAAAAAGCTCCATGGAGTAATCAGTTGTATGGCGTGCGTCATCCTTCAATCTTGGTTGGTGTGAAGGACACAAGGAAAGGTGTGGTTCATGAACACGAGCCTCCAATGACGACTCAGTGCTTTTATTTTTTACAACTTCAGAAGAGGAGGCGATAGAGCTGGAGGCTGAGTCAGCAATGTAAGCCAAAACTTTTTCCTGAAGCTCTGGCTTTAAAAGCGGTTTGCCAACTCCTAGAAAACTAAGCCTTCGAGGCCTTGTGGAGCCAGACGATGACACAGGCTCAACACCTCCTGCATTCGGTCCTATTTTGCTTTTGCCACTACCATCAGATCCACCACCAACACCATCATTACCAGCTGGCAACCCCCGCCCAATTCCACAGCCTCTTCCACCAGCCTTCCTCATTTTTGGTAAAAATGTACACAAAATCCCACAAACTATATAGTAATGTAAAACAAGGTACAAGGTGTATATAGGACAGGGGAGACGTAGAATTTCTGAACACACTTGTGGACACTGTTGGATTGTGTGAGGCCCAGTTAATATCACACCACTATGTCACAGGCTCAATGTCGCAGGTGTGAAAAATGTCACAATAGGACAGGTGAGATGTAGAATTTCTGAACACACTTGTGGACACTGTTTGATTGTGTGAGGCCCAGTTAATATCACACCACTGTGTCACAGGCTCAATGTCGTAGGTGTGAAAAATGTCACAATAGGACAGGGGAGATGTAGAATTTCTGAACACACTTGTGGACACTGTTGGATTGTGTGAGGCCCAGTTAATATCACACCGCTATGACACAGGCTCAATGTCGCAGGTGTGAAAAATGTCACTATAGGACAGGGGAGATGTAGAATTTCTGAACACACTTGTGGATACTGTTGTGTGAGGCCCAGTTAATATCACACCACTATGTCACAGGCTCAATGTCGCAGGTGTGAAAAATGTCACTATAGGACAGGGGAGATGTAGAATTTCTGAACACACTTGTGGACACTGTTGTGTGAGGCCCAGTTAATATCACACCGCTATGTCACAGGCAGAAATTGGCTAGTGTATGACAAACTACAAGGTGTATATAGAATTGGGCAGAATAGGAATCTCCCTAGAGTGTAGGTCTGTAAGAACAGAACATTTCCTCGACTTATCCTTACAGAGTGACACACAGATAGCTTCACTGTGGCCGTGATAACAGCCGTTACACGGTACTGAGAGAGGAGCGTGCACGTACACCGCTGTCCGGTGTCCGTAAAATTGTCAAGCTCCGTGTTTTTTAAGTATACGGACTGACACACACTGTCTCTCTATAGTTTTGAATGTGATCAAACAGCAAATATACTTAACTGTTTGAAGAGCAGACAAAACTAGAAGGTGGAGGTCTGTAAGAACGGAACATGTCCTCGACTTATTCTTACAGAGTGACACACAGATAGCTTCACCGTGGCCGTGATAACAGCCGTTACACGGTACTGAGAGAGGAGCGTGCATGTACACCGCTGTCCGGTGTACGTAAAATTGTCAAGCTCCGTGTTTTTTAAGTATACAGACTGACACACGCTGTCTCTCTATAGTTTTGAATGTGATCAAACAGCAAATATACTTAACTGTTTGAAAACCAGATAAAACTAGAAGATGGAGGTCTGTAAGAACGGAACATGTCCTCGACTTATTCTTACAGAGTGACACACAGATAGCTTCACCGTGGCCGTGATAACAGCCACTACACGGTACTGAGAGAGGAGCGTGCATGTACACCGCTGTCCGGTGTACGTAAAATTGTCAAGCTCCGTGTTTTTTAAGTATACAGACTGACACACGCTGTCTCTCTATAGTTTTGAATGTGATCAAACAGCAAATATACTTAACTGTTTGAAAAGCAGACAAAACTAGAAGGTGGAGGTCTGTAAGAACGGAACATGTCCTCGACTTATTCTTACAGAGTCACACACAGATAACTTCACTGTGGCCGTGATAACAGCCGTTACACGGTACTATGTGAGGAGCGTACACCGCTGTATGGTGTGAAAAAATGCACGCACAATACCTCACCAGGACAAAAAAAAAATTTGGATTGCTTTTAAAAAAGCAGTTTGCAGAGCAGTGGGAAAACAGCAATGCAGCTATCAGGAAGCCTTATAAGGCAGCCTAACAACCAGCACAGCTGATCCAGCAAAATATAGCCTCCACTTGCACTGCACACACAGTGACTGGTGTGTTGTACAGGCAAAATCGCTAGCAGCAGAAGCAGTTTTTGGTGTCTTCTTCCCTGCCTAACGCTCTCCCTACAGAATCAGCAGCAGCAGATCTTCCTATTCTAAGATCAGCATGAGTAACATGGCGGTCGGCGTGCACGCCCTTTTATACCCCCTGTGACGCCCCCCAAAGCAAGCCAATCACTTGAATGCCCTTCTCAAAGATGGTGGTGACCCCTGCCTAGGTCATCACGTTGCCCACAGTGTCCATGGATCCTGATTGGCTGAAAAAGGGCGGAAAACAAACTTTCGAAATGCGACTTTGGCGCTAAAGTCGCCTAGCTCGTGGCCGACCTCACCCTAGGGTCGGGTTTCGTTTCATGAAACCCGACTTTACCAAAAGTCGGCGACTTTTGAAATTTTTCGACCCGTTTCGCTCAACTCTAGTATCGTATATCTGGTGTTCTTATTACGGTCATATCTACACAGAGTCAGCGTGTGTGTGTGTGACACTCCATAAATACATATACGGACATTTCCATTTCTCTATGGCAAAAAATAGTAGAAAAGAGCGACACTCACCGGGTGGTGCAGCCAAGGCTCCACTGCAAATGCACATCAGTGGGAGAATGCGTGCAAAAAGGAAACAGCGATGATCGCCCCGCGCCACAAAGGCACCTCCACAGGTAACCTGTGGAAGCGCCTCTGCAGTGTGAAATGACCGCCGCCACCACCCCCCGCACCCGCTCTCCTGCTGACACGCCTCCACAACAAAGCCTCGACTACACCACCCAGTGAGCGCCGCTCTTCTCTACCACTTCCCGCTATGTGGATTAGCTTATTTTCCATGAATGTGCACCTAAGGGTAAAAGAGCTGTATTGCTGGCTGCGTCTCTTTTATTCACGTATGATGGTTCAGATGTGTGAACTATTGTGATGGTGCTCGCCTTCTATTTCTGGACTTTGTATTTAAATTTCTCTATACACCGCATTGAGCTGTTCGACTATCAAACAGTATCTGATATCTGATGTTCTTATTACGGTCATATCTACACAGAGTCAGCGTGTGTTTGTGACACTACATAAATACATATGCGGACATTTTCATTTCTCTATACACCGTATTGAGCTGCCCAATTATCAAACAGTATCTGATATCTGATGTTCTTATTACGGTCACATCTACACAGAGTCAGCGTGTGTGTGTGACACTCCATAAATACATATACGGACATTTCCATTTCTCTATACACCGTATTGAGCTGTCCGATTATCAAACAGTATCTGATATCTGGTGTTCTTATTATGGTCACATATACGCAGAGTCAGCGTGTGTGTGTGACATTCCGTAAATACATATACAGAGATTGACAGTTTCGCCAACAACGTATACAGCTGTACACCTCTGATACAGTACCGTATATCTGCTTGTTGGTTTACGGTGAAATACATACTGGGTGAGCGTTTGTGTCTCATAAAATATATACGGAGATTTCACTTCTTACATACACCTTACACAGCTGCACGCTACTCATACAGTACCATTTCTCTGCTGGTATTTTTGGTACATTTTCCCAAGCATGAGGAAGTCTGGTGGAAGAGGCCGTGGACGTGGGTGGGGGGGTGCAGCTGGTACTGATGGTGGTGGTCATGGTGCATCGGCTGGTTCTGGCAAAAGCACAATAGCAGCTAAGGCAGGAGGTGTTGAGCCTGCGTCATCATCTGGCACAAGAAGGCCTTTAAGGCTCCCTTTTCTGGGAGTAGGTAAACTGCTTTTAAAGCCACAGCATCAGGAACAGGTTTTGACTTACATTGCCGAAACAGCCTCCAGCTCTATTGCTTTCTCTTCTGAAGTTACAAAAACAGCAAGCACAGAGTCGTCAGTGCAGGCCTCTGGTCAGGAACAACACCTTTCCTTGTGTCCTTCACCCACACCAAAAGTGAAAGATGCTGCAGCACACACTTCAGATTACTCCATGGAGCTCTTTTCACATACCATTCCTCGGTTATCAAGTCAAATCCTGAATTCCCCAGTCCAAGATGAATCTGACATGGAGTGCACTGATGCACAGCCACTGCTAGATGAATCTGCTGTTACATTCAACCACAGCACTACATTGCCCTCGCAGTCTACTGAGCCTGATTCAGACCCTGATGAAACTCAAGTGCCCCTTCCCGCATACTATACCACCAAACACGGTGACACAGAGGAAGGTACAGAGGAAGGTGCAGATGACATTGAAGATGAGGTCATGGATGACCCAGTTGTTGACCCAGACTAGCATCCATTGGGGGAAGAGGGTGCTGGTGACAATAGGTCAGAACAGGAGTAGGATCCGCAGCAGGCATCGTCATCGCAGCAGCGGTTATCTGGCAGGCCTGTAGCTGTCAAAAATCTTGGCAAGAAAACTAAAAGAGTTGCAGGACAGCTTGGCCAGATGGTCAAATTAGCACAGCGTGCAAGCCCTGAAAATTTGTACCATAGTAGAAAGAGTGCAGTGTGGCACTTTTTTGAACAAAATCCTTCTGATGACGCAAAGGTTATCTGTAAGAAGGGCCGAAGGACCTTTAGCAGAGGGAAAAATCAAAGAAATTTGAATACCAGTTGCATGCTTAGACATTTAACCAACATGCACTTCCAGGCGTGGACGGACTACAAAACCTCAGGTAGCATATGTGCACCTGCTCCGACTGAAGTTAGCCGGCAACACTCCATCGCTTCCCCCACTGTAAGGCCACCGCTAAGCACACCACCATCAAGAAATTTTGAGGTGTCATCGCTAGGCCAAAGCAGTCAGGCAATCACAATATTTTCGCGAGGAAACACAGAATCTAGGCCATCAACACCCACACCATCACCAATCCCTTTCTTAGTCCATCATGTCCAATGCTAGTTCCTCCATATACAACTCTCAAGTCCAGCTCACCCTACCAGACACTCTGAGTAGGACAAGAAAGTACTCATCCTCTCATCCGCGTACACTGGCTTTGAACGCCTACATTGCCAAACTGATCTCATTAGAGATGATGCCCTTCTACTTGGGAGAAAGCAAAGCTTTCCGAGAGCTCATAGTCTACGCTGTCCCACGCTATGACCTACCCAGTCGGCATTTCTTTTCTCGAAGACCGCATTGTCCATGCACTAAAACAGTCAGTGAGTGGAAAGGTGCACCTCACAACAGATGCATGGACCTGTAGGCATGGCCAGGGCTGTTACGTGTCCATCACTGCGCACTGGGTTAATGTGGTGGATGCAGGCTCCACAGGGGACAGCGGCAGTGGAACAGTGCTGCCTAGCACACGGTATAGGAAACAGTTGGCTGTAGGCGTTCGACCTTCCTCCTCCTCGAGAAGCTAAAGCTCGTCGACAGAGCGCAGTCACACGAGCACTCCATCCACATCTGTCAGTGTTGCACACGAGGTGTCCCACTATCGAACAGCTAGTGCTAAGCGGCAGCAAGCTGTTTTAAAAATGATGTCTTTGGGCGACAGTAGACACACTGCGGAGGTACTGGCCGACTACTTGCATCGACAAACTGAGTCATGGCTGGGCAGTCTACATCTTGACCCAGGCAAGGTAGTCAGTGATAATGGGCGGAATTTTGTGGCAGCCATAGCCCTTTCAAAATTCACACACATACCTTGACTGGCTCACACCTTGAACCTGGTGGTGCAGTGCTTCCTAAATTTTTATCCGGAGTTAACAGTCCTGCTCCATAAGATGCAAAGACTGTGCTCGCACATCCATTGCTCAAACGTCCACTCCAGTCGTATGCAGAAGCTGCAGCGATCACTCAACCTCCCCAAGCACCGCCTAATTGTGACGACTCCTGGAGTGGACCCTCTGGGTCGTGACACCAACCCTCCCAGGGCGAGCTGACCTAGTGAAGACCACCCCCTATACAGGGAGTGTCAGGGGCAAGCCCCAGGGGGTGAGGCACCACGACTGCTGGCACGAGGCGGCCGGCTCACAGGAGACACGAGTGGGTGAGTGTGTCTGCAGGACGTATAAAGCGTGGGCACGGGAACACGTGGTATACAGAGACTTCGTGCATCTGGGTGTGAGTGAAGCAGGATGCATGCAAGGAGCACGTCAGAGCACTGAGTCAGGCAGCAGGTGTGCCAGGAGGTGTAACAGAGTACAGGAGCAGGGTGTGTGCCAGAGGGCACAACTGAGCATAAGACAGAGCGCAGGATTGGTACGTGTGCCAGGAGGCACAACAGAGTAAGAGACAGTACAGGATCAGAGCATGTGCCAGGAGGCACAACTGAGTATGAGACAAAGCACAGGGTCCGACTGTGTGCCAGGAGGCACAACTGAGTATAAGACAGAGCACGGAATTAGAGTGTGTGCCAGGAGGCACAACTGAGGATGAGACAGCGAACAGGATCAAAGCATGTGCCAGCAGGCACAACCGAGTATGAGACAGAGTACAGGGTCAGAGCATGTGCCAGGAGGCACAACTGAGTATGAGACAGAGTACAGGGTCAGAGCGTGTGCCAGGAGGCACAACCAAGTACAAGGCAGAGTCCAGGTTCAGAGTGTGTGCCAAGAGGCACAACAGAGTGCAAGACAGGGGACCTGAATACAGCGCTCAGTCAGGCAGGGACATGGCAGACTAAGCCAGGAAACACAACAATAATCAGGCACCTCCCTTAGGAAGAGGTAGCCTGATATAGCACATGATCATGAGAGCTTCCTGGGTCAAGTCCTCCAGTACCATAGAGAGGACTGACCTGGAGACTGAACTGAGAAAAGCGCACAAGCGCAGACATAACATGGAGGAGACAGGGACCTAGGTACGAGAGGTGCGCGTTCACACCCGGCGGGACCCCCGGAGTGACCGCGGCTCCGGAAGAGATGACGTCAGGACCGAGGTCCCGCCCCCAGGTGAGCGCGGCGTGACACTAATCATAGATGTTGCTACAAGATGGAACTCCACCATGCACATGGTTGAGAGGCTGTGCAAACAGAGGCAGGCTGTAATGCATTTGTGGGAGGATACACGGGCAGGCAGTTTGAGAGCAGACATGGAATTGTCGGGTGTGCAGTGGTCAAAGCTGAAAGACCTCTGTAAAGTCCTTCAGTGTTTTGAGGAATGCACTCAGCTGGTAAGCGCAGACGACGCCATCCTAAGCATGAGCATCCCACTTATGCGTCTGCTCATGCAAACTTTGACGCACATTAAGGTTCAGGCATCTGCAGCTGAGGAGCAACAGGAGGAGGAGGAGGAGGGAAGCCTTGATGACAGTCAGCCATTGTCTGGTCAGGGAACTAGCGTGGACGAGGTGAATGAAGAAGAGGAAGATGAGGAGGAGGATGAGGGGGATGATTATTTTGGGGAGTAGGATGCTTCTCAGGGGGCAAAAGAACATGTGGGCGTGCCAAGGTCAGGTACAGGGTTTGAGCGTGACGGGAGTGATGTGGATTTGCCAGAAAGTGCTCCTCCACCCACCACTGGCCGTGCAGCATTGACACCTGGAACATTGGCCCACATGTGTGACTGTGCCTTGCAGATCTTAGAAAGGGACCCTCACACTGCCAAAATGATGAGGGATGATGACTACTGGTTGACCAACGTCCCCGATCCATGCTATAAAGGCAAATTACACAAAATCATGCCACAGGAGAACCCAGAGCTAATATTGGCTAAAAAACAAGCAACTCTGGTAAACAGGTTGGTTGAGGCATTCCCAGCTCACAGCAGCGGAGCTGGTTCTCCCACAAGCCGTAGTGGGCAAAATGGAAGAGGTGTTCGTGGTGCACACAGCCAAACTGGCGTTGGAGACAGGGGTTTCCTGACCATGTTGTGGTCTGATTTCTCAAGTCCCGCGCACATGACAGCTAATACAGAATCAATTGCAAGAGGCAGGAGACAGCAGTTGTCAAGTATGGTTACAATCTACTTCTCCCATATCGAGGTTCTTCCTCAAAGGTCATTCCCCTTTGGTTATTGGGCCTCAAAATTGGACACATGCCCTGAATTGGTACAAAATGCCTTACAGGAGCTCGCTTGCCCTGCTGCTAGTGTGTTATCTGTAAGAGTCTTCAGTGCTGCTGGATCAATCCTGTCAGAAAAAAGAACCCGTCCGTTGACCCAAAATGATGATGATCTAAGCTTCATTAAAATGAACCATGCATGGGTTTCAAAAGATTTTGTCCCACCCTCCCCTGATAACACATAGGTTGCCAGAAAAAAGGCTCGCTTTTGTCCTCTTCATCTGACTTCTCCAATTCCTCCATTTGCAGCAGCTGAAAGTCCAGCCTACACATCAACATATGCCATTTTTTAAACCACCCTAAATGGGCTGTTCCCCCCCCACCCCTGGCCCAAGGTCAACACCTGCCACACCCGGGCAAGTGCTGTTGATCTAAACAGGTGTGTGAGCTCACCCCTGGGCGACGGCCCTGGCACAGGGCCTCCCATAGCACAGTAAAGTGTCTCTGACGGTGGGGGGCCCACTCACCGTCAGACACACTGGCGTACTATGAGGGGCCCCGTGCCAGCACCGGCGCCCATGAGTGAGTCCACCCTGCCTACTCAGGGACACAGCACTTGCAATACTTACCTCTCCTTGCTCCACCTCTGTGTAGTCTGGCCAGTTAAATCCGTCACAGGGATGGCCACTACAAATTTGGTGTACTGATCGATGATGGTTAAGATGTTACTATGTCCTGTCCTGCTGGCCTCTACCTTCAGATTACCAATGGCTACCATTTGTAATGGATGTCAACTCCCAATCGGATGCAGTGGTGCTTTATGATCACCTTTCACATTTTTCATAGTCACAGACGTGTGATATTCCTGCGACCATTTTTCAATGTCTCCTCTCATGCCAATCCAATAGAATCCCCTAAAGCCTGTGGCTTGTGTGTTTTGCACTCCAAAGTGACCAGACAGATCATGATAGGCAGTGAGGACCATGTCTACAGCTCTCCCTGTGATCACAATTTCATGGAGACGAGTAACGGTGATGGGATCGACGCTACTGCGATACAGCAACCCTTTCTTCACTAATTTCTGTTTTAGCTGTATCCACAGTTAAATTTATTGAGGGTCAGCATCGCCTCTGCGAATTCTCCTGGGAGGTTTTCCCGTGATTACTAATTCCAAAACATCTAAAGTCACTCAACTTTATGTCTGTACTTTTATCCATCTACCTTCCTCTCTTGGAGAATCTGGACTGGATGACTGACACTGAAATATAAACAAAGATTTCAAAGTACTCCAACACTGTATACTGGTGTACGTTTCGAATACATTTCCTTTTTTTCTCTTTTTAAATTCGGGTGTAATCCACACTGAGCCTGTGAGAGTCTGTTTCTGACTCTGGAAATATATACTGAGATTTACAGTGCCCCCTATACTGTATACAGCTGTACTCTTCTGATCCATTACCCTTTTACTACTTTTTACATTGTGTAATCCATACTGACCCTGAGAGCGTCTGTGTCTGCCTCCTGAAATAAATAGGGAGATTTACAATGTTTAAACAATACTATATGTACCTTGTGTCTGGTGATACAGTAACCTTTGTATACTTTTTATATTCTTGGCTAATGCATACTGGGACTGAGTGCGTCTGTGTCTGCCTCACGAAATGTCTACGGAGATTTAGAATGTTTAAACTATACTATATATACCTTGTATCTGGTCATACTGTACCCTTTTTCATCTTGTTACATTATTGTCAAATCCATACTGAGTGTGTGAGCATATGTGTTTGCCTCTTGAAATAAATACGGAGATTTTTGTGTATTTTAAGTATACTATATATACCTTGTATCTGTTGATCCAGTACCCTTTGTGCCCAAAATTCATCCTCCACCCACCACTCAAAGTGCATCATTGACACCTGGAACATTTGTCCACATGTGTGATTATTTCTTGTGGATCTTCTTTTTATATTATGGTTTGATCTATACTGAGCCTGTGAGAGGCTGTGTGTTACTCTTGAAATATATACGTAGATCGCCAAATGACCACAACACTGTATACAGCAGTATGCTTTGGATCCATTCCCCTTTTACTGCTTTTTATATTGTTGTGTAATCCATACTGGTCCTCAGAGCATCTGTGTCTGCCTCCTGAAATAAATACGGATATTTTGAATGCTGAAACTATACTATATATACCTTGTATATGGTGATACTGTACCTTTTTCTACTTTTTAGATTGATGTTGAATCCATACTGGCCATGACAGCGTCTGTGTCTGTCGTCAACTATATATGTAGATTTATAATGTTGAAACTATACAATATATCCCTGTTATCTGGTGTTAAAATGAAACGCCATGCAGGGCCGGGAGTTCCTCAGTACCAGACCTTTCAGGCTCTTTTAAGGGGGGAAGTATGTCACGGTGGTGATTGGGACCCGGTCCGTGGCCCTGGGTGTCCAATAAAGATGACAGTTCAGATGAGGTGGAAGATGGTATGATAGTTAATTTGGAAAAGGGGGATCGTGACGCCACCCGTGGCACTCGGCTAGGGTAGCCGAAGCTGCAATGCAGAACCTCTGGGCCGGTGTTAAAGCAGCCAAGATGATGAAGCTCTCCATGGGCAGAGCTGTATCCCAGGGCAGTTGAGATGGTGTTTGTGAGCCGTTGACGGTGATGGTGAGTGTAGCGTGTGTAGCAGGCGAGTTGTAAAAGACACCAAGTCCACACTTGGGTGCATTTTCTGAGTTTTTCTTCAAAAGTTTTGTGCACCAAATGACCTGATTGGTACTGTGTCATCCGAGGGAGGGGTCCAGCAAACTCCAAGGTAGATCAGGAACACCTGTTCAAGACTCCTCCTTGTGTATCCTTTCTAGGCCATGTCTCTGCGATGATCTCTCCCTTCTTTCTTGCTGTGCGCCTTCACAAACAGTGTCCCTAGCCGGCAGCCACGGATCACACCGGGCGACGTGGGTCAGGCTTCGGGGTCCTTTATTCCAACTGCTGCCTTTTTCAGTATTGAATGCGGCTGCGACTGAGGCACTTAAAGTTACCTCAGCCTCCGTCTTTCTAGCTGAGCCCTGTATTTCTCCACTACCTTCAGGAGCCACCTTCCCCAACGAGGCCTGGTCCTTCCTTCTCCAGAAACGGGCTTCACAGGTGGCTTATTACACTTCCCGTGCCCCAAGGACCACTTCCTTCCAGTCTAGGAGCTTGGACAAGATTTTTCTCTCTTCTCTGACCCTTAGCCCTCTCACAGCAATCCTGCTCTTACTCTGCCCTGTCACCGACTGACAACTCTCTAGAAAGATCCATTTACCTCAGACTAGCTCCACCCATCAACTGTCAGCTTGCTCTCTCTGATTGGATGAGCACAATCACTCCACTACCTAAGCTCCTCCCACTGTACCTACCTTCCACACTAACCCCCAACACCCTTTCCTAGTCAGTCTGGGATGAGGCCATCCTCAAGCCGGGTGCACCCAGAGAGCACTTACTAAATATTGGGTGTGGTGAGTGCAGGGTTAGGAGTCCTGTGTGGTGATCCCTCCTTACCTGAGGGTGGGATACCACACCTTTGGATGAGATGCATTATATCTGTGGCGACCGTACCCTCAGGGGCGCCATAGTACCCTTTCTCAACTTTCGATATTGTTGTCGGCTCCATACTGGGCCTGAGAGTGTCTGTGTTTGCCTCCTGAAATGTATACGGAGATTCAGTATGTTTAAAATATACTATATATGCCTTGTATTTAACATAGTAACATAGTTTTGAAGGCTGAAGGAAGACCTTATGTCCATCTAGTTCAGCCTATTTTTAGCGCAGCTGTTCTGCATTGTTGATCCTGGGGAAGGCAAAAAACCCACAGAGTAGAAGCCAATTTTCTCCATAGGGAAAAAAATTCCTCCCCTAAGCTGGGTCAACCATCTACCTATAATATTCTGTTATTCGTAACCTTCAATACTGTTACTCACAAGAAAAGCCTCCATTCCTTTCTTACATTCATTCAGTGAGTTGGCCATCACCACTTCCTCAGGAAGAGAATTCCAGAGCCTCACCGCTCTTACCATGAAGAACCCTCTTCTATGCTGGTGCAGAAATTGTCTATCCTCCAAACGAAGAGAATGCCCCCTTGTTCTTGTCACAGTCCTTGGTACAAACAGTTCATTGGAGAGATCTCTGTATTGCCCTCTGATAAACTTGTACATATATATTAAGTCTCCCCTAAGTCTTCTCTTTTCTAGAGTAAATAGACCTAATTTTGATAACCTTTCTGGGTATTGTAGTGAGCCAATTCCATATATCATTTTAGTAGCCCGCCTTTGAACCCTTTCAAGTTCAGTAATGTCTTTCTTGAGCACCGGTGTCTAAAATTGCACACAATACTCCAAGTGTGGTCTGACGAGTGATTTGTACAGAGGGAGAATTATGTCTTCATCTCGTGTCCCCAGACCTCATCTAATGCATCCCATGACCCTATTGGCTTTGGTGGCAGCTGCCTGACACTGGGCACTCCAATTTAGCTTCTTATTGACTTAGATGCCTAAGTCTTTTTCCATGTCTGATTTCCCCAGCAGTTTCCCATTTAGTAAGTAATTGTAGCATCTGTTTCTCCTTCCCATGTGCATAACCTTACACTTATCTGTGTTAAAAACCTCTTTTGCCATTTTTCAGCCCAATTCTCCAATTTACTCAAATCTGTCTGTAGTTATCTAGTGATACTGTACCCTTTTGCAAATTTTTATATTATTGTCTAATCCATACTGAGCCTGTGACCATCTGTGTCTGACTCATGAAATATATACGGAGATTTGCAATTATCCCTAGGCTGTATAGAGCTGTCCGCTTCTGAAACCGTACCATAAATCTGCTGGTATAGAGCCCACATCTATTGGATTATTATATTATACATTGTATTATGATCTATAGAGCCCACATCTATTGGTTGATAATATTTTTCATTGTATTATGATATCGGTTTATCGCATTATACGCTGTATTTCACATTACATTGAATGCTCCGGTATAACCAGATGACGTAGCGGAGCTGCAGTCACAGCTGTCGCTCTCCGCTCCCTCCCGCTCTCCTCACTACATGGATATATCAGTAATACATCCAGGAGTCGGTCACCTGGATACATAATTACACAGGACGGATGGGAATCAATGACAGATAATAAATGACTCAGATACCAGGATCGGCCTCCGCCTCACATCTCACAATGCCGACCAGTGTAGAATCCCCTGCCATATGCTGTTTATTCACTCTCATAATTACAGGGGAGGAACCGTACTGCCGCTGTGACTCCAGAGAACAATGACATCCAGCTATTTACAGCTGAGAACTTTCTGCTCTTTCTTGTGCGAACTAGATGCTGAATTTCTGATAACCCATTTTTAATATGAAAGAATGAAGCAGAATGAAGCAATCACAGCAAAAAGCAATGTCAGGAATGGATGTAATAGTCACACTGTCACTGGTTCCTTGTCGTATATACATGTTGTAAGGTTACTAATGGTCTTCTGTAGTATTATTATGGTAAAACTTAAAGGGAACCTGTCACCCCCCCCAGGCGTCTTTAAGTAAGAGAGCCACCTTGTGCAGCACTAATGCTGCATTCTGTCAAGGTGGCTCTTTTGTTTAACGTCCCTTCCACTGCCGGAATAATCGTTTTTAAAATTGGTCAGACATACCTGATAATTGACAGGGGGCAGGTATTTCCCCCCCGGACACAGACGCCTCACATCCGTCAGTCATGTCCTGCTTTTGAATTTGGCGCTGCCTCCTCAGCGTTCATTTCTTTTTCTCGCACCTGTCCTGTAATATTCTTTTTTGGGCATGCGCAGTTAGCGCTGCCTGTCCTATGACATCACATGACGTCACCACATGTCCTGCTGCACAGCTGCCCTGTGCAGCTCTGCCCCTACTGGTCACATGGTGCTGACATCATCACAGGTCCTACTGCACCACTGCTCTGCTCAGCTCTGCCCCTACTGGTCACATGGTGTCACATCATCACAGGTCCTACTGCACCACTGCTCTGCTCAGCTCTGCCCCTACTGGTCACATGGTGCTGACATCATCACAGGTCCTGCTTCACTGCTGCCCTGCTCAGCTCTGCCCCTACTGGTCACATGGTGCTGACATCATCACAGGTCCTACTGCACCACTGCTCTGCTCAGCTCTGCCCCTACTGGTCACATGGTGTCACATCATCACAGGTCCTACTGCACCACTGCTCTGCTCAGCTCTGCCCCTACTGGTCACATGGTGCTGACATCATCACAGGTCCTACTGCACCACTGCTCGGCTCAGCTCTGTCCCTACTGGTCACATGGTGCTGACATCATCAAAGGTCCTGCTTCACTGCTTCCCTGCTCAGCTCTGCCCCTATTTTTCACATGGTGTCATATCATCACAGGTCCTGCTTCACTGCTGCTCTGCTGAGCTCCGCCCCTCCTGGTCACATGGTGCTGACATCATCACAGGTCCTGCTACACCCCTGCTCTGCTGAGTTCCGCCCCTCCTGGTCACATGGTGTCACATCATGTGGTGTCGGTCCCAGTATAATACAAATCAATTAGGTAACCTTTGTGACAGCAAAAAATGTAGCTTTCACACAAACAAGTATAAAATACCTGCACAGTAGCCAGCTTTAACACAAATATTGATATAGTGCAGCAGGCGCAAAGCACCTGAATAGGTGTATGATATCCAAAAGAGGTCCCTGCTACTTATACCTATCTAAAACGCTTATGACATCGCAGAAGGTATGTATGGCATCGAAACGAGGTCCCTGTTAGAAAACACAAAATCTCCCAGCGTAGATGCATTTGGTTAGAGGGATAGACGCACTGCAAAGTGATTATATCTGCAACACTGCACTGCTGTTTAAAAATCTGATGTATAACATACAGGAAAAATGCTGGCATGATGTTCATGATGCTGCACAGTGCAGATTTCTATACAATACACATGTGTGCAGGCGCTTGATCTATGGTAAAGTGATAATACTAATTTCTGCTATTAAGTTATCAAGCTTCTTTTCATTACATTAGGACTGGTACATCTTAGGCCTCTTTCACACATCCGTCTGTCACCATCAGTCAAAATCCGCCGTTTTGCAAAAAAAAAGGATCTGCCATTTTTCTTGGCGGTTCCATTTTTTTCCCATTGACTTTCATTATCGGCGGATCTTGATGGATGGTCATCTGTTGGATACGTGTTTTTACATATCCGCCAAAATTTTGGCGTCCGCTGACAGGACAGGACGGACACTGAAACGTTTTTTTGCTGGCCGGATCCACATTTGTACACTGCGCATGCCCGGAAGGATTGCCTCTGCTGGAAATTTAACCCTAAATGCCTGGTCTGGCGGCTGAAAAAAATTCTCACTCTCTCTCTCCCGGGCACGGGTTTCTTTAAATTTCTACCTTCCCCGGATCCGTCAAAGCAACGGTCCGGTAGCACACGTTGCTTTCAAAACAGTTGCGGATCCGTGTCCCGCCATTTTCGCGGATTGCAACTGATGAAAAAAACGTATGTATGAAACAGGCCTTAGACGCATGCGCTATGCTTGTATGTCTTCCTGCCTTCACTGCGCAGGCGCCGATCTGCCTGGTAACGCCATGGCTTGTGAATAGCTTTGTCTGTCTATAACGCCGACAAGATGGCCGCGGCCATGTCACGCTCTCCACCTCGTGGGTTAGTACTGATTTAATTATATATCATGTGTTTTCTCTCTATATACAGATGTGGTTCACGTACCCTTTCAGCGCTCCATCCTCCCTTGAAGAAGCCGCACAGAGTGTGGCGATACGCGTGGGGTTTTGCTCCCCCCACTCTTTCACCCCATAGGTCATTTTTTAGCTTTCCCTTGGCACTTTATTTCTCGGTATACTGGACACCTCTTTCTTTGCGCATTTGCCAGTTTACAGTTTACCAGACCTTTTTCCCTACAGCTAGGTATTTGATATCTTGGGCTACTTGTGCATACTTTGTTTGGGGATTTGTCTTTTAGGGGTTTATTTGTACGTCTTTTGCCTCCTTTATTTTCCTGTTTACATGGTGCTGTGGATAGCGTTCTGCTATGTATTTCAAGGCCTCCTCAACCATCTATGGTTATCTTGTATCATGCATATTTTTTGCTCTAATTATTGTATTTGAGGTGGCCTGGTACATATTAATGCTGTGTCATGGGGTTTTTGCTGTGGGAGAGTCACTATGTCAGTATTTCATGATTGTGACATGATTGCCTTTTGTGCTTTTTAATTGCTTTTAATGTCATTTTGCTGTTTTGTGTACATGTCATGAATAAAATTTACATATTTTGTTATATTTTTTGGAGTTCCCATATTTTGGATGTACTTCTTTCTCTTCTTGTTTCACTCATTGTTGTGGGTACATCTTTGGTGAACCCTTGAAATTTTGTTATTTTGGCTGTGCCCTCCGTTTGCTAACATTTCATTAGTGCTGCACAAGGTGGCTCTTTTACTTAACCCCTTCACCCCCAAGGGTGGTTTGCACGTTCATGACCGGGCCAATTTTTACAATTCTGATCACTGTACCTTTATGAGGTCATAACTCTGGAACGCTTCCATGGATCCCGGTGATTCTGACATTGTTTTCTCGTGACATATTGTACTTCATGTTAGTGGTAAAATTTCATTCAAATAACTTGCGTTTATTTGTGAGAAAAATGGAAATTTGGCGAAAATTTTGAAAATTTCGCAATTTTCCAACTTTGAATTTTTATGCCCTTAAATCACAGAGATACGGCACACAAAAAACTTGATATCTAACATTTCCCACATGTTTACTTTACATCAGCACAATTTTGGAACCCAAATTTTTTTTGTTAGGAAGTTATAAGGGTTAAAAGTTCACCAGCGATTTCTCATTTTTACAACACCATTTTATTTTTAGGACCACATCACATTTGAAGCCACTTTGAGGGGTCTATATGATAGAAAATACCCAAAAGTGACACCATTCTAAAAACTGCACCCCTTAAAGTGCTCAAAACCACATTCAAGAAGTTTATTAACCCTTTAGGTGCGTCACAGGAATTTTTTTGAATATTTAAAAAAAAATGAACATCTAACTTTTTTTCATAAAAAAAATACTTCAGGTTCAATTTTTTTTATTTTACGAAGGGTAACAGGAGAGATTGGACTGCAAAAGTTATTGTGCAATTTGTCCTGAGTACGCAGATACCTGATATGTGGGGGGGAACCACTGTTTCGGTGCATGGCAGAGCTCAGAATGGAAGGAGCGCCGTTTGACTTTTTCAATGCAAAATTGGCTGGAATTCAGATTGGACACCATGTCACGTTTGGAGAGTCCCTGATGTACCTAAACAGTGGAAACCCCCTACAAGTGACCCCATTTTGGAAACTAGACCCCCCAAGGAACTTATCTAGATATGTGGTGAGAACTTTGAACCCACAAGGGCTTTACAAAAGTTTATAACGTACAGCGGTACAATTAAAAAATCATATTGTTTCCACAAAAATGATCTTTTCACCCTCAATTCTTATTTTCCCAATGGTAACAGGACCCTAAAAGTTATTGTGCAATTTGTCCTGAGTACGCTGATACCCCACATGTGGGGGTAAACCACTATTTGGGCGCATGGCAGAGCTTGGAAGGGAAGCAGCGCCATTTGATGTTTTTGGCTGGAATTGAGATCGGACACCATGTCGCGTTTGGAAAACCCCTGATGTACCAAAACAGTGGAAACCCCCACAAATGACACCATTTTGGAAACTAGACCCCCTAAGGAACTTATCTAGATGTGTGGTGAGAACTTTGAACCCCCAAGGGCTTCACAGAAGTTTATATCATAAAGCCATACAATTAAAAAATCATATTTTTTCCACAAAAATGATCTTTTCACCCTCAATTCTTATTTTTCCAAGGTTAACAGGACCATAAAAGTTATTGTGCAATTTGTCCTGAGTACGCTGATACCCCACATGTGGGGGTAAACCACTATTTGGGCGCATGGCAGAGCTCGGAAGGGAAGCAGCGCCATTTGACGTTTTTGGCTGGAATTGAGATCGGACACCATGTCGCGTTTGGAAAACCCCTGATGTACCAAAACAGTGGAAACCCCCCACAAATGATACCATTTTGGAAACTAGACCCCCAAGGAACTTATCTAGATGTGTGTTGAGAACTTTGAACCCCCAAGGGCTTCACAGAAGTTTATAACATAAAGCCATACAATTAAAAAATCATATTTTTTCCACAAAAATGATCTTTTCACCTTCAATTCTTATTTTTCCAAGGGTAACAGGACCGTAAAAGTTATTGTGCAATTTGTTCTGAGTACGCTGATACCCCACATGTGGGGGTAAACCACTATTTGGGCGCATGGCAGAGCTCGGAAGGGAAGCAGCGCCATTTGACGTTTTTGGCTGGAATTGAGATCGGACACCATGTCGCGTTTGGAAAACTCCTGATGTACCAAAACAGTGGAAACCCCCCACAAATGACACCATTTTGGAAACTAGACCCCCTAAGGAACTTATCTAGATGTGTGGTGAGCACTTTGACCCCCCAGTGCTTCACAGAAGTTTATAATGCCCGGGCGTGAAAATAAATAATTCGTATTTTTTCCACAAAACATGATCTTTTAGTCACCATTTTTTTATTTTCCCAAGGGTAACAGGATAAATTGGACCCCAAAAGTTGTTGTCCAATTTGTCCTGAGTATGCTGATACCCCATATGTGGGAGAAAACTACTGTATGGGCACACGTCGGGGCTCGGAAGGGAAGTAGTGACGTTTTGGAATGCAGACTTTGATGGAATGGTCTGCGGGTGTCATGTTGCCTTTGGAGAGCCCCTAATGTACCTAAACAGTGGAAACCCCCCACAAATGACACCATTTTGTAAACTAGACCCCCCAAGGAACTTATCTAGATGTGTGGTGAGCACTTTGAACCCCCCAGTGCTTCACAGAAGTTTATAACGCTTGGGTGTGAAAATAAAAAAATCGTATTTTTTCCACAAACATGATCTTTTAGTCACCATTTTTTTATTTTCCCAAGGGTACCAGGAGAAATTAGACCTCAAAAGTTGTTGTCCAATTTGTCCTGAGTATGCTGATACCCAATATGTGGGAGAAAACTACTGTATGGGCACACGTCGGGGCTCGGAAGGGAAGTAGTGACATTTTGGAATGCAGACTTTGATGGAATGGTCTGCGGGTGTCATGTTGCCTTTGGAAAGCCCCTAATGTACCTAAACAGTGGAAACCCCCCACAAATGACACCATTTTGTAAACTAGACCCCCCAAGGAACTTATCTAGATGTGTGGTGAGCACTTTGAACCCCCCAGTGCTTCACAGAAGTTTATAACGCCCGGGCGTGAAAATAAAAAATTCGTATTTTTTCCACAAACATGATCTTTTAGTCACCATTTTTTTATTTTCCCAATGGTACCAGGAGAAATTGGACCCCAAAAGTTGTTGTCCAATTTGTCCTGAGTATGCTGATACCCCATATGTTGGAGAAAACTACTGTATGGGCACACGTCGGGGCTCGGAAGGGAAGTAGTGACGTTTTGGAATGCAGACTTTGATGGAATGGTCTGCGGGTGTCATGTTGCCTTTGGAGAGCCCCTAATGTACCTAAACAGTGGAAACCCCCCACAAATGACCCCATTTTGAAAACTAGACCCACTAAGGAACTTATCTAGATGTGAGGTGAGCACTTTGAACCCCCAAGGGCTTCACTGAAGTTTATAATGCCAGGGCATGAAAATAAAAAAATCGTATTTTTTCCAGAAACATGATCAATTAGTCCCCAATTTTTTCATTTTCCCAAGGGTAACAGGAGAAATTGGACCCCCAAAAGTTGTTGTCCAATTTGTCCTGAGTACGCTGACACCCCATATGTGGGAGAAAACTACTGTATGGACACACGTCGGGGCTCGGAAGGGAAGCAGTGACGTTTTGGAATGCAGACTTTGATGGAATGGTCTGCGGGTGTCATGTGCGTTTGGAGAGCCCCTGATGTACCTAAACTATTGAAACTCCCCACAAGTGACCCCATTTTGGACACTAGACCCCCCACGGAACTTATCTAGATGTGTGGTGAGCACTTTGAACCCCCAAGTGCTTCACAGAAGTTTATAACACTCGGACGTGAAAATAAAAAAATCATTTTTTTCCACAAAAATGATATTTTTGCCCCCAATTTTTTATTTTCCTAAGGGTAACAGGAGAAATTGGACCCCAAAAATTGTTTTGCAATTTGTCCTGAGTAGGATGATACCCTACATGTGGGGGTAAAACACTGTTTGGGCGCATGGCAGAGCTTGGAAGGGAAGGAGCACCATTTGACTTTTTCAACTCAGAATTGGCTGGAATTGAGATCAGACGCCATGTTGCATTTGGAGAGCCCCTGATGTGCCCAAACAGTGGAAACCCCCAATTATAACTCCAACCCTAACCCTAATCTGAGCCCTAACCCTAATCTGAGCCCTAACCCTAGCCCTAACCCTAACCCTAGCCCTAGCCCTAACCCTAGCCCTAACCCTAGCCCTAACCCTAGCCCTAGCCCTAACCCTAGCCCTAACCCTAACCCTAACCCTAGCCCTAACCCTAAGGCTGTGTGCACACGCTGCGGATTTTGCTGCAGTTCCGCAGCGGTTTTGGCTGCTGCGGACCCGCAGCAGTTTCTGCTGCGGTGTACAGTACCATGATTCCCTATGGGAATCAAAAACCGCAGTGCAGATGGTGCGGAATTTTCCGCGCGGATTATCTGCGGTTTTCAATCCGCAGAAAGAATTGACATGTCAATTCTTTCTGCGGATTTTCCTGTGGTTTGCCATCTCCTCTATTGAGGAGATGAAAAACCGCAGGACAAAACCGCAGAGCAATCCGCAGGTAAAACCGCAGGTCTTTTGACCTGCGGTTTCACCTGCGGATTTTCCAAAATTCACGCGGATGAATCCGCACCTAATCCGCAGCGTGTGCACACAGCCTTACCCTAACGGGAAAATGGAGGTAAATACTTTTTTTTTAATTTTATTATTTTTCCCTACCTAAGGGGGTGATATCGGGGGGTTTGATTTACTATTTATGGCGGTTTTTATGTTTGGCAGCTGTCGCACGCTAAAAGACGCTTTTTATTGTAAAAATAGTTTTTGCATCACCACATATTGAGAGCTATAATTTTTCCGTATTTTGACCCACCGAGTCATGAGAGGTCTTATTTTTTGCGGGACGAGTTGATGTTTTTATTGGTACCATTTTCGGGGCACGTGTCATTTTTTGATCGCTTTTTATTCCGATTTTTGGGACGCAGAATGAACAAAAACCAGCGTTTCATGAATTTCTTTTGGGGGAGTGCGTTTACACCGTTCCGCGTGCGGTAAAATTGATAAAGCGGTTTTATTCTTTGGGTCAGTATGTTTACAGCGATACCTCATTTAGGTCGTTTTTTTATGTTTTTGTCGGTTTTATGCAATGAAAACTATTTTATATAAAAAATAATTATTTTTGCATCACTTTATTCTGCGAGCTATAACTTTTTTATTTTTTCGCTGATGATGCTGTGTGGTGGCTCATTTTTTGCGGGACAAGATGACGTTTTCAGCGGTACCATGGATATTTATTTGCGTCTTTTTGATCGCGCGTTATTACACTTTTTGTTTGGCAGTATGATAATAAATCATTATTTTTTGCTTCGTTTTTTATTTTTATTTTTTAAGGGGTTCGCTAAAGGGGTTAACTAATGGGACAGTTTTATAGGGAGGGTCGCTACGGACGCGGCGATACCTAATATGTGTACTTTTATTGTTTTTTTTTTTAATTATTTCCAAAAAATGGATTTATTGGGGGAATATTTTTTTTTTTCTAATTTATTTGGCGATTTTTTTTTAATTATTTTAACACTTTTTTTTATTTTTTTTTTACTTTATTAAATAGTCCCAGGTGTGACATCACTGTCCTGTGACAGATCGCTGATCTGTCACATCACAGATCACTGTGACAGATCAGCGATTTGACACTGGCACTGCAAAAGGCTTCCTCATGCCTGCGCTTTGCAGGCACTGAGGAAGCCAGCTTCCTCAGGCCCCCGAAGGCCCCCGTCGCCATCTTGGATTCGGGGGCCTGGAGGAAAGGAGCCCCCCGCAGCAGCGCTGCACATTGCGCTGCCGTGGGGGGCTCAGGGAAGCACGGAGGGAGCCCCCTCCCTGCCGATGCTTCCCTTTAACCCCCGGTACACCGCGATCATGTTTGATCACGGTGTGCAAGGGGTTAACGTGTCGGGGCGGTCCGTGACCGCCCCTGACACATTGTGCCGGGTGTCAGCTATGATAATTAGCTGACACCCGGCCGCGATCAGCGGCGCTCACCACGTGGGCGCCGCTGATCGCGGTAGACGTACTATCCCGTCCACGGTCATACGGGCCCGGGTACCGTGGACGGGATAGTACGTCGGATGTCACGAAGGGGTTAAAGGGAACCTGTCACCCCCCAGATCTACCTTGAGTCAGCTAAACGCTTGAATCCGAGACAGGCCAGGTGGGCCTTGTTTTTCACACGTTTGGATTTTGTGGTCTCCTTTCTTCCGGGCACTAAGAACGTTAAGGCTGATGCCCTCTCTAGGAGTTTTTTGGCCGATTCTCCTATTGTGACCAAGCCTGCTACCATCTCAGGTGAGGGGGTGGTTCTTTCTGCCATCTCGCCTGATTTGAGATGTGCTCTGGAGAAGTTTCAGGAGGATAAGCCTGAGCTTTGTCCCAGTGGTAGGTTATATGTTCCTGACCAGTGGAGGAGGAAAGTGATGCATGAGGTTCATTGCTCCACATTGGCTGGTTATCCAGGTATTTTTGGTACTAGAGATTTGGTGAGTCGGTCTTTTTGATGGCCTGCCTTGTTTCGTGATGTCAGAAATTTTGTGCAGTCCTGTGGGACTTGCTACCTATCTAAGCCTTGTTCTCATTCTAGTGGGTTGTTGATGCCTTTGCCGGTGCCCAGGAGGCCATGGACCCATATTTCAATGGATTTTATTTCTGATCTGCCTGTCTCTCAGAGGATGACTGTTATCTGGGTGATATGTAATAGATTCTCTAAGATGGTCCATCTTGTACCACTCCCTAAGCTGCCATCTTCCTCAGAGTTGGTGCCCTTGTTTTTGCAACAGGTGGTTCACTTTCACAGGATTCCTGAGAACATTGTATCGGACAGAGGAGTTTAGTTTGTCTCTAGATTCTGGAGGACCTTTTGTTCCAAGTTGGGAATTCAGTTGTCCTTCTCCTCTGCATTTCACCCTCAGACCAATGGGCAGACGGAGAGAACAAACCAGACTTTGGAGGCTTATTTGAGATGTTTTATATCTGCTGATCAGGATGATTGGGTCTCATTTTTACCCTTGGCCGAATTTGCTTTAAATAATAGAGCTAGTTCTGCCACTTTGATGTCACCCTTTTTCTGTAATTTTGGGTTTCATCCTCAATTTTCTTCAGGGCAGGTGGAGTCTTCTGCCTGTCCAGGGGTTGACACTGTGGTGGAAAAGAATGCAGCAGATTTGGGACCAAGTGGTGGATAAGTTGTCTATTTCCCAGGAAAAGGCCCAGCGGTTTTCTAACCGGCATAGGACCATTGGTCCTCGTTTTAAGGTGGGTGATATGGTCTGGTTGTCATCAAAGAATATCTCTATGAAAGTGGCTTCTCCAAAGTTTAAACCTAGATTTATTGGACCTTACAAGATTTTGGAGATTATTAATCTGGATTCTTTTCAGTTGGCTTTTCCTGTCACATTTAAGATTTATAATGTGTTTCATAAGTCCTTTTTGAAGAGGTTTGTTGAACCAGTGGTTCCAATGGCGGCACCTCCTGACCCTGTGTTGGTTGAAGGTAACATGGAATATGAGGTAGAGAAGATACTGGATTCCCGTCTAGCTAGACGGAGACTCCAGTATTTGGTTAAGAGGAAGGGTTATGTTCAGGAGGATAATTCCTGGGTCTCTGCCTCTGATATTCATGCCGAAAGATTGGTGCGTGCTTTTCATCGGGCTCATCCTGGGCGCCAACAACGCCAGTTGGTGTTCAGAAGTGCCGTCTTCCCAGAGAAAAACACACTAGCTCCTGTATTAGTGGGGTTCAGTAACGCCAGCTGTTTCCCTGCTGTGTAGATGGCAATGTCTCCTGCTGACTCCACATGCCCAAAACATCAGGCCTCAGCCTGCTCCATGCCTCAACCTGGGCTCCAACAACGCCAGTTGGTGTTCAGAAGTGCCGTCTTCACAAAGAAAAACACACTAGCTCCTGTATTAGTGCGGTTCAGTAATGCCAGCTATTCCCCTGCTGTGTAGACGGCAACGTCTCCTGCTGCCTCCACATGCCAACAACATCAGGCCTCAGCCTGCTCCATTGCCATTACCAGTAGTGGGAATGTGGACAGAGCAGGAGACCTTGCCGGACACACATCATGGGATCAACTGACGTGACTGAACCCCTGTAACCCAGGAACAAGTGTGGATTGTGCAGATGACACTTCAGAGCAGCAACTGGCGGGGTTGGAGGCCAGGGGAAATACTAGAGACAGTAGAGCCAGAGGCCGAAGTGGAGCACGGTTACAATCAGTAGTTGTGTACAACCAATATAAAACTCGCTCCAAGTAGGCCTCATCCTGCTGCATGATTGACCCCTGGGCTCCAACATCCCCAGTTGCTGCTCAGACGTGTCTTTGGCGCGGGTACTACCTCCTACCCAGCCTTGTTCCAGCACGCCTGCTGTTTCCGGGTAGTGTCAATGTCACTTTGTCACCGATACGTTGTCCTGTCGTGTTGCGGTCGGGTTAGCCGAGTCTATGGTGCCTGCAGTTTCGGTGCTTCCTATGTGGGCTGCGGGTTCTGGTACTAAAGGCTGGTTCCGTAGTGCCAATAGGACAAGCACCCCCTGTTGGACTGTGGGATTCGGTAACTGCATCCTGCTCGTGGCCTTGCAACTTTGTTGATTATGGGTACCTTCTGCTACCCATCCGGGTTCCAGCACCGTCAGCTGGTTCTCGGCAGTGCCTTTGGCACGGGTACTCCTTCCTGCCCAGCCGGGTTTCAGCACCGTCAGCTATTTCTCGGCAGAGCCTTTAGCTGAAGTGCCTCCTTCTCGGTGTCCGAGTTCCAGCAACGTCTTCTGGCTCTTGGTAGTTCTTTAGTGCACAGGTACCTCCTGTTAGATGGCCAGCAATGAGTCCAGACCTGAATCCCATAGAACACCTGTGGAGAGATCTAAAAATGGCAGTTTGGAGAAGGCACCCTTCTAATATCAGGGACCTGGAGCAGTTTGCCAAAGAAGAATGGTCTAAAATTCCAGCAGAGCATTGTAAGAAACTCATTGATGGTTACCGGAAGTGGTTGGTCGCAGTTATTTTGGCTAAAGGTTGTGCAGCCAAGTATTAGGCTGAGGGTGCCAATACTTTTGTCTGGCCCTTTTTTGGAGTTTTGTGTGAAATGATCAATGTTTAAGCATTCTCTTTTGTGTTGTTTCACTTAAGACAAGTTAAATGAAGATAATAATACCAAAGAATTTGTGTTTGCAATCATTTTCAGGAAGAAACTGAGTATTATCTGACAGAATTGCAGGGGTGTCAATACTTTTGGCCACAACTGTAAATAACGTAAGTACAATACCCAGCCATCCAGTGCCCAGTGGGGCAGAAATGCAGACAAACAGCGTTGGGCACTACTGTGAAGGAACAGAGTTTACAGTGGAGACCAGAATAGCACAGGGATGCAGGTCGCTCCAGAATGTGGCAGATTATCGCATGGACTGGTGCCCTCAGATCCAGGGCGAAATGACTGAGGGAACCCCCAAGCGCAGTGAGTGTAAACATGGAGGATGCTGTGTTACCGCCGGAGGAGGTACGACCCAGTAATGTGCTAGGAGCCAAAGAAAGTGAAGTAAGGAAAGTGGAATACGTGGACTGTATGGAGCCCTTTGTGTCTCAGTGAGGGTGCAATTGTGTGATAGAGAAATCCAGCGATGCAGAGGAGACACTGATGGCACAGCAAGTGAGGCCACAGGTATGCTGACCTTTGAAGACCTTCTGCATGTGATGGAGGGCCAGGGCACGCCACAACCACTAGCTTCAGCCATGACTATGGCCCTGGCTTTGCCCCTCACAGTTGCAAAAATGTTGTGCATCGCCTGGTCGAACAAAGTAATCGATACATTTTAAAGTGTTCTAAGCAAGAAAACTTGTGAAAACATTGTGAAAAATCTGACCCTAATGGTCATGTGTCACTTCAACATTTTGGACAACATGTAATATAAAAGGTGTGTTGCTGTGACCCCATCAATGTACTGTGACCTGGGCAGCAGTATTCCTCCGATTCATGAACAATAATCCTACAGCGCTCGAGTAGAGATTAGCAAACTTTTTCGGAAAACATTTGCCAATCTCAAACTCAGCACAAATGTAGCTCGCTTGGATTCGTGTTCGGATTCCTGAGCATTTTCCCTCAAAGTCAGCAAAGTTCGGACACAGTTTGGTAAATGATCACGTTTCCACTAAGGCTTTTGTTAGTACTTTCTCTAGGATAGTGGTGGGTATCAAGAGCAAAAGGGCGTGTTTTATGAGGGGAGCGGGAGGAGAGAGGTCAGAAGAGTGGCGGAGTTCAATTTTTTTTAATTAACTTAATATGTGTACATTCCAGCATCCAATCAGGCCGCAGAAACCATCCACAATGTCCATGAAGACACAAGGGCTTCTATCACTGCCTGCCAAAGTCACATATTCCTCTCCATAAAAATAGTGGCCATTTTGTTTTGCTGGCACCATTTTGTCAGTGTAGCAATCCAGACAGGCTGCCACAGCAAGTTGTCATATAGTATTAAAATTCAAATCGTTTGCGCTAACAATGTGATGTAGTCAGAAGTAGTGATGAGTGGAATTTGTTCGGAAAATGATCTCAAACATAAATTCGGCACGATTATGACACATTTGGATCCGTAATCGGAAACACGTGCAGAATTTTATAAAATCAGAAAAAATTGGTAACATTCAGTAAAAGTGCGTTGCCGCAAAAGTTTTTTCAGCACTTTAGTAACTATAATGGTGGTGTATCAAGAGTGCTTGGCATGTTTTTGATGAGGGGAGGGGGATTGCAGAGCTCAGAGGAGCGGCGTTCTTGTAAGCACAGCAGTCATTTTATTTTTTTCCTAACTTTATGTGTTCACATTGCGGCTAGACAATCAGGGCACAGGAAACACCCACAATGTCCTGACACAGCGGCTTGTGCCATTGGCTGCAGAAATCACATGTCCCTCTTCATATAATTAGTGGACATCTTGTTTTGGCGCCATTTTGACACTGATACAGCACAGATGTTAAGGGAAGAATATATGGCACATGAATATATACAAGAATCAAAACTGTATCACTATATGGACGCTTTGCTGGATATTGGGATCATGTTGCTTTAAGATACTTCTGATTTTCTTATATTTTCTTATATTTTCTTAGAGTTGTTTCTGTATGGTATCACTCACCTAAGCTTCATCAAATATTGAATAAACTGGGTGGACCAGGGTGAGCCAAGCTAGAAGACAATACTTGTGTATATAAGTATTATCTAGCAATGTGGGAGCAGTAAACGGTAGCCCAGAAATGTACATAATGATTGTGTAGCGACCTGGGAAAGGCAAATAGTAACTGGAAACATGCCCATGATGTAACTGATGATGTAGCTCAAATTCTGTTATAAAAGCTGTACACGTTTGATTAAAGACAGAGAAGAATCATACTGACACGATACCCTCTTGTCTTGTGTATTCTTTTCTCGAGTATACGTATACCTTGTGCCAAAGCTACAATTCGGCCACAGACAATTAAGACGGGTCGCACCTTAGTGTGACAGAATCATCACAGAGAGGCTGCTCCTGATGCTGTTAGCAGCAAGATTTTAGCTAGTTAGCTAGGCGGTTGTATATCAGTCAGCTAGTGTAGCCAGTGTCCAGTGTGGCTGTAAAATTTACCTTCTAGCACTTTTTTTGGCGATTATTGAGGTCCGCAGACAAAGCCGGCAGGGCATATGTCCTTCTAGTGTGTTGTGCACTGCCTCTATTGTGCTTCATGCACGGGTATAGCATTCTAAATAATATTTTTTCACTAGCTAAATGTGAAGCAGCCTGCTGTATCCCACCTCATCATGTTGTGCTGTGGTGATATGAAACTGTCTGCAGACCTAAGGCACATTAAAAAAGATATAATTTTTCAGTTACAAAAAGTTAGACAACCCACCATATCACACTTTTCTAGTTTTGTTGGTTTAAAATTAAGCTGTAGAGGCCTGATCCGGAGGCCACCAAAAATCCTTCTGCTTCTAGTGTCATACAGTAAGAGACCGGACTTTCAAATAGTTTGTAGCATGTAGTGTGTTCTAGAGGCCTGATACATAGGCCACAAAGAAATAATTCTGTTCATACAGTAGGAGACATGACTTTCAAATATCATATATACTCGAGTATAAGCCGAGATTTTCAGCCCATTTTTTAAGGCTGAAAGTGCCCCTCTCAGCTTATTCTTGAGTCATAAATGGCAGGGGGTTAGAGGGGGAGGGGGAGTTCGGGTGTCAGAACATACTGAACATACTTACCCCTTCCTGGTGCGGTCTCTGTAGCCCCTGCTTCTCTCAAGGTCTCCGGCAACTGTGTTCAGTGGTGCGCATATTTATGACTTTAATGAGCAGTACCACGTGACCACTGAAGGAGAGAAGAGCTGCCGGAGACCGTTGTTGAAGCAGGGTTCTGCAGAGACAGTGCCAGGAGAGGGTAAGTATATGTGATATTCACCTGTCCCCATTCCACCGATGCGCAACGCTCTGTCCTCCGCATCCTCTGGCTGTGACATTCAGATCAGCGGGTGCGATGACATGATTAGTGCATGCCGCGCCCTCTGCCTTAACAGTCACTGACAGAGGACCGCAAGACAGAGTGGCACGCGGCAGTGGAACAGTGACAGGTAAATATAGCAGGTGATGGGGCCTTGAGCCAGTGGTGACACTGGCACCTGTCCCCCATAGCATGCCGGTGTCCCCGACAACTCATGACACCGGCACCTGGCCCCCAGCAACGAGAGGTGAGTATGTCATGTTTTTTTTATTTGCAGCAGCATATGGGGCCATAACCTTTATGTAGCAGCATATGGGGTATAGGGCATAGTCTATGGAGCAGCATATGGGGCACAATCTATGGAACATTTTATGGGGCAGCATATGAGGCATAATCTATGGAACATCTTATGGGGCAGCATATGAGGCATAATCTATGGAACATTTTATGGGGCAGCATATGAGGCATAATCTATGGAACATCTTAAGGGGCAGCATATGAGGCATAATCTATGGAACATCTTATGGGGCAGCATATGAGGCATAATCTATGGAACATCTTGTGTGGCAGCATATGGGGCATAATCTATGGAACATCATATGGGACAGCACATGGGGCATAATCTATGGAACATCTTGTGTGGCAGCATATGGGGCATAATCTATGGAACATCTTATGGGTCAGCACATGGGGCATAATCTATTGAACATCTTATGGGACAGCATATGGGGCATAATCTATGGAGCATCTTATGGGGCAGCATATGGGGCATAATCTATGGGGCAGCATATGGGGCATAATCTATGGGGAAGCATACGGGGCATAATCTATGGAGCAGCATATGGGGCCATTATTAAACTTTGTGCAGCATTATATGGGGTGTATTTTGTATGGAGCATCTTATGGGGCCATCTTGAACTGTATGGAGCATTATATGGGGCTCCTGATTCAATATGGATATTCAAAAACATTTAATCTACTGATGTCTCAATTAATTTTACTTTTATTGGTATCTATTTTTATTTTTTAAATTTATCACTAGCGGCTGCATTTTCCACCCTAGGCTTATACTCAAGTCAACAAGTTTTCCCATTTTTTTGTGGCAAAATTAGGGGGTTCGGCTTATACTCGGGTCGGCTTATACTCTGGTTTATATGATAGTTTTTAGCATCTAGTGTGTTGTAGAGGCCTGATCCATAGGCCACAAAAAATCATTCTGTTCATAAAGTCACACAGTAGGGGACCTGACTTTCAAATAGTTTGTAGCATTTACCGTATTTTTCGCTTTATAAGACGCTCCGGATTATAAGACGCACCCCAAATTTTGAGGAGAAAAATAGGAAAAAAACTTTATTTTTAATAAAATGGTGGTGCATCTTATAATCCATGCGTCTTATTGCTTTCCAGGGGTGGTGATGGAGGAGGCCGGAGTGGAACATTGCTGCTGGGATGAGGGGGTGGTTTGATGTGCAGCGTGCCGCTGCCGGTGTCTGTTACTGCCGCCGCCCTCTGTCCCCTGATGCTTGCCACCACCGCCACGCTCTGTCCCCCGGTGCCTGCTTGCCACCACCGCCGCACTCTGTCCCCCCAGTGCTTGCCACCACCGCCACGCTGTCCCCCGGTGCCTGCTTGCCACCACCGCCGCGCTCTCCCCCGGTTCTTACCGCCACCACCGCGCTCTGTCCCCCCGGTGTTTGCCGCCATCGCCGCGCTCTGTCCCGTTCTGAGGGTACTTGCCGCGGCACTCTGTGCCCTGATGCTGCCGCTGCGCTGTCCGCCACCGCCGCGCTCCTGTCCCCCGGTGGTTTCTTCCGCCCCACCGCCGCCGCCGCGCTCTGTCCCGTTCAGCGTGGGGGGTCTCTGTCGCTCCATGCCTGCTTTCTTCCTGGAAAATGGCCGCCGCGCATGCGCAGACGGACATCTCGGCACTGAAATCTCGGGAGATGAGATTTCAGCGCTGAAATCTCATCTCCCGAGATTTCAGTGCCGAGATGTCCGTCTGCGCATGCGCGGCGGCCATTTTCCAGGAAGAAAGCAGGCATGGAGTGACAGAGACCCCCCCACGCTGAACGGGACAGAGCGCGGCGGCGGCGGTGGGGCGGAAGAAACCACCGGGGGACAGGAGCGCGGCGGTGGCGGACAGCGCAGCGGCAGCATCAGGGCACAGAGTGCCGCGGCAAGTACCCTCAGTGGCAGCGCAAATGTATATCCTCTTTGTAAGACGCACCCCCTTTTTCCCCTCAATTTTGGGGGAAAAAAAGTGCGTCTTACAAAGCGGAAAATACGGTAAGTAAAAAGCAAAAGTGCATTTAAATCATACAGAGTTCTTAGTAATACTGTATTTGATCAAACAGCATAAAAGCCGTCCCACCATTGACAAGGTGACTCTGTGGTCGGGGCGGTCCTACACTGTCTAGTATTAATAACCTTATCATGTGTCAAAGTTGACGTCTGTGTGAATAAGTGCAGACAAGGATCGGGTCCCAACCACTGGACACCAGTCAGGGGAAGCCTTTAAATACAATTTCCAGCTCAGGAGAGGGAGGCCACACTCCAGCTTGCACAGAATTGAAAAATTAAAAAAACAACACAAAAATTGAGCTTGGTTTGAGTTGGTACACATGCAGCACATAAATGCATGTTCACATGGCCAAAAAGCGACCACAGAGTCACCTTGTCGATGGTGGGACGGCTTTTATGCTATGTTTGATCAAATACAGTATTACTAAGAACTCTGTATGATTTTAATGCACTTTTGCTTTTTATTTATTATTTATAGCAGGGTTTTTTCATTTTGTCTTTTGTAGGTTTTGTATGCTTTTTGTCCATGTGAACATGCATTTATATGCTGCATGTGTACCAACTCAAACCAAGCTCAATTTTTGTGCTTTTGCCATGTTTGAGTGCATCATATGTGACTTGTGTATATGTGCTTGCGACCATAGGGCATTATATAGATATAAAAGTTAGTGTAGTACAGGTAAAGGGACACTAGATGGAGGGCACTGAGCACATTTAGATGGGAGCCTTTAGGAGGGCACTAGAGGATTAAGGAAGGAGACATTAGAGGAGTGGCTAGCTGGGAGCTAAGAGAGAGAAGATTTCCTGCATGAAGTTAGTTGTGCCGAGGGTAGCCTCTAGTATTGGTGAGGAGGTAGAAGTCCTGACAAGCTTGGCTGATTGAGACATGAAGTGGTGTAGAGTTTCTGTCCTCCCACATGCAGCAGTATCTGGAGGGGCTGAGGGCTGGGAGGAGCGGAGCTGTGCAAATAAAGGAGGTGAGTGCATCTCAACCTCAGCCGGTGATGGACCATGTAGCCTCAACGACGTCCCATGGTGGGGACACATGGCCCAAGGTCTGCATCACCATGCATCCACACTCCCACCAGGCATCCCCCGAAGCCCCTGAGCAGCAGCACTCTCGCCAGGCATCCCCTGAAGTTACCAAGCAGCCGCACTCCAGTCAGGTTTTTGCAGAAAATGAACCCACCGTAGAAGATGTGGATCCATGTGCAGAGGCAACTGAGGACGCCTCTGCCCTTGATTCTTCTCCTCAGTTTGGAAGCTCTGCGGCTGCAGAGTCCTTTTCAGCCCCTGCTAGGCCCCGGGCTGCAAGTGACAGTACAGCAGAAAAAGCGTACTGATGAACTCCATGGCCCCTTTTTTCCCCTTCTAGTGCACATTTGCACCTTTCTGGGACTGTTCCGTGTCCCCCAGGGTAGGGAACCATGCAATGCTCCTATGGTGAGCCTATGATGGTCTAAGGGACCCTGTTTGAAAACTGTTTTTTTGTGTGTTTATGTGGCACCTGTTGTGCCTCTATTACAGAAGGGGAGAGCATCCCCTTTGAAGCTGCAGGTTTTTTATATATATGTGGAAGCTAGGACTTACCATGTGCTCCCCTTATAGGAAGGGGGGGAAAGGACACATTTGTTTTTCCCTGGAGGAAGGTTTTTGATATATATGGACATTGTTTTTCTTAGTTGCTACCTCATATTACAAAGTAAAAATTGCACTTTGAAGTTTTTCCTGTGTATAGAGTTGAGTGAAACGGGTCGGCCAAATTCAGAATCTGCCGACTTTGGCTAAAGTTGGGTTTTGCCGACCATAGCATGAGGTTGGCCATGAGGTCACCGACTTGAGCACCAAAGTCGCGTTACCCACAATGCCATTACATAGGCAATGGCCCCCACCATGTTAGAGAAGGGCATTCAAGTGATTGGCTGGCTTTGTGTGGCGTCACACTGGCTATAAAAGGCCGTGACCGCCGACCGCCATCTTACTTCTGCCGATCTTAGCATAGGGAGAGGTTGCTGCTGCTGCTTGTTCTCTATAGGGAGAGTGTTTAGGCAGGCCAAAAAAAAATTGCTTCTGCTGATAGAATCATAGAATCATAGAATCGTAGAGTTGGAAGGGACCTCCTGGGCCATCTGGTCCAACCCCCTGCTCAAAGCAGGATTCGCTAAATCATCCCAGTCAGATGTCTGTCCAGCCTCTGTTTGAAGACTTCCATTGAAGGAGAACTCACCACTTCTCGTGGCAGCCTGTTCCACTCATTGATCACTCTAACTGTCAAAAAGTTTTTTCTAATATCTAATCTGTGTCTCTTCCCATTCAGTTTCATCCCATTGCTTCTAGTCTTTCCTTGTGCAAATGAGAATAAAGTTGATCCTTCTACAATGTGACAGCCCTTTAGATATTTGTAGACAGCTATTAAGTCTCCTCTCAGTCTTCTCTTTTGCAAACTAAACATTCCCAAATCCTGCAACCTTTCCTCATAAGACAGGGTTTGCAGACCGGTCACCATTCTGGTCGCTCTTTTCTGAACTTGCTCCAGTTTGTTGATGTCTTTTTTAAAATGTGGTGCCCAAAACTGGACACAATATTCCAGATGAGGTCTGACCAAAGAGGAGTAGAGGGAAATAATGACTTCACGTGATCTAGACTGTATGCTTCTGTTAATACATCCTAGAATTGCATTTGCCTTTTTTGCTGCTGCATCACACTGTTGACTCATATTCAGTCTGTGATCTATTAGTATACCCAAGTCTTTTTCACATGTGCTGTCACTTAGCCCTATTCCTCCCATTCTATATATGCTTTTTTCATTTTTATTGCCCAGATGTAGTACTTTGCATTTCTCCCTGTTAAAAACCATTCTGTTAGTTGCTGCCCACTTCTCCAGTTTATTTAAATCTTTTTGAATCCTCTCTCTCTCTTCTCTAGTATTAGCTATCCCTCCTAGCTTTGTGTCATCAGCAAATTTAATCAGTTTACCCAGTTTACAGTGATAGCGAATGTCACTGTACAACACAACAGTATAGTGTGCAGTGACAGGGGAGGATATATTTGTGTGCAGCAGCTCTGGTGGTTATTAAGCTGCCTTATAAGGCTCCCTGATAGCTGCATTGCTGTTTGCACACTGCCATTCAGAGTGCTTTTTTAAAAGCAAAAATCCTTTTATTCCTTTTTTTCTGCACAGTAGATACTGAACATAAATTTTCACACACCATATAGAGGTGTACGCTCCACAAACACTACAGAGTACCGGCTGGTATCACGGACAAATACATGCTATATGTGTGTAACGCCGCAAAAAAATACACGGAGATTAACATTTTTCCATACATACACCGTATAGAGGTGTCCGATTCTCAAACAGTATTGGATATCTGGTGTTCTTATTACGGTCACATCTACACAGAGTCAGCATGTGTGACACTCCGTAAATACATATACGTACATTTCTATTTCTCCATACACCGTATTGAGCTGTCTGATTCTCAAACAGTATCGGATATCTGGTGTTGTTATTACGGTCACATCTACACAGAGTCAGCGTGTGTGTGTGACACTCCATAAATACATATACGGACATTTCCATTTCTCTATACACCGTATTGAGCTGTCCGATTATCAAACAGTATCTGATATCTGGTGTTCTTATTATGGTCACATATACGCAGAGTCAGCGTATGTGTGAGACATTCCGTAAATACATATACGGAGATTGACAGTTTCACCAACAACGTATACAACTGTACACCTCTGATACTGTACCGTATATCTGCTTGTTGGATTATGGTGAAATACATACTGGGTGAGCGTATGTGACTCACAAAATATATATGGAGATTTCACTTCTTACATAAACCTTACACAGCTGTACGCTACTCATGCAGTACCATTTTTCTGCTGATATTTTTGGTACATTTTCCCAAACATGAGGAAGTCTGGTGGAAGAGGCCATGGACGTGGGTGGGGGGGCGCAGCTGGTACTGATGGTGGTGGTGGTGGGCCATCGGCTGGTTGTGGCAAAAGCACAATAGCTGTTAAGGCAGGAGGTGTTGAGTCTACGTCATCGTCTGGCACAAGAAGGCCTTTAAGGTTCCCTTTTCTGAGAGTAGGTAAACTGCTTTTAAAGCTGGAGCATCAGGAGCAGGTTTTGGCTTACATTGCCAAAACAGCCTCCTCTTCTGAAGTTGCAAAAACTGCAAGTACAGAGTCGTCAGTGCAGGCTTCTGGTCAGGAACAACACCTTTCCTTGTGTCCTTCACCCACACCCAAACTGAAGGATACTGACGCACACATGGAGCTCTTTTCACATACCACTCCTGGGTTATCAAGTCAAATCCTGAATTCCCCAGTCCAAGATCAATCTGACATGGAGTGCACTGATGCACAGCCACTGCTAGATCAATCTGCTGGTACATTCACCCACAGCACTACATTGCCCTCGCAGTCTACTGAGCCCGAATCAGACCCTGATAAAACTCAGGTGCCCCTTCCCGCATACTATACCACCTTACACAGTGATACAGAGGAAGGTACAGAGGAAGACATTGAAGACGAGGTCATGGATGACCCGGTTGTTGACTCGGATTGGTATCCATTGGGGGAAGAGGGTGCTGGTGACAATAGGTCAGAACAGGAGAAGGATCCGAAGCAGGCATCGTCAGCGCAGCAGCGGTTATCCGGTTATCCCGTAGCTGTCAAAAAACTTGGTAAGAAAACTAAAAAAGTTGCAGGACAGCTTGGCCAGATGGTCAAATTAGCACAGCGTGCAAGCCTTGGAAGTTTGTACCATAGTAGGAAGAGTGCAGAGTGGCATTTTTTTTAACAAAATCCTACTGATGATGCAAAGGTTATCTGTAAGAAATGCCGAGGGACCTTTAGCAGAGGGAAAAATCTACGAAATTTAAATACCAGTTGCATGCTTAGACATTTAACCAACATGCACTTGCAAGCATGGACGGACTACAAAACCTCAGGTAGCACATGTGCACCTGCTCCGACTGAAGTTAGCCGGCAACGTTCCATCACTTCCCCCACTGTAAGGCCAACTCTAAGCACACCACCATCAAGAAATTTGGTGGTCGCTAGGCCAAAGCAGTCAGGCAATCACAATATTTTCGAGAGGAAACACTGAATCTAGGCCATCAACACCCTCACCATCACCAACCCCTTCTCAGTCCCTCATGTCCAATGCTAGTTCCCCCATATGCAGCTCTCAAGTCCAGCTCACCCTACCAGACAATCTGAGTAGGACAAGAAAGTACTCATCCTCACATCCGCGTACACTGGCTTTGAATGCCTACATTGCCAAACTGATCTCATTAGAGATGATGCCCTTCCGTTTGGTAGAAAGCGAAGCTTTCAGAGAGCTCATGGCCTACGCTGTCCCATGCTATGACCTACCCAGTCACCACTTCTTTTCTCGAAAAGCCAGCCCTGCCCTCCACCGGCATGTAAAAGACCGCATTGTCCATGCACTAAAACAATCAGTGAGTGGAAAGGTGCACCTCACAACAGATGCATGGGCCATTAGGCATGGCCAGGGCTGTTACGTGTCCATCACTGCGCACTGGGTTAATGTAGTGAATGCAGGCTCCACAGGGGACAGCGGTGGTGGAACAGTGCTGCCTAGCCCACGTTATAGGAAACAGTTGGCAGTAGGCATTCGACCCTCCTCCTCCTCCAGAAGCGAAAGCTCGTCGACAGAGTGCAGTCACACGAGCACTCCATCCACATCTGTCAGTGTTGCACACGAGGTGTCCCACTATCGAACAGCTAGTGGTGAGTGGCAGCAGGCCTTTTTAAAAATGATGTCTTTGGGCGACAGCAGACACACCGCTGATGCACTGGCCGACTACTTGCTTCGACAAACTGAGTCATGGCTGGGCAGTCTACATCTTGAGCCAGGCAAGGTAGTCAGTGATAATGGGTAGAATTTTGTGGCAGCCATAGCCCTTTCAAAACTCAGCCACATACCTTGCCTGGCTCACACCTTGAACCTAGTGGTGCAGTGCTTCCTAAATAATTATCCAGAATTAACAGCCCTGCTCCATAAGGTGCGTTACTGTGCTCGCACATCCATTCCTCGCCAATCCACTCCAGTCGTATGCAGAAGCTGCAGCGATCACTCAACCTCCCCAAGCACCGCCTAATCATAGACGTTGCTACAAGATGGAACTCCCCCATGCACATGGTTGAGAGACTGTGCGAACAGAGGCAGGCTGTAATGCATTTGTGGGAGGATACACGGACAGGCAGTTTAAGGGCAGACATGGAATTGTCGGGTGTGTAGTGGTCAAAGCTGAAAGACCTCTGTAAAGTCCTTCAGTGTTTTGAGGAATGAACACGGCTGGTAAGTGCAGACGATGCCATCATAAGCATGAGCACACCACTTATGCGTCTGCTCATGCAAACGTTGATGCACATTAAGGAACTGGCGTCTGCAGCTGAGGAGCAATAGGAGGAGGAGGAGGGAAGCCTTGATGACAGTCAGCCATTGTCTGGTCAGGGAACTGGCGTGGACGAGGTGGAGGAAGAAGAGGATGATGAGGAGGATGAGGGGATGATTATTTGGAGGATGCTTCTCAGGGGGCCAGAGAAAATATGGGCATGCCAAGGTCTGGTACAGGGTTTGTGTGTGACTGGAGGGATGTGGATTTGCCAAAAAGTTCTCCTCCACCCACCACTGACAGTGCAGCATTGACACCTGGAACATTGGCCCACATGTGTGACTATGCCTTGTGCACCCTTAGGTGACGGCACTGGCACAGGGCCTCTCATAGTACAATAAAGTGTATCTGACGGTGTGGGGGCCCACTCGCCGTCAGACACACTGGCGTACTATGAGGGGCCCTTTGCCAGTACCAGCGCCCACGAGTGGGTCCCCCCTGGTTGCTCAGGGACACAGCACTTGCAATACTTATTACTTACCTCTCCCTGCTCCACCGCTGTGTAGTCTGGCCAGTTAAATCCTTCACAGGGATGGTCACTACAAATTTGGTGTACTGATCGATGATGGGAAGATGTTGCTATGTCCTGTCCTGCTGGCCTCTACCTTCAGATTACCAATGGCTAACATTTGTAATGGACGTCAACTCCCAATCGGATGCAGTGGTGCTTTTTGATCACCTTTCACATTTTTCATAGTCACAGATGTGTGACATTCCTGCCACCATTTTTCAATGTATCCTCTCATGGCAATCCAATAGAATCCCCTATGGCCTGCGGCTTCTGTGTTTTGCACTCAAAAGTGACCAGACAGATCATGATAGGCAGTGAGGACAATGTCTACAGCTCTCCCTGTGATCACAGTTTGATGGAGACGAGTAACGGTGATGGGATCGACGCTACTGCGATACAGCAACCCTTTCATCACTAATTTGTGTTTTAGCTGTATCCACAGTAAAACTTATTGAGGGTCAGCATCGCCTCTGCAAAGTCTCCCGGGAGGATTTCCCATGATTAGTAATTCCAACACTTCTGAAATCACTCGACTTTATGTCTGTACTTTTATTCACCTAGCTTCCTCTAGCGGAGAATCTGGACTGGCTGACTGACACTGAAATACTAACGAAGATTTGAAAGTACTCCAACACTGTATACTGGTGTACGTTTCGAATACATTTCCATTTTTCGCATTTTTATATTCTGGTGTAATCCATACTGAGCCTGTGAGAGTTTGGGTCTTACTCTGATAAAATATAAGGAGATTTAAAATGACACCAACACTGTATGCAGCTGAACGCTTGTAAAACATTACCTTTTTTCTAGATTTTATATTCTTGTGTAATCCATACTGAGCCTGTGATTGTCTTTGTCTGAAGCCTGAAGCATAGAAGGAGATTTACAACTTTTCATCTATTTGGTGGCCAGGCTGAGGCGGCAGCGGTGGGCAGGCTGAGACGACCATTAAGGCCCCGTCACACTAAGCGATATCGCTAGCAATATCGTTATAGCGTCACTGGTTTTGTGACGCAGCAGCGATATCGCTATGCGTGATACCTCCGACCGGCTCCCCCACTGATTATCGCTGATCGCGCGAGAACGTCCTGGGCCATTTCTCGTCGTCAGCTTCCTGCTGGGCTTCCTGCTGTGGAGACGAGCGACGCGTGGACGCGGGCGGGAGGACGTCAGGATCGCCTCGTCTGACAGGTAAGTAGCGACCGCCGACCGCTGCTATGTCGCTGGTGAGATCTGCCTGTGTGGCAGCTCACTAGTGACCACTTAGCAATGCAACAGCGATCCTGACCAGGTCATATCGTTGTCGGGATCGCTGGTGCATCGCTAAGTGACGGTACCTTTAGATTCTTCTTGACTGGGTGGTGGGTGCGGCGGCAACAGCGGTTGTGTGAGTAAATAACAAGTCCATGTTTTTGCTTGTCCACCATTTCAGCATGTGATTGTACTTACGGTATATATACATTGCTATTGGGGAGTCGAATTTTGGAGGAGGGGAGGAATGATTGTATAATGATTCCTTCCCCCTACCACTCTGACTCCCCAATAGCAATGTATATATAAGCTACTGGATGATCCTGACCTGCTGGAAAACCAAATGCCCAATGATAACATAAGGCAGCAGTGCTCAGGTAATCCAGTAGCTTAGAAGTTTTGTTTGAGGTCTGGAAGGGGGGTGGGGCAATTCTTGATGCAAGTGAGTTTATATGATTGGGAAAAATCCTTATTATGACAGTGTAATTTTTGAAAGGGGAACATTGGTCTGCGCGTGCATGGACTGGGCACCGATCTCCTGACCAGCATCCTCAGACATGCTGTGAGGCTGCTGAGTTCAGGTCAGGAGACCCGTGGCCGGTCCATGCACTGCGGTCCATGTGCAGACTGATATTCATTAACGGTTCCTAAAATCTGCATGTCTGGGGCGCTGCACCTGTATCCGCGAAGCCAAAGCGCTGCAGTGGATCCATCAAGGTGCACACATGTTGTTTAGAGCTGTTGTCTCGATGCATGCTTTTTTTGTTTCCATCACAGGAGTGTTGCTTTAAAAGGACTCCGTCACCCAAAAATGACTGTTCAACTAAGTCCAGGTGCTTCACAGTGGGCAATCACTGAAATCCATCTTCCCACCTGCTTGGTTTCCCTCTGTCTCCAACCTTCTCTGTTGATATGAAGCCAGAGCTGTCTATTGAAGGAGAGGGGATTCACAAAGAGGGAAAACAAGCAGGTGGAAAGGTGAGTTAAAATGATTGGGCCCGATGTGAAACAGAATGTAGGGACTTTTTTGGAACTGTCACTCTATGCTGACAGTCCCTTTAAACCTAAGATCCCTCTTATACTGTCCGAAATATTCATGAATTTTCAGCACCACTCTGGTATTTCGTTGCCATCTTGTACACGCAGCTTCTGACTGGCTGGAAGTCAGAAGCTATGTCATAAGTAGAGTTGAGCGAATATCTTCGGGTCCCTGCTCATTCTGCAAGCTGTATGTAGTGCTTACCGATTCAGCTACAGCGGGAACCCGGATACCTGGAGCGCTCCCGATGATCAGCTGATCGGCACTGCAGCTGCATGTGTCACGGCTGTGTCAGAGTCACAGAACATGCATGGAGACCCTTTGTTTTGGGCTCTCCATGCATGTGCTGTGACTCTGACACAGCCGTGACACATGCAGCTGCGGTGCCGATCAGCCAGCATGCTCCATGTATCCAGGTTCCTGCTGTAGCTTATTCGGTAAGCGCTATTGATTGTTAAGGTCCTCACTTATTCATCAAATTCGCTCATCTCTAATCATAAGCTCTCAATGCAAGTATATGAGCGCTACATCAATGTTCTCATAGGTTAGATCTGGTCATGGTGTTGCGGTATTTATATGGTGTAGTGATGGTATTTGTCCCTTGTATATGGTATTTTTCGGCCACAGTGTGGTGGGAATATGTGATCTGGTCATGGTGATATCTCTCCACTTAGGCCTCTTTCACACATCAGGTTTTCGCCGTCAGGCGCGATCTGGCGCTTTTGACAGAAACTGGATCCGGCGAAATGCAATGCCGGATCCGGTTTCCCCCCCATTGACTTGCATTTGCGCCGGATGGCCATGCGTTTCATCCGGTTTTCGCCGGATCCGGCAATGTGTCGCGATCCGGCGTCTGGAAAAAACGTCTACTGTAACGTTTTTTGTCTCCGGCGAAAAAGCCGGACACGCCGGATCCGGCGCGTCCGGCTTTTTCACACAATGAAAGCCTATGAGCGCCGCAATGCGCCGGATCCGGTTTTTTTGGTCTGAGCATGCTCAGTAGCTCTGCCCACAAGACATATATAAAAGCAAGAAAGTGGGACCCACAGCCACACCCAACATGCCACCCAAGCCAAGAACCAGGAGAAGGCAGCAGACATCTGCAGCACCATCAGCACCACCACCACCCCAAATGGAGCAGCAAATGGAACATGCTGAGGAGGGGAGTCCAGAAGCAGATGAGAGACGGTAATTATCAAATCCCCCATTCCTCCAAACTAGGGCCATGGAATATCAAGATATTCATTGGCCCTTTGTTTTTCTTTATTCAACAGCCGCCAAAGAGATGCAGCAGCAGAAATGGCATCACTGGCAGCAGCAACAGCAGCAGCAATACCCACAGCCATGGAGTCTGGCCATCAACAGGACAGCACATCTTCTTCTGGGAGCCCTCCCTCGCATCGTCAGCGTTTGACGGTAAGTTTTTATTATCAAAATCCATCATCTCTGTAATATATGTCTATTCATTGACTTTTATTTCAAAACAGGAATCACAAGATGAAGAGGAGCTCCCAGAAGAAGAAGGAAGGGGTGGACAGACACTTGGAGTGGGCTCACAATTGGTAAGTTTTTTGCATCAAACGCAGAAACACAACATCACACTACACACAACACATAGAAAACAATGTTCTGCAGACCACACACAGCAAACAAATGCCTACATCCAAAGACATAACATTTTTTGTTTTCTTCTCTAGTCTTCCCAATCTGGTGCTCGGCCAAGAGGTCCTCGCAGTGCCTCCCAGGGTCGTCGGCGACAGCAACGCGGCGGTCACCAGCGTGTAAGTATAAATATTTTTGCTTTGTTTTTTTGCACTTTTTATTTCATTTCTTTTGTGGAGGCTAATTATGTTATTTTTGTCTTTTTCTTTAACAGCCTTCACAGCGTGCTCCCGACTCTGACGGTGAGGATGGAGGGATTGATGTGGACCGCCTCATCGATCTCGTCAGAGAAAGGGAGCCGCTCTGGAATATGGCTGACCGCCGCCACGCTGACCTGATCGTTACCCGATGACTCTGGGAGGAAATCTGTTCTCTCCTTGTGGGCCGCTGGGAGGACCTCGAAGCTCGGGCCCAGATTAAAGAGCGTAAGTATATACAGTACCGGTTGCTTGATGTAAACCAGTGTTTCCCGAACTCCAGTCCTCGTGGTCCCCACGGATCATGTGTTCAGGATTTCTATTTACTATGGAAATCCTGAAAACATGACCCCTGGGGACCATGAGGACTGGAGTTTGTGAAACACTGATGTTGTATACTAACCACTCCTTTCTCGTTTCAGGGAACAGAATTGTGAATCGGTGGCGGTCTGTGAGGGATCGTTTCAAGAAGGAGTTCAATAAAGAGATGCGGGCCCCGAGTGGATCTGGAGGACGCAGGAGCAAGTACAAGTACGCACAAGCCCTGTCGTTCCTCCGGGAAACAATGCTCACCAGAAGGTAAATATTACACACCACATGTGAAAAAAATGTTAGATGTAACTTTTTTTTTTTCAGCCAGGGCCATACCATGTCAGTATTTTAATTGTTTTTTTTTCTCTTTATTACACAGCACAGTGAGCAGCACTCGGGAGCCTGCACGATTGGACCCTTCTGAGGCGATCCCTGAGGAGACCGGCACCGAGGGACACTTCGACCGCCCCGGTACATCTGCACCTTCCCAGCCTTCCCACACATTCGACCCATCTGTCCCATCCACCAGCACAGGAGCATCGTGGCCGCCTACATTACATGAAGCTGCTGGTGAGGAGATCGCTTTCCCTTTACCCCACCCTTCTGCCCCTGCCACCTCTAGTACACCTGCGGGTACTGGGCGGCAGCGGCAGAGGGGTCAGGAAAAGAGTTATGCGCAAGAGTTCTTGCATCTGAAAGCATCTTTCCAGAACTGTCTCAAAGTCTTGTCAGAGCAAATCTCCGCAGGCTTTCAGCAGATCAACTCCAGCATTCTGGAGGTGAAGACACTTCTGCAAACCATGCATTCAGAAGCAAGATCTTCGCCAAACCACACCTTTTTCAGGTCTGTTGTGGAGCGCATGGAAACGCTATCTCCTACCCAGCAGATGCATGTAATGCATTCGTGCCACGGTGCTCTACAGCAGGTTACCTCCCAACCTCCACCTCCCACCACTGTAGTTCCTCCACCTGCACCCCCTCCAGCCACTTTCCATCCTCCCCCTCCTATTACATCTGCACCCCCTCCAGCCACTTTCCATCCTCCCCCTCCTATTACATACCAGCAACCTCACCAGTACCAGCAACCTCCCCAGTACCAGACATCTCCCCACTTCCAGCAACCTGCCCCGTACCAAACTCCTTCCCCGTACCAAACTCCTTCCCCGTACCAAACTCCTTCCCCATACAACTTTCCATCAACATCATCTGCTCCTACAGTCCCTGCCCAACCCTCCACTCCACCGCCCACCACCTCTTCTGCCTCCCACATGTCCACCCATTCTGTAGCTTTTTCCACACCTTCACCTCTAACTGTTCCTTCCCCACCACGATCCCAGTCCTCTCTCCACACACCCAGTGTCGAAGTGTCCCGCAGCCCCTCCAGCAGTATTTCCACCCCACAGTACACAGATTTGTAATGTGTGTTTTTTGTAATAAAAATGCCCATTGGGTTTAAAACCTTTATTAAAAAAGTTTTTTGCACTTTAAAAACATTTTACAAAAAAAAAAAAAAATTTAAATAAAAGTTAAATTATCGTTTCACAATGGTTGTCTGTCATTTCTTTCTGCGGCGAACTATGTTTAAAAAAAGGTTAAATACAGGGTATTTCAAAGGTAAAAAGGTATTCAAAACCAGGTATATAACTGTGGGTAAATTTTAGCTTTTTGCCACAGTTGTGTTCCTGGTTGTGTTTGAAGCAAAGTATTTCACCTAAAAAGTTGTGTTTATTGTTGGTGATTTCCTAACAATGTACACAACTTTTGTTAAAAGGTGAAATACTTTGCATAAAACACAACCAGGTACACACCTGTGGCCTAAAGCTAAAAATAGTAAGACCATGACAAGATAGCCAACTTTGGTTGGCAAAGGTATATACTGTTGGTCCAGAAGGTACACAAGTTTAGGGCACAAATCTTTCACACTCTGTCATCCCAGTGTACTCTGCCTTGAGGTGACATAAAGTATAGTGGAAAATTGTCCCTGAAACCGTCACAGAACTTCTAGTGGTAATATTTCCAATGACAACATCCATCTTCGCCAGTAACTTGCTCTTCTCTCCAACCTGCACTTTCTTCTCTACAACCTGTCAAAGAAGGGCTGTAGGAACATGCTATATATAGTTTTCCAGTAGCCAATCCCGTTCGGAAGGCCACAAGGGTCAATTTTAAAAACCGGATCCGGCGTAATCCATCGAAAAACGGATAGAAAAACGGATAGAAAAACGGATGAACCGGATGAGACGGATCTGGTTTTGTCTGTCAAGAACAAGACGGATCCGGCAGAAAACCGGATCCGGCACTTCAGGTTTTACAAAACATTTGCCGGATCCGGCATTCCGGCACGACGCCGGATCGCGCCTGACGCCGAAAACCTGATGTGTGAAAGTAGCCTTAATGAGGTATTATGTGTTTGTTATATTTGATCTGTTCATGAAGTGGTGGTATTTATTCCTTGTGGTGTGGTATTATTTGGTCACTGTGATGGTAATATGAGGTCTGGTCATGGTGTGGTGGTATTTGTTCCTTCTTTGTCATATTATTGCTCTTGGGACTGAGAATCTGTGATATGTATGGAGGTCTCTTGTTTTGTGATATCAATAAAGGGAATTCTTTATTTCTAATATCAATTAATTACTTGAACATTTAACCTCATGTAACTATTAGACAGTTTCCATTGTTCTTCCGTGTATGTGGCGCTTTCCACTTCTGTCCACAGACCATTGCTGGCTCCAGGAATCTCTCTTGGAACCAGGGCAGCAATCAATCTATAACAACAAAGCAAGGGTAAATAACAGCATCATGTGTATTATAACTAAATAGGATGCCTGTGTTATGGAATAAACAAGGGATCAGTCGTTGATATACATGCAAGGAGGATGTGGAAACCACAAATTACGACCAAAAGATCCTTTAGAAAAACATCTTTATTAAAGAATCACACAGAACGGGGCAAGGGGGGAGACACATGCAAGGGAACAAAGTGCTGCAGTGCAATAGACACGTGACCAGCCCTTGGCCAAATTTTACAATATCAAATTCTGCAAAAATAAGTTAAATTAATTCACATCATTCCTATAGCCTAAAAAGGCCTGGCAAGCCGATTATCTTCCTGTTATCATAGTATATTTAATTTATGAATATTGATGGGCTACATTATATATGGACAACCACAAATATCCTCACCACTATAACAAGTCCAAACTATAAGTGCCCAATTGGAAATAATTGGGCACAAGTGGTCAGCGCGTCACCCTGACTGCCCAGGCCTCTTATTCATTCCTGTTGCAGGTAATTACCTCTGCTTTGTGCCGTTAACCAGTGTGTTGGCGGGCGGATTATTTGTTATACACATGGTGGATATTAGACCTTATATATGGTCATTGCATTATTTCCAATTGGGCACTTATAGTTTGGACTTGTTATAGTGGTGAGGATATGCCCTGAATATTTGTGGTTGTCCATATATAATGTAGCCCATCAATATTCATAAATTAAATATACTATGATAACAGGAAGATAATCGGCTTGCCAGGCCTTTTTAGGCTATAGGAATGATGTGAATTAATTTAACTTATTTTTGCAGAATTTGATATTGTAAAATTTGGCCAAGGGCTGGTCACGTGTCTATTGCACTGCAGCACTTTGTTCCCTTGCATGTGTCTCCCCCCTTGCCCCGTTCTGTGTGATTCTTTAATAAAGATGTTTTTCTAATGGATCTTTTGGTCGTAATTTGTGGTTTCCACATCCTCCTTGCAGCAATCAATCTAGGGGACTCATCATTTTGACTGGCCAAAAAAGGTCCGCCATTTTTTGGGGGGTTAACTGTCAAAATGACTGCACTGCATAGCAGAATTAAGCAGCAGCATCTCCGCTCGTTATTGTCACCATCGAGACAATGCTGAAAAAAAAGGCTGTTTTAGACTGTTTAAATATTATTTGACATCCCCGTATGATGATGTAGTGTTGCCATGTCCAAGTATATTCTGATTTGGCATTCTTATATGTAGGCTTTCCTCGTTTACAAATCAACGTGCAAGCAGTAATTGTGGACGTAGACCCAAAAAGATGTACAAACATAAATCAGGCTCTCAAAAATGAAAGGAGAAAAGGGATCGTGATGAAGAGGAGGAAAGGCTTAAAAAGAAAAGCATTCTATCTCAGTACTTTAAAAAGCCGCCAAGCACCAAGGAAGGTGATGATGACACTTGTGAACCCCCTCAGATGCAAGATTATCATTAAATGCTTGAGCATCCTGCGTCATCAATTGAGGTGGCTGCCTCTTCAAGCTTTTCTTCAGTAAGCAAGAAGAGCCTGCAACTATGCCAACCTGTGTGGAAACAGAAGAATCTGCGGAAACACGGTCCAGAACTACGTCACCTCACAGTCCTCACAAAATGCTTTCTTCCACTGTTTGTGGATGAAGAGGAAATGCCTTCATGTTCAAGTTCCATTTTAGAACATGTGTCTGAAGAACCATCTTGCGGCCAGAGTGCAGAGTCTCTTTCTCCAGAGGAGTGCAGTCAGATAACATTAGAAGAAGAAGATGAAGAAAAAGAAGATAAACAAGAAGAAATTGATTGGAAAGACGCAGCAATGTGGCCAGATGTCCTCAAGGATAAGGAACGGGAGAAGATTGTTCTTTCAGGGCTTTCTCATGAAGAAGAAATGAAGCAGATGGTACAATCTTTGCCTAAGGCTGTTGATGATCGTTCCTTTAGTGAATTTCTCCTATATGCAAAGTCATCTAATGGACGAGAAAAATTTGTATGGGATTGGTTAAGATGGAGCACAAGTAGGAAGGTAATGTATTGTGTAACATGTATGGCATTTTCTGATGATCACAGAGGCAAAACAGGGAGCATCCTTTGCTGGAAAGAAGGATTTAATCCATTGGTTTCCAAATGGCATCAACTTTACCTCAAGCTGCCAGAGCATGAACAAAGTGCACTGCACAGGAAGCACTGCTGGAGTTGGAGAACACACCAAAAGGCCATAATTGGCCATGGTATAGACTTCGAGATGCAAAGAAATTTGGCGAAGGAAGCAGAGAGGCTTGTGGCTCTTCTTGAAAGACTCTAGGATGTGACACTGCATTTAGCTTCACGCAACCTGGCTTTCAGAGGAACATCGCGGAGAATTGGAGACCTACATAATGGCAATTTTCCTGGAACCTTGGAAATATTGTCACGATATGACAGTGTACTAAAAGAGCACCTAGAAAAGGTCAAGCTTAGTCAAGAAAAAGGAATAAAAATGCCAGCTCATTATCTATCTTGGGCAACACAAAATGAATTTATAAATATTTGTGGAAAACATGTCCTGGATGCCATACTCTCAGAAAGGAATGAGGCAATTTATTTTTCTGTTATTTGTGTTGCTACTCCAGATGTCTCACACACTGAACAGAATGTTATAGTTTTAAGGCATGTAACCAGAGACACCCAAACAGGAATTTGGCATGTGCAAGAAAGGTTTTTGGAATTTTTTTACTTTTTTCAGAAGACGGGAGAACAAATTGCAGAAATGATTATATCAAGGCTGCATGAGCATGCCATTGACCTTAAAGACTGCAGAGGACAGGGATATGATAATGGAACAAACATGTCTGGTAGGATTAAAGGTGTAAGAGCCAAAATTCAAGAGAAATTTCCAAGAGCTCTCTTTTCTCCTTGTGCTGCCCATTCTTTAAACCTCGTGGGTGTTCATGCTGCTGCAAGCTGCCCTGAAATGAAGACTTTTTTTGGAAGTGTAAACTGGCTATAAATTCTGTTTAGCAACAGCCCTGAGAGATGGAACACCTTGTCTGAAGTAGTTGGAAGGTCTTTGCATGGTCAAAGTGACACCGGGTGGAGTTCAAGAATAGAGGCTGTACGTCCGATTGCTCAAAATTTGCCAAGTATTTTGAAGGCTCTTGATAAAGTTATTTCTTCTGGAAAGCTCACAAATGATGCGCATTCAGAAACTGAAGGTCTCTCTGACTATTTTTCATCTTTCCGAGCAGTGGTTTTGGCTTCATTTTGGATAAAAGTTCTTACCAGTTGGGTACACTGGATTTACTAAATGCCATCTACAAATTTTAGCTTCAAGGAATATTTGGAGAGGTGTGTATTGCACTCAGAATTTTCATCACCCTACCACTTTCAGTAGCAGAAGGAGAGAGAGCATTTAGCAAACTCTCATTGGTCAAGAACTATCTGTGTTCTACAATGACAGAACAACGATTGAACAGCCTAGCCCTTCTATCAATTGAACATGAGCTTGCCAGATGCCTCAATTTTAAAGATGGATTTTGCGAAACAGAAGGTAAGACGACTGCCTGTTCCACATATGTAAACGTAGACAGTTTTAAATTTGTCTGTTATTGCAACATATGTTCCCCACTATTGTGGAGGAGTGGCTTTGCCTGACTGTGGGTTTACTGACCCAATGTCATAAATATTAGAGATGAAGCATATCACTAATGTTTAAGTTATGGGATTTGCACATGTGTACCCTAGATTGGAATGGCACTTTAATATTAGGATTCAGTTCTTGGCACAGTGTTTGTTGTGCTTAGACTCAGGGTCGAATTGGCCCACCGGGATACCGGTGAAATGCCCGGTAGGCCCCCAGGCCCCTGGGCCCCAGAGAGGAGGAAGAAAAAAAAAATTTGAACGCGGGCCCTTTAAAAGTGAAGGAGGCAGAGGCGCGTGTGGGCGCATGCATGCTGTCCCGACCCACCGCTAGGACCAGGGCCAGCGGCACCACCCGATGAACCCAGGTAGGCACTGGGGGCCCTGGGCGAACGGGGAGTGGGACACACAGCATCGGGTCCAGGTAGCTCTGGCATCGGGGCCCCCCTCCTGTATTACTCACCTTTCCTCATTCCAGCAGCTGCAGTGTCTTCAGTGCCCTTTGACTCTGCAATGTCTCAGGGAAGAGGGAACAATGATGTCATCACTGCGTGCTCAGCCTCTCTGCCCTGAGCGTTGCAGAGTTGGGAGAGATACCGAGTGTACAGGACCTGCGGTGGGAACGGGAGAGGTGAGTACTTGATTTTTTTTCTTTATGTATGCAGCATTACAGGGGCCCCATAATGAGCTTCATGGAGGAGCAGGGGGGCCCATAGTATGCTGCATGTGGGGGCCATAGTATGCTGCAGGGGGGGCATAGTGTGCTGCAGGGGGCCCATAGATAAAGTACTATGCAGCATGGAGGAGCAGGGGGGCTGGGGGCCCATAATATGCTGAATAGAGGAGCAGGGGGGCATAGTATGCTGCAGTGGGGCCCATAGTATGCTGCATAGAGGAACAGGGGGCCCATAATGTGCTGCATAGAGGAACAGGGGGCCATAGTATGCTGCATAGAGGAGCAGGAGGGGGCCGGAGGCCCATAACATGCTGCATGGAGGAGCAGGGGGTGCCATAGTATGCTGCATGGAGGAGCAGGTGGGCTGGGGTCCCATAATGTGCTGCATGGAGGAGCAGGGGGTGCTATAGTATGCTGCAGGGGGGAATAGTATGCTGCAGGGGGCCCATAGTATGCTGCATAGAGGAGCAAGGGGCCCTTAATACTGTATGAAGGAGCAGGTGCCCCATAATACTGTATGGAGGAGCATTATAAGGTGCCCATAATAATGTATGGCGGACAATGTGGTTGGACATAATACTGTATGGCGGATAATGTGGTTGCTCATAATACTGTATGGTGGACTATGTGGTTGCCCTTAATACTGTATGGTGGACTATGTGGTTGCCCTTAATACTGTATGGTGGACTATGTGGGTAGTCATAATACTGTATGGTGGACTATGAGGTGCCCATAATACTGTATGACGGACAATGTGGGTGCTCATAATACTGTATGGAGGACTATGTGGTTGCCCATAATATTGTATGGCAGACTATGAGCTGCCCAAGAATAATAAAAAGATCACGCCTATAATCAAGGAGCACCTCAAACATGTATAAAAAACATGACACTTTATTAAACAGCTATAATACAACAGCAAAAAAAGGTATATCCATACTACCAAATAAGTGTGCTTTGGGCATCAAGGATATGCACATTTCGCTTTATGGATATTTAATTGAACTATTAGCTCGTTAGTGGACCCATATCTCTGCTATTTTGCGTGTATTTTATATGCTTTATATATGTACAGTTTATCATTTGATTAAATTCCATTCATAGTGTGCTCAGATATTGCTGTATTTGGTGCACCTTATTTGAATTTTGCATGCATGGATGGGTATCTGGCAGCTTCTTCCAAAAGCTCCATTATCATTGAATTATACTCCGCGCTTTCGCTTTTGAGTGTGATGTCATGCTGTCATTGTCAATGCCTATTATGTTTTTTGCATGTGAGAGGTCGACACTTTATCTAAAGGGTTGTAACTGCTATATAATGTTTAACGCTTGCGTAACCGATTGTCATTCTAAAACAACGCCCAGTATATTAGTGTGCTCAGATATCATTATATCCGATGCGCATTTGAACTTTGCATATATGGATAGGCATTTAGCATGCAGCAGGGCGATATCTCCTCTAAAAAGCGTCATTATCACTGCACTATACATTGCGCATGCGCATTTGTTTGTGACGTGATGTTGTTGATGCTAATGCCCACTATGTCTTGGGCACGCGAGAGGTGGACCCTTTATCTAAGGTGTCATAACTGTTAGATTGTGTTAGGCGCCTGCGCATCGGATTGTGATTGCAAATAACGTTCAGTATATGTCCGATGTACAGCGCATGTGCAATATGTCTGCTTTCTCGAATTATTATGTAAATTCCATAGTTTTCCTATCTCATTTTTTGGACATATGTCAGGTGGATGTCTCTCAAAAAAAGCGCCGACTTTGTCACATAAAATTTGGCGCCTGTGCAGTTGAATGAGACTGCATGTTATGTGGATTTGTGCTCGCTGTGTCTCTGACATTCTTGCATATGCACAGTACACTTACCTTTTTTTTATCTAACTTTATTTGTCCCCGTTCCTGCGTGAGCATCACAAGATGGCCGCATCCATACATCTCCATGTGGTTTTCAAATTGCACAGGTGAATAACATATTCTGATTATATGGGTATATATAGCGTGCAAATGCAAAGCAGCACATGCTCTTCCTTCCCTGAGGAAGCCACAATCTGTGGCGATACGCGTGGGAATTTCTCCCCCACCTCTCTCTCTCTCTCCCCCCCTTGCCAGGGCCCTGGCTCGCATCTTTGGCTCCGCATGTAACTGATGTGTGAACTTTTTTTGCCTTGGGAATAGGTTTATCTGTCTCTTGTATTGCAGTTTGCCAGTCTTATTATTTCCTGGCGATTGTTTAAAAAGTCTGGCTTGAGTGTGGCTATTATTGCCTTCTCTCCTTGATATTTGGATGCTTGCTTTATTGGACCCATATGGCACTAGTTATAGGCTTCAGCTACATGCACTCTAAAATTATTGTGTATACTGTCTAGTTCTTCTGGGGTATTTTTTTGGTATCCATTCTAAGTCCCTTGCTGGGACTTTTCTATATTTAATCTACTTTTCATATCTGGGTCTGTATGACAGCAATTATTTGTAACTGTATTAGGCCTCTTTCACACTTCAGTTTTTTACAATCCGTAACAATCCGCCAGGTTTTGAAAAAAACGGATCCTTAATTTTTTTTTGAGGATCCGTTTTTTTTCCCCATTGACTTGCATTAATGGCGGATTGTGACGGATTGCTGTCCGTTGCATCCATTTTTTTTGAGGATCCGCCAAAAGTTGCTGTCCGTCACCATCCTCAAAGACTTCAAAACGGAGCTTGTAACGTTTTTTTCTCTGGCGGATCCTCCAGACACTCAATTAACCCGAAATTCTTTCTGGGTGCCGGACAAAAAAAAAATTCTCTCTCTCTCTCTCTCTCTTTTTTCTCTCTTTTCTCTCTCTCTCTCTCTCTTTCTCTCTCTCTCTCTCCTCTTCCCGGCCAGCGGTTCCTTTAAATTTCCTCATTTTCAAGATCCGTCTGAAAACGGATCCTGTGCCATCCGTTCACATCACTTGAGAACGGATCCGCTTGTCTGACTTTTTGGTGGATCTCTCCCAGAATTGTCTAATTAGTATCCAGTGGTGAATGTTGGACCACCTGTAGCGGTTCCTATATATATACACATATATATCTTTTGTGCTGTTCAGGGGAAATTTTCAGGTGTGGGGTTATCATTGCCTTTATTATAGGGCATGATTTTGAACAGGATTTCTCTGTTTTTTAAATATTTTTAATATCATGTGTTTTTTTTTGCTGTTGTATTATAGCTGTTTAATAAAGTGTCATGTTTTTTATACATGTTTGAGGTTCTCATTGATTATGGGCGCGATCTTTTTCTTGTTCTTGGATTCCATGTTCTTTACATGCCCTTAGTGAGCCCTCCTGTCTTTTTGGAATATATTAAGTGGTGCCCTCCATCCCTTTTGTTTAGGACTATAAGGTGCCCATAATACTGTATGGTGGACTATGTGGGTGCTCATAATACTGTATGGCGGACTATGTGGTTTCCCACAATATTGTGTGGCGGACTATGTGGGTGCTCATAATGCTGTTTGGAGGACTATGTGGGTGCCCATAATACAGTATGGAGGACTATGTGGTTGCACATAATACTGCATGGTGGACAATGTGATTGCTCATAATACTGTATGGCGAACTATGTGGGTGCTCATAATACTGTATGTAGGACTATGTGAGTGCTCATAATACTGTATGTAGGACTATGTGGAGCCCATAATACTGTATGGCAGACTATGTGGGTACTCATAATACTGTATGGCAGACAATGTTGGTGCTCATAATACTGTATGTACGACTATGTGGAGCCCATAATACTGTATGGCGGACTATGTTGATTCCCATAATACTGTATGGTGGACTATGTGGGTGCTCATAATACTGTATAGCGGACTATGTGGTTGCCCATAATACTGTATGGCGGATTATGAGATCCCCATAATACTGTATGGCGGACTATGAGGTGTCCATAACACTGTATGGCGGACTATGTGGTTTCCCATAATATTGTGTGGTGGACTATGTGGTTTCCCATAATACTGTATGGCGGACTATGTGGGTGCTCATTCTACTGTAAGGAGGACTATGTGGTTGCCCATAATACTGTATGGTGGACAATGTGATTGCTCATAATACTGTATGGCAGACTATGTGGTGCCCATAATACTGTATGGCGGACTATGAGGTGCCCATAATACTGTATGGTGGACTATGAGGTGCCCATAATACTGTATGGTGGACTATATGGGTGCTCATAATATTGTATGGCAGACTATGTGGCTTCCCATAATACTGTATGGCGGACAATGTGGGTGCTCATAATACTGTATGGAGGCCTATGAGGTGCCCATAATACTGTATGGTGGACTATGTGGGTGCTCATAATATTGTATGGTGGACAATGTGGTTTCCCATAATATTGTGTGGCGGACTATGTGGTTTCCCATAATACTGTATGGTGGACTATGTGGGTGCTCATAATATTGTATGGTGGACAATGTGGTTTGCCATAATATTGTGTGGCGGACTATGTGGTTTCCCATAATACTGTATGGTGGACTATGTGGGTGCTCATAAAACTGTATGGAGGACTATGTGGGTGCTCATAATATTGTATGGTGGACAATGTGGTTTCCCATAATATTGTGTGGCGGACTATGTGGTTTCCCATAATACTGTATGGTGGACTATGTGGGTGCTCATAATATTGTATGGTGGACAATGTGGTTTGCCATAATATTGTGTGGCGGACTATGTGGTTTCCCATAATACTGTATGGTGGACTATGTGGGTACTCATAAAACTGTATGGAGGACTATGTGGTTGCCCATAATACTGTATGGTGGACAATGTGGGTGCCCTTAATATGTTATGGTGGACTATGTGGTTGCCCATAATACTGTATGGCAGACAATGTGGGTGCCTATAATACTGTATGGTGGACTATGTGGTTGCCCATAATATTGTATGGCGGACTATGTGGACCCAATCGGCAGAATGTGGAGCTTTTATCCCCATTAAACTGGAGTGGCATGTCTGACTTGATCACTGATCCATTCATTCCCTCAGTAGCTGCACTTGTTTGTTTATAGAAGCCCCAAAGAGAATGAATGAAGCTTCGGTCAGGTATCCCACCTGCCGCTCCATTTTAAAATGGGGATAAGTGTCCTATCAGGGATAAAACTTATTCATTCTTCCAATTGGTGCAGTTTCTAATGGTCGGACCTAAGTGATCACCTATCCTGTGGAGCCCATGGATCAGTGATAGCTTGTTTTAACCAAAGAACCCCATTAATGTAAGCTACTGCAATGATGCATCCCAGTTACGGGGGCGCACATTAGATGTGCAGGAGTCGCCTGTGTTTTACAGCCGATGCTCCACTATAATGGGGATAACGACTGACAGATATTTGCATATAACTGTAGGGTGGGCCCCTCGAGTCCATTCCCCTGGTGGGCCCAGACACCCAGTCCGACCCTGCTTAGACTTATAATTATGTCCCTTTTTATATCAGGGCTCACTTCTTAGCTCAGTGCCTTGTTTTTCTTACATTTTTGTAAATACGTATTTATTATGGTCCAGTTTCATAGATTGTGTGCAATATTCTTTGTTTTTGTAAGCAAGGAGCTGGAGGGCACCACTGCTCGGGATCCCCCGTACATGCAATAACACACTGTACAAGAAAAGAAAAGAGCATGTACAAAACAGGGATCACCAGACTAAAGTGAAGTGAAGAAAGTATCCTTTATTATAACACTGCACAACACACTGAGAACATTAAAAAACATTAAAAATGCCCAAAGGCCATAAGAAAAATGCAAAAACTCACAATAGGGTTAAAAAGACCCCTGCCAAGACCCACCACTAAAGAGGACAATGAAAAATGCAGACAAATAACCCTTCAATCATGAAATAATGGCTGAGTTGATGGAATCAAAAGGCTGAAAAAAAGCAGCAAGAAATCCTACTGCTTGATGCAGAATCAAAAGTGCAGCAAGAAATAGTGCCCAATAAAACCTGAACCTAAGCCAAGTAGCACATCCAGCTAGAGCAGCATATGAACCAAGTAATGAGGAAGGCGGGGCCCAGGGATGCCCGACGCGTTACGCCAGGAGACCTGGCTTCATCAGGGGCAGTACCCAGTGTGTATCAAAGTGTCGCACCTTTAGATGATTCTTTGTTTTTTGCTTGCTTTTCTGACCTCACAAAATCATCTCATTTTCATTGTAATGATTGGTTACAGTTGTTTGTTTGTGTGTCTGTTTATTTTCTTGTTTTGCACTTTAACCCCTTAGTGACGGAGCCAGTTTGCAGCTTAATGACCGGGCCAATTTTTACAATTCTGACCACTGTCACTTTATGAGGTTATAACTCTGGAACGCTTTAATGGATCCCGCGCTTTCTGAGAATGTTTTTTCGTGACATATTGTACTTCATGATAGTCATAAAATTTCTTCGATAAGTCTTGTGTTTATTTAGGAAAAAAACGCAAATATGGCAGAAATTTTGAAAATTTTGCAATTTTAAAACTACATTTTTATGCCCTTAAATCAGAGAGATGTGTCACACAAATTTCTTAATAAATAACATTTCCCACATGTTTAATTTACATCAGCACAATTTTGGAAGCAACCTTTTTTTTGTTAGGAAGTTATAAGGGTTAAATTTGACCAGCGATTTCTCATTTTTACAACAAAATTTACAAAACCATTTTTTTTAAGGGACCACATCATATTTAAAGTCATTTTGAAGAGTGTACATGACAGAAAATACCCAAAAGTGGCACCATTCTAAAAACTAGACCCCTCAAGGTGCTCAAAACCACATGCAAGAACTTTATTAACCCTTTTCGTGCTTCACAGGAACTAAAGCAATGTGGAAGGAAAAAAATTAACATTTAACTTTTTTTGCAAAAAATTTACTTCAGAACCAATTTTTTTTATTTTCTCAAGTGTTAAAAGAGAAAATCAACCACAGAATTTGTTGTAAAATTTCTCTTGAATACGCCAATTCCCCATATGTGGGGGTAAACCACTTTTTCAGCACAAGGCAGAGCTTGCAAGGGATGGAGCGTCGTTTGACTTTTTCAACGCAGAATTGGCTGGAATTGAGATCGGATGCCATGTTGCGTTTGGAGAGCCCTTAATGTGCCTAAACAGTGGAAACCTCCAACAAGTGACACCATTTTGAAAACTAGACCCCTTAAGGAACTTATCTAGATGTGTGGTGAGCACTTTGAACCTTCATGTGCTTTACAGAAGTTTATAACGTAGAGCCGTGAAAATAAAAAATCCATTTTTTTCCACAAAAATGATCTTTTCGCCCCCAAATTTTTATTTTTACAAGGGTAACAGGAGAAATCATACCCCCACAGTTGTTGTGCGATTTGTTCTGAGCATGCTGATACCCCATATGTGGGGGGGGACCACTGTTTGGGTGCATGGGAGAGCTTGGAAGGGAAGGAGCACCATTTTGGAATGCAGACTTTGATGGAATGGTCAGCGGGCATCATGTTGCGTTTGCAGAGCCCCTGATCAGGGGTGGGATTCAGCGGGTTCTCCCTGGTTTGGTGGAACCGATTGTTAAAAAAGCAGCTGGTTCCCCGAACCGGGGAGATTCACAGCCGCGAACCGGTACTTTGATATGCAGCCGGCAAGGAGCAGGAGCAGAGGAGGACTCTTGCTCTGCTTCCTAGTCCCGCCCGCCGCGCCGGATACTGCGCATTGATACGTGCTTGCTCTGCCATGTCTCTGACTACTGGACAGAGCACAGCACAAGCCGGAGGCCCCCGCGCACTGATTCCTGCGGTGCAGTGCGGCATTGGCGGGTAACTGGAGCTCGCTGGAGGAGTCACCGCAGCCTGTGTATCTGGTACACAGTCCAACGCCAACGCCGGGTCAGTGAGTTACTGTCTGTATGTGCTGCGTATTGGGGACCTGTGTGCCTGCCTATTGGGGACCTGTGCCTGCCTATTGGGGACCTGTGCTGCCTATTGGGGAACAATGCTGCCTATTGGGGACCTGTGCTGCGTATTGGGGACCTGTGCTGTCTATTGGGGACCTGTGCTGTCTATTGGGGACCTGTGCTGCCTATTGGGGATCTGTGCTGCCTATTGGGGACCTGTGCAGTGCTGCCTAGGCTATTAGGGACCTGTGCCTACCTATTGGGGACCTGTGCTGCCTACTAGGGACCTGTGCCTGCTATTGGGGACCTGTGCTGCCTGCTAGGGTCCTGTGCCTGCCTATTGGGGACCTGTGCTGCCTATTATGGATCTGTGCTGCCTATAGGGAACAATGCTGCCTTATGGGGACCTGTGCTGCCTATAGGGAACAATGCTGCCTATTGGGGACCTGTGCTATCTATAGGGACCTGTGCCTGCCTATTTGGGACCATTCCAATTTATTTTTTTTTCAACTGTTTGACTGCGCCCCTACTTGTACAGTATATGTTTGAAGAAAAGGTGTGTGTAAATGGGTGTGGCTTAATAATGGATGTGACTTAAAAGGGGTGTGGCTTAAAATGGGGGTGGTTTTCCTACACTCAAACACAGAACCTGTTGTTAAAAATTTGAATCCCACCACTGCCCCTGATGTGGCTAAACAGTGGAAACCCCCCACAAGTGACCCCATTTTGGAAACTAGACCCATTAAGGAACTTATCTAGATGTGTGGTGATCACTTTGAACCTTCAAGTGCTTCACAGAAGTTTATAACGTAGAGCCATGAAAATAAAAAATCCATTTTTTTCCACATAAAATCATCTTTTCGCCCCCCCAATTTTTTTTACAAGGGTAACAGTAGAAATCATACCCCCACAGTTGTTGTGCGATTTGTCCTGAGTATGCTGATACCCCATATGTGGGGGGGACCACTGTTTAGGTGCATAGGAGAGCTTGGAAGGGAAGGAGCGCCATTTTGGTATGCAAACTTTGATGGAATGGTCTGCGGGCGTCATGTTGCGTTTGCAGAGCCCCTGATGTACCTAAACAGTGGAAACCCCCCACAAGTGACCCCATTTTGGAAATTAGACCCCCCAAGGAGCTTATCTAGATGTGTGGTGAGCACTTTGAATCCCCAAGCGCTTCACAGAAGTTTATAAACGCAGAGCCGCGAAAATAAAAAGTCTTTTTTATTTCCACAAAAGTGATTTTTTTAGACCCCAATTTTTTGACCCCCAAAGTTGGTAAATAGTGGAAACCCCTCAATTCTTGCGCCAACCCTAACCCCAACACACTCCTAACCCTAATCCCTAATCCTAATCCCAATCCTAATCCCTAATCCTAATTCTAACCCTAATCCTAGTTTGCCCTAACCCTAATTCTAACCCTAGCCCTAACCCTAGCCCTAGCCCAGCCCTAACCCTATCACTAACCCTATTACTAACCCTAGCCCTAACCCTAGTCCTAGCCCAACCCTAACCCTAGCCCTAACCCTAATGGAAAAATGAAAAAAATATTTTCTTTATTTCGTTATGTTGACCTAACTAAGGGGGTGATAAATGGGAGGGTTATGTACTATTTTTTTTATTTTGATCACTATGATAGTTTATCATAGTGATCAAAATGAATGAATGGAATCTGCCAGCTGGAGCCTGCAGATTCCCGGCGGGCACACTGCGCATGCGCCTGACATTTTCTCCGGATCCAAGATGGCGGCACCCACCGGAGGACACCGGCGGGACACAGGACCACTGGGAGGGGACCCTGGACCACGTAGAGGTACCAGGGGGGATCGGGGACCCTATTTCTCTCTCCTCTGATGTGCGATCACATCAGAGGAAAGAGAAATTAAATGCAAAATCGCGGCTTTTTTTTGCGGTCGCCGTTATAGTGTTAATAACGGCGATTGCAAAAGCCAGGTCGGCAAAAAATGACCCGATTCATGTTCTCTGGGGTCTCAGCTACCCCCTGCAGCCAGACCTCAAAGAAAATCCGACACTGGGGGGCGCTATTTACTTACTCAGAACAATAAGAAAGAAAAAATGCCAGCTTACCCGGTTGGTTCAAAAGATAAGCTGCTATACTGTATAGGCTCTCAGCAACGGATAAATGACAGGAGCTCTTGACAACAATAATTGCGAAAAGGAGATAAATCCAGCGAGCCAAGTTTGAAGTACTTAAAAAATCTTTTTCTTTATTTCAAACGTAGATTTAAAATATTTATCCATAGCAGCATATTATAGATATAGGCAGAAATAGAAAAAGTTACTGCTGTAATGCGCACGGCAAGACGCGTTTCGGCTAAACCTTTATCATTGCTATAATACACATTGCTATTTTTCTGGGATATAAGAAGGAAAAGATCCTAAGATAGGAGGTGCTATAGTTGATTACGCGCTAATAGATCACACTTGTGGGCATCCACCTATAAGATTAACTATTTAAAAACAAGTGTTAACCCTAACAAAAGCTAATACGCTAGCAGTAATTTTTCCATATATTTTACAAATATTTTACAATACATGATATAACAGAACATATGTACAGAGATTTTATTCTCATATTATCCGCCACAATACTTCTATAATATAATTATTGCTCAAAAAAGTTTATTTATAAACTTAGAACAAAGCAGGTTGTAATTATTAACATAAGAATCATGATTTTAGGATTTTTAATAAATTCTAATTAGATCTTGTCTATTGTTTAAGCCAATTGGCATCCTAGTTTCCAAAGTAAAGCCAGTAATGTAAACAGGGTGCAACTTCCTGATGAATTGTCCACCATTATAAAAAATCTGGAACATAAAATGAGCAAGGAAATGAAAACTTGGTGGAATCATAACTCTCTAAATGTATATCTTGAAAAGGAGATGATTCCCCGCGGACTAAGATTACGAAAAAAAGCTACAGCTCATTTCAGTGAGGAATTCCAGAAAAAATGGGAGGACATTCTCAGCACATGTTCCTTGAAGCTTATTCAACTGATTATCAAGGAGGAGGAAGCTCACCTGGCTTCCATACAGACAGATATCAAAGATCTTAAAAATGATCTGGCTAAATTTTCACAACATGTGGACTTTCAAAAATTACAAGACAGAATGAAATCAAACTTGGTTAAATTGGAAAATTCTATTACAGATATTAAGAAAAGAAAGTTTGAAAGAGGTCTGAAAGACTACATAAATAAAGTCTATAATTGGCAATCGTATCCACGCCCTACATTAAAGAAAAATCTGTATACACAGAATAGAAACAAAGTGACTTTTTTAGATGGGAATAAAAGCTCAGATTCCTCTTCATACAATTCTACAGAGGACACTCTGGATTCTTCATCTTTATTCACTTCTATTGAAGATAATGACGGCGTATACAATCCTGGAATACAACAAAGGACTTTTTATCCTAGGAAGGTTTCAAAAAACGGAGGAAAAGAGGCGGGCGGAAACACCATAGTGCCAGCAAGAAGAAATCCGCAAAGGAACAGAAATCTGAGGTATTAGAGGTTCCTATTTGGAACCTCTCTAGTTATATACTAACGGAAGATCAAATTTCCTTGTTATCTAGAGGACTAGGCTATTGTCCGACGTATAACTTTGATTTATATTAAACCTTGTTAGTAGAGTTGAGCGATACCAGCCGATACTTGAAAATATCGAATCGGAATGGATCGGCCGATCTTAAAAAAAAAAGTATCGGTATCGCCGATTCCGATACCGGGAACCAATGCAAGTCAATGGGGCCAAAATATCGGAATTAAAAAAAACCCTTTCTTTCCTTGTAGGTTAATTCTACATGAAGAAAAACAACTAAGAATAATGTAGAATGTATTGTGGGAGGTGGAGGAGACATTAAAGCCATAGAGGTTTAGCCCAATCAAATGGAATAGCAGGAATTAAACTTTTTTTTTAAAGACGTTAGGAGTTACAAAGATATTGACTATGTTAGCCTCATTTATATTTTGCCAGACATGTACAGTGGGGAAAAAAAGTATTTAGTCAGTCAGCAATAGTGCAAGTTCCACCACTTAAAAAGATGAGAGGCGTCTGTAATTTACATCATAGGTAGACCTCAACTATGGGAGACAAACTGAGAAAAAAAAATCCAGGAAATCACATTGTCTGTTTTTTTTTCATTTTATTTGCATATTATGGTGGAAAATAAATATTTGGTCAGAAACAAGCAATCAAGATTTCTGGCTCTCACAGACCTGTAACTTCTTCTTTAAGAGTCTCCTCTTTCCTCCACTCATTACCTGTAGTAATGGCACCTGTTTAAACTTGTTATCAGTATAAAAAGACACCTGTGCACACCCTCAAACAGTCTGACTCCAAACTCCACTATGGTGAAGACCAAAAGCTGTCAAAGGACACCAGAAACAAAATTGTAGCCCTGCACCAGGCTGGGAAGACTGAATCTGCAATAGCCAACCAGCTTGGAGTGAAGAAATCAACTGTGGGAGCAATAATTAGAAAATGGAAGACATACAAGACCACTGATAATCTCCCTCGATCTGGTGCTCCACGCAAAATCCCACCCCGTGGGGTCAGAATGATCACAAGAACGGTGAGCAAAAATCCCAGAACCACGCGGGGGGACCTAGTGAATGAACTGCAGAGAGCTGGGACCAATGTAACAAGGCCTACCATAAGTAACACACTACGCCACCATGGACTCAGATCCTGCAGTGCCAGACGTGTCCCACTGCTTAAGCCTGTACATGTCCGGGCCCATCTGAAGCTTGCTAGAGAGCATTTGGATGATCCAGAGGAGTTTTGGGAGAATGTCCTATGGTCTGATGAAACCAAACTGGAACTGTTTAGTAGAAACACAACTTGTCGTGTTTGGAGGAAAAAGAATACTGAGTTGCATCCATCAAACAACATACCTACTGTAAAGCATGGTGGTGGAAACATCATGCTTTGGGGCTGTTTCTCTGCAAAGGGGCCAGGACGACTGATCCGGGTACATGAAAGAATGAATGGGGCCATGTATCGTGAGATTTTGAGTGCAAACCTCCTTCCATCAGCAAGGGCATTGCAGATGAAATGTGGCTGGGTCTTTCAACATGACAATGATCCAAAGCACACCGCCAGGGCAACGAAGGAGTGTCTTCGTAAGAAGCATTTCAAGGTCCTGGAGTGGCCTAGCCAGTCTCCAGATCTCAACCCTATAGAAAACCTTTGGAGGGAGTTGAAAGTCCGTGTTGCCAAGCGAAAAGCCAAAAACATCACTGCTCTAGAGGAGATCTGCATGGAGGAATGGGCCAACATACCAACAACAGTGTGTGGCAACCTTGTGAAGACTTACAGAAAACGTTTGACCTCTGTCATTGCCAACAAAGGATATATCACAAAGTATTGAGATGAAATTTTGTTTCTGACCAAATACTTATTTTCCACCATAATATGCAAATAAAATGAAAAAAAAACAGACAATGTGATTTTCTGGATTTTTTTTTCTCAGTTTGTCTTCCATAGTTGAGGTCTACCTATGATATAAATTACAGACGCCTCTCATCTTTTTAAGTGGTGGAACTTGCACTATTGCTGACTGACTAAATACTTTTTTTCCCCACTGTATGTCTTCTTCTTCTTTCTTCTTTCTTCTTCTTTCTTATTCTTCTTCCTTTTTTTACCTTCTTCTTCTTCTTCTTATTATTCCTTTTTTTACATTCTTCTTCTTCTTCTTCCTTTTTTTACATTCTTCTTCTTCTTCCTTTTCTTACATTCTTCATATTCTTCTTATTCAACAATTATTATTCTACATATTCAACTTCTTCATCTTCTTCCTATTCTTCTTCATCATATTCTTGTTTGTGTCAGGCATTCCTGTAGTTGTTATCTAGAAAAGTTTGAAGTTTACACCTTCCGTTCTGCCTGTCACAAAAGATTTACAACAGGATTTGTCCGCGTTCAGTTTGGCCTGCAGCAGCAGGCCTTTTCCAGGGGCACCACGAGGAGGAACGGACTCACCCCCATACACTGCTTAGTCTTCTTCTGCTTATAAATAAGATAATATCATTTGCTCAGAGTATTAGTCTTATGCTTAATGTTCTTCTGCTTTGTTTTTTTTATGCTTCTTTGTCTTCTCTCTCTTGTTGTTCTGCATCTTGGTGGTTGTCTTCCTGTTCTTTGTCCTCTTGAACCAGCTGACGGTACTGGCACCCGGAGGGGCAGCAGAAGGAACAAGAGCCAATGGCACTACCGAGGACCAGCTGACGGTGCTGGAACCCGGTTACTAAGCAGGAGGTACCTGTGCTACAAAGCACTACCAAGGACCAGCAGACGTTGCCGGAACTCGGATACCGAGATGGAGGCACCTAGGCCAAAGGCTCTGACGAGAACCAGCTGACGGTGCTGGAACCCGGAGGGGTAGCATAAGCTGCAAGAGCAAATGGAAATGGCGAGGACCAGCTGACAGTGCTGGCACCCGGAGGGGCAGCAGAAGGAATAAGAGCCAATGGCACAACCGAGGACCAGCTGACGGTGCTGGAAAACAGTTACTAAGCAGGAGGTACCTGTGCTACAAAGCACAACCAAGGACCAGCAGACGTTGCCGGAACTCGGATACCGAGATGGAGGCACCTAGGCCTAAGGCTCTGACGAGAACCAGCTGACGGTGCTGGAACCCGGAGGGGTAGCATAAGCTGCAAGAGCAAATGGAAATAGCGAGGACCAGCTGACAGTGCTGGCACCCGGAGGGGCAGCAGAAGGAATAAGAGCCAATGGCACAACCGAGGACCAGCTGACGGTGCTGGAACCCGGTTACTAAGCAGGAGGTACCTGTGCTACCTGTGGACGACACTTCCGAGCTACAACTGGCTGTGTTGAAGCCCAGGAAATAGGAGGGTGTAGGCAGAGGCCTACTGTCTGTGGAATGTGGTGACAGCAGGAGAGACTGCCATCCACACAGCAGGGGATCAGCTGACGTTACTGAACCCCACTGAGACACGGGAGCAAGTGTCTCTTTCCGTGTGGACGGCACTTCTGAGCTACAACTGGCTGTGTTGAAGCCCAGGAAATAGGAGGGTGTAGGCAGAGGCCTACTGTATTTGGAATGTGGTGACAGCAGGAGAGACTGCCATCCACACAGCAGGGGATCAGCTGACGTTACTGAACCCCACTGAGACACGGGAGCAAGTGTCTCTTTCCGTGTGGACGGCACTTCCAAGCTACAACTGGCTGTGTTGAAGCCCAGGAAATAGGAGGGTGTAGGCAGAGGCCTACTGTCTTTGGAATGTGGTGACAGCAGGAGAGACTGCCATCCACACAGCAGGGGATCAGCTGACGTTACTGAACCCCACTGAGACACGGGAGCAAGTGTCTCTTTCCGTGTGGACGGCACTTCCGAGCTACAACTGGCTGTGTTGAAGCCCAGGAAATAGGAGGGTGTAGGCAGAGGCCTACTGTATTTGGAATGTGGAGATAGCAGGAGAGACTGCCATCCACACAGCAGGGGATCAGCTGACGTTACTGAACCCCACTGAGACACGGGAGCAAGTGTCTCTTTCCGTGTGGATGGCACTTCCGAGCTACAACTGGCTGTGTTGAAGCCCAGGAAATAGGAAGGTGTAGGCAGAGGCCTACTGTCTTTGGAATGTGGAGACAGCAGGAGAGACTGCCATCCACACAGCAGGGGATCAGCTGACGTTACTGAACCCCACTGAGACACGGGAGCAAGTATCTCTTTCCATGTGTACGGCACTTCCGAGCTACAACTGGCTGTGTTGAAGCCCAGGAAATAGGAGGGTGTAGGCAGAGGCCTACTGTATTTGGAATGTGGTGACAGCAGGAGAGACTGCCATCCACACAGCAGGGGATCAGCTGACGTTACTGAACCCCACTGAGACACGGGAGCAAGTGTCTCTTTCCGTGTGGACAGCACTTCCGAGCTACAACTGGCTGTGTTGAAGCCCAGGAAATAGGAGGGTGTAGGCAGAGGCCTACTGTATTTGGAATGTGGAGACAGCAGGAGAGACTGCCATCCACACAGCAGGGGATCAGCTGACGTTACTGAACCCCACTGAGACACGGGAGCAAGTATCTCTTTCCGTGTGGACGGCACTTCCGAGCTACAACTGGCTGTGTTGAAGCCCAGGAAATAGGAGGGTGTAGGCAGAGGCCTACTGTCTTTGGAATGCGGAGACAGCAGGAGAGACTGCCATCTCCACAGCAGGGGAACAGCTGGCAGTGCTGAACCCCACTAACACTCGAACGAATGTGTTTGGCTCTGTGGAGACGACACTTCTGAACACCAACTGACGCTGTTGGAGCCCAGGATTAGGCGTGGAGCAGGCTGGGGCCTACTGGATTTTGGCAGGTGAAGGCAGCAGGAGACTTGCCATCTCCACAGCAGGGGAACAGCTGGCAGTGCTGAACCCCACTAACACTTGAACGAATGTGTTTGGCTCTGTGGAGACGACACTTCTGAACACCAACTGACGCTGTTGGAACCCAAGATTAGGCGAGGAGCAGCCTGGGGCCTGTTGCTTTTGGCAGGTGAAGGCAGCAGGAGACTTGCCATCTCCACAGCAGGGGAACAGCTGGCAGTGCTGAACCCCACTAACACTCGAACGAATGTGTTTGGCTCTGTGGAGACGACACTTCTGAACACCAACTGATGCTGTTGGAGCCCAGGATTAGGCGTGGAGCAGGCTGGGGCCTACTGGATTTTGGCAGGTGAAGGCAGCAGGAGACTTGCTGCCATCTCCACAGCAGGGGAACAGCTGGCAGTGCTGAACCCCACTAACACTTGAACGATTGTGTTTGGCTCTGTGGAGACGACACTTCTGAACACCAACTGACGCTGTTGGAGCCCAGGATTAGGCGAGGAGCAGGCTGGGGCCTGTTGCTTTTGGCAGGTGAAGGCAGCAGGAGACTTGCCATCTCCACAGCAGGGGAACAGCTGGCAGTGCTGAACCCCACTAACACTCGAACGAATGTGTTTGGCTCTGTGGAGACGACACTTCTGAACACCAACTGACGCTGTTGGAGCCCAGGATTAGGCGAGGAGCAGGCTGGGGCCTACTGGATTTTGGCAGGTGAAGGCAGCAGGAGACTTGCCATCTCCACAGCAGGGGAACAGCTGGCAGTGCTGAACCCCACTAACACTTGAACGAATGTGTTTGGCTCTGTGGAGACGACACTTCTGAATACCAACTGACACTGTTGGAGCCCAGGATTACGCATGCCGCATGCAGAGGCCAATGGGCAGCGGTTTTTATGGAGGTTGTTGACTACTACTGATTCTAACCATGCTCCACTTAGGCCTCTGGCTACACTGTCTCTACTATTTACCCTGGCCTACAACCCCGCCAGCTACATCTCTGAAGTGGCGTCGGCACAATCTAAGCTTGTTCCTGTGTTACTGGTGCTCAGTCCCGTCAGTTGATCCCCTGATGTTTGTCCGGCAAGTTCGCCAGCTCTGTCCTCATTCCCACTACTGGTTATGGGAATGTGGACAGAGCAGGAGACCTTGCCGGACACAAATCAGGGGATAAACTGATGGGACTGAGCCACAGGAACACAGGAACAAGTGTAGATTGTGCTGACGCCACTTCAGAGATGTAGATGGCGGGGTTGGAGGTCAGGGGAAATAGTAGAGACAGTGGAGCCAGAGACCTAAGTTGGGCACGGTTAAAAATCAGTAGTGGTTTGAATGTTGATGGAGCTGGTGACTTTGCCGTCCACACAGCAGGGGATCAGCTGGCGTTACTGAACCCCACTAACACAGGAGCTAGTGTGTTTCTCTGTGCAGACGACACATCTGAGCGACAACTGGCTGTGTTGAAGCACAGGGATTATAGTTCAGGTGGTAGAAAAATGAACACACCAGCAGACCTGGATACAGTTGCCAACCACTAATTTAGTGTGTAAGGGGAATGGCAAAGTCTTTGGAGATCCAGGCCTTGTTCATTTTCAGAAAAGTCAGCCGGTCAACATTATCGGAAGATAGTCGCGTGTGACGGTCTGTTAGTACACCACCTGCGGCACTAAAGACACGTTCCGATAATACACTGGCAGCAGGGCAAGCCAGCACCTCCAATGCATACTGGCTAAGCTCTGGCCATGTATCCAGCTTAGAGACCCAAAATTGAAGGGGGAAGAGCCATCTGGGATTACACTGACAGGGCAAGACATGTAGTCTGTCACCATCTGACGGAAACGTTGCCTCCTGCTGACTGGAGCTGTCTGTGATGGTGTAGACATTTGTGGCAGACACACAAAACTTTGCCACATTTGGGCCATGGTGGTCTTGTCTTGTGCTGAGGTGCTGCCTCTGCTCCCTCTTTGTGCCGAGCTTCCTCCACTGCCTCGACGCACAGAGCTGATTTGTAAAGCACTAGCAGCACTGCTGTCGGTTGGATTGGAGAACATGATGGACTGCAAAAGTGTGTCTTGGTATTCCCGCAGTTTACGCTCCTGGTTCAACGTTGGTATGAGCCTTTGTACGCTGTCCCGGTAGCGAGGATCTAGGAGGATGTACACCCAATAATCAGCCGAGACGAGAATGTGGGCGATGCGGCGGTCGTTTCTCAGGCACTGCAGCATGAAATCAACCATGTGCTGCAGACTCCCAACTGCCAAAGAACCGCTGTCCCCTGTTTGAGGTGTGACCTCGGCCTGCTCTGCATCACCCCACCCTCGCTGTACATACTGAGTAGAGGTTTGTGTACCTCCCTCCTCTGGAGAGATGTCTTCCTCCTCCATCGACTCCTCATCATCCTCCTCACAAAGTGTCCCCTGCCTAGGCCTTTGTGAGGAAACACGTAGCGCAGACTGTCCAGAAGCAGATGGCATTTGGGACTCCTCATCCTCCACCTCTTCCGAAACCTCATCCCTTAGTGCTTGCAGTGTTTGTTGAAGCAGGCAGATAAGGGGGATAGTCATGCTGACTAGGGAATCATCTGCACTCGCCATCCGCGTGGATTCATCGAAGGCACGCAAAACGAGGCAGATGTCCTTCATAGAGGCCCACTCAATGGTGCTGAAGTGTGAACGGCGCACAGTGCGACTTGTTTGCGCCTGATGCAGCTGGTACTCCATGACTGCTGCCTGCTGCTCACACAACCGCTCCAACATTTGTAACGTTGAATTCCGCTGGGTGGGTAGGTCACATATGATGCGATGTTCCGGAAGGCCAAATCGTCGCTGCAGAGCAGCGAGGCGCGATCTTGCCGTGCTGGAACGCCGCAAGTGAGCGCACTCTATGCGGACCTTGTGCAACAGTGCATCAAGATCCGGATAGTCCCTCAGAAAGCTCTGCACGACCAAGTTAAGCACATGTGCCAGACATGGGATGTGTGTGAGGTTGCCTAGGCCAAGAGCTGCCACCAGATTTCGGCCATTGTCACACACTACCAAGCCCGGCTGGAGATTCGCTGGCCTAAGCCACACATTGCTCTCCAGCTTGATAGCATTCCAGAGCTCCTGCGCTGTGTGGCTTCGATTCCCCAAAGAAATTAATTTGAGTACAGCCTGTTGACGTTTGGCCACGGCTGTGCTCATATCGGTCGTAACAGGCTCTTGCTCTGCTGTTTCTGAGGAACTTGAGTAGGAGGAGGAGTCTATGTGTACAGACTGGAGTCCTGCAATCCGTGGCGTTGGAAGAACACGTACAGCACCACTCTCCAGATCTGTACCCGGCTCTACAACATTGACCAAGTGGGCAGTGAGGGAAAGGTGTCTTCCCTGTCCATGGTTACTGGTCCACGCATCGGTGGTCAGGTGGACCTTGCTACTAACGGCGTTTAGTAGCGCATGTTTTATTTTGCCCTAAACATGTTTCTGCAGGGCAGGGACGGCTCGCCTGCTGAAATAAAAGCATCTGGGCACGTTGTATTGGGCGACTGCCAATGCCATTAAGTCCTGGAAGGTGTCAGTGTCCACCAGCCTGAATGACAGCATTTCAACTGCCAGAAGTTTGGCAATGCCAGCATTCAGAGACTGTGCTCGGGGATGGTTTGCCGAATAAGGGCGCCTTTTATCCCATGCCTGTGCTACCGATGGCTGTGATGGATGGGAACGTGCTGCTATGGGTGGAATCTGACAGGGTCTCCGGACAACAGTGGCAGAGGTTCTTCCTTGGCAATCCTGTGAGGAAGCCGAATCAGCAGTGTGTGAGCTGGAGGAAGAGGCCCCAACACGAACTGAAGAGGTGGTAGGTGGTGCTGTACGTTGGCCTACGTCTTCAGGGTGTCTCTGCAACTCCAACTCGTGCTTGGTGCGCACATGTTTCCACATATTTGTGGTATTGAGGTTGCTGACATTTCTCCCTCTTTTGAGTATCTGATGACACAGCTTGCATTTGACAAAGCAAATGTCATCTGCAACTGTGTCAAAAAAGGACCACGCACTGCAACTCTTGGGAGCGCCCATTTTGCCTTTGGAATGAGGAATGCTCCTAACGGGTGCCGAAGTGGAGGGTACAGGCAACCAAGTCTTCCCCCTCCCTCTGCCTCCTGTTTTGGCCGGTAGGGGAATCTCTTCCTCCGAGCTGCTCCCACCACCTTCCTGTTCCTCACGCCATGATGGGTCAAGGACCTCATCACCTTCCCTCCCCTCTTCAAACAGCTGCTTCTCCGGGGTTGTCTCGCCAGCACCGTATGCACCAGAAAGTGGTAACTGAGTCTCGTCATCATCTGATGCGTACTGAGGTGTGCTGACCATAGGCACTGGCCCACTCGCCTCTTCAGATTCAGAGGGACAAAGAAGTTGCGCATCACTGCATACTCCCTCTTCTTCACATTCAGGAATGCTGCTTGGCTGGCCCCCTCTTTCCAAGCCAACAGATTCCGAGAACAGAAGTAGAGACTGTGATGGCTCCTGTCCATGTCTCTCTGACGGCCTGGGCACTTTGGCAGGTGGTGAAGAGACAGATGGTTGCTCTTCGGTGCTCTGGTCCTGAGAGGCTGTGGAAGTAATTGAAGTCGATGCGTTAGCTGCCATCCATCTGACAACAGCTTCAATTTGTTCCTCCCGCAGCAGTGGGGTACGTTGAGGTCCTACAAAGCTGCGCATAAAGGACTGTTGCCTGCTAAAACTGGGGGATGCTGATCCACTGGTGCCCGCAGCAGGCCCAGAATCCCCACATCCTCTACCTGCAGAATCCCCACGTCCTCTCCCTGCAGAATCCCCACGTCCTCTCCCTGCTGAAACTCCACGCCCACGCGCCTTACTCCCTGCCTTCTTCATCTTGCCAGACTGCTTAAGATAGGCAGAAAAGTACAAAGGGGGGCCTTAGTGTGCTTATTCCTGAACAGCTGGTTACAGGTACAAGAAACACTAATTTTATGAAGTGTGTGTGTGTGGACTACACTTTAATAGGAGCTGATGTGGCCTACACAAGTTCCAAATGTAGTGTTTGGTGAACTTTTTTTGTGGTTTCTTTGTTGGAAACAAACTCAAAGTATGTGAACAAAGAATTGAAACTGATAGTATCACCAACTTTTTGGAGCTATTACAATGCAGGCAGGTAACCTGCAATGCAAAAGATGAGGCTCCAAAAAAATTGGGTAATACTAATCTGGCTGCGCCGGCAGGGCACAAGCCAGAAAAAAAGGCTCCGCTATCTACTCCTATATAGTGTTTGCAACCAACCAATGTTGATGGATACGGATGGATGCACACTAATAGGAGAAGAAAAAATGAGCTGCACTCAAAGACAAATATGTGTGAGGCAGTGACGCACGTTGAGCGTCCTACAACCAGACGTAGCTGCAGGACACTCTACTCTGCGTGAGCTGCACTCACACACAGTCAGAGACCTCTCAGACAGCCGTGAACAGTGCAGCTAAGTGGGCACTGGCACTGACAGGCTGCAGAAAGGCTCCGCTGTGTACTCCTATATAGTGTTTGCAACCACCGTAGATGGAGACGGATGGATGCACACTAATAGAAGAAAAAATGAGCTGCAATAAAAGAAAAATGTGTGAGGCAGTGACACGCTGAGCGTCCTACAACCAGACGTAGCTGCAGGACAGACTACTCAGCGTGAGCTGCACTCACACACAGTCAGAGACCTCTCAGACAGCCGTGAACAGTGCAGCTAAGTGGACACTAGCACTGAAAGGCTGCAGAAAGGCTCCGCTGTCCACTACTAGTGTTTGCAACCAACGTATATGGATACGGATGGAAGCACACTAGATTGAAATTATGTAAAAAATGCAGCTCAAAAATTAAAAGATGTATGAGGCAGCAGTGATCACACTGGGTGGCCTACAGCCTGACGTGGCTGCAGGACCCACTCCACAGCGTGAGCTGCACTCACACAGCCCTTGCAGACAGCTGTGAACACTGCTGCTAGGGCAAAGAAGGCTACAGTGGTGGTTTATGTAGCCTGGGTAAAGAACTAGATGTTTGGTGGAATCGCTATTTCTAACTGTCCCTCACAGTCTTCTACAGCAGCCTGTCCCTAACTGAATTCACAGCAGAGTGAACCAGAAATGGCGGCTGCGGTAGCTTTTAGAGTGCATCATGACATCATTTCGGCAGCCAATCACAGCCATGCCAATAGTTAACATGCCTACATGCCTAACAGGATGTGCCCACACTTCGGAGGATTCCCATTGGCTTAATCAAAGCAAGCAGGCTCATAGCATGATGGGAACTTCCGATTCCGATTCCGGAATCCGATATGACAAAAGTATCGGAAGTCAGTATCGGAATTCCGATACCGCTAATATCGGCCGATACCTGCGGTATCGGAATGCTCAACACTACTTGTTAGATGTTAACAAATTGGCACGCAATTTTACCATTAAGTGTCATTTTTCTGATGATAATGTTACAAAGTTATATGATGATATTCCTATTATAGATGAAGATATCATGTTGTCCTATGAAGAACAAAAAACACTTTTGTCTGCAAAAAAGCTACAATGTGAAAGTACAGATAGTTATATAGATCTGAATTCAACCTTTCATACAAAAAATCCTCAATTTTATCCCCTGACGTCACGTCCACCAGTCCTGGATTCCTTCCAAGAGCTGGTGGAAAGCGAACTTATAGAGCTGGACAAGGAAATTAGAAATAATCCTATAAATAGAAATAATTTATCTACAAAAGAAAGAATGGCTTTAAAGGATTTAATAAGTAATAAAGATCTGTTAGTACGTGAGGCTGACAAAGGGGGAGCAGTAGTTATTCTTAATGCAGGATTGTATGAAAGGCTGAATTTATTAGACCTCGAGAATTCTAATGCTTATCAAGAAATATTCTATGATCCTACTATTGAATGTAATGGGGAGCTTAAAGCATTGCTAGAGGAGGGCTTATTCAATGGGGCTCTGACACAGAGGTTATTTGACTATTTACATGTCACCTGTCCAATTGTTCCTATTTACCATTCCCTCCCTAAGGTCCATAAGGATGTATTTCCACCTCCACTACGTCCTATAGTGGCAGGCATTGGATCTTTGGGAGAGAGATTAGGAGAATGGGTGGATCATTACTTACAGCTTCTGGTGAATGAAATCCCTAGTTACATCAGAGATACCAAACTTTAGTTACCATGATGGAAAATTCTGTATGGGAGGATCAATACTCCTGGATCACAAGTGATGTAGTTTCATTATATCCATCGATCCCTCATGGGGTGGCCATAGATTCCTTAATTTATCACTTAGAAGCATTTAGTAATTATGCTATAGAAGTCAAGGATTTTTTGGTAATGGCAGTAAGGTTTTTACTCAGTCACAATTATTTTTCTTTTAATAGCAGATTTTTTCTGCAGAAGACTGGAGTCAGCATGGGGGCCAAGTTCTCCCCGTCTCTGGCAAATCTAGTTATGGCCAGATGGGAGGAATTGGTCCTATATGCTGACTCCAACCTTTTTTCTAAAAGCCTGGTGTGGACGGCGTTATATAGATGACTTAGTCATTATATGGAAAGGAACACAGGAGGAAGCCTCCAGTTTTATAAACAGCATTAATGTGAATGATTTCAACTTAGCCTTTACACATTTTTGGAATAAAAATTCAGTGAATTTTCTAGATGTCACATTAACAGCAGGTCTAGATGAAAATGACAACAAAAAAATCTTTATTAGCCCCTACCGCAAAAGCACTGCCAAAAATACATTACTGGCAGCTGATTCTTGCCATCCTCAACATGTGATAAAAAACATCCCCATAGGAGAGCTCATAAGGTATAAACGAAACTCGACTGATCCAAAAACATACAAAAATGCACAGGAATTAGTCAATATGAGACTAAAAAATAGAGGAAATCCAAATTGGATGTTACTGAGAGCAACCAAAATAGTCAAGGATATTGATAGGAAGGATTTAATAATAAATAAAAAAAACAACAAAAAAAAAATCACAATTTTCAAATAATAAAAATTTTTTTTCTCTACTCCATATAGTCTTCAGTATAACAGCATAGTCTCTATTATAAAGAAATATATTCCAGTGTTATGCCAGGATCCAAAACTAAAACAAATTATTGCAGAAAACCAAATTACTTATGTAGCAAAAAAAGCTCCCACTCTGCAGGATAAACTATCGCCCAGTCTGTACGCTGGAAACCAGGGACACCCGGCTGAAATTAAAGGGGTTTTCTAAATGTGGAAATAAGAGATGTACTTGTTGTCAATATGCAGATAAAACCAACACATTCTCCTCATTCCATAGCAACAAAGAATATCCTATTAACAGTTTTCTGAACTGTAATTCCACCTACATAGTATATCTGATTGACTGCACATCATGTTGTAAACAGTATATAGGTTGTACAACGGGAAAACTGAGGAAAAGAATCAGAAGACACATTTCTGATGCCATTAACCCCTCCAGCTTCAATCCATCAGCGGTCTCCAGGCATTTCTCACAATATCATTCTGGCAATTTTGATAGCTTCAGGTTTAAAGCAATAGAGTCAGTAACACGGTCTACCAGAGGGGGCGATAGAAAACGCAAACTACTTAACAGAGAATCTGCTTGGATTTTTACTTTGGAAACTAGGATGCCAATTGGCTTAAACAATAGACAAGATCTAATTAGAATTTATTAAAAATCCTAAAATTATGATTCTTATGTTAATAATTACAACCTGCTTTGTTCTAAGTTTATAAATAAACTTTTTTGAGCAATAATTATATTATAGAAGTATTGTGGCGGATAATATGAGAATAAAATCTCTGTACATATGTTCTGTTATATCATGTATTGTAAAATATTTGTAAAATATATGGAAAAATTACTGCTAGCGTATTAGCTTTTGTTAGGGTTAACACTTGTTTTTAAATAATTAATCTTATAGGTGGATGCCCACAAGTGTGATCTATTAGCGCTTAATCAACTATAGCACCTCCTATCTTAGGATCTTTTCCTTCTTATAGCCCAGAAAAATAGCAATGTGTATTATGGCAATGATAAAGGTCTAGCCGAAACGCGTCTTGCCGTGCGCTTTGCAGCAGTAATTTTTCCTATCTCTGCCTATATCTATAATATGCTGCTATGGATAAATATTTTTAATCTACGTTTGAAATAAAGAAAAAGATTTTTTAAGTACTTCAAACTTGGCTTGCTGGATTTATCTCCTTTTCGCTATTTACTTACTCCACAGCGCCGTGAATTCACTGCGCTGTAGTTTAAGTACCGTTAATTACTGCCGTTAAAAGGCGTATCGGCGGTCGTTAAGGGGTTAATTTTGCACTCACGTAATTGACCAAAGGATTTCACTAAATGACTCTTTTTAATAGATTTAGTTAGCAAAATGTTTACTGGGAATGTGTTACGAACCTTTTATGTTAAGGGAATTGACCACTCTGGTTTTTGTTAACCAATGTGTTTGAGATGATTAAAAGCCACTTAGTGCAGGTATTCCGCATAGCCTATATTTCTGTTTCCCATTCTTCAGATTTGATGCCAAAATTCAAGAAAGGCCATATTAGTAAGCGCCTTAACTCAAACACCTTTGTCAACAATAACCATAACATGTCCAATACATGTAATAGTTTAACGTTATGGAAGAATTTACTTTAAAATATGTTATCACTTTTATCATTAAATAATTAACAGGTTTTCTAGTAGGCTAAAGGGCCTGTCATACTAAGCGATATCGCTATAACTAGTGACGTGCTAGCGATATCGCTGTGTCTGATACTTACCTACGACCGGCTCCCCCGCTGGTTATCGCTGATTGCGCGAGAACGTCCTGGACTGTTTCTCGTCGTCAGCTTCCTGCGGCGCTTCCTGCTATGACGACGAGGGACGCGTGGAGCCGGGCGGGAGGACGCAAGATCGTCTGGTGTGACAGGTAAGTAGCGACCCCCGTCCCCAGCGATGTCGCTGGTGAGATCTGCCTGTGTGGCAGCTCACTAGCGACCACTTAACGATGTACCAGCGATCCTGACCGCGTCATATCGCTGGTTGCGATCGCTGGTACATCGCTAAGTGTGACAGTACCTTTACACTTCCATAAGAGATCCCTTTTCAGCTGTTTCCTCTATCATAACTGCCAAGATTACAATCACAGATAACAGAATCCACCATTCAAAATTGGTAGTGTCATGATTACCTCTTCCCCTTCCTGCACAGCTACATATGCATGTCAGTAAAAATGATGAGAAATGAACATGTATAGGAAAGTCTCCCAAGGAAAGAGTCTCCTATTATGTCTTAAGATAGATATACACACATGTGCATATGTCCATATCTCTAAACAGGCGATAGAGCAGTTTCCATAAATATACAGAAAACAGAATACAATAATCTGCAACCAGAAATACAGAATATAATTGTATATTTTTTAAATTAGTTTAAAAAATGTATGTGATGTGACACAGTCCCTTGAAAGATAATTAAAATATACCCAAAAAAAGTTTACAAAAAAAATTACAAAGAAGATTACCAACAAAAAAGTTTACAAAAAAGTTGACAAACAAAAAAGGTTACCAACAAAAAAGGTTACCAACAAAAACTTTTACCAAAAATAAGTTTACAAATGTTTAATAGGTTAGAGTAGAGTAGGGCCCTGCCAATAGAGTCTACCTTGTCATGGTGGCAGGCTTAAAAAAATCCTTTGGTCAAAAAAAAAACTGATAGCTAGGTATGTGATATGGTGTTAATGTGTGATTGATGAGGGCATGGTGAAGTTTTTCGATGAAAGGGCGGAGGAATTTTGGAAGGTTCGCATGGTGGAGGAGGAGTTAGGGTGGAGGTAGAAATGGGGGTGGAGCCTGGGCAGAGTCTCAAAGGGGGCCCATAAATAGAGATGAGCGACTTTGCCTTTTTTCGGGTCGAGTTGGGTTTCGCGAAACCCGACTTTCGCAAAAGTCGGGTCGAACGAAATCGGCTGACTATAGGGAAAAGTCGGGGGTCCGACTGAAACATGAAACCCAATGTAAGTCAATGGGGAAGAAAAGTCGGCAGTGAGAGGAGGACAGGAAACACACCTACAGTGCCCATTTGAATGCCAAAAGCATAAATTCTTATTACTGAAGCTTGTCACCATTTATTTACTTCATAATACTAGTTATGCACTGAAAAATGGGGGTTATTTGGCTAAAGTTGTGGGGGGGTAGGGCTGGCTCCAGGTTTTCATGTGCCCTGGGCGAAAGAGCGCCCCTTTAACACATACCACAACTCATGCTGCTCCGATACGGCAGAGAAATAGTGGTATACTACAAAGAAAAATACCTCATTTTTTACATCTCATGACGAGGCCCATCTATTTCTCCATACAGAATCATTGGTCCCATATAATGTTTGAAACAGTATATGATGAGCTCCACATAATGCTACAGTATATGTTGGTCCCCATGGATGAAGCTCCACTGTCTTATGGGCCCAAATAATGCTCCATACATAATGGGCTCCATTTCTAATGCTCTAGTGTATAATGGGCCCTGTAAATGCTGCTCCAGTGTCTGATGTCCACCTTTGGAATGTTCCAGTGTATGGTGGGCCCCATCTATCATTCTCCAGAGTATGGTGCTCCCCAAAAATTGCGGTCCCAACATTGAAAACAATGAAATAAGTTTCCTCGCTAGGGAATCCCTGTACTAGTCTGGACTCCTCGTCGTCCCCATCTTCCATCTCACTGCACAGTATTTCAACCTTGCAAGTGCTGTGATCCTGAGCAAGCAGGGGGGGCCCACTCATTGGCGACGGCACTGGCACAGGGCCCCTGATAGTACAGTGGTGTGTCTGATGGCGGGTGGGCCGAACCTGCACTTTCATCTGAAGCTTCCTCTTTGTCACCGTGTAAGATGGAACAGTATATGGGAAGGATAACCTGAGTTTCATCAGGGTCAGATTCAGGCCGTGTAGAGTGCGAGGGGAATGTAGTGGTCTGGGTCAATGTACCAGCAGATTCATCGAGCAGTGGCTGGGCATCGGTGCACTTGTGTTGCCCCGAGGAGTACGGTCACCACAGTGGCATTACCTTCCTCCTAGGGAGTGTGATGTCATGCTTGGGAGCAACGAAGGATCTCTCTAGCAGGTTAACTGATTGGGCGGCGTTATTCCCATGAGTCACGACCCTCCAAACAGCGTTCATGAAGGCAAAGTGTTTGTTTTACGTGGGCAGTATGGTTGCAAAGCTGAACCTTAAAGGAATGTCCAGAAGGGCACCACCTGGAGTGGAGCCTGCGGTGTAATTTGACTCAACACGGGCAACCTCAACCATCCAGCAACAAAAAAGATGCACACATTGCAAGCTTAATTCCGTTAACGAACGAGACTCCGTCATGCCCCGCGGTCCGAGTCAGGCTTACTAGAGGGACACGCGAGGCTCTGGCATGTGAGATTGACCAATAACTGGTGTGTCATGCCCTTACATGTCCGTGGCTGCATGTGCGCTACACTGAAAAGGCCAGCGTCTGTCGCTTACAGGTGCAGATAACCCGCTGAACACCGTTAGTGATGGGGATCTGGGATTACAATTATTACCCGCGAACGATGATTTCCCAGTAAGTGCAGGTCAACCGCAGTTCTGGAATTAGGCCTAACCATCATTCCTGAAAAAATGAAAAACTTACGTGTGCAAACCGCAGGTGGTGTAGCTTGCTTAACAGCTCGACAGCCGTTCTCAGGCCCAGTATGGATTACACATGATTGCACAAAGGTGAGAAAGGGTACCGTATCACCGGATAACATGTATGGATAGCATAGTGTACACATTCAAAATATATGTCTATAGATCAGGAGGCAGGCTCAGACGGTGTCAGGCCCAGTATGGATTACACGTGATTGCACAAAGGTGAGAAAGGGTACCGTATCACCGGATAACATGTATGGATAGCATAGTGTACACATTCAAAATATATGTCTTTAGATCAGGAGGCAGGCTCAGACAGTGTCAGGCCCAGTATGGATTTGACGGCCCAGACTACACAGCGGAGGAGCAGGGAGAGGTAAAGATTGCAAATGCTGGGGCCCTGCCCAAGCAAGGGGGGCACACTCATGGGCGTCGGTACTGGCACTGGGCCCCTCAAAGTACGGCAGTGTGTCTGATGGCGGGTGTGCACCACCACCGTCAGAGACACTTGTTTGCTCTATAAGGGACCCTGTGCCAGTGCCCGCGCCCAAGAGTCGGCCTACCCACCTATCCAGGGCAACGGCACTCACACGGTTTCGTGCACTAGGTGGTGACCCCGGCCATGGGGGGGGCAGCACAGTTAGCGAGTTTTAGAAAGTGGCATATGTTGATGTTGGACATTCAGCTGATGCAAAAGGTGAAATTGTTCAAGTCCCAGGAAGAGAAGGACCAAAGCAAGCCATTTTTCTGTCAACCTATGTGTCATCAGGGGAAGGTGGGACAAAATCCTTGGAAACCCATGCATGGTTCATTTTAATGAAGGTTAGATCATCCACATTTTGGGTCAACAGACGGGTCCTTTTTTCTGTCAGGATTGATCCAGCAGCACTGAAGACTCTTTCCGATAGCACACTTGCAGCTGGGCAAGCGAGCTCCTGGAGCGCATATTGTGCCAATTCAGGCCAGGTGTCCAGTTTAGCGGCCCAATAGTCAAAGGGGAATGACCTGTGAGGGAGAACATCGACATGGGAGGAAAAGTAGTTTGCAACCATAGTTGACAAGTGCTGTCTCCTGTCACTTTCCATCGATGCAGTATTACCAGTCGTGTGAGCGTGACTTGAGAAATCAGTCCACAACATGGTCATGAAACCCCTGTCTCCAACGCCACTTCTGCTGTGTGCACCACAAACACCTCTTCCTAGCTGCCCCTGGCCCCTATGGCTCGTGTGAGAACCATCACCGCTGCTGTGTGCTGGGAATGCCTCAACCAACCGGTTTACCAGAGTAGCTTGTTTGTTAGCCAATATTAGGTCAAGGTTCTCCTGTGGCATGATGTTTTGGATTTTGTCTTTATAGCGTGGATCCAGGATGCTGGCCAACCAGTAGTCGTCATCGTTCATCATTTTGGCAATGCGGGGGTCCCTTTTTAGGATTTGCAAGGCATAATCTGACACGTGGGCCAATGTTCCCGGTGTCAATGATGCAGTGCGACTGCTTGGTGGAAGAGCACTTTCTGGCAAATCCACATCCCTCCAGTCACGCACATACCCTGTACCAGACCTTGCCATGCCAACATTTTCTCTGGACACACAAGGAGCATCCTCCTCCCCTAAATAATCATCCCCATCATCACCCTCCTCCTCCTCTTCCTCCACCTCGTCCAGGAGAGGTCCGGGAGCAGACAATGGCTGTGTCATGAAAGAGTCACCGTAGGAGGCAGACACAAAAATAGAAGCTACGTCCAGAAAACCAGAGAAGTTGGCAACTATCAGATTGCAGACCCCTGAACCTATCAACACAACTAGCAGTAGCCATGGGGGGTTCCTACGGTGCCCTAGACCCCTCGATCACAGCCGGAGAGCTAAATAGCCTAAAGACAGAAAAGGAAAACTAAACTGCCCCAGAGCAGACCCCAAAGTAAAAGGCAGCCCCCAACATATAATGACGGTGAAGCAAGATGAAAAAACACTCACACAGATAGAAAGATAGGCTGAGCAAATGATGGGGCCCAAGCTAACTAAACAGGACAGGAAAGGAAGGTTGCTGTCTGCAATCTGCCAAAACCCTATCAAAGACATAAGCCAACAGGCTGATATGGAAAAAGACCCTGAAGCAGCTAGGCTTCAAAAACTATATCAGCACTCAGGTATTTTCTGAAGACAGAGCTAAAGGAATTCAGCTCACCCCAGCAGGGAATGGCAGAAATCCAGAAAAACAAAGCAAAACAAAGTCAAAGCACAAATGCAAAAAGCAGAGCAGAAAACTTAGCTTTAGAAGAGCAGGAATTCAGACTGGTCTCCAAGAATCCCTCAGAGAAATCACCCGCAGGGCATAAGGGCATTGACGGCCTTATATCCAGTCAGTAACTCCACTCAGCCAGTCATCATCATTAGTCTCAGGTGCTTGATAAACAGGCTCACTACCTTTCTTTACCAGAAGAGGGAGTTCATCGGGCCTCAGTGGTGAAGGGGAAAATGAACTCACAACAGGCTGACTGTCATCAAGGATTTCCTCCTCCTCTTCCTCTTCGTCAACCTCGGCTGCAGACGCCTGTTCCTTAATGTGCGTCAAAGTTTGCATGAGCAGATGCATAAGTGGGATGCTCATGCTTATGATGGCGTCGTCTGCGCTTACCAGCCGTTTGCATTCCTCAAAACACTGAAGGACTTTACAGAGGTCTTTCAGCTTTGACCACTGCACACCTGTCAACTCCATGTCTGCCCTCAACTTGCCTGTCCGGGTATCCTCCCACAAATGAATTATGGCCTGCCTCTGTTCGCACAGCCGCTCAACCATATGCAGGGTGGAGTTCCACCTTGTTGCAACGTCGATAATTAGCCGGTGCTTGGGAAGGTGTAGCAATCTCTGCAGCTTCTGCATACGACTGGAGTGTACGGGCGACCGGCGAATGTGCGAGCACAGTTTTCGAACCTTCTGGAGCAGGCCTGTTAACTCTGGATAATTATTGAGGAAGCACTGCACCACCAGGTTCAAGGTGTGAGCCAAGCAAGGTATGTGTCTGAGTTTTGAAAGGGCTATGGCAGCCACAAAATTATGGCCGTTAGCGCTGACTACCTTGCCTGCCTCAAGATGTAGACTGCCCAGCCATGACTCAGTTTGTTGCTGAAAGTAGTCGGCCAGTACCTCCGCGGTGTGTCTGTCGCCCAAACACATCATCTTCAACACAGCCTGCTGACTCTTTCCACTAGCTGATCGATAGGGGGACACCTCGTGTGCAACACTGTCAGCTGCGGATGGAGTGCTGCTGCGACTGCGCTCTGGGGATGAGCTTTCGCTTCTAGAGGAGTAGGAGGAGGAGGGTCAAACGCCTACAGCCGACTGTTTCCTATACCGTGGGCTTGGCAGCACAGTCCCACCACCGCTGTCCCCTGTGGACCCTGCATCCACCATGTTAACCCAGTGCGCAGTAATGGACACGTAATGGCCCTGGCCATGCCTACTGGACCATGCATCAGTTGTGAGGTGCACCTTTACACTCACTGATTACTTGAGTACATGGACAATTCACATGAAGGTGGAGGGCTGGGATGGCTTTGAGAGAGAAGAAGTGGCGACTGGGTAGTTCATAGCGTGGTACTGCGTAGGCCATGAGTTCGAGGAAAGCTGCGCTTTCCACCAACCGATAGGGCATCATCTCTAACGAGATTAGTTTGGCAATGTGGGCGTTCAAACCCAGTGTACGCGGATGAGAGGATGAGTACCTTCTTGTCCTACTCATAGTCTCTGGCAGGGTGAGCTGGACTTGAGAGATGCCTATGGTGGAACTAGCGGTGGACAGGGCGGACTGAGAGAGGGTTGATGATGGTGATGGAGTTGGTGTTCTTTCTGATAGCCTAGATTCAGTCTTTCGTTGATATAACATTGTGATTCCCTGACAGCTTTGGCCTTGCAACAACACCTCAACATTTGCTGCTGTGCTAACCGGTGGGCTTACAGTGGGGGAAACAATGTAGCGTTGCTGACTACCTTCTTTGGGAGCATTTGCACATGTGGTACTTGAGGTTTGGTGTTGTGTCCATGCTTGCAAGTGCATGCTGGTTAAATGTCTAAGCATGCAACTGGTATTCAAATTTTTCAGATTTTTCCCTCGGCTAAAGGTCTTTGCGCACTTCTTACAGATAACCTTGTCCTGATCATTAGGATTTTGTTCAAAAAAGTGCCACACTGCACTCTTCCTACTATGGAAGACATTTTGCATCCTTGCACGCTGTGCTATTTTGACCGTCTGGTCAAGCAGTCCAGCAACTTTTTGGCTTTTTGTAACCCGTTTTTGGACTGCTCCATGCCTGCCAGATAACAGCTGTTGCGATGTCGATGCCTGCTGCGGATGCTCCTCCTCCTCTTCAGAGCTATTGGCAGCGGCACCCTCTTCCACCAATGGATGCCAATCTGGGTCAACAAGTGGGTCATCCTTCACCTCCTCTTCAATGTCATGTGCACCTTCCTCTGTGTCACCGTGTATGGTGGTATAGTATGCGGGAAGGGGCACCTGAGTTTCATCAGGGTCAGAATCTGGCTCAGTACACTGAGAGGACAATGTTGTGCTCTGAGTGAATGTACCAGCAGAATTATCTATCAGTGGCTGTGCATCAGTGCACTCCATGTCAGATTCATCTTGGCCTGGGTGATTCACCATTTCACTTGATAACCCAGGCATGTTATGTGAAAACAGCTCCATGGAGTAATCTGTTGTGTGGCCTGCCACATCCTTCAATTTTGGTTGGGGTGAAGGACACAAAGAAAGGTGTGGTTCATGACCATGAGCCTCCAAAGATGACTCAGTGCTTTTATTTTTTACAAGTTCAGAAGAGGCGATAGAGCTGGAGGCCGAGTCAGCAATGTAGGCCAAAACTTGCTTTAAAAGCGGTTTACCTTCTCCCAGAAAAGGGAGCCTTCGAGGCCTTGTGGAGCCAGACAATGACGCAGGCTCAACACCTCCTGCATTAGGTGTTATTTTGCTTTTGCCACTACCAGCAGATCCAACACCATCATTAACAGCTGGCACCCGCCGCCCACTAACACGGCCTCTTACACCACACTTCCTCATTTTTTTGAAAAATGTACCCACAATTCCACCATCGATATGGAACTGTAAAAGAAGGTACAAGGTATATATAGGACAGGGGAGAATTTAATTCTCCTACCACTTCTGGACACTGATGTATTGTGTCAGGCCAGTGTATATCACACCGCTGTATGACAGGCTGAATTTGGCTGGTGTGAAAAATGTGGCACAGGACGGCAGAAATGGATTGTCCTTACACACTTCTGGACACTGATGTATTGTGTGAGGCCCAATGTATATCACTCCGCTGTATGACAGGCTGAATTTGGCTGGTGTGTAAAATATGATATATGACGGGAGAAATGGAATGTCCTTACACACTTCTGGACACTGATGCATTGTGTGAGGCCCAATTTATATCACACCGCTGTATGACAGACTGAATTAGGCTGGTGTGAAAAATGTGACATAGGACGGCAGAAATGGATTGTCCTTACACACTTCTGGACACTGATGTATTGTGTCAGGCCAGTGTATATCATACCGCTGTATGACAGGATGAATTTGGCAGGTGTGAAAAATGTTATATAGGACGGGAGAAATGGAATGTCCTTAAACACTTCTGGACACTGATGTATTGTGTCAGGCCCAGTGTATATCACACCGCTGTATGACAGGATGAATTTGGCACGTGTGAAAAATGTTATATAGGACAGGGAAGAATTGGAATCTCCCTAGAGTGTAGGTCTGTAAGAACGGACCAACTCCTCGACTTATCCTTACAGAGTCACACCCTTAGCTTCACTGTGGCTGTGATAACAGCCGTTACACGGTACTGAGAGAGCAGCGTGCACGTACACCGCTGTCCGGTGTATGTTAAATTGTCAAGCTCCGTGTTTTTTTAGTATACGGACTGACACACGCTGTCTCTCTATAGTTTTGAATGTAATCAAACAGCAAATAGACTAGACTGACTGTTTGAAAAACAGACAAAACTATAAAGTGGAGGTCTTTAAGAACTTAACAACTCCTCAACTTATCCTTACAGAGTCAGACCCTTAGCTTCACTGTGGCCGTGATAACAGCTGTTACACGGTACTGAGAGAGCAGCGTACACCGCTGTACGGTGTGAAAAAATGCACGCTCAGTATCTCACCAGGACAAAAAAAAAGGATTGCTTTTAAAAAAGCTGTTTGCAAAGCAGTGTGAAACCAGCAATGCAGCTATCAGGTAGCCTTATAAGGCAGCCTAACAACCAACAGAGCTGATCCACCAAAATATAGCCTCCCCTTGCACTGCACAGTGACTGGTGTGTTGTACAGGCAAAATCGCTAGCAGCAGCAGATGATTTTTTTTCTTCTTCCCTGCCTAACGCTCTCCCTACAGAATCTGCAGCAGCAGCATCTCTCCCTATACTGAGATCAGCAGAAGTAAGATGGCAGTCGGCGTGCACGCCCTTTTATACCCCCTGTGATGCCCCACAGAGCAAGCCAATCACTTGCATGCCCTTCTAAAAGATGGTGGGGACCGCTGCCTATATCATAACATTGCCCACAGTGTCCGTTCTTCCTCATTGGCTGAAGAAGGGCGCTGAAGCATGTTTTGAAACGAGACTTTGGCGCTAAAGTCGCCGACCTCGTGGCCGACCTCACGCTGAGGTCGGGTTTCGTTTCATGAAACCCGACTTTGGCGAAAGTCGGCGACTTTTGAATTTTTTCGACCCGTTTCGCTCAACTCTAGTCTTCACCTGTAATTGTGGAAAAGGCTTCCGATCTCCCACGAATGATCTCGGCAAGCAACGCAATCTGCTACTGCTGGTGTCTGAACTGGTCCTGTTGGTATTGCTGCTGTTGCTTTAACTGATGCTGCTGCTGTTGCATCTGCTGGATAAGCAGCTTACTTGTCTCCTGATGTGCCAGCTGCTGCTGCTGCTGTGCATTCACCAGATGCTTAATCAGGTCCGCCATACTGCCTGACTTTGTCTCCTGGCTTGTGGTCACCTTTATTCAGGACATGTGCTTTGTCCACAGCTGCTATTCGTGTTCCCAGAATGTTGCTCGCATCCAAAAACACCACTTGTGGCACGTTGGCTCACTCGACCGCTCCCCTGAAGTAAACGCACTTGGTATTAAAGTCTCTTGGTGGTTTACTGCTTCACACGTCACAAAACAAATAACACAAAAACAGCCTTACCGGCACAAATTAAAATAAAAAGTCCATGCAAACAGTCCTTACCAGTATGTCTCCAGCCCTTAGAGATACAGCACACTTCAGCTACAACTGAAGCTTGCATCTAGAGACGTCCTTCTTCCAAACATACAGCAGAAAAAAACAGTCGCTGGACATTTAACTCTGCCAATCACACCCTTGAGGTGGAAATAAAATGAGCAGGCATCCCGCCCATCTTTCACCTACTCACCAAAAACTCAAACCATTATATTGACTGGTTTAACCAATTTCCAACATTGGGCTTAAATTTATGCCGATGTCAGACTCCCTCTTTTTGATGTGGGCTCCAGCGGTACGACCACATCTATCTCGGAACAGCTGACATGTGCCCGGAACAGCCATGGATGGAATCACGATTCACCAGCGGCTACTAACCCGCTAAATGCCGATGTCAAACTCTGACAGCGAAATTTAACATGCGCTTCAGGCAATTTGCCGGAAACCCGCCCATCGGTGACCCCTATCACGTTATCACGGGTCTCCGATGGGTTGGTATTAAACCAGAGGTCCCCTCTAGATCTCTATGGTTGTCAGTGCCGGATTGCTATGAGCGCCGCCTAGTGATCGGCACTCATACCAAGTGAGGTATTCTCCTACATACAGGTTATCTGATCATTGCCTGCATGCAGCTGAGCTGATCGGATCATGGCAGCTTCTAATCTCCCATGGAGACTATTGAACCATACCAAAAGTGAAAAAAAAGTTTTAAAGATATAAAAAAATAAAAATATATAAAAGTTAAAATCACCCATCTTTCACCCCATTCAAAATAAAACAATAAAAAAATCAAACATAGACATATTTGGAATGATCTTGTTCAGAATTGCCCGATCAATAAAAAGGATTACCTGATCGCTAAACGGCGTAGTGAGAAAAAAGTGAAAACGCCAGAATTAAGTTTATTTGGTTATCTCAACATTGCATTAAAATGCAATAACGGGCGATCAAAAGATCATATCTGCACCAAAATGGTATGATTAAAAACGACAGCTTGGCATGCAAAAAATAAGCCCTCACCCCAACCTGAGGTCACGAAAAATGAAGACGCTACGGGTATCAATATGGCACAATTTTTTTTCTTATCAAAGCTTGTCATTTTTTTTCACCACTTAGATAAAAAAGAACCTATACATGTTTGGAGTCTTTGAAATTGTAATGACCTAGAGAATCATAACGGTAGGTCATTTTTAGCATTTAGTGAACCTAAATTTCCAATTTCATCGCACTTGGAATTTTTTTCATGTTTTTGAGTACACAACAAGGTAAAACCAATGGTGTTGTTCAAAAGTACATTTTATCCCGAAAAAAATTAAGCCCTGCCATTTTGACCAAAAAATAAAAAAGTTATGGCTCTAGGAATAAGGGGAGCATAAAATGAAAATGCAAAACCAGAAATACCTCCGGTCGTTAAGGGGCTAACACCTTTGGCACATAGCATGCTGGAGAGAAAATTGTGGGTTTCAGACCACGGAAGAAAGCAAACTTCATGATACATATCTCCCCTCACACACAGCGCCAGTGACCAGAAGTTTACATACACTATATAAAAAGACACATATGTATGTTATTCTCAATATCTGACTTGAAATCAGAATAAACCTTTCCTGTTTTAGGTCAATTAAGATTACCATTAATTTTTGCCAAATGCCAGAATAATAAGAGAGAGAATGTTTTAAGGCATATTTATTACTTACTGCAAAGTCAAAAGTTTACATACATTTCATTAGTATTTGGTACCATTGCTCTTAAGCTCAATAATTTGGGTCAAATGTTTGTGATATCCTTCCACATGCTCCTCACAATAGTTGGTTGGAATTTGGCCCATTCCTCTTGTCAAAACTGTTGGAAATATATTAAAGCTTTCTATAAAGAAACATTGCTGTGGCTTGTGGTTCAACACACAAGTAGACATAATATCACCTGTTGAGGAGAGGGATTTTATTGGTATTGTATTATGTGCACCAACGGATTCTGTAAGTGCGCCAACATTAGCAACAAATGGACCCCAACATGTTTTTTCCATTGACCAAAAAGTGGATACAAAATATCCTGAACAAACCACTCACAAAGAGATATATCATAAATAAAAAATAAATTTTATTAAGTAAATTAATTTCATAGATAAATAGACAAACGAAATACAAGTAAGAGGAAAGAATGCATACCCAAATGAAATACACACAAATACAGGAATAAAGGAATGGATACAGGTAATGGTAAAGTGAAAAAATATATCAGCATATAAGCATATATCCACCAGAATTCCTGGAGTCCGCCGCACGTTTCGCCTTTTTAGCTTTTTCAAGGAAATTGTGTGTGTCATGACTTGAGACCTGTTTGATTTATGTAGTAAACCCACCCAGTCATGGGCCAATCCTCCGTCGCGTACATCACCGCCACCCCCGGGTCTCAGGTGCAGCCGCTTTCAGCACTCAATTGTGGCATGCATGGAGGAAAACCCCAATAATGACGGCATATCCACACGCCACAAATGATAGAGTCTGTCTGCAAGAAGCAGGAGACTCAGGTGTGGTGCACATGCGCGTCGCCATCTTTTTGTAGCCCGATCACCATACTTTCAGAGCCTATATCTGAAGAGGCAAAACCTTTTACTTGCCGCGCCTGCAGCACATATTAAATGCAGGAATCTGGGAAAGTGCCGCTGCAGTGTAGAAAGGGCCCTATAACGCCATATGCAAAAGATAACAGAAAAGGTGAAGCACAGCAATGAAGAGCACATTCCACAACAGGTTATTAGTGAAACATTAACCATTTCAGAAAGGCTGTGCGACAAAGGATTCAAGCATTATAATAAAACACCCTCATTTAGAGCATTTAGTATCATTGCAGCTTCATATGACAGTGATTCCAACATGCAGAGTCTCCTAGCACAATTGTTCTCTGTATAGTATGGATAACAATAAAATCAAAAGAATGGATGTCTAAAACAATCCAATTGTATGCTTGTTATAATGCTCATTTGGGAGTGAACCTCAGCGTTGTTGGAAAGGATCCTTTTCACAATGTAGCTCAGCATCAAGCACACACGTTTAACAATCCTGGGTAAGTATGTGAAACCACAGTTCAGACTATATCTGAAAGGGCAAAACCCTTTACATGCCGCACCTGCAGCACATATTAGATGAAAAAATCTGGGACAATACCACTGCAGTGTGAAAAGGGCCCTATAAGTTGCACCATATGGAAAAGATAACATTAGGAATCGCCCAAAAGATGAAACACAGCAATACAGAGCACACTCCATAAAGGGTTATTAATGAAACATTAACCTTTTTGGAAAATTCATAGGTTGGGTGACAAAGGATTCAAGCATTGTAATAAAACACCATCATTTAGAGCATTTAATATCATTGCAGATTCATATGACAGTGATTCCAACATGCAGAGTCTCATAACATAATTGTTCTCTATATAAATATGAATAGCAATGAGATCAAAGGTGCAATGACAATAAGATCACAAGTACATTAGCCAAAAGATATCAGAACAGTCCAATTGTGTAATTCTTGTGATGATCATGTGAACCTCAGCATTGTTGGAGAGTCCTTTTCACAATGTAGCTCAGCATCAGATATGGTCACACATGTTTGGCAATCCTGGGTAAGTATATAAAACCATAACTCAGACAAGAAAGATACCAAAAATCACTAAAATATGAAAATAACAGAGAAAACAAGTTAAAACAAGACATGACAAAAAAGTTTAAAATCAGCAGAGTTACAAAAATGGAGCAAAACTAAGTGTTTCATTCAATCCCATGGGGGTCATAGTGCCCAACTCAAAAATCCATCTTGTCTCTGTTTGGGCCAAGAGCTTTTTCATGTTTCCACCCCTTATACCCCCATAGATGCGGTCAATTCCCCTGACCTTAAGGCCACTTGGATCTGAGTCATGATGCACCCTAAAGTGTCTAGCCAGAGTTTTTAACAGCGAGAGGTCTTCTACCTCCTTCGCTGCCACAATATCTCTTACGTGCTCTCTCATTCTAACTCGCAGCTCCCTGGAGGTCAAACCAATATATATTTTAGAACAAGGGCACTGTACAAAATAAATTACAAAAGAAGTTGTACACGAGATATAGTGAGAGATTGTGTATTCCCGGGTACCGTCGGCGGTTGTAAAGGTTTTTGTCCTGATAATATTATGTAAATTACACGCCAAACAATTCCCACAGGGAAAACAACCCCATCTCTGTTTCTTAATTCCAAAAGAGTCTTTTGGGGTACAACATAATGACTCCTGACCAAGTGGTCCTTGAGATTTCTACTTCTCCTGGCTGTAATAAGGGGTCTTCCTGAGATTTCTTTATTCAATATTGAATCAGTTTGAAGAACCGGCCAATGTTTGGCAAGAATTTTCCGCATAGTATCCCACTGGCAGTGGAATGTAGTGATAAACCTAATGTGAGTATCACAGTTCTCCTTTGAGGCAACAGAGTTATATAATCATTTTTGTCGTGGGGTATATTTGGCTCGATGGTACCCATGTTTAATATTTCTCTGGCAGTACCCCCTTGCCCGAAAACGCTCCCTCATATCTTTTGCCTGTTGTACAAAATTATCTGCCGTAGAGCAAGTACGTTTGGCCCTTAGGAATTGGCCAAAGGGGATGGCCTTTATAGTTGAGTGAGTATGTCCAGAGGAGGAGTAAAGAAAAGAATTAACTGAGGTCTCCTTTCGGTGGATGTCTGTCATGATTAGTGTTGAGCATTCCGATACCGCAAGTATCGGGTATCGGCCGATATTCGCTGTATCGGAATTCCGATACTGAGTTCCGATACTTTTTGCATATCGAATACCGGAATCAGAAGTTCCCATAATGCTATGAGCCAGTTTGATTTGATTCAGCCAATGACAATCCTCAGAAGTGTGGGCACATCCTGTTAGGCATGTAGGCATGTTAATTAATGGCATGGCTGTGATTGGCTGATGAAATGATGTCATGATGCACTATAAAAGCCGCCGCCATTTCGGGTTCACTCTGCTGTGAATTCAGTTAGGGACAGGCTGCTGTTCAAGACTCTGAGGGACAATTAGAGATAGCGATTTTCACAATCATAGTGTGCTTTACCCAGGCTACATAATCAACCACTGTAGCTTTCTTTTCCCTAGCAGCAGTGTTCACAGCTGTCTGCAAGGTCCGTGTGAGTGCAGCTCACGCTGAGTAGTGTGTCCTGCAGCCACGTCTGGTTGTAGTCCGCTCAGCGTGTCACTGCCTCACACATATTTTTCTTTTATTGCAGCTCATTTTTTCTTCTCCTATTAGTGTCCATCCATCCGTATCCATCTACATTGGTTGGTTGCAAACACTATATAGGAGTAGATAGAGGAGCCTTTTTTCTGGCTTGTGCCCTTCATCTGCAGCCAGATTAGTATTACCCTATTTTTTGGAGCCTCATCCTTTGCATTGTAGGTTACCTTCCTGCATTGTAATAGCTCCAAAAAGTTTGTGATACTATCGCTTTCAAATCTTTGGTCACATCCTTTTTTTTTTTTCGAAAAAAAACCAAAATAAAGTTCACCAAACACTCCATCTGACAGTTGTGTAGGCCACATTAGCTCCCATTAAAGTGTAGTCCACACACTTTATAAAATTATTGTTTCTTATACCTGTTAGCAGCTGTTCAGGAATAAGCACACTAAGCCCCCCCCTTTGTACTTTTCTGCCTATCTTTATCAGTCTACCAAGATGAAGAAGGCAGGGATTAAGGCACGTGGTCGTCGGCGTGGAGTTTCAGCAGGGAGAGGACGTGGGGATTCTGCAGGGAGAGGACGTGGGGATTCTGTGCCTGCTGCGGGCACCAGTGAGTCAGCATCCCCCAGTTTTACCAGGTAACTGTCCTTTATGCGCAGCTTTGTAGGACCTCGCCGTACCCCACTGCTGCGGGACGAACAAATTGAAGCCGTTGTCGAATGGATGGCAGCTAGCGCATCGACTTCAATGACTTCCACGTCCTCTCAGGGCTAGAGCACTGAAGAGCAACCATCTCTCTCTTCACCTGCCAAATTGCCCAGGCAGTCAGAGAGCCCTGTACAGGAGCCATCACAGTCTCTACTTCTGTTCTCTGAATCTGTTGGCTTGGAAACAGGGGGCCAGCCAAGCAGCATTCAAGAATGTGAAGAAGAGGGAGTATGCATTGATGCGCAACTGCTTTGTCCCTCTGAATCTGAAGAGGCAGGTAGGCCAGTGCCTATGGTCAGAACACCTCAGTACGCATCAGATGATGATGAGACTCAGGTGCCACTTTCTGGTGCATACGGTGCTGGCGAGACTACCCAGGAGAAGCAGGTGTTTGAAGAGGGGAGTGTAGATGATGAGGTCCTTGACCCATCATGGCGTGAGGAACATGAAGGTAGTGGGAGCAGCTCTGAGGAAGAGATTCCCCAAATGGCCAAAACAGGAGGGAGAGGGAGGGGGCAGACTTGGTTGCTTGTAGCCTCCACTTCGGCACCCGTTAGGAGCATTTGGGTCACCCTCCCAGGGCTGTGGGGTACTCGGTACCGGGTTGGTGTCAGAGGGATGTGTCACAGCAGCGGTGTCCCGGTCCGTGGCCTTGGGTGCCCAAATCAATGGTGGTTTATGATGTAGTTCATATGGATAGTTCGTGACGCCATCTGTGGTGTTTGGCAAGTTAGATGTTAAGCCAACGCTGCGTGCAGATCCACTGGGGCTGATGATGTGGTGCAGCAATGATGGTGTAGCTCTCCACAGGTGGAGCAGTAGCCCCAGGGCAGTGTAGATGTGGTGGGCACGGGGATGTAGCAGTGCCGGAAGGATAGGAAGCAGACAAAACACAGTGGGGTGCAATTTCTGTACCTTTACTTGATAACTGCAGTCCAGGGTCCTGATTACAGATGGTAACGGAGCAGGTTAGCCTGGAAGCAAATCTGGGATTCTCTCTCACAGATGGGCTGTGCAGTCTCCTTCCTAGCGCTTGTATGGTGTGAAGCACTCCAGTACTTAGTTACTCTGAAATTCCTGCTGTTAGATGCTCCTAGAACTCTACTTGCACGGCAGACAGCTGTAGCCTTTCTCAGGGACGTCTTAATCGAGGCTCTCTATCCTTTCTGCTGTTGTGCCTCAAGTCTTAGATGGGAGCAGGGCATTTACAGCCTCCTACTCCTCTGGTATCTGTGGCAGGACCTTTAGTATCCGTACCACCATGGAGACCAGGCTCCAGTTCGTGCGCTCTCAAGCTGAGGGAGCTCGCCTTCTGCAGCTCAACCTCCAGCTTCGCATTCCACGTCTGCACACTTCACCCTCCGCAGACTAACCAACTCTCCTCTCTCCTGGTCCTCAGAGGTCACTCCTCCCCTTAATCCTGGTTTAGAGTTCCCCCTGCTGACCCGGAGTGGAACTGTGCTGTATGTAAGGATTGACTGTCAGAGAGATCCATCATTGCCTCCAAGCCTGGCATTACCCTCCCCTGGAGGATGGAAAAGCCAGTGTGGCGACCATACTCCTGGGGGCGCCACATTCCCCCCTAGTGAAAGTCAGCACTCCTGGGTTGAACAAGAAGAAACATGAATAACATACAAACATTTGAACAATAATAATTGTACAAGATTGAAAAAGGGAAAAATGTACAAAAACCACATGTTTCCAAAAATGGTCTTATGATGACAAGTCCAACATCAATGTCCATGGTCCATTCCTGGGCAAATGGTAACTATTTATAAAGAAAGTTTTTGACCACACACAAGTCCTGTGGTTCAGTGTCCATAAAAGTTAAAAGGGAACTTCTTACAGGCTACCTGTAGGCACAAAACTTGGAAAACAGTTACATATTTACATTCAATTCCAATATTGACATTTACTTTATATGCAGAACCTAACTGGTAGAATTCCCTGTGTGGTACGAGTGGATCTACGTAACACTGGTGTTGTAGTGTGTGAGGTACTGGGTACACTACTGGGGATTCTACATGGTATAGGGGTACGTGATGGTCTGGTAACTCTTGGACTCACCAGGGGCACAACAGGTTCATCACTGGCAGGGCGAGGGTTCTCTGGCTCCACTGCTGGTGTGGCTTCTGCTACCTGATTCTCCTGATCCTCTCGAGTCACGTCCTCCTGTGCTTCCACTTGGGGAAATAACAACACTGGCACCACTATTGCATCATTAATTCTAGTCCAATTCGCGGGGAACTCCCCAAGCACTGTGCTGACCTTCTTTTCTGCCTCTACAGGTTGGATGTCCTCTGACTCTTCTGCTCTTACTTTCAACTGGTCAGGGCATAACTTCAAATGATCCCTGGATACCGCTGCCGAGGGGTCTCCTCCGTCTTTTCTCACAAGGCATACTTTAGCACTATCAAAGTTTGAGGGCAGAATGGTATAAGGTTCAGCCTCCCACTGATCATCCAGCTTGTGCAACCTCCTCTTCCTTTTGAGGACTTGTTCTCCTGGCGAAAAGGGGGCAGCAGGTGCATTCTGATTGTAAAGCTTCTCCTGCTTTTGCCTTCTTTTTCCATGACTGGGCCAGACTCTTCTCCACACACTCCTGTACTCTTCTGTACTGCTGCTGCCTTTCTGTGTCCCAATCAGCATCTGTGGACGCGGCTTCCGGCGTGAGGACTCCCATGTCCAAGTCAATAGGCAGCTTACCAGGTCTTGCTCTCATCAGGTATGCTGGAGTACAGTTGGTAGAGTTCACTGGGATATGGTTATAGAGATCCACCAGATCTGGCAACTTCTCTGGCCACAGGTTCATCTCCTCAAAGGGCAGTGTCTTCAGTAGGTCCATCACTACCTGGTTCATCTTCTCGCATATGCCATTGGTCTGTGGGTGGTAAGGTGTTGCCCGGATTTTCTTACAACCATACAAGTTGCAGAACTCATGGAACACTTCTGCTTCAAAAGATGGACCTTGAACTGTGAGTACTCTTTCTGGATGCCCATGTGGCCTACAGAAGTGCTATTGGAAGGCTCTGGCAGTTAGATCTTTGACAGGCACAACTACCAGGAATCTGGAGTAATGGTCCACAATGGTAAGAGCATAGGTGTAGCCCGACCGGCTTGGAACCAGCTTCACATGGTCCAGGGCTACCAACTCGAGGGGCTGCTTGATGATGATTGGTTGCAGGGGGGCTCTCTGGCTGTCTCGATCCTTTCTGCGTAGGTTACATTGTCCACACTCTCGGCACCACCTCTCAAGAGTCTTCCTCATACCAGCCCAATAGAACCTCTCTCGGAGCAATGTTTCTAACTTCTTCCATCCGAAGTGTCCAGCTCCATTGTGGTATGCTTCCAGGACCATTGGTGCCTCTCTCTTCAGGACTATCACCTGCCAGACCAGCTCATGTGTGCGGGCATTGATGCTCCTCCGGCACAGCTTCCTTTCATAAATGAACAGCCGACCCTTCTCCTTCCACAGCTGCTGGGTTTCTTCAGAAGCATCTGACTCTGGGCATGAGTCAGCTTGTGTCAGCAGCTCCTTCACCAGGCGGACTGCAGGGTCACTATCTTGTGCTTCTGCCCAGTCATGATGGGGCAATGGGTTCAGGGTGACCTCCTTCAAGCCAGACCGCCGGTTCCTCACTCCTTGAGCACGCTGGGCCGCAAGTGGCTGGTGGAAGGGAGGTAGTTCTATTTCTTCAAGAGCCTCTGGGTCTTCTCCTGCATCTGGTAGGTTCAGCATTCAGGACAGCGCATCAGCATTGGCATTCTTTTGCCCTGCCCAGTACTTGATGGTAAACTCATAGTTAGATAGCCGAGCCATCCATCTCTGCTCCAGGGCACCTAGCTTTGCAGTGTCCAAGTGAGTCAACGGATTGTTGTCCGTGAAGATTGTAAACTTGGCCGAGGCTAGGTAATGCTTGAATCTCTCGGTGACAGCCCAGACTATGGCAAGGTTCTCCAACTTGAAGGAACTGTAGTTGTCAGGGTTCCTCTCAGTGGGACGCAGCTTCCTGCTGGCGTAGGAAATCACTCTCTCTTTTCCATTCTGTACCTGCGCCAGTACTGCTCCTAATCCCACGTTGCTGGCATCCGTGTACAGCACAAAGTGTTTCTCATAATCTGGATAGGCCAGAACTTTGTCACCTGTGAGGGCCATCTTCAATCTGGTGAAGGACTTCTCCAATTCTTCAATCCATTCAACCGTGAAATTCTTCTGCTTGCCTTTCTTGGACTGCCCCACCAGAAGGTTTTGTATAGGGGTGGCTATTTCAGTGAAGCCCTTGATGAATCTTCGGTAGTAGCCTACCAGTCCAAGGAATTGGCGGACTTCATGAAGGTTGCTGGGCTTCAGCCAGTCCCGGATGACTGTGACCTTATCAGGATCTGGTGCCACACCTTCTGCACTGACCATGTGACCGAGGTACTGCACCTTGGGCTTCAGGAGGTGGCATTTGGAAGGCTTCACCTTCAGGCCAAAATTGGACAAAGCTTCAAACACTTCAGTCAGGTGTTCCAGATAATCTTCATAGGTTTTAGAGAAAATAATGACATCATCCAGATACAACAGGACTGTCTCAAAGTTCATGTGTCCCAGGCAGCACTCCATCAGCCGTTGAAATGTTCCTGGGGCAGTGCAGAGCCCAAATGGCATGTAATTGAACTCACAGAGACCCATTGGAGTGGTAAATGTGGTTTTCTCCTTATCTGCATCTGCCACAGGAACCTGCCAATACCCACTGGTGAGATCCAAGGTGGAAAAGTAATTAGCAGTTTTAAGTGCAGCTAAGGATTCCTCAATCCTAGGCAATGGGTAGGCATCTTTATGTGTAATGCTGTTAATTTTCCTGTAATCAACACACATTCTCATGCTACCATCCTTTTTCTTTACAAACACTATTGGAGCTGCCCAGGGGCTACAACTGTCTCTGATAACCCCAGCCTCCTTCATCTCCCTCAACATACTCTTAGCACACTGGTACTATGTTGGGGGTATAGGTCTGTACCTCTCCTTTATGGGTGGATGGTCTCCAGTGGGGATATGATGTTGCACCCCTTTTTCCTGCCCAAAATCTAGTTTGTGTTTGCTGAATACCCGCTCATACTCTTGTGTCACTCTGTAGACCCCCATTTCTTTGGTATGAAGGTGTAGAGTCAGTTCCCACCTGCAGTTGCTGACACCACTCCTCTGGCTGTTTCACAGAGCCATTGTCCTCCACCTGATCGGATGAGACCAAGGGTTCTGCTGCCTGCAAAGAGTTGTTATTTACTGTGAGCAGCTTAGCAACTGTGGCGTACCGAGGTATTGTGGCTTCCTCTTCCCCACAATTCAAAAGACGTACAGGTACTTTCCCTTTTCTGACATCAACCACCCCTCTGGCTGTCAGGACAGTGGGCCTGCTTTCAGAGTATACTGGTTCTACCAATGCCTGGCAATCTCTTTCTCTAAGGCCTATAGCTGCCCGACACCATACCAACATTTCACATCTGGGGGTATTGCAATGGGGAAAGCATCACTCACTCTGACGCTGCCAATCTCTCCGCCAGAGAGTTCTACCTGTTGCCTTTGCATCAGGGCTCGGATCTCCTTCTGCAGGACTCATTGTTCTCCGGAACCAGCAGTCTCAGCCACCTGTTGCAACAAGACAATAACCTTGGACAGACAGTTTTCAATTACATTTGTGCCAAGAGTCATCATGGGATTACATTCACGTCGATCAATATCAACAATTATCAGACCTTGAGACTTTAGCTCCACCCTCCCCACTTTTACAGTAATCTCCTTACATCCAATCTGCGGTAAGGTCTGACCATTACTAGCAACTACTGTCAGTTCATCAGTGGGACCATGGGTGAGTTCAGAATCAGCCTAATACCTCTTGTAAAGAATATAGGGCATGGTGGTCACCTGGGAGCCAGTGTCCAGCAAAGCGTTCATGGGGATACCGTCAATCACCACTGGAAGGATTGGTCTCCCTCCCACATACTTGGCTCTCCAGTTCTTTGGGCCTGGGGATCCTACTCCTGGGGGTTGGCCCTCTGCCCCAGGGGTTGCTCGTTTAAAGGACAGTACCTTGCAAGATGACCTGCCTTGTAGCAGTGCCGACAGATGGGATGCCCGTCCTGGTCATATCGATCATTGTTCCTTCTTCGAAGCGGCGGGGCTCTCCTCCTCCGGAGCCACGGGACATCCTCTGGACTGGAAGCAAGCTGGAACTTTTCTTTGGAGAACACCTGCAGGGACTGCACAGTTTTAGGCAGTGCAGCCATTCCTTTGGTCTTTATCCAGAGTCTGGGCATCAGCCTCCACAGGGATGAAAGGAAAGGATGTTGCTTCCTGATGATAGGTGATCGCTGGATGCCTAGGGGGCGCTGGACGGCTGTCCGTGGATTCCTGCAGTATCCGAATAGCCCTGTCCTTGAAATTAGCAAAGTCCAGATCAGGGTCTTGCAGGGTTATAATGCACAACTGTCCTCTGTGGGTAATGGACAGGAGACCTTCGATGAACTGCTCCTTTAACAGCTTATCTTCTTCCTTTACACTGTCAGGGTCAACTCGTTTAACTGCTCGCCGCGCCTCCTGCAGGTTGAGGGCATAGTCCCTGATACTGTCCTGTGTCCTCTACTTACAGCCAAAGAACCTCATCTTGATTTCAACTGCAGTCGGGTGTCAAAAGTGCTCTTCAGCTTGGCCAGGACCTTTACAACAGTCTCTTTATCGGTGTCCTGCTAGGCTTTCACCTCTCTCAGTGCTGCACCCGTTAGCTGTCCAATTAGGATATTCACTTTCTGGCTTTCAGACAGGGGGTAAACTTTAAACAAGCTGCACAGTCTCTCTTTAAATTCACTCAGGGTATGTGACTCACCCGAGTATTGCGGTAGCCAGGCCGCTCCCGGTATGTAGGGCATAGACAGCGGCATGATGGGGACCACTGCAGCGTGTCCTCCTCCGGGCGGTGCCACGGGGTTGGCAACGGTGTCCGCCGCTGCATCGCCGCCTGGCACGGACATCTTCTCCCCCCTAGTTAACGCTAGCCAGGGCCGGGTGGTTGTAGGAGCTCACTGGCGGCCGCTCTGTAGGCCCGGTGCTCCGGCTTTAGGCCTCAGCTCTTTCTCCTCTCGCTAAATGTCCTCTCTTCCCGCGCGGCACTTCTCTTCGCCCTCTGCGGCAGGCTCTGCCCATGAAGGCCGTCCCTCTTTCTTAACGTGCGCACCAAGCAGCGTGGCAATGGAGGTAACTGGTGCCAAATTCACACAGATCACAATCACAGTCTATGGCACACAGGACCCGGGGATACCGGGCTCCGTAATCCTGTTCGTGACGCCAAATTGGGTCGCCCTCCCAGGTCTGTGGGGTACTCGGTACCGGGCCGGTATCAGGGGGATGTGTCACAGCAGCGGTGACCCGGTCCATGGCCCTGGGCGCCCAAATCAATGGTGGTTTATGATGTAGTTCATATGGATAGTTCGTAACGCCATCTGTGGTGTTTGGCAAGTTAGATGTTAAGCCAATGCTGCGTGCAGATCCACTGGGGCTGATGATGTGGTGCAGCAAAGATGGTGTAGCTCCCCACAGGTGGAGCTGTAGCCCCAGGGCAGTGTAGATGTGGTGGGCACGGGGATGTAGCAGTGCCGGAAGGATAGGAAGCAGACCAGACACAGCGGGGTGCAATTTCTGTACCTTTTCTTGATAACTGCAGTCCAGGGTCCTGATTATAGATGGTAACGGAGCAGGTTAGCCTGGAAGCAACTCTGGGATTCTCTCTCACAGACGGGCTGTGCAGTCTCCTTCCTAGTGCTGGTATGGTGTGAAGCACTCCAGTACTTAGTTACTCTGAAGTTCCTCCTGTCAGATGTTCCTAGAACTCTACTTGCACGGCAGACAGCTGTAGCCTTTCTCCGGGACGCCTTGCTCCTGGCTCTCTATCCTTTCTGCTGTTGTGCTTCAAGCCTTAGATGGGAGCAGGGCATTTACATCCTCCTACTCCTCTGGTATCTGTGGCAGTACCTTTAGTATCTGTACCACCATGGAGACCAGGCTCCAATTCGTTCGCTCTCAAGCTGAGGGAGCTCGCCTTCTGCAGCTCAACCTCCAGCTTCGCATTCCACGTCTGCACACTTCACCCTCCGCAGACTAACCAACTCTCCTCTCTCCTGGTCCTCAGAGGTCACTCCTCCCTTTAATCCTGGTTTAGAGTTCCTCCTTCTGACCCAGAGTGGAACTGTGTTGCATGTAAGGATTGACTGTGAGAGAAATCCATCATAGCCTCCAAGCCTGGCATTACCCTCCCCTGGAGGAAGGCAAAGCCAGTGTGGCGACCATACTACTGGGGGCGCCACACATTCCTCTTCCAAAAGCCGAAAAGGGCGCTCCCAAGACTTGCAGTGCGTGGTCCTTTTCTGACACAGTTGCAGATGACATTTGCTTTGTCAAATGCAAGCTGTGTCATCAGAAAGTCAAAAGAGGGAAAAGTGTCAGCAACGTAGGACGTAGGCCAACCTACAGCACCACCTACCACCTCTTCAGCTCGTATTGTAGCTTCTTCCTTCAGCTCACACACAGCTGGTTCGGCTTTCTCACAGGATCGCCATGGAAGAACCTCTGGCACTGTTGTCCAGAGACCCAGTGTCATTCCACCCACAGCACCACGTTCCTGTTCATTCTCCCACTCTACAGCCATCGGTAGCACAGGCATGGGAGAAAAGGTGGCCAAACTCGGCAAACCATCCCCAAGCACAGGCTCTGAATGCTGGCATTGCCAAATTACTGGTCCTTGAAATGCTCTTATTCAGGCTGTTGGAGACTGACACCTTCCGGAACTTCATGGCATTGGCAGTCCCACAATACACTGTGCCCAGCCTCTTTTATTTCAGCAGGCAAGCCGTCCCTGCCCTGCAAAAGCATGGGGAGGGAAAAATTAAACATGTGCTACTAAACGCCGTCAGTAGCAAGGTCCAACTGACCACAGATGCGTGGACCAGTACCCATGGACAGGGACGATACCTTTCCCTCAATGCCCATTGGGTCAATGTTGTGGAGCCGGGTACAGATCTTGAGAGTGGCGCTGTACGTGTTCTGCCAACTCCAAGGATTGCAGGAATCCAGTCTGTACACATTGACTCCTCCTCATACTCCAGTTCTTCTGAATCAGTGCTGCAGGAGCCTGTTACGACCGATATGAGCGCAGCCGTGGCCAAACGTCAACAGGCCATACTGAAATTAATTTCTTTGGGGAATCGAAGCCACACAGCGCAGGAGCTCTGGAATGCCATCGAGCAGGAGAGTGACGTGTGGTTTCTGCCAGCGAATCTCCAGCCTGGCTTGGTAGTGTGTGACAATGGCCGAAATCTGGTGGCAGCACTTGGCCTAGGCAACCTCACTCACATCCCATGTCTGGCACATGTGCTCAACTTGGTCATGATGAGCTTTCTGAGGGACTATCTGGATCTTGATGCACTGCTGCACAAGGTCCGCATAGAGTGCGCTCACTTGCGGCTTTCCAGCACGGCAAGATCGCGCATTGCAGCTCTGCAGCGCCGATTACGCCTTCCGGAACATCACATCATATGTGACCTACCCATCAGGTGGAATTCAATGTTACATATGTTGGAGCGGTTGTGTGAGCAGCAGGCAGCAGTAATGGAGTACCAGCTGCATCAGGCGCAAACAAGTCGCACTGTGCGCCGGTCACACTTCAGCACCACTGAGTGGGCCTCTATGAAGGACATCTGCCTCGTTTTGCGTGCCTTCGATGATTCCACGCGGATGGTGAGTGCAGATGATGCACTAGTCAGCATAACTGTCCCCCTTATCTGCCTGCTTCAAAAAACACTGCAAGCACTAAGGGAGGAGGTTTTGGAAGAGGTGGAGGATGAGGAGTCACAAATGCCATCTGCTTCTGGACAGTCTGCGCTACATGGTTCCTCACAAAGGCCTAGGCAGGGGACACTTTGTGAGGAGGATGAGGAGGAGTCAATGGAGGAGGAAGACATCTCTCAAGAGGAGGGAGGTACACAATGCTCTAGTCAGTATGTACAGCGAGGGTGGGGTGATGCAGAGCAGGCAGAGATGGCGCCTCAAGCAGCGGACAGCATTTCTTTGGCAGTTGGGAGTCTGCAGCACATGGTTGACTTCATGCTGCATTGCCTGAGAAACGACTGCCGCATCGCCCACATTCTCAACATGACTGATTATTGGGTGTACACCCTCCTAGATCCTCGCTACCGGGACAACTTATAAAGCCTCATAACACCGTTGAATCGGGAGCGTAAAATGCGGGAGTACCAAGACACACTGGTGCATTCCATCATGTTCTCCTTTCCACCCGAGAGCAGTGCTGCTAGTGCTTTACAAAGCAGCTCTGTTCGTTGAGGCAATGGAGGAAGCTCTGCACAAAGAGGGAGCAGAGGCAGCGCCTCAGCACAAGGCAAGACCAGTATGGCCCAAATGTGGCAAAGTTTTGTGTGCCCACCACAAATGTCTACACCATCACAGACAGCTCCAGTCAGCAGGAGGCAACGTTTCGGTCAGATGGTGACATACTACATGTTTTGCCCTGTCAGTGTTCTCCCAGACAGCTCTTCCTCCTTCAAGTTTTGGGTCTCTAAGCTGGATACATGGCCAGAGCTTAGCCAGTATGCATTGGAGGTGCTGGCTTGCCCTGCTGCCAGTGTATTATCGGAACGCGTCTTTAGTGCCACAGGTGGTGTACTAACAGACCGTCGCACGCGACTATCCTCCGATAACGTTGACCGGCTTACTTTTCTGAAAATGAACAAGGCCTGGATCTCGCCAGAATTTGCCAGTCCTCTTCCAGAATAAATAATTGGTTGGCAACAGTATCCAGGTCTCCTGTTGTGTTAATGTTTCTACCACCTGAACTGTAATTCCTGGGCTTCAACACAGCCAGTTGTTGCTCAGAAGTGCCGTCTGCACAGAGAAAAACACTAGCTCCAGTGTTAGTGGGGTTCAGTAACGCCAGCTGCTCCCCTGCTGTGTGGACGACAATATCTTCAGCTGCCTCCACATTCAAACTAGATCATATTTTCAACTTGCTCCAAGTAGGCCTCAGCCTGCTGCATGATTGATCCTGGGCTTCAACACAGCCAGTTGTTGCTCGGAAGTGCTGTCTGCACAGAGAAAAACACATGCTCCAGTGTTAGTGGGGTTCAGTAATGCCTGCTGCTCCCCTGCTGTGTGGACGGCAATATTTCCTGCTGCCTCCACATTCAAACTGCATCACATATAAAACTTGCTTCAATTAGGCCTCAGCCTGCTTCATGATTGATCCTGGGCTTTAACACAGCCAGTTGTTGATCGGAAGTGCCGTCTGCACAAAGAAAAACACCAGCTCCTGTGTTAGTGGGGTTCAGTAACACCAGCTGCTCCCCTGCTGTGTGGACGGCAAAGTCTCCTGCTGCCTCCACATTCAAACTAGATCATATTTTCATCTTGCTCCAAGTTGGCCTCAGCCTGCTGCATGATTGATCCTGGGCTTCTACACAGCCAGTTGTCGCTCGGAAGTGCCGTCCGCACAGAGAAAAACACTAGCTCCAGTGTTAGTGGGGTTCAGAAATGCCAGCTGCTCCCCTGCTCTGTGTCCGGCAATGTCTACTGCTGCCTCCACATTCACACTACTACTGATTTTTAACTGTGCTCCAATTAGGCCTCTGGCTCCTCTGTCTCTAGTATTTCCCCTGGCCTCCAACACCGCCAATTGCTGCTCAGAAGTGGCGTCGGCACAATCCACACTTGTTCCTGTGTTACTAGTAGTGAGAATGTGGACAGAGCAGGAGACATTGCCGGACACACATCAGGGGATCAGCAGACGTTACTGAACCCCAGTAACATAGGAACAATTGATTGTGCAGACGTCACTTCTGAGCAGCAATTGGTGGTGTTGGAGGCCAGGGGAAATACTAGAGACAGAGTGGAGCCAGAGGCCTTGTTGGAGCACGTTTAAAATCAGTAGTAGTCTACAACAGATATAAAGCTTGATGAAACTAGGCCTCAGCCTACACCCTGATTGACCCTGGGCTCCAACATCGCCAGTTGCTGCTCAGAATGCTCAGAAGTGTTTTTGGCATAGGTACTCCCTCCTGCCCAGCCTGGTTCCAGCACGCCTGCTGTTTCCAGGAAGTGTCAATGTCATTTTGCCACCAATACGTTGTCCTGTCGTGTTGCGGTCGGGTTAGCCGAGTCTATAGTGCCTGCAGTTTAGGTGCTTCCTATGTGGGCTGCAGGTTCTGGTAATAAAGGCTGGTTCTGTAGTGCCAATAGGACAAGCACCCCCTGTAGGAGTGTGGGTTTCGGTAACTGCGGCCGGCTCGCGGCCTTGCAACTTTGTTTTTCATGGGTACCTTCTGCTACCCCTCCGGGTTCCAGTACCTTCAGCTGGTGCTCGGCAGTGCCTTTGGCTAAGGTGCCTCCTTCTTGGTATCCGAGTTCCAGCAACATCTGCTGGTCCTTGGTAGTGCTTTCTAGCACAGGCACCTCCTGCTTAGTAACCGTGTTCCAGCACCGTCAGCTGGTCCACGGTTGTGCCATTGGCTCTTCTTCCTTCTGCTGCCCCTCCGGGTTCCAGCACCGTCAGCTGGTCCTTGCTAGTTCCATTTGCTCATGTTCCTTCTGCTACCCATCCGGGTTCCAGTACCGTCAGCTGGTTCTCGGCAATTCTTCAGCCTTCTTGTACCTTCTGCTACTTTTCCAAGTTCAAGCTTGTGGAAATGGTTTTTGGTTCTCACTCTGGATCTCCCTGATGACGACCCTGAAGACGACAACCCTGAAGACCACACCGAAGAAGACCAAAAAGATGACCCTGAAGAAGATGACCAAGAGGACAAAGAACATGAAGACAACCACCAAGATGCAGAACAATAAGAGACAGAAGGCCAAGAAGCAGAAGAACAAAAAGCAGAAGAACCAAAAGCAGAAAAACATTAAGCATGAGACTAAAAATCAGAGCAAAAGATATCTAAATTATAAGCAGAAGAAGACTAAGCAGTGTATGGGGGTGAGTCCGTTCCTCCTCATGGTGCCCCTGGAAAATGCCTGCTGCTGCAGGCCAAACTGAACGCGGACAAGTCCTGTTGTAAATCTTTTGTGACAGCCAGAACGGAAGGTGTAATCTTCAAACTTTTATAGATAACAACTACAGGAATGCCTGTCACAAATAAGAATATGATGAAGAAGAATAGGAAGAAGATGAAGTAGAGTATGAAGAAGAATAATAGTTCAATAAGAAGAATATGAAGAATGTAAAAAAAAGAATAATTGCAAGAAGGTGAAGAAGAAGAAAATGAATAAGGTGAAGGAGCAGTTGATGAAAACCATGCTGCTGCTGCTGCTGAGGATCATGAAAGTGTGGGAGAGTAAAAAGAAGGTGAAGAGCATGGAAGTAGTGAAACATACATATCTGACAAAATATAACAAAGGTTAACATAGTCAATATGTTTGTAACTCCGAACGTCTTAAAAAAAAAAATATTCCTGCTGTTCCATCTGATTGGGCTAAACCTCTATGCCTTTAAAGTCTCCTCCACCTCCCCCAATACATTCTACATTATTCTTAGTTGTTTTCCTTCATGTAGAATTAACCTACATGGAAAGAAAGGGTTTTTTTTAATTCCGATATTTCTGTCCCATTGACTTGAATGGGGCTTCCGGGATCGGAATCGGTGATACCCGATACATTTTGGGTATCGGTCCGATCCAATCCGATCCGATATTTCACGATATCGGATGGTATTACTCAACACTAGTCATGATGTATGCTGGATCAGGACTGATAAAAAGCACAGGTAACCTTTTTTTTCTTAAGCTGTGCTTAAGTTTGGTTTTTGCCCTCGGTGGCCATTAGGATTATTGCACTGTGGTGTCTTTTGCTCTAAATTTGCCCCTGGCGGTGGTGAGCGTCATTGCATTCTGGTTTCTTTAGTTATTGCACATGATTATAATGCAGGTGTGATTGCTCTAGCTCTGCTATAAAAGAGTCACAGGTGTTGCAATCAGTGTTGGTAATAGTGTTCATTTCAACCATCCTTGGTGGAAGAAGGAGCTGGAGAGCGTTCCTTGCAGCACTTCTTAGCCCTGGTGTGGAAAGAGTCAGAGGGGATTTCCTTGTAGCTCTGATAGAGCTTGGTGGCAGCTATTCAGGAGGAGAGCTGCATTCTGGTGGTGGAATCTGTTGGCAGGAGCAAGTGCAACCGAGTAAAGCTAAGTGGTGTTTCCCTGTTTGTGTTTTTCCTTAGTGTGTATTAGTACAGCGGTGGGGCCAGTGCCTGTGCCACCCAGCTCCCTAGCAAGGGATAGGTGTAGGGTGTGCTAGGGCGACAGGTTCCTGATCGGCGCCCGGTGCGGAACCGGCATAGGGAACGTTAGGAGCGTTAGGGACACTGATTCAGGGGAGTGCAGCAGGTCTCCACATCCCCTTACCCTATCACAGGGCCCACCGTTGTAACTGTTTCCTCTTTCCCCGTGTCTGGTTGTTGTCGTACCGGCCGGCTGGCCGTGTCACACAGGACAGTATCACGTGCCGCGTCTTGTAGTTTCAGTTACCGGCCTGCGGGTCGCATCACACAGGACGGGTCATCATGACATTATCAAAACCAAACTTAAGCACAGCTTAAGAAAAAAAAAGGTTACCTGTGCTTTTTATCAGTCCTGATCCAGCATGGATCATGACAATGTCAGTATGGACGGACCCTGAGGTATCAACTGACAAGTCGATATCTAGAAAATCAATTCTACTTTCATGCCATTTATAAGTCAATTTGATGTTATATGGATTATTATTTAAATTTGACATGAACCTATCCAGATCAGAGACCGGGCCCTGCCAGATAATCAAGAGGTCATCGATGAAACGAAACCAGCACTGCACATGGTCAGCATGCTCCCTCCTCACGGAAAACCTCCCTCTCCCAGAAACCGAGAAAGAGGTTTGCGTAGGCAGGCGCACACGCTGCACCCATGGCAGTGCCACGCCTCTGCAGGTAATATCGGTCTCTGAACGTAAAAAAATTGTGATGTAAAGCGAACTGTAAAAGTTCCAAAATTAAATCAGCAAGGGGTCCGTCTATATTGCTCATCTCTAAAAAGAAACGCACAGCCCGTAGCCCATGACTATGCTCAATGCGCGTATAAAGTGACTCGACGTCCGCGGTGACAAATAGCATGTCTGAGTCCAAGGATAAACCATCAACCCTAGCCAGGACATCCACAGAGTCCCTGACATAGGAGGGCAGCGTCTCCACTAGGGGTTTCAGATAAAAATCAATAAATTTACATATGGGATCACATAGCCCTTCCATGCCAGAGACTATGGGATGCCCCAGGGGATCAATGGGGTCCTTGTTGACCTTCGAAAGGAGGTATAGAGTGGGCACTTTTGGAAATTTTGGCAGCAATCCATCCAAAACTTTTTTGGGGATAATCCCTTCTTCCCAAGCTTGGGTTAAAATGACCTCCAGTTGAAGAGAGAATGTGGCCAATGAATTAAACGGAAGAACTGAATAATAATCTTTATCCTTGAGCTGTTTAAAAGCTTCCTTCTCATATTTATCAATTGGCCAGATCACGACTTTTCCCCCCTTGTCCGCCTGTTTGATAACTACATCATCCAATGCCTTAATTTCCCTCAAGGCACGTCTATGTTTGGGTTCAAGATTATCTCTTCTTATTTTAGTAGATATTTTTCTAAAATCCTCAGTAACCAGGCGTGCAAAAATGTCAACCTGTGGACAGATGGACAGGGGGGGGAAAGCCGTTGATCTGGGTAACACCGATTGAGGGAAATTGACCACATTCTCAGAACTCTGTTCATCAAGTAACCAGACCAGAAGTTTACAAACACTATATAAAAAGATAAAAAGACACATATGTATGTTATTCTCAATATCTCACTTGAAATCAGAATAAACCTTTCCTGTTTTTGGTCAATTAAGATTACCATTAATTTTTGACAAATGCCAGATTAATGAGAGAGAGAGAGAATGTTTTAAGGCATATTTATTACTTACTGCAAAGTCAAAAGTTTTCATATATTGCATTAGTATTTGGTACCATTGCTCTTAAGCTCAATAATTTGGGTCAAATGTTTGTGATTTCCTTCCACATGCTCCTCACAATAGTTGGTTGGAATTTGGCCCATTCCTCTTGTCAAAACTGTCGGAAATATATTAAAGCTTTCTATAAAAAAACCTTGCTGTGGCTTGTGGTTCAACACACAAGTAGACATAATAGCACCTGTTGAGGAGAGGGATTTTATTGGTATTGTATTACGTGCACCAACGGATTCTGTAAGTGCGCCAACATTAGCAACAAATGGACCCCAACATGTTTTTTACATTGCTGCGGCCTATTGTAGATTTAGGATATTATGAGTTGGCCTTTTGTAATTTAAGGGGGAAGTGTCATCCCTAACATTCAGGTTTACCGCAAAGCCCCATATTGCATCTGTACTTGTAGATTCTGTAATTCAGTTTGTTTCTCTGATACTTGCTATTCCTCTTACAATATTCACCATTTATCCCCCTCTATAAATAAACCTGTTAAGTGCTTCACCCTCATCTCTTGTGTCTGTGTAAGGATCATGCACAAAGGATTCCTGAGTCGACCCCTGGCAGAAGAAGACCCTCTTGTATCACACCACAGCTCCCAGAAAGATTCCGGTAGACCCACTGTGCTATATTGAGGTGAGAACTATCAGACATCCTTCCCCCACAGACGGCTTAGTGGGGTGCTACAATAACTGAAAATAATGGTGCACAAATGTCGCCACAGTCATGTTATACAATAAGAGAACCTCAAAAGGGGTTAATGGACATTCTGATGATTGAGAAATGAGTTTGTGTTAAAGCAACAGAAAATAAGTTTCATTACAAGAGCAAATAAAAAGTCTTATTTCTGTTCCTTCATCTTATTCTTCAATTATCCAGAGTAAAGACGGTTCAGATCACAATCATTGGGGAGCGGATCCAGAATACTGTGTGATGAGATCAGACAATGTAAAATATATCCCATCATTCTGTATAAAAAGAGGGGAGATGATCGGCGTCTTCATGTCACTGATCCTATGAGCCGTGTGCTTTGTGTCACTGCTGCTCGAGCGTCTTCATCACGTATCACTTAGAATAGAATCTACTTCTTATTCAATTATATTATATATAAGGAGATGATCAGTTTCCTTATTATATTGCTGCTTCCATGGCTTCCTTTAGCAAAATTTGTCTGTGATCTCAAGATAATAGATTTTTTCAATAGGCTTGGAGGTATTTACCAGGATGGAGATTTCATCATCGGTGGGCTGTTAGCAGGTGATAAAATGGTAATGGATCCAAGATATCTAGATGACTTCCATGCAGAAATATACTGTAAATCGTAAGTCATGATCTTATGTCTGTAGTGTCCATACGTGGTGAGAATAGTGACTGCTGCAGACCTCGCTCCACCAATCGATCAGTACTGGCTTCTATGTATGACATTTCAGAAACACTAAATGAGGCTTACGGGGTCCTGGGTCACCAACTGTCTGTAAATTCTTGGTCGGTCTGTACAAATCAGGGACTTTTTACTAATCACCATATAATATCTGACAAGTCCATGATTATTTTGGGGTCGGAGGAGCTTGTGCCGGTTATTGAGATTGTAGCTGTCATCATGTTCCAGTTCTCAGTAATTGCTACTAATGTGTCTTATCAATGTGCTCATCATCTGTCTGGGTTACACATGGTCACATCTTTTCAGATTTGAATTTATTTGGTTCAGATAATTTTTCCCAACAAAAGCAGATATTCATCATTTTCCTGAAATTGCAGGTCCTCTGATTGTCCTGGAATAATATGTATAATAATAAGAGTAAGAGGGACAATTAGCAGTAAAAAAGAAAGAATTTACACTACTAAAGCAGGATGGCACCACTGAAGATCTAAAAAACTATAGCGAGAAAAATACTTGATCTAAAAAGTAATTAAAGCTGCCAAAAAGGAAATGGAGAAGCACATTGCTAAGGAGAGTAACACTAATCCATAACTGTTGTTCAATTATATTAATAGTAAAAGAATCATAAGTGAAAGTGTAGTCCCCTTAAAGAATTGTGATGAAAAAATGGTAGTGGCAAAAGCACAATAGCAGCTAAGGCAGGAGGTGTTGAGCCTGCGTCATGGTTTGGCTCCGGAACGCCTGGAAGGCTACCTTTTCTGGGAGTAGGCTAACCGCTTTTAAAGGCAGAGCATGAGAAACTGGTTTTGGCTTACACTGCCGAAACAACAGACTCCAGCAAATATGCCCTCCTCTCCTGAAGTTTCAAAAAATGCAAGCACTGAGTCGTCAAGTGCTGGCTCCTGGTCAGGAAGAACTCCGTTCCTTGTGTCCTGCACCCCCACCCAAAGTGAATGATGCAGCAGGCCACACTTCACATTAGTCCTTGTAGCTCTTTCTATCATACCATGCCTGGGTTATCAAGTGAAATCGTGAATTCCCAAGTCCAAGATGAATCTGACATGGGAGTGTGGGTGGCCAGCCAGGGCAGGGGGGTAATCGGTACTGGGCCGGTGTCTCACAGGGATGTGTCACGGTGGTGACCCGTTCCGTGGCCCTGGGCGTCCATGCAAAGGGGTGAATTACGTTTATAGGTGAATGATACGTGACGCCACCTATGGTTTCTGATTAGATTGACCAGCGCTGCAGTGTCGCTTCTCTGGGACAGATGTTGTGGTGCAGCTAAGATGTAGAAGCCCTGCACAGGTAGGGCCGTAGTCGCAGGGCAAATGAAAGAGTTGGTAGATGGTGTGCAGTGCAGGATGTAGCAGAGCCGTGCGCCAGGCACATGAGAAAGATGACAGACACAGTCATGCAGTTACTTTACCTGTACTTGGTAAGTGCCGTCCAGGACCCAGAGTACAGATGGAGAAGGAGTTGGTCAGCCTTGAAGCCAATTTCGAATTCTCTCTCTGCATATAGGTTGTGTGGCCTCCGTTCTAGCGCTTATCTGAGGTACTCGCAGTGCTGAGTTCAAGGAAGTTCCCCCTGTTGACTCTCTTTTGGAACTTTCTCGTATGGCAAGCAGCCATAGCCTTTTCCTTCTGGCTCCTACACGTCGATGCTGGGGCCTCCGTGCCTTAGGCTAGTTTCACACTTGCTTTTTTTTGCAGCGCGTTTTTCCCGCAAAAAAACGCATTAAAAAAACGCATACAAATGCATACAAACGCTGCGTTTTTTTCAAGCATTTTTATGCGCATGCAGGAAAAAAACGCAGCGTTTTTGCGCGTTTGTATGCGTTTTTTGTGCGTTTGCGTTTTTTTACAGATTTTGGAAAAACCCCACAAAAATGAAAAAACAACCATTCAACAACACACAAGACCAATGGGACTTCATTGTGGGTGTGGTATGTTAATATATAGACCCTGTCTACAGTATTCTTCACATTTGCTTGATTCTTCTCGTGACCATGGATCTGCGCTGGAAGAGTTTTCACTTCAACTTGGATTTAGACATCGCGATGGCTCAGGCGTATGCAGTTGCTTGCCATGAACAAAGGAAGAGAGAGAGGCAGCGAAGACGGCGGCGTATGTGGATACATCCGATTGTTGAACTCCGGGAGAGCCGTGGGGCATACCACACCCTCTACAGCGAGCTACAGGCAAACCCGGAGAAATTTACAGATTATATCAGGATGTCCCACGAAAGTTTCATGGATTTGCTTGCTCGTGTCCAACAATCCATCCGGAGACAGGACACACAGCTCCGTCGTGCGATTCCTCCTGAGGAACTGCTACTGGTGACATTACGGTATGTTTTAAAAACCAAGGGTTGCGGTCTGATGTTTTTTTTTTAAATTTAGTATTCAAAACCTTGGGTAATTAGTTTTCGTGAATTTACTAATATTTTATTTTATAGTTTTTTAAAATAATATACATAAATATTAATTTTACTTCTTTGTCTGTTCACAGATTCCTGGCGACTGGAGAAACCCTATCTTCACTACACTTCCAGTACCGTATTGGAATCTCTACCTTGTCTGGAATTGTTGCTGACACCTGCCGGGCTCTCTGGAATGTTCTTTGCCCAGAATTTATGCCCGTGCCCACCGCTGAAAAGTGGATGGAAATTGCTGACAAATTCTGGACAGTATGCAATTTTCCCAACTGTTTGGGAGCTGTTGATGGTAAACACATACGGATCATCAAACCCCAAAGAACGGGATCTGAGTACTATAATTACAAAAAGTACTTTTCAATAGTACTCATTGCGATTGCGGATGCCGGATGTATGTTTGTAGCAGTGGACATTGGAGCATTTGGCCGTGGTAATGACTCACAGGCTTTTAAAAACTCAGACATGGGCCGGAGGTTGTATGGCAACCAATTTAATTTCCCTATGCCACGGCCTCTTCCTCACACCGAAGCTCCGCCACTGCCCTTTGTAATGGTTGGCGATGAGGCTTTTCAAATGTGCGGAAACTTACTGAAACCCTACTCCAGCCGGGACTTGGACCACGCCAAAAAAATATTTAATTACAGGCTGACCAGGGCCAGAAGAACTGTCGAGTGTGCTTTTGGGATTCTTGTTTCCAGATGGCGAATTCTCGGCACAGCCATTAATCTTAAACTTGAAACAGTCGATGAGGTGGTGAAGGCCTGTGTGGTTCTACATAACTTTGTGATGGCTAAAGAGCACCCGACCTTTGAACTGGACGATGATGCTCCTAACCCATTGCCTGAATTCACTCAGCACACTCTCAGGTCATCCGTTGAAGTTGGCCAAATGAGGGACCAATTTGCGGCCTACTTTATTTCTGATGTAGGACGGGTGCACTGGCAAGATGAAATGGTGTAATGTTTTTGTTTGTTTATGGTAATAAAAAACCTTATTTGATACCATTACTGAGTGCACTATATTTTTTAAACTCCAATTAAATAAAAAACTTCCCATGTATAACTGAATTTTTTGATGTTCACACACCTGGGCAGGTAAATACACATATGAGTTAAAATGCAGCATTGCTAGTCTGCGTGAAATATATTGGAACGAGCAAAGCTGCAGGCCATGAATCAGGAAACAATTTTTTTTCAAGAGAAAATTGTGCAACTAGTTGAAAACAAAGTATGTGATTTTCTCAAAACACAACCCTCAAAACCCAACCCCAATGAAAGTCCATGGGGAATACAAGTCAGCATTGAGTGGATGAATGTAATCTGCTCCATTCCAACTTACAAGTTATTACACTAGGCCTTGGAATGACTATACTAGGCCGTGGTATTTCAAATATGAGTATAGTAGGCCTTGGGCCTACTAGTATAGTCATATGTGAAATACCACGGCCTAGTATAGTCATAACAAGGCATACTCGATTTTTGCCAACTAGGATCTTGTTTCACGAAAAACAAACGGGTGAAACTTGACAAGTTTCAACAGTTTGTTTTTCATGAAACCAGATTCTAGTTGGTAAAACTAGAGTTATTACACTAGGCCTTGGAAAGACTATACTAGGCCGTGGTATTTCAAATATGAGTATAGTAGGCCTTGGGCCTACTAGTATAGTAATATGTGAAATACCACGGCCTAGTATAGTCATACCAAGGCCTACTCGAATTTTACCAACTAGGATCTTGTTTCACGAAAAACAAACTGGTGAAACTTGACAAGTTTCAACAGTTTGTTTTTCATGAAACCAGATTCTAGTTGGTAAAACTAGAGTTATTACACTAGGCCTTGGAATGACTATACTAGGCCGTGGTATTTCAAATATGAGTATAGTAGGCCTTGGGCCTACTAGTATAGTAATATGTGAAATACCACGGCCTAGTATAGTCATACCAAGGCCTACTCGAATTTTACCAACTAGGATCTTGTTTCACGAAAAACAAACTGGTGAAACTTGACAAGTTTCAACAGTTTGTTTTTCATGAAACCAGATTCTAGTTGGTGAAACTAGAGTTATTACACTAGGCCTTGTAATGACTATACTAGGCCGTGGTATTTCAAATATGAGTATAGTAGGCCTTGGGGCTAGTAGTATTGTAATATGTGAAATACCACGGCCTAGTATAGTCATACCAAGGCCTACTCGAATTTTACCAACTAGGATCTTGTTTCACGAAAAACAAACTGGTGAAACTTGACAAGTTTCAACAGTTTGTTTTTCATGAAACCAGATTCTAGTTGGTAAAACTAGAGTTATTACACTAGGCCTTGTAATGACTACACTAGGCCGTGGTATTTCAAATATGAGTATAGTAGGCCTTGGGGCTAGTAGTATAGTAATATGTGAAATACCACGGCCTAGTATAGTCATACCAAGGCCTACTGTAATAACTCGATTTTTAACAACTAGCATCTTGTTTCACAAAAAACAAACTGGTGAAACTAGAAAGAAACTTATTTTTAAGACAAGTTTCAACAGTTTGTTTTTCATGAAACCAGATCCAAGTTGGTAAAACTCGAGTTATTACACTAGGCCTTGGTATGACTATACTAGTCCGTGTTATTTCACATATGACTATACTAGGCCTTGGGTTGGTTTTTAACATGTATTTACCCATCAGTGTGTGTGAGCGGCGCAAACAACATTAATGAAACTTAGTAATGGTGAACCACAAATGTAAATTTATTTTTTATCACAAAAATAAACCAAAAAATTATTTTTTCCGGCGTTTGGGGGCAGATGGTTTCAATTTGGGGGTGTGCAGGGAATATGCAACACTTGCAGTTGAAGACGGTGTTTGAGGGGAAGGGGCAACAAAACTTGTGGGGGAAGGTAGTCCAGTTAAGGGAATTAAACTAGGAACACTTGGAGGAGAGGAAATCTGTTCAGGTACATTAGTTGTAATGGCATGTCGCCGTAGGCTTGTGTGCCTGGACCGACTTTGGCCCAATGCCCGCCTTGATAGATTTCGCCTTGAACTAGGGGCAAATATTGAATGTAGGTCCCCCGTCTGCTGGTATGGCTGCTGCTGCTGCTGAGGTGGCGGCTGCTGCTGCTGAGGTGGCGGCTGCTGCTGAGGTGGCGGCTGCTGCTGAGGTGGCTGCTGCTGCTGAGGTGGTTGCTGCTGCTGAGGTGGTTGCTGCTGCTGCTGAGGTGGCTGCTGCTGCTGCTGAGGTGGCTGCTGCTGCTGCTGAGGTGGCTGCTGCCGAGGTGGCTGCTGCTGCTGAGGTGGCTGCTGCTGCTGCTCTTCGTTGGCAGTGCTCGTCCTTGCAGGAGGACTGGTGGCGGCAGTGATGGTCCAGGTTTGCAGAGTGGTGGTGGCAGGGCTACTACATGTTGTTGTAGCGGCAGGGCTGTTCCATGTTTGCCTAGTGGTGGCTGAGCTCCGCGCATGCATGGGAGTGGCGGTGGTGCTCCAGACAGGAGCAGCGCTTGCCATGGTGGTGTCGGTGAAGTGACCAGCTGCACTCAGACTTGTGGTGGTGTAACGGTGGGTGTCCTGGCTTTGAATAGAGGTGTCCGTGCAGTGGTATGCAGCACAAGTCGGTAGTGAGGTGAAGCGAGTCAATGGTGGCACAGGTGGAAAGGACACCACTGACTGCTGACCGTACCGATTATGCTGCATAGCCTGCAAGAAAGCATTGTTGCAGGCCTGCAGCACATTCAGCTGTTGCTCAGGACTAAGGTGTTCCGCCATGCCCTTTTCAATCTTACTAAAAAAATGGTGTGCTGGTCTGTTGAGGTCGGCCTCCAGACGGTCAAGGCGCTGTTCTACAGAATTGAAGCGGTGTTCAAAGTGGTTAAAACCACGTTCCATGAGTGCAAAACCGCTTTCAACTCTGTCGGACAGTGACTTGAGGCTGGAATTAAATGTCTCGCTCAAATGCATAAACTCGGGCAAGACATTCCTGTCCAAGGCCCTCTGCCGCTGGCGGGTAGTGCCCGCATAACCAGTGGCAGAGACCTGGGACAGGGGAACACCTGATGGCCCAGCTTCCTGGTCACCAGCTGTGTGTGTGGTTGACCTGCAAGGTGCTTCCTGGCTGTCGGATGGCTGGGACGGGTCAGAGGACGTCCGAGGAAGGACCGCTCCAGGGCCAGGTTGCAGGGTGCTGCTCCAGGTGCTGTGGAAGAAAGGAAAATCATTACTACCATGCCTTTACAAGAAGCATCAGCTGTGGATTAGAAAAACACAGATTAATAAAAATAAAAACCCAAAATTTATAATACTTACGATCTCGTGGCAAGGACCGGTCTTAGGAACTGCAACGCGTGATAGTGACGGTATCTAGTTCTGGTCCTTGACGCAGATCCACTGCGAACCTGGCACTCAGCACGAACATCACTGTTGAAGCGGTCCTTGATCGAACGCCAACGTGTTCGGACTTTGTCCACTGTTGATAAAAAAAAAACAGTGCCGTCAAGGACAACAGTCACTGCGGCACAATGTAGCAATACAATGCTCAAAGCAGTCACTGTAGACCCCGATGACACTGTTGGGTTTCCTGCTAGAATATGCCTAGCACGAAACCCAACAGTGCCGTCAAGGACAACAGTCACTGCGGCACAATGTAGCAATACAATACTCAAAGCAGTCACTGTAGACCCCGATGACACTGTTGGGTTTCCTGCTAGAATACACCTAGCACGAAACCCAACAGTGCCGTCAAGGACAACAGTCACTGCGGCACAATGTAGCAATACAATACTCAAAGCAGTCACTGTAGACCCCGATGACACTGTTGGGTTTCCTGCTAGAATATGCCTAGCACGAAACCCAACAGTGCCGTCAAGGACACAAGTCACTGCGGCACAATACAGAGCAGGGAAATACTCACTAAATGCCTTTTTGGAGGATGCTGTGGCGCTGTCCCAGCCATCCATCAACGCTGCGGCCACCTCATTCCATAGCCGCCGGGTCACCACAATGTCCTTGTGCAGCCGGTCACGGCTGTCCCACAACGGCGAACGCTCCTGGACCAGGCTGATGAGCTGCTCATTATCCAGGTAGACGTCTTCATCCCGTTGTGGAACCTAGACAAAACACATTCATTAGAATAATCAAATTTAAATTGAATAAAAAGTTACAAAAAAAGAAACATAAAAAAGAGTAAAAATAGAAGATAAAAAATAAAGAACATTACAAATCATTTGATACTTACATTCCGTATCACCACCGGGACTTGGCTTCGCTGCTCCTGCTCTTCGCCCTCACTAGTCCCGTCCGCAGAAGATGATGATGACGATGTCTTAAAAAAGTTGAAAAAAACGTAAGAGATTTGGAGAAGCAGCAGATATACTTACCAGATGCACGAAAATAATCACCTCACGGTCTGCTTGCGCCAATTCCTGCCGCGATGGGGAATACTCGGATTCTGAAGACATACTGCATGTAAAAATAATAAAAATCATTAGTACACACATAATTTAAAAGGACAGGCATATAATGTAATATACTCACATTCTTCACTGATATAATGGGTTCTTGGTTGACTGTCTGCTCTTCAATCTGTCAGTGTAGTAGTGGCAGAGTTTTGGCAGGCACCTCCTTTATATAGACTTTTTTTTTTTGACTTTAGAAGATTATAACTAGGACAACAAGTGGACACCACCAAAAAAACGCAGCGCTAAAAAAACGCATATATGCGCATGCCAGTGCGCACGTATGCGCATCCATAGGCTATAATGGCCAATTTTAGCGCAAAACGTGCGCATACGTGCGCATGCGCTTTTTTCCAGGGCCAAAAAATGCAACATGCTGCGTCTGGAAAATACCAACGCACACCCCAAAAAAACGCAGCACATGAAAATCGCATACGTGCGCATGCCAGCGCGCAGGTATGCGCACCCATGTTAAATATAGGGGAAAAAACGCATGCGCACGTATGCGTTTTTTTCCAGCGCTAAAAAACGCAAATGTGAAACCAGCCTTAGTTGGGTACAGAACATTTACAGCTGCTACTTCTTCCGGTTTCTGCTGCAGAAACGTCAGTGTCCCTACAAACTCGGAGACCGGAATCCGGACCATGCGCTCAATCTAGGAGTGAGCCTTAACTCTGCTCATCCTCCAGCTCCCCTTCTCACGACCACACACTTCCCCTTCCCTGCACAGAGTGCCCTAACTTACCTCCTCCCGACCACAGAGAGCAGATCTGCAGCAGTTAGGTTCAGAGGTCTCCCTGCTGGCCTGGAGTGGGAAATGTGTTGTGTGTTGGTTTAACTGCTAGAGAGATCCTTCGTTGCTCCCAAGAATGACATCACACTCCCTAGGAGGTAGGTAATGCCACTGTGGCGAACGTATTCCTGGGGATGCCAGAAGTGCACTGATGCCCAGCAACTGCTAGATGATTCTGCTGGTACATTGACCCAGACCACTACATTCCCCTAACACTCTACACAGCCAGAATCTGACCCTGAGGAAACTCAGGTTCCCCTTCCCGCATACTATACCACCTTACACGGTGACAAAGAGGAAGGTGCAGATGAAAGTGCAGGTTCCTTGAGCAGGTGGGGGGGGCATACTCTGGCATAGGGCCCCTCATAGTATGCAAAAGTGTCTCTGCTGGTGGGAGGGTGCAAAAGTGTCTCTGCCGGTGGGAGGGGCCCACCCGACGTCAGACACACCACCACATGGGAGGGGCCCACCTGTCGTCAGACACACCACCACACACCGCCGTACTATGAGGGGCCCTGTGCCAGTGCCGTCGCCAACGAGAGGGCTCCCCCTGCTTGCTCAGGATCACAGCACTTGCAAAGTTGTAATACTTACCTCTCCCTGCTCCAACGCCATGACATCTTCCGCGTGTCCTGACAGTGACATTCTGATCAGAGAGCGCAATGACATCACGTCTGTACGCCCTCTGCCTTAACAGCCAAGTGCAGTGAGATGGAAAATGGGGACGACGAGGAGTCCAGACTAGAACAGGGAATCCCTAGCGAGGAGACTTATTTAATTGTTTTCAAAGTTGGGACAGCAATTTTTGGGGAGCACTATGCTCTGGAGAATGATATATGGGGCCGACCATACACTGGAGCATTCCAAAGGTGGACATCAGACACTGGAGCAGCATTTACAGGGCCCATTATACACTAGAGCATTAGAAATGGGGCCCATTATATATGGAGCATTATTTGGGCCCATAAGACAGTGGAGCTTCATCCATGGGGACCAACATATACTGTAGCATTATGTGGAGCTCATCATATACTGTTTCAAACATTATATGGGACCAATGATTCTGTATGGAGAAATATATGGGCCTCATTACTCTGTATAGCGCACTATGCGGTGCCCATAATACTGTATGGAGTTATATACTGTCCGTTTTTGGAGCTATTGGAGAATTTAAAATCGATATCAGTCATGAGATGTAAGAAGTGAAGTATTTTTCATTGTACTATACCGATATTTCTCTACCTTATCAGAGCATCATGAGTTGTGGTATGTGTTAAAGGGGCGCTCTTTGGCCCAGGGCACATGAAAACCTGGAGCCAACCCTAGCCCCCACAACTGTAGCCAAATAACCCCCAGTTCTCAGTGCATTACTATTATTATGAAGTAAAATAAGGTTGACAAGCTTCAGTAATAAAAATTGATGTTTTTGGCATTCAAATGGGCACTGTAGGTTTGTTTCCTGTCCTCCTCTTACTGCCGACTTTGCTTCCCCATTGACTTGCATTGGGGTTCGTGTTTCAGTCGGCCTTCGATTTTTCCCTATAGTCGGCCGATTTCATTCGACCCGACTTCAAAAGTCGGGTTTCATGAAACCCGACTGGACCCGAAAAAAGGCAAAGTCGCTCATCTCTACTGTGCACAGTTTTGAGCACCGGTGCTCAAGAAGGATATAATGGAACTAGAACGAGTACAAAAGAGGACAACAAAATTAATAAAGGGGATGGGGGAACTACAATACCCAGAGAGATTAGGAAAATTAGGATTATTTAAAGTCGTCTAGAAAAAAGACGACTGAGGGGCGATCTAATAAACATGTATAATTATATAAGGGGACAATACAAATATCTCTCTGTTTATCTGATTATACCAAGGAAGGTGACGATCACAAGGGGGCATTCTCTGCGTCTGGAGGAGAGAAGGTTTTTCCACCAACATAGAAGAGGATTCTTTACTGTTAGGGCAGTGAGAATCTGGAATGACCTGCCTGAGGAGGTGGTGATGGCGAACTCAGTGGAAGGGTTCAGGAGAGGCCTGGATGTCTTCCTGGAGCGTAACAATATTGTATCTTACAGTGATTAGGTTCTGTGGAAGGACGTAGATCTGGGGATTTATTCTGTCAGTATATAGGCTGAACTGGATGCATAAATGTATTTTTATGGCCTTGCTAACTACGTTACTATGTTAGTATGTTAATCTGTGGTCTCCTAGGATTGTGTCCAATCCATTTCATGCTCTTTAAAGGGAACCTGATGGCTGATACCTGGTGCCCGATCACAGGCAGCATTTATCAGACATTGGCTGCTTGATTTCTCCAGGAATGTTTGACTTTCAGAGAAAAACATACTATAAAAGCCGCCGGGGTTCTAGCCGCACTGGTGACTAGAGGAAAAGGCCTGACCATGGCAGCCTCTGCCCGCCCGATAACACTGACTGCCAGGTCTCTGCCTCTACATGCATGCTGGGAGAGACCGGTCACTCACGGGGGACGGACAGGGAGAAGATGATGGGGAGATGACTCTTAGACAGGTCTCCATGAGGTTTTGTCTCTCAGCTGCTCTTACATTATTTTTTCTCTGAAATACCGCATGCTTTCAGAGTCATACATACATGGCAGAAATCATACAGACAATGTGTGACACATGATGGCCGTGTTTATGAGCTGTCAGGTTCCCTTTATCAAAAGCCCATCCTAGTAATAATAAAGTCACTGCACCATAATGACCGATGGGAATCTGATAGTGGCCAACAGCCTAATCCATAACGCAGGACACTGAGATTTCTCTATTTCTTTATTTATTTAAATTAGTTTTTTGCGATCAGACCTCCAGTTCTGCGCAGATCACTGACTCAAAATCACGTTTTTCCCATTAGATGTAACATATTCCTGCTGTGAGAGAGATGAGTGATGAGCCGTCTTTACCATAACGGCCTCCGCTAGTTCCCCACAATACACTTACCAGAAGCAAATGAGCCCAGTGCAGTCTGTTTGGTAATACTAACGCCCGGGCGGCTGGTCCCAGTGGTCGTCGGGGTTCTGTGAGTCACACATTTTTAGTCGTTGTACAGAGTTTTTTCTATTGAGGTTTTTTTCTTTTACTATACATTTTGTAGAATACTATAATTAACTTTTGACAATAATTTCAACCCCAAAATTCAACCCTTGCAAAATGCTATTGAAGTATTCACACAATTGTGTGAAAAAGCGTTTGCCTCCTTCCTGATTTTCTATTCTTTTGCATGTTTTTCATTTTCACACTTAAATGTATCAGATCACCAAACAAATGTAAATATTATACAAAGATAGCACACGTAAACACTAAATGAAGTCTTGTAAATGAAGGTATTTATTTTTAAGAGAAAAAGAAATCCAAACCTACAGGGCCCTGTGTGAAAAAGTGATTGCCACCTAAACCTATTAACTGGTTGGGCCACCCTTAGCAGTAAACACTGCAATCAAGCATTTGCAATAACTGGAAATGAGTCTTTTACAATGTTCTGGAGGAATTTTGGCCAAAGGTGAATTGTTGTAATTCAGCCACATTACAGGGTTTCCGAGCATGAACCGCCTTTATAAGGTCACGCCATAGCATCTCAATTGGATTATGGTCAGGACTTTGACTACGTCACTCCAAAGTCTTACTCTTGTTTTTCATAAGCCATTTATAGGTGGACTTGCTGCTACATTTTGAATCATTGTCCTGCTGCATATCCCAAGTGTTCTTCAGCTTCAGGATTTTTTGGTAGATGGCAGAATTCATGGTTCCATTTGTCACAGCAAGTCTTCCAGGTCCTCAAGCATCAAAACAGCCCCAGACAATCACACTGCCACCACCGTATTTTACTGTTGGCATGATGTTTTTTTCTGAAATGCTGTGTTACCTCTACGCCAGATGTAATGGGCCATACACCTTCCAAAAAGTTCAACTTGTGTCTCACAAGTCCAAAGAGTATTCTCCCAAAAGTCTTGGGAATCAAAAAGATGTTTTCCGTCAAAACTGAGATGAGTCTTTATGCTCATATTGCTCAGCAGTGAGGTTTGAACTTGGAACTCTGCTATGCAGTCATTTTTGCCCAGTGATTTTGTTATGATGGAGTTATGAACACTGACCTTAACTGAGTCAAGTGAGGCCTGCAGTTCTTTAGATTTGGGGTCTTTTGTGATATCTTCAATGAGTTGTCGCTGTGATTTGGGGATAATTTTGGTCAACAGGCCACTCCTGGGAAGATTCATTACAGTTTTTTTTCAATTTGTGGATAATTGCACTCATTGTGGTTTGCTGGAGTCCCAAAGCTTGAGAAATTGCTTTATAACATTTCCATACTGATAGATCTCAATTACTTTGTTTCTCATTTTGTCCAATTGAAAAGTCCTTGTTTATAATTGTAACAATAATGTAAAATATGATGTAAGATTCCCCTGATTATCACATTGTAGAATCTTCTATTCACATACTGAACACTTCTGTGTCAGTGGTGAGGGTTTGAACCTCCCTCCTTCCTCTTGTCAGCCTGCTAGCAGCTGCTGATTTCTGCTCACTGGCAGCCTGTAACCTGAGACGGCAGCCACTCACGCCCCTTGTTCCTCCCCTTCAGCTCACACACACAACCAGTCTAACCTGAATTACCAGTGTGAGCCCCTTCCCGCCTCATAGCAGGGGGTCTCTTTGTCTCCAAAATGTGCAGCTAATCTCAGAGACAATAATGAGAATCTAATCACTTGGTCATAGAACACCTTTAGATTAAGATGGAAATATGAAAATGACATATTGGGACGTGCTCCGATTGGGCTTCACTACAGTGGTTCTTGCTAAATTCTAGCACCAACAGAACCAGAGAAATGGATTTCTCCTGAACAGAGCGTAATTGACAGCTAGTGTTTGATGTCATCAGAAAACTAATTTTAATACAAGATGAATGATAGTTCTGCCGATATTCTGCTGGTTCTCGAGCCCAGATATGATGGTTATAAGTTTTCAGAACCCAAATCTGTACTTTGATAAAGGGGAGGACTGTCACAAGACAACCCGTTTAGTATTGTCACAAGCCCAAAGGTATAAGGAAATTTCCTCTACCCCCCAGTCACTCGAACTTGGGATGCCGTGGCAATAGGATCTCAAATGCATGGTGAAGTTTGGCTCCTCCCCCAGCATGGTTCTGTGCTATGAACTCATTTTCTGGTCTGCCTCTGGTTTCTGGTGAGGGAGCTGGTTGTGCTGACAGAGGAGTTGCGAGTTCTCTTTCCGGGCACCCTCTGGTGGTGGCAGGAGGTAATGAAGCTGATCTAATTCACAGAGACCTGCCACCTGATAATGAAGATGAGGATTGGACATATGGAGTCTCAGACTGGATTTAAGACAGCCGAATCCCTATTCCCATGCTGGTAATTTTTTCCTGCCTCCTGAGGTCTTAGTTTCCAGTTCAATTCCTGCCTTCTCAAGCTAAGTGTTCTCTGCTAATGTTCACATTTCATTTGGTTTGATCTATTCAGTTTTTGTGTGGTCAGCCAGCCACGGCTGGGGCTGTGCTGAATTTCCATTATTTTGTCACTGTATGTGCCAGTTTGCTTTTTGTCCCTTACTAGATTGGCCTCTTTTTGCTCTGTTCTCAAAATATGCCAGAGTGCTGATATTGTGGGAAAAGTCTAGTGACTTCAGGGTTTTTTTGCTATCAGAAGTGTTGGACATTTTTGCAGGGTTTTTTGGCGTGATTGTAGACATTATCATTCCTTTCCTGTCCTTTCTAGTTAGTGTGGGCCCCATCGTTTGCTCAGCCTATTTTCCTACTTGTGTTTGAGCTTTCATCTTGTCTCACTGTCAATACATGTGTGGGGGCTGTCTATTCCTTTGGGGTCTGCTCTGGGGCAGTTTAGATTTCCCCTTTTCTTGCTTTAGGCTTATTTAGTCCTCCGGCTGTGACGACGCATCTAGAATCATCGTAGGTATGGTCCACGGCTACTGTTAGTTGCATGGTCAGGATCAGGGTTCTGCTGTCCACGTAGTTATGAACCTCTCTGGCTTTTCTGTGACTTGGCTTGGTCTTGTTTTCCTCCTCGGAGACTCATTCATAACAGAATCACTACCCATACTGCAGATTCTAGGGTACTCAAAAACAGGAAAGAATTGTTTAAAAAAGTGTCAGAATTTTTTTTTTTATATGTGTTTTTTCTTCTTTTTCTCTGGGGCTGTAGGAGGATTTTTTCTCTAATGGAGACTAAACAATTGCCTGATCGTGTGGAGCAGCTCGCTGCTGAAGTGCAGGGAATTTCCACCTATCTCACTCAGTCACATGCTGTTGAACCAAAGATCCCTACTCCTGATGTGTTTTCTGGAGATCGGTCTAAATTTTTCAATTTTAAGAATAATTGGAAAGTATTTCTTGCCTTGAAGCCTAACTCATCGGGGAGCTCTGTGCAGCAGGTTAAAATTGTCATCTCCTTGCTGCGCGGCGATCCCCAGGATTGGGCTTTTTCTCTGACACCTGAAAATCCTATTCTGAATAATGTGGACGCATTATTTCAAGCCTTGGGGTTGTTGTATGATGAACCTAATGCTATTGATCAAGCTGAGAAAACCCTATTGGCATTGAACCAGGGTCAGGATTCTGCAGAGTTATACTGTCAAAAATTCCAAAAGTGGGCGGTCCTTACTACATGGAATGATGGTGCATTGGCAGCTCTCTTTCGGAAGGGTTTATCAGAGACCGTAAAAGATGTTATGGTGGGATTTCCTGTTCCCTCTGGTCTGGATGATTCTATGTCATTAGTAGTGTTGAGTGATACCACCTGTATTGCCAACTGTTCAGCAATAAGGTTCGGATAGGGCTTTAAAGAAGGCTACTACTTGCATATAACACAATTTTATTATACAATGATCAATCCAAGTGACAAAACACTAAATGGAATGTATGACAATGATATCGAAATAGAAAATAGTATGATATTGCGTATACTTATATATTCAAATTACAAAGGTTTTGGTACATATACTTACATCAGAAAGAAGAAAAGAAAATAATCTTCACTAGGGGCATTTACGTCTGTCTGGAAAATACTTCAACTGGTAGGAGCAGTCAGTGAAGACAGAGAATGCTGTCCTAGGATCTACACTGTGCCTCTCACACAGGTCCACAAGCTCCCGCCTTCAGTGACTGCTTCACCAGCTTTTATATGCTTTAAACAAAGGCTTACTCAATATAATATTGTGCAAACGTGAAAATACACAAGTTAGTTGTTTGATGTTCCAATCACATGACAGTGGCCACCTATCATGAATAAATAACATCAAACAAATCTTGTGTCTTCGGACTATTTACTCTTGCCCTGAAATTTACATATGATAAGAACAAAATTTCCAACAACTTTCTATGACCAAAGCCCTAGCACAATATATATATATTTCAGACTACGGTTAAAGAGATCTCTAAGATTGAATATACTATAATGGTTTCAGATCGCCAACTATATTCATTAGGCTCCTGCATCCATATTTCTATGACCTTATGTATAATAATGTGCAACTATCCATATGCCTAGTCCACTTTTTAACCTCCACATGACACAAATATCAGATGATGTCTTGTCAATATACTGCACCATTCACTGATCTTAAAATTCAAGTAAGTCAACAGCATACACAAAGGTTAATCTTTTCCAGTAATCCAGATTAAACATACTGTTTCAACAAGCATTGTCTTTCAGTATACTCAGCACACAGACTGCATTTCAATAGCCATTGCAGGTCTGACCTCATGAACTCTGGTACTGGATATGGGGCCTTCTAATGCTGACATTACAGGTTAATTTCAATATGGACTAATCAATATATTACAATATGTAGGCTATAAGATATCCATATTTTTATTAGCACCACACCACCCGATACTGAAAAATATCGTATCGGAATGGATCGGCCGATCTAAAAAAAAGTATCGGGTATCGCCGATTCCGATCCCGGAAGTCCCATTGAAGTCAATGGAACAGAAATATCGGAATTAAAAAAAATCCTTTCTTTCCCTATTGGTTAATTCTACATGGAGAAAAACAACTAATAATAATGTAGAATGTATTGTGGGAGGTGTAGGAGACATTAAAGCCATAGAGCTTTAGCCCAATCAAATGGAATAGCAGGATTTTTTTTTTTTTAAAGACGTTCGTAGTTACAAAGATACTGACTATGTTAAAGTCTTTAATTTTTTGTCAGATATGTATGTTTCACTACTTCCATGCTCTTCACCTTCTTTTTTACTTCTCCCACACTTTCTCCTTCATCATCTTCAGCAGCAGCAGTATCTTCTTCTTCTTCTTCTTTTATTCTTCTTCTTTTCTTCTTCTTTTATTCTTCTTCTTTTATTCTCCTTCTTTTATTCTTCTTCATATTCTACTTCTTCATCTTCTTCCTATTCTTCTTCATCATATTCTTATTTGTGTCAGGCATTCCTGTAATTGTTATCTATAAAAGTTTGAAGATTACACCTTCCGTTCAGCCTGTCACAAAAGATTTACAACAGGATTTGTCCGCGTTCAGTTTGGCCTGCAGCAGCAGGCCTTTTCCAGGGGCACCATGAGGAGGAACGGACTCACCCCCATACACTGCTTAGTCTTCTTCTGCTTATAAATTAGATAATATCATTTGCTCTGATTTTTAGTCATATGCTTCATGTTCTTCAGCTTTTGGTTTTTATTCTTCTTGGTCTTCTGTCTCTTGTTGTTCTGCATCTTGGTGGTTGTCTTCCTGTTCTTTGTCCTCTTGGTCATCTTCTTCAGGGTCATCTTTTAGGTATTCTTCTGTGTGGTCTTCAGGGTCATCGTCTTCAGGGTCATTGTCAGGGAGATCCAGAGTGAGAACCAAAAACCATTTCCACAAGCTTGAACTTGGAAAAGTAGCAGAAGGTACAAGAAGGCTGAGGAACTGCCGAGAACCAGCTGACGGTACTGGAACCAGGAGGGGCAGCAGAATGAACAAGAGCCAATGGCACAACCGTGGACCAGCTGACGTTGCTGGAACACGGTTACTAAGCAGGAGGTACCTGTGCTCCAAAGCACTACCAAGGACCAGCAGACATTGCTGGAACTTGGATACCAAGAAGGAGGCACCTAGGCCAAAGGCACTGTTGAGAACCAGCTGATGGTGCTGGAACCCGGATGGGTAGCAGAAGCTGCAAGAGCAAATGACACTAGCGAGGACCAGCTGACGGTGCTGGAACCCGGTGGGGCAGCAGAAGGAACAAGAACCAATGGGAGAACCGTGGACCAGCTGACGGTGCTGTAACACGGTTTCTAAGCAGGAGGTACCTGTGCTACAAAGCACTACCAAGGACCAGGAGACGTTGCTGGAACTCGGATACCAAGAAGAAGGCACCTAGGCCAAAGGCTCTGCTGAGAAACAGCTGACGGTGCTGGAACCCGGATGGGTAGCAGAAGGTACCCAGGAAAAAAACAAAGTTGCATGGCCGTGAGCCGGCCGCAGTTATGGAAACCCACAGTCCTACAGGGGGTGCTTGTTGCTTGTCCTATTGGCACTACGGAACCAGCCGTTATTACCAGAACCCGCAGCCCACATAGGAAGCACTGAAACTGCAGGCACCATAGACTCGGCTAACCCGACCGTAACACGACAGGACAACGTATCAGTGGCAAAGTGACGTTGACACTACCCGGAAACAGCAGGCTTGCTGGAACCAGGCTGGGCAGGAGGGAGTGCCCGTGCCAATGACACTTCTGAGAACCAGCTGACGGTGCTGGAACCCGGATAGGTAGCATTAGCTACAAGAGTCAATGGAACTACCGAGAACCAGCTGACGGTGTTGGAACCCGGAGGGGCAGCAAAAGGAACAAGAGCCAATGGCACAACCGTGGACCAGCTGACGGTGCTGCAACATGGTTTCTAAGCAGGACGTACCTGTGCTAAAAAGCACTACCAAGGACCAGCAGACGTTGCTTAAACTCAGATACCGACAAGGAGGCACCTCAGCCAAAGGCACTGCCGAGAACCAGCTGACGGTGCTGGAACCCGGATGGGTAGCAGAAGGTACCCATGAAAAACAAAGTTGCAAGGCCGCGAGCCGGCCGCAGTTACCGAAACCCACAGTCCTACAGGGAGTGCTTGTCCTATTGGCACTATGGAACCAGCCTTTGTTACCAGAACCCGCAGCCCACATAGGAAGCACTGAAACTGCAGGCACCATAGACTCGGCTAACCCGACCGCAACACGACAGGACAATGTATCAGTGGCAAAGTGACGTTGACACTACCCGGAAACAGCAGGCGTGCTGGAACAAGGCTGGGCAGGAGGAGTGCCCGTGCCAAAGACACTTCCGAGAACCAGCTGACGGTGCTGGAACCCGGATGGGTAGCATTAGCTACAAGAGTCAATGGAACTAACGAGAACCAGCTGACGGTGCTGGAACCCGGAGGGGCAGCAAAAGGAACAAGAGCCAATGGCACAACCGTGGACCAGCTGACGGTGCTAGAACACGGTTTCTAAGCAGGAGGTACCTGTGCTAAAAAGCACTACCATGGAACAGCAGACGTTGCTTGAACTCGGATACCGACAAGGAGGCATCTCAGCCAAAGGCACTGCCGAGAACCAGCTGACGGTGCTGGAACCCGGATGGGTAGCAGAAGGTACAAATGAAAAACAAAGTTGCAAGGCCGCGAGCCAGCCGCAGTTACCGAAACCCACAGTCCTACAGGGAGTGCTTGTCCTATTGGCACTATGGAACCAGCCTTTGTTACCAGAACCCACAGCCCACATAGGAAGCACTGAAACTGCAGGCACCATAGACTCGGCTAACCCGACCGCAACACGACAGGACAACGTATCAGTGGCAAAGTAACGTTGACACTACCCGGAAACAGCAGGCGTGCTGGAACCAGGCTGGGCAGGAGGGAGTGCCTGTGCCAAAGACACTTCCGAGAACCAGCTGACGGTGCTGGAACCCGGATGGGTAGCATTAGCTACAAGAGTCAATGGAACTACCAAGAACCAGCTGACGGTGCTGGAACCCGGAGGGGCAGCAAAAGGAACAAGAGCCAATGGCACAACCGTGGACCAGCTGACGGTGCTGGAACACGGTTTCTAAGCAGGAGGTACCTGTGCTAAAAAGCACTACCAAGGACCAGCAGACGTAGCTGGAACTCGGATACCAAGAAGGAGGCACCTAGGCCAAAGGCTCTACCGACAAACAGCTGACAGTGCTGGAACCCGGCTGGGCAGGAGGGAGTACCCGTGGCAAACACACTTCTGAGCAGCAACATGCGATGTTGAAGCCCAGGGGTCAATCAAGCAGCAGGCTGAGGCCAACTCGGAGCGAGTTTTATATTGGTTGTACACAACTACTGATTGTAACCGTGCTCCACTTTGGCCTCTGGCTCTACTGTCTCTAGTATTTCCCCTGGCCTCCAACCATGGCAGTTGCTGCTCTGCAGAGTTGTCTGCACAATCCACACTTGTTCCTGAGTTACTGGGGCTCAGTCACGTCAGTTGATCCCCTGATGTGTGTCCGGCAAGGTGTCCTGCTCTGTCAACATTCCCACAACTATTAATGGGAATGGGGACAGAGCAGGAGACATTGCCGGACACACATCAGGGGATCAACTGACGTGACTGAGCCTCAGTAACACAGGAACAAGTGTGGATTGTGTAGACGGCACATCAGAGCAGCGACTGGCGGGGTTGGAGCCCAGGGGAAATACTAGAGACAGTACAGCCAGAGGCCTAAGTGGACCACGGTTAAAAGTCAGTAGTAGTGTGATGTTGGAGGCAGCAGGAGACTTTGCCATCCGCACAGCAGGGGAACAGCTGGCGTTACTGAACCCCACAGACACAGGAGCGAGTGTTTATATCTGTGCGGATGGCTCTTCCAAGCTACAACTGGCTGTGTTGAAGCCCAGGATCAATGCTCCGAGCAGGCTGAGGCCTACTTGGAGCAAGTGGAAAATAACATGTAGTGTGATGTTGGAGGCAGCAGGAGACTTTACCATCCGCACAGCAGGAGAACAGCTGGCATTACTGAACCCCACTAACACAGGAGCTAGTGTGTGTTTATCTGTTAAGACGGCACTTCTGAACACCAACTGGCATTGTTGAAGCCCAGGATGAGGCATGGAGTTGGCTGAGGCCAACTTGCAGCACGTTTTATAGAGGATGTAGACTACTACTGATTGTAACCATGCTCCACTTAGGCCTCTGGCTCCACTGTCTCTAGTATTTCCCCTGGCCTCCAACCCCGCCAGTGACAGCTCTGAAGTGGCGTCAGCACAATCCACACTTGTTCCTGTGTTACTTGGCCTCAGTCCCGTCAGTTGATCCCCCGACGTGTGTCCGGCAAGGTCTCCTGCTCTGTCCTCATTCACACTACTAGTAATGGGAATGTGGACAGAGCAGGAAACCTATTACGGACACACATCAGGGGATCAACTGACGTGACTGAGGCCAAGTAACGCAGGAACAAGTGTGGATTGTGCAGACGCCACTTCAGAGCTGTCACTGGCGGGGTTGGAGGCCAGGGGAAATACTAGAGACATTGGAGCCAGAGGACTAAGTGGAGCAGGGTTAAAAATCAGTAGTAGTTTGAATGTGGATGGAGCAGGAGACTTTGCCGTCCACACAGCGGGGGAGCAGCTGGCATTACTGAACCCCACTAACACAGGAGCGAGTGTTTATATCTGTGCGGACAGCACTTCCAGGCTACAACTGGCTCTGCTGTAGCCCAGGATCAATGCTCCGAGCAGGCTGAGGCCTACTTGGAGCGAGGAGAAAAAGCGTTGTAGTGTGAAGACGGCACTTCTGAACACGAACTGGCGTTGTTGGAGCCCAGGATGAGACATGGAGCAGGCTGAGGCCTGATGGTGTTGGCATGTGGAGGCAGCAGGAGACTTTGCCATCTACACAGCAGGGGAACAGCTGGCATTACTGAACCCCACTGACACAGGAGCGAGTGTGTTTTTCTCTGTGAAGACGGCACTTCTGAACACCAACTGGCGTTGTTGGAGCCCAGGATGAGGCATGGAGCAGGCTGAGGCCTGATGGTGTTGGCATGTGGAGGCAGCAGGAGACTTTGCCGTCTACACAGCAGGGGAACAGCTGGCATTACTGAACGCCAGTGACACAGGAGTGAGTGTGTTTTTCTCTGTGAAGACGGCACTTCTGAACACCAACTGGCGTTGTTGTAGCCCAGGATGAGGCATGGAGCAGGCTGAGGCCTGATGGTGTTGGCATGTGGAGGCAGCAGGAGACTTTGCCGTCTACACAGCAGGGGAACAGCTGGCATTACTGAACCCCAGTGAAACAGGAGCGAGTGTGTTTTTCTCTGTGAAGACGGCACTTCTGAACACCAACTGGCGTTGTTGGAGCCCAGTATGAGGCATGGAGCAGGCTGAGGCCTGACGGTGTTGGCATGTGGAGGCAGCAGGAGACTTTGCCGTCTACACAGCAGGGGAACAGCTGGAATTACTGAACCCCACTGACACAGGAGCGAGTGTGTTTTTCTCTGTGAAGACGGCACTTCTGAACACCAACTGACGTTGTTGGAGCCCAGGATGAGGCATGGGGCTGGCTGAGGCCAACTTGCAGCACGTTATGTAGAGGTAGTAGACTACAACTGATTGTAACCGTGCTCCACTATGGCCTCCGGCTCCACTGTCTCTAGTATTTCCCCTGGCCTCCAACCCCGCCAGTGACAGCTCTGAAGTGGCGTCAGCACAATCCACACTTGTTCCTGTGTAACTGTGGCTCAGTCCCGTCTGTTGATCCCCTGATGTGTGTCCGGCAAGGTCTCCTGCTCTGTCCTCATTCACACTACTAGTAATGGGAATGTGGACAGAGCAAGAGACCTTGCCGGACACACATCGGGGGATCAACTGACGTGACTGAGGCCAAGTAACACTGGAACAAATGTGGATTATGCAGACGCCACTTAAGAGCTGTCACTGGCGGGGTTGGAGGCCTGGGGAAATACTAGAGACAGTGGAGCCAGAGGCCTAAGTGGAGCAGGGTTAAAAATCAGTAGTAGTTTGAATGTGGATGGAGCAGGAGACTTTGCCTTCCACACAGCGGGGGAGCAGCTGGCTTTACTGAACCCCACTAACACAGGAGCGAGTGTTTATATCTGTGCGGACGGCACTTCCAGGCTACAACTGGCTCTGTTGTAGCCCAGGATCAATGCTCCGAGCAGGCTGAGGCCTACTTGGAGCGAGGAGAAAAAGCGTTGTAGTGTGAGTTTGGAGGCAGCTGGAGACTTTGCCGTCCACACAGCAGGGGAACAGCTGGCGTTACTGAACCCCACTAACACAGGAGCGAGTGTTTATATCTGTGCAGACGGCACTTCCAGGCTACAACTGGCTGTGTTGTAGCCAGGATCAATGCTCCGAACAGGCTGAGGCCTACTTGGAGCGAGGAGAAAAAGCGTTGTAGTGTGAGTTTGGAGGCAGCTGAAGACTTTGCCGTCCACACAGCAGGGGAACAGCTGGCGTTACTGAACCCCACTAACACAGGAGCGAGTGTTTATATCTGTGCGGACGGCACTTCCAGGCTACAAATGGCTGTGTTTTAGCCCAGGATGAAGCATGCAGCAGGCGGAGGACAACTTGCAGCTGGTTTTATAGACGTTGTAGACTACTACTAATTGTCACCGTGCTCCACTATGGCCTCCGGCTCCTCTGTCTCTAATATTTCCCCTGGCCAACAACCCCGCCAGTTATAGCTCTGAAGTGGCGTTTGCACAATCCACTCTTGTTTCTGTGTAACTGTGGCTCAGTCCCGTCTGCTGATCCCCTGATGTGTGTCTGGCAAGCTCTCCTGATCAGTCCTCATTCACTCTACTAGTAATGTGAATATGGACAGAGCAGGAGACCTTGCCGGACACACATCAGGGGATCAACTGACGGGACTGAGCCACAGTAACTCAGGAACAAGTGTGGATTGTGCAGACTCCACTTCACAGCTGTAACTGGCATGGTTGTTGGCCAGGGGAAATACTAGAGACAGTGGAGCCAGAGGCTTAAGTTGACCAAAGTTACAAATCTGTAGTAGTTTGCATGTGGATGGAGCAGGAGACATTGCCGTCTACACAGCAGGGGAACAGCTGGCATTACTGAACCCCACTGACACAGGAGCTAGTGTGTTTTTCTCTGTGAAGACGGCACTTCTGAACACGAACTGGCGTTGTTGGAGCCCAGGATGAGGCATAGAGCAGGCTGAGGCCTGCCGGTGTTGGCATGTGGAGGCAGCAGGAGACTTTGCCGTCTACACAGCAGGGGAACAGCTGGCATTACTGAACCCCACTGACACAGGAGCGAGTGTGTTTTTCTCTGAAGACGGCACTTCGGAACACCAACTGGCGTTGCTGGAGCCCAGGATGAGGCATGGAGCAGGCTGAGGCCTGATGGTGTTGGCATGTGGAGGCAGCAGGAGACTTTGCCGTCTACACAGCAGGGGAACAGCTGGCATTACTGAACCCCAGTGACACTGGAGCAAGTGTGTTTTTCTCTGTGAAGACGGTACTTCTGAACACCAACTGGCGTTGTTGGAGCCCAGGATGAGGCATGGAGCAGGCTGAGGCCTGATGGTGTTGGCATGTGGAGGCAGCAGGAGACTTTGCCGTCTACACAGCAGGGGAACAGCTGGCATTACTGAACCCCACTGACACAGGAGCGAGTGTGTTTTTCTCTGTGAAGACGGCACTTCTGAACATCAACTGGCGTTGTTGGAGCCCAGGATGAGGCATGGAGCAGGCTGAGGCCTGATGTTGTTGGCATGTGGAGGCAGCAGGAGACTTTGCCGTCTACACAGCAGGGGAACAGCTGGCATTACTGAACCCCAGTGACACAGGAGCGAGTGTGTTTTTCTCTGTGAAGACGGCACTTCTGAACACCAACTGGCGTTGTTGAAGCCCAGGATGAGGCATGGAGCAGGCTGAGGCCTGATGGTGTTGGCATGTGGATGCAGCAGGAGACTTTGCCGTCTTCTCAGCAGGGGAACAGCTGGCATTACTGAACCCCACTGACACAGGAGTGAGTGTGTTTTTCTTTGTGAAGACGGCACTTCTGAACACCAACTGGCATTGTTGGAGCCCAGGATGAGGCATGGAGCAGGCTGAGGCCTGATGGTGTTGGCATGTGGAGGCAGCAGGAGACTTTGCCGTCTTCTCAGCAGGGGAACAGCTGGCATTACTGAACCCCACTGACACAGTAGCGAGTGTGTTTTTCTTTGTGAAGACGGCACTTCTGAACACCAACTGGCGTTGTTGGAGCCCAGGATGAGGCATGGAGCAGGCTGAGGCCTGACGGTGTTGGCATGTGGAGGCAGCAGGAGACTTTGCCGTCTACATAGCAGGGGAACAGCTGGCATTACTGAACCCCACTGACACAGGAGCGAGTGTGTTTTTCTCTGTGAAGACGGCACTTCTGAACACCAACTGACGTTGTTGGAGCCCAGGATGAGGCATGGGGCTGGCTGAGGCCAACTTGCAGCACGTTTTGTAGAGGTAGTAGACTACAACTGATTGTAACCGTGCTCCACTATGGCCTCCGGCTCCACTGTCTCTAGTATTTCCCCTGGCCTCCAACCCCGCCAGTGACAGCTCTGAAGTGGCGTCAGCACAATCCACACTTGTTCCTGTGTAACTGTGGCTCAGTCCCGTCTGTTGATCCCCTGATGTGTGTCCGGCAAGGTCTCCTGCTCTGTCCTCATTCACACTACTAGTAATGGGAATGTGGACAGAGCAGGAGACCTTGCCGGACACACATCAGGGGATCAACTGACGTGACTGAGGCCAAGTAATACTCGAACAAGTGTGGATTATGCAGACGCCACTTAAGAGCTGTCACTGGTGGGGTTGGAGGCCCGGGGAAATACTAGAGACAGTGGAGCCAGAGGCCTAAGTGGAGCAGGGTTAAAAATCAGTAGTAGTTTGAATGTGGATGGAACAGGAGACTTTGCCGTCCACACAGCAGGGGAGCAGCTGGCGTTACTGAACCCCACTAACACAGGAGCTAGTGTTTTTCTCTGTGCAGATGACACATCTGAGCGACAACTGGCTGTGTTGAAGCCCAGGGATTATAGTTCAGGAGGTAGAAACATGAACACAACAGGAGACCTGGATACAGTTGCCAACCTATTGTTTAGTCGGGAAGAGGACTGGCAAATTCTGGGGACATCCAGGCCTTGTTCATTATCAGAAAAGTAAACCGGTCGACGTTATCGGAAGAAAGTCGCGTGCGATGGTCTGTTAGTACACCACATGTAGCACTAAAGATGCGTTCCGATAATACACTGGCAGCAGGGCAAGCCAGCACCTCCAATGAATACTGGCTAAGCTTTGGCCATGTATCCAGCTTAGAGACCCAAAACTTGAAGGGGGAAGAGCCATCTGGGAGTACACTCACAGGGCAAGACATGTAGTCTGTCACCATCTAACGGAAACGTTGCCTCCTGCTGACTGGAGCCGTCAGTGATGGTGTAGACAATTGTGGCGGACACACAAAACTTTGCCACATTTGGGCCATAGTGGTCTTGCCCACTCTTTGTGCCGAGTTTCCTCCACTGGCTCGACGCACAGAGGTGCTTTGTAAAGCACTACCACCACTGCTGTCGGGTGGAATGGAATACATGATAGACTGCACCAGGGTGTCTTGGTACTCCCGCAGTTTACGCTCCCGGTTCAACGTTGGTATGACGGTTTGCAAGTTGTCCGGGTAGCGAGGATCTAGGAGGGTGTACACCCAATAATCAGCCGTGTATAGAATGTGGGCGATGCGGCGGTCGTTTCTCAGGCACTGCAGCATGAAGTCAACCATGTGCTGCAGACTCCCAACTGCCAAAGAACCGCTGTCCCCTGCTTGAGGCGTGATCTCTGCCTGCTCTGCATCACCCCACCCTCGCTGTACATACTGACTAGCTTTGTGTACCTCCCTCCTGTGGAGAGATGTCTTCCTCCTCCATCGACTCATCCTCATCACAAAGTGTCCCCTGCCTAGGCCTTTGTGAGGAAGCACGTAGCTCAGACTGTCCAGAAGCAGATGGCATTTGGGACTCCTCATCCTCCACCTCTTCCAAAACCTCATTCATTAGTGCTTGCAGTGATTTTTGAAGCATGCAGATAAGGGGGACAGTCATCCTGACTAGTGCATCATCTGCACTCGCCATCCGCGTGGAATCATCGAAGGCACGCAAAACGAAGCAGATGTCCTTCATAGAGGCCCACTCAGTGGTGCTGAAGTGTGACCGGCGCACAGTGCAACTTGTTTGCGCCTGATGCAGCTGGTACTCCATGACTGCTGCCTGCTGCTCACACAACCACTCCAACATATGTAACGTTGAATTCCACCTGGTTGGTAGGTCACATATGATTCGATGTTCCGGAAGGCGTAATCGGCGCTGCAGAGCAGCAAGGCGCGATCTTGCCGTGCTGGAACGACACAAGTGATCGCACTCTATGCGGACCTTGTGCAGCAGTGCATCAAGATCCGGATAGTCCCTCAGAAAGCTCTGCATGACCAAGTTGAGCACATGTGCCAGACATGGGATGTGAGTGAGGTTGCCTAGGCCAAGAGCTGCCACCAGATTTCGGCCATTGTCACACACTACCAAGCCCGGCTGGAGATTCGCTGGCACAAACCACACGTCGCTCTCCTGCTTGATGGTATTCCAGAGCTCCTGCGCTGTGTGGCTTCGATTCCCCAATGAAATTAATTTCAGTACGGCCTGTTGACGTTTGGCCACGGCTGTGCTCATATCGGTCGTAACAGGCTCCTGCTGCGCTGTTTCAGAGGAACTGGAGTAGGAGGAGGAGTCAATATGTACAGACTGGATTCCTGCAATCCGTGGAGTTGGCAGAACACATAGAGCGCCACTCTCCAGATCTGTACCCGGCTCCACAACATTGACCCAATGGGCAGTGAGGGAAAGGTATCATCCCTGTCCATGGTTACTGGTCCACGCATCAGTGGTCAGGTGGACCTTGCTACTGACGGCGTTTAGTAGCGCATGTTTTATGTTTGCCTCCACATGTTTCTGCAGGGCAGGGATGGCTCGCCTGCTGAAATAAAAGCGGCTGGGCACGGTGTATTGTGGGACTGCCAATGCCATGAAGTCCCGGAAGGTGTCAGTCTCCACCAGCCTGTATGACAGCATTTCAAGGGCCAGTAGTTTGGCAATGCCAGCATTCAGTGCCTGTGCTCTGGGATGGTTTGCCGAGTATGGCCGCCTTTTCTCCCATGCCTGTGCTACCGATGGCGGCCGAGTGGCCTGGGAGTGTGAGGATGACTTTGAACGTGGTGCTGTGGGTGGAATGTCACAGGGTCTCTGGACAACAGTGCCAGTGGTTCTTCCTTGGCGATCCTGTGAGGAAGCCGAACCAGCTGTGTGTGAGCTGGAGGAAGAGGCCCCAACACGAGCTGAAGAGGTGGTAGGTGGTGCTGTACGTTGGCCTACGTCTTCAGTGTGTCTGTGTAACTCCAGCTCGTGCTTGGTCCGCACATGTTTCCACATATTAGTGGTATTGAGGTTGCTGACATTTTTCCCTCTTTTGACTCTGTGATGACACAGCTTGCATTTGACAAAGCAAATGTCATCTGCAACTATGTCAAAAAAGGACCACGCACTGCAAGTCTTGGGAGCGCCCGTTTTGCCTTTTGGAAGTGGAATGCTCCTAACGGGTGCCGAAGTGGACGCTACAGGCAACCAAGTCTGCCCCCTCCCTCTCCCTCCAGTTTTGGCCGTTCGGGGAATCTCTTCCTCCGAGCTGCTCCCACCACCTTCCTGTTCCTCATGCCGTGATGGGTCAAGGACCTCATCATCTACACTCCCCTCTTCAAACACCTGCTTCTCCTGGGTTGTCTCGCCAGCACCGTATGCACCAGAAAGTGGTAACTGAGTCTCGTCATCATCTGATGCGTACTGAGGTGTGCTGACCATAGGCACTGGCCCACCCGCCTCTTCAGATTCAGAGGGACAAAGAAGTTGCGCATCACTGCATACTCCCTCTTCTTCACATTCTGGAATGCTGCTTGGCTGGCCCCCTCTTTCCAAACCAACAGATTCCAAGAACAGAAGTAGAGACTGTGATGGCTCCTGTCCAGGGCTCTCTGACTGCCTGGGCACTTTGGCAGGTGGTGAAGAGACAGATGGTTGCTCTTCGGTGCTCTGGCCCTGAGAGGATGTGGAAGTAATTGAAGTCGATGCGTTATCGGCCATCCATCCGACAACGGCTTCAATTTGTTCCTCCCGCAGCAGTGGGGTACAGTGAGGTCCTACAAAGCTGCGCATAAAGGACTGTTGCCTGCTAAAACTGGGGGATGCTGACTCACTGGTGCCAACAGCAGGCACAGAATCCCCATGTCCTCTCCCTGCAGAATCCCCACGTCCTCTCCCTGCAGAATCCCCACGTCCTCTCCCTGCTGAAACTCCACGGCCACGTGCCTTACTCCCTGCCTTCTTCGTCTTGCTAGACTGAGAAAGATAGGCAGAAAAGTACAAAGGGGGGCCTTAGTGTACTAATTCCTGAACAGCTGGTTACAGGTATAAGAAGCACTAATTTTATGAAGTGTGTGTGTCGACTACACTTTAGTGGGATCTAATGTGGCCTACACAACTTTCAAATGTAGTGTTTGGTGAACTTTGTTGCTTTTTTTTGGGGGGGGGGGAAACTAAAAGGATGTGACCAAAGATTTGAAAGTCAGAGTATCACCAACTTTCTTGAGCTATTACAGTGCAGGCAGGTAACCAACAATGCAAAAGATGAGGCTCCAAAAAAATTGGGTAATACTAATCTGGCTGCAGCTGAAGGGCACAAGCCAGAGAAAAGTCTCCTCTATCTACTCCTATATAGTGTTTGCAACCAACCAATGTAGATGGATACGGATGGATGCACACTAATAGGAGAAGAAAAAATGAGCTGCAATTAAAGAAAAATATGTGTGAGGCAGTGACGCACGCTGAGCGGCCTACAACCAGACGTAGCTGCAGGACACACTACTCAGCATAAGCTGCACTCACACACAGTCAGAGACCTCTCAGACAGCCGTGAACCATGCAGCTAAGTGGGCACTAGCACTGACAGGCTGCAGAAAGGCTCCGCTGTGTACTTCTAGAGTGTTTGCAACCACCGTATATGGATACGGATGGATGCACACTAATAGGAGAAAAAATGAGCTGCAATAAAAGAAAAATGTGTGAGGCAGTGACACGCTGAGTGGCCTACAACCAGACGTAGCTGCAGGACACACTACTCAATGTGAGCTGCACTCACACACAGTCAGAGACCTCTCAGACAGCCGTGAACAGTGCAGCTAAGTGGGCACTAGCACTGACAGGCTGCAGAAAGGCCCCGCTGTCTACTACTAGTGTTTGCAACCAATGTATATGGATACGGATGGAAGCACACTAGATAGAATTTTTTAACAATAAGCAGCTCAATAAGAAAAATATGTATGAGGCAGCAGTGAGGCACGCTGGGCGGTGTACAACCAGACATGGCTGCAGGACCCACTCCACAGCGTGAGCTGCACTCACACAGCCCTTGCAGACAGCTGTGAACACTGCTGCTAGGGAAAATAAAGCTACAGTGGTGGTTTATGTAGCCTGGGTAAAGCACAATATTGTTTTGAGAATCGCTATTTCTAACTGTCCCTCACAGTCTTCAACAGCAGCCTGTCCCTAACTGAATTCACAGCAGAGTGACCAGAAATGGCGGCGGCAGTGGCTTTTATAGTGCATCATGACATAATTTCAGCAGCCAATCACAGCCATGCCAATAGTTAACATGCCTACATGCCTAACAGGATGTGCCCACACTTCTGAGGATTCCCATTGGCTGAATCAAAGCGAGCGGGCTGATAGCATTATGGGAACTTCCGATTCCGGTATCCGATATGAAAAAAGTATCGGAAGTCAGTTTCGGAATTCCGATACAGCTAATATCGGCCGATACCCGATACTTGCGGTATCGGAAAGCTCAACACTAGTCATTAGCCATTCAAGTTGATCGGCGTTTACGTTAACGTAAAACTACACGAGAGGAGTTGCCACCTTTTGAAAAAAAGTCTGAACCTGTGCAATGTGATAGGGTTTTGTCTAGGGCGCAACGTCAGGAGTTTAGAAGGCGTAATAAGCTGTGTTTTTTCTGTGGAGATGCCTCTCATACTATTGCTGTCTGCCCTAAATGAGAGAAACGTTTTGCACACACATTTGCTGTGGGCAGTGTAAAATCTAAGTTCCTTTTGGCAATTACTCTGATCTGCTCCTTATCCAGATTTTCCTCTAAGGCTTTTGTAGATTCAGGAGCAGCTTTGAATCTGATGGATTTGGACTTTGCTAAACATTGTGGCTTTCCTATGATACCTCTGCGGATGCCTATTCCTTTGAGGGGTATTGATGCTACTCCTTCGGAGGAGAATAAACCTCAGTTTTGGACCCAGGTGATAATGCGAGTTGCCCCAGCCCACCAAGAAAATTGTAAATTTTTGGTGCTGCACAATTTGCATGATACTATTGTTCTGGGTTTTCCATGGTTGTAAACTCATAATCCAGTTATGGATTGGAAATCTGTGTCTGTGGTGAGTTGGGGCTGTCAGTGTGTTCTTAGGGACACTCCTGTTTTCTCCACCTCTCCTCAATCTCATGATATTCCTGATTATTTGGCTGATTTTTATGATGTACAGTATTTAGTGAGAATAAGTCTGCGTCTTTGCCTCTGGGTCACACTCCCAGGGCTATGGGGTACTCTGTACCGGGCCGGGGTCAGTGGGATGTGTCATAGCAGCAGTGACCTGGTCCATGGCCCTGGGCGCCCAAGTAATGGGGGTTGTAGTTAATGGGATAGTTTGTGACGCCACCTGTGGTGTTCGGCAAGGGAGGTGTTAAGCCGACGCTGCATGCAAATCCACTGGGACTGATGATATGGTGCAGCAAGGATGTAAAAGCTCCCCACAGGTGAAGCTATAGTCCCAGGGCAGTGTAGTGGTGGTTGGCATGGAGATGTAGCAGTGCTGTAAGGGTAGGAAGCAGACAAGACACAGCGAGGTGCAATTTCTGTACCTTTACTTGATAACTGCAGTCCAGGGTCCTTATTACAGATGGTAACGGAGCAGGCCAGCCTGGAAGAAATTCAGGGATTCTCTCTCAGCAGATGGGCTGTGCAGTCTCCTTCCTAGCGCCTTTAAGTGTGAAGATCTCCTAGTACTGAGTTACACTGGAGTTCCTCCTGTCAGATGTTCTCAAGAACCTTACTTGCACGGCAGACAGCTGTTGCCTATCTCGGGGACTCCACTCTCCTGAGTCCCGGCTCTCTATCCGAGCTGCTGTTGTGCCCTCAAGTCTTAGATGGGAGTAGGGCAATTCCAGCCTCCTACTCCTCTGGTGTCTGTTGCAGGACCGTTAGTATCAGTACAACCTTGGAGACCAGGCTCCAGTTCATGCGCTCTCACCGTGAGGGAGCTCTCCTGCCAGAGCTCAACCTCAGCGCTCCTTCCACACGTCTGCACACTTCACCCTCCGCAGACTAACTGCCTACTCCTTCCTCTTGGCCCTCAGAGAGCACTCCTACCTTCAGTTTCGGTTCAGAGTCCCCCCTGCTGGCCTGCAGTGGAACTGTGTTGCATGTATGGATTGACTGCTGGAGAGACCCTTCACTGCTTCCAAGCATGACCTCACCCTCACTTAAGGAAGGCAAAGTCACTGTGGTAGCTATACTCCTGGGGGCGCCACAGCTCCTAATAGGAGTTATGACTGTGCAATTAAGTTGATGCCTGGGTGTAAATTTCCCAAGGGTCGGCTTTTTAACTTATCAGTAACCGAACATGATGCTATGTGATCCTATATTAAGGAGTCATTGGAGAAGGGTCATATTAGACTATCCTCTTCACCCTTAGGTGCTGGTTTTTTTTGTGGCCAAGAAAGATGGTTCATTAAGACCTTGTATTGACTATCGTTCCCTTAACAAGATGATGGTTGAATATCAGTACCCGTTACCCCTGATGTCTGATTTATTCTCGAGAGTTAAAAGTGCCTGCTGATTTACTAAGATTGACCTCAGGGGGGCGTATTATCTTATTCGCATCAAGCACGGGGATGAATGGAAGACGGCGTTTAATACTCCGGAGGGACATTTTGAGTACCTGGTGATGCCTTTTGGGCTCACTAATGCCCCTTCTGTCTTCCAGTCCTTTATGAATGATATTTTCCGAGACTTTGTGGATAAGTTTTTGATCATCTATCTGGATGATATTTTGATCTTTTCCAGTGATTGGGATTCTCATGTGGAACATGTCCGGACTGTGTTCCGGGTTTTGAGGGAGAATTCCCTGTTTGTTAAGGGATCGAATGCCTCTTTGGTGTACAGAGGATTTCATTTTTGGGATTTATTTTGTTTCCGTCGACTATTGAAATGGACCCAGCCAAGGTACAGTCCATTTATGATTGAGCTCAGCCCACTTCTTTGAAGGCTCTCCAGAAGTTTTTGGGTATTGGTAATTTCTATCGTAAATTTATAGGTAATTTTTCTGGTATTGTCAAACCACTGACTGATCAGACCAAGAAGGGAGCTGATGTGCTGAATTGGTCTCCAGAGGCTGTCTCAGCATTTCAGGAGCTTAAGCGAAGATTCATTTCTGCTCCGGTTTTACGGCAACCTGATGTCTCACTTCTAGAGTTGAGCGTAATGGGTCGAAAAAATTGAAAAGTCGTCGATTTTCGCCAAAGTCGTGTTTCATGAATTAAAACCCGACCTTAGCGTGAGGTCGGCCACGAGGTCGGCGACTTTAGTGCCAAATTCGCGTTTTAAAAGATGCTTGAGCGCCCTTTTTGCAGCCAATCTGGAAGAACGGACACTGTGGGCAACGTGATGACATAGGCAGCAGTCACCACCATCTTGGAGAAGGGCATGCAAGTTTTTGGCTTGCTTTGTGGGGCGTCACAGGGGGTATAAAAGGGCGGGGACGCCGACCGCCATGTTACTCATGCTGATCTCAGAATAGGGAGAGCTGCTGCTGCTTCTGTAGGGAGAGTGTTAGGCAGGGAAGAAGATACCAAAAACTGATTCTGCTGCTACCGATTTTGCCTGTACAACAAACCAGTCACTGTGCAGTGCAAGGGGGAGGCTATATTTTGGTGCATCAGCTCTGTTGGTTATTAGGCTGCCTTTTAAGGCTACCTGGTAGCTGCATTGCTGTGTGCCCACTGCTGAGCAAACTGCTTTTTTCAGAGCAATCCAGATTTTATTGTTTTGTTCTTGTGAGTTACTGAGCATTCATTTTTCACACACCATACAGCGGTGTACGCTCCTCACACAGTACCGTGTAACGGCTGTTATCACGGCCACAGTGAAGATATCTGTGTGTGACTCTGTAAGGATAAATCGAGGAGTTGTTCCATTCTTACAGACCTCCACCTTACAGTTTTGTCTGGTTTTCAAACAGTTTAGTATATTTGCTGTTTGATTACATTCAAAACTATAGAGAGACAGCGTGTGTCAGTCCGTATACTAAAACACGGAGCTTGACAATTTTACATACACTGGACAGCGGTGTATGTGCATGCTCCTCTCTCAGTACCGTGTAATGGCTGTTATCACGGCCAAATTGACGCTAAGTGTGTGACTCTGTAAGGATAAGTCGAGGAGTTGTTCCGTTCTTACAGACCTCCAACTTATAGTTTTGTCTGGTTTTCAAACAGTTTAGTATATTTGCTGTTTGATTACATTCAAAACTATAGAAAGACAGCGTGTGTCAGTCCGTATACAAAAACACGGAGCTTGACAATTTTACATACACCGGACAGCGGTGTTGTGAGTTCATTCCCCTTCATCACTGAGGCCCGAGGAACTTCCTCTTCTGGTAAGGAGAGGTAGTGAGTCTGATTATCAGACACCTGAGATTAATGATGATGACTGGCTGAGTGGAGTCACAGACTGGATATTAGGCTGCATACGCCCATTCTCCCTGCGGGTGATTTCTTTGTGGTATCCTTGGAGTCCAGTCTGAATTCCTGCTCTGCTAAAGCTAAGTTTTCCTCCTGGCTTTTTGCATTTGTGCCTTGCTTTGTTTTTTCTGGATTTCAGCCATTCCCTGCTGAGGTGTTGCCACCTGTTGAACAAATGACTGAACCTATGCAATGTGATAGAGTTTTCTCCAGAGAGCAGCGTCAGGAGTTCAGAAGGCGTAATAAGTTGTGCTTTTTCTGTGGAGATGCCTCGCATATTATTTCTGTCTGTCCTAAACGAGAGAAACGCTTTGCACACACGTTTTCTGTGGGTGGTGTTCAACCTAAGTTTCTTCTGGCTATTACTCTGATCTGCTCCCTGTCCACATTTTCCGCCAAGGCATTTGTGGATTCGGGAGCAGCTCTAAACCTAATGGACTTGGATTTTGCTAAACGTTGTGGATTTCCTATGACACCTCTGCGGACGCCTATTCCTTTGAGGGGGATTGATGCTACTCCTTTGGCTAAAGATAAACCTCAGTTTTGGACCCAGGTGGTGATGCGGGTCGCCCCAGACCATCAAGAAAATTGCAGATTTTTGGTGTTGCATAATCTGCATGATACCATTGTTCTGGGGTTTCCCTGGTTACAAATCCATAATCCAGTTCTGGATTGGAAATCTTTGTCTGTGGTAAGTTGGGGTTGTCGGTGTGCCCTTAGCGATGCTCCTGTTTTCTCCACCTCTCCCCAGTCACATGATGTTCCTGACTATTTGGCTGACTTTTATGATGTATTTAGTGAGAATGAGTCTGCGTCTTTGCCTCCTCAAAGGAGTTATGACTGTGCTATTGAGCTGAACCCGGGGTGTAAATTCCCCAAGGGTCGGCTTTTCAACTTATCTGTACCCGAGCACGAGGCTATGCGATCCTATATTAAGGAGGCATTGGAGAAGGGTCATATTAGACCATCCTCTTCACCCTTAGGTGCTGGGTTTTTTTTTGTAGCCAAAAAGGATGGATCATTAAGACCTTGTATTGATTATCGTGCCCTCAACAAGATTACTGTTAAATATCAGTATCCGTTACCCCTGATTTCGGATCTATTCTCTAGAGTTAAAGGTGCTTGCTGGTTTACCAAGCTTGACCTCAGGGGGGCGTATAATCTTATTCGCATTAAGCATGGGGATGAATGGAAGACGGCGTTTAATACTCCGGAGGGACATTTTGAGTACCTGGTGATGCCTTTTGGGCTCACTAATGCCCCTTCTGTATTCCAGTGCTTCATGAACGATATTTTCCGAGATTTTGTGGAAAAATTTTTGATTATCTATCTGGATGATATTTTGATCTTCTCCAAGGATTGGGATTCTCATGTGGAACATGTTCGGACTGTGTTCCGGATCTTGAGGGAGAATTCCCTGTATGTCAAGGGATCTAAATGCCTTTTTGGGGTACAGAGGATTTCATTTTTGGGATTTATTTTGTCTCTGTCAACTATTGAAATGGATCCAGTCAAGGTACAGGCCATTTATGATTGGGTTCAGCCCACTTCTTTGAAGGCCCTCCAGAAGTTTTTGGGTTTTGCTAATTTTTATCGGAAATATATAGCAAAATTTTCTAGTATTGCCAAGCCATTGACTGATTTGACTAAGAAGGGTGCTGATGTGTTAAATTGGTCTCCGGAGGCTGTTTCTTCCTTTCAGGAGTTGAAGCGAAGATTCACCTCCGCCCCGGTTTTGCGGCAACCTGATGTCTCACTTCCGTTCCAGGTAGAGGTGGATGCTTCTGAGATTGGTGCAGGAGCTGTTTTGTCCCAAAAGGATCCTGTAACATCTAAAATGAATCCCTGCGCTTTCTTTTCCCGAAAGTTCTCTCCATCTGAACGTAACTATGACGTGGGGAATCGGGAACTGTTGGCCATGAAATGGGCATTTGAGGAGTGGAGACATTGGTTGGAGGGAGCTAAGCATCAAGTCGTGGTCCTCACCGACCACAAGAATTTGATTTATCTAGAGTCGGCTAAGCGCTTGAACCCTAGACAGGCTAGGTGGGCCTTGTTTTTTACACGTTTTGATTTTGTGGTTTCTTTTCTTCCTGGAACTAAGAATGTCAAGGCAGACGCACTCTCTAGGAGTTTCTTTGCTGATTCTCCTGTGGTGACCAAACCTGCTACCATCTTAGGTTAAGGGGTAGTTCTTTCTGCCATCTCGCCCGATTTGAGACGTGCTCTGGAAGAATTCCAGAGAGACAAGCCTGAGTGTTGTCCCAGTGGAAAGTTGTATGTTCCTGACCAGTGGAAGAAGAGAGTGATGTCTGAAGTTCATTGCTCTGCTTTGGCTGGTCATCCAGGTATTTTTGGTACTAGAGATCTTGTGAGTCGGTCTTTTTGGTGGCCCTCCTTGTCTCGTGATGTCAGGAATTTTGTGCAGTCCTGTGGGACGTGCTCCCGGTCTAAATCATGCTCCCGCTCTAGTGGGTTGTTGATGCCTTTGCCTGTCCCCAAGAGGCCATGGACCCATATTTCAATGGATTTCATCTCCGATATGCCTGTCTCTCAAAGGATGACTGTTATTTGGGTGATTTGTGATAGGTTCTCTAAGATGGGTCATCTTGTACCACTCCCTAAGTTGCCGTCTTCCTCTGAGTTGGTGCCCCTGTTTTTGCAACAGGTGGTTCGCTTGCACGGGATTCCTGAGAACATTGTGTCTGACAGAGGAGTTCAGTTTGTGTCTAGATTTTGGAGAACTTTCTGTTCCAAGCTGGGAATTCAGTTGTCCTTCTCCTCTGCCTTTCACCCTCAGACCAATGGGCAGACAGAGAGAACAAACCAGACCTTGGAGTCATATTTGAGATGTTTTATTTCCGCTGATCAGGATGATTGGGTTTCATTTTTACCCTTGGCCGAATTTGCTTTAAATAACAGAGCTAGTTCTGCCACTTTGATGTCACCTTTTTTTTTGTAACTTTGGGTTTCATCCTCGATTTTCTTCAGGGCAGGTGGAGCCGTCTGCCTGCCCAGGTGTTGACACTGTGGTGGAGAGAATGCACCAGATCTGGGACCAAGTGGTGGATAAGTTATCTCTCTCCCAGGAAAAGGCGCAGCGGTTTTCCAACCAACATAGGACCATTGGTCCCCAGTTGAAGGTTGGTGATTTGGTGTGGTTATCATCAAAAAATATTGCTATGAAGGTGGCTTCTCCTAAGTTTAAGCCTAGATTTTTTGGACCTTACAAGATTTTGGAGATTATTAATCCGGTCTCTTTTCGTTTGGCTCTTCCTGTCACATTTAAAATCCATAATGTGTTTCATAAGTCCTTGTTGAAGAGATTTGTTGAACCTGTTGTTCCGGGAGTGGCACCTCCAGACCCTGTATTGGTTGAAGGTAACATTGAATATGAGGTAGAGAAAGTACTGGATTCTCGTCTGGCTAGACGGAGACTCCAGTATTTGGTTAAGTGGAAGGGTTATGGTCAGGAGGATAATTCCTGGGTCTCTGCCTCTGATGTTCATGCTAAAAGACTGGTGCGTGCCTTTCATCAGGCACACCCTGATCGCCCTGGTGCAGTGGTTGAGGGTTCGGTGACCCCTCCTCAAGGGGGAGGTACTGTTGTGAGTTCATTTTCCCCTTCATCACTGAGGCCCGAGGAACTTCCTCTTCTGGTAAGGAGAGGTAGTGAGTCTGATTATCAGACACCTGAGATTAATGATGATGACTGGCTGAGTGGAGTCACAGACTGGATATAAGGCTTCATACGCCCATTCTCCCTGCGGGTGATTTCTCTGTGGTATCCTTGGAGTCCAGTCTGAATTCCTGCTCTGCTAAAGCTAAGTTTTCCTCCTGGCTTTTTGCATTTGTGCCTTGCTTTGTTTTTTCTGGATTTCAGCTGGGGTGAGCTGAACTCCTTAGCTCTGTCTCCTGAAAATACCAGAGTGCTGATTTAGTTTTGAAGCTTAGTTGCTTCAGGGTCTTTTTCCATTTCAGCTTGCTGGCCTATGTTTTTGATAGGGTTTTTTGCCGATTGCAGACAGCAGCTTTCCTTTCCTTTCCTGTTTAGATTAGATTGGGCCCCAACGTTTGCTCAGCCTATCTTTCTATCTGTGTCAGTGTTTTTTCATCTTGCTTCACCATCATTATATGTTGGGGGCTGCCTTTTACTTTGGGGTCTGCTCTGGGGCAGTTTAAATTTCCCTTTCTATCTTTAGGCTATATAGTCCTCTGGCTGTGTTCGAGGGGTCTAGGGCACCGTAGGTACCCCCCACGGCTACTGCTAGTTGTGTTGATAGGTTCAGGGGTCTGCAATCGGATAGTTGCCAGCTCCTCTGGTTTTCTGGACGTAGCTTCTATTTTTGTGTCTGCCTCCTACGGTCACTCAATCATAACACAGCGGTGTACGTGCACGCTCCTCTCTCAGCACCTTGTAGTTTGTCATACACTAGGCAATTTCTGCCGGTCACATTGCGGTTTAAAATAAACAGGGCCTGACTGAATCCCACAGTGTCCTGAAGTGTAGAGACATTCCAATTCTCCACAGTCCTCTGTACACCTTTCTAACAGCATAGACAATTTGCCTGTCACATTGCGGTGTTAAATAAACAGGGCCTGACAGAATCCCACAGTGTCCTGAAGTGTAGAGACAATCCAATTCTCCACAGTCCTCTTTACACCCTTCTAACAGCATAGAGAATCTGCCTGTCATATTGCAGTGTTAAATAAACAGGGGCTGACTGAATCCCACAGTGTCCTGAAGTGTAGAGACATTCCAATTCTCCCCAGTACTATATACACCTTGTACCTTGCTTTACAGTACCAGAGAGTTGGTGGAAATTTGGTACATTTTTCCAAAAAATGAGGAAGTGTGGTGGAAGAGTCTGTGGAAGTGGGCGGGGGTTGGCAGCTGGTAATGATGGTGTTGGTGTTGGTGGTGGATCTGCTGGTAGTGGCAAAAGCAAAATAGCACCTAATACAGGAGGTGTTGAGGCTGTGTCATCTTCTGGCTCCACAAGGCCTCGAAGGCTCCCTTTTCTGGGAGTAGGTAAACCGCTTCTAAAGCCCGAGCTTCAGGAACAAGTTTTGGCTTACATTGCTGACTCAGCCTCCAGCTCTATTGCCTCCTCTTCTGAAGTTTTAAAAAATGAAAGCACTGAGTCGTCATTGGAGGCTCATGGTCATGAACCACACCTTTCCTTGTGTCCTTCACCCCTACCAAAATTGAAGGATGCGGTAGGCCACACTACTGATTACTCCATGGAGCTGTTTTCACATACCATGCCTGGGTTATCAAGTCAAATTGTGAATTACCCAGGCAAAGATGAATCTGATATGGAGTGCACTGATGCACAGCCACTGATAGATGATTCTGCTGGTACATTGACCCAGACCACCACATTCCCCTCGCACTCTACACAGCCTGAATGTGACCCAGATGAAACTCAGCTTATCCTTCCCATATACTATACCACCTTACACGGTGACAAAAAGGAAGGTGCAGATGAAAGTGCAGGTTCGGCCCACCCGCCGTCAGACACACCGGCGTACTATGAGGGGCCATGTGCCAGTGCCGTTGCCAATGAGTGGGCCCCCCTGCTTGCTCTGGATCACAGCACTTGCAAAGTTGAAATACTTACCTCTCCCTGCTCCACCGCCATGACATCTTCCGCGTTTCCTGACAGTGATATTCTGATCAGAGAGCGCAATGACATCACGTCTGCTCGCCCAGACTAGTACAGGGATTCCCTAGCGAGGAGACTTATTTGAGGAGACTTATTTAATTGTTTTCAATGTTGGGACAGCAATTTTTGGGGAGCACTATACTCTGGAGAATGATATATGGGGCCCACCATACACTGGAGCATTCCAAAGGTGTACATCAGACACTGGAGCAGCATTTACAGTTCCCATTATACACTAGAGCATTAGAAATGGGGCCCATTATATATAGAGCATTATTTGGGCCCATAAGACAGTGCAGCTTCATCCATGGGGACCAACATATACTGTAGCATTACGTGGAGCTCATCATATACTGTTTCAAACATTATATGGGACCAATGATTCTGTATGGAGAAATATATGGGCCTCATTACTCTGTATAGTGCACTATGCGGTGGCCATAATACTGTATGGAGTAAGATACTGTCCGTTTTTGGAGGTATTGGAGAATTTAAAATGGATATCAGTCATGACATGTAAAAAGTGAAGTATTTTTCATTGTACTATACCGGTATTTCTCTACAGTATCAGAGCATCATGAGTTGTGGTATGTGTTAAAGGGGCACTCTTTGGCCCAGGGCACATGAAAACCTGGAGCCAGCCCTACCCCCCCACAAATTTAGCCAAATAACCCCCATTTTTCAGTGCGTAACTAGTATTATGAAGTAAATTAAGGTTGAAAAGCTTCAGTAATGAGATTTGTTGTTTTTGGCATTCAAAAGGGCACTGTAGGTGTGTTTCCTGGCCTCCACTCCCTGCCGACTTTGCTTCCCCATTGACTTGCATTGGGTTTCGTGTTTCAGACGGCCTTCGACTTTCACAAAAATCGGCCGATTTCGTTCGACCCGACTTTTGCGAAAGTCGAGTTTCATGAAACCCGACTCGACCCAAAAAAAGGCAAAGTCGCTCATCTCTACTCACTTCCATTTCAGGTGGAGGTAGATGCTTCTGAGATTAGTGCAGGAGTTGTTTTGTCCCAAAAGGATCCTGTTACTTCTAAGATGAATCCCAGTGCTTTCTTTTCTTGAAAGTTCTCCCCATCTGAACGTAACTATGACGTGGGGAATCGGGAATTGTTGGTCATGAAATGGGCGGAAACATTGGTTGGAGGGAGCTAGACATCAAGTTGTGGTCCTCACCGACCACAAGAATTTGATTTATCTGGAGTCGGCCAAGCGCTTGAATCCTAGACAGGCTAGGTGGGCCTTGTTTTTCATGCATTTTAATTTTGTGGTCTCTTTTCTTCCGGGCACTAAGAATGTTAAGGCAGATGCCCTTTCTAGGAGTTTCTAGGAGTTTCTTTGCTGATTCTCTTATTGTGACCGAGCCTACTACCATCCTAGGTGAGGGGGTAGTTCTTTTTGCCATTTTGCCCGATTTGAGATGTGCCCTGGAGGAATTTCAGGAGGATAAACCTGAGCATTGTCCTATGGGAAGATTGTATGTTCCTAACCAGTGGAGGAAGAGAGTGATGTCTGAAGTTCATTACTCTGCATTGGCTGGTCATCCAGGTATTTTTGGTACCAGAGATTTTGTGAGTTGGTCTTTTTGTTGGCCTGCCTTATCTCGTGATGTCAGGAATTTTGTGAAGTCCTGTAGGACTTGTTCTCAGTCTAAACCCTGTTCTCGTTCTAGTGGGTGTTGAAGCCCCTGCCTGTGCCCAAGAGGCCATGGACCCATATCTCGATGGATTTTATTTCTGATCTTCCTGTCTCTCAGAGAATGACTGTTATCTGGGTGATTTGTGATAGATTTTCTAAGATAGTCCATCTTGTACCACTCCCAAAGTTGCCATTTTCCGCTGAGTTGGTGCCCTTGTTTTTACAACAGGTGGATCGGTTGCATGGGATTCCTGAGAACATTGTGTCAGACAGAAAAGTCCAGTTTGTTTTCAGATTCTGGAAAGCCTTTTGTTCCAATATGGGAATTCAGTTATCTTTCATCCTCAGACCAATGGGCAGACAGAGAGAACAAACCAGACTTTGGAGTCCCATTTGAGATGTTTTATATCTGCTGATCAGGATGACTGGGTCTCATTTTTGCCCTTGGCCAAATTCGCGCTAAACAATAGAGCTAGTTCTGCCACTTTGATGTTGCCCTTTTCTGTAACTTTGGGTTTCATCCTCGATTTTCATCAGGGCAAGTGGAATCTTCAGCCTGCCCAGGTGTGGACACAGTGGTAGAGAGAATGCAGCAGATTTGGGACCAAGTGGTGGATAAGTTGTCACTCTCTCAGGAAAAGGCCCAGCGGTTTTCCAACCGGCATAGGACCATTGGTCCCCGGCTTAAAGTGGGTGATATGGTTTGGTTGTCGTCAAAGAATATCTCTATGAAGGTGGCTTCTCCAAAATTCAAGCCAAGATTTATTGGATCTTATAAGATTTTGGAAATTCTTAATCCTGTTTCTTTTCAAATTGGCTCTTCCCATTATGTTTAAGATCCATAACGTATTTCACAAATCTCTGTTGAAGAGGTTTGTTGAGCCAGTAGTTCCTATGGCGGCACCTCCTGACCCTGTATTGGTTAAAGGCAATGTGGAATATGAGGTAGAGAAAATATTGGATTCTCGTTTGGCTAGACGGAGACTCCAGTATTTGGTCAAATTGAAGGGTTATGGCCAGGAGTATAATTCTTGGGTATCTGCCTCTGACATTCATGCCAATAGATTGGTTCGTGCTTTTCACCGGGCCCATCCTGATCGGCCTGGTGGGTGGATGAGGGTTCGGTGACCCGTCCTCAAGGGGGGGTACTGTTGTGAACTCATTTTCTGGTCTGCCTCTGGTTTCTGGTGAGGGAGTTGGTTGTGCTGGCAGAGGAGTTGTGAGTTCTCTTTCTGGGCTCCCTCTGGTGTTGGCAGAAGGTAATGAAGCTGATCTAATTAACAGAGACCTGCCACCTGATAATGAGGACGAGGATTGGACATCTGGAGTCTCAGACTGGATTTAAGACAGCCGATTCCCTATTCCCATGCTGGTGATTTTTTCCTGCCTCCTGAGGTCTTAGTTTCCAGTTCAATTCCTGCCTTCTCAAGCTAAGTGTTCTCTGCTAATGTTCACATTTGATTTGGTTTGGTCTATCCAGTTGTTTTTTGTGTGGTCAGCCAGCCCCGGCTGGGGCTGTGCTGAATTTGTATTCTTATGTTACTGTATGTGCCAGTTTGCTTTTTGTCCCTTATTAGATTGGCTTCTTTTTGCTCTGTTCTCAGAATATGCCAGAGTGCTGATATAGTGGGATGTTGTGAGTTCATTTTCCCCTTCACCATTGAGGTCTGATGAACTCCCTCTTCTGGTGTAGGAAGGTAGTGATGCTGATTGCAAAGCACCTGAGCAGAATGATGATGACTGGGTGACTGGGATTGCTGACTGGATATAAGGCAGCCGACGCACTTCTGCCTTGCGGGTGATTACTCTGAGGGATTCTTGGAGACCTGTCTGATTCCTGCTCCTCAAAAGCTAAGTTTTCTGCTCTACTTTTTGCATTTGTGTTTTGGTTTTGTTTTGCCTTGTTTTTCTGGATTTCTGCCTTTCCCTGCTGGGTGAGCTGAATTCCTTTTTGCTCTGTCTTCAGATAATACCTGAGTACTGATATAGTCTTTTTGAAGCCTAGCGTCTTCAGGGCTTTTTCCCTATCAGTCAGTCTGTTGGCTCTTGTTTTTGAGAGGGTTTTGGCGAATTGCAGACAGCAGCTTTTCTATTCTGTCCTATTTAGTTAGCTTGGGCCCCATCATTTGCTCAGCCTATCTTTCTATCTGTGTGAGTGTTTTTTCATCTTGCTTCACCATCATTATATGTTGGGGGCTGCCTATTGCTTTGGGGTCTGCTCTGGGGCAGTTTAGATTTCCCTTTCTGTCTTTAGGCTATGTAGTTCTCCGGCTGTGATCGAGGGGTCTAGGGCACCGTAGGAACCCCCCACGGCTACTGCTAGTTGTTGTTGATAGGTTCAGGGGTCTGCAATCCGATAGCTGCCAACTTCTCTGGTTTTCTGGACTTAGCTAGTATTTCTGTTTTTGCCTCCTACGGTGACTCATTCATAACAGAATCACCCGCCATACCACAGATCCTAGGGTACTCAATAGCAGGAAAGAATTGTAGAAAAAAAAAAAAAAGGTGTGTATATTTTTTCCTCTATATCTCTGAGGCCGTAGGGGGAATTTTTTTTTCTCTCATTGGAGATAAAGCAATTGTCTGATCATGTGGAGCAGCTCGCTGCGGAAGTGCGGGGAATTTCCGCCTACCTTGCTCATTCACATGCTGCTGAACCAAAGATCCCTACTCCTGATGTGTTTTTTGGGGATCGGTCTACATTTTTGAATTTCAAAAATAATTGTAAATTATTTTTTGCCTTGAAGCCTAACTCGTCAGGGAGCTCCGCGCAGCAGGTTAAAATAGTAATCTCTTTGCTGCCTGGCGATCCCCAGGATTGGGCATTTTCTTTGAAACCAGATGATCCTATTCTGACTAATGTGAATGCATTTTTTCAAGCCTTGGGGTTGTATGACGAACCTAATGTTATTGATCAGGCTGAAAAGACCCTGTTGGCATTGAGCCAGGGTCGAGATTCTGCAGAATTGTACTGTCAAAAATTCCAAAAGTGGCCGGTCCTTACTACCTTGAATGATAATGCCTTGACAGCTCTCTTTCGGAAGGGTTTGTCAGAAGCCGTAAAAGATACTATGGTGGGATTTCCTGTTGCCTTTGGTCTTGACGATTCTATGTCATTAGCCATTCAGGTTGATCGCCGTTTACGTGAATGCAGGACTGCACGAAAGGTGTTGCCACCTGTTGAACAAGTGTCTGAACCTACACAATGTGATAGAGTTTTGTCCAGGGAGCAACGTCAGGAGTTCAGAAGGCGTAATAAGCTGTGTTTTTTTTGTGGAGATGCCTCGCATATTATTTCTGTCTGTCCTAAACGAGAGAAACGTTTTGCACACACATTTTCTGTGGGTGGTGTTCAACCTAAGTTTCTTCTGGCAATTACTCTGATCTGCTCCCTGTCCACATTTTCCTCCAAGGCTTTTGTGGATTCGGGAGCAGCCCTGAATCTAATGGACTTGGATTTTGCTAAACGTTGTGGATATCCGATGACACCTCTGCGGACGCCTATCCCTTTGAGGGGGATTGATGCTACTCCTTTGGCGAAAAATAAACCTCAGTTTTGGACCCTGGTGGTAATGCGGGTCGCCCCAGACCATCAAGAAAATTGCAGATTTTTGGTGTTGCATAATTTGCATGATACCATTGTTCTGGGGTTTCCCTGGTTGCAAATTCATAATCCAGTTTTGGATTGGAAATCTGTGTCTGTGGTGAGTTGGGGTTGTCGGTGTGCCCTTAGTGAGGCTCCGGTTTTTTCCACCTCTCCTCAGTCGCATGATGTTCCTGACTATTTGGTGGACTTTTATGATGTATTTAGTGAGAATGAGTCTGCATCCTTGCCTCCTCATAGGAGTTATGACTGTGCAATTGAACTGAGCCCCGGGGTGTAAATTTCCTAAGGGTCGGCTCTTCAATATATCTGTACCCGAGCACGAGGCTATGCGATCCTATATTAAGGAGGCGTTGGAGAAGGGTCATATTAGACCATCCTCTTCACCCTTAGGTGCCGGTTTTTTTTTCGTGGCCAAAAAGGATGGTTCATTAAGGCCTTGTATTGATTATCGTGCCCGCAACAAAATTACTACTAACCCTGCTGTTCTGTTCGCATTTGCTATACACTTGTACTGTTCCCGGGTCAATATGACCCGACCTATTAATTCTTGATTTTTAGCTACTCTAATTGTTTTATTTGAATACTTTTTTCATTAAAATACTGTATGTGAACATGGTTGATCATAAACAAATGAAAAATTCAAATTCAAACTTAATTATTTTTTTTCATAAAAAGGTTACACAGGCTTTTTGCAATTATCTTCGACTGTTGACATTCTGCACACAAATAACAAAGAAGCTTTACATTACTATTACTTAAACATGAAATTTAACTTTTTGAAAACAAATTTTATAAATCAACAAATGAAAAATCATAAAAACTTCAACATTTTTAGAAAGAAAAAAGAAAAAACTGAACATGTTCATGCGTTTTTACACTGAACACAATAATAAGACACATGTCCTTTACACAGATATTTTGAACATGCAGCACATGTCAGATTAGTCTTATTGTCACAGGAAGATGGACAGAAGCTACATCTCTTCCTTTTTTTGCTGGTAGCTGTGCTGGTGGAGGCCGTGGATGTGGAGTCTCTTTCTTGAGCATGCTGGACACTTTTTACAATGGCTGTTGCTCCATCACTTCTGGGGGTCACATTTCTGCTCTCAATATATGGCCTCACCAGGGATTTTCCCAATTCCTTAAGAAATAATCTTCTTTTATGCAGCTTATTCAGGTTCCAATCGGGGTCGATTTCTCTCCATAAGACAAATGCATTGTATGCAGAAACGTCCAGTATGTTATAAAATAAAATCATTGGCCACCGATTGGTTTTGCGTTTGCATGTATATGTTGATATTGCTTGGTCTAAAGTATCAACTGCTCCCTTTGTGGCATTATAATCCAAAATAATGTCAGGCTTTCTGTCTTCTCTATCACTTACGGCATTGTCATGGTGCATTGTGCTCATTAGAATTACCTGTTTGGGTTTTTTTGGAACATAAGAAACAACAATTGTATTTCCAGAAAAATAAAAAGTAGAACTGTACACCTCTCTCTTGCTAAGGATACCTTGCGGTAGTTCAGGTTTGTTTTTTCTCATAGTACCCAGCATGGTAAGTTGTTTTTTCTTCAACATCTGGCCTAGTTGATAGGATGTAAAAAAGTTGTCACATGTCACATTTTGTCCTTCTAGTCCATGAGTCAAATCGAGAACAACACGCATACCCTGATTATTTTCCGGTCTTTCATCAGAGGTTTTTCCTGTATACACTTGAACATTTAGAGCATATGAACTTTTGCTGTCGCAAAGTGTCCAGATCTTGATGCCATATTTTGCTGGCTTACTTGGTATATATTGTCTGAATGGGCACCTACCTCGGAATGCCACCAGTTGCTCATCAACAGTTACAGTTTCACCACTATTATACAATTTTGGTAGAATCTCTACCCATTGATTCCAAACATTTCTAATAGGGGCTAGTTTATCTTTAGCTCTTCTTTCCATTCTATCTGTTTTAGAATCAAACCGCAGTACTCTAGAAATTTCATGAAACCTTTCTCCTCTCTCACAAACAGACTAGATAATGACTTTCTTACTGATAAGAACAGTGAAACCAACACCATTTTGAGATGAAGTACACATAAAAAAACATAACTTTTGCAGTCAGAAATAATCAGAGACCTGCAGAACAGTATAAAATGCTGTCGGGTCATATTGACCCGAACAGTACAAGTGTAACAATCATAAAAACATATGCACAGAGGCGCGGGTTCCTAGGTGATAATGCCTGCAGCTGCAAATAGGGACAACAACCACCCAATTTGTCCAACAATAAAAGTTAATTAAATAAAAATAGATAATTTGCGCTAACAGGATAAGTGCTGAACGAACAGTATATGAACTCGCACAGTGTGTAAGCACACACAAGACCCTTCTCACACCTGGGGTAGTCCGGTTTAAACGTTACAAAGAAATACCCACAGTGGAACTGGTTTACAAAATGTATATAGCAATACCTTCGTTCGGATGAATAAGGAGCTAGTAGAAGACTCCTTCCTCAAGCAGGGTCCCGGTGAAGAAATAACGTTGCAAGCAGTGGTGAAAATGACGGTGGTAAGCTTTAGAGCGTAGAAGCTCAGTTGGAGAGTGCAGGTATCGGACGCTGCTCCGGCCGGTAGCAAGCGTCCTTCTAATCGCGTGGCCGCCGCCGACACCCAGCCAGTATAACCGCGCGAATAGAATTCAAAAGCCGGCAAGGTAGCAAAAGGTGCAGGACCTTGCGTGACGTCACGGTCACGCGGAATACCACGTGACTGGCTAGTGAGCGCAAAAAAGACCAAAAACTATCTTACGCGTTTCGGAATCACCGGATTCCTTCCTCAGAGATGGTCCATAGGAATCAAATTGGCGCTTATATACCCACAATCTCCAGGCTCCATATTCATTGATTAAAGGCAAACAATTCAATCTCGCTGTTTAAGCCGTTAGGGACAAGTGTGTTCATTTCAAAAATCAGTCTACTTTCTTCTCTTGACATTTGTTGGATAAAGTTCCCCTTTCGCCAGCTTTTTTTAACCACTCTAATACCCGTAACTTTAACATTTTTAATAGAGCCTCCATGCTGATTAGCAAAATGGTGTGAAAGTGGGTGACCCATAAATCTGTTTCCAATATTGCGCAGATGTTCTGCTACCCGGACATGCAATGGGCGTTTTGTGCGTCCTATATACAATTTCCCACAGGGGCATGTAATACCATATATAACCCCTGTAGTGTCACAGGTTATGAAATCTTTAATTTTTACCTCCGCAAATTTATTAATAATCACTCCTTGTTTTTTAGAGGTCAGTTTTTTGCAGGGGCCACACTTTCTGCACGGAAAAAAACCCCCTGGTAATTTCTCCAGATTTGATGTGATGCTACTTAATGGTTTGGAAATAGAGGGGGCTATAAGGTTGCCCAAATTTTGCGCCTTCCTAAAAATAAACCTAGGGTTTATTGGTAAAGATTCCCCTATAACCTTATCATTTCTCAGAATATTCCAATGTCTCCTGACAATTTTTTTAAAAATAATACTGTTAGAATTATATTGTGTAATTATAGGGGTGTCTTCCATGAGAACATTACCATTTTTTATCTTCCGTTGTTCCAGTAATTGGTCCCTTGGAATATTTTCCACTAGTTTTTTTGTTTTTACTAAAGATGTTGGGTCATAACCCTTATTGGTGAACTTCTTCATCATTGCCTCTGCTTCTCTATCAAAATCCTCCCTTTCCGAACAATTGCGATAAGCTCTAATTAGTTGGCTTTTTGGAACATTTAGTAGCCAGCTAGGTAAATGGCAGCTATCAAGTGAAATAAAATTATTAGAGTCGGTAGGTTTATGGTATAATCGTGAGCCAATGACATTGTTGTCTACAAAAATTTTTAAATCTAAAAAATTAACTTCTTTTAAACTGGTGGTCATGGAAAATTTTAAAAAATAAGAATTTTTATTTAGTGAATTAAAAAATTGTTCCAATAGCACGGGACCACCAGACCATATAAAAACAATATCATCTATGAATCGATGCCATAGCACGAGGTTTGCTAATAGTCTGCCGTCAGGATAGATGGTTTCCTGTTCCCATCTTCCAACGTACAGATTTGCATAACTAGGCGCAAACCTCGTGCCCATGGCTGTACCCCACTGCTGGGAGTAGTAGTTCATCCCGTATCGAAAAAAATTATGGGTTAAAATAAAATTTATGCACTCAAGGAGATATTCAATTTGATCAAGCGGCAGTGAACCGTCCTTCCTCAGGAAGTATTCCACTGCTTCGCATCCCTTTTTATGCTGAATAACTGTATACAGGGAAGTTATATCCAGTGTGCCCAAAATATAGTGGTCACACCATTGTAAATCCTTTAAAATACCTAAAATGTGGGTGCTATCCTTGAGATACGCTGGGAGATCAGGTATCAGTCTTTGTAGATGACAGTCAACAAATTTAGATAGATTTGATGTTAACCCCCCAATGGCAGAAATAATAGGTCTCCCGGGTGGTTGACTCATATTTTTGTGCACCTTAGGTAAATAATAAAAGTACGGCACTCTAGGATGAGGTGTATTAATAAAATCCATTTCTTTTTTATTTAAAAAACCTTTTTTAAAACCCTTTTTTAACAATTCCCGCATATCGACCAGATACTCATTAGAAGGATCATGGGTTAATAATTTATAGGTTTGTTTGTCGTCCAAAATCCGGAGTGCTTCTTTCTCATAGTCAGACGTATTTAATATTACTATCCCACCCCCTTTGTCTGCTGGTCTGATAGTAATCTCCCTATTTTCCTGGAGTTGCTTAATGGCCATTCTTTCCTTATGTGACAAATTGTGTTTAAATTTATTACATCGCCTGTCCGAAATTTTTCTAATTTCGTGTATAACATTATTTTGAAAGGCTTCAAATGCCTCTGAATACTCCTGTATTGGATTAAAGTTAGATTTTTTCTTTAAATCAGTGTGTATGTATAGATCAGGAGTACTCATGGGGTCATCTATATTGCTACTAATTCTCTTTTTCATGTAATGTTTCCTCAGGGCTAATTTCCTCATGAACAATTTTACACCCACAAATGCCTGAAATTTATCAAATTTAACACTGGGAGCATACTTCAGACCTCTATTCAGTAAACGAGATTCATTTTCTTGTAGGGGGTATTGACTTAAATTGAATATTTTTTGTTCAGGGGCCACTAATTGATCTATCTTTGATGGGGATTGTTGTATGTTCTTTTTTTTGGTAGATTCCCCGCCCCTACACCCCCTTTTTCGTTTCTTTTTTGGCCGACCTGAAAAAAAGGAAGGTGACTCTGCTTTGTTTTTAATTGTTGTTTTTTATGTTCCCTCGGACCAGCCTTGTCCTTTCTAATGACTAATGGAGGATTGTCTTTATATTTATCACTCCCCATAGAGGGAATATTTTCTATATTTTCTATAACCGTGAATCGGTTATGGGTACTAATAGAGGGTAGTGGTGTTGAGATAGCTGGTGATTCTGCCCCCTGTGTAGCAATAGTACCTCCATTATTAGCTATTTCCATATGGATGGGATTTTCCATATCGGAAGTAAGATGAATAGAAAATCTTTCACTCGATGTAAGAAGGGAAGTGTCCTCTCCATGTATCTCATCTAGAGTTAACAGAGGACCTGAAGATTTAGGAGAGCGTGGTTCTTCATACTGAGGTACAGCATCGCCTCTAGTTATTTGACTATCCCCATAATTAGATGTTATGGATGTTAAGTTTTTATTAGTAGTGAAAACCGAGTCCCTCCCAAATTTCCTACGTTTTTTCTCTACTATTTCCTTTTCCTTATTACGTATCCTCTTTTTAATGTTATCAGAGAGGTGTATGATTTCAGGATGGAGCTCGTATGGTTTGATCTCCTCAAATAGATTAGTGATTTCTCTGCGTATCCTCAGTAGTTCACTCCTCCTCTTCTCAATAATGAAGGATACGGTTCTTTTAGAGAAGTCCTTAAACATAGCATCCCATTCAGCTACTGTTTCTGAGTCCCCAATGTCGCCCGTCAGGGGTTTATACACCGTTAACCCCTTTGGTATACAGTTCGAGGCTAAATATCTTTCCAGCGTCGATATCTCCCACAAGTCTCTCATTTCCTTTAACAAATATTGTTCCAAGGTCTTAAGTGATTTAATAATCTGAGATATTTCCCCCTTATCGGGATTGTCAACAGGCACATACTGTTCGGAGTTAAAAAATCTCTGGATATTATATATCCTTTCCTTCCTATCAGACCATAGACTGGCCATAATATGCAAATAACCTGTAAATATGCTCTAAACAAATGGCTCCGCTGTAACAATCAGCTTGTAGCAAAAAGTAAAAAACAAAAAAAAACAAAAACAAAAAAAATGTAGAGCTCCACAAATGAGGAGAAGTCAAGGAACCACTAGTTTCAAATCCTCATTAAAAAAATCTGCAGGGTCTCAAAAATCATTTTGGGTCATATTGACCCGAACAGTACAGCAGGGTTAAATATCAGTATCCGTTACCCTTGATTTCTGATCTATTCTCCAGAGTTAAAGGTGCTTGCTGGTTTACCAAGCTTGACCTCAGGGGGCGTATAATCTTATCCGCATTAAGCATGGGGATGAATGGAAGACGGCGTGTAATACTCCGGAGGGACATTTTGAGTACCTGGTGATGCCTTTTGGGCTCACTAATGCCCCGTCTGTCTTCCAGTGCTTCATGAACGACATTTTCCGAGACTTTGTGGATAAATTTTTGATTATCTATCTGGATGATATTTTGATCTTCTCCAAGGATTGGGATTCTCATGTGGAACATGTTCGGACTGTGTTCCGGATCTTGAGGGAGAATTCCCTGTATGTCAAAGGATCGAAATGCCTTTTTGGGGTACAGAGGATTTCATTTTTGGGATTTATTTTGTCTCCGTCAACTATTGAAATGGACCCGGCCAAGGTACAGGCTATTTATGATTGGGTCCAGCCCACTTCTTTGAAGGCCCTCCAGAAGTTTTTGGGTTTTGCAAATTTTTATCGGAAATTTATAGCAAAATTTTCTAGTATTGCCAAGCCATTGACTGATCTGAGTAAAAAGGGTGCTGATGTGTTGAATTGGTCTCCGGAGGCTGTTTCTTCCTTTCAGGAGCTGAAGCGAAGATTCACTTCTGCCCTGGTTTTGCGGCAACCTGATGTCTCACTCCCGTTCCAGGTAGAGGTGGACGCTTCTGAGATTGGTGCAGGAGCTGTTTTGTCCCAAAAGGATCCTGTAACATCTAAAATGAATCACTGTGCTTTCTTTTCCCGAAAGTTCTCTCCATCTGAGCGTAACTATGATGTGGGGAATCGGGAACTGTTAGCCATGAGGAGTGGAGACATTGGTTGGAGGGAGCTAAACACCAAGTTGTGGTCCTCACTGACCACAAGAATTTGATTTACCTGGAGTCGGCCAAATGCTTGAACCCTAGACAGGCTAGGTGGGCCTTGTTTTTTACACGTTTTGATTTTGTGGTCTCTTTTCTTCCTGGCACTAAGAATGTCAAGGCAGACGCCCTCTCTAGGAGCTTCTTTGCTTATTCTCCTGTGGTGACCAAGCCTGCTACCATCTTAGGCGAAGGGGTAGTTCTTTCTGCCATCTCGCCCTATTTGAGACGTGCTCTGGAAGAGTTCCAGGAGGACGAACCTGAGCATTGTCCCAGTGGAAAGTTGTATGTTCCTGACCAGTGGAAGAAGAGAGTGATGTCTGAAGTTCATTGCTCTGCATTGGCTGGTCATCCAGGTATTTTTGGTACTAGAGATCTGGTGAGTCGGGCTTTTTGGTGGCCCGCCTTGTCTCGTGATGTCAGGAATTTTGTGCAGTCCTGTGGGACTTGCTCCCGGTCTAAACCTTGTTCTCGCTCTAGTGGGTTGTTGATGCCTTTGCCGGACCCCAGGAGTCCATGGACCCATATTTCAATGGATTTCATCTCTGATATGCCTGTCTCTCAGAGAATGACTGTTATTTGGGTGATTTGTGATAGGTTCTCTAAGATGGTTCATCTTGTACCACTCCCTAAGTTGCCGTCTTCCTCTGAGTTGGTGCCCCTGTTTTTGCAACAGGTGGTTCGCTTGCACGGGATTCCTGAGAACATTGTATCTGACAGAGGAGTTCAATTTGTGTCTAGATTTTGGAGGACTTTCTGTTCCAAGCTGGGAATTCAGTTGTCCTTCTCCTCTGCTTTTCACCCTCAGACCAATGGGCAGACAGAGAGAACAAACCAGACCTTGGAGTCATATTTGAGATGTTTTATTTCCGCTGATCAGGATGATTGGGTTTCATTTTTGCCCTTGGCTGAATTCACTTTAAATAATAGAGCTAGTTCTGCCACTTTGATGTCACCTTTTTTTGTAACTTTGGGTTTCATCCTCGATTTTCTTCAGGGCAGGTGGAGCCTTCTGCCTGCCCAGGTGTTGACACTGTGGTGGAGAGAATGCACCAGATCTGGGACCAAGTGGTGGATAAGTTATCTCTCTCCCAGGAAAAGGCCCAGTGGTTTTCCAACTGACATAAGACCATTGGTCCCCAGTTTAAGGTTGGTGATATGGTTTGGTTATCATCAAAAAATATCGCTATGAAGGTGGCTTCTCCTAAGTTTAAGCCTAGATTTATTGGCCCTTACAAGATTTTGGAGATTATTTTCGTTTGGCTCTTCCTGTCACATTTAAAATTCATAATGTGTTTCATAAGTCCTTGTTGAAGAGGTTTGTTGAACCAGTTGTTCCTGGGGTGGCACCTCCGGACCCTGTATTGGTTGAAGGTAACATGGAATATGAGGTAGAGAAGATACTGGATTCCCGTCTGGCATGTGTGTCCGGCAATGTCTCCTGCTCTCTCCACATTCCCACTACTAGCTGACATGACTGAACCCCAGTAACACAGGAACAAGTGTTGATTGTGCAGACCGCACTTCTGAGCAGCAACTGGTGGTGTTGGAGGCCAGGGTAAATACTAGAGATAGTGGAGACAGAGGCGTAATTGGAGCACGGTTAAAATCAGTAGTAGTCTACAACCGATATTAAACTTGATGAAATTAGGCCTCAGCCTACACCCTGATTGACCCTCGGCTCCAACATCCCCAGTTGCTGCTCAGAAGTGTCTCCCTCCTGCCCAGCCTGGTTCCAGCACGCCTGCTGTTTCCGGGTAGTGTCAACGTCACTTTGCCACCAAAACTTTGTCCTGTTGTGTTGCGGTCGGGTTAGCCTAGTCTATGGCGCTTGCAGTTTAGATGCTTCCTATGTGGGCTGTGGGTTCTGGTAATAAAGGCTGGTTCCGTAGTGCCAATAGGACAAGCACCACCTGTAGGACTGTGGGTTTTGGTAACTGCGGCCGGCTCGTGGCCTTGCAACTTTGTTTTTCACGGGTATCTTCTGCTACCCCTCCGGGTTCCAGCACCGTCAGCTGGTTCTCAGCAGTGCCTTTGGTTGAGGTGCCTCCTTCTCGGTATCCGAGTTCCAGCAATGTCTGCTGGTCCTTGGTAGTGCTTTCTAGCACAGGTAGCTCCTGCTTAGTAACCGGGTTCCAGTACCATCAGCTGGTCCTCAGTAGTGCCATTGGCTCTTGTTCCTTCTGCTGCCCCTCCGGGTTCCAGCACCGTCAGCTGGTCCTCGCTAGTTCCATTTGCTTTTGCAGCTTCTGCTACCCATCCGGGTGCCAGCACCATCAGCTGGTTCTCGGCAGTGCCTTTGGCTTAGGTGCCTCCTTCTCGGTATCCAAGTTCCAGCACCGTCTGCTGATCCTTGGTAGTGCTTTCTAGCACAGGTACCTCCTGCTTAGTAACCGGGTTCCAGCACCATCAGCTGGTCCTCGGTAGTGCCATTGGCTCTTGTTCCTTCTGCTGCCCCTCCAGGTTCCACCACCGTCAGCTGGTCCTCGCTAGTTCCATCGGCTCTTGCAGCTTCTGCTACCCATCCAGGTGCCAGCACCATCAGCTGGTTCTCGGCAGTGCCTTTGGCTTAGGTGCCTCCTTCTCGGTATCCAAGTTCCAGCACCGTCTGCTGATCCTTGGTAGTGCTTTCTAGCACAGGTACCTCCTGCTTAGTAACCGGGTTCCAGCACCGTCAGTTGGTCCTCAGTAGTACCATTGGCTATTGTTACTTCTGCTGCCCTTCCGAGTTCCAGCACCATCAGCTGGTCCTCGCTAGTTCCATTGGCTCTTGCAGCTTCAGCTACCCATCCGGGTTCCAGCACCGTCAGCTGGTTCTCGGCAGTTCCTCAGCCTTCTTGTACCTTCTGCTACATTTCCAAGTTCAATCTTTTGGAAATAGTATTTGTTTATTATCACTATGGATCTCCTTGACGACAACCCTGAAGACAACGACCCTGAAGAGCACCACGAAGAAGACGACGACCACGAAAACGATGACCCTGAAGATGACGACCCGGAACAGCACCCCCGAAGAAGACCAAAAAGATGACCCTGAAGAAGATGACCAAGAGGACAAAGAACATGAAGACAACCACCAAGATACAGAACAACAAGAGACAGAAGACCAAGAAGCTGCAGAACAAAAATCATAAGAACATTAAGCATAAGACTAAAAATCAGAGCAAAAGATATTATCTAAAGTATAAGCAGAAGAAGACTAAGCAGTGTATGGGGATGAGTCCGTTCCTCCTCGTGGTGCCCCTGGAAAAAGCCTGCTGCTGCAGGCCAAACTGAACGCGGACAAATCCTGTTGTAAATCTTTTGTAACAGGCAGAACGGAAGGTGTAATCTACAAACTTTTATAGATAACAACTACAGGAATGCCTGTCACAAATAAGAATATGATGAAGAAGAAGAATAGGAAGAAGATGAAGTAGTAGAATATGAAGAAGAATAATAGTTGAATAAGAAGAATATGAAGAATGTAAAAAAAGAATAATAGCAAGAAGGTGAAGAAGAAGATGAATAAGGTGAAGAAGAAGTTGATGAAAAAGATGCTGCTGCTGCTGCTGCTGCTGCTGAGGATCATGAAGGAGAAAGTGTGGGAGAAGTAAAAAAGGTGAAGGGCATGGAAGTAGTGAAACATACATATCTGACAAAATATAAAAAAGGTTAACATTGTCAATATCTTTGTAACTCCGAACGTCTTTAAAGAAAAAAATTAATTCCTGCTATTCCATTTGATTGGGCTAAACCTCTATGCCTTTAATGTCTCCTCCACCTCCCCCAATACATTCTACATTATCCTTAGTCGTTTTTCTTCATGTAGAATTAACCTACAAGGAAAGAAAGGGTTTTTTTTAATTCCGATATTTCTGTCCCGTTGACTTGCATTGGTTTCCGGTATCGGAATCGGCGATACCCGATACTTTTTGGTATCGGTCCGATCCAATCCGATCTGATATTTCACGATATCGGATGGTATCGCTCAACACTACTGTTCAGGAAGGGACTGTCAGATTGCTTGAATGATGCTCTGGCTCTCCATCCACCTCCCAGCTCATTGGAGGAGGCTATGACTCAGGCTATCCATATGCATAGTAGACTGCGGGAGAGAGGTGTTACTCAGCGAGGGTTTCCGTTTTTCCCTGCTAACCCTGAAGTTTTGCTTCCATCTGAACCTATGGAGGTGGGAGCCACCCAGGAGAAGGAGAGGAAACGGCGACGTGATGGAAAGTTGTGTTTTTACTGCGGAGATCCCGGACATTGGAAAAAAGACTGCCCCTCCTGTCCTCCGACTAACAAGCGGCTGAGTCTGGGTGATAATCGTGGAGGTCACCTTGACTCTCAGGTACCTTTTTCTTCATTTTCAAAGATACTGCTAAAGGTGGAACTTGGTGTTGAGAACGGCTTTATCCATACGTCGGCTTTTGTAGACTGTGGGTCATCCCTGAACCTGATTGACTCTAAGCTGGTGGCTTGCTGTAGATTAGGGACAGTTTGGTTGGGGACTCTGCTATGAATGGGTCACCGAGGAGAAAAAAAGCAACACACGCTAAGTCTCAGAAAACCAGAGAGGTTGGTAATTATGCAGATTGCAGATCCCTGATCTTAGCACACAACTAGCAGCAGTCGTGGAGCGTGCCTACGTTGGTCCTGGACGCCTCGTCACAACCGGAGGGCTAAATAAGCCTAAAGTAAGAAAAGAGGAAAACTAACTCCCCCAGAGCAGACCCCAAAGGAAAGACAGCCCCCCACATGTATTGACGGTGAAGCAAGATGAAAACACAAACAAAGGCAGAAAAATAGGCTGAGCAAACGATGGGGCCAAACTAACTTGAAAAGACAGGAAAGGAAAGATACTGTCTGCAATCTGCCAAAAAACCCTACCCAAAATAATGTCCAACACTTCACAAAATTAACCTTGAAGTCGCTAGACTTCTCCCACTATATCAGCACTCTGAAATATTCTGAGACAGAGCAAAAAAGAGGTCAATCTAATAAAGGACAAAAAGTCAAATTGGCAAATACAGATAAATAAGAGTGGAAGTTCAGCACAGCCCAGCCGGGCTGGCTGACCACAAAAAAACTGAGTTGACCAACAAGAGCAAGTGTGAACATTAGCAAAAACAAACTTAACTTGAGAAGACTGGAGCAGAGTTGAAGTCCAAGACCTGAGAAGCAGACTGAATCACCAGCAACTGGATTGGGCGTCGACTGTCTTATATCCAGTCTGATACTCCAGAGATCCAATCATTAATCTCCTCGTCAGGTGGCAGACCATTACCAATTAAACCAACTTCACTACCTCCTGTCACCACCAGAGGGAGAACGGAAGGAGAACTCCCAGCTGGTGGAGCAGAAAATGAGCTCATAACAGTACCCCCCCATGAGGAGGGGTCACCGAACCCTCAGCCACGCCACCAGGCCAATCAAGATGGGCCCGGTGAAAAGCATGAACCAATTTATTGGCATGAATATCCGAGGCAGAGACCCAAGAATTATCCTCCTGGCCATAACCCTTCCATTTGACCAAATACTGGAGTCTCCGTCTGACCAAACGAGTATCCAATATTTTCTCTGCCTCATATTCCACATTGCCTTTAACCAAAACAGGGTCAGGTGGTGCCGCCACAGGAACTACTGGCTCAACAAACCTCTTCAACAGTGATTTTGAAGTACGTTATGGATTTTGAACGTAACTGGACGAGCCAATCGAAAAGAAACAGGATTAAGAATCTCCAAAATCTTATAAGGTCCAATAAATCTTGGCTTAAATTTTGGAGATGCAATTTTCATAGGAATATTCTTAGACGACAACCAAACCATATCACCCACTATAAACCGGGGACCAATGGTTCTATGCCGGTTGGAAAAACGCTGGGCCTTTTCCTGAGAGAGTGACAACTTATCCACCACTTGGTCCCATATCTGCTGCATTCTCACAACCACAGTGTCCACACCTGGGCAGGACAAAGATTCCACTTGTCCTGAAGAGAATCGAGGATGAAACCCAAAATTACAGAAAAAGGGTGACATCAAAGTGACAGAACTGGCTCTATTGTTCAGCGCAAATTCGGCCAAGGGCAAAAATGAGACCCAATCATCTTGATCAGCAGATATAAAACATCTTAAATAAGACTCCAGGGTCTGGTTTGTTCTCTCAGTCTGCCCATTGGTCTGGGGATGAAACGCGGAGGAGAAGGATAACTGAATTCCCAGATTGGAACAAAAGGCTTTCCAAAATCTGGAAACAAACTGGACCCCTCTATCGGACACAATGTTCTCAGGAATCCCGTGTAACCGAACCACCTGTTGTAAAAACAAGGGTACCAACTCAGCGGAAGATGGCAACTTTGGGAGTGGTGCAAGATGGACCATCTTCGAAAATCTATCACAAATCACCCAGATAACAGTCATTCTCTGAGAGACAGGAAGATCAGAAATAAAATCCATTGAGATATGGGTCCATGGCCTCTTAGGCACCGGGAGGGGCATCAGCAACCCACTAGAACGAGAACAGGGTTTAGACCGAGAACAAGTCCCACAGGACTGTACAAAATTCCTGACATCATGAGATAAGGCAGGCCACCAAAACGACCGACTCACCAAATCTCTATTACCAAAAATACCTGGATGACCAGCCAATGCGGAGCAATGGACTTCAGACATCACTCTCTTTCTCCACTGGTCAGGAACATACAATCTTCCCATAGAGCAATGCTCAGGTTTATCCTCCTGAAATTCCTCCAGGGCGCGTCTCAAATCGGGCGAAATGGCAGAAAGAACTACCCCCTCACCTAAGATAGTAGTAGGCTCAGTCACATTAAGAGAATCAGCAAAGAAACTCCTAGAAAGGGCGTCTGCCTTAACATTCTTAGTGCCCAGAAGAAAAGAGACCACAAAATTAAAACGCGTGAAAAACAAGGCCCATCTAGCCTGTCTAGGATTCAAGCGTTTAGCCGACTCCAGATAAATCAGATTCTTGTGATCGGTGAGGACCACAAATTGATGTCTATCTCCCTCCAACCAATGTCTCCACTCCTCAAATGCCCATTTCATGGCAAACAATTCCCGATTCCCCACGTCATAGTTGCGTTCAGATGGGGAGAACTTTCGAGAAAAGATGGCACAGGGATTCATCTTAGAAGTCACAGGGTCTTTTCGAGACAAAACAGCTCCTGCACCAATCTCAGAAGCGTCTACTTCCACTTGAAATGGAAGTGAGACATCAGGTTGCCGTAGAACTAGAGCTGAAGTAAATCTCCGCTTAAGCTCCTGAGATGCTGAGACAGCCTCAGGAGACCAATTCAGTATACCATCTCTTGGTATTCATCTCTGCTGTTACGTTCCCTCTCTGGCATCTGACCCCCCAGCTTGCACCCCGACCACGTTTTTCGTCTCACGTTTTGGACCCTGTGCTCATGTTCTGGCTTTCTGACTCTCAGGATGGTATTTTGACTACGTGTATTGCTGCTCCTTCTGGTACGTCTGTTCCTGCTAGTTTCTGACTCGATTCGTCTGATTATTCTCTCTCGTTACCTGTGACACCTGTGCTGTTGCTCAGGGTTGCTGCTCTTAAGGTACTGTCACACTAAGCAATATCGCTAGCAATATCGCTATAACATGTGACGTTATAGCAATATTGCTAGCGATATCGCTGTGTCTGATACTTACCTCCAACCCGCTTCCCCGCTGGTTATCGCTGATCGTGCGAGAACAGGCTGGACTGTTTCTCGTCGTCAGCTTCCTGGGGCGCTTCCTGTGGAGAGACGAGCGACGCGTGGAGCCGGGCAGGAGGACGTCAGGATCGCTTCGTCTGACAGGTAAGTAGCGATCCCCGTCCCCAGTGATGTCGCTAGTGAGATCTGCCTGTGTGGCAGCTCACTAGTGACCACTTAGCAATGTACCAGCGATCCTGACCGCGTCATATCGCTGGTCGGGATCGCTGGTACATCGCTAAGTGTGACAGTACCTTTAGTGTGTAACATCTCTTCCCTCACCAGCTCCCCATGGTGGAGGTTTCACTACATGAAGTTACTTTATTTGTACTTAGTAATTCTGGTGGAGCGGCCTGGATGTGGATAATGCCACATGAGGATGTCATGTGATTTTTGGAGGGAGAGATAAGGCCATGACATCATCTCAGGTCCTTCTGAACACAGTAATGAGCTGTGTAGAGAGTAATGAGGACAGTATACACTGTGAGCTAATTGTGAAGGACCCGACATAAGATAAGATGTTGAGAAGAAGTCTGATTCAGTTTCAGTTTCTCCGATTCTAAGAAGCCTGCAAAGGGTAAAACTGTTGAGCTACAGACATCCAGAGAATTGTACAACACCTAAAAGAAAGTATAAAAGGTAAGAGTGGGTGAGAGGAGGGAGGCGGCACTTTACACTTACAGTGTGTCACACACAAGCAAAGAGTGGACAACCCTGATTGTGTTCATTGTTTTTTCTTTTAGTTTGCGAACATCTAGTCAGCAATGGCACCGTCTTCCTCCAAGCGTCTGAGTGTCCAAGAGATTGAAGCAATTGTGTTTCGAAGTGATGATGAAAGTGAACTATCTTTGTCCGATGACGAGTACCTGCCACCAGAGAATCAAACATCCTCAAGTGATTCTTCTTCTGATGATGATGAAGAAGTGAATACAGTGGATCCTCAAGAAGTGATAAGTAGAACATCCAAAACTAATGTTTTTTGGGACAGTAATCCTAAATTAGTCGGACGTACTGCAATCCATAATATTGTGAGACAGGCTCAAGGAACTGTGGGAAGTCCCAGTTACTTTTCCCCTAAAGACGTATTCTGTCCTTTTTTTTTGACAATATTGCAGAAGAGGTCCTTTTATGTTCAAACCTAGAAGGAAGACGTATCGCTTCTGCAAAAAATAAGTCCTGGAAAAATATCTCAAAAGAGGAACTTTATGCATACATTGGACTTTTACTACTGGCAGGGAGTCAAAAATCGTATGATGTTCCAATACGAGAATTATTTCTGGACCCACTTTCTGATCCACACTATAAGTCGACAATGTCAGTGGGCAGATATGAGGAAATTAGAAGACACATTCGATTTGATGATAAGCGAACACGTGCATTGAGGTTTGAAACAGACAAATTAGCCCCTATCAGTTATATCTGGAACATATTTATCAAAAATTGCACCAAAATTTACAATCCTAGCACTAATGTTACAGTAGATGAGCAACTTCTACCGTTCAGAGGACGCTGCAAGTTCATATACTACATGCCCAGCAAGCCAGCCAAATATGGAATCAAATCTTCTGGGTGTGTGATTCTGCAAATTATTATGGCATAAATGGCGTAATCTACTGTGGCAAAGAGGTTGGTGCACCAGTACAGAAGGATCTGGGGTCTGAAATTGTCAAAACTCTTGCTGTTCCAATATTCAATTCAGGTAGAAACATTGCCATGGACAATTATTTCACCAATTATTTCACCAATGTTGCACTAGGCAATTTTCTGCTTCAAAAAGCTATTACACTTGTTGGTACTATCTTACAAAGCGAAGAAGGAGAAAGGAGAAATCAGTGATTTTACTCAGTACCATGCATCACAAATGCAGTATTGACAGCAATGACAGAAAATGAAAACCAGAAATCATCCTGCATTACAACAAAGCAAAAGGAGGTGTAGACAAAATGGATGAGATGGTGGGAGAATATTCATGCAAGAGGCAAACAAAACGATGGCCTGTAGTACTATTTTCAAATTTGCTTGATGTAGCAGCCCTCAATTCATTCATCATTTATACAGAAACTCATCCAGAATTCCATGCACGGAGGACGGACAGGAGATGCCTATTTTTGAAGGACCTTTGTCATGAACTTGTAATGCCTCACATGATACAGCGAAGCGACATGAAAGGCTTGCTAAAGCAAACTAAAGAAGCAATGAAACAGTGCGGCGTACAGTTTCAGATGATTCCAGGGCCAGGAGAAAGAAAAAGAAAGCGCTGTTTCATTTGTCCAAGAAACTTAGAAAGGAAAACTGAGAGATTTTGTTCAATTTGTAAGGAAAATGTCTGCAAAGAGCATTCTTCCGGAAAAATAATTTGCCAAAATTGTTTGGAAGACTAATATAATAGAAAAGAAACATACTAGAAATGTAGCTGCAGCTAGTTTGGTATAGATTTCTATGCGTTTTTGTTCACTTTTTCATATGTTTGTGTGAAATTTGGAAAATAAAAATTTGGGGGAGTTTTTGGTGAAAAATTATAATTAAAATTTTGTTCACTAATCATATTTTACTTAGCAGTTTTAAAATAAACTTGTAAAAGTTATATAAGTGTTTTTCCATATGATTTGCATGGGGGGCCTTAGGCTCCCTATACGTTAATATGAAGATTTCTGATGTCACGCATACTAGGGATAAGAGACCTGCCACCTGATAATGAGGATGAGGATTGGACATCTGGAGTCTCAGATAGGATTTAAGACAGCTGACTCCCTATTCCCATGCTGGTAATTTTTTCCTGCCTCCTGAGGTCTTAGTTTCCAGTTCAGTTCTTGCCTTCTCAAGCTAAGTGTTCTCTGCTAATGTTCACATTTGTTTTGGTTTGGTCTGTTCAGTTTTTTGTGTGGTCAGCCAGCCCCGGCTGGGGCTGTGCTGAATTTCCATTCTTATGTCACTGTATGTGCCAGTTTGCTTTTTGTCCCTTATTAGATTGGCCTCTTTTTGCTCTGTTCTCAGAATATGCCAGAGTGCGAGTGCTGATATAGTGAGAGAAGTCTAGTGACTTCAGGGTATTTTTTGCTATCAGAAGTGTTGGCCATTTTTGCAGTGATTTTTGGCGTGATTGCAGACAGTATCTTTCCTTTCCTGTCTAGTTTGGGGCCCATCGTTTGCTCAGCCTATTTTCCTACCTGTGTTTGTGCCTTCATCTTGTCTCGCTGTCAATACATGTGTGGGGGCTGTCTATTCCTTTGGAGTCTGCTCTGGGGAAGTTTGGATTTCCCCTTTTCTTGCTTTGGGCTTGTTTGGTCCTCCGGCTGTGACGAGGCATCTAGAATCATCGTAGGTATGCTCCACGGCTGCTGTTAGTTGTGTGGTTTGGATCAGCGGTCTGCAATCTGCGTAGTTACCAACCTCTGGTTTTCTGTGACTTAGTTTGGTCTTGATTTCCTCCTCGGTGATCCATTTATAACATCTGAGTGTGGCAAGTAATTTGAAACCAGCTTCCTTTTTCCAAAGATGTATTAGACCATAGAAAATGTATGTTTTAAAGGGGGATCACTTTTTCACACAGGGCCCTTTTAGGTTTGTTTTTTTTTCCTATTAATAATAAAGACCTTAATTTATAAACTGCATTTTGTGATTACTTGTGTTATCGTTGTCTAATATTTACATTTGTTTGGTGATCTGAAACATTTCAGTGTGACAAACATGCAGAAGAATAGGAAATCAGGACGGGGCAAACACTTTTTAACACAACTGTACATATAGAAAACAGATTGTGCCACCAGTATGAAATATAGGTGTGGTGTGTATCACTCTCCAATTAACACAACACTCCAGCATTTTTATGGCAGCGCTGGAGTGCTGCTAATAATCTAAGCTCCCTGCTCCTAGTATGATACACACCACCCTCCATCTTCATCTACATCTTGTGACGGCAGCTTCTATCTGACCGGGAATCAGAGGTAATGGTCACAAGCTCTCAGTGTGAGTCTATGGGAGTCTCGCTCTGGCCTCATAGACTTGCATTGAGTAGTGACGTCCAGCTCATTAGTCACGCAAAAGAGCAATCAGACAGGTCACAAACTGCTGAAGACCGACGGGTGCAGCGCTGCGAGCAGATGAAGATGGCACCTGCTAAGTATGAGACAAAGTGCAGGGAACTTACATCAGTAGCATCACTGCAGTGCTGCAAGAGAAAAAGCTGGAGTGGCGCTTTAAGATGGTAAAACAGACATATACAGGTATATGTTTGCATTTGTTTATATCTTTTCAACAAAATTCAACCATCTTCCAAAAAAAAGACAAAATAAGAAATTCCAAGAAAACAGTTGTGGCCAAAAGTATTGACACCCCTGCAATTTTGTCAGATAATACTCAGTTTCTTCCTGAAAATGATTGCAAACACAAATTCTTTGGTATTATTATCTTCATTTAATTTGTCTTAAATGAAACAACATAAAAGAGAATGAAGCAAAAAGCAAAACATTGATCATTTCACACAAAACTCCAAAAATGGGCCAGACAAAAGTATTGGCACCCTCAGCCTAAGACTTGGTTGCACAACCTTTAGCCAAAATAACCGTGACCAATCGCTTCCGGTAACCATCAATGAGTTTCTTACAATGCTCTGCTGGAATTTTAGACCATTCTTCTTTGGCAAACTGCTCCAGGTCCCTGATACTTGAAGGGTGCCTTCTCCAAACTGCCATTTTTAGATCTTTCCACAGGTGTTCTATGGGATTCAGGTCTGGACTCATTGCTGGCCACCTTAGAAGTCTCCAGTGCTTTCTCTCAAACCATTTTCTAGCGCTTTTTGAAGTGTGTTTTGGGTCATTGTCCTGGTGGAAGACCCATGACCTCTGAGGGAGACCCAGCTTTCTCACACTGGGCCCTACATTATGCTGCAAAATTTGTTGGTAGTCTTCTGACTTCATAATGCCATGCACAGGTCAAGCAGTCCAGTGCCAGAGGCAGCAAAGCAACCCCAAAACATCAGGGAACCTCCACCATGTTTGACTGTAGGGACCATGTTTTTTTCTTTGAATGCCTCTTTTTTTCTCCTGTAAACTCTATGTTGATGCCTTTGCCAAAAAAGCTCTACTTTTGTCTCATCTGACCAGAGAGCATTCTTCCAAAACGTTTTAGGCTTTTTCAGGTAAGTTTTGGCAAACTCCAGCCTGGCTTTTTATGTCTTGGGGTAAGAAGTGGGGTCTTCCTGGGTCTCCTACCATACCGTCCCTTTTCATTCAGACGCCGACGGATACTGTTGTACCCTCGGACTGCAGGGCAGCTTGAACTTGTTTGGATGTCAGTCGAGGTTCTTTATTCAACATCCGCACAATCTTGCGTTGAAATCTCTTGTCAATTTTTCTTTTCCGTCCACATCTAGGGAGGTTAGCCACAGTGCCATGGGCTTTAAACTTCTTGATGACACTGCGCACGGTAGACACAGGAACATTCAGGTCTTTGGAGATGGACTTGTAGCCTTGAGATTGCTCATGCTTCCTCACAATTTGGTTTCTCAAGTCCTCAGACAGTTCTTTGGTCTTCTTTCTTTTCTCCATGCTCAATGTGGTACACACAAGGACACAGGACAGAGGTTGAGTCAACTTTAATCCATGTCAACTGGCTGCAAGTGTGATTTAGTTATTGCCAACACCTGTTAGGTGCCACAGGTAAGTTACAGGTGCTGTTAATTACACAAATTAGAGAAGCATCACAAGATTTTTCGAACAGTGCCAATACTTTTGTCCACCCTCTTTTGTATGTTTGGTGTGGAATTATATCCAATTTGGCTTTAGGACAATTCTTTTTGTGTTTTTTCATTTAAGTCAAATTAAATGAAGATAATAATAACAAAGAATTTGTGTTTGCAATCATTTTCAGGAAGAAACTGAGTATTATCTGACAAAATTGCAGGGGTGTCGATACTTTTGGCCACAACTGTATAGAAAACAGCAAAAAGGTTTACCCGTCCAGGCCTCCAGACAAATGCACTATCACGATGCAGTGGACCCATATAATTAAGATGGAAACACAGGTGCAAGAATACCGATGAAACAACCGCTCACAGCCTACCAATACATGGAGGGGGCGGTGGCCTGGTATGTTGATGCACAATAAAAAACTTGTATGCGGCGCTGTTCACACTATGGCCATGCACAGCATCCAGGCCAGCCTAGTAGTGACACCCTTCTATTAGCTCAGGCGGGCTGGCCCAGCGCTATCAAAATGCATGCCATGTGAACAGACACCGCAGTTTACAAGACCAAATGGGCCCAACTGCACCCTGAATAAAAAGTGCAAAAAAACACATTAAAAAATGTGGAGTATACCATAACTGTATACCATAAACCAGGACCAGCTAGAAGACCGTGTATTGGCACGGTGATAATGGAGGTAAAATGTAACTAGTAATACAGATGGGCAGCAATCACTGTCTGCGCTGCGCACACGCTCTGAATTAGACAGTCACAGTCAGTCAGTTACTGCCATCTCCTATCTCAGGAATGGGAAAGTCTTCACTGATCTCCAGTGTTACCTTAGAGGTGAGAACTTTAATAGACTCTGATCAGTTCTGGAAGAGAGAGAAGTGGCCTCCTTGGATTAGATATCTTACAAAGCTGCTTATTTAACCTACTCAAACTGAGTGAATAAACCAGATGAGAAAAAACATAAAATATAGAAAATTGAATAATTAATAATATTAAAATATAGATGACATAAAATAGGGAAACAAAAGGACAAAATAAGCAAGAGCACATCACAATAATTGTAGTGGGTACAAGGACACAGTTATAATCTCATACTTAAACAAACCCCCATAACATTAGCCTAAAAATTGATTTTAACCCTAGCATGCGTATTGGGGGCCTTTTAGACCCCCATGCTTACTTTTTTGCTATTATCTACAAAATTACTTAAGTTAGAATATTGAAACTCCAGGTAATCCTCAAGTATGTCGCTGTTGGTAATATCCAGTTGTTCATATAATTTTTTTCATAGGCATTTTGGTGTAACAATGCTTTTTTGGTGAAAACCACATCTATACGGATTGGGGGCCTTTTAGGCCCCCATGAATTTTTTATCATGTTCTCAGTAGTGTTTGTGTCTCAAGTTACTTTATTTGTACACAGTAATGCTGGTGGAGGGGCCAGGGTGGAGGTTTCACTACATGAAGTTACTTTATTTGTACTTAGTAATTCTGGTGGAGCGGCCTGGATGTGGATAATGCCATATGAGGATGTCACGTGATTTTTGGAGGGAGAGATAAGGCCATGACATCATCTCAGGTCCTTCTGAACACAGTAATGAGCTGTGTATAGAGTAATGAGGACAGTATACACTGTGAGCTAATTGTGAAGGACCTGACATAAGATAAGATGTTGAGAAGAAGTCTGATTCAGTTTCAGTTTCTCCGATTCTAAGAAGCCTGCAAATGGTAAAGCTGTTGAGCTACAGACATCCAGAGAATTGTACAACACCTAAAAGAAAGTATAAAAGGTAAGAGTGGGTGAGAGGAGGGAGGCGGCACTTTACACTTACAGTGTGTCACACACAAGCAAAGAGTGGACAACCCTGATTGTGTTCATTGTTTTTTCTTTTAGTTTGCTAACATCTAGTCAGCAATGGCACAGTCTTCCTCCAAGCGTCTGAGCGACCAAGAGATTGAAGCAACTGTGTTTAAAAGTGATGATGAAAGTGAACTATCTTTGCCCGATGACGAGCACCTGCCACCAGAGAATCAAACATCCTCAAGTGATTCTTCTGATGATGAAGAAGTGAATACAGTGGATCCTCAAGAAGTGATATGTAGAACATCCAAAACTAATGTTTTTTGGGACAGTAATCCTATATTAGTCGGACGTACTGCAATCTATAATATTGTGAGACAGGCTCAAGGAACTGTGGGAAGTCCCAGTTACTTTTCCCCTAAAGACGTATTCTGTACTTTTTTTCTGACAATACTGCAGAAGAGGTCCTTTTATGTTCAAACCTAGAAGGAAGACGTATCGCTTCTGCAAAAAATAAGTCCTGGAAAAATATCTCAAAAGAGGAACTTTATGCATACATTGCACTTTTACAACTGGCAGGAAGTAAAAAATCGTATGATGTTCCAATGCGAGAATTATTTCTGGACCCACTTTCTGATCCACACTATAAGGCAACAATGTCAGTGGGCAGATATGAGGAAATAAGAAGACACTAGAGATGAGAGACTTTGCCTTTTTTCGGGTCTAGTCGGGTTTCATGAAACCCGACTTTCTCAAATGTCGGGTCAAACGAAATCGGCCGATTATCGTGAAAAGTCGAAGGCCGACTGAAACACGAAACCCAATGCAAGTCAATGGGGAGGAAAAGTTGGCAGTGAGTGGAGGACAGGAAACACACGTTCGGTGCCCATTTTAATGCCAAAAACATCAATTCTTATGACTTAAGCTTGTCAACCTTAGTTTACTTTATAATAATAGTTAGGCATTGAAAACTGGGGGTTATTTGGCTAAAGTTGTGGGGGGGTAGGGCTGGCTCCAGATTTTCGTGTGCCCTGGGCCAAAGAGTGTCAATGGGCTCCTTTAACACATGCCACAATTCATGATCCTGTGATACGGCAGAGAAATAGCGGTCTAGTACAATGAAAAATACTTGACTTCTTACTGTCAAATTAGTACTATAGGTTCTATGGAACTCAGTGGCATGGGTCAGAGAAGACAAACACAGTATATGTCCAAAGGTTCAGTATTGTATTGTAGCAATAGATCTCAGTACTATGCAGATGTAGTTCAGGGTATTATAGTAAACAAGCTTCAGTATTGCACGGTACGTAGATATAAGTTCTGGCAACAGGTAAAGTCTGTGCGAACCAACTGGCGAGAGTCTGAGGTCCAGGCGCACACAGTCCTAATATCCTGAGACTGGACCGGGCTCCAAGCGGAGAGCAGGCCGCAGAGATGACAGAAGCAGAGCAGATCCGGACAGGAGAGGCGGTCAGGTAGGACGGTAGGTAAGTAACAAACGGGGAATCCTGAAGTTTAGAAGAAGCAGGCACAATGCAAGTTCTCCAAGCTTGGCAGCAGGTGAAGATCCAGATACACAAGCACAGGTATAATGTGCAGAGTCCCTTAAGTACACAGCAGGCAGGAAACGTCAAACAGGAACAAGATGGCCCCTTGTGAAGCTACTCACTCCATCTTTGATAAGGGCAAAATTAAGGGCAAAGTCAGGCAGAACAGAAACATGGCTCAGAACCTCACACCATTCCCTCCTTCAAGGATGTCCTCCGGACGACCTTAGATCTGGTTTACTGGGGTATCGGCTATGGAACTGTTGGATCAGACGAGGAGCTCAAATGTTCTCCTGAGGTTCCCAGGAATTCTCCTCCAATGGGTAACCCTGCCATTTCACCAAGTATTGAAGTTTCCTCCTACGGATCCGAGAGTCAATGATCCATTCCACAATAAATTCTTCTTGCCCGTCAATGAGAACCGGACCACGCGGAATGGATGTACGTCCGGGAAAAGGATTCGGTACTACTGGTTTAAGCAGGGAGACATGAAAAACAGGATGTATTTTCAAAGATGTAGGCAATTTAAGATGGCAGGCTACGGGGCTTAATATGTTGTTGATTTTGTATGGGCCAACATATTTCTGTCCCAACTTAGATGTTGGAATCCTTAATTTTAAATTTTTTGTCGAAAGCCAGACCATGTCTCCTACCTTGTATGTTGGTGCTGGTTTACGGTACCTGTCTGCAGCCTTCTTGTATCTCTCCTGAGCTGTAGCCAGCGTTTGTTTCAAAGACTCTAAATTCTGTTGTAAATACATAATTCGGTCAGCTGCTGCGGGTACGGACGTGTCTATCGGGAGTCGAGGGAGAATGCTGGGATGATACCCCTTATTAGCAAAGAAAGGAGACTGCTTGGTGGAGGTACTCTGCGAGTAGTTATACGTGAATTCGGCCATCGGGAGTAAGTTTACCCAATCATCTTGTAAGTGGCATACATAGCAACGCAAGTACTGCTCCAAGGTTTGATTAGTCCGTTCTGTTTGTCCGTTAGACTGCGGATGGAAAGCAGATGATAGATTTACCTTGATGTCCAGGGTGGCACAGAAGCTTCGCCAAAATCTTGAGGTAAATTGGACCCCTCGATCTGATATCACTTCGTCAGGAACTCCATGTAGCCGAAAAACATTTTGTACGATGAGGTCCGCTGTCTGTTTGGCTGTCGGGAGACCGATACAGGGAATGAAATGGGCAGCCTTGGTCAAATGGTCGATCACTACTAGGATAGTGTTTTTCCCCTTAGAAGTAGGCAACTCTACAATAAAATCCATTGAAATAGACCCCCAGGAGCGAGATGGAATAGGGAGGGGTTGTAGCAGTCCCGTAGGGGAGGAGCGGGGAACCTTTGATCTTGCACATACCTCACATGACGAGACGTAATGCTGAACGTCTCTCCGGTAGGTCGGCCACCAAAAGAAGCGAGACAAGAATTCCTTGGTCTTCTGGACTCCTCTATGACCGGCGATCTTTGAGTCATGTATTAATTTTAGTACACTTAGTCTGACCGCTTCCGGAATATACAGGCGTTGTCCCTGAAACCAAAGTCTGTTTTCAATGTTAGGTTTACCTGATTGGGGGGTCGGATCAGTAGTGGGTCTCCAGTGTGGGCTTCCTTAATACTTGTTAATAGATCTTGATTGTGTAACACCCCTATGAAGTTTGTTTCTGAGAGTATGGTCCTCGGAGGTAATACTGGAGTTACGTTACCTGAGTGAATCCTAGATAGTGCATCGGCCTTCCCATTACGAGAGCCTGGCCTGTAGGAAACAATGAAGTCGAACTGATTAAGGAATAAAGTCCATCAGGCCTGTCTGGGCTTTAGACACCTTGCCGATCTCATGAATTCGAGGTTCCAATGGTCCGTAAGTACGACAATCTGGTGAGATGCTCCTTGCAGTAGATGCCTCCATTCCTTGAATGCGGTTATAATGGCCAATAGCTATTTATTTCCGACATCATAATTCTTCTCTGCAGGCGATAATTTCTGCGAAAGAAAGGCACAAGGATGTAAAAGATCTTTCTCACCTGTTCTTTGCGAGAGAATGGCCCCTATCGCACAGTCGGAAGCGTCTACTTCCATTATGAAAGCTCGATCCGGATGTACGAGGATCGGGGCTGATGTAAATTTAGCTTTCAATTTGGAAAATGTCGTCCTGCGCTTGCGGTGACCAGACAAATGGTATCTTCTTCTGGGTCAATTGGGTGATGGGTATGACGATCTCCAAAAAATTTTTAATGAATCGTCTGTAAAAATTGGCGAATCCAATAAATCGTTGTGCTTCCTTCACGGACTTGGGAATTGGCCACTCCTGGATGGCTTGAGTTTTACTGGCATCCATGCTGAGACCCTGAGGAGAGATAACATACCCCAAGAATTGGATTTCCGTTTTGTGGAACTCACATTTCTCTAGCTTGATATACAAGTGATTCTGCCGTAGGCGATCCAAGACTATTCTCACGTGCTGCTGATGCTCCTTGATGTTGCTGGAAAAGATTAAAATGTCATCTAAATAAACAACAACAAAAATATCGAGTATGTCCCTGAAAATGTCATTCACCAAGTGTTGAAACGTAGCCGGCGCATTACGGAGACCAAAAGACATGACGAGGTACTCAAAATGTCCATAGCGGGACCGGAAGGCTGTCTTCCACTCGTCACCGGGACGAATCCGTACTAGATTGTATGCTCCACGGAGATCTAATTTCGTGAAGATTTTAGAGTGTCGCACCCTTTCCAGTAATTCAGGAATTAATGGAAGTGGATAGGAGTTCCTGATTGTAATTTTGTTAAGCTCTCGGTAATCAATACATGGGCGGAGTGAGCCATCCTTCTTTTTCATGAAGAAGATCGGGGCACCCGCCGGGGAGGAGGATGGTCGTATAAATCCCTTGGCTAGGTTTTCATCGATGTACCCCTTGAGGGCTTTTAATTCTGGCCCAGCCAAAGGGTAAATGTTACCGAACGGAATCGCGGCACCAGGTAGCAGTTCGACGGGGCAATCGTACGGCCGATGTGGAGGCAATTTGTCTGCATTTTTCTTGTCACATACATCGATGAAATCCTGATACTCTATTGGTAGATTTAAGTCAACAGAGCATGCTGACCCAACTGAAGCTGGTTCCTTCGATGATATCTGTCTTCTAGGAAACTGTATTTCCTTCATCTCCCAATTGATAGTAGGGTTTTGCAGTCGTAGCCATGGTAATCCTAGGATTATGGGAAAATGAGGGGAGGAAATTAACAAGAAGGACAGTCGTTCTGAGTGATCCGCCCCCATACAGACTTTCAGTGATGTTGTTTCAAGATCTACGGGCCCGGACACCAGTGGGGAACCATCCACAGTTTCCATCAATACCGGAGAGATCCTCTTTTGTGAACATATACTGTGTTCTTTAGCGAATGTAATGTCCATAAAATTGCCACTGGCCCCTGAGTCCACCATAGCGAAACTAGCAATCCATTGGGACTGGGTCCATATCTTGATTGGGATATAACAGTGTGAGTCCTTCCTTGAGCCGTCCAAGGTCGAAGTAGTGGGACTCACTGAAGAGATGGCTGCATTCACCGGTGAGGATATTTCTGAAGTACAGTCAGAGAAGTCATGATTCCAGTCGACTATTTCTTTCCTAGGAGGATTTGAGTGGGAAACTACTGAAGATACGTCCGAAAAGTCGCATTCAATTACCGCAGCCGTGGTCTTGCGATTCTTACCGGGACAATTCGAAATATAGTGACCTGATTTTCCGCAGTAGAAGCATAAATTTTCTCTAAAGCAGTGCTCCTTGCGTGGGTCAGGAGGACTTCTCCGGACTGCATCGACCTGCATAGGTTCTGACTCTACTGGGAGGAAGGACTTGCTCTGGGCTTCCCTGGAGGGAGACGGCAGGGTTACAAAATTACTGCGGTTAGCGTCTGCCCATCTCTCTTGCCGGCGTTCTGCAAGACGGATATCAATCCGAATGCAATGATTTATGAAGTCTCCCAGGGCAGCGGGTGACTCGCCTCTAGCCAGTTCGACTTTAATTGTGGCAGATATACCCCTCCTAAACACTGCGTATTTTGCTGAGTCGCACCACGTAGTGTCCAATACCCACCTCCGAAATTCCATTGCGTATTCTACGACAGGGAGCTTTCCCTGATGGAAGGCTAGCAATGCGGTTTCTGCCGTGGTACTTCGGTTAGGGTCATCGAACATCTGACACATTGCGGAAATAAAATCATTTAAAGAATTCAAACAGACATCATTAGTTTCAATCAGGGGATTTGCCCAAGCAAGAGCCTTGTTGGTTAACAGCATTATCATAGCCAACACCTTGTCTCGTCCTGTTGGAAACTGAGCCGCATGCGCAGCAAAATACAGCTGACACTGATTTAGGAACCCTCAGAATTTTTCTCTTTCGCCACCGAACCTGAATGGCGGGAGTTTAGGGAAAGCTGGAACCGAAGGTGGGGTTGCGGCTGAGGCTGAAACTGTAGTCTCCAGCTTTGAGAGACGAGTAGCTAACGCCTGAATGGATGTATCGGCTATAGTAGCATTATGGTTAGCTTGAGTCTCTAGTGCTGACAATTTTGTTTTGGTAGCCTGAAGCTCCCCTTGAAGTCCTGAGATAAATGTGCATATCTTTTTAAGGCGTACATCCACAGAATCTGACCCAGCGAGCTCCATATTTGATGGCTTGTGTATCCTGTCAAATTAGTACTATAGGTTCTATGGAACTCAGTGGCATGGGTCAGAGAAGACAAACACAGTATATGTTCAAAGGTTCAGTATTGTATTGTAGCAACAGGTCTCAGTACTATGCAGATGTAGTTCAGGGTATTATAGTAAACAAGCTTCAGTATTGCATGGTACGTAGATATAAGTTCTGGCAACAGGTAAAGTCTGTACGAACCAACTGGCGAGAGTCTGAGGTCCAGGCACACACAGTCCTAAGGTCCTGAGACTGGACCGGGCTCCAAGCGGAGAGCAGGCCGCAGAGATGACAGAAGCAGAGCAGATCCGGACAGGAGAGGCGGTCAGGCAGGACGGCAGGTAAGTAACAAACGGGGAATCCCGAGGTTTAGAAGAAGCAGGCACAATGCAAGTTCTCCAAGCTTGGCAGCAGGTGAAGATCCAGATACACAAGCACAGGTATAATGTGCAGAGTCCCTTAAGTACACAGCAGCCAGGAAACAGGAAAAGTCAAACAGGAACAAGATGGCCCCTTGTGAAGCTACTCACTCCATCTTTGATAAGGGCAAAATTAAGGGCAAAGTTAGGCACAACAGAAACATGGCTCAGAACCTCACACTTACATCTCATGACTGATATCCATTTTAAATTCTCCAATAGCTCCAAAAAACGGACAGTATATAACTCCATACAGTATTATGGCGACCGCATAGTGCACTATACAGAGTAATGAGGCCCATATATTTCTACATACAGAATCACTGGTCACATATAATGTTTGAAACAGTATATGATGAGCTCAACATAATGCTACAGTATATGTTGGTCCCCATGGATGAAGCTCCACTGTGTTATGGGCCCAAATAATGCTCTATATATAATGGGCCCCATTTCTAATACTCCAGTGCATAATGGGCCCTGTAAATGGGGCTCCAGTGTCTGATGACCACCTTTGGAATGCTCCAGTGTATGGTGGGCCTCATATATCATTCTCCAGAGTATAGTGCTCCCCAAAAATAGCTGTCCCAACATTGAAAACAATTAAATAAGTCTCGCTAGGGAATCGCTGTACTAGTCTGGACTCCTCGTCATCCCCATCTTCCATCTCACTGCCCTTGGACTGTTTAGGCAGAAGGCGTACAAACGTGATGTCATCGCGTTCTCTGACCAGAATGTCACTGTCAGGAAACGCGGAAGACGTCACGGCGGTGGAGCAGGGAGAGGTAAGTATTTCAACTTTGCAAGTGCTGTGATCCTGAGCAAGCAGGGGGTCCACTCGTTGGTGATGGCACTGGCACAGGGCCCCTCATAGGACACCGGTGTGTCTGACCGCGGGTGTGCACCCGCACCGTCAGAGACACTTGATTCTACTATGAGGGACCTTGTGCCAGTGCCGTTGCCAAACAGTGTGCCCACCCACCTGACCAGGCCAATGGCACTCGCACGGGTGCGTGCGCCAAGTGGTGACCCCGGCCCTGTGGGGGGAGGCAGCCCAGTTAGGGAGGTGGAAAAATTGGCATATGTTGATGTTGGACATTCAGCAGCTGCAAATGGAGAAATTGGAGAAGTCCGCGGAAGAGGAGGACAAAAGCAAGCCATTTTTCTGGCAACCTACGTGTCAGCAGTGGAGGGTGGGACAAAATCCTTTGAAACCCATGCATGGTTCATTTTAATGAAGGTTAGATCATCAACATTTTGGGTCGACAGACGGGTCCTTTTTTCTGTCAGGATTGATCCAGCAGCACTGAAGACTCTTTCAGATAACACACTAGCAGCAGGGCAAGCGAGCTCCTGTAAGGCATATTGTGCCAATTCAGGCCAGGTGTCAAGTTTACTGGCCCAATAGTCAAAGGGGAATGACCGGTGAGGGAGAACATCGATATGGGAGGAGTAGTAGTTTGTTACCATAGCAGACAACTCCTGTCTCCTGTCACTTTCGATCGATACAGTATTACCAGTCGTGTGAGCGGTACTTGAAAAATCAGTCCACAACATGGTCATGAAACCCCTGTGTCCAACGCCACTTCGGCTGTGTGCACCACGAACACCTCTTTCATGTTGCCACCTACGGCTTGTTGGAAAAACATCACCGCCGCTGTGTGCTCGGAATGCCTCAAACAAACGGTTTACCAGAGTTGCATGCTTGTTAGCCAATATTAGCTCTAGGTTCTCCTGTGGCATGATGTTTTGGAATTTGCCTTTATAGCGTGGATCCAGGATGCTGGCCAACCAGTAGTCGTCATCGTTCATCATTTTGGCAATGCGGGGGTCCCTTTTTAGGATCTGCAAGGCATAATCACACATGTGGGCCAATGTTCCAGGTGTCAATGATGCACTGCGAGTGCTGGGTGGAGGAGCACTATCTGGCAAATCCACATGCATCCAGTCACACACAAACCCTGTACCTGACCTTGCCATGCCAACATTTTTTCTTGCCCCCTGAGAAGCATCCTCCTCCCCAAAATAATCATCCCCATCATCCTCCTCCTCTTCCTCTTCTTCCTCCACCTCATCCACGAGACTTCCCTGACCAGAAAATGGCTGACTGTCATCAAGGCTTCCCTCCTCCTCTTCCTCCTCAGCTGCAGATGCCTGCTCCTTAATGTGCGTCAAAGTTTGCATGAGCAGATGCATAAGTGGGATGCTCATGCTTATGATGGCATCATCTGCGCTTACCAGCCGCGTGCATTCCTCAAAACACTGAAGGACTTTATAGAGGTCTTTCAGCTTCGATCACTGCACATCAGACAACTGCCTGCAAACTGCCTGCCCGTGTATCCTCCCACAAATGAATTACAGCCTGCCTCTGCTCGCATAGCCTCTCAACCATGTGCAGGGTGGAAGTCCACCTTGTTGCAACGTCGATAATTAGGCGGTGCTTGGGAAGGTGGAGCAATCACTGCAGCTTCTGCATACAACTGGAGTTTACGGGCGACCGGTGAATGTGCAAGCACAGTCTTCGCACCTTATGGAGCAGGGGTGTTAACTCCGGATAATTATTGAGGAAGCACTGCACTACCAGGTTCAAGGTGTGAGCCAGGCAAGGTATGTGTCTGAGTTTTGAAAGGGCTATGGCTGCCACAAAATTCCGTCCGTTACCACTAACTACCTTGCCTGCCTCAAGATGTAGACTGCCCAGCCATGACTCAGTTTGTCGCTGCAAGTAGTCGGCCAGTACCTTCGCGGTGTGTCTGTTGTCTCCCAAACACATCATCTTCAACACAGCCTGCTGATGCTTACCACTAGCTGTTCAATAGTGGGACACCTTGTATGCAAAACTGGCAGCTGTGGATGGAGTGCTCATGCGACTGCCCTCTGTGGACGAGCTTTCGCTTCTGGAGGAGGAGGAGGGTCGAACGCCTACAGCCAACTGTTTCCTATACCGTGGGCTAGGCAGCACTGTCCCACCGCCGCTGTCCCCGTGGACCCTGCATCCACCACATTAACCCAGTGCGCAGTGATGGACACGTAACGGCCCTGGCCATGCCTACTGGACCATGCATCTGTTGTGAGGTGCACCTTTCCACTCACTGATTGCTTGAGTGCATGGACAATGCGGCCTTTCACATGCACGTGGAGGGATGGGATGGATTTTCACAAAAAGAAGTGCCGACTGGGTAGGTCATAGCGTGGTACTGCGTAGGCCATGAGCTCGCAGAAAGCTTTGCTTTCAACCAACTGGTAGGGCATCATGTCTAACGAGATTAGTTTGGCAATGTTGGTGTTCAAAGCCAATGTACGCGGATGAGAGGATGAGTACTTTCTTGTCCTACTCAGAGTCTCTGGTAGGGTGAGCTGGACTTGAGAGCTGCATATGGTGCAACTAGCGGTGGATATGGCAGACTGAGAGAGGGTTGGTGATGGTGTTGGTGGTGTTGCTGATGGCCTAGATTCAGTCTTTCGTAGCCATAACATTGTGATTCCATGACTGCTTTGCCCTTGCGACGACACCTCGATATTTGCTGCTTGTGGTGTGCTAACCGGTGGGCTTACAGTGGGGGAAGCGATATAGCGTTGCTGACTACCTTCATTCGGAGCAGGTGCACATGTGGTACATGAGGTTTGGTAGTCCGTCCACTCTTGCAAGTGCATGGTGGTTAAATGTCTAAGCAGGCAAATGGTATTCAAATTTCACAGATTTTTCCCTCAGCTAATGGTCTTAGCGCACTTCTTACAGATAACTTTTGCCTGATCATTAGGATTTTGTTCAAAAAAGTGCCACACTGCACTCTTCCTACTATGGAAGACATTTTGAGACCTTGCACGCTGTGCTAATTTGACTGTCTGGCCAAGCTGTCCTGCAACCCTTTTGGTTTTTGTAACACGTTTTTGGACTGCTACGGTCCTGCCAGATAACAACTGTTGCGATGTTGTTGCCTGCTTGAATCCTCCTCCTCCTCTTCTGAGCTATTGGCAGCGGCACCATCTTCCCCCAATGGATGCCAATCTGGGTCAACAACTGGGTCATCCTTCACCTCCTCTTCAATTTCATGTGCACATTCCTCTGTGTCACTGTGTAAGGTGGTATATTATGTGGGAAGGGGCACCTGAGTTTCATCAGGGTCTGATTCTGCCTCAGTACACTGCAAGGACAATGTAGTGCTCTGAGTGAATGTACCAGCAGAAAAATCTAGCAGTGGCTGTGCATCAGTACACTCCTTGTCAGATTCTTCTTGGACTGGGGAATTCACGATTTGACTTGCTAGCCCAGGCATGGTATGTGAAAAGAGCTCCATGGAGTAATCGGTAGTGTGGCCTGCCACATCCTTCACTTTTGGTAGGGGTGAAGGACACAAGGAAAGGTGCTGTTCCTGACCAGGAGCCTCCAATGACGACTCAGTGCTTTTATTTTTTGAAGCTTCAAAAGAGGAGGCAAGAGAGCTCGAGACTGTGTCAGCAATGTAAGCCAAAACTTGTTCCCGAAGCTACGGCTTTAAAAGTGGTTTACCTACTCCCAGAAAAGAGAGCCTTCGAGGCCTTGTGGAGCCAGACGATGACGCAGGCTCATCACCTCCTGCCTTTGGTGCTATTGTGCTTTTACAACTACCAACAGATGCAACACCACCACCACCATCGGGACCAGCTGGCAACCCCCGCCCACTTCCATGGCGTCTTCCACCATACTTGCTCATTTTTGTAAAAATGTACCCAAAATACCACACGCTATATGACACTGTAAAACAAGGTAGAAGGTGTATCTACTATTGGTGAGAATTTGAATCTCACTATAGATTTGAGGATGCACAACTATTGTCTCTGGCCCAGTAGAGATTACACCTCAATGTAACAGACTGAAATTGGTTGGTGTATGACAAGGTGGAGGGTGTCTATAGGATTGGTGAGAATTTGAATCTCACTATAGATTTGAGGACGCTGAACTATTGTCTCAGGCCCAGTAGCGATTACACGTCAATGTAACAGGCTGAAATTGGAAGGTGAATGACAAGGTGGAGGGTGTCTATAGAGTTGGTGAGATTTAGAATCTCACTATAGATTTGAGGATGCTGAACTATTGTCTCAGGCCCAGTAGAGATTACACCTCAATGTAACAGGCTGAAATTGGATGGTGAATGATAAGGTGGAGGGTGTCTATAGGATTGGTGAGATTTTGAATCTCACTATAGATTTGAGGACGCAGAACTATTGTCTCAGGCCCAGTAGAGATTACACATCAATGTAGCAGGCTGAAATTGGATGGTTTGTGACAAGGTGGAGGGTGTCTATAGGATTGGTGAGAATTTGGATCTCACTATAGATTTGAGGATGCTGAACTATTGTCTCAGGCCCAGTAGAGATTACACCTCAATGTTACAGGCTGAAATTGGATGGTGCATGACAAGGTGTAGGGTGTCTATAGGATGGGTGAGAATTTGAATCTCACTATAGATTTGAAGACGCAGAACTATTGTCTCAGGCACAGTAGAGATTACACCTCAATGTAACAGGCTGAAATTGGATGGTGTGTGACAAGGTGGAGGGTGTCTATAGGATTGGTGAGAATTTGGATCTCACTATAGATTTGAGGACGCTGAACTATTGTCTCTGGCCCAGTAGAGATTACACCTCAATGTAACGGGCTGAAATTGGATGGTGTATGACAAGGTGGAAGGTGTCTATAGGATGGGCGAGAATTTGAATCTCACTATAGATTTGAGGACGCAGAACTATTGTCTCAGGCCCAGTAGAGATTACACCTCAAGGTAACAGGCTGAAATTGGATGGTGTATGACAAGGTGTAGGGTGTTTATAGGATGGGTGAGAATTTGAATCTCACTATAGATTTGAGGACGCTGGACTATTGTCTCAGGCCCAGTAGAGATTACACCTCAATGTTACAGGCTGAAATTGGATGGTGTATGACAAGGTGTAGGGTGTCTATAGGATGGGTGAGAAATTGAATCTCACTATAGATTTGAGGATGCAGAACTATTGTCTCAGGCCCAGTAGAGATTACACCTCAATGTAACCGGCTGAAATTGGATGGTGAATGACAAGGTGGAGGGTGTCTATAGGATTGGTGAGATTTTGAATCTCACTATAGATTTGAGGAAGCAGAACTATTGCCTCTGGCCCAGTAGAGATTACACCTCAATGTAACAGGCTGAAATTGGATGGTGTATGACAAGGTGTAGGGTGTCTATAAGATGGGTGAGAATTTGAATCTCACTATAGATTTGAGGATGCAGAACTATTGTCTCAGGCCCAGTAGAGATTACACCTCAATGTAACAGGCTGAAATTGGATGGTGTGTGACAAGGTGGAGGGTGTCTATAGGATTGGTGAGAATTTGAATCTCACTATAGATTTGAGGACGCAGAACTATTGTCTCAGGCCCAGTAGAGATTACAACTCAATGTAACAGGCTGAAGTTGGATGGTGTGTGACAAGGTGGAGGGTGTCTATAGGATTGGTGAGAATTTGGATCTCACTATAGATTTGAGGACGCTGAACTATTGTCTCAGGCCCAGTAGAGATTACACCTCAATGTAACAGGCTGAAATTGGATGGTGTATGACAAGGTGGAAGGTGTCTATAGGATGGGTGAGGATTTGAATCTCACTATAGATTTGAGGACACAGAACTATTGTCTCAGGCCCAGTAGAAATTACACCTCAATGTAACAGGCTGAAATTGGATGGTGTATGACAAGGTGTAGGGTGTTTATAGGATTGGTGAGAATTTGGATCTCACTATAGATTTGAGGACGCAGAACTATTGCCTCAGGCCCAGGAGAGATTACACCTCAATGTAACATGCAGAAATTGGATGGTGTATGACTAGGTGGAGTGTGTCATAGAATCATAGAATCGTAGAGTTGGAAGGGACCTCCTGGGCCATCTGTTCCAACCCCCTGCTCAAAGAAGGATTCGTTAAATCATCCCAGTCATATGTCTGTCCAGCCTCTGTTTGAAGACTTCCATTGAAGGAGAACTCACCACTTCTTGTGGCAGTCTGTTCCACTCATTGATCACTCTAACTGTCAAAAAGTTTTTTCTAATATCTAATCTGTGTCTCCTCCCATTCAGTTTCATCCCATTGCTTCTAGCCTTTCCTTGTGCAAATGAGAATAAAGATGATCCTTCTACAATGTGACAGCCCTTTAGATATTTGTAGACAGCTATTAAGTCTCCTCTCAGTCTTCTCTTTTGCAAACTAAACATTCCCAAATCCTGCAGCCTTTCCTCATAAGACAGGGTTTGCAGACCAATCACCATTCTGGTCGCTCTTTTCTGAACTTGCTCCAGTTTGTTGATGTCTTTTTTAAAATGTGGTGCCCAAAACTGGACACAATATTCCAGATGAGGTCTGACCAAAGAGGAGTAGAGGGCAATAATGACTTCACGTGATCTAGACTGTATGCTTCTGTTAATACATCCTAGAATTGCATTTGCCTTGTTTGCTGCTGCATCACACTGTTGACTCATATTCAGTCTGTGATCTATTAGTATGCCCAAGCCTTTTTCACATGTGCTGTTGCTTAGCCCTATTCCTCCCATTCTATATATGCTTTTTTCATTTTTATTGCCCAGATGTAGTACTTTGCATTTTTCCCTGTTAAAAACCATTCTGTTAGTTGCTGGCCACTGCTCCAGTTTATTTATATCTTTTTGAATCCTCTCTCTTCTCTAGTATTAGCTATAGGATTGGTGAGAATTTGGATCTCACTAGAGATTTGCGGATGCTGACAATGATGCTCTCAGTCCAAGTATGGACGCAGGCAGCCTAAAAAGCAGGACTGCTGCACACACAAAAGGGTGGAAAAATGAACCCTTGGTAACTGTGCAGAAAAGAGGAAGAAAAGTATTTTTGCTTTTAAAAAAGCAGTTTGCACAGCAGTGTGCAAACAGCAATGCAGCTATCAGGGAGCCTTATAAGGCAGCCTAACAACCAACAGAGCTGATGCACCAAAATATAGCCTCCCCTGTCACTGCACACAAAGTGTTGTGTTGTAAGTGGAAATCGCTAACAGCAGAAGCAGTTTTTTGTATCTTCTTCCCTGCCGAACGCTCTCCCTTATTCAGAATCAGTAGCTGCAACCTCTCCCTAATGCTAAGATCGGCAGAAGTAAGATGACGGTCAGAGTGCACGCCCTTTTATAGCCCATGTGATGCCACACAAAGCCAGCCAATCACTTGCATGCCCTTCTCAAAGATGGTGGTGACCGATGCCTATGTCATCGCATTGCCCACAGTGTGCGTCCTCCATCATTGGCTGAAAAAGGGCGCTGGAAGCATCTTTTGAAACGTGACTTTGGCACTCTGGTCGCCGACCTCATGGCCGACCTCACGCTATGGTCGGGTTTCGTTTCATGAAACCCGACTTCAGCGAAAGTCGGCGACTTTTGAATATGACCGACCCGTTTCGCTCAACTCTAGAAGACACATTCGATTTGATGATAAGCGAACACGTGCATTGAGGTTTGAAACAGACAAATTAGCCCCTATCAGTTATATCTGGAATATATTTATCAAAAATTGCACCAAACTTTACAATCCTAGCACTAATGTTACAGTAGATGAGCAACTTCTACCGTTCAGAGGACGCTGCACGTTCATACACTACATGCCCAGCAAGCCAGCCGAATATGGAATCAAATCTTCTGGATGTGTGATTCTGCAAATTATTATGGCATAAATGGCGTAATCTACTGTGGCAAAGAGGTTGGTGCACCAGTACAGAAGGATCTAGGGTCTGAAATTGTCAAAACTCTTGCTGTTCCAATATTCAATTCAGGTAGAAACATTGCCATGGACAATTATTTCACCAATGTTGCACTAGGCAATTTTCTGCTTCAAAAAGCTATTACACTTGTTGGTACTATCAGGCCAAACCGACGAGAAATTCCAGAAGTACTGAAACACAATCGTCAGCGAGCACTTTATGAGAGTGTCTTTGGAGTCAATAACAAAGCGACTTTGGTATCTTACAAAGTGAAGAAGGAGAAATCAGTGATTTTACTCAGTACCATGCATCACAAATGCAGTATTGACAGCAATGACAGAAAATGAAAACCAGAAATCATCCTGCATTACAACAAAACAAAAGGAGGTGTAGACAAAATGGATGAGATGGTGGGAGAATATTCATGCAAGAGGCAAACAAAACGATGGCCTGTAGTACTATTTTCAAATTTGCTTGATGTAGCAGCCCTCAATTCATTCATCCTTTATACAGAAACTCATCCAGAATTCCATGCACGGAGGACGGACAGGAGACGCCTATTTTTGAAGGACCTTTGTCATGAACTTGTAATGCCTCACATGATACAGCGAAGCGACGTGAAAGGCTTGCTAAAGCAAACTAAAGAAGCAATGAAACAGTGCGGCGTACAGTTTCAGATGATTCCAGGGCCAGGAGAAAGAAAAAGAAAGCGCTGTTTCATATGTCCAAGAAACTTAGAGAGGAAAACTGAGAGATTTTGTTCAATTTGTAAGGAAAATGTCTGCAAAGAGCATTCTTCCGGAAAAATAACATTGTCTGTAAGACTAATATAATAGAAAAGAAACAGAAATGTAGCTGCAGCTAGTTTGGTATAGATTTCTATGCGTTTTTGTGGAGTTTTTTCATATGTTTGTGTGAAATTTGGAAACAAAAAATTTTGGGGTGTTTTCGGTGAAAAATTTTAATAAAAATTTTGTTTACTAATCATATTTTACTTAGCAGTTTTAAAATAAACTTGTAAAAGTTATATAAGTGTTTTTCCATATGATTTGCTTGGGGGCCTAAAATTATATATTATATTGCAAACATGCATTATACATAGAAAGGCAAAAGAAAGATGGAGTAAGAGAATACATAAAAAATGCCAATAGTCTGTACCCCGTGACTCCTGTGACTCCAACGCACGTTTCGTCTAGTGGCTTTCTCAAGGAGTGTCCTTGTCGTCCTCGAGTAGGTGATATCATTGTTTGTGAGCGAATATCCTATACTAGATTATGGCCCGATGCTATCGCATCAGGAGGATGCGATAGCATCACACCTCTGGCCATGTTAACCCTCAACACACACACTCCTCTCACCTTTCACCATCTCCACTCACTCTTTCACTCCACATACGACCCCTTCTCTCACTCCGTCTCTCATACTCATGCCATCATCGCCGCTGCTCCACGATCCCCGACATCTTCCGCCGGCGCCATCCTGGATCCAGACGTTGTCCACGCCGGCGACATGTTCTTGCGGAGACGCCATCTTGAAATCCCGCGATACTCAAGATGGCGTCGCCGGAAGAACATGTCGCCGGCGTGGACGACGTCGGGATCCAAAATGGCGTTGGCGAAATCGAGCGAGTTTTCGCCGACGCCATTTTGGATCCCGACGTCGTCCTCGCCGGTGACATGTTCTTGCGGCGACGCCATCTTGACTATCGTGGGATTTCGCCGATCCAAAATAGCGTTGCCGCAAGAACATGTCGCTGGCGTGGAGGACGTCTGGATCCAGGATGGCGCCGGCGGAAGAAGATGCCGGGGATCGTGGATCAGCGGCGATGACGGCGTGAGTATGAGAGACGGAGTAAGAGAAAGGGTCGTATGTGGAGTGAAAGAGTGAGTGGAGATGGTCAAAGGTGAGAGGAGTGTGTGTGTTGAGGAGGAGTGGTGTGTTGAGGGTTAACATGGAAAGAGGTGTGCGGTGACGTCACCGGTTACAACTGGACGGAAGTTGTTACAACCCGGAAGCTGCTTAGGGCATTTATTATTATTAATACTTCATTATTATCATGAGCTAATCTCAGGTAGTTGTGTCAAAGCTGCTTATTTTCAAATGTACTATTGGTTTATGAAATAAAATTAAAACGAAGGTTACGTTTTAAGTTGACGAGTGTGACTTGAGAAAGTGGAAAAGTTCACAGAAAAGGAATACTTTTACAAAGCACTGTGTATATATGTCTAATATTTAAAGCTAAGAGTATGTATGTATTTGTGTGTGTATCAGCCACGCCCACTCCACATAGCCTCACCCAATCATCAAGCATCGTTCATTTCACCAGAGCTGTTTAAACGAAGCTGAGCTGTGATTGGTTGCTATGAGCAACAGTTTTCCCACTCCATAACACCTTAGCAGTCACTGTCCAGGTGGTGGAAGTCTATCATCCCCGGGAACATAAGCTCCAGCCATTGTCTGCCCCCCAGAAAGGAGCAGAGAGCACATGACAGAAATGAATCACCTCCTCCCCTTACTGCCGTGCTCTATTGTTACCGGCCTAGAAAATTGCATCATCAGCGGCCGGACACAGAGCCGCACTGCCAGGGTACATAACAACAACACATTTCCAGAAACTCCCTGCTCAGCGCCACCCAGCTCGGGACTATGGGATGGAGGATGTGTGATGGGTATATGGGCACGGGACTATGGGATGGAGGATGTGTGATGGGTATATGGACACGGGACTATGGGATGGAGGATGTGTGATGGGTATATGGGCACGGGACTATGGGATGGAGGATGTGTGATGGGTATATGGACACGGGACTATGGGATGGAGGATGTGTGATGGGTATATGGGCACGGGACTATGGGATGGAGGATGTGTGATGGGTATATGGACACGGGACTATGGGATGGAGGATGTGTAATGGGTATATGGGCACGGGACTATGGGATGGTGGAGGTGAATGATGGGTATATGGGCACGGGACTATGGGATGGAGGATATGTTTGATGGGTATATGGGCACGGGACTATGGGATGGAGGATGTGTGATGGGTATATGGACACGGGACTATGGGATGGAGGATGTGTGATGGGTATATGGACACGGGACTATGGGATGGAGGATGTGTGATGGGTATATGGGCACGGGACTATGGGATGGTGGAGGTGAATGATGGGTATATGGGCACAGGACTATGGGATGGAGGATATGTTTGATGGGTATATGGGCACGGGACTATGGGATGGAGGATGTGTGATGGGTATATGGACACGGGACTATGGGATGGAGGATGTGTGATGGGTATATGGGCACGGGACTATGGGATGGTGGAGGTGAATGATGGGTATATGGGCACTGGACTATGGGATGGAGGATATGTGTGATGGGTATATGGGCACGGGACTAAGGGATGGAGGAGGTGAATGATGGGTATATGGGCACGGGACTAAGGGATGGAGGAGGTGAATGATGGGTATATGGGCATGGGACTATGGGATGGAGGATGTGTACGATGGGTATATGGGCACGGGACTAAGAGATGGAGGATGTGTGATGGGTATATGGGCATGGGACTATGGGATGGATGATGTGTGATGGGTATATGGGCACGGGACTATGGGATGGAGGATGTGTATGATGGGTATATAGGCACTCGACTATGGGATGGAGGATGTGTATGATGGGTATATGGGCACGGGACTAAGGGATGGAGGCTATATGAATGGTATATAGCTACATAGTAACATAGTATTTAAGGATAAAGGGAGACTTTAAGTCCATCTAGTTCAATGCATAGCCTAACATGTTTATCCAGAGGAAGGGAAAAAAAAACATGCAGCAAACACTAAGCTCCACATACGGCAATCAGACTAGCTCCCTGGATCAACGCCCTGTTGAGGTACCTAATATATATATATACCCTGTAACATTATACTTTTCAAAAAAGGCATCCAGTCCCCTCTTAAAATTTAGTAGGGAATCACTCATTACAACATCATATGGCAGAGAGTTCCATAGTCTCACTGCTCTTACAGTAAAGAATCCGCGTCTGTGAGTATGCTTAACCCCTTCACCCCCAAGGGTGGTTTGCACGTTCATGACCGGGCCAATTTTTACAATTCTGACCACTGTACCTTTATGAGGTCATAACTCTGGAACGCTTCCATGGATCCCGGTAATTCTGACATTGTTTTCTCGTGACATATTGTACTTCATGTTAGTGGTAAAATTTCATTCAAATAACTTGCGTTTATTTGTGAAAAAAATGGAAATTTGGCAAAAATTTTGAAAATTTCGCAATTTTCCAAATTTGAAGTTTTATGCCCTTAAATCACAGAGATACGGCACACAAAAAACTTGATAAGTAACATTTCCCACATGTTTACTTTACATCAGCACAATTTTGGAACCAAAATTTTTTTTTGTTAGGAAGTTATAAGGGTTAAAAGTTGACCAGCGATTTCTCATTTTTACAACACCATTTTATTTTTAGGACCACATCACATTTGAAGCCACTTTGAGGGGTCTATATGATAGAAAATACCCAAAAGTGACACCATTCTAAAAACTGCACCCCTTAAGGTGCTCAAAACCACATTCAAGAAGTTTATTAACCCTTTAGGTGCGTCACAGGAATTTTTTTGAATATTTTAAAAAAATGAACATCTAACTTTTTTTCATAAAAAAAATAATTCAGGTTCAATTTTTTTATTTTACCAAGGGTAACAGGAGAAATTTGACTGCAAAAGTTATTGTGCAATTTGTCCTGAGTACGCAGATACCTGATATGTGGGGGGGAACGACTGTTTCGGCGCATGGCAGAGCTCAGAATGGAAGGAGCACCGTTTGACTTTTTCAATGCAAAATTGGCTGGAATTCAGATTGGACGCCATGTCACGTTTGGAGAGTCCCTGATGTACCTAAACAGTGGAAACCCCCTACAAGTGACCCCATTTTGGAAACTAGACCCCCTAAGGAACTTATCTAGATGTGTGGTGAGAACTTTGAACCCCCATGGGCTTCACAGAAGTTTATAACATAAAGCCATACAATTAAAAAATCATATTTTTTCCACAAAAATGATCTTTTCACCCTCAATTCTTATTTTTCCAAGGGTAACAGGACCCTAAAAGTTATTGTGCAATTTGTCCTGAGTACGCTGATACCCCACATGTGGGGGTAAACCACTATTTGGGCGCATGGCAGAGCTCGGAAGGGAAGCAGCGCCATTTGACGTTTTGGGCTGGAATTGAGATCGGACTCCATGTCGCGTTTGGAAAACCCCTGATGTACCAAAACAGTGGAAACCCCCCACAAATGACACCATTTTGGAAACTAGACCCCCTAAGGAACTTATCTAGATGTGTGGTGAGAACTTTGAACCCCCATGGGCTTCACAGAAGTTTATAACATAAAGCCATACAATTAAAAAATCATATTTTTTCCACAAAAATGATCTTTTCACCCTCAATTCTTATTTTTCCAAGGGTAACAGGACCCTAAAAGTTATTGTGCAATTTGTCCTGAGTACGCTGATACCCCACATGTGGGGGTAAACCACTATTTGGGCGCATGGCAGAGCTCGGAAGGGAAGCAGCGCCATTTGACGTTTTTGGCTGGAATTGAGATCGGACACCATGTCGCGTTTGGAAAACCCCTGATGTACCAAAACAGTGGAAACCCCCCACAAATGACACCATTTTGGAAACTAGACCCCCCAACGAACTTATCTAGATGTGTGGTGAGCACTTTGAACCCCCCAGTGCTTCACAGAAGTTTATAACGCCCGGGCGTGAAAATAAAAAATTCGTATTTTTTCCACAAACATGATCTTTTAGTCACCATTTTTTTATTTTCCCAAGGGTACCAGGATAAATTAGACCTTAAAAGTTGTTGTCCAATGTGTCCTGAGTATGCTGATTCCCCATATGTGGGAGAAAACTACTGTATGGGCACACGTCGGGGCTCGGAAGGGAAGTAGTGACGTTTTGGAATGCAGACTTTGATGGAATGGTCTGCGGGTGTCATGTTGCCTTTGGAGAGCCCCTAATGTACCTAAACAGTGGAAACCCCCCACAAATGACACCATTTTGTAAACTAGACCCCCCAAGGAACTTATCTAGATGTGTGGTGAGCACTTTGAACCCCCCAGTGCTTCACAGAAGTTTATAATGCCCGGGCGTGAAAATAAAAAATTCGTATTTTTTCCACAAACATGATCTTTTAGTCACCATTTTTTTATTTTCCCAAGGGTATCAGGAGAAATTGGACCCCAAAAGTTGTTGTCCAATTTGTCCTGAGTATGCTGATACCCCAAATGTGGGAGAAAACTACTGTATGGGCACACGTCGGGGCTCGGAAGGGAAGTAGTGACGTTTTGGAATGCAGACTTTGATGGAATGGTCTGCGGGTGTCATGTTGCCTTTGGAGAGCCCCTAATGTACCTAAACAGTGGAAACCCCCCACAAATGACCCCATTTTGAAAACTAGACCCACTAAGGAACTTATCTAGATGTGAGGTGAGCACTTTGAACCCCCAAGGGCTTCACTGAAGTTTATAATGCCAGGGCATGAAAATAAAAAAATCGTATTTTTTCCAGAAACATGATCAATTAGTCCCCAATTTTTTCATTTTCCCAAGGGTAACAGGAGAAATTGGACCCCAAAAGTTGTTTTCCAATTTGGCCTGAGTACGCTGACACCCCATATGTGGGAGAAAACTACTGTATGGACACACGTCTGGGCTCGGAAGGGAAGCAGTGACGTTTTGGAATGCAGACTTTGATGGAATGGTCTGCGGGTGTCATGTGCGTTTGGAGAGCCCCTGATGTACCTAAACTATTGAAACTCCCCACAAGTGACCCCATTTTGGACACTAGACCCCCCACGGAACTTATCTAGATGTGTGGTGAGCACTTTGAACCCCCAAGTGTTTCACAGAAGTTTATAACACTCGGACGTGAAAATAAAAAAATCATTTTTTTCCACAAAAATGATATTTTTGCCCCCAATTTTTTATTTTCCTAAGGGTAACAGGAGAAATTGGACCCCAAAAATTGTTTTGCAATTTGTCCTGAGTAGGCTGATACCCTACATGTGGGGGTAAAACACTGTTTGGGCGCATGGCAGAGCTTGGAAGGGAAGGAGCACCATTTGACTTTTTCAACTCAGAATTGGCTGGAATTGAGATCAGACGCCATGTTGCATTTGGAGAGCCCCTGATGTGCCCAAACAGTGGAAACTCCCAATTATAACTCCAACCCTAACCCCAACACACCCCTAACCCTAATCTGAGCCCTAACCCTAGCCCTAACCCTAGCCCTAACCCTAGCCCTAACCCTAGCCCTAGCCCTAACCCTAACCCTAACCCTAGCCCTAACCCTAAGGCTGTGTGCACACGCTGCGGATTTTGCTGCGGTTCCGCAGCAGTTTTGGCCGCTGCGGACCAGCAGCAGTTTTTGCTGCGGTGTACAGTACCATGATTCCCTATGGGAATTAAAAACCGCAGTGCAGACGGTGCGGAATTTTCCGCGCGGATTATCTGCGGTTTTCAATCCGCAGAAAGAATTGACATGTCAATTCTTTCTGCGGATTCTCCTGCGGTTTGCCATCTCCTCTATTGAGGAGATGAAAAACCGCAGGACAAAACCGCAGAGCAATCCGCAGGTAAAACCGCAGGTCTTTTGACCTGCGGTTTCACCTGCGGATTTTACAAAATCTGCGCGGGTGAATCCGCACCTAATCCGCAGCGTGTGCACACAGCCTTACCCTAACGGGAAAATGGAGATAAATACTTTTTTTTTAGTTTTATTATTTTTCCCTAACTAAGGGGGTGATAACGGGGGGTTTGATTTACTATTTATGGCGGTTTTTATGTTTGGCGGCTGTCAGACGCTAAAAGACGCTTTTTATTGTAAAATAGTTTTTGCATCACCACATATTGAGAGCTATAATTTTTCCGTATTTTGACCCACTGAGTCATGTGAGGTCTTATTTTTTGCGGGACGAGTTGACGTTTTTATTGGTACCATTTTCGGGCACGTGACATTTTTTGATCGCTTTTTATTCCTATTTTTGGGACGCACAATGAACAAAAACCAGCGTTTCATGAATTTCTTTTGGGGGGGTGCGTTTACACCGTTCCGCGTGCGGTAAAATTGATAAAGCGGTTTTATTCTTCGGGTCAGTACGGTTACAGCGATACCTCATTTAGGTCGTTTTTTTATGTTTTTGTTGGTTTTATGCAATGAAAGCTATTTTATATAAAAAATAATTATTTTTGCATCGCTTTATTCTGTGAGCTATAACTTTTTTATTTTTTCGCTGATGATGCTGTATTGTGGCTCGTTTTTTGCGGGACAAGATGACGTTTTCAGCGGTACCATGGATATTTATATGCGTCTTTTTGATCGCGCGTTATTACACTTTTTGTTTGGCGGTATGATAATAAATCATTATTTTTTGCTTCGTTTTTTATTTTTATTTTTTAAGGGGTTCACTTAAAGGGTTAACTAATGGGACAGTTTTATAGGGCTGGTCATTACGGACGCGGCGATACCTAATATGTGTACTTTTATTGGTTTTTTTTATTATTATTTCCAAAAAATGGATTTATTGGGGGAATTTTTTTTTTTTTTTTTCTAATTTATTTGGCGATTTTTTTTAATTTATTTTTACATTTTTTTTTAATTTTTTTTTTACTTTATTACATAGTCCCAGGTGGGACATCACTGTCCTGTGACAGATCGCTGATCTGTCACATCACAGATCACTGTGACAGATCAGCAATCTGTCACAGGCATTGAAGCAGACTTCCTCTTGCCTGCGCTTTGCAGGCACTGAGGAAGCCAGCTTCCTCAGGTCCCCGAAGGCCCCCGTCGCCATCTTGGATTCGGGGGCCTGGAGGATAGGAGCCCCCCGCAGCAGCGCTGCACTTTGCGCTGCCGTGGGGGGCTCAGGGAAGCACGGAGGGAGCCCCCTCCCTCCCGATGCTTCCCTTTAACTCCCGGTACACCGCGATCATGTTTGATCGCGGTGTGCAAGGGGTTAACGTGTCGGGGGCGGTCCGTGACCGCCCCTGACACATAGTGCCGGGTGTCAGCTGTGATAATCAGCTGACACCCGGCCGCGATCAGCGGCGCTCACCACGTGGGCGCCGCTGATCGCGGTAGACGTACTATCCCGTCCACGGTCATACGGGCCCGGGTACCGTGGACGGGATAGTACGTCGGATGTCAGGAAGGGGTTAAACCTTCTGTCCTCCAGACGTAGAGGATGCCCCCTTGTCCCCGTCACAGGTCTAAGAGTAAAAAGATCATTAGAAAGGTCTTGGTATTGTCCCCGCATATATTTATACATTGTAATAAGATCACCCCTAAGCCTTCGATTTTCCAAACTAAATAACCCCAAGTGTAATTACCTGTCTTGGTATTGCAGACCCCCCAGTTCCCTAATAACCTTGGTCGCTCTTCTCTGCACCCGCCTCAGTTCAGCTATGTCTTTCTTATACACCGGAGAGCAGAACTGTACACAGTATTCTGAGTGTGGTTGCACTAGTGACTTGTATCGGGGTAAGATTATGTTCTCCTCATTAGCATCTATGTCTAATAGCCTCAGCTTTTTTCTGTTTTGCGTTTTCGTTTTTCGCTCCCCTTATTCCCAGAGCCATAACTTTTTTATTTTTCCATCAATATGGCCATGTGGGGGCTTATTTTTTGAAGGATGAGTTGTACGTTTGAAACACATCATTGGTTTTACCATATCATGTACTCGAATACAAGAAAAAAATTCCAAGTGCGGTGAAATTGCAAAAAAAAGTGCAATCTCATACATGTTCTTTGTTTCCCAATAAACTCTATACCAGGCTATTTGCGCTCCCGTAGTTGTAGGAGCCAAGGCTTCTTATTATCCAAAAAGGGTTTTATTAATTCTCAAGAAAAAGCTCATACAACGCGTCTCGACAGTATAAAATGTCTTCCTCATTGTTCACAATATACCTGACGAAGACATTTTATACTGTCGAGACGCGTTGTATGAGCTTTTTCTTGAGAATTAATAAAACCCTTTTTGGATAATAAGAAGCCTTGGCTCCTACAACTACGGGAGCGCAAATAGCCTGGTATAGAGTTTATTGGATAACATTCCGACGGTTACTTGGATATCTACCAGGGATTTGCCAGGGATTATCTGCGTAATATCCAACAGGGATTTGCAGCATACCGACCAAAGGAGAAATCCACCTTTGACCACCTAATGGTCCTAAGTGTCCTATATGCAAGATGTCAAGATTTATAAAAGGTGAGTGACACCTACGATCTAATTATACTTTTACATTTACATATACATTCTTCTTTTCCTTCCCTTTTACTAAAAATGTTTTTTGCTTGGCTTTTTTTCTATTTTTGCTAAATGCTAAAACTGACCTGCCATTATGATTCTCCAGGTCATTACGAATTCATACACACCAAACATGTCTAAGTTCTTTTTTATACAAGTGGTGAAAAAAAATCCCAAAATTTGCTAAAAAAAATAAAAAAAATTGTGCTATTTCCACGACCCATAGCATCTCCATTTTTCATGATTTTGGGTTGAGAGGTGGCTTATTTATTGTGTGCCTAGCTGATGTTTTTAAGGATACCATTTGTGTGCTGATACGATCTTTTGATCGCCCGTTATTGCATTTTGGTGTTTTGATTTTTTCCCGCTGCACCGTTTAGCGATCAGGATAATCTTTTTATTATTGATAGATCGGGTGATTCTGAACCCCAGCGATACCTAATATGTGTATGTATGATTTTTAATATTATTTTATTTTGAATGGGGTGAAAGGGAAGTGATTTAAACTTTCATATTTTTTTATTTTTTTAATATTTTTTAAAACTTTTTAAAAAATTTTGCCATGCTTCAATAGTCTCTATGAGAGACTAGAAGCATCCAATACTTGATCGGCTCTGCTACATATAGGCGATCAGCAGATCGCCTATATGTAGCTGAATTACAGCATTGCTATGAGCGCCAACCACCGGCTGTCACGGCCGGAGGACTACATAAGCTTAAAGCAAGAAAAGGGAAAACTAACTGCTCCAGAGCAGACCCCAAAGGAAGAGATAGCCCCCACACATGTATTGACGGTGAAACAGGATGAAGGCACAAACACAGGCAGGAAAATAGGCTGCGCAAATGATGGGGCCCAAACTAACTAGACAGGAAAGGAAAGGCAAGTCACTGTCTTCAACCTGCAAAAAACCCTACAAAAATAATGTCCAACACTTCCGATAGCAAAATTAACCCTGAAGTCACTAGACTTCTCCCACTATATCAGCACTCTGGAATATTCTGAGACAGAGCAAAAAGAGACTGAACTAGTAAGGGACAAAAAGCCAAAATACTGATAAATAAGAGTGGAAATTCAGCTCAGCCCCCAGCCGGGGCTGGCAGACCACACAAAAAACTGAATAGACCAACAAAATCAAGTGTGAACATTAGCAGAAAAACTTAGCTTTAGATGACTGGAACAGAGCTGAAAACCAGGAGCTGACAAGCCAGAAGGAATCACCAGCAACTGAATAGGGCGTCGGCTGTCTTAAATCCAATCTGAGAATCCCGAGATCCAATCATCATCCCCATCCTCAGGTGGCAGATCTCCACCGATCAAACCAGCTGCACCACATCCTGACACCACCAGAGGGAATTCAGAAGGGGAACCCGAGAATGAACTCACAACACCTCCCCTTGTGCAGCACGATAGCTCCATAGCCTCCCCTTATGCAGCACAACACCCCTGTAGGTTCCCCTTGTGCAGCACGACACCCGCATAGCCTCCCCATGCCCACCCAGACATCCCATACACATGAAAAAAGTGAACACCACATACTCACCTCAGTCCCGTTCCCTGGCGCTTTGCTTGTTTCCTTGCCTCCACTGCGCCGACTCTCTGCAGCACACAGCTGAAGAGATGAAATGATGTCTTAGTGTCAGCTGTCTCACACGCTGATTGGTGGAGGAAGAGGCCAGAGGCCCCTCTTACACTAATGAATTCAGCGCAGATGGAAACAGCAAGTGGATGGGCATGGTGCAGCCTGTGGATCTCTGTTTTCCAGCCCCTCAGCTGTCTCGGTTGGCGGGCCAGACTGAGACAGCCGAAGGGCCAGGTGTGGCCCGCGGGTCGCACTTTGCTCAGGTCTGGGATGGAGGATAATCATTATAATTTGTTATACCTAACCACAGATAGTTACTATGCCTGAGCAACACCGGGTTCTTCAGCTAGTGTATATATACTGTATGTATATACATATATATTTAAAGATTTTTTTAAAAATCTTTTTACAGGACAGATCTTGAGAGAATAACGACTTTTCAGATTTTTCTTTCTGCCATCGAAAATATCAACAAAAATCCTGACATTTTACCCAATATTACTCTGGGATATCATCTTCATGACTCGTGCTCTGATGGACGACTGGCAGTACGACATGTGTTACATATTCTGTCTGGCCCAGGTGGGGTAATACCGAATTACTCTACTATGGGCCGTGGTCAGCTGGTTGGTGTCATTGGTGATCAGCACTCATCTCCCACTATTGCAGCAGCACAAATCCTTGGACTATATGGATACCCTCAGGTACTGGATACTCTCTGCACTTTTTTAGTACAAATGTAGCACCCCAGGGGTGCGGTTGTCACAGTGGCATTGCCTCTCTCACAGGGGGTGGTGTCATGCCTGGAAGCAAGGAGGAGTTCCCTGGTCAGGTAACATCAGCATTCAACACTTTTCCTGACTCCAGACCTGAAGGGGGAGCTCAAAACCCCTGTTAGTTCTGGTCTAGAGGTGGGGTTAGTCAGTCAGTGATGGGGACTGGAAGAGTGAGGAGCTCGTCCCCAGACTAGACTTGTAATCTGAGTCAGACAACAGTTATAGAGGAAGAGAGAAGTCTAGGAAAAGCAGGGGAGTGGAACTGTGACCAAGCTCACACCAGAACAGAGCGCCAGAACCGGACACCAGAGTCTGTGGCTGCACGGGTATAACAGTCTCAGCAGCTAAATCTGGAGGGCAGGGAACTGCAGGTCCCCTGGCCCATCAAACCCTCAGTGCACAGCAGCATATCAGAGCCCGGAGCCTTCACAAAGGAGCGACACCTGCAATAGGCTCAAGCTGCCTGCCATACCGGCAAATACTAGGACAATAAGGAACAGAGGCTGAAGCATAGCTTTAAGCAGCAAGAACCTCAGAGGACAGGGCAGCAAGCAGGCCTCCAACTCTATCTGGCTTAGGGGTCCCTAAATTGCTTCCAGGCTGTCCGGAACTCCATTTCTATCTGTTAGCAGTGCTCCGGTCTGTATTCCAAACCATCAAGTAAAGGTAAAGGAAACTACAGTTCATGTGTCTGCAGTTACACATTATACCCTCAGTCCTGCACCCCAATGTCACTATCTATATATATAATTGCCTTAAATTGTCCATTATCCACTTCTGTCTGTATGTCCCCGAATCCCACATTCCACCGCGCCGACCGGAAGTACGCCGACCGCCATATTAGAATACCCAAGTGATGGGTATTCCAATATGGCACCCGCTGTTGGTACCAGGCCCTTCCACAGTACCATCAGCGGGACACCGCTGGACCCCCCCACCGCCACCGGACCCCCCCGCTGCCACCGGACCCCCCGCCACCACTGAACCCACCGCCAGACCCACTGCCGCCGCTACTGGACCCGCCACCACCGGACCCCCCGCAGCTGGACCTACCGCCACTGCTGGACCCGCTGCTGCCTGCCCACCCACCTCCGTGCAGTCACAGCTGGCAGCAAAGACTGTGACTTGCGGCCTATGATGGAGATGGGGTGCGGGCCGCAAAACACAGTCTTTCCTGTTGGCTGTGAGAGGGGTATAATGAGAAGGGTGTAACGAGGGGGTCTAATGAGAGGGGTGTAACGAGGGGGGTATACTGAGAAGGTGTAATGCGGGGGTGTATAATGAGAGGGGGGTATAATGAGAGGGGTGTAATGAGGGGGGTATAACGAGAGGGTATAACGAAAGTGGTATAATGAGGGGGTATAACGAGAGGGGTGTAATGAGGGTGTATAATGAGAGGGTGTAATGAGGGGGGAGCAATGAGAGGGATGTCGCTAGGACCCATCGCCTGACTACACGCACCAGAAACTGCCACTGCCTGCCCACCCACCTCTGTGCAGTCACAGCCAGCAGGAAAGACCGCTACTTAAGGCCTATGCTGGAGATGGAGTGCGGCCACCCTTTTGTGGCGCCGCACCCCATCTCCAGCACAGGTCGCAAAGCACCGTCTTTCCTGCTGGCTGTGACTGCACAGAGGTGGGTGGGCCGCCACCCCCAGCGCCACACAGCTGCCCCCATAGTGATGTCACTGCCCTCCCAACGCGATAGCATCGGGCCCACATCTAGTCCTTTATAAGAACTATAACTGCCCTATGGCTTAGCTCTACCTGTGGAGAGCTGTAACTGGGTCGCCCCCACTCCACCAAGGGCTGTGGGGTACTCGGTACCGGGCCGGTGTCAGGGGGGATGTGTCACAGCAGCGGCGACCCGGTCCGTGGCCCCAGGGCGCCCAATATCAATGGCGGTGGATGCTTAATATCGTTTATATGGATAGTTCGTGACGCCACCCGTGGTGTTTGGCAAGTATGATGTTGAGCCAACGCTGCATGCAGATCCACTGGGACTGATGGTGTGGTGCAACAAAGATGGTGTAGCTGTAGTCTCAGGGCAGTGTAGGTGCAATGGATGAGGAGAGGCGCAGAATGGTGTAGATGTTGGTGTTAGCGGCGAATGAATGGAGGACACCAGGGCTTGCAGTTTCAAAGCTTTACTCACATTTCGTGGTACCAACTGGTGCCTGCCTCCGTGCCGTGTCCTCCGGGGTAGAGACTCAATCAACCTCCCGGGCAAGTCAGGCTTCTCCTCTCCAGCACTCCGCCAACATGTACCTTTCCTGAACGACTCCGCCAAAGCGCCTTTTGGGGCGAAGCACTCCAGTACTTAGTTACCCTGGAATGCCTCTCTCTAGATGTTCCTAGTCTTTACTTGTATGACAGACAGCTGTAGCCAACTTCAGGGACTCCCTTCTCCTGAGTCCTGGCACTCTATTCAGATGCTGTTGTGTCCCAAGTCTTGGATGGGAGTAGTGCATTTACAGCCAACTACTCCACTGGTGTCTGCTGCAGAACCATAAGTGTCTGTACAACCTCAGGGACCGGGCCCCGGCCTTGCGCTGAGATCCTATAGTCAGGGTATTCTTCAAACCCACAACTCCTCTCTGTTCTCTCTCCTCCTTCATTCCATACGTGTCTTTCTCTCTTATGGAAGTGCAGGTTACAGTTCTACGTCTCTCCTCTCTCTCTCTCTCGTGCCAGCTGGCTCGGGTCGCTGAGGCAGCTGTAGCACTCCTTCTTCTCTCTTTCTTTTCCCAGGGAGCTCATTCCACTAAGACCAGTCCTCAGCCTCGCCTGACTGACTGTCTTCCTCCGCCTTGAGCTCCCCTCAGACTGACCCTCTGTCAGACTGGCCTCCTTCTTTGGGACTCACCCCAGACTGACCTGTAAATCCTATCCTTCCCCTTCTTTTATACTAACTCCACCCACCTCCCAGCACATCTCGTGTTATGAAGCAGGGTCCAACGAAGGGTGTTCTGCTACCCCCAGCCTGCTGTGTGGACCTACTGAACTATCCTGTGTGTGGGATGCAGGTGTTGGAGTGTGGAAAGAAGTTTCCGACTTACCTAGTTGGTGGGGCACTACACCTTAGGAAAAGGTGCAGAACCTCTGTGGCGACTGAGCCTCAGGGGCACCACATACCCCCCGGTTAAACACAGCACGTCCGTGGGCTGCAAGACAGCAAAGTAGACAGCAAAGAAACATACAAAAATTTTGTAATGCATAACAAACTTTTCTTATACTAATCTTCCTAGTATAGGAGGTACTCATCTTGAACGTTACAAACAATTCTATCTTAAACTCTATCTAAAATTTTTAATTCTAAGTGCAATTCTCAATTCAAAGTGCTATTCTCTGTAACACATTTTCTCACTCTAGTGCACATTTATTTTTCTACTTTCACTGTCTCTTCTTGACGCAAGACGCTGACCGCAAGTACCTGGTCCGCACCTGTGTTATGAATGAGTCACCGTAGGAGGCAGACACAAAAATAGCAGCTAAGTCCAGAAAACCGGAGAAGTTGGCAACTATCAGATTGCAGACCCCTGAACCTAGCAACACAACTAGCAGTAGCCGTGGGGGGTTCCTACGGTGCCCTAGACCCCTCGATCACAGCCGGAGAAACTAAATAGCCTAAAGACAGAAAAGGAAAACTAAACTGCCCCAGAGCAGACCCCAAAGTAAAAGGCAGCCCCCAACATATAATGACGGTGAAGCAAGATGAAAAAACACACACACAGATAGAAAGATAGGCTGAGCAAACAATGGGGCCCAAACTCACTAAAATAGGACAGGATAGAACAGCTGCTGTCTGTAATCTGCAAAAACCCTGAAAAGACATAAGCCAACAGGCTGATATGGAAAAAGGCCCTGAAGCAGCTAGGCTTCAAAAACTATATCAACACTCAGGTATTTTCTGAAGACAGAGCTAAAGGAATTCAGATCACCCCAGCAGGGAATGACAGAAATCCAGCAAAACAAAAACAACGTACAAATGCAAACGGCAGAGCAGAAAAACTTAGCTTTTGGAGAGCAGGAATTCAGACTGGTATCCAAGGATCCACAGAGAAATCACCCGCAGAGCAGACGGGCGTGGACAGCCTTATATCCAGTCAGAAACTCCACTCAGCCTATCATCATCATTAGACCCAGATGCCTGATAATCAGGCTCACTATCTTTCTTTACTAGAAGAGGGAGTTCATCGGGCCTCAGTGGTAAAGGGGAAAATGAACTCACAACACATCTGTCTACTTTCAATTCTTTATTCACATCACTCATCCCTATAAAAGTAATTTCTCAATTACTACTACTCTTATAAAACACATTATCAAATACTTCACAGTAAAACATTCAACAGTTATTCTTGTAAGTGCTGGACACCGCTCCCAGCCGGGATCTCTTGCAGTGTCCTTTGAAGTAGACATCATCTTCGAAAAGTGTCCATGCAAAAACATTATCTTTGCAATGTGTCTTTATATGTAAAACCAAGAAAGGGCACCTAAAGAGGTGCAAACTATTTACTGTAAAGTTTTTGACCAATCAGCGTCTATGATCTCCTCAGTTCAATTGTAGAAAATGCTGCCAATAAAATGGGGCAACAAAAGTGCTACCAGAAAAACATGATAAGAAAAATAGAAAAAGGCAAAATTGGTGCAAACAAACCCTCCTGGGTAACGAAATATTCAGGATTGAGAGTCCTCAGTAGTTGATACCTTTTAATGGCTAACTGAAAAGATGGTAACACATTACAGCTTTCGAGACTACTCAGGTCTCTTCATCAGGCTAGACTAATACAAAATCTGAAGAGTAACATATTTATGCACAATACAGCCTAGAAAAAATGCAATAGATAAGACAAGTGACGTGAAGCAGAACTATCAATATGGGAGAGGGAGAAACATAAATACAAACATTGGACCAGTTCATAGATAAGGAGTCCGGATCCGAGAAATTTTTGGAAAGTTTACTTTACTTGTGGTCCCCTCCTGGGGTTCTGGAACTGTCTTCAGACGTGGTACTAGAAATGTCCTCATCCTGTTGCTGGATGGCTAATCGCATGTTCTCTGCATCCCACAGGGAGAGGTAGGGACTGGTCGGGGTAATGGAAAGGGCCATTGAAACATCCACTGCCGGTGGGGATGGCACATCCACTGTGGGCACCACTGCCAGTTCCTCAGGGTCTGATTCCTCAGTGTCCATTGGGGTTTCAGTCAGCGGTACCGCAGTCGGGGTTCTTCGGCAGAGGTCAACTGGGCCATTCCGATCCAGAGGTTCCATTCCCAAAGCTAAGGTCACCTGTTGTGAGCTCATCTGTTCATTCACCTTTTGTGTCCGAGGATCTCCCTCTTCTGGCGAAGGAAGGTAGTGAGGCTGATTTGGATGAAAGAAACCAAACACCTGAACTGGTGGATTGTGACTGGGTAACAGGAACTTCAGACTGGATATAAGGCAGCCGAAGCCCTTCTGAGTGGCTGGTGATTTCTCTGCTGGATTCTTGGAGACCAGTCTGTTTCCTGCTTCCCAAAGATAAGTTTTTGCTCTGCTATTGAACTTATTAGTTTTGTCTTTGTTTACCTTGTTTTTTGAGTTCAGCCATCCCCGGCCGGGGTGTGTGCTGGATTCTTATTCCTTGATCAGTGCTCTCTTTTGCTCTGCTTTCAGAATATTCTGACTGCTGATATAGGGTTTGAAGTCTAGTGACTTCAGGGTCCTTTTTGCTTATCAGTTGTGTTGGTAATATTTTTAGCAGGGTTTTCTCGGCTTGCAGACAGCAGCTTTTCTGTCCCGTCCTTTTTAGTTAGCTTGGGCCCCATCATTTGCTCAACCTATCTTTCTATCTGTGTTAGTATTTTCATCTTGCTTCACCGTCATTATATGTTGGGGGCTGCCTATTGCTTTGGAATCTGCTCTGGGGCAGTCAGTTTTTCCCTTTTCTCTCTTTTGGCTTATTAAGATCTCCGGCTGTGACGAGGTATCTAGGATCACCGTAGGAACACTCCACGGCTACTGCTAGTTGTGTGATAGGATTAGGGGTCTGCAATCCGCTAGTTTCCAACCTCTCTGATTTTCTGGGCTGAGCTCGTGTTTTGTTTTTTCCTCCTCAGTGACTCAATCATAACAGAATCACCAGCCATACCGCATATTCTAGGGTACTCAAAAGCAGGAAGGAATTGTTAGAGAAAAAAAAAGTGTCAGAATTTTTTTTGTGTATATTTTTTCCTCTTTTTCTCTGAGGCCGTAGGAGGAATATTTTTTTTCTGATGGAGTTTAAGCAATTGTCTGATCGTGTGGAGCAGCTTGCTGCTGAAGTGCGAGGAATTTCCGCCTATCTTGCTCATTCACAAACTGCTGAACCAAAAATCCCCACTCCTGATATGTTTTTTGGGGATCAGTCTAAATTTTTGAATTTTAAGAATAATTGTAAATTATTTCTTGCCTTGAAGCCTAACTCATCGGGGAACTTTGCGCAGCAGGTTAAAATTGTCATCTCCTTGCTGCGCGGCGATCCCCAGGATTGGGCATTTTCTTTAGTACCAGATTATCCCATTCTAACAAATGTGGACGCATTTTTTCAGACCTTGGGTTTGTTGTATGATGAACCTAATGCGATTGATCAAGCCGAAAAGACCCTGTTGGCATTGAGCCAGGGTCCAGATTCTGCAGAACTGTACTGTCAAAAATTCCGAAAGTGGGCGGTCCTCACCACTTGGAATGATGGTGCCTTGGCAGCCCTCTTTCGAAAGAGTTTGTCAGAAACCGTAAAAGATACTATGGTGGGATTTCCTGTTCCCTCTGGTCTTGACGATTCTATGTCATTAGCCATTCAGGTTGATCGGCGTTTACGTGAACGTAAAATTACACGGGAAATGCTGCCACCTGTTGAACAAATGTCTGAACCTATGCAATGTGATAGAGTTTTGTCTAGGGCGCAATGTCAGGAGTTTAGAAGACGTAATAAGCTGTGTTTTTTCTGTGGAGATGCCTCTCATATTATTTCTGTCTGCCCTAAATGAGAGAAACGTTTTGCACACACATTTGCTGTAGGTGGCGTACAACCTAAGTTTCTTCTGGCAATTACTCTGATCTGCTCCCTGTCCACATTTTCTGCTAACGCCTTTGTGGATTCAGGAGCGGCCTTGAACCTAATGGATTTGGATTTTGCTAAACGTTGTGGTTTCCCTATGACACCCCTGCGGACGCCTATTCCTTTGAAGGGTATTGATGCTACTCCGTTGGCAAAGAACAAACCTCAGTTTTGGACCCAGGTGGTAATGTGGGTCGCCCCAGACCATCAATAAAATTGCAGATTTTTGGTGTTGCATAATCTGCATGATACCATTGTTCTGGGGTTCCCCTGGTTGCAAATCCATAATCCAGTTTTGGATTGGAAATCTGTGTGTGTGGTGAGTTGTGGTTGTCGGTGTGCTCTTAGTGACGCTCCTGTTTTCTCCACCTCTCCCCAGTTGCATGATGTTCCTGACTATTTGGCTGATTTTTATGATGTATTTAGTGAGAATGAGTCTGCATCTTTGCCTCCTCATAGGAGTTATGACTGTGCAATTGAGCTGAGTCCGGGATGTAAATTTCCCAAGGGTCGACTTTTTAATTTATCTGTACCCGAACATGAGGCTATGCGTTCTTATATTAAGGAGTCATTGGAGAAGGGTAATATTAGACCATCCTCTTCACCCTTGGGTGCTGGGTTTTTTTGTGGCCTAGAAGGATGGTTCATTAAGGCCCTGTATTGACTATCACTCCCTTAACAAAATTACTGTTAAATATAAGTGTCCGTTACCCCTGATTTCTGACCTATTTTCTAGAGTTGAGGGTGCTTGCTGGTTTACCAAGCTTGACCTCAGGGGGGCGTATAATCTTATTCGCATTAAGCATGGGGATGAATGGAAGACAGCGTTTAATACTCCGGAGGGACATTTTGAGTACCTGGTGATGCCTTTTGGGCTCACTAACGCCCCTTCTGTCTTCCAGTGCTTCATGAATTATATTTTCCGGGACTTTGTGGATAAGTTTCTGATCATCTATTTGGATGATATTTTAATCTTTTCCAGGGATTGGGACTCTCATGTGCAACATGTTCGGACTGTGTTCCGGATTTTGAGGGAAAACTCCCTGTATGTTAAGGGATCGAAATATCTTTTTGGTGTACAGAGGATTTCATTTTTGGAATTTATTTTGTCTCCGTCAACTATTGAAATGGACCCGGCCAAGGTACAGGCCATTTATGATTGGGTTCAGCCAACTTCTTTGAAGGCTCTCCAGAAGTTTTTGGGGTTTGCTAATTTTTATCGTAAGTTTATAGCCAATTTTTCTGTTGTTGCCAAACCATTGACTGATTTGACTAAGAAGGGCGCTGATTTGCTGAATTGGTCTCCAGAGGCTGTTTCTTCTTTTCAGGAGCTGAAGCGGAGGTTCACTTCTCCAGTTTTGCGACAACCCGATGTCTCACTTCCATTTCAGGTGGAGGTGGATGCTTCAGAGACTGGTGCAGGAGCTGTTTTGTCCCAAAAGGACCCTGTAACATCTAAAATGAAGCCCTGTGCCTTCTTTTCCCAAAAGTTATCTCCTTCGGAACGCAACTATGATGTGGGGAATCGAGAACTGTTGGCCATGAAGTGGGCATTTGAGGAGTGGAGACATTGGTTGGAGGGAGCTAGACATCAAGTTGTGGTCCTCACTGACCACAAGAATTTGATCTACCTTGAGTCGGCTAAGCGCTTGAATCCGAGACAGGCCAGGTGGGCCTTGTTTTTCATACGTTTTGATTTTGTGGTCTCCTTTCTTCCGGGCACTAAGAACGTTAAGGCTGATGCCCTCTCTAGGAGTTTTTTGGCTGATTCTCCTATTGTGACCAAGCCTGCTACCATCTTAGGTGAGGGGGTGGTTCTTTCTGCCATCTCGCCCGATTTGAGACGTGCACTGGAGAAGTTTCAGGAGGATAAGCCTGAACGTTGTCCCAGTGGTAGGTTGTATGTTCCTGACCAGTGGTGGAGAAAAGTGATGTATGAGGTTCATTGCTCCACATTGGCTGGTTATCCAGGTATTTTTGGTACTAGAGATTTGGTGAGTCGGTCTTTTTGGTGGCCTGCCTTGTCTCGTGATGTCAGAAATTTTGTGCAGTCCTGTGGGACTTGCTCCCGATCTAAGCCTTGTTCTCGTTCTAGTGGGTTGTTGATGCCCTTGCCGGTGCCCAGGAGGCCATGGACCCATATTTCAATGGATTTTATTTCTGATCTGCCTGTCTCTCAGAGGATGACTGTTATCTGTTTGATTTGTGATAGATTCTCTAAGATGGTCCATCTTGTACCACTCCCTAAGTTGCCATCTTCCTCAGAGTTGGTGCCCTTGTTTTTGCAACAGGTGGGTCGCTTGCATGGGATTCCTGAGAACATTGTATCGGACAGAGGAGTTCAGTTTGTCACTAGATTCTGGAGGACCTTTTGTTCCAATTTGGGAATTCAGTTGTCCTTCTCTGCATTTCACCCTCAGACCAATGGGCAGACGGAGAGAACAAACCAGACTTTGGAGGCTTATTTGAGATGTTTTATATCTGCTGATCAGGATGATTGGGTCTCATTTTTACCCTTGGCTGACTTTGCTTTAAATAATAGAGCTAGTTCTGCCACTTTGATGTCAGCCTTTTTCTGTAACTTTGGGTTTCATCCTCGATTTTCTTCAGGGCAGGTGGAGTCTTCTGTCTGTCCAGGGGTTGACACTGTGGTGGAAAGAATGCAGCAGATTTGGGACCAAGTGGTGGATAAGTTGTCTCTTTCCCAGGAAAAGGCCCAGCGGTTTTGTAAGCGGCATAGGACCATTGGTCCCCAGTATAACCCCTTACCTACAATGGACGTAATATTCCGTCCATGTGACCCTGGACCTAATTACCATAGACGGAATATTACGTCCCAGCGATCAGCGGCGCCCACGTGGTGAGCGCCGCTGATCGCGGCCGGGTGTCAGCTGATTATCACAGCTGACACCCGGCACAATGTGTCAGGGGCGGTCACGGACCGCCCCCGACACGTTAACCCCTTGCACACCGTGATCAAACACGATCGTGGTGTACCGGGGGTTAAAGGGAGGCATCGGCAGGGAGGGGGCTCCGTCCGTGCTTCCCTGAGCCCCCCACGGCAGCGCAATGTGCAGCGCTGCTGCGGGGGGCTCCTTTCCTGCAGGCCCCCGAATCCAAGATGGCGACAGGGGCCTTCGGGGGCCTGCAGGAAGCTGACTTCCTCAGTGCCTGCAAAGCGCAGGCATGAGGAAGTCTGCAGAACTGCCTGTGACAGATTGCTGATCTGTCACAGTGATCTGTGATGTGACAGATCAGCGATCTGTCACAGGACATTGATGTCCCACCTGGGACAAGGTAATAAAGTAAAAAAAAAAAAAAGTTAAAAATAATTTTAAAAAAATCGCTAAATAAATTAGTAAAAAAAAAAAAAATATTCCCCAATAAATCCATTTTTTCAAAATAAAAACAAAACAAAACAATAAAAGTACACATATTTGGTATTGTCGCGTCCGTAGCGACCCGCCCTATAAAACTGTCCCATTAGTTAACCTCGTTAACGAACCCATTAAAAAATAAAAATAAAAAACGAAGCAAAAAATAATGATTTATTATCATACCACCGAACAAAAAGTGCAATAACGCGCGATCAAAAAGACGCATATAAATATCCATGGTACGGCTGAAAACGTCAAATAAAAAAGTTATAGCTCGCAGAATGAAGCGATGCAAAAATAATTATTTTTTATATAAAATTGTTTTCATTGCAAAAAAACGAGAAAACATAAAAAAACGACCTAAATGAGGTATCGCTGTAACCGTACCGAACCGAAGAATAAAACCGCTTTATCAATTTTACCGCACGCGGAACGGTGTAAACGCACCCCCCCCAAAAGAAATTCATGAAACGCTGGTTTTTGTTCATTCTGCGTCCCAAAAATCGGAATAAAAAGCGATCAAAAAATGTCACGTGCCCGAAAATGGTACCAATAAAAACGTCAACTCGTCCCGCAAAAAATAAGACCTCACATGACTCGGTGGGTCAAAATACGGGAAAATTATAGCTCTAAATATGTGGTGATGCAAAAACTATTTTTACAATAAAAAGCGTCTTTTAGCGTCTGACAGCTGCCAGACATAAAAACAGCCATAAATAGTAAATCAAACCCCCCGTTATCACCCCCTTAGTTAGGGAAAAATAATAAAATAAAAAAAATGTATTTATTTCCATTTTCCCATTAGGGTTAGGGCTAGGGCTAGGGTTAGGGCTAGGGTTAGGGCTAGGGTTAGGGCTAGGGCTCAGATTAGGGTTAGGGGTGTGTTGGTGTTAGGGTTGGAGTTATAATTGGGGGGTTTCCACTGTTTGGGCACATCAGGTGCTCTCCAAAGGCAACATGGTGTCTGATCTCAATTCCAGCCAATTCTGCGTTGAAAAAGTCAAATGGTGCTCCTTCCCTTCCAAGCTCTGCCATGCACCCAAACAGTGTTTTACCCCCACATATGGGGTATCAGACTACTCAGGACAAATTACAAAACAACTTTTGGGGTCCAATTTCTCCTGTTACCCTTAGGAAAATATAAAATTGGGGGGCAAAAATATCATTTTTGCGGAAAAAAATGATTTTTTTATTTTCATGCCCAGGCGTTATAAACTTCTGTGAAGCACTTGGGAGTTCAAAGTGCTCACCACACATCTAGATAAGTTCCGTGGGGGATCTAGTGTCCAAAATGGGGTCACTTGTGGGGAGTTTCAATAGTTTAGGCACATCAGGGGCTCTCCAAACGCACATGACACCCGCAGACCAATCCATCAAAGTCTGCATTCCAAAACGTCACTACTTCCCTTCCGAGCCCCGACGTGTGCCCATACAGTAGTTTTCTCCCACATATGAGGTATCAGCGTACTCAGGACAAATTGCACAACAACTTTTGGGGTCCAATTTCTCCTGTTACCCTTGGGAAAATAAAAAATGGGGACTAAAAGCTGATGTTTGTTGAAAAAATACAATATTTTTATTTTCACGCCCGGTCGTTATAAACTTCTGTGAAGCACTGGGGGGTTCAAAGTGCTCACCACACATCTAGATAAGTTCATTAGGGGGTCTAGTTTCCAAAATGGGGTCACTTGTGGGGGGTTTCCACTGTTTAGGTACATCAGGGGCTCTCCAAAAGCAACATGACACCCGCAGACCATGCCATCAAAGTCTGCATTCCAAAACGTCACTACTTCCCTTCCGATCCCCGACATGTGCCCATACAGTAGTTTTCTCCCACATATTGGGTATCAGTGTACTCAGGACAAATTGGACAACAACTTTTGGGGTCCAATTTCTCCTGTTACCCTTGGGAAAATAAAAAAATTGGAGACTAATTGATCATGTTTGTCGAAAAAATACGATTTTTTTATTTTCATGCCTGGGCATTATAAACTTCTGTGAAGCCCTTGGGGGTTCAAAGTGCTCACCACACATCTAGATAAGTTCCTCAGGGGGTCTAGTTTCCAAAATGGGGTCATTTATGGGGGGTTTCCACTGTTTATGTACATTAGGGGCTCTCCAACGGCAACATGACACCCGCAGACCATTCCATCAAAGTCTGCATTCCAAAACGTCACTACTTCCCTTTTGAGCCCCGACGTGTCCCCATACAGTAGTTTTCTCCCACATATGGGGTGTCAGCGTACTCAGGACAAATTGGACAACATCTTTTGGGGTCCTATTTCTCCTGGTACCCTTGGGAAAATAAAAAAAAAATGGGGACTAAAAGATGATGTTTGTGGAAAAAATACGATTTTTTTTATTTTCACGCCCGGGCGTTATAAACTTCTGTGAAGCACTGAGGGGTTCAAAGTTCTCACCACACATCTAGATAAGTTCCTTGGGGGGTCTAATTTCCAAAATGGTGTCATTTGTGGGGGGGTTTCTACTGTTTTGGTACAACAGGGGCTTTCCAAACGCGACATGGTGTCCGATCTCAATTCCAGCCAAAAACGTCAAATGGTGCTGCTTCCCTTCCGAGCTCTGCCATGCGCCCAAATAGTGGTTTACCCCCACATGTGGGGTATCAGCGTACTCAGGATAAATTGCACAATATCTTTTAGGGTCCTGTTACTCTTGTAAAAATAAGAATTGAGGGTGAAAAGATCATTTTTGTGGAAAAAAATATGATTTTTTAATTGTACGGCTGTATGTTATAAACTTCTGTGAAGCCCTTGGGGATTCAAAGTTCTCACCACACATCTAGATAAGTTCCTTGGGGGGTCTAGATTCCAAAATGGTGTCAATTGTGGGTGTTTCCACTGTTTTGGTACATCAGGGGTTTTCCAATCGCGACATGGTGTCCGATCTCAATTCTAGCCAAAAACGTCAAATGGCGCTGCTTCCCTTCCGAGCTCAGCTATGTGCCCAAATAGTCATTTACACCCACATATGGGGTATCAGCGTACTCAGGACAAATTGCACAATAGCTTTTAGGGTCCTGTTACCCTTGGAAAAATAAAAATTGGGGGTGAAAAGATCATTTTTGTGGAAAAAATATGATTTTTTAATTGTACCGCTGTACGTTATAAACTTCTGTGAAGCCCTTGTGGGTTCAAAGTTCTCACCACATATCTAGATAAGTTCCTTGGGGGGTCTAGTTTCAAAAATGGGGTCACTTGGGGGGGTTTCCACTGTTTAGGTACATCAGGGGCTCTCCAAACGCGACATGGCGTCCGATCTGAATTCCAGCCAATTTTGCATTGAAAAAGTCAAACGGCGCTCCTTCCCTATTGAGGTCTGCCATGCGCCGAAACAGTGGTTCCCCCCCACATATAAGGTATCCGCGTACTCAGGACAAATTGTACAATAACTTTTGCAGTCCAATTTCTCCTGTTACCCTTGGTAAAATAAAAAAAATTGAACCTGAAGTATTTTTTTTGTGAAAAAAAGTTAAATGTTCATTTTTTTTTTAAATATTCAAAAAATTCCTGTGACGCACCTAAAGGGTTAATAAACTTCTTGAATGTGGTTTTAAGCACCTTGAGGGGTGCATTTATTAGAATGGTATCACTTTTGGGTATTTTCTATCATATAGACCCCTCAAAGTGGCTTCAAATGTGATGTGGTCCCTAAAAATAAAATGGTGTTGCAAAAATGAGAAATCGCTGGTCAATTTTTAACCCTATAACTTCCTAACAAAAAAAAAATTTGGTTCCAAAATTGTGCTGATGTAAAGTAAACATTTGGGAAATGTTATTTATTAAGTTTTTTGTGTGCCGTATCGCTGTGATTTAAGGGAATAAAAATTCAAAGTTGGAAAATTGCGAAATTTTCAAAATTTTCGCCAAATTTCCATTTTTTTCACAAATAAACGCAAGTTATTTGATTGCAATTTTACCACTAATATGAAGTACAATATGTCACGAGAAAACATTGTCAGAATCACCGGGATCCATGGAAGTGTTTCAGAGTTATGACCTCATAAAGGGACAGTGGTCAGAATTGTAAAAATTGGCCCTGGAGTTAACGTGCAAACCACCCTTGGTAGTGAAGGGGTTAAGGTGGGTGATATGGTCTGGTTGTCATCAAATAATATCTCTATGAAAGTGGCTTCTCCAAAGTTTAAACCTAGATTTATTGGACCTTACAAGATTTTGGAGATTATTAATCCGGTCTCTTTTCGTTTGGCTCTTCCTGTCACATTTAAAATCCATAATGTGTTCCATAAGTCTTTGTTGAAGAGGTTTGTTGAACCTGTTGTTCCGGGGGTGGCACCTCCAGACCCAGACCCTGTATTGGTTGAAGGTAACATGGAATATGAGGTAGAGAAAATACTGGATTCCCGTCTGGCTAGACGGAGACTCCAGTATTTGGTTAAGTGGAAGGGTTATGGTCAGGAGGATAATTCCTGGGTCTCTTCCTCTGATATTCATGCCGAAAGATTGGTGCATGCTTTTCATCGGGCTCATCCTGATCGCCCTGGTGGCTTGGATGAGGGTTCGGTGACCCCTCCTCAAGGGGGAGGTACTGTTGTGAGCTCATCTGTTCATTCTCCTTTTGTGTCCGAGGATCTCCCTCTTCTGGTGAAGGAAGGTAGTGAGGCTGATTTGGATGAAAGAAACCAAACACCTGATCTGGTGGATTGTGACTGGGTAACAGGAACTTCAGACTGGATATAAGGCAGCCGAAGCCCTTCTGAGTGGCTGGTGATTTCTCTGCTGGATTCTTGGAGACCAGTCTGATTCCTGCTTCCCAAAGATAAGTTTTTGCTCTGCTATTGAACTTATTAGTTTTGGTTTTGTTTACCTTGTTTATTGAGTTCAGCCATCCCCGGCCGGGGTGTGTGCTGGATTCTTATTCCTTTATCAGTGCTCTCTTTTGCTCTGCTTTCAGAATATTCTGACTGCTGATATAGGGTTTGAAGTCTAGTGACTTCAGGGTCCTTTTTGCTTATCAGTTGTGTTGGTAATATTTTTAGCAGGGTTTTCTCGGCTTGCAGACAGCAGCTTTTCTGTCCTGTCCTTTTTAGTTAGCTTGGGCCCCATCATTTGCTCAACCTATCTTTCTATCTGTGTTAGTGTTTTCATCTTGCTTCACCGTCATTATATGTTGGGGGCTGCCTATTGTTTTGGGGTCTGCTCTGGGGTAGTCAGTTTTTCCCTTTTCTCTCTTTAGGCTTATTTAGATCTCCGGCTGTGATGAGGTGTCTAGGATCACCATAGGAACACTCCACGGCTACTGCTAGGTGTGTGATAGGATTAGGGGTCTGCAATCCGCTAGTTTCCAACCTCTCTGATTTTCTGGGCTGAGCTCGTGTTTTGTTTTTTCCTCCTCGGTGACTCAATCATAACAGTCACCCCCCAGGGCAGTAATAGTACCTGGCGTATCCAGCCGCGGTTGCGGTTCCGGTTCCCAGTAGTAGATGGCGGCTGCCGCAACTCCCGGAGTGACGGACAGGATGGACCGCAGTTACATCCGAGCCGGGGTCAGACCAGTCTCTGCCGGTGTCATTGGTGGAGTTCGGCGCAACCGTGCCCGGTCCAGGCGGGGACACGGTCCTGGGCCTCCATTCTTCTCCAACACCCTCATGTATCTTCTCCGAACGGGACTCACCCAATGGCAGTATCGGGGTGAGGTGGTGGTGGCCACTGCCAAGGATGTATCAGCGGTCGTAGCCTCCGCGTGAGCGGCCTAGGGGCGAGTGGTCTCTCCTCCCCCTGCTCTTCTGATTTCTCATCTTCTTTCATCATGGCGTTCTGGCGTTCTCCTTCCTGCCTTGGCCCCTTTCCCACCACTGGCTTCTTCTGCCCCTCCTTCCGGGGGTGGCGTCTTCTTCCAGCGCCTCCATACCAAGCCAGTATACGAACCCCTTGGGGGGTGGGCCATGTTGCTGTCACATAGTAGTACAGGCAGGGGAGGCCCAATACTCATCGCGGTCGTTTCCTAGGACCTCCCATCTCTTCACGCCCTTCTTCTCCACGCCAGCGGCCATTTCCAATGTCCATTTTACGGTCTATTAAATCAGGTCTTCTGCACATTTTCAAAAGCACAAAGTCTCACAAATTTCAGGCACACAGAACCCGATGGCATTGGGTCTCGTCATCCTGTTCGTGACACCAAAATTAGGTTGCCCCTGCTCCACCCAGGGCTGTGGGGTACTCGGTACCGGGCCGATGTCAGGGGGGATGTGTCACATCAGCGGCGACCGGGTTCGTGGCCCTGGGCGCCCAATATCAATGGCGGTGATGTTTGTTGCGCTGACAACCTATAGGCAGGGTACTCTTCCAACCCACAACTCCTCTCTGGTCTCTCTCCTCCTTCGTTCCGTACGTGTCTTTCTCTCTTATGGAAGTGCAGGTTACAGTTCTACGTCTCTCTCCTTCTCTCTCTCTCTCGTGCCAGCTGGCTCAGGTCACTGAGGCAGCTGCAGCACTCCTTCTTCTCTCTCTCTTTTCCCAGGGAGCTCGTTCCACTAAGACCAGTCCTCAGCCTCGCCTGACTGACTGTCTTCCTCCGCCTTGAGCTCCCCTCAGACTGACCCTCTGTCAGACTGACCTCCTTCTCTGGGACTCACCACAGACTGACCTGTAAATTCTATCCTTCCCCTTCTTTTATACTAACTCCACCCACCTCCCAGCACATCTCGTGTTACGAAGCAGGGTTCCACGAAGGGTGCTCTGCTACCCCCAGCCTAAAGCTGCTATGTGGACCTACTGAACTATCCTGTGTGTGGGATGCAGGTGTTGGAGTGTGGAAAGGAGTTCCCAACCTACCTAGTTGGTGGGGCACTATACCTTAGGAGAAGGTGCATTACCTCTGTGGCGACTGAGCCTCAGGGACGCCACATAACAACTTTGCTGTATCACCAACAGCCCCAGCGGTCTCCTTAAGCAACGTCGGCTATCTCCTTATTGCTGAACACCACGGGTGGCATCACAAATTAATCCCCTATAAACTTTCCTCCTCATTTATTTTAATGGACGCCAAGGGCCACGGACCGGGTCACTGCCACTGCGACATTCCCTGAAGGACTGGCCATGTACTGAGTACTCCGGGGCCCTGTGGGGCACGCCATTTTGGCATCATGAACAGGATTTCGTAGCCCGGCATTATCGGGTACTGTGTGGCAGAGACTTTCTTGAATTATAACATCGCCACCATTACTGAGTCACATGGTGCGCGGGAAAAGAGGGGCATGTCGTCATGGGTGGAACCAGAAGAAAGAGCAAGAACTGAAGCCGGAGCCGCACTCTGTCGTGAACGGGGGGAAAAAGCAGGTTCCATCCCACCTGCGGAGCAGCCGCTGAAAACGGCAATGATAAACAGAGCCTAGCTGAGGTTCACAAGGGGAGAAGAAAATGTCCACCCAGGTGGAGATCCAGCGGAGGCCGCAACCGCAAGGTGCTGCCGATTCCAGCGGCGGCCACAGCCACAGCCCCCATAATGCCGCTATCAATGCCGTACATCCCAGGAGCGGCCAGGGGTCGCATACCCTGAGCGATATCAAGGAGACACAATGTAGTTTGTTTGAAGTGTACCCCCTGTCTGAGAGTCAAAACAATCAGCATCCTCACTGGCCAGTTAACTGGTGCGGCCCAGAGGGAAGTAAAATCCTGGCCAGACACTGATAAAGGAACTGTCAAGCAAATCTTGGCCAGGCTGAAGGACACCTTTGACATCTGTGGATCGCCCGCCAGGGCTGTGGGGTACTCAGAGCCGGGCCCATTGATTTCAATGGGAGATGTCACAGTGGCTGTGACCCGGTCCGTGGCCCTGGGCGTCCATGTAAAAGAAATAGTGTTAAGCGTGGCTGATGATTAAAGTTTATAAGTGGATGATTCGTGACACCACCTGTGGTGTTCGGCAATGAAGATGTTAAGCCGACACTGCAGACAGATCCTCTGGGACAGATGGTGTGGTGCAGCAATGATGTTGTGGCCCTCCACAGGTAGGGCTGTAGTCCCAGGGCAGTGTAATGTAGATAGAGAGGTAGTGAGGAGAGGAGAACGGTGTAGTGTTAAGCACAGAGATGTAGCAGTGCTGAGTGGGTTGGCGCAGGAATAAGCGGAGGACACCAGGGCATGTAGGTCCAAAACTTTACTAACAGTCTGTTGTGCATACAGGTGCCCGCCTTGGTGCCGTGTCCTCCAGGTCAGGGGCTCAGCCAACCTCCAGGCAAGATGAAGTACTCCGTTCCAACACTCCGCCAACATATGCCTTCTCCAAACGTCTCCTTTCTAGTGCTTGTAATGAAGTACTTGTGGTTGTGTGTTAAACCCAAGTTCCTCTTTTAAGATGCTCCTTTGAACTCTACTTGTACGGCAGACAGCTGCAGCCTGCTTCGGGGACTCCTTGCTCCCAAGTCCCGGCTCACTCACGTTGCTGTTGTGCCCCCAAGTTTTGTGTGGGAATAAAGTGGTGACAACTTCTATTCCTCCGGTGTCTGCTGCAGGACCATTAGTGTCCATACAACCTCGGGGACCGGACCCCGGCCATGCGCTTTGAACTTGAGGAAGGGTTCCACTCCGACCCTAGTCCTTAGTTCTCTTCTTCTCCTTATGTTCCGTACTAATCTTTCTTTCTTATGGAGAATCAGGCTTTCTATATCTCTTTCCAGTGCCAGCAGCTCCAGGTCACAGGAGACTGCTGCAGCACCTCCCTCCATCCATCCCACTCAGGGGATCTTCTCTCACAGACTGACCTAGTCCTAATAATCTCCTGCTCTCTTGTGCAGACTAAGCTCCACCCAACTCCGAGCACTCTTCATGTTCCAAGCAGGGAGCCACCAAAGGTACTTTGCTACACTACTATGTTGTGTGGGATGCAGGTGTTGGAGTGTGGTCAGGTGTCTCCACCTTACCTGGATGATGGGGAACCACACCTCAGGAGGAGGTGCAGCACCTCTCTGGCGACTGAACCATCAGGGGCGTCACGTCTGCACTATAGTAGAAATAAAAATGAGATTCTTTGGGTGCAAACAAAGGGTGCAGGTCAGTATACAGGACTCTGCCCTTAACCTTTAGGAGGTGCTACAGAACATGAAGCAGGTTGCTTCTGACAGCGTGCAAGATGAGGATAAGTTGTTAATGGAGCAGTTTATTGAGGGACTCCTATCTAACTGTGGTGCCCCTGAGGCTCAGTCACCACAGAGGTACTGCACCTTCTGCTAAGGTGTGGTACCCCACCATCCAGGTAATGTGGGAACTCCTGACCACGCTCCAACACTCGCATCCCACACAACAGGAGTTTGCAGCTCCTTGCTCAGAGGGTAGCAGAGCACCTTTGGTGGTTCCCTGCTTGGAGCACTAAACGTGCTGGGAGGTGGGTGGAGTTGAGAATACATACAAGAGCGGGAAGGTTTAGGATTACAGGACAGTTTGAGTCAGGTCAGTCTGACAGGAGGTTGGAGAAAGGAAGCCACTCGGAGAGGAGTGGAGATCCCTGGAAGAAGGGATGGAGGAAGGAGTGCTGCAGCTGCCTCAGTGACCTGAGCCAGCTGGCACGGGAAAGGAAAGAAGGAGAAAGACATTGAGATGAAACCTGAACTTCCATAAGAGAGAGAGATTAGTACGGAACTAAGGAGTAACAGAGAACAAAGAGGACGTGGGTTAGAGGAAGAACCCTGCCTAGAAGTTCTAAGCGCAAGGCCGGGGCCCGGTCCCCGAGGTTGTATGGACACTTGTGGTTCTGCAGCAGACAACGGTGGAGTAGTGGGCTGTAAACGCACTACTCTCATCTAAGACTTGGGGCACAACAGCAATTTTGATAGAGAGCCGGGACTCAGGAGTAGGGAGTCCCCAAAGCAGGCTACAGCTGTCTGCCATACAAGTAGAGTTCTTGGGAACATCTGTCAGGAGGAACTCAAGTGTAACTCAGTACTAGGAGATCTTCACACTTAAAGGCGCTATAGAGGAGACGTTCAGAAAGGCACATGTTGGCGGATTGTTGGAAGGAGCATACCATCTTGCCTGGAGGTTGACTGAGTCTCTGACCCGGAGGACACGGCCCGGAGGCAGGCACCTGTGTGTAAAGCTTTGGAACTACAAGCCCCGGTGTCCTCCATCCATTCTTGCGCTAACACACTCAGCACCGCTACATCTGGGTACCAGTCTCTACACTGCCTGCGACTCTCCTGTTCCCCTACACCTACACTGCCCTGGGGCTACAGCTCCACTTGTGGGGAGCTTCACCATCTTGGCTGCCACACACCATTAGCCCCAGAGGATCTGCAAGCAGTGTCGGCCTAACATCTCACTTGCCGAACACCACAGGTGGCGTCACAAACTATTCATTTAACTACATTCCACCATTCACATCTTCCTATTACTTGGGCGCCCAGGGCCACGGTCCGGGTCACCGCTGCTGTGACACATCTCGCTGATACCGGGCCGGTACCGAGTACCCCACAGCCCTGGGAGGGCGACCCATAACGCCCCAAGGATACATCTGCCCATTCTGGCCTTATAAAACCCTGACCTGGACTTTGCGCACTTTAAGAATAGAGCCATCCGAGTGTGGCGTGAACCAAATTCTAGCGGCACAGCACCTTTTAGGTACACAGCAATTAAATATCATCAGGAGGCAGTATCCTTGCTCCAGACCCCTCTTGAGACTGACAGGCTGACCCAAGACAATGACTCTTCTGCACACCTATGTCTCCAGGTCCAGGAACTGACCAAAAGCGTGGCTGCATGCACTAAAACTGTGCAGTCCATGCAAGTGGCTCTGTTATAGCTGCTTTTTGTTCTGACCAAGCGTCAGATTATACCAGTGAGTCCGGATTACGAGGTTTTCGCTCTTCTGTTCACAAGCGCTTGGAGACAAAGAGACTCAACACACAAGCCATGGTCAAAGCACTTTATCTGACGTAATGCAACACAAGGCTGTTAGGGCTGGCAGAATGCACCAAATGATAAAGATGGTAATAAGGTGCGTTCGCAGCCCGGGGTCCACCGTGCAGGGGTGGTAACCTGCTGCTCAGTAATGGCAGATGCTATATGGCGGTGCACTATAAGAACACACGCAGGTTAACGTCACCCGGTGTGTACAGGGGCGGACTCTGTTGCTTCACAGAGCCGCACTACCGCTGAACATAAACGCCGGAGCCTGTTTTTGCTTACAGAGCTCGGCTAAAAGAGAGCACAGTGTACCGCCACAGAACTCTACCCCAAGGACACGGGGTTAGAGTCCTTCTAGGCCCACTGAACGCACGGCGTCGCTGCTGCGAGCGTCGCTATAGACGCTGGCAATGGAGCACATGCAATGAGGCCTGCCGAGTCCCTGGTGAGGCCTGATGCCTGACTCAACCTCAGACCTACCTACGCCTAAGCCTGGGCGCTAGCAGGCTAGGCTGCACAACACATGCGTACCAAGGGTAGGGGTTTCTTAATGAGTCACTCACCAGAGACATTCATATGTGCATACATCACTCACTCCACATAGTCTGTAAATACAGTCTATCCTAGCGCATGGGCGAGCGGCCATGCGAACCTTTTATAGCCACGGGCGTCCGGGACCTTCCTTGCTTCTCGGATGGGCCAATCCGAACACGAGCAGGACCTGAGCACGTGACCCTCGATCTCCAATGGGAGATACTCCACAGGCATGCTCAGTGGCCCGACATGAGGACTTAGTCCCTGGAGAATCTCGCTACTGAGCAGCATGTGTGGCACCCCTGAGGCTTCAGTCGCCACAGAGGTACTGCACCTCCTCCTGAGGTGTGGTGCCCAACCATTCAGGTAAGGTGGGAACTCCTAACCACGCTCCAACACCTGCACCCCTCATCACAAAGTAGTATAGCAAAGCAACATTGCGGCTCCTTGCTTAGAGAGTAGCAGAGCACCTTTGGTGGTTCCCTGCTTGGAAACACGAAACATGCTGGGAGGTGGGTGGAGTTTAGGATGCATAAAAGAGTGGGAAGGTTTAGAATTTGAGTTAGTTAGTTAGTTCAGTCGGTCAAGAGAGTCACTCAGAGAGGAGTGAGGAGAGAAGATCCCTAAGAGATGGTTGGAGGAAGGAGGTGCTGCAGCAGATCTCAGTGACCTGGGTCTGCTGGCACGGGAAAGGAAAGAAGGAGAAAGACATTGAACTGAAGCCTGAGCTTCTATAAGAAAGAAAGACAAGTACGGAACGTAGGAGTAAAAGGGAACACAGAGGACGTGGGTTAGAGGAAGAACCCTGCCTAGAAGTTCTAAGCGCAAGGCCGGGGCCCAGGCCCCGAGGTTGTATGGACACTAATGGTTCTGCAGCAGACACCGGTGGAGTAGTGGGCTGTAAATGCACTACTCCCATCTAAGACTTGGTGCACAACAGCAACTTGGATAGTGAGCCAGGACTCAGGAGTAAGGAGTCCCCGAAGCAGGCTACAGCTGTCTGCCATGCAAGTAGAGTTCTTGGGAACATCTGTCAGGAGGCACTCCAGTGTAACTCAGTACTAGGAGTACTTCACTTAAAGGCGCTATAGAGGAGACGTTCAGAAAGGTACATGTTGGCGGAATGTTGGAAGGGAGCATCCTATCTTGCCTGGAGGTTGACTGGGCCCAGGACCCGGAGGACACAGCACGGAGGCAGGTATCTGTGTGAACTGCAGACTGTGAGTAAAGCTTTGGAACTAAATGCCTTGGTGTCCTCCACTTATTCCCGCACCACTACACCCCGCACTACTACATCTGGGCACCAGCCTCTACACCGCCTGTGCCTCTCCTCCATTGCTACATCTACACTGCCCTGGGACTACTGCTCCACCTGTGGGGAGCTTCACCATCTTGGCTGCAACCCACCACCAGTCCCAGAGGATCTGCATGCAGCGTCAGCCTAACACCTCACTTGCCGAACACCACAGGTGGCGTCACAAACTATTCATAAACTTTATTTCATTGTTCATTCATCCCCTTTTTGCCATGGAGCCCCAGGGCCACGGACCGGGTCACAGCTTTTGTGACAACTCCCATTGAGATCAACGGGCCCGGTACCAAGTACCCCGCTAGGCCCTGGTGGGGCGCTCCATTCTGGCATCACGAACAGGATGACGAGACCCAATGCTATTGGGTTCTGTGTGCCTAAGATTTGCTGGACTTAAAACTTGTGAGAATGTGCCGATGACCCAATTTAATAAACTGTGAAATGAATATTAATAATGGCCGACAGCTTAGAGAAGAAGGGCGTGATAATATTGGCGGTCCTAAGAAAAGAGCGCGGACTGTCCTGGGCCTCCCCTGTCTGAACTTCTATGCGACAGCAACTTGACCCACCCCCCGAGGGGTTCGTATACTGGCTTGGTAAACGCCAGAATGCCATAATGGAAGGAGCGCGGAGGCCAGAAGAAAATGGCGGGGGGAAGCAACCCTCCCCCAGGCAGCGCTCGCGGAGCATACAGCCGCTTCGACACCCTTTATAGCGCCCGCCACTGCCTCCAGGCCGGTGCTGTCACTGAATGCGGCCTGCCAGGAGAAGATACATGAGAGGCCCGGAGACTGTGGGACAGGAGCGGAGTCCCAGCACAAAGCCGGCGAGGCCACGCAGGCTCCTACCGGCCTGTCCTGGTCCTGAGCTGGGACGAATACAGCTACCGGCTGTATGACAGACAACCCCAGGGATTGCGGCCGCCATCATTCGCCATCCAGTGCCTCCGCAGGAGCCAGAACATCACCGGGAGGTAGCAGGTATGATGTCCACCCCTACCATGATCCTGGTATTAGGAACCGCACCCACAGACAGAAACCGTTCAGTGATCGCGCAGACATCATGTAGTGGCCCCCAAATTGCCTCATTCCTGCAACAACCGGCCGTAGTATCACTCGCTGTGGTACCACCTGCAATCGCAGAACAGCAGCTATCGGTACCCGCTACAGCTCTGGCCGAATTGCTGACAGCAGAGATACCGGCTGCAACCCCTGCAGAACCCCAAGTTCTACCCCTCAGCTACCACAGTATCCGCACAGGCAGCTGTCAATCTCACCCCTGAAGAGAGAGAATACATGCGTATGGCAAGCAACCAGCAACAAGATGAAGACACCCAAAGCATTTCATCTGGTAGCAGTTCCCAATCATCATCTTCCAGAACCCCAGGAGGGAACAACAATAACAATTAGTCAAGATGCTTCCTTTAAAGTAAATCTCGTTACCCAGGAGGGTATTTGCACAGTTGTGCCATTGTTTTCTATTTTTTGCACCAGTTTTCTGTTTTTGGTTATCACGTCCTAGTTTATTTTCCCAGAGTTGCCCAGTTTTGTTGGCAGCCTTTACACTTGAACTGTGGAGATCATGAACGTTGAATGGTCCAGAACTGTTATTGTATATAGTTTGCACCGCTTTTGGTGCTCTCTCTTGGTTTTACATAGGACTCTCTTTTTGAAAGATCTACCTCGACATAGGGACATTTCCAGACGCGATGGTCGGACCAGTGTCTATCGTTGCACTTGATAATAATGCTTAATGTTTTTCTCTGAATAAGAAGCTAGAACGTAATAGTGTATAATGAAAGTATTAATGACAGATTTTATAGAAGTATATTGAGAAAGAGACATAGTGAATGTTTTACAGAGTTTTCGAATAAAGATGCTGAGAATGTGAATGCAGAATTGAAAATTACAGGTGACGAACCAGGTATCTACGGTTGTCATCCTAAGTCTAGAAGAGACAGTGAAAAGTAGAAAATGTGAAAGATAATGGAAAGAGATGTGTTGCTAGAAAATGTGAATTGATATTGAGTTTGCTCCTGTAGCACTTTACATTAGGTAGCATAATTTAAAAGGTTTAGACAGTTAATTTGTTTGTAACGTTCAAGAAACCGTGCCTCCTATATTAGGAAGTTTAGTCTAAGAAATGTTTATTCAGCACTACCAAAATTTTGTATGTTCCTATATTGTTAACTCTGTTTGACTTGCAGCCCGCGGACGTGCTGTGTTTAACGGGGGGATGTGGTGCCCTTGTGGCTTCAGTCGCCACAGAGGTACTCCACCTCCTCCTGAGGTGTGGTGCCCCACCATCCAGGTAAGGTGGGAACTCCTAGCCACACTCAAACACCTGCACCCCTCACCACAAAGTAGTGTAGCAAAGCCACATTGCGGCTCCTTGCTGAGAGAGTAGCAGAGCACCTTTGGTGGTTCCCTGCTTGGAAACACGAAACGTGCTGGGAGGTGGGTGGAGTTTAGGATACAAATAAGAGTGGGAAGGTTTAGAATTTGAGTTAGTTTGTTAGTTCTATTGGTCAAGAGAGTCACTCAGAGAGGAGTGAGGAGAGAAGATCCCTAAGAGATGGTTGGAGGGAGGAGGTGCTGCAGCAGATCTCAGTGACCTGGGTCTGCTGGCACGGGAAAGGAAAGAAGGAGAAAGACATTGAACTGAAGCCTGAGCTTCCATAAGAAAGAAAGACAAGTAAGGGAATACAGAGGACGTGGGTTAGAGGAAGAACCCTGCCTAGAAGTTCTAGGCGCAAGGCCGGGGCCCAGGCCCCGAGGTTGTAAGGACACTAATGGTTCTGCAGCAGACACTGGTGGAGTAGTGGGCTGTAAATGCACTACTCCCTTCTAAGACTTGGGGCACAACAGCAACTTGGATAGTGAGCCAGGACTCAGGAGTAAGGAGTTCCCAAAGCAGGCTACAGCTGTCTGCCGTACAAGTAGAGTTCTTGGGAACATCTGTCAGGAGGCACTCCAGTGTAACTCAGTACTAGGAGTACTTCACTTAAAGGCGCTATAGAGGAGACGTTCAGAAAGGTACATGTTGGCGGAGTGTTGGAAGGGAGCATCCTATCTTGCCTGGAGGTTGACTGAGCCCAGGACCCGGAGGACACAGCACGGAGGCAGGCATCTGTGTGAACTGCAGACTGTGAGTAAAACTTTGGAACTATATGCCTTGGTGTCCTCCACTTATTCGCACATCACTACACCCCGCACTACAACATCTGGGCACCGGCCTCTACACCGCCTGTGCCTCGCCTCCATTTCTACATCTACACTGCCCTGGGACTACAGCTCCACCTGTGGGGAGCTTCACCATCTTGGCTGCAACCCACCAACAGTCCCAGAGGATCTGCATGCAGCATTGGCCTAACACCTCACTTGCCGAACACCACAGGTGGCGTCACGAACTATTCATAAACTTTATTTCATTGTTCATTCATCCCCTTTTTGCCATGGAGCCCCAGGGCCACGGACCGGGTCACAGCTTCCGTGACAACTTCCATTGAGATCAACAGGCCCGGTACCAAGTACCCCACTAGGCCCTGGTGGGGCGCTCCACATGCATTGTCATAGCTGTGTCAGAGGTGGCAGCAGCAAGCAGACCCACGGTGTTGGCCTGGGCAGAGTGCCGGGACCGATGAATCTGCTGAGCAGGCTCCACTGCGGCTGAAGAAGAATGGGAGACCGCTGGGTGCAAGGCTCTGGTTCCTGCTGGGCAGTGGCAGGAGACCAATGCCTAACATTACCCCCCCTCCTAGGGCCCCCTCCCCTCTGAGCCTCGCTACGCTCAAACGCCGCAATGAGGAGTGGAGCGTAGATGTTCTCCACTGGCTCCCTGGTCTGATCCTCTGGACCATGACCCTTCCAATCCACCAAATAAAACTTTTTGCCCCGCATCACCTTGCATCCCACGATGGCATTGACCACAAACTCATCCGAAGACAAGTCTGATGTCCCGGCAGATGACTCGGAGAACCAGGACAAGTGAACAGGCTTAAGGAGGGACACGTGGAATGTATCAGAGATAGCCAGGTGTGGTGGAAGGGCCAGACGGTAGACCACAGAGCTGATCCGCTCGAGGACCTTGAAGGGGCCAATGTAGTGAGGTGCGGACTTAGCGGACTCTACCCGCAGCCTGATGTTTTGGGCGGAGAGCCACACCAAGTCGTCAGGGGCAAATGTCAGAGTAGGGCGCCAGTGTGTGTCAGCGGAGGTCCTCATTCTCTCCTTGGAAGCCTGGATAGCATCCTGGGTGCGATCCCAAATTTCACGTGCCTCCACCGCCCAGTCTGCCACCCTGGATTCGGTGGATGACACGGGCATGGGCACAGGGATGCGCGGATGCTCACCGTAATTTAGAAGGAATGGGGTCTGACCGGTGGAGTCGGCCACAGCATTGTTCAAAGCTAACTCTGCCCACGGCAGCAAGGATGCCCAGTCGTCCTGCCTGGCCGAGACAAAATGTCGAAGATATGTGATCAGGGTCTGGTTGGATCTCTCTACCAATCAGTTCCTCTCGGAATGATAGGCCGAGGAGAGATTCAGCTCAATACTGAGCAGGGAACAAAGCTCTCTCCAAAACCAGGACGCAAACTGAGGACCCCGGTCACTGACAATCTTGTCCGACATGCCATGCAGGCGGAAAACATGCTTAATGAACAACACTGCCAGGCCCCGCGCAGAAGGTAACCGGGATAGAGGTACCAAGTGCACCATCTTAGAGAAATGGTCGGTGACAACCCAAATGACCGTGCTGCCACTGGACTTGGGTAGCCCCACCACAAAGTCCATACCGACCATCTCCCAGGGCCGTTCCGCTACCGGCAGAGGAAAAAGAAGCCCAGCGAGCTGCTGCGGAGAGGACCTATTCTTGGCGCAAGAGACACACGCCTGAATGTAGTCCCTGACGTCACGGGCCATATGCGGCCACCAGTATGTCCTCGCCAAAAGCTCAGAGGTCTGTTTTGTCCCGAAATGTCCACCCACCCTGGACGAATGAGCCCAAGAGAGGACCTCCGGTCGCAGACGGGCAGGGACAAATGTCTTGCCCGGAGGTACTGACTCAAGGGCAACCAGAGCCACAGTACTCATGCTCTCGGATGGGACGATCAGCCGAGGCTCCTACTCCTCTTCCTCCGATGACACCACGGAGTGGGAGAGGGCATCGGCCCGGACGTTCTTCTACCCGGAGAGAAAATGGAGGGTTAAGTGGAAGCGGGAAAAGAGCAAAGACCATCTGGCCTGGCGAGAGTTTAGCCGCTGGGCTGTTTGCAAATACACCAAGTTTTTGTGGTCAGTGAAAGGGTGGTGACCCCCTCCAGGAGGTGTCTCCACTTCGAGAAGGCCAACTTCATCGCTAGCAACTCCCTGTCCCCGATGGCATAATTCCTCTCCGCCGGTGTGAAGGTCTTGGAGAAAAAAAAGCATGGATGCTTCCGACCTTGCGTGTCCTTCTGAAACAGGACCACTCCAGCACCGACGGAAGGGGCATCCACTTCCAGAATGAAGGGCTTATCTACATCGGGGCGATGTAGAATGGGAGCGCTAGCGAAATGGAACTTAATGGAGGAGAAGGCCTTGGAACCCGTTTCCGACCACAACTTGGGATTTGCACCCTTCCTGGTGAGGGGTACCAAGGCTACCAAAGTCGAGAAGTGAGGGATGAATTGGCGATAGTAATTTATGAATCCCATAAAGCGCTGCACCGCTTTGAGAGAATGAGGTTCCTGCCAATCCATCACCGCCTGTAGCTTGGCAGGATCCTTGGCCAATCCCCGGATGGAGATGATATAGCCCAGGAAAGGCAAGGACTCCTGCTCAAACACACACTTCTCCAACTTGGCATAGAGGGAGTTTGCCCGCAGGCGATCGAAAACTTTGCAAACATCTCTCTGGTGGGAGTCAATATCTGGAGAGTAGAGTTGAGCGACTTTTGTTTTTTTAGGGTCGAGTTTCGTTTCGTGAAACCTGACTTTTCCAAAAGTCGGGTCGAGCAAGATCGGCCGATTATAGGGAAAAGTCGGGGTCGTCCCGAAACACGAAACCCAATGTAAGTCAATGGGGAATAAAAGTCGGCAGTGAGATGAGGACAGGAAACACACCTACAGTGCCCATTTGAATGCCAAAAGCATCAGTTCTTCTTACTTAAGCTTGTCAACCTTAATTAACTTCATAATACAAGTTACGCACTGAAAAATGGGGGTTATTTGGCTAAAGTTGTGGGGGGGGAGGGCTGGCTCCAGGTTTTCATGTGCCCTTGGCGAAAGAGCGCCCCTTTAACACATACCACAACTCATCATGCTCCGATACGGCAGAGAAATAGCGGTATAGTACAATGAAAAATACTTCACTTTTTACATCTCATGACAAGGCCCATCTATTTCTCCATACAGAATCATTGGTCCCATATAATGTTTGAAACAGTATATGATGAGCTCCACATAATGCTACAGTATATGTTGGTCCCCATGGATGAAGCTCCACTGTCTTATGGGCCCAAATAATGCTCCAAACATAATGGGCCCCATATCTAATACTCTAGTGTATAATGGGCCCTGTAAATGCTGCTCCAGTGTCTGATGTCCACCTTTGGAATGTTCCAGTGTATGGTGGGCCCCATCTATCATTCTCCAGAGTATAGTGCTCCCCAAAAATTGCTGTCCCAACATTGAAAACAATGAAATAAGTCTCCTCGCTAGGGAATCCCTGTACTAGTCTGGACTCCTCGTCGTCCCCATCTTCCATCTCACTGCACAGTATTTCAACCTTGCAAGTGCTGTGATCCTGAGCAAGCAGGGGGGGCCCACTCGTTGGTGATGGCACTGGCACAGGGCCCCTGATAGTACGGTGGTGTGTCTGATGGCGGGTGGCCCGAACCTGCACTTTCATCTGCAGCTTCCTCTTTGTCACCGTGTAAGATGGAACTGTATATGGGAAGGGTAACCTGAGTTTCATCAGGGTCAGATTCAGGCCGTGTAGCGTGCGAGGGGAATGTAGTGGTCTGGGTCAATGTACCAGCAGATTCATCGAGCAGTGGCTGGGCATCAGTGCACTTGTGTCGCCCCCAGGAGTACGGTCGCCACAGTGGCATTACCTTCCTCCTAGGGAGTGTGATGTCATGCTTGCGAGCAACGAAGGATCTCTCTTGCAGGTTAACTGATTGGGCGGCGTTATTCCCACGAGTCATGACCCTCCAAACAGTGTTCAAAGTGTTTGTTTTACGTGGGCAGTATGGTTGCAAAGCTGAACCTTAAAGGAATGTCCAGAAGGGCACCACCAGGAGTGGAGCCTACGGTTTAATTCGACTCCACCTGGGAAACCTCAACCATGCAAGCTACAGAAAAGATCCACACATTGCAAGCTTAATTCCGTTAACGAACGAGACTCCGTCATGCCCCGCGGTCCGAGTCCGGCTTACTAGAGGGACACGTGAGGCTCTGGCACATGAGATTGGCCAATAACTGGTGTGTCATGCCCTTACATGTTCGTGGCTGCATGTGCGCTACACTGAAAAGGCCAGCGTTTGTCGCTTACAGGTGAAGATAACCCGCTGAACAACATTAGTGATGGGGATCTGTGATTACAATTATTACCCGCAAACGATGATTTCCCAGTAAGTGCAGGTCAACCGCAGTTCCGGAATTAGGCCTAACCGTCATTCCTGAAAAAATGAAAAACTTACGTGTGCAAACCACAGGTGCTGTAGCTTGCTTAACAGCTCGCCAGCCGTTCTCAGGCCCAGTATGGATTACACGTGATTGCACAAAGGTGAGAAAGGGTACCGTATCCCCGGATAACATGTATGGATAGCATAGTGTACACATTCAAAATATATGTCTATAGATCAGGACGCAGGCTCAGACGGTGTCAGGCCCAGTATGGATTACACGTGATTGCACAAAGGTGAGAAAAGGTACCGTATCCCCGGATAACATGTATGGATAGCATAGTGTACACATTCAAAAAATATGTCTATAGATCAGGAGGCAGGCTCAAACGGTATCAGGCCCAGTATGGATTACATGTGATTGCACAAAGGTGAGAAAGGGTACTGTATCCCCAGATAACATGTATGGATAGCGTACACATTCAAAATATATGTCAATACATCAAGAGGCAGGCTCAGACGGTGTTAGGCCCAGTATGGCTTGCACGTGATTGCACAAAGGTGAGAAAGGGTACCGTATCCCCAGATAACATGTATGGATAGCGTACACATTCAAAATATATGTCTATACATCAGGAGGCAGGCTCAGATGGTGTTAGGCCCAGTACAGCTTGCACGTGATTGCACAAAGGTGAGAAAGGGTACCGTATCCCCAGATAACATGTATGGATAACGTACACATTCAAAATATATGTCTATACATCAGGAGGCAGGCTCAGACGGTGTTAGGCCCAGTATGGCTTGCACGTGACTGCACAAAGGTGAGAAAGGGTGCCGTATCCCCGGATAACATGTATGGATAGCGTACACATTCTAAATATATGTCTATACATCAGGAGGCAGGCTCAGACGGTGTCAGGCACAGTATGGATTTGACGGCCCAGACTACACAGCGGAGGAGCAGGGAGAGGTAAAGATTGCAAATGCTGGGGCCCTGCCCAAGCAAGGGGGGCCCACTCGGGGGCGCCGGTACTGGCACTGGGCCCCTCATAGTACGGCGGTGTGTCTGATGGCGGGTGTGCACCACCACCGTCAGAGACACTTGATTGCACTATGAGGGACCCTGTGCTAGTGCCCGCGCCCAAGACTCGGCCTACCCACCTGTCCAGGGCAACGGCACTCGCACGGTGTCGTGCACTAGATGGTGACCACGGCCATGAGGGGGGGAGGCAGCACAGTTAGGGAGTTTTTGAAAGTGGTATATGTTGATGTTGGACATTCAGCTGATGCAAAAGGCGAAATAGGTCAAGTCCCAGGAAGAGGTGGACCAAAGCAAGCCATTTTTCTGTCACCCTATGTGTCATCAGGGGAAGGTGGGACAAAATCCTTGGAAACCCATGCATGGTTCATTTTAATGAAGGTTAGATCATCCATATTTTGGGTTGACAGACGGGTCCTTTTTTCTGTCAGGATTGATCCAGCTGCACTGAAGACTTTCCGATAGCACACTTGCAGCTGGGCAAGCGAGCTCCTGTATGGCATATTGTGCCAATTCAGGCCAGGTGTCCAGTTTAGCGGCCCAATAGTCAAAGGGGAATGACTTGTGTGGGAGAACATCGATATGGGAGGAAAAGTAGTTTGTAACCATAGTTGACAACTGCTGTCTCCTGTCACTTTCCATCGATGCAGTATTACCAGTTGTGTGAGCGGTACTTGAAAAATCAGTCCACAACATTGTCATGAAACCCCTGTCTCCAACGCCACTTCTGCTGTGTGCACCACGAACACCTCTGCCAAGCTGCCCCCGGCCCGTACGGCTCGTGTGAGAACCATCACCGCTGCTGTGTGCTGGGAATGCCTCAAGCAACCGATTTACCAGAGTTGCTTGTTTATTAGCCAATATTAGGTCAAGGTTCTCCTGTGGCATGATGTTTTGTAATTTGCCTTTATAGCGTGGATCCAGGATGCTGGCCAACCAGTAGTCATCATCGTTCATCATTTTGGCAATGCGTGGGTCCCTTTTTAGGAACTGCAAGGCATAATCTGACATGTGGGCCAATGTTCCCGGTGTCAATGATGCACTGCGAGTGCTGGTTGGAGGAGCACTTTCTGGCAAATCCACATCCCTCCAGTCACGCACAAACCCTGTACCAGACCTTGCCACGCCAACATTTTCACTTGCCCCACAAGATGCATCCTCCTCCCCTAAGTAATCATCCCCATCATCCTCCTCCTCCTCCTCTTCTTCCTCCACCTCGTCCAGGAGAGGTCCCTGAGCAGACAATGGCTGAATGTCATCAAGGATTCCCTCCTCCTCTTCCTCCTCATCAACATTGGCTGCAGACGCCTGCTCCTTAAGGTGCGTCAAAGTTTGCATGAGCAGACGCATAAGTGGGATGCTCATGCTTAGGATGGCGTCGTCTGCGCTTACCAGCCGTGTGCATTCCTCAAAACACTGAAGGACTTTACAGAGGTCTTTCAGCTTCGACCACTGCACACCTGTCAACTCCATGTCTGCTCTCAAAGTGCCTGGCCGTGTATCCTCCCACAAATGCATTATGGCCTGCCTCTGCTCGCACAGCCGCTCAACCATGTGCAGGGTGGAGTTCCACCTTGTTGCAATGTCGATAATGAGGCGGTGGTTGGGAAGGTGGAGCAATCGCTGCAGCTTCTGCATACGAATGGAGTGTACAGGCGACCGGCGGATGTGCGCGCACAGTCTTCGCACCTTCTGGAGCAGGGCTGTTAACTCCGGATAATTATTGAGGAAGCACTGCACCACCAGGTTCAAGGTGTGAGCCAAGCAAGGTATGTGGCTGAGTTTTGAAAGGGCTATGGCTGCCACAAAATTACGGCCGTTATCACTAACTACCTTGCCTGCCACAAGATGTACACTGCCCAGCCATGACTCAGTTTGTCGCTTCAAGTACTCGGCCAGCACCTCGGCGGTGTGTCTGTCACCCAAACACAACATCTGCAACACAGCCTGCTGACGCTTTCCACTAGCTGCTCGATAGGGGGACACCTCGTGTGCAACAGTGGCAGCTGCAGATGGAGTGCTCGTACGACTGCGCTCTGTGGACGAGCTTTCGCTTCTGGAGGAGGAGGAGGAGGAGGGTCGAACGCCTACAGCCAACTGTTTCCTATACCGTGGGCTAGGCAGCACTGTCCCACCACCGCTGTCCCCTGTGGACCCTGCATCCACCACATTAACCCAGTGCGCAGTGATGGACACGTAACGGCCCTGGCCATGCCGACTGGACCATGCATCTGTTGTGAGGTGCACCTTTCCACTCACTGACTGCTTGAGTGCATGGACAATGCGGTCTTTCACATGATGGTGGAGGGCTGGGATGGCTTTGCGAGAGAAGAAGTGGCGACTGGGTAGGTCATAGCGTGGTACTGCATATGCCATGAGTTTGCGGAAAGCTGCGCTTTCCACCAACCGAAAGGGCATCATCTCAAACGAGATTAGTTTGGCAATGTGGGCGTTCAAACCCAGTGTACGCGGATGAGAGACTGAGTACTTTCTTGACCTAGTCATAGTGTCTGGGAGGGTGAGCTGGACTTGAGAGCTGCATATGGTGGAAGTAGCGGTGGACAGGGCGGACTGAGAGAGGGTTGATGATGGTGATGGAGTTGTTGTTCTTTCTGATGGCCTAGAATCAGTCTTTCGTTGATATAACAGTGGGATTCCCTGACTGCTGTGGCCTTGCAAGGACACCTCAACATTTGCTGCTGTGCTAACCGGTGGGCTTACAGTGGGGGAAACAATGTAGCGTTGCTGACTACCTTCGTTGTGATCAGTTGCACATGTGGCACTTCAGGTTTGGTGTTGTGTCCACGCTTGCAAGTGCATGGTGGTTAAATGTCTAAGCATGCAACTGGTATTCAAATTTTTCAGATTTTTCCCTCGGCTAAAGGTCTTTGCGCACTTCTTACAGATAACCTTGGCCTGATCATGAGGATTTTGTTCACAAAAGTGCCACACTGCACTCTTCCTACTTTGGCAGACATTTTGCGGCCTAGCACGCTGAGATCTTTTGACCCTCTGGACAAGCAGTCCAGCAACTCTTTTGATTTTTGGAACCTGTCTTTGGAGTGCTCCGGGCCTGCCAGATAACAGCTGTTGCGATGTCGATGTCTGCTGTGGATGCTCCTCATCTGAGCTATTGGAAGCAGCACCCTCTTCCCCCAATGGATGCCAATCTGTGTCAACAACTGGGTCATCCATCACCTCCTCTTCAATGTCATGTGCACCTTCCTCTGTGTCACCGTGTATGGTGGTATAGTGTGCGGGAAGGGGCACCTGAGTCTCATCAGGGTCAGAATCTGGCTCTGTACACTGCGAGGACAATGTAGTGCTCTGAGTGAATGTACCAACAGAATCATCTATCAGCGGCTGTGCATCAGTGCACTCCATGTCAGATTCATCTTGGCCTGGGTAATTCACCATTTCACTTGATAATCCAGGCTTGGTATGTGAAAACAGCTCCATGGAGTAATCAGTAGTATGGCCTGCGTCATCCTTCAATCTTGGTTGGGGTGAAGGACACAAGGAAAGGTGTGGTTCATGAACATGAGCCTCCAATGACGACTCAGTGCTTTTACTTTTTACAACTTCAGAAGAGGAGGCGATAGAGCTGGAGGCTGAGTCAGCAATGTAAGACAAAACTTTTTCCTGATGCTCTGGCTTTAAAAGCGGTTTGCCAACTCCTAGAAAACTAAGCCTTCGAAGCCTTATGGAGCCAGACGATGACGCAGGCTCAACACCTCCTGTTCGGTCCTATTTTGCTCTTGCCACTACCATCAGATCCACCACCAACACCATCATTACCAGCTGCCAACCCCCACCCAGTTCCACGGCCTCTTCCACCTGCCTTCCTCATTTTTTGTAGCAATTTAGACAAAATCCAACAAACTATATAGTAATGTAAAACAAGGTACAAGGTGTCTATAGGACAGGGGAGATTTTGATTTTCTGCACACACTTGTGGACACTGGACACTTTTGGATTGTGTGAGGCCCACTGAATATTAGAGCGCTATGTCACAGGCTCGATGGCACAGGTGTGAAAAAAGTGACTAGAGGATAAGGGAGATTTTGAATTTCTGCACACACTTGTGGACACTGGACACTTTTGGATTGTGTGAGGCCCACTGAATATCAGAGCGCTCTGTCACAGGCTCGATGGCACAGGTGTGAAAAAAGTGACTAGAGGATAAGGGAGATTTTGAATTTCTGCACACACTTGTGGACACTGGACACTTTTGGATTGTGTGAGGCCCACTGAATATCTGAGCGCTATGTCACAGGCTCGATGGCACAGGTGTGAAAAAAGTGACTAGAGGATAAGGGAGATTTTGAATTTCTGCACAAACTTGTGGACACTGGACACTTTTGGATTGTGTGAGGCCCACTGAACATCTGAGCGCTATGTCACAGGCTCGATGGCACAGGTGTGAAAAAAGTGACTAGAGGATAAGGGAGATTTTGAATTTCTGCACACACTTGTGGACACTGGACACTTTTGGATTGTGTGAGGCCCACTGAATATCTGAGCGCTATGTCACAGGCTCGATGGCACAGGTGTGAAAAAAGTGACTAGAGGATAAGGGAGATTTTGAATTTCTGCACACACTTGTGGACACTGGACACTTTTGGATTGTGTGAGGCCCACTGAATATCTGAGTGCTATGTCACAGGCTCGATGGCACAGGTGTGAAAAAAGTGACTAGAGGATAAGGGATATTTTGAATTTCTGCACACACTTGTGGACACTGGACACTTTTGGATTGTGTGAGGCCCACTGAATATCTGAGCGCTATGTCACAGGCTCGATGGCACAGGTGTGAAAAAAGTGACTAGAGGATAAGGGATATTTTGAATTTCTGCACACACTTGTGGACACTGGACACTTTTGGATTGTGTGAGGCCCACTGAATATCTGAGCGCTATGTCACAGGCTCGATGGCACAGGTGTGAAAAAAGTGACTAGAGGATAAGGGAGATTTTGAATTTCTGCACACACTTGTGGACACTGGACACTTTTGGATTGTGTGAGGCCCACTGAATATCTGAGCGCTATGTCACAGGCTCGATGGCACAGGTGTGAAAAAAGTGACTAGAGGATAAGGGAGATTTTGAATTTCTGCACACACTTGTGGACACTGGACACTTTTGGATTGTGTGAGGCCCACTGAATATCTGAGCGCTATGTCACAGGCTCGATGGCACAGGTGTGAAAAAAGTGACTAGAGAATAAGGGAGATTTTGAATTTCTGCACACACTTGTGGACACTGGACACTTTTGGATTGTGTGAGGCCCACTGAATATCTGAGCGCTATGTCACAGGCTCGATGGCACAGGTGTGAAAAAAGTGACTAGAGGATAAGGGAGATTTTGAATTTCTGCACACACTTGTGGACACTGGACACTTTTGGATTGTGTGAGGCCCACTGAATATTAGAGCGCTATGTCACAGGCTCGATGGCACAGGTGTGAAAAAGTGACTAGAGGATAAGGGAGATTTTGAATTTCTGCACACACTTGTGGACACTGGACACTTTTGGATTGTGTGAGGCCCACTGAATATCTGAGCGCTATGTCACAGGCTCGATGGCACAGGTGTGAAAAAAGTGACTAGAGAATAAGGGAGATTTTGAATTTCTGCACACACTTGTGGACACTGGACACTTTTGGATTGTGTGAGGCCCACTGAATATCTGAGCGCTATGTCACAGGCTCGATGGCACAGGTGTGAAAAAAGTGACTAGAGGATAAGGGAGATTTTGAATTTCTGCACACACTTGTGGACACTGGACACTTTTGGATTGTGTGAGGCCCACTGAATATTAGAGCGCTATGTCACAGGCTCGATGGCACAGGTGTGAAAAAAGTGACTAGAGGATAAGGGAGATTTTGAATTTCTGCACACAATTGTGGACACTGGACATTTTTGGATTGTGTGAGGCCCACTGAATATCACAGCGCTATGTCACAGGCAGAAATTGGCTAGTGTATCACAAACTACAAGGTGTATGTAGAATTGGGCAGAATAGGAATCTCCCTAGAGTGTAGGTCTGTAAGAACGGAACAAGTCCTCCACTTATCCTTCCACAGTGACACACAGATAGCTTCACTGTGGCCGTGATAACAGCCGTTACACGGTACTGAGAGGAGCGTGCATGTACATGGCTGTCCAGTGTACGTTAAATTGTCAAGCTCCATGTTTTTTAAGTATACGGACTGACACACGCTGTCTCTCTATAGTTTTGAATGCGATCAAACAGCAAATATATTTAACTGTTTGAAAGCTAGACAAAACTAGTAGGTGCAGGTCTGTAAGAACGGAACATGTCCTCGACTTATTCTCACAGAGTGACACAGATAGCTTCACTGTGGCCGTGATAACAGCCGTTACACGGTACTAAGAGGAGCGTGCACGTACACGGCTGTCCGGTGTACGTTAAATTGTCAAGCTCCGTGTTTTTTAAGTATACGGACTGACACACGCTGTCTCTCTATAGTTTTGAATACGATCAAACAGCAAATATATTTAACTGTTTGAAAGCTAGACAAAACTTGTAGGTGCAGGTCTGTAAGAACGGAACATGTCCTCGACTTATTCTCACAGAGTGACACACAGATAGCTTCACTGTGGCTGTGATAACAGCCGTTACACGGTACTGTGTGAGGAGCGTACACCGCTGTATGGTGTGAAAAAATGCACGCTCAGTACCTCAGCAGGACAAAAATAAAAATTGGGATTGCTTTTAAAAAAGCAGTTTGCAGAGCAGTGGGTAAACAGCAATGCAGCCGTCAGGAAGCCTTAGAAGGCAGCCTAACAACCAACACCACTGATACACCACAATATAGCCTCCCCTTGCACTGCACACACAGTGACTGGTGTGTTGTACAGGCAAAATCGCTAGCAGCAGAAGCAGTTTTTTTTTCTTCTTCCCTGCCTAACGCTCTCCCTACAGAATCAGCAGCAACCTCTCCCTATGCTAAGATCGGCAGAAGTAAGATGGCGGTCGGCGTGCACGCCCTTTTATACCCCCTGTGACGCCCACCAAAGCAAGCCAATCACTTGCATGCCCTTCTGAAAGATGGTGGTGACCCGTGCCTATGTCATCACGTTGCCCACAGTGTCCGTGGATCCTGATTGGCTGAAAAAGAGCGCAAAACAAAGTTTTGAAACGCGACTTTGGCACGTAAATCGCCGACCTCGTGGCCGACCTCATCCTAGGGTCGGGTTTCGTTTCATGAAACCCGACTTTGCCAAAAGTCGGCGACTTTTGAAATTTTTCGACCCGTTTCGCTCAACTCTACTGGAGAGTAGATGAGAATATCATCCAGATAGACTTCAACCGAGATGGTAAGCATATCCCGGAAGATATCGTTCACAAAGTCTTGGAAGACGGCCGGGGCATTACAGAGGCCGAAGGGCATCACCAGGTATTCATAGTGCCCATCCCTGGTGTAAAATGCCATCTTCCATTCGTCCCCATCACGGATGCGAATCAGGTTGTAAGCCCCCCACAGATCAATTTTGGGAAAACGCCCTCGCTCCCCGTAGCCTATCAAACAGCTCTGATATCGGGGCAGAGGATACTTATTCTTAATGGTGATGGCGTTAAGACCCCTGTAATCAATGCAAGGACGTAGTTCCCTACTCTTCTTCTGGACGAAGAAGAATCCCGCCCCCGCTGGTGATACTGACTTCCTAATGAATCCTCTTGCCAGATTCTCCCTGATGTATTGAGACATGGCCTCTGTCTCCGGGAGAGATAGGGGTTAGACTCGACCCCGGGGAGTAGAGTTGAGCGACTTTAGTCAGATCGGGTTTCATGAAACAAAATTTGTTTCAGATGAAACTGGTCCGACTAGGGCAAAAAAAGTCGGAGTTTCATCCGAAACCCGACCCCAATGCAAGTCAATGGGAAATAAAAGTCGGCATTGAGCGGATGAATGTCACTCGCTCAATGTCGACTTTTATTTCTCATTGACTTGCATTGGGGTCGGGTTTTGGACGAAACTCCAACTTTTTTTGCCCTAGTCGGACCAGTTTCATCTGAAACAAATTTTGTTTCATGAAACCCGATCCGACTAAAGTCGCTCAACTCTACCGGGGAGGCTCAGCACCAGGCAAGAGGTCAATAGAACAGTCATAGGGGCGATGCGGTGGAAGGGTCTCCGCCGCCTTTTTGGAGAACACGTCCGCATACTGTCGATAGTGTTTGGGGAGCGAGGAGAGATCAGCGGGAACCTCGGTGGAGGCAACCTGAATGCATTCCCTCACAGACATTACTCCACCCAATAATCTTCCCTGAGGACCACTCTATATGGGGGGAGTGGTACCGCAGCCAGGGGACCCCTGGAAGTACCTGGTCAATACCCTCAGACATGATGAGGAGGAATAACGTCTCCTGATGAGATGGAGGCACTGAGAGTAACAAGGGGACAGTCTGGTGGGTTATCTGTGAGGGTGGAGTGGCGCCGTTCACCACTCTGACGGTGACTGGTGTAGACATCATAATCAGGGGTATAGCGTGCCGTTGAGCGAAGGCTGACGACATAAAATTGCCCTCTGCCCCGCAATCCATGCAAACCTCCACCGCCAGAGTGGAAGAATCAAACTCAAGTGTCCCCTTAAAGGACAGCTTGGAGGAAAACGTCGCTGATTCTAGTGCTCCGCCTCCTACGGCCACTAGGCGCGAGCGTTCTCCCAGCTGCTGTGGGCACCGGTTGGCAAGGTGACCGGACTGCCGGCAAACATGACAGCTCACAGGAGCTCGAGCGGACCGGGGCCTGGATCCCTCATGGGAAGCCCCCTGACGCTTGGACGCCCGATCGGAAGATTCCAGAGGTTTAGCAAAACTAGGTGCCAACCTAAATCTCTGCCTACACTGGTCCCGCTCCAACCTTCGCTCGGCGAAGCGAAGATCTATACGGGTGGAGACAGTGATAGCTCCTCCAGTGTAGCGGGAATCTCCCTGATGGCCAGAGCGTCCTTCACAAGGCCAGCCAAACCTCTCCAGAATGCCGGAATGAGGACCTTCTCTGACCACTCTAACTCAGAGACCAGCGTCCGGAACTGGATGGCAAAGTGGCTGACCATGGAGGAGCCCTGTGACAATGCCAGCAGCCAGAGCGCGGTGTCATGGGTGACTCGTGGTCCCAGGAAGACCTGCTTCAGAGTGTCCAAGAACCACGAGACACTCTGCACCACATGATCACCACGCTTCCACTGCGGTGTCGCCCACTCCAAAGCCCTGCCCGACAAGAGGGAAATAATAAATCCCACTTTAGCCCGCTCAGAGGGGAATCGTGCGGCCAGCAGCTCTAGCTGTATAGAACACTGGCTTACAAAACCCCTACAAGAAGCACTATCACCCGAGAACTTCTCGGGCAGCGGGAGGCAGGACAAAGTAGGGGCAGGGATGGTTGAGGTCACACAGGAGACAGCCTCTGTGGCTGCCTGAACAGTAACATCCACAGCTGAGGCTGAACGCTCGAGAGCCGCCAACCTGCCCTGCAGCTGCCGGATGTACTGCAGCAGTCGCTGTTCATCCGCCATTACTAGCCAGACCCTGGCGCAAGGATAATGTTAGGGCTGGCGGAACGCACCAAATAATAAAGATGGTAATAAGGTGCGCTCACAGCCCAGGGTCCACCGTGCAGGGGTGGTAACCTGCTGCTCAGTAATGGCGGATGCTATATGGCGGTATACTATAAGAACACACGTGGGTTAACATCACCCGGTGTGTACAGGGGCGGACTCTATTGCTTCACAGAGCCGCACTACAGCTGAGCGTAAACGCCAGAGCCTGTTTGTGCTCTCAGAGCTCGGCTAAAAGAGTGCACAGTGTACGGCCACAGAAATCTACCCTAAGGACATGGGGTTAGAGTCCTTCTAGGCCCACTGAACGCGCAGCGTCGCTGCCGCGAGTGCCGCTATAGATGCTGGCTATGGAGCACATGCACTGAGGCACGCCGAGTCCCTGGTGAGGCCTGATGCCTGACTCAACCTCAGACCTACCTACGCCTAAGCCAGGGCGCTAGCAGGCTAGGCTGCACAACACATGCGTACCAAGGGTAGGGGTTTCTTAATGAGTCACTCACCAGAGACATTCATATGTGCATACATCACTCACTCCACATAGTCTGTAAATACAGTCTATCCTAGCGCATGGGCGAGCGGTCATGCAAACCTTTTATAGCCACGGGCGTCCAGGACCTTCCTGGCTTCTCGGATGGGCCAATCCGAACACGAGCAGGACCTGAGCACGTGACCCTCGATCTCCAATGGGAGATCACTCCACGGACATGCTCAGTGGCCCGACATGAGGACTTAGTCCCTGGAGAATCTCGCTGCTGAGCAGCATGCATTGTCATAGCTGTGCCAGTGGTGGCAGCAACAAGCAAACCCACGGAGTTGGCCTGGGCAGAGCGCTGGAACCGATGAATCTGCTGAGCAGCCTCCACTGCAGCTGAAGAAGAATGGGAGACCGCTGGGTGCAAGGCTCTGTATTCCTGCTGTGCAGTGGCAGGAACCCGACGCCTAACACAAGGCAATATTTTATACCATTTACAACAAATGTAACTCTGTGGAGCTCATGTATCCCCCATCATCACTTTCAGGGTTATATCATGTTTACAATGTGTCCAGAACATGTTGTAACTGACTATTGAGAACAAATATGATAACAAGTATAGTTTCCTTGAACACAGAGACTAGTAGTCTACATAAGAATAACTCGAGCAATAATAAGGCAGAAGGCATTAGAAGTCTTAAAGGCAATTAAAGGGATATAAAAGCAAACCATTAACTCTTCTATATCAATTTCCCCCTTTTGTAAATGGTATAACCTTTGCCACAGGGTCAGCTGATGTCCACAAAGGAGCTACTGTCTCATAGGTCTAGTACCCATAAGGGGTCTTCCTACCTGCTTCACCCATCCACCTTCAGTGTGGACACTCACTTTCCCCATCAGCAATGGCCACCTGGGCTCTATGATACACTTCAGCCTTAGATTCTTTTTTTAGGCATAGATTATTCAGTAGCTTAAGTAATACATATATTAGCGCTTTTACGGCTACATAAAACAATAAGCAAGACAAAAAAATTTGCATACAAGTCTGTACAATGCCAAAAATCCATCCTGCAAGGCCATTAAACCAATTTGCTGGGTTTAGAAAAGAGAATGTGTTACCCCACCTGGAGTCTCTGTTTGCACTGTGTTGTTTTAACCATTGGTCTCTAAGTTCACCTATTTTGTCTATACTGGCCCTGATCTGGAGATTGCCAGCAGGGTCGATATAATTACAACAGGTGGGACCAATTATCTGACACATTCCTCCTTCTTTTGCTGTCAGGTAATCTAGTACTATAGTATAGTAAAACTCTGACTGTTTCTCTTATTCATTCTCGTCTCGACTATTGTAACTCTCTTCTAATCGGTCTCCCTCTTACCAAACTCTCCCCTCTCCAATCTGTCTTTAATGCTGCAACCAGGATCATATTCCTCACCAGTCGTTACACTGATGCCTCTACCTTGTGCCAGTCATTACACTGGCTACCCATCCACTCCAGAATTCAGTATAAACTTATTACCCTCACCCACAAAGCCCTCCATGGCTCAGCACCACCCTACATCTCCTCCCTTGTTTCAGTATACCACCCTACCTGCGCCCTCCGTTCTGCTGATGACCTGAGGTTAGCATCCTCAATAATCAGAACTCCTACTCCCGTCTCCAAGACTTTACATGTGCTGCGCCAATTCTTTGGAATGCACTTCCCAGGTCAATACGATTAGTCCCCCATCCCCACAATTTTAAGCATGCCCTGAAAACACATTTATTCAGACTGGCCTATCGCCTCAACATATTAACCTAATCTATCCCTGTGTGGCACAGCCAAAAGTTTTACCATAACCAGGTTCCCTGCATCATGTTCCCACATGCTTTATGCATCCATTAGCCCTCTGTGTCTGTACTGATACACACTTAACATTATGGCTGGTCCATACAATCAGGGCAACTGTTACCACCCACCTTTCGTGTCTCCCTTTTTTTTCCTCATAGATTGTAAGCTTGCGAGCAGGGCCCTCACTCCTCTTGGTATTTGTTATGATCTATGTGATTATTGTTATGCTGTAATGTCTATTGTCTGTACAAATCCCCTTTGAAATGTAAAGTGCTGCGGAATATGTCGGCGCTATAAAAATAAAATGTATTATTATTATTATATGTTGGTTAGTAACTATGAGTAATTGTCTCTGTATTGTATTAGTTTCATTAAGAACTTCAAGAATCTGGAAAATCTGATCGTCCAGGTAGTCGGTAGCTTCCACTAATTTATCTCACAGTTGTGTTATGAAGGGGTATATTAGCATACTACTGAATATTTTATATGTTATCCCCATTTCTAAGATGCGGCCTACCATTTGGCTGGGGCTTATAGTCTACAGCCCTTCTATACAAAGTATAAATTGGGACTGCTACTGTGTCTATTTTACTATGAGGAACTATGAAAGTGGCGGGTGTCAGTTTGGCAAGAGTGCAGACCCCTCTTATGTCCGGGCTCACCCACCTGTAGAATACAAGGGGGAGGACGAATCCAAAAACACAACTGAAAGTCAAATATCAAATTGCTTTATTAGCGTGGAAGGCAAGGTACAAATGTAATGTACTATGAAATCATAAAAACACAATCAGCGAAAAAGGACACTGATACCCTGTTGGCCAATGCTGCCCATAATTGTACAATTGAGTATGGGTCGCCCTCCCAGGGCTGTGTGGTACTCGCTACTGGGCCTGAGTCAGGGGGATGTGTCACAGCAGCGGTGACCTGGTCCGTGGCCCTGGGCGCCCAAGCAATGGGGAGATGTAGTTAATGGTAGAATAGTTTGTGACGCCACCCGTTGTGTTTGGCAAATATGGTGTTAGGCCAACGTTGCATACAGTTCCGCTGGGACTGATGGTATGTGCAGCTTAGATGGTAAAGCTCCCCACAGGTGGAGCTGTAGTCCCAGGGCAGTGTAGATGTAGCTGGCACGGGGATGTAGCAGTGACGAAAGCATAGGGAACAGACAAGACACAGCGGTTGTAGTTTGTGTACCTTTACTGAGTATATGCAGTCCAGAGTCCTGATTACAGATGGTATTGGAGCAGGTTAGCCTGGAAGCAGATCAGGATTCTCTCTCAGTAGAAGGGCTGTGCAGTCTCCTTCCTAGCGCTTTGTAGTGTGAAGCACTCCAGTACTTGGTTACTCTGAAATGCCTCTCTTCAGATGTTCCTAGAACTTTACTTGTATGACAGACAGCTGTAGCCTCTCTCGGGGACTCGTCTCTTCAGTCCTGGCTCTCTATTCAATTGCTGCTGTGTCCCAAGTCTTTGGTGAGAGCAGGGCATTTACAGCCTCCTACTCCTCTGGTATCTGTGGCAGGACCATTAGTATCCGTACCACCATGGAGACCAGGCTCCAGTCTTTGCGCTCTAGTGGTGAGGGAGCTCTCCTCCCGGAGCTCAACCTCCACCCCGCTCCACACGTCCGCACATGTGGACCTCCTCACACTATCTGACTACTCCTTTCTCCTGACCCTCAGAGAGTACTCTGCTCCTCAATCCTGGTTCAGAGTTCCCCCTGGTGGCCCGGAGTGGAACTGTGTTGCATGCATTAGGTTATCTGCTGGAGAGACCCATCACTGCTTCCAAGCCTGGCATTACCTTCCCCTGGAGGAAGGCAAAGCCAGTGTGGTGACCATACTCCTGGGGGCGCCACTGTTGTGAGTTCATTCTCACAAGTTGTGAGTTCCCCTTCTGGACTCCCTCTGGTGGTGACGGGAGGTGGTGTGGCTGGTTTGATCGGTGGAGATCTGCCACCTGAGAATGAGGATGATGACTGGATCTCAGGATTCTCAGATTGGATTTAAGACAGCCCACGCCCTACTCAGTTGCTGGTGATTCCTTCTGGCTTGTCAGCTCTTGGTTTTCAGCTCTATTCCAGTCATCTAAAGCTAAGTTTTTCTGCTAATGTTCACACTTGATTTTGTTGGTCTATTCAGTTTTTTGTGTGGTCTGCCAGCCCCGGCTGGGGGCTGAGCTGAATTTCCACTCTTATTTATCAGTATTTTGCCAATTGGCTTTATGTCCCTTACTAGTTCGGTCTCTTTTTGCTCTGTCTCAGGATATTCCAGAGTGCTGATATAGTGGGAGAAGTCTAGAGACTTCAGGGTTAATTTTGCTATCAGAAATGTTGGATATTATTTTTGTAGGGTTTTTTGCAGGTTGCAGACAGTGACTTGCCTTTCCTTTCCTGTCTAGTTAGTTTGGGCCCCATCATTTGCTCAGCCTATTTTCCTGCCTGTGTTTGTGCCTTCATCTTGTTTCACCATCAATACATGTGTGGGGGCTATCTATTCCTTTGGGGTCTGCTCTGGGGCAGTTAGTTTTCCCTTTTCTTGCTTTAGGCTTATGTAGTCCTCCGGCCGTGACGAGGCATCTAGGAACATCGTAGGCACGCTCCACGGCTACTGCTAGTTGTGTGGTATGATCAGGGATCTGCAATCTGCATAGTTACCAACTTCTCTGGTTTTCTGTGGCTTAGCTTGTTTTTTTTTTTTCTCCTCGGTGACCCATTTATAACACGCCACATTCCCCCCTAGTGCAAGTCAGCACTCCTGGGCTGAACAAAAACATCAAAAACAACATATAAACATTTAAACAACAATAATTGTACAAGATTTGAAAAAGAGAAAAATGTACAAAAACCAATTGCTGCAAAAATGGTCCTATGATGACAAGTCCAACATCAATGTCCATGGTCCATTCCTGACAAATGGTAAATATATACAAGGAAAGTTTTTGACCACACACAAGTCCTGTGGTTCAGTGTCCATGAACAAAACTTAGCAATTTCCAAGGAAACTCTTACAGGTTACCTGTAAGCACAAAAGCTTGAAAAACAGTTACATATTTACAAAATTTCAACAATTACATTACTTTACACTCACTGGCCACTTTATTAGGTACACCATGCTAGTAACGGGTTGGACCCCCTTTTGCCTTCAGAACTGCCTCAATTCTTTGTGGCAGAGATTCAACAAGGTGCTGGAAGCATTCCTCAGAGATTTTGGACCATATTGACATGATGGCATCACACAGTTGGCGCAGATTTGTCGGCTGCACATCCCTGATGCGAATCTCCCGTTCCACCACATCCCAAAGATGCTCTATTGGATTGAGATCTGGTGACTGAGGAGGCCATTTGAGTACAGTGAACTCATTGTCATGTTCAAGAAACCAATCTGAGATGATTCGAGCTTTATGACATGGCGCATTATCCTGCTGAAAGTAGCCATCAGATGCCTGTTCTTAGCTGAGAGGAGTGGTACCCAGTGTGGTCTTCTGCTGCTGTAGCCCATCTGCCTCAAAGTTCGACGCACTGTGCGTTCAGAGATGCTCTTCTGCCTACCTTGGTTGTAACGGGTGGCAATTTGAGTCACTGTTGCCTTTCTATCAGCTCGAACCAGTATGCCCATTCTCCTCTGACCTCTGGCATCAACAAGGCATTTCCGGCCACAGAACTGCCGCTCACTGGATTTTTTTTCTTTTTCGGACCATTCTCTGTAAACCCTAGAGATGGTTGTGCGTGAAAATCCCAGTAGATCAGCAGTTTCTGAAATACTCAGACCAGCACTTCTGGCACCAACAATCATGCCACGTTCAAAGGCACTCAAATCACCTTTCTTCCCCATACTGATGCTCGGTTTGAACTGCAGGAGATTGTCTTGACCATGTCTACATGCCTAAATGCACTGAGTTGCCGCCATGTGATTGGCTGATTAGAAATTAAGTCTTAACACACAGTTGGACAGGTGTACCTAATAAAGTGGCCAGTGAGTGTATATACGGTATCTAACTGGTAGTATGCCTTGTGTAGTGCGGGTAGACCTGCGTAACTCTAATGGGGCAAACTGGGTAGCACTCTCCTACCGACTCTTAGACTCACCAGGGGCACAACAGGTTCACCACTGGCAGGGCGAGGGTTCTCTGACTCCACTGCTGGTGTGGCTTCTGTTGCCTGATTTTCTCGATCTTCAAGGTCTTCTTGAGTCCTATTCTCCTGTGCGTCTACTTGGGGAAATAACAACACCGGCACCACTATTGCATCATTACCTCTAGTCCAATTCGCAGGGAACTCTCCCAGCACGGTACTGACTGTCTTTTCTTCCTCTGTAGGTGGGATGCTATCTGATCCTCCCGCTTTTTCTTTCAACTGTTCAGGGCATAACTTCAAGTGATCCCTGGATACCGCTGCTGAGGTCTCTCCTCCATCTTTGCTAACAAGTCATACTTTGGCATTATCAAAGTTCGAGGGCAGAATTGTATAGGGCTCCTCTTCCCATTGATCATCCAGCTGATGCAGTCTTCTTTTTCTCTTGAGAACTTGTTCTCCCGGCGAAAAAGGAACAGCAGGTGCATTTTGGTTATAAAGTCTCTCCTACTTCTGCCTTGCCTGAGCCAGACTCTTCTCCACACACTCCTGTACCCTTCTGTACTGCTGCTGCCTCTCCTTGTCCCAGTCAGCATCTGGTGACGTTACTTCAGGCGTCAGGTCTCCCATGTCTAACTCAATAGGCAGCTTACCAGGCCTTGCTCTCATCAGGTACGCTGGAGTACAGTTGGTAGAGTTCACTGGGATATGGTTGTAGAGGTCCACCAGATCGGGCAACTTTTCTAGCCACAGATGTCTCTCCTCCAAGCGCATTGTCTTCAGTAAATCCATCACTACCTGGTTCATCTTCTCGCACATGCCGTTGGTTTGTGGGTGATAAGGTGTTGTCTGGATCTTCTTACACCCATATAAGTTGCAAAATTCATGGAACACTTCTGCCTCGAAAGCTGGACTTTGGTTTGTCAGCACCCTCTCAGGATGTGGTCTACAGAAGTGCTGTTGGAATGCTCTGGCCGCTGTCCTGGCCGTTAGATCTTTAACGGGCACAACCACCAGGAATCTTGAATAGTGGTCCACAATGGCAAGGGCATAAGGTAGCCTGACCGGCTTGGAACCAGCTTCACATGGTCCAGGGCTACCAACTCCAGGGGCTGTTTGGTGATGATTGGCTGTAAGGGAGCTCTCTGGCTGTCTCGATCTTTTCTGCGAAGGTTACACTGTCCACACTCCCAGCACCACCTCTCATAGAATCATAGAATCATAGAATCGTAGAGTTGGAAGGGACCTCCTGGGCCATCTGGTCCAACCCCCTGCTCAAAGCAGGATTCGCTAAATCATCCCAGTCAGATGTCTGTCCAGCCTCTGTTTGAAGACTTCCATTGAAGGAGAACTCACCACTTCTCGTGGCAGCCTGTTCCACTCATTGATCACTCTGTCAAAAAGTTTTTTCTAATATCTAATCTGTGTCTCCTCCCATTCAGTTTCATCCCATTGCTTCTAGTCTTTCCTTGTGCAAATGAGAATAAAGTTGATCCTTCTACAATGTGACAGCCCTTTAGATATTTGTAGACAGCTATTAAGTCTCCTCTCAGTCTTCTCTTTTGCAAACTAAACATTCCCAAATCCTGCAACCTTTCCTCATAAGACAGGGTTTGCAGACCGGTCACCATTCTGGTCGCTCTTTTCTGAACTTGCTCCAGTATGTTGATGTCTTTTTTAAAATGTGGTGCCCAAAACTGGACACAATATTCCAGATGAGGTCTGACCAAAGAGGAGTAGAGGGAAATAATGACTTCACGTGATCTAGACTGTATGCTTCTGTTAATACATCCTAGAATGGCCTTCTGCATGCCAGTCCAGTAGAACCTCTCTCGGAGCAATGTTTCCAACTTCTTCCATCCAAAGTGTCCAGCTCCATTGTGGTATGCTCCTAGGACCATTGATGCATCTCTCTTTGGGACCACCACCTGCCAGACCAGCTCATGTGTGCGGGCATTGATACTCCTCCGACACAGCTTCCCTTCATAAATGAACAGCCGACCTCTTTCCTTCCACAACTGATGAGTTTTTTCAGGAGCACTCAACTCTGGGCGTGAGTCACCTTGTGTCAGCAGCTCTTTCACCAGGCGGACTGCAGGGTCATTATCTTGCGCTTCTGCCCAATCATGATGGGGCAACGGATTCAGAGTGACTTCCTTCAAGCCAGGCTGCCTGTTTCTCACTCCTTGAGCACGTTGGACCGCCAGCGCCAGTGGCTGGTGGAAGGGAGGCAATTCTACCTCTTCCAGAGCCTCAGGGTCTTCTCCTGCATCTGGCAGATAAGGCATCCTGGATAGCGCATCAGCATTGGCAGTCTTGTGCCCTGCCCGGTACTTGATGGTAAACTCATAATTGGATAACCGAGCCATACATCGCTGCTCCAGTGCTCCTAGCTTGGCAGTGTCCAAGTGGGTCAACGGGTTGTTGTCCGTGAAGATTGTAAATTTGGCCGAAGCTAGGTAATGCTTGAACCTTTCGGTGACAGCCCAGACTATGGCAAGGAACTCCAGCTTGAAAGAACTGTAATTATCAGGGTTCCTCTCAGTGGGACGCAGCTTCCTGCTGGAGTAGATCACTCTCTCTTTTCCATTATGTACCTGCAACAGTACTGCTCCTAATCCCACATTGCTGGCATTCGTGTACAGCACAAAGGGTTTCTCATAATCTGGGTAGGCCAGAACTTCGTCACCTGTGAGAGCCATCTTCAATCTGGTGAAAGACCTCTCCAAATCTTCAGTCCATTCAAATGTGGTATTCTTCTGCTTGCCTTTCTTGGACTGCCCCACCAGAAGGTTTTGCATCGGGGTGGCTATTTCAGTAAAGCCTTTGATGAATCTCCGGTAGTAGCCTACCAGTCCAAGGAATTGGCGTACCTCATGGAGGTTGCTGGGCTTTTTCCAATCCCGGATGACCGTGACCTTGTCAGGATCTGGTGCCACACCTTCTGCACTGATCACATGACCGAGGTACTGTACCTTAGGCTTCAGGAGGTGGCATTTTGAAGGCTTCACTTTCAGGCCAAAATTGGACAAAGCTTCAAACTCTTCGGCCAGGTGTTCCAGATGCTCTTCATAGGTCTTGGAGAAAACGATGACATCATCCAAGTACAACAGGACTGTTTCAAAGTTCATGTGTCCCAGGCAACACTCCATCAGCCGTTGAAATGTTCCTGGAGCAGTGCAGAGTCCAAATGGCATATAATTGAACTCACAGAGACCCATTGGAGTGATAAATGCGGTTTTCTCCTTGTCTGCCTCTGCCACGGCAACCTGCCAATACCCACTGGTGAGATCCAAGGTGGAAAAGTAGTTTTAAGTGCAGCTAATGACTCTTCAATTCTAGGCAATGGGTAGGCGTCTTTATGTGTGATACTGTTAATTTTCCTGCAATCAACACACATTCTCATAGTACCATCCTTTTTCTTTACAAACACTATTGGAGCTGCCCATGGGCTACAACTGTCCCTAATGACCCCAACTTCCTTCATCTCTTTCAACATACTCTTAGCACATTGGTACTGTGTTGAGGGTATAGGTCTGTACCTCTCCTTTATGGGTGGATAGTCTCCAGTGGGGATATGATGTTGCACCTCTTTTGCCTGCCCAAAATCTAGTGGGTGTTTGCTGAATACCCGCTCATACTTTTGTGTCACTCTGTAAACCCCATTTCTCTGGTATGAAGGTGTAGTCAGTTCCCACCTGCAGTTGCTGGCACCACTCTTCTAGCTGCTTCACAGGGCCATTGCCCTCCACCGGATCGGATGAGACCAAAGGCTCTGCTGCCTGCAATGAGTTGTTATTAACAGTGAGCAGTTTAGCAACTGTGGCGTACCGAGGTATTGTGGCTTCCTCCTCCCCACAATTCAGAAGGCATACAGGTACTCTCCCCTTTCGTACATCAACCACCCCTCTGGCTGTCAGGACAGTGGGCCTGCTATCTGAATATACTGGCTCTACCAATGCCTGGTAATCCTGCCCTCTGAGCCCTATGGCTGCCTGACACCAAACCAACATTTCACATCTGGGGGGTATTACAATGGGAAAAGCATCACTCACTCTGACACTACCTATTTCTCCGCCAGAGAGTTCTACCTGTTGTCTTTGCATCAGGGCTCGGATCTCCTTCTGCAGGACTCGTTGTTCACCGGAACCAGCAGTCTCAGCCACCTGTTGTAACAAGACAATAACCTCGGACAGACAGTTTTCAATTACATTTGTACCAAGAGTCATCATGGGATTACATTCACGTCGGTCAATATCAACAACTATCAGACCTTGTGATTTTAGCTCCACCCGCCCCACTTTAACAGAAATTTCCTTGTATCCAGTCTGCGGCAAGGTAGACCATTACTAGCCACTACAGTTAGTTTATCAGTGGGGCCACAGGTGAGTTCAGAATCAGCCCAGTACCTCTTGTACAAAATATACCGCATAGTGGTCACCTGGGAGCCAGTGTCCAGCAAAGCGTTCAAGGGGATGCCGTCAATCACCACAGGAAGGATCGGTCTCCCTCCCACATACTTGGCTCTCCAGTTCCTTGGGCCTGGTGATCCTACTCCTTGGGGTTGGCCCTCTGTCCCAGGGGTTGCTCGATTAAAGGACAGTACCTTGCAAGATGACCTGCCTTGTAACAGTGGCGACAGATGGGACATCCGTCCTGGTCGTAGCGATCGTTGTTCCTTCCTCGAAGTGGCGGGGTTCTCCTCCTCCGGAGCCACGGGACATCCTCTTTACTGGAAGCAAACTGGACCTTTTCTTTGGAGTAATCCTGCAGGGACTGCATGGTTCTGGTGAGTGCAGCCATTCCTTTGGTCAGCTCCTGGACCTGAAGACACAGCTCCTCTGTTGGATCTTTATCCAGGGTCTGGGCATCAGCCTCCACAGGGATGGAAGGAAAGGATGTAGCTTCCTGATGGTAGGTGATCGTTGGGCGCCTAGGGGGCGCTGGATGGCTGTCAATGGACTCCTGCAGTACCTGAATAGCCCTGTCCTTAAATTCAGCAAAGTCCAGATCAGGGCTTTGCAGGGTTATAATACGCAACTGTACTCTGTGGGTACTAGATAGGAGTCCTTCAATGAACTTCTCCTTCAACAGTTTATCTTCCTTTACGCTGTCAGGATCAACTTGCTTAACTGCTCGTAGCGCCTCTTGCAGGTTGAGGGCATAATCCCGGGTACTGTCTTGTAGCCTCTGTTTACAGCCAAAGAACAGCATCTTGATTTCAGTTGCAGTGCGGGTGTCAAAAGTGCTCTTCAGCTTGGCCAGGACCTTTGCAACAGTCTCTTTATCGGTGGCCTGCCAGGCTTTCACCTCCCTCAGTGCGGCACCTGTTAACTGTCCAATCAGGATATTAACTTTCTGGTCTTCAGACAGAGGGTAAACTTTAAACAAGCTGCACAGTCTATCCTTAAATTCACTCAGGGTATGTGACTCACCCTAGTAATGCGGTAGCCAGGCCGCTCCCGGTATATAAGGCATGGATAGCGGCATTATGGGGACCGCTGCGGCGGGTGCTCCGCCTGGCGGTACCGCGGAGTTAGCAACAGCGTCCGCCGCTGCATTGGCTTGTGGCGCGGATATCTTCTCCCCCCCAGTTAACATTAGCCAGGGCCGGGGGTTGCAGGAACTCACCGGCGGCTGCTTCACAGGCCCGACGATCCGGGCTGTAGGCCTCAGCTCCTCCTCCTCTCACGCGCTGTCCTCTATTCCCGCGCGGCACTTCACTTCTTTGCGCTCTACAGCAGGCTCCACCCACGAAGGCCCGCCTCTTTCTTCCCACGCGCGTCAAGCAGCGCGGCAATGGCGGATTCTGGCGCCAAATTCACACACAGTTCACAAACACAGTCTATGGCACACAGGACCCGGGGATACCGGGCTCCGTAATCCTGTTCATGACGCCAAATTGAGTCACCCTCCCAGGGCTGTGGGGTACTCGGTACCAGGCCGGTGTCAGGGGGATGTCTCACAGCAGCGGTGACCCGATCCGTGGCCCTGGGCACCCAAGCAATGGGGAGATGTAGTTAATGTTAGAATAGTTCGTGACGCCACTCGTGATGTTTGACAAATACGGTGTTAGGCCAACGCTGCATACAGATCCGCTGGGACTGATGGTATGTGCAGCTTAGATGGTAAAGCTCCCCACAGGTGGAGCTGTAGTCCCAGGGCAGTGTAGATGTAGCTGGCCCGGGGATGTAGCAGTGCTGAAAGCGTAGAGAACAGACAAGACCCAGCGGTTGTAGTTTCTGTACCTTTACTGAGTATATGCAGTCCAGAGTCCTGATTACAGATGGTATTGGAGTAGGTCAGTCTGGAAGCAGATCAGGATTCTCTCTCAGCAGAAGGGCTGTGCAGTCTCCTTCCTAGCGCTTTGTAGTGTGAAACACTCCAGTACTTAGTTACTCTGAAATGCCTCTCTTCAGATGTTCCTAGAACTATACTTGTATGACAGACAGCTGTAGCCTCTCTCGGGGACTCCTCTCCTGAGTCCCAGGTCTCTATTCAATTGCTGTTGTGTCCCAAGTCTTTGGTGAGAGCAGGGCATTTACAGCCTCCTACTCCTCTGGTATCTGTGGCAGGACCATTAGTATCGGTACCACCGTGGGGACCAGGCTCCAGTCTTTGCGCTCTAGCGGTGAGGGAGCTCTCCTCCCGGAGCTCAACCTCCACCCCGCTCCACACATCTGCACACGTGGACCTCCTCACACTATCTGACTACTCCTTTCTCCTGACCCTCAGAGAGTACTCTGTTCCTCAATCCTGTTTCAGAGTTCCCCCTGGTGGCCCGGAGTGGAACTGTGTTGCATGCATTAGATTAACTGCTGGAGAGACCCATCACTGCTTCCAAGCCTGGCATTACCCTCCCCTGGAGGAAGGCAAAGCCAGTGTGGTGACCATACTCCTGGGGGCGCCACAAGTACATAGTAAACATACACTGAAAGACTGGTTTTAAATAATATGCATAATAACAATGTTATACCAGTATATAGTCAAACTAGATAACAACATATCCAGGCAAGATAACAAGTGCAAACAATGGTTTCCCGAAACGCGCATTGGGGCGGACAAGGGTACCCCGCGGCCTCTATCTACCTTTCAGTCCAGGTATTATGCACTATTTGTTTTTAAATTTGCACTTGTTATCTTGCCTGGATATGTTGTTATCTTGTTTGATTATATAGTGGTATAACATTGTTATTATACATATTATTTAAAACCAGTCTTTTCGTGTATGTTTACTATGTACTCAATTGTACAATTATGGGCAGCATTGGCCAACAGGGTATCAGTGTCCTTTTTCGCTGATTGTGTTTTTATGATTTTATAGTGCATTACATTTGTACCTTGCCTTCCACGCTAATAAAGCAATTTTATATTTGACAATCAGTTGTGTTTTTGGATTCGTCCTCCCCCTTATGTTGTGCATATTTTTGCAACTGGTGATATATAGTCCTTGGGTGTTCATGTTGGTGGTTAATTATATAATATTACACTTGATATTTTTATATTAGAATTCCCCACATGTCTTATACACCAGGTTCTACTACCTTCTTTATTCACCCACCTGTAGGCACGATGTCCGCAAACCAAGAATACTCATTCGGGGAGAACACAAACTTGACCCGGGGTCTGTATACATTGGTATAAACTCAAAAGTCCTGACATAGGCTTATGGGCACACCAAGTGTTATTCATTTGTTTTCCACTTATACCAGATGTACATTTACCCCTTTCTGTCCTTATTATTTTACCCGTAGATGCTCTACAGCCTTCAAAACCATCCTGGTACACCGTCTCATTAGCCTGTGTTTGATCATGAGTGTATACACGGAAGCAATTATTGTCCTCACCACAGGTGTCTGCTCCAGTGTGTTGAAGACTGAACCACAGTCCATCATTGGGAATGGGGTCTGAGTGAGGGATTTCAGTCCTCCTCCTGGCGACCATATCTCCGACATCTGAATAATATTCCCGCCACCACATTTATACCTTAGGCCGCATTATATTAAACTGAAACCAGGGATTAGTGGCCCATCCGATTATAGCCAATGAGGCAGATATATCACGGGGCACATCTTTTCCCCAAAACCTAGATTGCGTCCATGTCCCATTATGTATGCAGTGTGGGGTTAATACCTCCATGGCTCCAGAGGTAAGGCTAAGTACGGCATAGTCCTCGCAGATACTGGGCTGTGTGTACAGATCCAACAGTCTTTCAGTTTCTGTCTTTCTATGTCTTTTTAAGAAGAGCATGATGCCGAATAAGTTTGTTGTCCCAGTCAGCATTTAAGAGTTTATCCTGTGTCTCTGTAGAGTGCAGTAACCCTGTCACTGCCAGCAAGGTGATGAGGAGAACAGTCATTCTGCTGTTGATAGGACCTTCTTGCAGTAACTGGCGTGAATCCAGGTGGGCTTTCCCTCAAGTTTTACTGAGGTGGATGTGGTCAGCTGGACTTGGAAGGGGCTGTCAAATCATGGGTCCAGGCTCCTTCTCACATGTCTACATATAACCACGCCATCACCTGGATTCATCTCATACACATCTGCACTGGCATTATGATCTGGAATGGAAGAGAACGCATGTTTATGCACCACATTAAGTCTTTCCTGCAAGGCCTGGACATAGTCTGTCATAGAACCGTGTTGCATTTGTAGCACCTGTGGGAAGTACAGACCAGTAGAGATGAGCGACTTTGCCTTTTTTTTGGGGTCGAGTCGGGTTTAATGAAACCCGACTTTCGCAAAAGTCGGATCGAACGAAATCGGACGATTTTTGTGAAAAGTCGAAGGCCGACTGAAAAACCAAACCCAATGCAAGTCAATGGGGAAGCAAAGTCGGCAGGAAGTGGAGGCCAGGAAACACACCTACAGTGCCCATTTGAATGCCAAAAACATCAAATCTTATTTCAACCTTAATTTACTTCATAATACTAGTTACGCACTGAAAAATGGGGGTTATTTGGCTAAATTTGTGGGGGGGTAGGGCTGGTTCCAGGTTTTCATGTGCCCTGGGCCAAAGAGCGCTCCTTTAACACATACCACAACTCATGATGCTCCGATACGGCAGAGAAATAGCGGTATAGTACAATGAAAAATGCTTCACTTCTTACATCACATGACTGATATCCATTTTAAATTCTCCAATAGCTCCAAAAACGGACAGTATATAACTCCATACAGTATTATGGCCACCGCATAGTGCGCTATACAGAGTAATGAGGCCCATATATTTCACGATACAGAATCATTGGTCCCATATAATGTTTGAAACAGTGTATGATGAGCTCCACATAATGCTACAGTATATGTTGGTCCCCATGGATGAAGCTCCACTGTCTTATGGGCCCAAATAATGCTCTATATATAATGGGCCCCATTTATAATGCTCTAGTGTATAATGGGCCCTGTAAATGCTGCTCCAGTGTCCGATGTCCACCTTTGGAATGCTCCAGTGTATGGTGGGCCCCATATATCATTCTCCAGAGTATAGTGCTCCCCAAAAATTGCTGTCCCAACATTGAAAACAATTAAATAAGTCTCCTCAAATAAGTCTCCTCGCTAGGGAATCCCTGTACTAGTCTGGGCATACAGACGTGATGTCATGATGTCATTGCACTCTCTGATCAGGAAACGAGGAAGACATCATGGCGGTGGAGCAGGGAGAGGTAAGTATTTCAACTTTGCAAGTGCTGTGATCCAGAGCAAGCAGGGGGCCCACTCGTTGGCAACGGCACTGGCACAGGGCCCCTCATAGTACGGCGTTGTGTCTGACGGCGGGTGGGCCGAACCTGCACTTTCAGCTGCACCTTCCTTTTTGTCACCGTGTAAGGTGGTACAGTATAAGGTGGGTCACATTCAGGCTGTGTAGAGTGCGAGGTGAATGTAGTGGTCTGGGCCAATGTACCAGCAGAATCATCTAGCAGTGGCTGGGCCTCAGTGCACTTGTGGCGCCCCAGGAGTACGGTCGCCACAGTGGCATTACCTTCCTCCTAGGGAGTGTGATGTCATGCTTGGGAGCAATGAAGGATCTCTCTAGCAGTTAAACCAACACACAACACATTTCCCACTCCAGGCCAGCAGGGAGACCTCTGAACCTGACTGCTGAGAAGCTGCTGTCTGTGGTCGGGAGGAGGTAAGTTAGGGCAGTCTGTGAAGGGAAGGGGAAGTGTGTGGATGTGAGAAGGGGAGCTGGAGGATGAGTAGAGTTAAGGCTCACTCCTAGCTTGAGCACATGGTCCGGATTCCGGTCTCCGAGTTTGTAGGGATACTGACGTTCCTGCAGCAGAAACCGGAGGAAGTAGCAGCTGTAAATGCTCTGTACCCAACTAAGGCTCGGAGGCCCCAGCAGCGATGTGTGGGAGCCAGAAGGAAAAGGCTATGGCTGCCTGCTATACGAGAAAGTTCCAAGAGAGCGTCAACAGGGGGAACTTCATTATACTCAGCACTGCGACTACCTCAGATAAGCGCTAGAATGGAGGCCACACTACCAATCTGCAGAGAGAGAATTCCAAAATGGCTTCAAGGCTTACCAACTCCTTCTCCATCTGTACTCTGGGTCCTGAACGGCACTTACCAAGTACAGGTAAAGGAACTGCACGACTGTGTCTGTTCTCTTTCTCCTGCGCCTGGCGCACGGCTGTGCTACATCCTGCACTGCACACAATCTACCAACTCTTTCATGTGCCCTGCGACAACGGCCCTACCTGTGCAGGCCTTCTACATCTTAGCTGCACCACAACATCTGTCCCAGAGAAGTGCCACTGCAGCGCTGGTCAATCTATTAAGAAACCACAGGTGGCGTCACGTATCATTCACCTATAAACGTAATTCACCCCTTTGCATGGACGTCCAGGGCCACGGAACGGGTCACCACCACTGTGACACATCCCCATCCCAGGGAGACCCCGTCCCGGGACCAATTAACCCCACTGCCCTGCCTGGCCACCCACACTCCATGTCAGATTCATCATGGACTGGGGAATTCACGATTTGACTTGATAACCCAGGCATGGTATGATATAAAGAGCTACATGGACTAATGTGAAGTGTGGCCTGCTGCATCATTCACTTTTGGTGGGGGTGAAGGAAACTAGGAAAGGGGTTCTTCCTGACCAGGAACCAGCACTTGACGACTCAGTGCTTGCATTTTTTGAAACTTCAGAAGAGGAGGGCTTTAAAAACGGTTAACCTACTCCCAGAAAAGGTAGCCTTCCAGGCGTTCCAGAGCCAGACCATGATGCAGGCTCAACACCTCCTGCCTTAGCTGCTATTGTGCTTTTGCCACTACCAGCAGATGCACCACCACCATCAGCACAGCTGGCCCCCCCACGCCCACGTCCGCGGCCTCTTCCACCAAACTTCCAAATTTAGCACAAAATAGACACAAAATAACATCACATATATGGTACTGTATCAGAAGCGTACAGCTCTATTTAGTCAAAGGATAATTGTCAATCTCCATATATATTCGATCAGTCACACAGAGACACTCCCAGGCTCAGTATGGATTAGACAAGAATATACAAAGTAGACAAAGTGTACAGTATCATCAGATAGCAGGTATATATAGCATAGTTTAAACATTAACAATGTATGTCTATATATCATGAGTAGTGTTGAGCCACCCCGCAAGTGTTTTGGTTCGTTGCACAGGAGGCAAGTTCATCGAATGTTCGTTGAACCACACTGAAAACAATGGCAGGCAAACACAAACACATACTAACACATAGAAAACAATTACAAAACACCTTAAAAGGTGTCCCAAAGCCAACAAAATGCTCTGAAGACAAAAATAACATATGGAAAAGGGCAAATACATTTAGAAAAGAGGTGGGGGAGTAAAAGGAGGAGGTGGAGGAGACACAGATCTAGGCCTGTCATGCCCTTATGAAGTCAAGAAAGTCTGGACTAAAAATGTAAAAACCAAAACCAAAAAAACAAAATCTGAAAACGAACACGATCACATACCGTCGTACTTCCCACCAATAAATTATGGCAACTGGCGATCGGGCGGCGTTATTCCCATGAACCTCCAAACAGCGGCCATGAAGCCAAAGTGTTTGCTTTCCGGGGGCAGCATGATTGCTAAGCTGAACCTTAAAGGAATGTCCAAAAGGGCATCACCAGGAGTGGAGCCTGCGGCTTAATTGGACTCCACCAGGGAAACCACAACCATGCCACCTCAAAAAAAGATGCACACATTGAAAGCTTTGTCGATTGTGTGTGTGAGATGTGGTATGTCCGTTTGTAGTTGTGCTAGCGATTTGTCAGCTTTATTCCGTTAACAAACGAGACTCCGGCATGCCCCTGCGGTACCCGTAAAGCTTACTAGAGGGATACGCGAGGCTCTTGCATGCGCGATCGAGCAATAACAGGGCTATCATGGCCTTCCATGTCTGGGGCTACATACCGCGCTACACTGAAACGACCATCTTTTGTCGCTTATAGGTGCAGATAACCCGTTGAACACCGTTAGTGATGGGGATCTGGGATTCCAATTATTCGCCGTGAACGATGATTTCCCAGTAAGTGCAGGTCCACAGCAATTCCTGATTTCGGCCTAACCGCCATTCCAGAAAAAATGCAAAACATTACGTGTCCAAACCACAGGTGCTGTAGCTTGCTTAACAGCTCTGCAACCGTTCTCAGGTCCAGTATGTATTCTACAAGATTCGAGAAAGTTGATAAAGGGTACAGTTTCACCAGATAACACATATAAATGTTGCATAGTTTACACATTGAAAACCTATGTGTATCGATCAGGAGGCAGGCTCAGACGGTCTCAGGCCCAGTATGGATTAGACCAGATGGTACAAAGTTGAGATAGGGTACATTGTCACTGGATAGCAGGTATATAGAGCATAGTTTAAACATTTAAAATCTCCGTGTTCTCTGCATGGATTACACAACAATCTAAAAACTAGAAAAAAGGAAATGTATTTCAAGTGTACACCATGATACACTTTTGGTGGTATTTTTAAATCTTCATTTATATTTCTGTCTCAGTAAGACAGCCCAGACTCTCTGCAATAGGAAATTAGATGGATACAATTATTTACCTAAAGTCTAGTGATAGCAGAAATCTACAAATTACTATTCACGGGAACAACTTCCGTCACAATTCTCAGAGGCGATGCTGACCCTCAATTAGTGTGTGGACACAGCAAAAACCTTTCTTTGTGAAGAAAGTGTTGCCGTATCGCAGTACCGTTGATCCCATCGCCGTTACTCATATCCATGCAATTTTGATCACAGGGAGAGATGTAAACATGGTGCTCACTGCCTATCATGATCTATCACGTAACTTTGGAGTGCAAAACACAGAAGCCACAGGCCATAGGTGATTCAATTGGATTGGCATGAGAGGGAGGGCACATTTAAAAATGTGCGCTGGAATGTCACTCGTTTGTGGGTAGGAAAACTGTTAAAGCTGATGAGAAACCACCACTGCATCTCATTGTGAGTCGACGTCCATAAGAAATGAAAGCCATTGATCATCTGAAGCTAGATCCCGGCCAGCGGGACAGGGCATAGCTACATCTTAACCATCATCTTCTATCAGTTCACCAAATTTGAAGTGCCAGTCCCAGTGATGGATTTGACAGCCCAGACAACACAGCGGAGGACCAGGGAGAGGTAAACATTGCAAATGCTGGGGCCCTGCCCAAGCAAGGGGGGCCCACTCGTGGGCGTCGGCACTGGCACAGGGCCCCTCATAGTACGGCGGTGTGTCTGACGGCGGGTGTGCACCCCCACCGTCAGAGACACTTGATTACACTATGAGGGACCCTGTGCCAATACCCGCGCCCACGAGTCGGCCCACCCACCTGTCCAGGGCAATGGCACTCGCACAGTTGCGTGCGCTCGGTGGTGACCCCGGCCATTGGGGGGAGGAGGCTGCCCAGTTAGGGAGGTTTACAAAATGCCATATGTTGATGTGGGACATTCACCTGCTGCTAAAGGCGAAATTGGTCAAGTCCCAGGAACAGGCGGACCGAAGAAAACAATTTTTCTGTCAACCTATGTGTCATCAGGGTAAGGTGGGACAAAATCCTTGGAAACCCATGCATGGTTCATTTTAATGAAGGTTAGATCATCCACATTTTGGGTCGACAGACGGGTACTTTTTTCTGTCAGTATTGATCCAGCAGCACTGAAGACTTTCCGATAGCACACTTGCAGCTGGGCATGTGAGCTGCTGTAAGGCATATTGTGCCAATTCAGGACAGGTGTCCAGTTTAGCTGACCAATAATCAAATGGGAATGACCTGTGAGGGAGAACATCGATATGGGAGGAAAAGTAGTTTGTAACCATACTTGACAAGTGCTGTCTCCTGTCACTTTCAATCGATGCAGTATTACCAGTCGTGTGAGCGGGACTTGAAAAATCAGTCCACAACATGGTCATGAAACCCGTCTCCAACGCCACTTCTGATGTGTGCACCACCAACACCACTTCCAAGTTGCCCCCAGCCCCTACGGCTCGTGTGAGAACCATCACCGCTGCTGTGTGCTGGGAATGCCTCAACCAACCGGTTTACCAGAGTAGCTTGTTTGTTAGCCAATATTAGGTCAAGGTTCTCCTGTGGCATGATGTTTTGGAATTTGCCTTTATAGCGTGGATCCAGGATGCTGGCCAACCAGTAGTCATCATCGTTCATCATTATGGCAATGCGGGGGTCCATTTTTAAGATCTGCAAGGCATAATCTGACATGTGGGCCAATGTTCCCGGTGTCAATGATGCACTGCGAGTGCTGGGGGGAGGAGCACTTTCAGGCAAATCCACATCCCCCCAGTCACGCACAAACCCAGAACCAGACCTTGCAAAGCCAACATTTTCTCTTGCCCCACGAGAAGCATCCTTCTCCCCTAAATAATCATCCTCATCATCATCCTCCTCCTCTTCCTCTTCTTCCTCCACCTCATCCAGGAGAGGTCCAGGAAAAAACAATGGCTGACTGTCATCAAGGCTTCCCTCCTCCTCTTCCTCCTCATCTACCTCGGCTGCAGACGCCTGCTTTTTATTGTGCGTCAAAGTTTGCATGAGCAGACGCATAAGTGGGATTCTCATGCTTATGATGGCGTCATCTGCGCTTACCAGCCGTGTGCATTCCTTAAAACACTGAAGGGACTTTACAGAGGTCTTTCAGCTTTGACCACTGTACACCTGTCAACTCCATGTCTGCCCTCAAAGTGCCTGCATATGTATCCTCCCACAAATGCATTACTGCCTGCCTTTGTTCGCACAGCCGCTCAACCATGTGCAGGGTGGAGTTCCACCTTGTTGCAACGTCGATAATTAGGCGGTGCTTGGGAAGGTGGAGCAATCGCTGCAGCTTCTGCATACGACTGGAGTGTACCGGTGACCGGCGGATGTGCGAACACAGTCTTCGAACCTTCAGGAGCAGGCCTCTTAAATCTGGATAATTAGTGAGGAAGCACTGCACCACCAGGTTCAAGGTGTGAGCCAAGCAAGGTATGTGTCTGAGTTTTGAAAGGGCTATTGCTGCCACAAAATTCCGGCCGTTATCACTAACTACCTTGCCTGCCTCAAGATGTAGACTGCCCAGCCATGACTCAGTTTGTCGCTGAAAGTAGTCGGCCAGTACCTCTGCGGTGTGTCTGTCACCCAAACACATCATCTGCAACACAGCCTGCTGACGCTTTCCACTAGCTGATCGATAGGGGGACACCTCGTTTGCAACACTGTCAACTGCGGATGCAGTGCTCGTGCGACTGCGCTCTGTGGACCACCTTTCGCTTCTGGAGGAGGAGGAGGAGGGTCGAACGCCTACAGCCAACTGTTTCCTATACCGTGGGCTAGGCAGCACTGTGCCACCACCACTGTCCCCTGGGGACCCTGTATCCACCACATTAACCCAGTGAGCAATGATGGACACGTAACGGCCCTGGCCATGCCTACTGGACCATGCATCAGTTGTGAGATGCACCTTTCCACTTACTGACAGCTTGAGTGCATGGACAATGCGGTCTTTCACATGAAGGTGGAGGGCTGGGATGGCTTTGCGAGAAAAGAAGTGGTGACTGGGTAGTTCATAGTGTGGTACTGCATAGGCCATTAGTTCACGGAAAACTACGCTTTCAACCAACCGATAGGGCATCATCTCTAACGAGATTAGTTTGGCAATGTGGGCGTCCAAACCCAGTGTAGGCGGATGAGAGGATGAGTTCTTTTTTGTCCTACTCACAGTCTCTGGTAGGGTGTGCTGGACTTGAGAGCTGGATATGATGGAACTAGCGGTGGACATGGCGGAGTGAGAGAGGGTTGATGATGGTGATGGAGTTGGTGTTCTTTCTGATGGCCTAGATTCAGTCTTTCATTGCAATAAAAGTGTGTTTCCCTGACTGATTTGCCCTTGCGACGACAACTCAAACTTTGCTGCTGTGCTAACCGGTGGACTTACAGTGGGGGAAACAATGTTGCATTGCTGACTACCTTCTTTGGGAGCTGTAGCACATGTGGTGCTTGAGTTTTGCTAGTCCATCCACGCTTGCAAGTGCATGGTGGTTAAATGTCTTAGCATGCAACTGGCATTCAAATTTCTCAGATTTTTCCCACGGTTAAAGGTCTTTGCACACTTCTTACAGATTACCTTTGCCTGATCATTAGCATTTTGTTCAAAAAAGTGCCACACTGCCCTACTAGGGAAGACAGTTTGAGGCTTTGCACGCTGTGCTATTTTGACCGTCTGGCCAAGCTGTCCTGCAATTTTTTGGGTTTTTGTAACCCGTTTTTGGACTGCTCCGGACCTGCCAGATAACAACTGTTGCGATGTCGATGCCCACTGCGGATGCTCCTCCTCCTCTTCTGATCCATTGGCAGCGGCACACTCTACCACCAATGGATGCCAATCTGGGTTAACAACTAGGTCATCCATCACCTCCTCTTCAATGTCATGTGCACCTTCCTCTGTGTCACCGTGTATGGTGGTATAGTATGCGGGAAGGGGCACCTGAGTCTCATTAGGGTCAGAATCTGGCTCAGTTCACTGCGAGGACAATGTAGTGCTCTGAGTGAATGTACCAGCAGAATCATCTATCATTGGCTGTGCATCAGTGTACTCCATGTCAGATTCATCTTGGCCTGGGTAATTCACGATTTGACTTGATAACCCAGGCATGGTATGTGAAAACAGCTCCATGGAGTAATCTGTAGTGTGGCCTGACGCATCCTTCAATTTTGGTTGGGGTGAAGGACACAAGGAAAGGTGTGGTTCATGACCATGAGCCTCCAATGACGACTCAGTGCTTTTATTTTTTAAAACTTCAGAAGAGGAGGCGATAGAGCTGGAGGCTGAGTCAGCAATGTAAGCCAAAACTTGTTATTGAAGCTCCGGCTTTAAAAGCGGTTTACCTACTCCCAGAAAAGGTAACCTTCGAGGCCTTGTGGAGCCAGACGATGACGCAGCCTCAACACCTCCTGTATTAGGTGCTATTTTGCTTTTGCCACTACAGCAGATTCACCACCAACACCAACACCATCATTACCAGCTGCCAACCCCCGCCCACTTCCACAGACTCTTCCACCACACTTCCTCATTTTTTGGAAAAATGTACCCAAATTTCCACCAACTCTCTGGTACTGTAAAACAAGGTCCAAGGTTTATATAGTACTGGGGAGAATTGGAATGTCTCTACACTTCAGGACACTGTGGGATTCAGTCAGGCCCTGTTTATTTAACACCGCAATGTGACCGGCAGAAATTGCGTAGTGTATGACAAACTACAAGGTGTATATAGAATTGGGCAGAACTGGAATCTCCCTAGAGTGTAGGTCTGTAAGAACGGAACAACTCCTTGACTTATCCTTACAGAGTCAAACACTTAGCTTCAATTTGGCCGTGATAACAGCCGTTACAAGGTGCTGAGAGAGGAGCGTGCACGTACACCGCTCTCCGGTGTATGTAAAATTGTCAAGCTCCGTGTTTTTGTATGCGGACTTTCACACGCTGTGTCATGATCCAGGATGGGATTTTGCTTTAGCCCGTCCTGGTTAGACTATGGGTTATTTGTACTGCCTCTCTCTGGCAGAATGAGGCTATTTAATGCTCACTGGACCTAGATCCGGTGTCAGTTATACTCTTGCCCTCAGAGAATATGGGAAGCAAGATGTGCCACAGTCCGCGCTGCTGAATCCACAAAATCACCTGGGATGCAAGATGTAGTAACAAAGTACTTCTTTATTCCTTCCTACGCGTTTCGGCGCCCTTCCTGGCACCTTCCTCAGGATATCCGTCAATTTGGCCGTGATAACAGCCATTACACGGTACTGAGAGAGGAGCGTGCATGTACACCGCTGTCCAGTGTATGTAAAATTGTCAAGCTCCGTATTTTAGTATACGGACTGACACACGCTGTCTCTCTATAGTTTTGAATGTAATCAAACAGCAAATATACTAAGCTGTTTGAAAACCAGACAAAACTATAGGGTGGAGGTCTGTAAGAACAGAACAACTCCTCGACTTATCCTTACAGAGTCACACACTTAGTGTCAATTTGGCCATGATAACAGCCGTTACACGGTACTGAGAGAGGAGCGTGCACGTACACGGCTGTCCGGTGTATGTAAAATTGTCAAGCTCTGTGTTTTAGTATACGGACTGACACACGCTGTCTCTCTATAGTGTTGAATGTAATCAAACAGCAAATATACTAAACTGTTTGAAAACCAGACAAAACTATAAGGTGGAGGTCTGTAAGAATGGAACATGTCCTCGACTTATCCTTACAGAGTCACACACAGATAGCTTCACTGTGGCCGTGATAACAGCCGTTACACGGTACTGTGTGAGGAGCGTACACCGGTGTACGGTGTGTGAAAAAGGGACAAAACAATAAAATCCGGATTGCTTTGAAAAAAGCAGTTTGCTCAGCAGTGTGCACACAGCAATGCAGCTACCAGGTAGCCTTAAAAGGCAGCCTAATAACCAACAGAGCTGATGCACCAAAATATAGCCTCCCCTTGCACTGCACAGTGACTGATGTGTTGTACAGGCAAAATCGCTAGCAGCAGATTCAGTTTTTGGCATCTTCTTCCCTGCCTAACACTCTCCCTACAGAATCAGCAGCAGCTCTCCCTATTCTGAGATCAGCCTGAGTAACATGGCGGTTGGCGTCCCCGCCCTTTTATACCCCCTGTGACGCCCCACAAAGCAAGCCAATCACTTGCATGCCCTTCTCCAAGATGGTGATGACCGCTGCCTACTGTATGTCATCACGTTGCCCACAGTGTCCGTTCTTCCTGATTGGCTGCAAAAAGGGCGCTTAAGCATCTTTTGAAATGCGACTTTGGCGCTAAAGTCGCCGACCTCGTGGCCGACCTCACGCTAAGCTCGGGTTTCGTTTCATGAAACCCGACTTTGGCGAAAGTCGGTGACTTTTCAATTTTTTCGACCCGTTTCGCTCAACTCTACAGACCAGCCTTTGGTGCACTACCAAACAGGACTTCAAAGGGAGACAAGCCTGTCTTTCTATTTGGATTGTGTCTGGAAAGAGTGCAAGAGGCAAGCACTCTACCCAGCTCTTTCCTGTGTCTGCCATGGCCTTTTGAATTTTCAGTTTAAGTGTCCATTTAGTCTTTCCACTTTCCCACTACTTTGTGGCCTATATGGTGTATGAAATGCTTGCTGTACACCCAGAGTCTGCATGACTTCCCTCATTATTTCTTCTGTGAAGTGTGTATCCCTATCGCTTTCTATGGTTTCTGGGACACCATACCTGCAGATCAGTTCTTTCATCAGTTTGTCTGCAGTCGTTTTAGCATTTGCACATTTTACCGGATAGGCTTCCGGCCAACCAGAGAAGAGATCTACACATACTAGGATATTTGCATACACTCCTTGTTAGGAATCTGGTTTCTACCATGCCTAGGCAGGAATCCAGATTCTCACATTTTTCTCCAGAGGCTAAGTCCTTTGTTCCGTCATCTGAGCATGCTCACGGAAGGAGCTCCCATTGGAGTTCAGGAGTCAGGTGCTCAGGTCCCGCTCCGGATCCGATTGGCTCCTTTGGGAGACCTGTAGATTTCCAGTCAGTCCCATACGCTATAAAAAGTGCGCATGAACGTTCCACCATGCGCTAGTATTTCCATACTGCTGCTGTGTGTATGGTGATGGATGCTTGGACTGGTGACTGACTTATTAAGAAACCCCTTCCCTCTGATAATACGTCTGTGTGAGTGTGTGGGATTTAGTCAGTAGCAGCGCTAGCGCCAGCGCGCTCTAGCTTCATCTGTTCCAGCAGCTAGCATCCTGCATTGCGCTTGCGTGTTAGCGGTGCTTTCCTTGCGGCTTAGTTCACACCGCGCTGTGGTAGCAGTCCTGACGGGTGTTCGCAGTTGCGACGCCACGCAACTTACTTCACGGTAGGTCTAGACGGAGTAGTCCTGATGTCTAAGGCTACTCCTGTGACTTTTAATACCGTGTCTGTGACCTAGAACAGACTCAGCGGTTTTGTATGCTTTAGGCTTGCAGTTCTGTGTCTTTAACAGAGCTTGCTTTAGTGCACTGGGTGCAGTTAAACCCTGTGCACATTACCGCCACAGTGCTCTGCCTCTTTACCAGCGGTTTTTCCATTCACCGCATGGTGGACCCCGAGTGGCGAAGGCACTTTATTTAATTTTTATTTAGTGCCTTCCACCACTCCTAACACTCCTACCTTGGTAGCTGTATGTCGTCAATCTGCAGTCTCTGAAACGGGTAGAGAGGCCTAGGTGTCGCTTTCTTAGGGACTTTTACTGTTTTACCTGGGTTGTGCTATGCACAGATGAGGCATAATTGTACAAGTTTCACGACTGCGTAACTGAAACCAGGAGCGATCTAAAAGGCATCTACCATGGCACACATGTGACTTTTTGAGGTGTGAGTGGGGCCACGTGCTGCTTGCGCCATGATTGGGAACAGGGACTTTGGTGGGCACAATTTATCCTTATTCTCCCATACTCCATTTGAGTTCAGCTCAGTTCAGCCCAGTCTCCCCTGGTGTACCTTCTCTGCTTGGGCAGCCTTTTGCCGGAGGGATTTCAGGACATCTAGGCTCAATGTGGCTGGAATACGCTGACTTCTCGCCACTGTCCACTGCTCCCTAGGCCGCCTTGCTGCTACTTTAGCAGCCTCATCCGCCCTTCTGTTGCCCTCTACCTCCACGGAGTCACCTTTGTGTGTGCTTTTGCCTTGACAATGCCAACCTGGACTGGTAACATCAATGCCTCCATCAATTGTTTCAGCTCTGCATTTTTAATGGGCTTACCTGCTGATTTAAGGAACACTCTGCTTCTCCAGATAGAGCCATAATCATGGGCTATTCCCCATGCATAGTTCGAGTCAGTGTAAATATTAGCGACTTTACCTGCAGCGGCTCTACAGGCCTCAGTGAGTGCCTTCAACTTTGCCTCCTGCACTGACATGTGAGGAGGGAGTGGTTCAGCTCGGATTACCTCATGTGAGGATACTACTGCATATCCAGTGTAGAATCGTCCATCCTGGTGGTATCTGGAGCCATCTATAAAAAAGAAAACTCAAAATCTCCATTAGGAACAGGATTGTTTTTTTCTTTCATGAACATGTGCAAAACCCACTGTCTCCCGACCCACCAGCTCCACGCAGCCATGCTCACGCGCCACGCCAAAGCACTCTTCCCCACCTGCCAACACGGTCACCAATTCCCCCTTTTCTGAATCCACAGGCAGGAGCTGTCTGGCCTGGGACCTGTGGCTTCCCTGCAGGACCTCTGGTCCAGGCAGAACAGCAAAAGGTCATCCACGTACTGTAATAGTACAATCAGTGGATGAGGCGATTGCCGCTACTCAAGGATCCCTGCCATCGCTGCTGAATAGATGGCAGGGGATTTCTTTCCCACTTTGTGGGAGGACTGTCCAACAATATTGTTCATCTCTATGAGTAAAGGAGAAAGATACTGACAGTCAGGGTGCAGGGTACAGAGAAAAATGCACCCGCTAAATCAATGACTGTGAAACATTTTGACATCACTGGGATCTGTGACAGTATTGTGTGTGTTAGGGACGATTGAGGTCACACTCACTGTATCATCATTAATAGCCCTTAAGTCATGAACCATTCTGTAAGTGTCAGCAAACCCTTGAGTCCTTTTTTCCCTAAAGGGATACAAAGGGGTGTCGCAGGGGGAAGATCTTTGCACTAGAACCCCTGCCTTAACATACTCTCTAATATCTCTGCTCGGGGCCATTGATTCGGCTAGGCTCAAGGGGGTATTGCTTTAAACAAGGAGGAGTGGTTTCCTTCTTTCAATTTAATCATGACAGTAAATTCATAGGGGTATTGTCACTAACAATAAGTACCTCTTGGCTATCTCGTAATTTTAGTCTTATTTGTTTAGTCATAGGGGCTTCTGTCACTTGCCCCTCTTGTAAACCAGGGGTCGCGAGTCCCATACACATTCCACAATCTCATTAGTAATCATGTCTGGCATTATCAAATCCTTGTGCACCACAGTCCTGGCTGCCCAAGTGGCAATCAAAAATTCTGCCTCTTTCCCTCCCGGCATTGTTATTGTGGTCATGAAGGCAGGACCAGGTCCGGAGGGGACAAGAACAGGGCACACATTTGTCACTAGGTTGCCAGTTTCCTAGTCTGAAGGTGAAGGAGGTGAAAGATCCGTCTTCTTAGTAGGGTTTTTGCAGTGGCGGGCATAGTGCCCATTCTCACCACAATTCCAGCACCTCACCGTTTCTATGTCCCTAACTACGTCTCCTTGTTTTCCTTGTGTTCCAGCATACATGACAGGTCGTCTTATTGTCCTTGTTTGCTCAACTACTTTAGCTACCTTAAGGAGGTCTTTCGGATCTACATATCTCCATTCAGGTCTGGCTGTCTGTACTGCGTCTCGTAAGTCTTTGTTCATACCATCAATGAATGCATTCACCAGTACTCTAACATCAAGTGGGTTTATGCAAATGTACCCCATGTCTGCCCATTTCAGCTGTAACCGTCCAAAGTACATCTCTACACTCTCTCCTCTTTGCTGAGTCACGTTAGTCAGGAGTACGGACTGCTCTGATTGTTCTACTGTAGCCCATTGTTTTAATGATTCACAGTTAGTGTTGAGCATTCCGATACCGCAAGTATCGGGTATCGGCCGATACTTGCTGTATCGGAATTCCGATACCGACTTCCGATATTTTTTCAATATCGGAAGTCGGCATCGGAATCGGAAGTTCAAAGTTGATTGACAGCCTGACGTCATCATGATGCGCGGTGTGTGCGCATCATGATGCGCCGTCATTTCGGGCCTTCCGGGGGTCTCTGCCGGCCTGCCGGGGGGCTGTGTGGACTGCCCGGGGTCTGTACCGGCCTGCCGGGGGGCTGTGCCGGCCTGCCGGTGGTCTGTGCACCCTGTGGGGGTCTGTACCGGCCTGCCGGGGGGCTGTGCCGGCCTGCCGGTGGTCTGTGCACCCTGTGGGGGTCTGTACCGGCCTGCCGGGGGGCTGTGCCGGCCTGCCGGGGGGCTGTGCTGATGTCCGGGGGTCTGTGCAAACATCGTCCGATGGGACTACAAGTCCCATCTGGCGATGCCTGCTACCATGACAGTGATTGACACATTAGCCAATGATGGGACAGTAGTAGTCCCATCATCCGGCTAATGTGTTAAATGTTAAAAAAAAAAAAAAAACTACATACATACTACATACATACCACATATATACTACATGCATGCTACATACATACTACATACATACTACATACATACTACATGCATGCTACATACATACTACATGCTACATACATACTACATACATACTACATACATACTACATACATACTACATGCATGCTACATACATACTACATGCTACATACATACTACATACATACTACATACATACATACTACATATATACTACATGCATGCTACATACATACTACATGCTACATATATACTACATACATACTACATACATACATACTACATATACTACATGCATGCTACATACATACTACATGCTACATACATACTACATACATACTACATACATACTACATACTACATACATACTACATGCATGCTACATACATACTACATGCTACATACATACTACATACATACATACTACATATATACTACATGCATGCTACATACTACATGCTACATATATACTACATACATACTACATACATACATACCACATATATACTACATGCATGCTACATACATACTACATGCTACATACATACTACATATATACTACATACATACTACATACATACTACATGCATGCTACATACATACTACATGCATGCTACATACATACTACATGCTACATACATACTACATATATACTACATGCATGCTACATACATACTACATGCTACATACATACTACATATATACTACATATATGCTACATACATGCTACATACATGCTACATACATACTGCATACATACTACATATATACTACATGCAACATACATACTACATATATAATACATGCATGCAACATGCATACTACATATATACTACATGCTACATACATACTACATATATACTACATGCATGCTACATACATACTGCATGCTACATACATACTACATATATACTACATGCATGCTACATACATACTACATGCTACATACATACTACATATATACTACATACATACTACATACATACTACATGCATGCTACATACATACTACATGCTACATACATACCACATACATACTACATACATACTACATGCTACATACATACTACATATATACTACATGCATGCTACATACATACTGCATGCTACATGCATGCTACATGCATACTACATACATACTACATGCTACATACATACCACATATATACTACATACATACTACATACAATACATTCATACAATACATACATAGACATACAGTACATATAACATAGAGTAACATACTTACCAATACTTGTCACATTGTTCCCCGAAGCCATTGTCTTCTACGGAATAAATATTAACATAACAAACCACAAAAATACTCACCCACGATCCGAAGCAGTCCACGAGTGTGTCCCACGACGATCTTGGGTAGAGAACTGCAGCATCAGCTGTTGCTGCCGTTCTCTACGGGCTGCAGGAATCCAATGACGGAAGGTAGGTATCCTTCCGCACTGTATTCCTCCGCCACTTAAAAAAAAAAAAGTCCCTAGTCTCACTTTATGCCATTGCTGCGTGGGAATTTCCCACACAGCAATGGCATAAAGTGAGACTAGGGACTTTTTTTTTTTAAGTGGCGGAGGAATACAGTGCGGAAGGATACCTACCTTCCGTCATTGGATTCCTGCAGCCCGTAGAGAACGGCAGCAACAGCTGATGCTGCAGTTCTCTACCCAAGATCGTCGTGGGACACACTCGTGGACTGCTTCGGATCGTGGGTGAGTATTTTTGTGGTTTGTTATGTTAATATTTATTCCGTAAAAGACAATGGCTTCGGGGAACAATGTGACAAGTATTGGTAAGTATGTTACTCTATGTTATATGTACTGTATGTCTATGTATGTATTGAATGAATGTATTGTATGTAGTATGTATGTAGTATATATGTGGTATGTATGTAGCATGTAGTATGTATGTAGTATGTATGTGGTATGTATGTAGCATGTAGTATGTATGTAGCATGCATGTAGTATGTATGTAGTATGTATGTAGTATATATGTAGTATGTATGTAGCATGTAGTATGTATGTAGCATGCATGTAGTATATATGTAGTATGTATGTAGCATGCAGTATGTATGTAGCATGCATGTAGTATATATGTAGTATGTATGTAGCATATATGTAGTATGTATGTAGCATGTAGTATATATGTAGTATGCATGTTGCATGCATGTAGTATATATGTAGTATGTATGTTGCATGTAGTATATATGTAGTATGTATGTATCATGTAGTATGTATGTAGTATGTATGTGGTATGTATGTAGCATGTAGCATGCATGTAGTATGTATGTAGTATATATGTAGTATGTATGTTGCATGTAGTATATATGTAGTATGTATGTTGCATGTAGTATATATGTAGTATGCATGTTGCATGCATGTAGTATATATGTAGTATGTATGTTGCATGTAGTATATATGTAGTATGAATGTAGCATGTATGTAGTATGTAGTATGAATGTAGCATGTATGTAGTATGCATGTTGTATGTATGTAGCATGTATGTAGCATGTAATTTTTTTTTTTTTTACATTCAACACATTAGCCGGATGATGGGACTACTACTGTGCCATCATTGGCTAATGTGTCAATCACTGTCATGGTAGCAGGCATCGCCCGATGGGACTTGTAGTCCCATCGGACGATGCCTGCACAGACCCCCAAAGCCTGCACAGCCCCCCGGAGCCTGCACAGCCCCCCGGCAGGCCGGCACAGCCCCCCGGCAGGCCGGCACAGCCCCCCGGAGCCTGCACAGCCCCCCGGCAGGCCGGCACAGCCCCCCGGCAGGCCGGCACAGCCCACCGGAGCCTGCACAGCCCCCCGGCAGGCCGGCACAGACCACCGGAGCCTGCACAGACCCCCTGGCAGGCCGGCACAGCCCCCCCGAAAGGCCCGTACAGACCCCAGAGAGGCTGTACAAGGGAAAAACAGGATTTTTCTTATTCCGATACCGGAAGTCCCATAGACTTGAATGGGACTTCCGGTATCGGAATCGGCGATACCGATACTTTTTTTGAAGATCGGCCGATCCATTCCGATCCGATACTTTGAAGTATCGGACGGTATCGCTCAACTCTATTCACAATATGTCTCCCCAGACCGTGCAGATTTATCATCCATGCCCCGAGCCTGATTTTTTGCCACATCTGTGTGTGTCTTAATTATATGTCCTAGTGTGTCACCTGCCTTTAAACTCACCAACCTCTCTAGGTCTGCCCAGGTACACTTATATGTCTGCTGTACTTCCTTTATGTGTCTGTAAAACGGGAATGGTTGGTCTTCAGGGTCAGGCAGCTTCTTCAACAAAGCTAGCTGGTCAGAGGGGCTCCAGGGATAAAACACCTGCATCTTTCTTATTCTAGTCGCCCTTCTAGGTCCTGATGTGGTTGGTCGTCTGATGTCTACTGTCAGCTCACTCCTCAAAGGTCAATGTCCCCACTACCCACTATCCACACTATTATGTCACTACATATGATCTTGTCTGGACAGGATTTAGCGCAACTCACTTAGGTCAGTGGCACAGGTCACATAAGTAGCAATTCAGTCTGGGTTTGTCTGAGTCTGACCACAGTGTTTACAAGTCCATCTGTTTTGTCCGGGTTTCTGGTTAAATTTTTCAACCAAAACATTCATAATACACCTTCCATACTGCTGCACATTCTCAAACATCATTTATTCACTTGCTATTTTCTTCCCTTGTCTGTGCCTTTTTGTACATCCAAACATTCACACTCTGGTATTTTTGCTTTTTTCAATATTAGTCCCACTTGTTTTACTGCTTCCTTTCTTCTCTGTCTTTTTCAATTTGCATAGCTGTCTTGGATCCCATTGGGGCACCGACTATTCACAGAAAAAGATGCCCATGGCTTCAACCTTTTTCTCCCAACAGCTCACCTTTATTCTGAAATGCCCCTCTAGTGTGCCTAACCTTATCTACGGGCAGCCACACGTAGCAAGTCAGAGCGAGCCTGCCAAGGTGTAGCGGGAAGGCTCCTTGCCTCTCACCCGGTAGACCTACAGGATGCAACGAGAAGGCTCTCTGCCTCTCACCCGTTAGATCAGCTGGCTAGAATAGGAATAGGCCTTTTTCCTTCCAACCCAGCTCCATGGATTGTGGGAAGGCTACTTCAACTTAGACAGCTCATCTTGCTTCTGAAAGGCTCTTCTGTGTGTCTGGACCTCTGTCTTACAGCCCACACATAGCAAGTCAGAGTGAGCCTGCCAAGGTATATGCAGAGGGCTCCTTGCCCTCGCCTCTCACCCACAACAAAAAAACCTGCTGACTAAAGTAAGAAGGCCCAGGTGTGATAGGCCTCTAGCCTACTTTATCAGCCATACAGTCGGCTGCCTCCTTTGTTGATCCACAATTTGCTATACAAATCAATCACACAACTAGAAGCAGGTTCAAGCACATTAATGACCATCACTTACAATTTCCAAACAATCACTTACAATTTCCTTCTAAATTAGGCACCACATTTTAATTTCAACTTCAACTTACAAAATTTCATTCCACTTTAATTTAGTACTGTTGCTTTAAAATGCACAAATCAAATAGCGAGCATTTCACCAAAGACAACCACAGAGAATTTTGAGCGCAGCTCTGTGAATCCTCTTACTAAGACACTCAGCAGAGATAAGACGAGAGGAGCGAGAGAAGGGGAGAAAAGAAACTGCTCAGCACCATCCTTCCCCCTCCCATGGGAAGAATGTAGTGTCCTTCACAAGGTAACAGAATGCCATAGCTCTTTAGACTTAATCAAAATCAATTTCTACAAGAAAAACTCAAAATCACGGGATTTCACTGTAAGAGCAGATAACTAATGTATAATGTGAGTAACCACGCCTTGCCCTTTTATGGCCAAATGCATTCAGGAAACTTTACAATGTAATGCCACGTATAATACGAGCTATATCATTACTCAATTCATTCAGTCTCAGATGTAGATTTGAAATATCTATAACGCATCTGTCCGCGATCTCCCACAACTAGAAAGGTAACAAATCTCTTGACACAAAATGATGTGTGATGATTCATTCATACGGTCATTTGATTTAAAAAAAGAAAATAACAAAAAAATCCCTTGTCTCAATTACTCATCACTCATCTCATTCAGGGGTTCTCATAGACATATATACAAGGATTCACTCAGCCTGCCTATCTTGCACTTTGGATTTGATACTTTAACCTACAGCCATGTCCACTGACACTCTGAGAACACCAACGCCAACTTCTTAAACAACAAGAAGCAATGAAAACCAGAGCAACCAAAAACCACAGCCCAATACAAAATACAGCCTCAAATGATTTACTGCCAATCCAAAATAAACGCTGAACAGAGTCTATCCCAGGCTTTGTGCTACACAGTACACCAGTACACAACCAGTTAGTATACTAGTATTTGACAGAAAATACAGATGACATTTATTATCTTATTACTCTATTATTCAACTCTCATACGGACATACTCACCGCTCACTGGTGATGTGGGTTCTTTTGAACCGTGTTGTGCAGTCTTACCCAGAGGTATGTAGACATCCCTGGAGATATAGCAGATGCAGAATCAATGTAAGAATAAATGTTCTCACCTGCTGCAGCCTGGATTCTGCATATTCAACCTCCCAGAAAGCTCCCACATACGGATTCCTAATAGGCTGGTGTCCACGGCCCCACGTTGGGCGCCAAACTGTTGTGGCTGCTTTTTGTTCTGACCAAGCGTCAGATTATGCCAGATCACCAGTGAGTCCGGATTATGAGGTTTTTGCCCTTCTGTTCACAAGCGCTTGGAGACAAAGAGACTCAACACACAAGTCGTGGTCAAATCACTTTATCTGACGTAATGCAACACAAGGCAATATTTTATACCATTTACAACAAATGTAACTCTATGGAGCTCATGTAGCCCCCATCATCACTTCCAGGGTTATATAATGTTTACAATTTGTCCAGAACATGTTGTAACTGACTATTGAGAACAAATATGATAACAAGTATAGCTTCCTTGAACACAGAGACTAGTAGTCTACATAAGAATAACTCTAGCAATAATAATGCAGAAGGCATTAGAAGTCTTAAAGGCAATTAAAGAGATATAAAAGCAAACCATTAACTCTTCTATATCAGCTCCAAAGAAGAACCAGCTGGCCTCCAGTCCAGATGACGTCCCATGGTGATGGCACAGGAGAATTCCACCAACCAGAGGGAGAGACAGTGATCGTTATGATGAGGAAGGACAGCCCATCTGTCGCCGCTGCAATAAGACAGGGCATGTAGAAAGATTCTGTAATTTAAGGCTGTGTGCACACGTTGCGTATTTTTGCGGCGTTTTTCTGCTGCGGAATCACCACGAAAATGCAAAGAAAATGCATCCCATACATTCCTATAGGACTCCGCAATGCTGTGCTAATGCTGCGGATTTTTCCGCTGCAGAATTGCATAACAGAAAAATACGCAGCATGCTCATTTTTTTTGCAGAATCGCGGCGATTCCGCACCCATAGGATTGCATTGAAACGCTCACTTTACGCATGTGGCTATGCCCACCATGTGTAAAGTGAGTGCTCAATTTGCAGATGGTACCCAGGGTCTGGAGGAGAGGAGACTTTCCTCCAGGCCCTGGGTACCATAATCCCATAAAAAAATAGAATAAAAATAAAAAATAGAGATATAATCACCCTCCGGCGGCCCCCAAAGTCCTTACCGCTCTCACCAAGCTCCCGGCATCTTCCGGTCCCAGTAATGCTTTGCGCGAATGACCGCTGATGACATCACGCTCTCGCGAGCATGACGTCATCTCAGGTCTTTCGCGCAAAGCATTAATTGGACTGGAAGATGCCGGGAGTGCCGCAGAGCAGATCGGGGGCCGTCGGAAGGTGATAATAACAATATTTTTTATTTTTTTTAATATTTTTAACATCCTATCTTTTACTATTGATGCTGTATAGACATAGGCGAATTCGCATGCGTTTTACCCGTGATGGGAGTGGCGGAAAGCATTTCTGCACGTGTGCACATAGCCTAAATGAGCGACCCCTGGGGCAGAGCGCCAACCCCCAGGAGTAAGACGTCCAGGCCAGCAAAGCTGGTGAGACAAGTACGTGGGAGGATGGCCGGTCCTGCTCGTCGTGATTTATGGCATCCCCATGAACGCTTTACTGGACACCAGCTCACAGGTGACAATGATTCCATATATCGTCTTTAAATGGTATTGGGCTGATTCAAACATCACTCGCAGCCCAGATGGACGCCTTAGCATCTTTGCCAGCAATGGTCAGCCCTTGCCTCAAGTGGGGTATAAAGAGGTGACCCTGAAGGTTGGCCGAATAGAATTGTCCTCCCTACATATGCCAGTTCAACTGCACTGATATTCTGCCTAGTTAGTGTACATTAATCTGCCTACTCACAACCTCTTTGTTACTAGCGTCATTCTATATTGTTTCCTGCATGAATAAAGACGCCCCCATAAACTTCTATTTACTGCTAATGGACTCCCTGCTGCCCAGCGCTGGCTATTGTTAGCTACTTTCCATCGCAGCAGCTTCGCCTAGATGTCATGGGCATGCTCAGTAGCCCCACAGCCAGCAGAACACAGCACTTCCGGTCCTGGGCGCTCTCATGGCTTAAATAGTGGGACTTTCCCCACAGATGCACACTGCCACAGCCAAGCGCCGGAGCGCCGCTCTGCCACACAGCGGGATAAGGTAACACCTCTGCTGCACTCTCACCTCACTAGTATTACCTGCTATTCAGATAACACCATTAATTATATCCATGACCCTATAGGTCCTGCACCACATAAAACGTCCAGGAATCAACATTGTGCTGTAACAGCGCTTTTTTTGGCACCTTCCTAATTAAATAAGGGATCCCTTTTTTTTTTTTCCTTTTTTACTATTATCTCATTGCAATTCACTTTCTCATTATGCTATAATTAGTGTTGAGCGATACCATTCGATACCCAAAAATATCGTATCGGATGGTATCGCCCGATACGAAAAAAATATCGGGTATCGCCAATTCCGATACCGGAAGTCCCATTTAAGTCAATGGGACTTCCGGTATCGGAATTTAAAAAGCCCTTTATTTCCTTGTTGGCCAATTCTACATAATTGAAAACAAATAAGAATCATGTAGAATGTGTTGTGGGAGGTGGAGGAGACATTAAAGGCATAGTGGTTTATTCAAATCACATGGCATAGCATTAATTCCAATTTTTTTTTCAAGACGTTCGGAGTTAAAAAGATATTGACTATGTTAACCTTTTTTATATTTTGTCAGATATGTATGTTTCACAACTTCCATGCTCTTCACCTTCTTTTGTACTTCTCCCACACTTTCTCCTTCATGATCCGCAGCAGTAGCATTTTTTTCATCAACTTTTTCTTCACCTTATTCATCTTCTTCTTCTTCACATTATTTTTTTTTTCCATTCTTCATATTCTTCTTATTCAGCTATTATTAATTTTCATATGCTATTTCTTCATCTTCTTCCTATTCTTCTTCTTCATTTTCTTATGGTGACAGTCATTCCTGTAGTACTTATCTATAAAAGTTATAAGATTACACCTTACGTTCTGCCTGTCACAAAAGATTTACAACAGGATTTGTCCGAGTTCAGTTTGGCCTGCAGCAGCAGGCATTATCCAGGGGCACCAAGAGGAGGAACGGACTCACCCTCATTTACTGCTTAGTCTTCTTCTGCTTATAATTCTTGATATCTTCTATGCTGATTTTTAGTCTTATGCTTAATGTTCTTCTGCTTTCTGTTCTTCTGCTTTTGCTTCTTCTGCTTCTTGTTATTCTGTCTTTTGTTCTGTATCTTGGTGGCTGTCTTCATGTTCTTTGTCCTGTTCGTCATATTATTTTGGGTCATATTTCTGGTCTTCTTTGGTGTGGTCTTCAGGGTCGACGTCATCAGGGTCGTCGTAATGGAGATCAATAAGGATTACCAAAGACAATTTCAAAAAGCTTGATTTTGGAAATATAGCAGAAGGTGCAAGAAGGCTGAGAAACTGGCGAGAACCAGCTGACAGTATTGGAACCCATAGTGGCAGCAGAAGGAACAAGAGCCAATAGCACTACCGAGGACCAACTGACGGTGCTGGACCACGGTTACTAAGCAGAAGGTACCTGTGCTAAAAAGCACTACCAAGGACGAGCTGACGGTGCTGGACCTCGGATACCGAGATGGAGGCACCTAGGCCAAAGGCTCTGGCGAGAACCAGCTGACAGTGCTGGAACCCGGATGGGTAGCAGAAGGAACAAGAGCCAATGGCACTACCGAGGACCAACTGATGGTGCTGGACCACGGTTACTAAGCTGAAGGTACCTGTGCTAATAAGCACTACCAAGGACCAGCTGACGTTGCTGGACCTTCGGATACCGAGATGGAGGCACCTAGGCCAAAGGCTCTGGCAAGAACAGCTGACAGTGCTGGAACCCGGGTGGGTAGCAGAAGGTACCCATCCAAAGCAAAGTAGCCAGGCCGCAAGCCGGCAGCAGTTACCGAAACCCACAGTCCTACAGGGGGTCCATGTCCGATTGGCACTACAGATCCAGCCTTCAGTGCCAGTTCCCGCAGCCCACATAGGAGTCACCTAAACTGCAGGCACCGTAGAGTCGGCTAACCCGGCCGCAAGACGACAGGACAATGGATTGGTGGCATAGTGACCTTGACACTACCCGGAAACAGCAGGCGTGCTGAAAACCGGCATGGCAACAGGGAGTACCCGTGCCATAACACTGCCGAGAACCAGCTGACGGTGCTGGAACCCAGATGGGTAGCAAAAGCTACAAGAGCCAATTGCACTGCCGAGGAACAGCTGACTGTGCTGGACCACGGTTACTAGGCAGGAGGTACCTTTGCTAAAAAGCACTACCAAGGACCAGCTGACGGTGCTGGACCTTCGGATACCGAGATGGAGGCACCTAGGCCAAAGGCTCTGGCAAGAACCAGCTGACAGTGCTGGAACCCGGGTGGGTAGCAGAAGGTACCCATCCAAAGCAAAGTAGCCAGGCCGTAAGCCGGCAGCAGTTACCGAAACCCACAGTCCTACAGGGGTTCCATGTCCGATTGGCACTACGGATCCAGCCTTCAGTGCCAGTTCCCGCAGCCCACATAGGAGTCACCTAAACTGCAGGCACCGTAGAGTCGGCTAACCCGGCCGCAAGACGACAGGACATTGGATTGGTGGCATAGTGACCTTGACAATACCCGGAAACAGCAGGCGTGCTGAAAACCGGCATGGCAACAGGGAGTACCCGTGCCATAACACTGCCGAGAACCAGCTGACGGTGCTGGAACCCAGATGGGTAGCAAAAGCTACAAGAGCCCTACCGAGGAGGAACTACCGAGGAACAGCTGACGGTGCTGGACCACAGTTACTAGGCAGGAGGTACCTTTGCTAAAAAGCACTACCAAGGACCAGCTGACGGTGCTGGACTTTCGGATACCGAGATGGAGGCACCTAGGCCAAAGGTTCTGGCAAGAACCAGCTGACAGTGCTGGAACCCGGGTGGGTAGCAGAAGGTACCCATCCAAAGCAAAGTAGCCAGGCCGCAAGCCGGCCACAGTTACCGAAACCCACTGTCCTACAGGGGGTCCATGTCCCATTGGCACTACGGATCCAGCCTTCAGTGCCAGTTCCCGCAGCCCACATAGGAGTCACCTAAGCTGCAGGCAATGTAGAGTCGGCTAACCCGGCCGCAAGACGACAGGACAACGGATTGGTGGCAAAGTGAAATTGACACTACCTGGAAACAGCTGGCGTGCTGGAACCAGGCTGGGCAACAGGGAGTACCCGTGCCAAAGACACTGCCGAGCACCAACTGGCGTTGTTGGAGCCCAGGGACAATCATGGTTTAGGCCGAGGCCTACTTGGTGGCAGTTTTATATCGGTTATGGACTACAGCTGACTGACAACGTGCTCCAATTAAGCATCTGTCTCCACTCTGTTTCCAGGATTTAACCTTACCACCAACACCACCAGTTTATACGCACAGAAGCCGTCAACCCAATCCACACGTGTTCCTGTGTTACTGGGGTTCTGTAATGTCAGCAGATCCCCTGATGTGTGTCTGGCAATGTCTTCTGCTCTGTCCACCTTCCCACCACTTGTAGTGGGAAGGTGGACAGCGCAGGAGACAGTGTCGAACACACATTGGGGGATCAGCTCACGTAACAGAACACCAGGAACACAGGAACAAGTGTGGAATGTGTGGACGGCAACTGTGAGCAGGAACTGGCGGTGTAGGAGGTCAGGGGAAATACTCGAGACAGAATGGAGACAGAGGCCAAATCAGAGAATGTTTAAATCAGAAGTAGCTAGAATTTGGAGGCAGCAGCAGTTTGCCGTCCACACAGCAGGGGATCAGCTGACGTTACCGAACCCCACTTACACATGAACAAGTGTTTTTTCTGTGTGGACAGCACTTCCGAGCACCAACTGGCGTTGTTGGAGCCAAGAGACAATCATGGAGTAGGCTGAGGCCTACTAGGAGCCAGGTGTATATCGGAGGTAGTTTGACTTTGGAGGGAGCAGGACACTTTGCCATACACACAGCAGGGGATCAGCTGACGTTGCCGAACCCCACTTACACATGAACAAGTGTTTTTTCTGTATGGACAGCACTTCCGAGCACCAACTGGCATCGTTGGAGCCCAGGGACAATCTTGGAGTAGGCTGAGGCCTACTAGGAGCCAGGTGTAAATCAGAAGTAGTTAGAATTTGGAGGCAGCAGCAGTTTACCGTCCACACAGCAGGGGATCAGCTGACGTTACCGAACCCCACTTACACATGAACAAGTGTTTTTTCTGTGCGTACAGCACTTCTGGGCACCAACTGGCGTTGTCGGAGCCCAGGGAAAATCAGGTAGTAGGTTGAGGCCTACTTGGAGCCAGGTGTAAATCAGAGGTCGTTTGAATTTTGAGGGAGCAGGACACTTTACCATACACACAGCAGGGGATCAGCTGACGTTACCGAACCCCACTTACACATGAGCGAGTGTTTTTTCTGTGCATACAGCACTTCTGAGCACCAACTGGCGGTGTCGGAGCCCAAGAAAAATCAGGTAGTAGGCTGAGGCCTACTTGGTGTCAGTTTTAGATTGTTTCTAGACTACTACTAACTGGCAACGTACTCCAATTAAGCCTCTGTCTTCACTCTGTTTTAAGTATTTCCTCTGGCTTCCAAACACGACAGTTGCTGCTCTGAAATGCCGTCTGCACAACCAACTCTTGTTCCTGTGTTTAGGGGTTCTGTAACAGCAGCTTATCCCTAGAGGTGAGTCAGGCAATGTCTCCTGCTCTGTCCACTTTTCCACTACAAGTAGTGGGAATGTAGACAAAGCAGGAGACATTGCCGGACTCACCTCTGGAGATGAGCTGATGTTACAGGACCATGGTAACACAGGAACAAATGTTGATTGTGCAGATGGCACTTGAGAGCAGAAACAGGCGGTGTTGGAGGCCTGAGGAAATACTCAAAACATAGTGGAGACAGAGGGCAAATCAGAGAACATGTTAAATCAGAGGTAGTCAGAAGTTGTAGGCAGCAGGAGAGTTTGACGTACACACAGCAGGGGATAAGCTGACGTTACCGAACCCCACTTACACATGAGCGAGTGTTTTTTCTGTGCGTACAGCACTTCTGAACACCAACTGGCGTTGTCGGAGCCCAGGGAAAATCAGGTAGTAGGCCGAGGCCTACTTGGAGCCAGGTGTAAATCTGAGGTACTTAGACTTTGGAGGGAGCAGTACACTTTGCCATACACACAGCAGGGGATCAGCTGACTTTACCAAACCCCACTTACACATGAGCGAGTGTTTTTTCTGTGCGTACAGCACTTCTGAGAACCAACTGGAGTTGTCGGAGCCCAGGGAAAATCAGGTAGTAGGTTGAGGCCTACTTGGAGCCAGGTGTAAATCAGAGGTCGTTTGAATTTGGAGGGAGCAGGACACTTTACCATACACACAGCAGGGGATCAGCTGACGTTACCGATCCCCACTTACACATGAGCGAGTGTTTTTTCTGTGCGTACAGCACTTTTGAGCACCAACTGGCGTTGACGGAGCCCAGGAAAAATCAGGTAGTAGGTTGAGGCCTACTTGGAGCCAGGTGTAAATCTGAGGAACTTAGAGTTTGGAGGGAGCAGGACACTTTGCCATACACACAGCAGGGGATCAGTTGAGGTTACCGAACCCCACTTACACATGAGCGAGTGTTTTTTCTGTGCGTACAGCACTTCTGAACACCAACTGGCGTTGTCGGAGCCCAGGGAAAATCAGGTAGTAGGCCGAGGCCTACTTGGAGCCAGGTGTAAATCTGAGGTACTTAGAGTTTGGAGGGAGCAGTACACTTTGCCATACACACAGCAGGGGATCAGCTGACGTTACCAAACCCCACTTACACATGAGCGAGTGTTTTTTCTGTGCGTACAGCACTTCTGAGCACCAACTGGCGGTGTCGGAGCCCAGGAAAAATCAGGTAGTAGGCTGAGGCCTACTTGGTGGCAGTTTTAGATTGTTTCTAGACTACTACTAACTGTCAATGTACTCCAATTAGGCCTCTGTCTTCACTCTGTTTCGAGTATTTCCTCTTGCTTCGAAACACGACAGTTGCTGCTCTGAAATGCCGTCTGCACAACCCACACTTGTTCCTGTGTTACTGGGGTTCTGTAACAGCAGTTTATCCCTAGAGGTGAGTCAGGCAATGTCTCCTGCTCTGTCCACTTTTCCACTACAAGTAGTGGGAATGTAGACAAAGCAGGAGACATTGCCGGACTCACCTCTGGAGATCAGCTGATGTTACAGGACCATGGTAACACAGGAACAAATGTTGATTGTGCAGACGGCACTTGAGAGCAGAAACAGGCGGTGTTGGAGGCCTGAGGAAATACTCAAAACATAGTGGAGACAGAGGGCAAATCAGAGAACATATTAAATCAGAGGTAGTCAGAAGTTGTAGGCAGCAGGAGAGTTTGACGTACACACAGCAGGGGATCAGCTGACTTTACCAAACCCCACTTACACATGAGCGAGTGTTTTTTCTGTGCGTACAGCACTTCTGAGTACCAACTGGCGTTGTCGGAGCCCAGGAAAAATCAGGCAGTAGGTTGAGGCCTACTTGGAGCCAGGTGTAAATCTGAGGAACTTAGAGTTTGGAGGGAGCAGTACACTTTGCCATACACACAGCAGGGGATCAGCTGACGTTACCAAACCCCACTTACACATGAGCGAGTGTTTTTTCTATGGGTACAGCACTTCTGAGCACCAACTGGAGTTGTCGGAGCCCAGGGAAAATCAGGTAGTAGGTTGAGGCCTACTTGGAGCCAGGTGTAAATCAGAGGTCGTTTGAATTTTGAGGGAGCAGGACACTTTACCATACACACAGCAGGGGATCAGCTGACGTTACCGAACCCCACTTACACATGAGTGAGTGCTTTTTCTGTGCGTACAGCACTTCTGAGCACCAACTGGCGTTGTCAGAGCCCAGGAAAAATCAGGTAGTAGTTTGAGGCCTACTTGGAGCCAGGTGTAAATCTGAGGTACTTAGAGTTTGGAGGGAGCAGTACACTTTGCCATACACACAGCAGGGGATCAGCTGACATTACCAAACCCCACTTACACATGAGCGAGTGTTTTTTCTGTGCGTACAGCACTTCTGAGCACCAACTGGCGGTGTCGGAGCCCAGGAAAAATCAGGTAGTAGGCTGAGGCCTACTTGGTGGCAGTTTTAGATTGTTTCTAGACTACTACTAACTGTCAACGTACTCCAATTAGGCCTCTGTCTTCACTCTGTTTCGAGTATTTCCTCTGGCTTCCAAACACGACAGTTGCTGCTCTGAAATGCCGTCTGCACAACCAACACTTGTTCCTGTGTTACTGGGGTTCTGTAAAAGCAGCTTATCCCTAGAGGTGAGTCAGGCAATGTCTCCTGCTCTGTCCACTTTTCCACTACAAGTAGTGGGAATGTAGACAAAGCAGGAGACATTGCCGGACTCACCTCTGGAGATCAGCTGATGTTACAGGACCATGGTAACACAGGAACAAGTGTTGAAGGCACTTGAGAGCAGAAACAGGCGGTGTTGGAGGCCTGAGGAAATACTCAAAACAGAGTGGAGACAGAGGGCAAATCAGAGAACATATTAAATCAGAGGTAGTCAGAAGTTGTAGGCAGCAGGAGAGTTTGACGTACACACAGCAGGGGATCAGCTGACATTACAGAACCCCACTTACACATGAGCGAGTGTTTTTCTGTGCGTACAGCACTTCTAAGCACCAACTGGCGTTGTCGGAGCCCAGGAAAAATCAATTTGTTCGTCATGCAGCAGTGGGGTACGGCGAGGTCCTACAAAGCTGCGCATGATGGACTGTTGCCTGGTAAAAGTGGGGGATGCCGGGTCACTGGTGGCCGCAGCAGGCACCAAATCCCCACGTCCTCTCCCTGCTGAATCCCCACGTCCTCTCCCTGCTGAAACTCCAAGGCCACGACCATGTGCCTTACTCCCTGCCTTCTTCATCTTGGTAGACTGATAAAGATAGGCAGAAAAGTAAAAAAGGGGGGGCTTAGTGTTCTTATTCCTGAACACCTGCTAACCAGTATGGGAAACACTAATTTGGCTAAGAGTGTGTGTACTACACTTTAATATGCTGTAATGTGGCCTACACAACTCTAAAGTGGAGTGTTGGGTGAACTTTATTTCCTTTTTTTTTTTTGGGGGAAAAATAAAAGGATGTGACCAAAGTTTGAAAGCTATAGTATCACAAACTTTTTGGAGCGATTACAATGCAGGAAGCTAACCTACAATGCAATTGATGAGGCTCCAAAAAATAGGGTGATACTAGTCTGGCTGGCCCTGAAGGGCACAAGCCAGCAAAAAGGCTCCTCTATCTAATCCTATATAGTGTTTGCAACCAACCAATGACAATGGATGCGGTTGGAAGCACACTAATATAGGAGCAAAAATCTGGACAAATTAGCTGCAAAAAAAGGACTATGTATGAGGCAGTGACGCACGCTGAGCGGACTACACCCAGCGGTGGCTGTAGAACACACTGCAACGTGAGCTGCACTCACACACAGAGAGACCTATCAGACAGCCAAAAACAGTGCAGAGAAATGGGCTATAGCACTGAAAGGCTGCTGAAAGGCTTCGCTGTCCTCTCCTTTAGTGTTTGCAATCAACATATATGGATACGTATGGAAGCACACTATACAGGAGAAAAGAAAAGCAGCAATAAAAGAAAAATGTGTATGAGGCAGAGACAGTGGCGGATTAAGTGGACTATGGGCCCGGGGCTGTTCATAAAACCTGGGCCCCTGTACCCCCCTTCCCACCTGAGCGCTGCGGTCCCCGTGCGGGAATTGACAGCCGTACGGACCGCAGCACTTGGTTTGCTGCGGGTCCATACGGAAAACCCACCACCATTCCACCACGTGTGGACATGGCCTAAAAAGACGTTGCACATAAGCTGTAGGCCTATGGCCAATACGCACAAAATCGCCCAACGTGATCCTGGCCATAGGGGATCCACTTTAATGTCCCCACTTTAATTTAAAGTCCCCTTACTTCATCCATTGCAGTCCCCTATCACCCACTCACTTCATCTGCAGTGCCGCTTCATCATTTGCAGCCCCTTATCCCCCCTTCCATTTCATCATGTGCTGTCCCCTTCCCCCCAACTTCATGTGCAGCCCCACTCCCCCATCATCATGTGCAGTTAATTTTACCCCCACATCATGTGCAGTCCCCCTTACCCCCACTTCATGTGCAGTGCCCCTTACCCCCAATTCATCATGTGCAGTCCCCCTTACCCCCAATTCATCATGTTCAGTCCCACTTACCCCTTAATTCATCATGTGCAGTTCCCCTTACCCCCAATTCATCATGTGCAGTCCCACTTACCCCTTAATTCATCATGTGCAGTCCCACTTACCCCTTAATTCATCATGTGCAGTCCCCTTTATCCCCCACCTCATCATGTGCAGCCCCACTTATCCCCCACTTCATCATGTTCAGCCCCACTCACCCCCCCTTCATCATATGCAGCCCCACTCACCCCCCCTTCATCATGTGCAGCCCCACTCACCCCCCTTCATCATGTGAAGCCCCCACTCATCCCCCTTCATCCTGTGAAGCCCCCTCTCACCCCCTTCATCCTGTACAACCCCAGTCACCCCCCTTCATCCTGTACAGCCCCACTCACCCCCTTCATCATGTGAAGCCCCCACTCACCCCCTTCATCCTGTACAACCCCACTCACCCCCTTCATCATGTCTAGCCCCACTCAACCCCCTTCATCATGTGTAGCCCCGACTCACCCTCTTCATCCTGTGTAGCCCCACTCACCCCCCTTCATCATGTGAAGACCCCACTCACCCCCCTTCATCATATACAGCCCCCAGTCACCCCCCCGTCATCATATACAGGCCCCAGTCACCCCCCTTCATCATGTACAGCCCCAGTCACCCCCCCTTCATCATATACAGGCCCCAGTCACCCCCCTTCATCATATACAGCCCCCAGTCACCCCCCCTTCATCATATACAGGCCCCAGTCACCCCCCTTCATCATATACAGGCCCCAGTCACCCCCCTTCATTGTGTACAGCCCCCAGTCACCCCCCCTTCATAATATACAGGCCCCAGTCACCCCCCCTTCATCATCTACAGCCCCAGTCACCCCCCCTTCATTGTGTACAGCCCCCACTCCCCCCCTCCCCCATTTAATTCATTTTATAAATAAAAAAAAATAAAAAAAGTTCCCCATACTTACCTCACAGCCGGCTCGCTCCCCAGCAGCGCCTCTGCTTTCAGCATCCTCCGGGACATGTCGGCGCGTGCACGATGACGTCATCGCGCACGCCCGACATCTGACCCGGAAGTACAGCCGGAGGGAGCCGGAGCTGAGCAGCCGTCAAGGTGACGGCCGTGCACCATGCGCCGTGCACAGCTCCCGGCCCCTCATAGAATGTGACGCTGGCGGCTGTCTGCTGCTGGCGGCGTCACAGCACAGGGCACGGGCGGCCCTGTACAGGTGCTGGGGGAGCGGCCCGGGGGGCATTTGCCTCTCTGCCACCCAGCCCAGCCCGCCCCTGCCCCTGGGCCCCCAAAAAACCTTGGGCCCGGGGCGACCGCCCCATCCGCCCCTATTAAGATCCGCCACTGGGCAGAGACACACGCTGGGCGGCCTACAAGCAGATGTGCCTGCAGGACACACTACACAGCGTGGGTCTGCACTCACACAGCCCTTGCAGACAGCTATTAAAACAGCGCTGCTGGGCTACAAAAATGCTACAGTGGTGGATTATGTAGCCTGGGTAGAGCAATAGATATTTTTGATGATCGCTATTTCTAACTGTCCCTCACAGTCTTCAACAGCAGCCTGTCCCTTACTGAATTCACAGCAGAGTGAACCCGAAATGGCGGCTGCTGCGGTTTTTATAGTGCATCATGACATCATTTCAGCAGCCAATCACAGCCATGCCAGTAGTTAACATGCCTACATGCCGAACAGGACGTGCCCACACTTCTGAGGATCCCCATTGGCTGAATCAAATCGAGCGGGCTCCTAGCATTATGGGAACTTCCGATTCCGGTATTCGATATGAAAAAAGTATCGGAAGTCAGTATCGGAATTCCGATACAGCTAATATCGGCCGATACCCGATACTTGCGGTATCGGAATGCTCAACACTAGCTATAATTCATTGCAGCTTATGGGACCACTTTATATCCTCTGCACCATTGCGCTTTATTTCGTATATGCACTGCAATCTAAGGTAACAAATACCTCTCTTTTCATGTCTCTGATCTGCTCTTTGTACAAGACCTTATGCTTTATTATGAAGTGTATAACTTTATCTCCTATTTGGAGCTATGTCCATTGTATATATTGTACATATTTTGTGTTTTTTTCTATTTTGCTCCACTATGTACTCTGGGTGATCCCTCATTTTATATCTTTATGTTTAATTAATTTTGGTGAACTGTGTTTATATTTATGCACGTTATTTATTTTTCTTGCAGTGATATATGATTAAGACCCTGGCGTGGTCGAAGCGTCATCTTTAATCGCATATGAAAATCTGCTCCCTGGCTTAATATTTGTTTCACAATAAAATTTACTCTTGTGCAAGTTATTCCACTTGAGTGTGCCTTGGACTGTTTAGGCAGAGGGCGTACAGACGTGATGTCATCGCGCTCTCTGACCTGAATGTCACTGTCAGGAAACGCGGAAGACGTCAGGGCAGTGGAGCAGGGAGAGGTAAGTATTGCAAGTGCTGTGGCCCTGAACAAGCAGGGAGTACCCACTTGTGGGCGATGGCACTGGCACAGGGCTCCTCATAGTACGCCGGTGTGTCTGGCAGAGAGTGGGCCCTCCCACCAGCAGAGACACTTTTACGTACTGTGAGGGGCCCTGTGCCAGTGCCTTCACCCACAAGTCTGGCCCCCACCTGCTCAGGGAACCAGCACTTTCATCTGCACCTTCCTCTGTGTCACCGTGTAAGGTGGTATAGTATGTGGGAAAGGGCACCTGAGTTTCATCAGGGTCACATTCTGGCTCAGTACACTGCGAGGGCAATGTGGTGCTCTGGGTCAATATACCAGCAGAATCATCTAGCAGTGGCTGTGCATCAGTGCACTGCATCTCTGATTCATGTTGGACTGGGGAATTTAGGATTTCACTTGATAACTCAGGCATGGTATGTGAAAAGAGCTCCATGGAGTAATCTGTAGTGTGGCCTGCCGCATCCTTCACTTTTGGTGGGGGTGAAGGACACAAGGAAAGGTGTTGTTCCTGACCAGAAACTTGCACAGACGACTCAGTGCTTGCATTTTTTGAAACTTCAGAAGAGGAGGCGATAGAGCTGGAGGCTGTTTTGGCAATGTAAGCTAAAACCTGTTCCTGATGCTCCGGCTTTAAAAGCGGTTTACCTACTCCCAGAAAAGGTAGCCTTCCAGGCCTTCCGGAGCCAGACCATGGTGCACACTCAACACCTCCTGCCTTAGGTGCTATTGTGCTTTTGGCACTACCAGCAGATGCACCACCACCATCAGTACCAGCTGCCCCCCGCCCACTTCCGCAGACTCTTCCACCATACGTCCTACTTTTTGTGAAAATGGACCCAAAATACCAGCAGATATATGGTACTGTATCAGAAGCATTCAGCTGTATACAGTCTAGGGATAATTATAAATCTCTGTATGCATTTCAGGAGGCAGACACAGATGCTCTCAGGCCCAGTATGGATTAGACAAGAATATAAAAAGCTGAAAAAGGGTACTGTATAGTGTTGAGCATTCCGATACCGCAAGTATCGGGTATCGGCCGATATTCGCTGTATCGGAATTCCGATACTTAGTTCCGATATTTTTTTCATATCGAATACTGGAATCAGAAGTTCCCATAATGCTAGGAGCCCGCTCGATTTGATTCAGCCAATGGGGATCCTCAGAAGTGTGGGCACATCCTGTTAGGCATGTAGGCATGTTAACTACTGGCATGGCTGTGATTGGCTGCTGAAATGATGTCATGATGCACTATAAAAACCGCAGCAGCCGCCATTTCGGGTTCACTCTGCTGTGAATTCAGTTAGGGACAGGCTGCTGTTGAAGACTGTGAGGGACAGTTAGAAATAGCGATCATCAAACATATCTATTGCTCTACCCAGGCTACATAATCCACCACTGTAGCATTTTTTTAGCCCAGCAGCGCTGTTTTAATAGCTGTCTGCAAGGGCTGTGTGAGTGCAGACGCACGCAGTGTAGTGTGTCCTGCAGGCACGTCTGCTTGTAGGCCGCCCAGCGCGTGTCTCTGCCTCATACACATTTTTCTTTTATTGCTGCTTTTTTTTCTCCTGTATAGTGTGCTTCCATACGTATCCATATACGTTGGTTGCAAACACTAAAGGAGTGGACAGCGGAGCCTTTCAGCAGCCTTTCAGTGCTATAGCCCATTTCTCTGCACTGTTTTTGGCTGTCTGATAGGTCTCTCTGTGTGTGAGTGCAGCTCATGTTGCAGTGTGTTCTACAGCCACCGCTGGCTGTAGTCCGCTCAGCGTGCGTCACTGCCTCATACATAGTCCTTTTTTTGCAGCTAATTTGTCCAGATTTTTGCTCCTATATTAGTGTGCTTCCATCCGCATCCATTGTCATTGGTTGGTTGCAAACACTATATAGGATTAGATAGAGGAGTCTTTTTGCTGGCTTGTGCCCTTCAGGGCCAGCCAGACTAGTATCACCCTATTTTTTGGAGCCTCATCAATTGCATTGTAGGTTAGCTTCCTGCATTGTAATAGCTCCAAAAAGTTTGTGATACTATAGCTTTCAAACTTTGGTCACATCCTTTTATTCCCCCCCCCAAAAAAAAAAGGAAATAAAGTTCACCAAACACTCTACTTTAGAGTTGTGTAGGCCACATTAGATCGTATTAAAGTGTAGTACACACACTCTTAGCCAAATTAGTGTTTCTTATACTGGTTAGCAGGTGTTCAGGAATAAGAACACTAAGCCCCCCCCCTTTTTTACTTTTCTGCCTATCTTTATCAGTCTACCAAGATGAAGAAGGCAGGGAGTAAGGCACGTGGTCGTGGCCGTGGAGTTTCAGCAGGGAAAGGATGCGGGAATTCAGCAGGGAGAGTACGTGGGGATTTGGTGTCTGCTGCGGCTACCAGTGACCCGGCATCCCCCACTTTTACCAGGCAACAGTCCTTCATGCACAGCTTTGTAGGACCTCGCCGTACCCCACTGCTGCGTGACGAACAAATTGAAGCCATTGTCGGATGGATGGCAGCTAACGCATCCACTTCAATGACTTCCGCATCCTCCCAAGGCCAGAGCACTGAAGAGCAACCATCTGTCTCTTCACCACCTGCCAAATTGCCCAGGCAGTCTGAGAGCCCTGGACAGGAGCCATCTCAATCTTTACTTCTGTTCTCAGAATCTGTTGGCTTGGAAAGAGGTGGCCAGCCAAGCAGCATTCTAGAGCTTGAAGAAGAGGGAGTATGCAGTGATGCATCCCTATGAATCTGAAGAGGCGGGTGGGCCAGTGCTTATTGTCAGCACACCTCAGTGCTCATCTGATGATGATGAGACTCAGTTGCCAATTTCTGGTGCGTACGGTGCTGGCGAGACAACCCAGGACCAGCCGATGCTTGAAGAGGGGAGTGGAGATGATGAGGTCCTTGACCCATCATGGCGTTAGCCACAGGAAGGTGGTGGGAGCAGCTCTGACGAAAAGATTCCCCGAACGGCCAAAAGAGGAGGGTGAGGGCGGGGGCAGACTTGGTTGCCTGTAGCCTCCACTTTGGCACCCGTGAGGAGCAATCCTCTTCCAAAACAGAAAATGAGCACTCCCAGGACTTGCAGTGCGTGGTCTTTTTTTGACACAGTTGCAGATGACATTTGCTTTGTCAAATGCAAGCTGTGTCATGAGAAAGTTAAACGAGGGAAAAATGTGAGCAACCTCAATACCACAAATATGTGGAAACATGTGCGTACCAAGCACGAGGTGGAGTTACACAGACACACTGAAGACGTAGGCCAACCTTCAGCAGCACCTACCACCTCTTCAGCTCCTGTTGGGGCCTCTTCCTCCAGCTCACACACAGCTGGTTCGGCTTCCTCACTGGAACGCCATGGAAGAACCTCTGCCACTGTTGTCCAGAGACCCAGTGAAATTCCACCCACAGAACCACGTTCTCAGTCATCAGCACACTCCCAGGCCACTCACCAGCAATCGGTAGCACAGGCATGGGAGAAAAAGCGGCCATACTCGGCAAACCATCCCCGAGCTCTGGCTCTGAATGCCGCCATTGCCAAACTACTGGCCCTTGAGATGCTGTCAATCAGGCTGGTGGAGACTGACACCTTCCGGAACTTGATGTCATTGGCAGTTCCACAATACAATGTGCCCAGCCGCTTTTATTTCAGCAGGCAAGCCGTCCCTGCCCTGCAAAGGCAGGTGGAGGGAAAAATTAAAAATGTGCTACTAAACGCCGTCAGTAGCAAGGTCCACCTGACCACCGATGCGTGGACCAGTAGCCATGGACAGGGATGATACCTTTCCCTCACTGCCCATTGGGTCAATGTTGTGGAGCCGGGTACAGATCTGGAGAGTGGCTCTGTACGTATTCTGCCAACTCCAAGGATTGCAGGAATGCAGTCTGTACATATTGAGTCCTCCTCCTACTCTAGTTCCTCGGAATCAGCACTGCATGAGCCTGTTAGGCCAGACATGAGCACAGGTGTGGCCAAACGTCAACAGGCCGTACTTAAATTAATTTCTTTGGGGAATTGGAGCCACACAGCACAGGAGCTCTGGAATGCAATCAAGCAGGAGAGCGATGTGTAGTTTGTGCCAGCGAATCTCCAGCCAGGTTTGGTAGTGAGTGACAATGGCCGAAATCTAGTGGCAGCTCTGAGCCTAGGCAACCTCACTCACATACCATGTCTGGCACACGTGCTCAATTTGGTTGTGCAGAGCTTTCTGAGGGACTATCCGGATCTTGATGCACTGCTGCACAAGGTTCGCCTAGAGTGTGCTCACTTGCGGCGTTCCAGCAACGCGCATTGCATCTCTGCAATGCTGATTCCGCCTGCCAGAACATCGCATCATATGTGACCTCCCCACCAGGTGGAATTCAACGTTACATATGTTGGAGCGGTTGTGTGAGCAGCAGGCAGCAGTAATGGAGTACCAGCTGCATCAGGCGCAAACAAGTCGCACTGTGCGCCGGACAGACTTCACCACCACTGAGTGGGCCACTATGAGGGACATCTGCCAAGTTTTGCATGCCTTCGATGACTCCACGCGGATGGCCAATGCAGATGATGCACTAGTCAGCATGGCTGTCCCCCTTATCTGTCTGCTTCAAAAAACCTAACAAGCACTAAGTGAGGAGGTTTTTGAAGAGGTCGAGGATGAGGAGTCAGAAATGCCATCTGCTTCTAGCAAGTCTGCGCAACGTGATTCCACACAAAGGCCCAGGCAGGGGACACTTAGTGAGGAGGATGACGAGGAGTCAATGGAGGAGGAGGAACACATCTCTCCAGAGGAGGGAGGTACACAAGGCTCTAGTAGTCAGTGTGTACAGCAAGGGTGGGGTGATGCTGAGCAGGGTGAGATAACGTCGGCTGATCCCCTGCTGTGTGGAGGGCAAAGTGTCCTGCTCCCTCCAAACTTAAAGTACCTCAGATTTACACCTGGCTCCAAGTAGGCCTCGGCCTACTACCTGATTTTCCCTGGACTCCGACACCGCCAGTTGGTGCTCAGAAGTGCTGTACGCACAGACAAAACACTCGCTCTTGTGTAAGTTGGGTTTGGTAACGTCAGCTGATCCCCTGCTGTGTGTATGGCAAAGTGTCCTGCTCCCTCCAAACTCAAAGTACCTCAGATTTACACCTGGCTCCAAGTAGGCCTCAGCCTACTACCTGATTTTCCCTGGGATCCGACATCGCCAGTTGGTGCTCAGAAGTGCTGTCCACACAGACAAAACACTCGCTCATGTGTAAGTGGGGTTCGGTAACGTCTGCTGATCCCCTGCTGTGTGTACGGCAAACTCTCCTGCTGCCTCCAAATTCTAACAATGTCTTATCTTAAACTGCCTCCAAGTAGGCCTCAGCCTACAAAATGACTATCCCTGGGCTCCAACATCGTCAGTTGTTGCTCGGAAGTGCTGTCCACACAGAAAAAAACACTCGTTCATGTGAAAGTGGGGGTCAGTAACGTCAGCTGATCCCCTGCTGTGTGGAGGGCAAACTGATGCTGCCTCCAAATTGTAACTACTTCGGATTTAAACATTCTCTGATTTGGCCTCTGTCTCCACTCTGTCTCTAGTATTTCCCCTGACCTCCAACACCGCCAGTTCCTGCTCACAGTTGCCGTCCACGCATTCCACACTTGTTCCTGTGTTCCTGGTGTTCTGTTACGTGAGCTGATCCCCCAATGTGTGTCCGGCACTGTCTCCTGCGCTGTCCACCTTCCCACTGCAAGTGGTGGGAATGTGGACAGAGCAGGAGACATTGGCAGACACACATCAGGGGATCTGCTGACATTACAGAACCCCAGTAGCACAGGAACACGTGTGGATTGGGCAGACGGCTACTGTACGCATAAACTGGCGGTGTTGGTGGTCACGTGAAATCCTGGAAACAGAGTGGAGACAGATGCCTAATGGGAGCACGTTGACAGTCTGTTGTAGCCTACAAACAATCTAAAACTACCACCAAGTAGGCCTTGGCCTTCACCATGATTGTCCCTGGGTTCCAACAACGCCAGATGGTTCTCGGCAGTGTCTTTGGCACGGGTACTCCCTGTTGCCAAGCCTGGTTCCAGCACGCCAGCTGTTTCCGGGTAGTGTCAAGGTCACTATGCCACCAATCCGATGCCCTGTCGTCTGGCGGCCGGGTTAGCCGACTCTACGGTGCCTGCAGTTTAGGTGACTCCTATGTGGGCTGCGGTAACTGGCACTGAAGGCTGGATCCGTAGTGCCAATGGGACATGGACCCCCTGTAGGACTGTGGGTTTCGGTAACTGCGGCCGGCTTGCGGCCTGGCTACTTTGCTTTGGATGGGTACCTTCTGCTACCCACCCGGATTCCAGCACTGTCAACTGGTTCTCTCCAGAGCCTTTGGCCTAGGTGCCTCCATCTCGGTATCCGAAGGTCCAGCACCGTCAGCTGGTCCTTGGTAGTGCTTTCTAGCACAGGTACCTCCTGCCTAGTAACCGCAGTCCAGCACCGTCAGTTGGTCCTCGGTAGTGCCATTGGCTCTTGTAGCTTTTGCTACCCATCTGGGTTCCAGCACCGTCAGCTGGTTCTCGGCAGTGTCTTTGGCACGGGTACTCCCTGTTGCCCAGCCTGGTTCCAGCACGCCAGCTGTTTCCGGGTATTGTCAAGGTCACTATGCCACCTATCCGTTGTCCTGTCGTCTTGCGGCCGGGTTAGCCGACTCTACCGTGCCTGCAGTTTAGGTGACTCCTATGTGCGCTGTGGGAACTGGCACTGAAGGCTGGATCCGTAGTGCCAGTGGGACATGGACCCCATGTAGGACTGTGGGTTTCGGTTACTGTGGCCGGCTTGCGGCCTGGCTACTTTGCTTTGGATGGGTACCTTCTGCTACCCACCTGGGTTCCAGCACTGTCAGCTGGTTCTCTCCAGAGCCTTTGGCCTAGGTGCCTCCATCTCGGTATCCGAAGTCCAGCACCGTCAGCTGGTCCTTGGTAGTGCTTTTTAGCACAGGTACCTTCTGCTTAGTAACCGTGGTCCAGCACCGTCAGTTGGTCCTCGGTAGTGCCATTGGCTCTTGTTCCTTCTGCAACCCATCCGGGTTCCAGCACTGTCAGCTGGTTCTCGCCAGAGCCTTTGGCCTAGGTGCCTCCATCTCGGTATCCGAAGTCCAGCACCGTCAGCTGGTCCTTGGTAGTGCTTTTTAGCACAGATACCTTCTGCTTAGTAACCGTGGTCCAGCACTGTCAGTTGGTACTCGGTAGTGCCATTGGCTCTTGTTCCTTCTGCTACCCATCCGGGTTCCAGCACTGTCAGCTGGTTCTCAACAGAGCCTTTGGCCTAGGTGCCTCCATCTCGGTATCCGAGGTCCAGCAAGGTCAGCTGGTCCTTGGTAGTGGTTACTAGCACAGGTACCTCCTGCATAGTAACCGGGGTCCAGCACCGTCAGCTGTTCCTCAGTAGTCATAGAATCATAGAATCATAGAATCGTTGAGTTGGAAGGGACCTCCTGGGCCATCTGGTCCAACCCCCTGCTCAAAGCAGGATTCGCTAAATCATCCCAGTCAGATGGCTGTCCAGCCTCTGAAGACTTCCATTGAAGGAGAACTCACCACTTCTCGTGGCAGCCTGTTCCACTCATTGATCACTCTAACTGTCAAAAAGTTTTTTCTAATATCTAATCTGTGTCTCCTCCCATTCAGTTTCATCCCATTGCTTCTAGTCTTTCCTTGTGCAAATGAGAATAAAGTTGATCCTTCTACAATGTGACAGCCCTTTAGATATTTGTAGACAGCTATTAAGTCTCCTCTTAGTCTTCTCTTTTGCAAACTAAACATTCCCAAATGCTGCAACCTTTCCTCATAAGACAGGGTTTGCAGACCGGTCACCATTCTGGTCGCTCTTTTCTGCACTTGCTCCAGTTTGTTGATGTCTTTTTTAAAATGTGGTGCCCAAAACTGGACACAATATTCCAGATGAGGTCTGACCAAAGAGGAGTAGAGGGAAATAATGACTTCACGTGATCTAGACTGTATGCTTCCGTTAATACATCCTAGAATTGCATTTGCCTTTTTTGCTGCTGCATCACACTGTTGACTCATATTCAGTCTGTGATCTATTAGTATACCCAAGTCTTTTTCACATGTGCTGTCACTTAGCCCTATTCCTCCCATTCTATATATGCTTTTTTCATTTTTATTGCCCAGATGTAGTACTTTGCATTTCTCCCTGTTAAAAACCATTCTGTTAGTTGCTGCCCACTTTTCCAGTTTATTTAAATCTTTTTGAATCCTCTCTCTCTCTTCTCTAGTATTAGCTATCCCTCCTAGCTTTGTGTCATCAGCAAATTTAATCAGTTTACCCTCAATTCCTTCATCTAAATCGTTGATAAAGATGTTGAACAATACAGGGCCCAGGACAGAGCCCTGTGGTACCCCACTTGAGACATTCTTCCAACTGGATGTGCAGCCATTTACGACCACTCTTTGGGTCCGATCACTAAGCCAGTTATGAATCCACCTAACAGTTGCCTTGTCCATTCCATACTTAGTTATTTTTTCAATTAGGATTGTATGAGAGACTTTGTCAAATGCTTTGCTGAAGTCAAGATATACTATATCTACAGCATTTCCTTGATCCACCCAATCAGTGATACCGTCATAGAAGGAAATTAAGTTAGTCTGACATGACTTATTAGTTACAAACCCATGCTGACTCTGTTTAATCACTTCATTCTTATCCAGGTATTGACATACATGTTGTTTAATAATTTGTTCAAAGATCTTTCCTGGTATAGAAGTCAGACTCACCGGCCTATAGTTGCCTGGGTCCACCTTCTTCCCCTTTTTGAAGATAGGAACAACATTTGCTCTTCTCCAGTCTTCTGGCACTTCTCCTGTTCTCCAAGAATTTTCAAAGATTATGGAGAGGGGTTCAAAAATTTCTTCTGCTATCTCCTTCAGTACTCTGGGGTGTAATACATCTGGACCTGGAGACTTGAATTCATTTAGGTTAGCTAAGTGTTTCCTCACTATCTTTCTGTTTATAGATATCCTGGATTCTTCTATTCCCTTAATAGGACAGTGAATAACAGTTGATGTTGCATTTCCTTTCTGAGAGAAAACAGATGCAAAATAGGAATTTAAAAGTTCAGCCTTCTCAACATCCTGTCTTACCATTTCATCATTTTCATCCTGTAAAAATCCTATAGCATCTTTGACTTTTCTTTTACTTTTGACATATCCCCAAAATCCTTTATTATTGCTTTTGACATCTCTTGCAAGCCTCAGTTCATTTTCAGCTTTATCTAATCTGATTTGTGCCCTGCAGGTTCTGCAGACAGCATTATATTCTTCGTTAGATATGCCTCCCTCTTTCCATTTTATAAACATTTTTTTCTTCCTTTTTAGCATGTGCTTAAGTTCTGTGTTCATCCATCCTGGTTTCCTTAAATGCTTCCTATTCTTCCCTCTTTTCGGAATTGTTAACAACTGTGCTTTGAGAATTTCATTTTTCAAGATTTCCCATCCTTCCTGGACATTTTTGTCTTTAAGGATATCCAGCCATTGGATCCCTCCAATTCTCTTTCTGAATCCATTAAAATCTGCCTTTCTGAAATCTAACCTTGACGTCTGAGTCTTCACAGGTCTTCCGCCTCTAGTTATCCAAAATTCTAAAATAGCATGGTCGCTACCTCCTAGGGTCCCAGCCACTTTTACCTCCTCAACCATTTCCTCCCTGTTTATAAGGATTAGATCCAAGGTAGCAGTTCCCCTTGTTTTCTCCCTTACCTTTGGTAAGCCATTGGCTATTGTTCCTTCTGCTGCCACTACGGGTTCCAGTACTGTCAGCTGGTTCTCGCCAGTTTCTCAGCCTTCTTGTACCTTCTGCTACATTTCCAAGATCAAGCTTTTTGAAATTGTCTTTGGTAATCCTTATTGATCTCTATGACGACGACCCTGATGACGACGACCCTGAAGACCACACCAAAGAAGACCAGAAATATGACCCTAAATAATATGACCAAGAGGACAAACAACATGAAGACAACCACCAAGATACAGAACAAAAGACAGAAGAACAAGAAGCAGAAGAAGTAAAAGCAGAAGAACAGAAAGCAGAAGAACATTAAGCATAAGACTAAAAATCAGCATAGAAGAAATCAAAATTATAAGCAGAAGAAGACTAAGCAGTAAATGGGGGTGAGTCCGTTCCTCCTCATGGTGTCCCTGGAAAATTCCTGCTGCTGCAGGCCAAACTGAACTCGGACAAATCCTGTTGTAAATCTTTTGTGACAGGCAGAACGTAAGGTGTAATCTTATAACTTTTATAGATAGGTACTACAGGAATGCCTGTCACCATAAGAAAATGAAGAAAAAGAAGAATAGGAAGAAGATGAAGAAATAGCATATGAAAATTAATAATAGCTGAATAAGAAGAATATGGAGAATGGAAAAAAAAATAATGGGAAGAAGGTAAAGAAGAAGAAGATGAATAAGGTGAAGAAAAAGTTGATGAAAAAAATGCTACTGCTGCGGATCATGAAGGAGAAAGTGTGGGAGAAGTACAAAAGAAGGTGAAGAGCATGGAAGTTGTGAAACATACATATCTGAGAAAATATAAAAAAGGTTAACATAGTCAATATCTTTTTAACTCCGAACGTCTTGAAAAAAAAATTGGAATTAATGCTATGCCATGTGATTTGAATAAACCACTTGCCTTTAATGTCTCCTCCACCTCCCACAATACATTCTACATGATTCTTATTTGTTTTCAATTATGTAGAATTAGCCAACAAGGAAATAAAGGGCTTTTTTAAATTCCGATACTGGAAGTCCCATTGACTTGAATGGGACTTCCGGTATCGGAATCGGCGATACCCGATATTTTTTTCGTATCGGGCGATACCATCTGATACGATATTTTTGGGTAATCAAACGGTATCACTCAACACTAGTACTGTATCATCCAGATAGCAGGTGTATATATAGTATAGTGAAAATATTGTAAATCTCCGTATATATTTCTGGAGTCAGACACAGACGATCTCAGGCTCAGTATGGATTAGACCACAATATAAAAAGCAGTAAAAGATTAATGGATCAGAAGCGTACAGCTGTATACAGTGTAGGGGTAATTGTAAATCTCCATGTATAATTCAGGAGGCAGACACAGACGATCACAGGCTCAGTATCGATAAGACAAGAATATAAAAAGTCGAAAAGGGTAATGTATTAGAAGCGTACAGCTGCATACAGTGTTGAGGTCATTTGAAATCTCCGTATAGTTTCCCAGAGTCAGACACAAACTGTCACAGGCTCAGTATGGATTACACCAGAATGTAAAAATTAGAAATAGGGAAATGTATTAGAAGCGTACACCAGTATACAGTGTTGAGGTACTTTTAAATCTTCGTATATATTTCAGTCTCAGTAAGCCAGTCCAGACTCTCCGCTACAGGAAACTAGATGGATACAAGTACACATGGAAAGTCGAGTGATTGCAGAAATTTGGGAATTACGAATCAGGGGATAACCTCCCGGGAGAATTGGCAGAGGCGATGCTGACCCTCAATTACTTTGTCTGTGGAGACAGCAAAAACGGTTCTTTGTGAAGAAAGGGTTGCTGTATCGCAGTAGCGTGGATCCCATCACCATTGCTAGTCTCCATCAAATTATGAGCCCAGGGAGAGATGTAGACATGGTTCTCACTGCCTATCATGATCTGTCTGGTCGCTTTGGAGTGCAAAAGACAGAAGCCACAGGCCGTAGGCGATTCTATTGGATTGACATGAGAGGAGACATTGAATAATGGTGGCAGGAATGTCACATGTCTGTGATTAGGAAAACTGTGAAAGCTGATCTTAAAGCACCACTGCATCCGATTGTGAGTCAACGTCCATTAGAAATGGTAGCCATTGATCATCTGAAGGTAGAGCCCAGCAGGACAGACCATAGCTACGTCTTAACCATCATCGATCAGTTCACCATATTTGTAGTGGCGGTCTCTGTGAAGAATTTAACTGCCCAGACTACACAGCGGTAGAGCAGGGAGAGGTAAGTATTGCAAGTACTGGGGCCCTGAGCAAGCAGGGGGCCCACTCATGGGCGCTGGTACTGGCACAGGGCCCCTCATAGTACGCCAGTGTGTTTGACGGCGAGTGGGCCCCAAACCTGTTCAGGGCAACGACACTTGCCCGGGTGTGCCAGGTGGTGACCCCGGCCCTCGGGGGGGTCAGTCCAGTTAGGGAGGTTGAAAAAATGCCATATATTGATGTGTAGGCTGGACATTCAGCAGCTGCAAATGGAGGAATTGGAGAAGTCCAAGGAAGAGGAGGACAAAAGCGAGCCATTTTTCTGGCAACCTATGTGTCATCAGGGGAAGGTGGGACAAAATCCTTTGAAACCCCTGCATGGTTCATTTTAATGAAGGTTAGATCATCAACATTTTGGGTTGACAGACGGGTCCTTTTTTCTGTCAGGATTGATCCAGCAGCACTGAAGACTCTTTCAGATAGCACACTACCAGCAGGGCAAGTGAGCTCCTGTAAGGCATATTGTGCCAATTCAGGCCAGGTGTCCAGTTTAGAGGCCCAGTAGTCAAAGGGGAATGAACTGTGAGGGAGAACATCAATAGGGGAGGAGAGGTAATTTTGAACCATAGTTGACAATTGCTGTCTCCTGTCTGTTGCAATCAATTTTGTATTAACAGTCGTGTGAGTGGTCCTCGAGAAATCAGTCCACAACATGGTTATGAAAGGCCTTTCTCCAATGCCGGTTCTGCTGTGTGCACCACGAACACCTCTTCCATTTGACCCAGTACGTCTCGTGGTAGAACCTGCACCGCTGCTGTGTGCTGGGAATGCCTCTAAGAAATGGTTTACCAGAGTTGCTTGTTTTTTCGCCAATATTAGCTTTAGGTTCTCCTGTGGCATGATGTTCTATAATTTGCCTTTATAACGTGGATTGAGGATGCTGGCCAACCAGTAGTCGTTATCCATCATAATTTTGGCAATGTGGGGGTCCCTTTTTAGGATCCGCAATACATAATCACACGTGGGCCAATGTTCCAGGTGTCAATGATGCACTGACAGTGGTGGGTGGAGTAGCACTTTCTGCCAAATCCACATCCCTCCAGTCATGCACAAACCCTGTATCTGACCCTGGCAAGCCAACATTTTCTCTTGCCCCCCGAGTAGCATCTTCCTCCCCAAAATAATCATCCCCCTCATCCTCCTCCTCTTCTTCCACCTCATCCAGGAGAGTTCCCTGGGCAGACAATGGCTGACTGTCATCAAGGCTTCCCTTCTCCTCCTCCTCTTTCTCCTCCGCTGCAGATGCCTGATCCTTAATGTGCATCAAAGTTTGCATGAGCAGACGTATAAGTGGAATGCTCATGCTTATGATGGCATCGTCTGCGCTTACCAGCTGTCTGCATTCCTCAAAACACTGAAGGACTTTACAGAGGTCTTTCAGCTTTGACCACTGCACACCCGACAACTCCATGTCTGCCCTCAAACTGCCTGCCCGTGTATCCTCCCACAAATGCATTACAGTCTGCCCCTGATCGCACAGCCTGTCAACCATGTGCATGGTGGAGTTCCACCTTGTTGCAACATGTATGATTAGGTGGTGCTTTGGGAGATGGAGCGATCACTGCAGCCTCTGCATATGAATTGAGTATTCGGGCGAGAGACGGATGTGCGAGCACAGTCTTCTCACCTTATGGAGCAGGGATGTTGACTCTTGATAATTATTTAGGAAGCACTGCACCACCAGGTTCAAGGTGTGAGCCAGGCAAGGTATGTGTCTGAGTTTTGCAAGGGCTATGGCCGTCACAAAATTACGGCCGTTATCACTGACTACCTTGCCTGGCTCAAGATGTAGACTGCCCAGCCATGACTCAGTTTCTCGCTGCAAGTACTTGGCCAGTACCTCCGCGGTGTGTCTGTTGTCGCCCTAACACATCATCTTTAAAACAGCCTGCTGATGCTTACCACTAGCTGTTCGATAGTGGGACACCTCGTGTGCAACACTGCCAGCTGAGGATGGAATGCTCGTGCGACTGCACTCTGTTGATGAGCTTTCGCTTCTGGAGGAGGAGGAGGGTCGAACGCCTACAGCCAACTGTTTCCTATATCGTGGGCTAGGCAGCACTGTCCCACCATCGCTGTCCCCTGTGGACCCTGCATCCACCACATTAACCCAGTGTGCAGTGATTGACACGTAGCAGCCCTGGCCATGCATCTGTTGTGAGGTGCATCTTTCCACTCACTGATTGTTTGAGTGGATGGACAATGCTGTCTTTCACATGCAGGTGGAGGGCAGGGATGGCTTTTCTAGAAAAGAATTGCCGGCTGGGTAGGTCATAGCATGGGACAGTGTAGGCCATGAGCTCTCGGAACACTGCGCTTTCAACCAAACGGAATGGCATCATCTCTAATTAGATCAGTTTGGCAATGTAGGCATTCAAAGCCCTTGTAAGCGGATGAGAGGAAGAGTGCTTTCTTGTCCTACTCAGAGTGTCTGCTAGGGTGAGCTGGACTTGAGAGCTGCATATGGCAGAACTAGCGGTGGACATGGCGGACTGAGAGGGGGTTGGTGATGGTGTTGATGGCCTAGATTCAGTCTTTCATTGAAAAAACATTGTGATTCCCTGACTGCTTTGGCCTTGCGATGACACCTCAACATTACTTGCTGGTGGTGTGCTTACCGACAGGCTTACAGTGGGGGAAGCGATGGAACGTTGCTGGCTACCTCCAGTCGGAGCAGGTGCACATGTGCTACCTGAGGTTTTGTAGTCCATCCACACTTGCAAGTGCATGGTGGTTAAATGTCTGTGACGAGCGTCAGCTTAAGCTGAGTCGTTCTTTTTGAATGAGTGGACCCTCTGGGCCGTGGCACCCACCTAGGGCGAACTGAGCTTGTGAGGAACCACCCCCTATACAGGGAGTGTCAGGGGCAAGACCAAGGGGGTGAGCCACCACAGCAGCTGGACCAGACGGCCGGCTCTGGGAAGCAAGACAAGGCGAGACAAGACGTTAGTTCAAGGAAACTTCATTAAGGAACACTTCTGGGTACAACAAGTGCAAAACGTGAACACGCAAAGTACATAAAGCAAGATGTGTGTAAGGGCATGCCGAGGTCCAAGGCATCAGGAACACTTCAGGGTATAACAGGTGCAAGACGTGAACACACAGAGTACATAGAGCAAGGTGCGTGCAAGGGCACGCCGAGGTCCAAAGCATGGTATGTGCAGATGGTAGACAGAGGCACGAGGACATCGGACTCCGGACAGCAGGCAATGATCAACCGGGACATCAGGTTCTGTAGCTCTGAAGGTGATCGGCAGGTTCTGGACATCCGATATGTAAATCAGGGTTCCATGCAAGGAGACAAGACAAAGTTAGAAACAGGATGCGTGTCATGAACACGCCAGGGTCAGGTTCACAGGACGTAGGCCTGCGCATGCCAGGTACAGGGACGGAGGCCTGCGCATGCCAGGTACAGGGACGGTGGCCTGCGCGTGCGAAGAGACACGCCAGGGAGAGATACAGGATGGAGGCCTGCACGTGCAGAGGACACGCCAGGGACCAAGATAGGGTACGCTGGCATCGGAATCCGGGGTGCTGGCATCGACCGACAGGGTCCAGGAATCAGACTGCGTAAATCAGCTCCGGACATCAGGCCGCAGTCATCTAGGTCCGGACCTCTGGCAGCGGTCGGCAGGTTCGGAATCCGGCAGGCAAGACAGGGTTCAGAGCAGAGCAAAGTAAGCAAAAGACTTTGTGCAAGAGTAGCACGAAAAGGCACAGTGCAAAAACCAGCGAGCGTGCAAGGGAGCACGGAAACCACGGCTGGGGCATCGGCAGGCGGTACCGACGGTCCGGGCACGACTAGAGGCGGCACAGCTGCGACTCACACAGCCAGTAACCACTATAGCACTGGACTGCGGGCACGGCTGAGGCACACAGGCGAGCACGACTAGAGGCGGAACGGCTGAGGCACAACAGGCAGGCACAGGGCGACCAGGCAAGAGGGCACGGAGCCACAAGGCAGGGCTAGGCAAAGGTACAGGACAGAGACGTGTGCGAAACAGCACGGCAAAGCCTAGTACGAAAAGTGCAAGAGCGCAAGAAACATCAGAGACAAGGCATAGGGTAAGAGGCAGAGTCCTGCGCATGCAGAGTGCATGCCAGGGCAAAGTACAAGACAAGGCCTGCGCGTGTAGAGAGACATGCCAGGGACAGGGACAGAGTTTAGCAGCGGAGCATAGGCCGAAGCCCAGAGCCGAGCCAAGGGAGAGCCTTGGGAATAGACAGAGCACAGAGCGGAGGCCTGCATGTGCCGAGAGGCACGCCAGGGACAGGGTACAGAACAGGGGCCTGCACATGTAGAGAGCCATGTCAGGGATAGGGACAGAGTCTAGCAGCGGAGCGTAGGCCAAAGCCCAGAGCCGGGCCAAGGGAGAGCCTTGGGACTAGACAGAGCACAGAGCGGAGGCCTGCACGTGCCGAGAGGTACGCCAGGGACAGGGTACAGAACAGGGGCCTGCACGTGTAGAGAGACACACCAGGGACAGAGTTTAGCAGAGGCCTGCACGTGTAGAGAGACACGTCAAGGACAGGGTACAGAACGGTGACCTGCACGTGTAGAGACACGTCAGGGACAGGGTACAGAACGGTGGCCTGCATGTGTAGAAAGACACGTCAGGGACAGGGTACAGAACATAGCATAACAAGGAAGCATAGCGAGGACAAACAAAGCACGAAGGACAACACGAGACAAGAGACAGAATACGAGCACGGAGCGTGTGCAGAGACGCACGACAGAGCAAAGTGCAAGGGCACAGAATAGAGGGAGCGACCCAGCAGACCAAGCAGCCATGCAGGGAAGTAACACAATACTCAGTCCCTGAGCATAGGAAAGGGCAGTCTGATACAGGGCATAGCACCTCCACTTCCGGGTCAGAACCAGGGAAGGACTTCCAGTTCAGTCCTCCAGGATCACAGGGAGCAGTCACATGATCAGGATTCCAGACATGCAGGGATGATTGCAGAACCAGTGCTGAAACCTAGGCCTGTCACATGATCAGAATTCCAGACATGCAGAGATGATAGCAGAACCAGTGCTGAAACCTAGGCAGGTCACATGATCAGCGTTCCAGACATGCAGAGATGAATGCAGAACCAGCCTCTGCTGGAACCTAGGAAGGACACATGATCAGGGGTTCTAGACATGATTAGACGATGACAGAAGGCAGAGCAGAAACACAGGCATCCCGCAGCTCAACAGTCATGAGGTGAGTGTGCACACCGCTCCAGGGGTTATGAGGCAAAACAGACATGGCGGACATGTTCTAGGGAACATGCAGGATAGCAGTCATGAGATGCGCATGAACACCGCTCCAGGGGTTATGAGGCAAAACAGACATGGCGGACATGACAGACATGGCGAGCATGACAATGTCTAAGCATGCAACTGGTATTCAAATTTCAGAGATTTTTCCCTCGGCTAAAGGTCCTTCCACACTTCTTACTGGTAACCTTTGCCTCATCAATAGGATTTTGGTCAAAAAAGTGCCACACTGCACTCTTCCTACTATGGTATAAATTTTCAGAGCTTGCACGCTGTGCTAATTTGACAGTCTGGCCAAGCTGTCCTGCAACTTTTTTTTACCACGTTTTTGGACAGCTACGGGCCTGCCAGATAACCGCTGCTGCGATGATGATGCCTGCTGTGGATCCATCTCCTCTTCTGAGCTATTGCCAGCGGCACCCTCTTCCCCCAATGCATGCCAATCCGGTCAACAACTGGGTCATCCATCACCTCCTCTTCAATTTCATCTGCACCTTCCTCTGTGTCACCATGCAAGGTGGTATAGTATGCGGGAAGGGGCACCTGAGTTTCATCAGGGTCACATTCTGGCTCAGTACACTGCGAGGGCAATGTACCAGCAGAATCACCTAGCTGTGGCTGTGCATCAGTGCATTCCATGTCAGATTCATCTTGGACTGGGGAATTCAGGATTTGCCTTGATAACCCAGGCATGGTATGTGTAAATAGCTCCATGGAGTAATCTGAAATGTGGCCTGCCGCATCCTTCACTTTTGGTGGGGGTGAAGGACACAAGGAAAGGTGTTGTTCCTCACCAGAATCTTGCACTGACTGCTTCCAGTTTTTTAAACTTCAAAAGAGGAGGCGATAGAGCTGGAGGCTGTTTCGGCAATGTAAGCCAAAACCTGTTCCTGATGCTCCTGCTTTAAAAGCGGTTTACCTACTCCCAGAAAAGGGAACCTTACAGGCCTTCTTGAGCCAAACAATGACGCAGGCTCAACATCTCCTGCCTTAGCTGCTATTGTGCTTTTGGCATAACCATCAGATGCACCACCACCATCAGTACCAGCTGCCCCCCCGCCCATGTCCGCGGCCTCTTCCACCGTACCTCCTCATGTTTGGGAAAATGTACCAAAAATACCAGCAGATATATGGTACTGTATGAGGAGCATACAACTGTGTAAGGGAAAATTTAAATCTCCGTATATATTTCCTTAGGCACAGACGCTCTCCCAGTATGTATTTGACCGTAATTGAAACAGCAGATATATGATACTGTTTGAGAAGCGGACAGCTCTAAACGGTGTATGGAAAACTGGAAATGTCCGTATATGTATTTACGGACTCACACACTTTGTTTCTGTAAGTATTTGACAGGAATCGAAACAGCAGATATACGATACTGTTTGAGAAGAGGACAGCTCTTTACGGTGTATGTGATATGCCCGGGGGGCCATGGGATATTCGGTACTGAGTCCGTTAACTTCAATGGGAGATATCACAGCGGCGGTGACCCGGTCCGTGGCCCCAGGCCGTCATGTAATAGGGGTAGTATTGAATGGGGATAAAGTTTATGTAGTGATTCGTGACACCACCTATGGTTCCTGGTCAGAATGACGCTGCAGTTGCTTCTCTGGGACAGATGTTGGGTGCAGCTGAGATGTTGAGTCCCTCCACAGGTAGGGCTGTAGTCCCAGGGCAGTAGAGATGAGTTGTTAGATAGTGAGGTAGATGTAGCAGTGCTGGATGAGTGGCGCAGGAATAAAGTGGAGGACACAATTGCATGTAGTTCCAAAGGCTTTACTCACAGTCTGTCTGCAGTACAGGTGCCCACTTCAGTGCTGAGTCCTCCAGGAAAGGGGTCCAGATAACTTCCAGATAAGATGAAATGCATCTTTCCAGCTTTCCCGATCAGTGTGTTCCTTTCCTGGCCATCTCCAAACTAAATGCTGCTTTTCCGCCTAACTTCCACTCCAGCACTTCACAATTATCGTTCTGGGCCAGCAGCTGCGAATCCTCTCCAGACAACACCTCACCGTTTCTGTGATTCTATATAGCCGCCTTTCCAGTTGTACTAACTGTGGTCAGGGTGATGGTCCATAAAGAAACCAAAGCTATCGGCTTGCTATTGGCACCCAGAGGAATGTGATCTAGGCTAGGGACCGTTCCATTTACGACCAGTCTGGTTCCTTCCTCCACCTGACGACGGTCAGCGTCGAATGGGACCACAGGATAACTTTCCAACGTGTCCCTGGAAGAACCACTCTTCCTTACGGAGAATCTGATGCTTCAGTCCAATCCGTCTGGCACTCCCCATGCAGTTGGGAGCTGTGCAGACTACGTCCTGCTCCTTCCCTCCCTCTCAGGGGATCTGTCTAACCTCAGCCTAGATTCTCCCGCCTTGCTACGCTCCGCCCACCTCCCAGCACACTTCGTGTTCCAAGCAGGGAGCCATGAAGGGTGCTCTGCTACACTACTGTGTGTGTTGGGTGTGAGTGTTGGAATCTGGTTGGGTGCATACATCCTACCTGGTCGTGGGATACCACACCTATGGTTGAGGTGCAGTACCTCTGTGGCATCTGAACCCGCAGGGGCACCACATATGGAAAACTGGAAATTTCCGTATATGTATTTATGGACTTAGACACATACTTTGTCTCTTTATGTATTTGACCGTAATCGAAACAGCAGATATACAATACTGTTTAAGAAACGGACAGCTCTAAACGGTGTATGGAAAAATGGAAATGTCCGTATATGTATTTACGGACTCACACACACTTTGTCTCTATGTGTATTGACCATAATCGAAACAGCAGATTTACAGTACCATACTGTTTGAGAAGCGAACAGCTCTATACTGTGTATGGAAAACTAGAAATGTCGGTATATGTATTTACAGAGTCTCACACACACACACTCTGTCTCTGTATAGATTTGACCTTAATTCAAACAGCAGATATACGATACTGTTTGAGAAGCAGACAGCTCTATACGGTGTATGTATGGAAAAATTTTAATCTCCGTCTATTTTTTAATGGAGTCTCACACGCATGCTGTTTCTGTATAGATTGGCAGGTACTGCACTGGTTAAGGAGAGTGCCTCTGACTGTGGTGCTCCCTCCTCCCCCTTGTTCCCTCATGTTTGGTAGTGCGCGTTTGCCTGCTCACCCTATTAATTGTCGGGCAGGGGTTAATTTTTGCTGGCATGTCAGGGAACCAATAGGGTCAGTAAGGGGTTATCCCAGCCTCTTCCTGTATGTATAAAATACAGGTACATGGGTAGCTGGCCCTCTTCCCCCGGGTATCTAGGTCCTGGAAGCGCTTGTTGCTAGCGCTGTCTGGTGTGAGGCATGGCAGACCCTCTTGTCGAGGCCCTGTGCTTGAGAGTGGAGCAGGAAGGTGAGCACTTTATGATCTTTATTTTTTTTTTTATGATCTTTATTTTTTTATATAACGCTAACATATTCCGCAGCGCTTTACAGTTTGCACACATTTTCATCACTGTCCCCGATGGGGCTCACAATCTAAATTAAGCACTGGCTACAGTCTCTGGTTGCGGGGCTCAGCACTCACCTTTCCAGCTCCCAGCTGTCAGTTTCTGCGTTGCTGCCTGGCCCCATCTCTGGTCACCCGTCTGCTGATCTGGCCGCTGCCGTGTCGCTACTTCAGGGACAGTCGGCGGTGGCGGGTCAGCAAGGAGGCAGGCGGTCTGCATGGCTTTCCCGCCCTCCTGCGCGTCTCCGGAAGATTTCACCGGTGGCCGCTGGTGTCTCTCGTCGGCACGTGGCTAGGAGGAAGTCCCCGCCCCCTCACTTCCTGCCTGCCAGTCAGATGCACGAGGCTGCAGCGTCTCACTGGAGCGACGTGCATAGTCCAGCATTGGCGCCGTTACAGCCCTTCACTCCCACCACTCAGTCCCGGCAGGTGCCCAACGCTATTGCGCACCCTAGGAGGCAGGTGCAACCGCAGTATAGTGCGGTAATTAACCCCAGCAGCCCGGCGGTGCTAGTCATGGGAAATAGGCAGGATAGTTCCTCTGCTGGCTCAGTGGAGGAGCCAGTTACCTTACAACCCACCTATGGGAGTCTCTCCTCTGCCAGTGGATTCGGGTGAGTGTTTTGTTGCGGGTGTTAAGACTGTGGACAATGTGGCACTTATTTTGGCTCTGAGGGCGCTGATCGGGCAATTGCCCGCACCACCTGGTGAGGTGAAGGAAGTTAATAGGGTTGATTCCTCGCTAGCGGGGGTGCATAAGGATGCCATATTTTGTGGCGTTAGCGCACTGGGATCGCACATAGATGAGGATACAAAATCTAAAATCTGGAACAATGATTACATTAATATTTGGGCATTGATTTCGGTAGATCAACACACGGTTGACAAGGAACGGAGACCTGCTGAGAGGTTTTCGGATCGGGTCCGGCAAAAGGTGGCAAAAACCATGAACAACTGGTAGCAGGCTTTTGCCGTACTGGGTTGCATTATCGGGCAGAAGCACTCGGAACGTTGCTCGGAGTTGTTTATATATCAAGATATGATTTACAATTCTTACAAGGCGCACGGTGGTTCCGCCTGGTGGCGATATGATGAGGAATTCTGGAGGCGCCTTGCTCTACACCCAGAAATAGTTTGGGGGGTCTAAGCAACGGAGGTTTGGTTGCATCTTATAATGACGCAAAACAATACCCCTTTCCAGCTGCGACTACGGGACAAGGCTCAACAGGCCTGAATTCAGTGGTCATGCAAAGACCCGGTGCCTGTTAGTTGTTTAATGAGGGACACTGTCGATTCTATGGCCTCTGCAAATTCAAACATGAATGCTTGGCGTGTGGGGGATCCCACCCGGCGGCTCGGTGTCCCCGGCCAGCTGGTAAACTGCCAGTTAAGCCGCAACAAACTGATCGGAAGGACACCGGTGAGCGTGGTCTCGATAGGACCGTGGCTCGACCTGTATCCTAACAAGGAGGCAGCAGGTCAACTGCGTTTTGGTTTTTCATTCGTTTTTTCATTCTGTTTAAATTGCAAAGCTCGCCTAGCTTTCCGGCCAATTTGAAATCCGCGTGCGAACATCCAGAGGTTCCTCTCTCTAAAATTAGGAAGGAGGTTGCTCTTTGCAGAATGGCCAGCCTCTTTTCTTGTCCGCTTTTTCAAAATTTCAGAGTGTCACCGCTGGGCATCGTCCCAAAAAAAGAACCAGGTTCGTTTCATTTGATTCAACTTGGCAGGCAAACGGTAAGGCTTGGGATGAATGGTGCCTCCTGTTTGGTCGCAGATGCGAGATTGCAAGTCACGATGGAATATCTTAGTCAGCTTAACAACAGAGGCCTGTCAGGTACATCGGCGAAGCAGCATTTGTCGAGTTTGGCTTTTCAGTTTCAGTTATTGGGTTGGGTGGATGTTACCAAGTCTTTTATTATTAGAAGGCCATGAAAGGGTGGAGAAAACTGCAGCCCAGCAATGAGTGTAGACGTCCAATTTCACTAGTTTTACTGGGTTGTCTTATAGCTATTACTGAATCTGTGTGTAGTTCTGTTTTTGAATCTGCCCTTTTATCGGCGGCTTTTGGGTTGGCATTTTTTGGGGCCTTAAGGATCAGTGAATTGGTTCCGCGGTCGAAGTCGAGCTCAACGGGTGGTTTATTAGTCGAGGATGTGATGTTTCTGGATTCAGGGGTTCAGGTTCGGATTCAGAAATCGAAAACTGATCCTTTGGGCCGGGGTACTTGGGTTTTGCTGCACGCGGTGAATTCTCCGATGAGCCCGGTGGCTATGTTGACTGCATATTCGACCGTTAGGCGAGGGGGTGATTTTTTCTTAACACATGCCGATTAGTCACCTTTAACAAGGTACCAATTTCAGGCTGTATTTACTGAATGATTAGGGGCAGCGGGGGTTTCGTCCAGGGATTATGGCACTCACTTGTTCCGCATTGGGGCTGCCACCGAGGACGCTAAGGAGGGTTTGACGGATGCCGAGGTACAGAGAATAGGGAGGTGGAGTTTGGCATGCTTTGCTCATTATATCCGGCCTGATTTGTTGTATTAACACTTTGTTTTACCGACAGATGCTGTTAGACCAATGGTCTGGTTGTTAGGACATTCGTACTTCTTTTGGGCAGTGCAACGGGCCGAATGTCGCCCAGGTGGGAAGCACCTGGGATTCCTCGAGGTGAATGTTATGTGGCGGGGCATCAAGGGTTTGCTATGGCCTCAAGTCCTACCGGAAGTAGTGAACATCGCAAGAGGATCTACAGGGCCGGTAATATTGGTCTTACATGCGGGGGGAAATGACCTGTGTGCACACAAGGTGGCGAAACTCATAACCTTGATGAGGGCAGATATGGAGCATTTTCCTAGCTTTTTTCTGGAACTAGTGTTGGTTTGGTCCGAAATTATCCCGTAGGCGGTATGTCAAGGAGCCAGAGATGGAATGGCCATTGAGCGGACCAGGAGTACAATTAACTCTCGTATTTCGAAGTTCGTGTGGGAGAAGTTTGGAGTAGTCATCCGACACAGGCAGTTGGAGGGTGATAATGTGGGTCTGCTAAGGCCAGACAGAGTGCATTTGAATGATATCGGGCTCGATATCTTCCTATCTGGGCTTCAAGATGGTGTTGAGAAAGCGTTGTTGTTGATGGGTGGGGGTCGTAGTCCTGTTTGAGAAACAGGATCCTCCGTGGCGGTGAAAGGAAGAAAGGCACAAAGTTACGGCTCGCTGGCTGACTTGCCTGCAAATTGGCAGCAGGGCATTAGGCGGCGAGCGCGTGTTAATAAAGTTAAGTGCCATTTAAATGTTTGTGTTAAAAGCATTTAATAAAAGCTGTGACCGACCGTCACCCATCAATTTGGTGTACGAGTTTTATTTTGTTATCAAGAGTGGAGATTTGGAAGCGTGCCAGTGGGGTTTTGGTTACAGGTCACCACAGTCTTGGCCGTAATTCAAACACCAGATATCCGATACTGTTTGAATGGCGGACAGCTCTATACGGTGTATATATGGAAAAATTTTAATCTCTGTCTATTTTTTTCCGGAGTCACACACAGATAGCTTGCAAGCATTATGGGAAACGCGACTTTGGCGCTCGGGTCGACGACCGCATGGCCGACCTCACGCTATGGTCAGGTTTTGCTTGGCGAAATCCGACTTTGGTGAAAGTCGGCGATGTCTGAATCTGACCGACCCGTTTCGCTCAACTTTACTCACAGATGATAAAGGAAAAATAAAGGAAACAATAAAGCCAAAACGCTTGAAGTAAAAATATGCAGAAGGAGAGGTATAGATTTATATTCTTTTCTTTTTTTATTTTGTGCTATAAACATGTCATTGTGAATGAAATAATGTTTCTTAGCATTTTTCCTTTTAACCCTTTACTGACATTGGGCGTAATAGTACGCAGATGTCAGTATCCCTCCCTTTGATGTTGCCTCCGGCAGTGAGCACACATCTTTTCCGCCATAGCCGCAGGTGGAATCGCGATCCACCAATGGCTTTTAACCCCTTAAATGCTGCTGTCAATCGCGCCAGAAATGCACACACCAGTGACCCACGTCACGTGATCGCGGGTCACCAGTGTGTTGGCATGACAGCCAGAGGTCTCAGGTGAAGTGTAAACAGCTGCACTCTGGGAAATTTTGATTTTCAATTTTTTATTGAAAACACCACAGGGAATAGTGCGTTGAGGTAACGTTTCCACCCTATGTCGGGTCTTTTTCAAACCTCACTAAAGTGCCATATGTAAAAGTCCGGTCTGGCAGGGACCAGGCGGAGGTCCTGAGATGAGCTGGAAGCGTGGGGCAGACAGCTATGATTATCAGTGCTGGAATGCTATGAGTGTCACCCGGTGGACGACGCTCATTGCAAGTCACAATTCAGCTACATAGAGGCGATCTGATCATTGCCTCTATGTAGCAGAGCTGATCAGGCTATGGCAGCTTCTAGCCTCCCATGGAGGCCAATGAAGCATGCAAAAAGTTAAAGAAAAATGTTTTTAAAAATATTAAAAAAATAAAAATATATAAAAGTTCAAATCACCCCCTTTTTGCCCCATTCAAAATAAAACAATAACAAAATCAAACATACACATATTTGGTATCACCGCATTCAGAATTGTCCGATCTATAAAAAAAAAGGATTAACCCGATCGCTAAAAGGCGTAGAGAGAAAAAAATTAAAAACGGCCAATTTACATTTTTTGGTCGCCATGACATTGCATTAAAATGCAATAACGGGCGATCATAAGAACGTATCTGCACCAAAATGGGATAATCAAAAACGTCACCCCGTCGTGCAAAAAATAAGCCCTCATTAAACCTGAGATCACAAAAAATGGAGACACTACAGGTCCCGGAAAATGATGCAGTTTATTTTGTGGGATTGCACTTTTTTTTTTCAATTTCACCGCAGTTGGAATTTTTTTCACATTTTTCTAGTAAACGACATGGTAAAACCAATGATATCTTGATATCTTTCAAATGTAGGCTATTTGCGCTTCCGTAGGTGTAGGATCCAAGGCTTCTTATTATCTTAAAAAGGTTTTTAATATTTCTCAAGGAAAAGCACATACAACGCGTTTCGACAGTATAAAATGTCTTCCTCAGGTATGAAATGAGAGATTCTTAGTGATTGGTTGCAAGGAAAACTGTTGCTCATAGCAACCAATCACAGCTCAGCTTTTTTTAACCAGCTCTGGTGAAATGAAAGATGCTTTGTGATTGGTTGATGGTGCACACATACATACATTCAGTTTTATATAAATAGATATAATGCATTTGCTTTTGCTATCATTATGTGCTCTTGTAGACTTCTACTTTGTATTGCAGTTCTATAGTGGGTGTGTTAGGAACTCATTTCAGTGGTCCACACCCTGTTTAGCATAATACTACTTCTTATAAGGCTATCCACAATTTTGGAACATTAATCACAATATACCTGAGGAAGACATTTTATACTGTCTTTTCTTGAGAAATATTAAAAACTTTTTTGGATAATAAGAAGCCTTGGATCCTACACCTACGGGAGCGCAAATGTTCTGGTATAAAGTTTATTGGAATACATTCCTATGGTTTCTTGGTCTGCGTGACGTACAAGCTATCAGAGATTTGCATCATACTGACCACAGAAGAAATCCACCTTTGAACACCTAATGGTCCTAAGTGACCTATATGCAAGATATCAAGATTTATAAAAGGTGAGTGACACCTGCGATCTAATTATACATTTACATTTAGATCGGTGCGCTTTCTTTCTTTCCTACCCTTTTACCAGAATCTTTCAAATGTACAACTTGTCCTCCAAAAAATAAGTCCTCACATGGCCATATTGCCGGAAAAATAAAAAATAAAAATGCAAAACCAAAATAAGCTTCTGTCATGAAGTGGTTAAAGAAGATTTTTGATTTGGTTTGGTAGGTCTTTTTAAAATCCGTAAAACTGGTGCAATAGTCTGACAACATTATTCCCAGATCCCATATGTGAGTCAGAATGTCATGCCGGCATCGTCTCCATGCTGCTCCCATTTAGTTTTCAGCTCTTTCCATCCATTTCAGCTTTTTTCTCAGCCCCCAGACCTGTTTATTGGGTCCAGCAGAAAAATAATGGGCTTTCCAATTGACTTGTATTAGATTCGTTATTCGGTACGACTACCCTAATATTAGAAAGTATTTGTGCCGTTTTTCACCAATTCTGAATATTTGACTATTCGATCATCGCTACAAATTTCCTTTTTGCTCAAAGATATTGCGGCTTCTGAAGGTGTTTTTCCAGCACATTAATCAGTCGCCCCCAAAATGTTTCTTGTGTTTTGCAGATCAGTTATGGATCCACCGATCGCTCATTATCTGACAGACGCCTCAATCCACATGTTTTCAGTACAGTCCAAAATCACCAAATCCACAACATGGTAATCACCAAACTGCTGAAGCATTTTGGCTGGACCTGGGTTGGGATTTTAGTATCAGATGATGATAATGGAGAGAATGAACTGCAGACACTAACAAAACTCATGAGAGAACATGGGATCTGTGTGGCCTTCACCATAAAACTTAAAAGGGATATAGAGTTGTATAATATTTTAGCGATTTTTAAGCATCCAGAAGTCAGTATCATTATCATTTGTGGGACCTTCTCTCAAGAGTATGAAATAATAGAGCTCTTATCTTCTCTGTTTATTGACAAAACTTTCATCTTTCCACCATTCTGGGTCTCCAGTTACCTCACTAAACAGGGAGATTTTCTAATATTGAACGGAAGTTTAGTAGTTGACATTTCTCCTAGTATGGAAGACATTTTGAAAAACAACAGGAAAATTCCCAATACAACCCAAGATAATGAATGGAAAATATTAGATCAGACATTAACTGATGAAGAGAGATATTACTTCTTTTCGATCAATTGGACAGTGGATGATTATAATATTTCGGTTGAGTATACTCTGCCTAGTTATTGTTATTACCTCTCATCAGGGTTTTCTCCAAGATTATATTACGCAGTAGAAGTTCTGGCTAAAGCTCTACATGAAATGTTCTTATTCATAAAAGACAAATATCAAGAAAATTCCACACCCGGATTTGTACAATACACACGGAAGTTACAGCGCTTCATCCAAATGACGAAGAATTCACCCGATACAACGAAGCCTATAAATTACTTTAATGAACACGGGGAAGCGGAACATTCATATAAGATAACAAACTGGAGATTAACTCATAATACAAGTTTTAAGCTTGCACAAAGTATGAAAGTAGGACATTTTACACCATGGGCGGTCAGTGGCCAAGAGCTTTACATGAATACCCAGTCTCCAACATGGAAACACGCAGAGGTGAGAAGTAGTGGTGGGCGAATAGTAAAATGCTTAGGTGCTTGTTGCTCAGGTTGAAAAAATTGGAATGCTCGGGTCCTCGACCCAGGCAACGAGCCCAATGTAAGTCTATGGGAAACATGAGCATTTTTCCGCTGGCCTCCCGGCGGTCTACAAAGGAACTAGAATTTGTGGAAATCAATGGGAACAGTACTCAAATGACATGAGAACAGCATGGGGAAGACCCCTGGAAGCATTTCTGACTCCCAGGTCACTGCTGTGAACAATGATGTCAGAGACTTACGCCACTTTTACAGAAGCACAATAAAACATACAAAAACAAAACTAAAATGGATTTTCCTGGGAAATATAGAATCATAGAATCATAGAATCGTAGAGTTGGAAGGGACCTCCTGGGCCATCTGGTCCAACCCCCTGCTCAAAGCAGGATTCGCTAAATCATCCCAGTCAGATGTCTGTCCAGCCTCTGTTTGAAGACTTCCATTGAAGGAGAACTCACCACTTCTCGTGGCAGCCTGTTCCACTCATTGATCACTTTAACTGTCAAAAAGTTTTTTCTAATATCTAATCTGTGTCTCCTCCCATTCAGTTTCATCCCATTGCTTCTAGTCTTTCCTTGTGCAAATGAGAATAAAGTTAATCCTTCTACAATGTGACAGCCCTTTAGATATTTGTAGACAGCTATTAAGTCTCCTCTCAGTCTTCTCTTTTGCAAACTAAACATTCCCAAATCCTGCAACCTTTCCTCATAAGACAGGGTTTGCAGACCGGTCACCATTCTGATCGCTCTTTTCTGAACTTGCTCCAGTTTGTTGATGTCTTTTTTAAAATGTGGTGCCCAAAACTGGACACAGTATTCCAGATGAGGTCTGACCAAAGAGGAGTAGAGGGAAATAATGACTTCACGTGATCTAGACTGTATGCTTCTGTTAATACATCCTAGAATCCCAAGTCTTTTTCACATGTGCTGTCACTTAGCCCTATTCCTCCCATTCTGTATATGCTTTTTTCATTTTTATTGCCCAGATGTAGTACTTTGCATTTCTCCCTGTTAAAAACCATTCTGTTAGTTGCTGCCCACTTTTCCAGTTTATTTAAATCTTTTTGAATCCTCTCTCTCTCTTCTCTAGTATTAGCTATCCCTCCTAGCTTTGTGTCATCAGCAAATTTAATCAGTTTCCCCTCAATTCCTTCATCTAAATCGTTGATAAAGATGTTGAGCAATGCAGGGCCCAGGACATAGCCATGTGGTACCCCACTTGAGACATTCTTCCAACTGGATGTGCAGCCATTTACAACCACTCTTTGGGCCCGATCACTAAACCAGTTATTAATCCACCTAACAGCTGCCTTGTCCATTCCATACTTAGTCATTTTTTCAATAAGGATTGTATGAGAGACTTTGTCAAATGCTTTGCTGAAGTCAAGATATACTATATCTACAGCATTTCCTTGATCCACCCAATCAGTGATTCCGTCATAGAAGGAAATTAAGTTAGTCTGACATGACTTATTAGTTACAAACCCATGCTGACTCTGTTTAATCACTTCATTCTTATCCAGGTACCGACATACATGTTGTTTAATAATTTGTTCAAAGATCTTTCCTGGTATAGAAGTCAGACTCGCCGGCCTAAAGTTGCCTGGGTCCACCTTCTTCCCCTTTTTGAAGATAGGAACAACATTTGCTCTTCTCCAGTCTTCTGGGACTTCTCCTGCTCTCCAAGAATTTTCAAATATTATGGAGAGGGGTTCAAAAATTTCTTCTGCTATCTCCTTCAGTACTCTGGGGTGTAATTCATCTGGACCTGGAGACTTGAATTCATTTAGGTTAGCTAAGTGTTTCCTCACTATCTTTCTGTTTATAGATATCCTGGATTCTTCTATTCCCTTAATAGGACAGTGAAGAACAGTTGATGTTTCATTTCCTTTCTGAGAGAAAACAGATGCAAAATAGGAATTTAAAAGTTCAGCCTTCTCAACATCCTGTCTTACCATATCATCATTTTCATCCTGTAAAAATCCTATAGCATCTTTGACTTTTCTTTTACTTTTGACATATCCCCAAAATCCTTTATTATTGCTTTTGACATCTCTTGCAAGCCTCAATTCATTTTCAGCTTTAGTTAATCTGATTTGTGCCCTGCAGGTTCTGCAGAGAGCATTATATTCTTCTTTAGATATGCCTCCCTCTTTCCATTTTATAAACATTTTTTTCTTCCTTTTTAGCATGTGCTTAAGTTCTGTGTTCATCCATCCTGGTTTCCTTAAATGCTTCCTATTCTTCCCTCTTTTCGGAATTGTTAACAACTGTGCTTTGAGAATTTCGTTTTTCAAGATTTCCCATCCCTCCTGGACATTTTTGTCTTTTAGGATATCCAGCCATTGGATCCCTCCAATTCTCTTTCTGAATCCCTTAAAATTTGCCTTTCTGAAATCTAACCTTGACGTCTGAGTCTTCACAGGTCTTCCGCCTCTAGTTATCCAAAATTCTAAAATAGCATGGTTGCTACCTCCTAGGGTCCCAGCCACTTTTACCTCCTCAACCATTTCCTCCCTGTTTGTAAGGATTAGATCCAAGGTAGCAGTTCCCCTTGTTTTCTCCCCTACCTTTTGGAAGATAATGTTGTCAGCAAGAGAGGATAAGAATTTCCTTGACCTGTTAGTTTTGCCTGAGAGAGATTCCCAACAAATGTCTGGATAGTTGAAATCTCCCATGACAACTATGTCATATTTTTGGGGGAACTTGGCCATTTGATGCATAAAGAGTTCATCCATAGCTTCAGCTTGCACAGGCGGCCTGTAGTAAATGCCTACAATGGTGTCCTTTCCATTGTTCTGTCCTTGTATTCTTACCCAAACAGTTTCCACAGAACTCACAGTTTCCACAGAACTCCCAGTCTCTGAAGCTTCAATCTCTGTGCAGATATACGCGTTTCTAACATACAATGCGACACCTCCTCCTTGTTTATCAAGTCTGTTTCTTGCAAATAAGTTGTATCCTTCTAGTCTTGTATTCCAATCAGGTGTATTGTCCCACCAAGTTTCAGTGATTCCAATGACATCATATTTCTTTTCCTGTGTTAGTAGTTCCAATTCTCCTTGTTTGGTGCCCATGCTTTGTGCATTAGTATAGAAACATTTTAGTTTGTGATTGGTTTCTCTTTCTCCAATATTTTTATTAATTAGATTCTTTTGTCTTTGTTCTTCCTTTCCACTTCTAATAGCAGAGTTCTCAATAGCATTTGTCAGGTGTGTGACTTTTTCTGGTCTTTTGCTTCCCTTCACATGTTGTTCTAGTTTAAAGCTCTCCTTACAAGTGTAGCAAGGCAACTTCCAAATACATGCTTTCCAGTCTTCGTAAGGTGCACCCCATCTCTAGCAAGTAGTCCATCGTATAAGTAGTTCACTCCGTGATCCAGAAATCCAAATCTTTGCTGACTGCACCATCGACGTAGCCAGTTGTTCACCTGCAGAATCTTATTCCACCTCCTTGTTCCATGGCCATCCACTGGGAGAATGGAAGAGAAGACCACCTGCGCTCCCAGTTCTTTCACTTTCTTGCCTAAGTCTTCAAAGTCTCTGCAGATGGTTTCCAGGTCGTTTCTTGCGGTGTCATTTGTCCCCACATGTAGTAGCAGGAATGGGTAGTCATCTGTAGGTCTGAAGAGTCCTGATATCCTGTCAGACACATCTTTAATGTTTGCACCTGGAAGACAGCACATTTCTCTTGAGGTTATATCCGGTCTGCAGATAGCGGCCTCAGTTCCTCTCAACAGGGAATCCCCCATGACCACCACTCTCCGTTTCTTCTTCACAACATTTTTCTTTCTCCATCCAGGAGGACTCTGAGGGCGTACAAGGTTGCTGTCTGTGGGCAAAGTCTTATCCTGATGTATTTCTTCATCGTTTTCCTGCGTGAGAGCCTGGTACTGGTTCCTGAGCAGTATGGGTGCTGACTGCCTCCTGATCCTCCTGCTTCTCTGGGTCACATGTTTCCATCCCTCTGTTTGTTCAGGTGCACTTCGCATTTCTTCTCTTTCTGTAACATGAAGAGATAATTCTGCTCTGTCTAAGAACTCTTCACCTTCCTTAATGATCTTCAACATAGCTAACCTCTCTTCGAGATTTTGCAACTTTTCCTCCAACAGGGACACAAGCTTGCATTTGTGGCATGTGAAGTTTGGCTTTTCCACTGGTAAGTCTGTGAACATGTAGCAAGAAATGCAGCTCACCAAATGGCTCCTGGCCTCTTCCATCTTGAGATTTCTTAAAAACGATGAAAGATGAGCCAAAATTTGCGCGCACTTATCCCAGAAGGCACTGGGAATATGCAAATTCTCTCCTCAGGACTCTTCCCCTGGAGAAAAGAAACATCCTTTTCAGAGTAATGACTTGTATATAAGGCAAAATAAATAACCAAAAACAAAAATGCTCCTCCACACCTTGGGCTATGTTCACATGTAGCGTTTTTGAACTTGCTTTCATATTCAGTGCTAATTAGCCTTAATACATGCAGGGATTGCCTGCTTGTTAGGAAATCCCCACATGTATTCAGGCTGTCTAGCAGCTGCAAATCATGCAGCTGCAATGACTCAAACTAAATTTATGAGCACACCCAGAATTCTTGGAGAACACCCAAGCATGTTCGGAAAACTTGAGTAATGTGCACACTCGCTCATCACTATTAGAGAACTATCAGCCGGCTATGCTTTGTTGTTCCCATTATTAAACATTGGGTCTCCTATGCTGTTATTCCATATGCAGTGAGTGGCAGGACTGCCCAAAATTTGGATGCACTCCAATACCCCTTTGAAGAGACGTACAGGAGGGCCTCCTGAAAACAGTGTTCCCATCAATAGGAAGTGGGTCTCCCATAGTGTTTTCCTCTACAGCAAATGCAAGGGCTGCCAAAAATTTGTAGGCACTCCAATGCCCCAAAATGTTCCCAATAGAAAGCAGTGGGTCTCAAAGTGTATGGGCTGTCAAACATTTACCCTTGGGGGGTATACATGAGCATACTATATAGCAAATGTTTCGTTACAGGCATCATAACCCCTTTTAAAAAAATTATGTGGATTTTGCATGAAGAACCTTGATCACCCTGGTGATATGGTAGTGGAGGATGAGGATGATGAGATGGAGGACAACAGCAAATAGCCAAAATCAGGCAGCGTATACCCATGGGCAGCACTAAAAACCTGCTCTGACAAAACGCTAGTGGCAGGGCAGGCAAGGACCTCCAAGGCGTAGACAGCCAGTCCATTCTACGTGTCCAGCTTACATACCCAATAATTATAAGGCACAGAGGAATCACGGAGGACGTTAGTAAGGTCCCTCAGCATCTTCCAAAACTTTGCACTCCTTGTGAGAGTACTCCATACCTCAGGGACATTGGGACAGGAAAGTCCGATAAAACTCTCCCAGAACTTTGCCAGTGTTCCCCTGCCTCTGCTGGATTGGAGTTGTGTCTCTATTGCCTGTACTCCTTAGTTGTCCAACGAACTGTGAGCTCTGCCACCAGCGTTTTCACATGGGAATTTTTTTTAATAATTCCGCAGCAGGGGCCTTCTGGTACTGCCCCATTTTAGTAGATCTGTCCACCTTGAGAATGAGAGATAGAGAAAGTTTTGCTTGTAGAGTGGGTCTAGAAGTGTCACCAACCATCAATGACTGTCACTCAAAATTTTGAGAATGCGAGGGTCTCAGGAAAGGCAGCATAACATAAATTCAGCCATGCGTGCCTGTGATGACTCCTGGAGTGGACCCTCCGGGTCTTGGCACCAGCCCACCCAGGGGAGCTGACCTAGTGAGGACCACCCACTATACAGGGAGTGTCAGGGGCAAGCCCAAGGGAGTAAGGTACCACGACTGCTGGAGCCAGGTGGCCGGCTCTCAGAAGTCATGAGTGAGTGTGTCTAGCAAAGTGCAACAGGGAATGTGCAGAGTACAAGAGTGTGCAAAGCGTGGACACATGGGAATGCAGGGTATAGTATTGTAAAAGGCAAGTGTACGGAAGTACGGAGTGTTCAGGACAATACAGGGCATGTACACGGTAGTGCATTAGATACTGAATAGTGCAAGGCGAGTACACAGGAGCACATATGGCATGCACTGACAAGCACGCCCGGGTGCGGGCAAAGCAGGGCGCGTGCAAGAGGGCACGCCAGAGCACAAGGATAAACAGAGTGTGTGCTAGGAAGCTCGCCTGAGAGCAAGGCAAGGCAGAAGGTGTGCTAAGAAGCACGACAGGACAAAAGGCAGAAGCTGATCGTGTGCAATGGAGCACGACAGAACACAGATCAGAGCACATGCTGGGAAGCATGGCATAGCACAGAGTGGACATAGGGGCACGCAGGGGATAGGATAGTTCAGGGCAAGTGTACAGAAGTATGGAGGGTTCAGGACAATACACGACGTGTACATGGGAGTGCGGTAGATACTGGATAGTGCAAGGCGAATACACGGGAGCACGTATGGCACGCACTGACAAGCATGCTCTGGTACGGGCAAAGCAGGGCAAGTGCAAGAGGGCACACCAAAGCGCAAGGTTAAACAGAGCGTGCACTAGGAAGCACGCCTGAGAGCAAGGCAAGGAAGAAGGTGTGCTAAGAATCACTAAGAAGCACGAAATGACACAAGGCAGAAGCTGAGCGTGTGCAATGGAGCACAACAGAACACAGAGCAGAGCGCATGTTGGGAAGCACGGCGGAGCACTTATCAAGGGACCTGAATACAGAGAGTGACCGAGCAGGGACAAAGCAGGCCTAGCAGGGAAGAACAACAATAATCAGGCACCTCCCATAGGAAGAGGTAGCCTGATATAGGGCATGAGCGCTGGGACTTCCTGGTCAGGTCCTCCAGGACCATAGAGATGGCTTGGCTGCAGTCAAAGTAGGAAAGAGCGCGCTTGCGCACTAGCAACATTGTGCAGCCATGAGACTAAGTGTGAGAGGTGCGCGTGCACACCCAACGGGACCCCTGGAGCAGCTGCGGCACCGGAAGTGGTGACAATGGGTGTGGGGTCCTGACTCCAGGTGAGCGTGGCGTGACAGTGTCAGACTGGCAAGACTTTCGTGTCCTCCCTGGACAGTGCAGATATTTGATCCTTTGCCACATCTGTATGTGTCTTAATTACAGTATGCGTCCTGGTACTTCACCTGCCTTTACACTCACCAAACTCTCTAGGTCTGCCCAGGTACACCTATATGCCTGCTGTATTTCCTTTATTTGTATGTAAAAAGGGAAACGTTGGTCCTCAGGGTTATGCAGCTGCTGCAGCATAGCTAGCTGGTCAGAAGGGCTTTATGGATAATACTCTTATATCTGTCTTGCTCTAGTTTCCCTTCTAGGTCCTGATGTGGTAGGCTGTCTGGAGGTGGAGGTGACCGGATGATCAGTGGGGGTGACATGCTGCTCTACAGTTTCGTCCCTCTCAGAACTACTGTTAGCTTCCTCCCTAAAAGTCAATGCCCCCACTTCTGAGTCAGCTTCTTCTGTCACTACATGTGATCTTGCCCAGACCAGTTTTAGCGCAATTCGCTTAGGTCGGGTTGCAGCACAGGTCATACAAATATCTCTCCAGTCTGGGTTTGGTTGAACACAGTGTTTACAAGTCCATCTGTCTTGTCTGGGTCTCTGGTTATACAGAGGTGGGGTAGTAGTGACTCGCCCCGAGAGGTCATGGGGTACTCGGTGCCGGGCTCGTTGCTTTCAATGGGAGATGTCACAGTGTCGGGGACCCGGCCCGTGGCCTCAGGCAGTCAATGTAAAAGGGGTAGAGTGATGGGGATAAAGTTATTAAGATGATTTGTGACGCCACCTGTGGTTTCTGGTCAGTTTGACCAGCGCTGCAGGGTTGCTTCTCTGGGACAGATGGTGTGGTGCAGCAATGATGTTGAAGCTCCCCACAGGTGGAGCTGTAGTTGCAGGCAGTGTAGATGAGGTTGGTAAATGGTACAGTGTTAGGCACACAGATGTAGCAGTGCTGAGCGGGTTGGCGCAGGAAGAAGGCAATAAGACAGCTGAGTGCAGTTCCAGTTCTTTTACTCACCTTTTTTGGCACAGACAGGTGCCCGCTTCAATGCTGCGGGCTCCAGATCAGGGGCTCAGCCAACCCCAAGGCAGATGGAATTAACCTTTCCATCTCTCCCTTTCGTGTGCCTGTTCAGAATGTCTCCTCACTAGCGCTTATACTGAAGTACTTGTAGTTGTGTGTTAAACTCAAGTTCCTCCTCTCAGATGTTGCTTAGAACTCCACTCGCATGACAAGTGACTGTAATAATAATAATAATAATTTTTATTTATATAGCGCCAACATATTCCGCAGCACTTTACAATTAAGCGGGGACATGTACAGACAATAAATTCAATACAAGTTAAGACAATTCAAACAATGACATTAGGAGTGAGGTCCCTGCTCGCAAGCTTACAATCTACAAGGAAATGGGGGGACACAGTAGGTGAGAAATGCTTGTTAATTCAGGTCTGGCAATTATAATAGGGATTTTCATATAAAGCTGCATGATCCGGTCATCAGCCCGTGTGTTTAAGCGCAATAGACAAGTATCAAGTGCAGTTATCATGTGCATGAAGGGTGTGGAGACAGATGAATAGTAGGGTGCAGATTCAGAATAATATTTGGAAGGAGGGAACAGGGCAAAGTTAGCTTGCTGAGTAGTTGATGTGATAGGCTTCTTTGAAGAGATGGGTTTTCAAAGCGCGCTTGAATAGGTCAGGGCTAGGTATCAGTCTGATCGTCTGGGGAAGTGCATTCCAGAGAGCTGGAGCAGCACGAGAGAAGTCTTGGAGACGGAGGTGCGAGGTTCGGATTACGGGGGATGTTAGTCTTAGGTCATTTGTAGAACGGAGGGCACGTGTAGGGCGATAGACAGAGATGAGAGAGGAGATATAAGGCGGTGCAGAACAGTGGAGAGCTTTGTGGGTGAGAGAGATGAGTTTATACTGGACCCTGTAGCGAATAGGTAGCCAGTGTAATGACTGGCACAAGATGGAGGCATCGGTGAAGCGGCTGGACAGAAATATGACCCTGGCTGCCGCATTCAAGATGGATTGGAGAGGAGAAAGTTTGGTAAGAGGGAGACCGATCAGAAGAGAGTTGCAGTAGTCCAGACGAGAATGAATAAGAGCGACAGTAAGAGTCTTAGCAGTTTCAAAGGTGAGAAAAGGTCGGATTCTGGAGATGTTTTTAAGATGCAGGTGACAAGAGCGACTGAGTGATCGGATGTACGGAGTAAAGGAAAGTTCAGTGTCGAATATGACCCCAAGACAGCGGGCATGCTGCTTGGGAGTTATGGTTGAACCCTCCAGGGTTATTTCGATGTTAGGTAGAGTGAGGTTAGTAGAGGGGAGAAACACAAGAAGTTCAGTTTTAGAGAGATTTAGTTTCAGATAGAGGGAGGACATGATGCTAGAGACAGCAGACAGACAATCCTTGGTATTTTGAATTAGGGTAGGGGTGATGTCAGGGGAAGAAGTGTATAATTGGGTGTCATCAGCATAGAGATGATACTGGAACCCAAATCTGCTGATTGTTTGTCCAATAGGGGCAGTGTATAAAGAGAAGAGGAGGGGGCCTAGGACTGAGCCCTGCGGGACCCCGATAGTAAGGGGACGAGAAGAGGAAGAGGAGCCGGAAAAAGATAGAGTGAAGGAGCGGTCAGAGAGGTAGGAGGAGAACCAGGAGAGGGCTGTGTCCTTGAGGCCTATAGAGCGGAGCATAGTGAGGAGGAGCTGGTGATCCACAGTGTCAAATGCGGCAGAGAGATCCAGGAGAATCAGCAGGGAGCAATGACCTTTCGATTTAGCTGTTATTAAATCATTAGAGACTTTAGTGAGGGCAGTTTCAGTAGAGTGTAAAGAGCGGAAACCAGATTGTAAGGGGTCGAGAAGAGAGTTATCCGAGAGATAGCGGATTAGACGGGAGTGGACCAGGCGTTCCAGGAGTTTAGAGATGAAGGGAAGGTTAGAGACAGGTCTGTAGTTAGCAGTGCAGTTCTGGTCCAGGGATGGCTTTTTAAGTAAAGGGGTTATGATGGCATGTTTAAATGAGGAGGGAAATATACCTGAAGAAAGAGAGAGGTTAAATATTTTAGTCAGGTGAGTGGTGACCACTGGTGAGAGAGACTGCAGGAGCTGTGAAGGAATAGGGTCACTGTTGCAGGTTGTAGGCCGAGCAGAAGCGAGGAGCTTGGAAACTTCTTCTTCTGAAACAGGCTCAAAGATGTCTAGTGAGCTTGAGGTGCGGCAGGGAAGGGGATCCAGGCACTGAGGAGATAGGGCTGAGATATCCTGATGGATGTGGTTGATTTTTTCTAGGAAATAAGTGGCCAGATCCTCACCGCTGAGGTTGGTGATGGGGGCCTGTACTTTAGGTTTCAGGAGGGAGTTTAAGGTTTCAAAAAGTCGTCTTGGGTTGTTGGATAGTGAGGTGATGAGGGTGGTGAAGTAGGATTGTTTGGCCAGATGAAGGGCAGAGTTATAGGTTTTGAGCATGAACTTATAGTGGATGAAGTCTTCTGCTAAGAGAGATTTTCTCCACTGCCGCTCTGCACACCTCGAGCAGCGCTGAAGAGAGCGTGTTTGTGTTGTGTGCCAGGGCTGCTTTTGTCTGTGTCGGGTCTTTCTGCGTATAGAAGGTGCTGCTTCATCTAGGGCATTCTTCAGTGTATTATTGAAGTGTGACAATGCTATGTCTGGACAGGAGAGGGTGGAGATGGGGGCTAAAGATGTGTGGAGATTGTCCCTAAGCTGTTGGGTATTAATGGTACGTGTATTCCGATAAGTGTGGTAAGTGGGGGTGTCCCGGGTGAGGAGACAATTCTTGACAGAGAAGGAAAGAAGGTTGTGGTCCGAGAGCGGGAGAGGTGAATTAGTAAAGTTGTGCAGCGAGCCGGGACGGGAGAAAACCAGGTCCAGAGTATTCCCGTCCTCATGTGTAGGAGAATTAGTAAACTGTGAGAGGCCGAATGAAGAAGTTAGAGAAAGAAGATGAGAGGCAGACTGGGAGAGCGGATCATTGATGGGGATGTTAAAGTCTCCCATGATGAGGGTGGGGATGTCACAGGACAGAAAGTGAGTAAGCCAGGTGGTGAAGTGGTCTAGAAACTGGCGGGAGGAGCCTGGAGGGCGATAAACGACCGCCACTCGTAAGGAGAAGGGCTTAAAGAGTCTGACGGCGTGGACTTCAAAGGAAGGAAATGTAAGTGATGGAACCGGGGGGATGACCTGGAAAGCACATTGTGATGAAAGGAGCAAACCAACACCTCCACCCTGTCTGTTCTCAGGTCTGGGGGTATGTGAAAATTTCAGCCCACCAAACGAGAGAGCGGCAGCAGCGGTGGTGTCTGAATGCTGGATCCAGGTTTCTGTAATAGCCAGAAGGTTAAGGGAATTAGAGAGAAAAAGATCGTGAATGTAAGTCAGTTTGTTACACACAGACCGTGCATTCCAGAGAGCACATTGGAAAGTGAGAGGAGAAGGCATGCACTGAATGTTAATAAGATTAGCAGGGTTTCTATATGCAGCTGGAGGAGAGTAATGTATGCTGGTGGAGGGAGGCCCAGGGTTGGGGGAGATGTCACCTGCAACTATTAAAAGGAGAAAAAACAGAAAAAGCAGGTGGTGGGATGATTTGTATGAACGTTTTGAGTGCTGCATGGAGGTTTTGGATGGTTTGGTGTGGGTAAGAAATGTCAATAGAGCCTCAGAGTTAAACATGGGAGAGGGGAAAAGGGAGGGGTGGATATGCAGAGAGTGCACAGAATGTGTAAAAGGGCAGGCGAGTTGTTAAAAAGCAGAAGTGAAGACAAATAAGCAGCAGGTTGATATGATCAATGCATATTTAGTACAACTGACCAAGAAGCAAGCGTGCATGAAAAACTTATGCACCTTACCCGTCTCCTGCCCTGTCCAACTGCATTGTCTAACTGCAAAACACTTTATCCTGTTGCACTTAATCTGTTGCACGCGTAAGCCCGCACGCGTGCTATCCCAGCCAGAGCTAAATATATATGAAATGAAATGTCTGCTAGCTTCAGCCACCAAAAGGCCACAATCAGTAATTAACCAATTAGCACAAGGCCAGAGCAGGCATTACTATGCAGGGTAAATAACTAACGCTGGACAAGGCCATCAAACTGAGAAAGGGAAAAAAAAAAAAAAAAAAAAAAAAAAAAACTGTAGCCTGCTTCAGGGACTCCATCCGTCATGTCCCGGCTCACACTTAGGTTGCCACCGTGTCTTCGAGTCTTTTGTGGGAATAGAGCGGTCACCGCTCCTATTCCTCCGGTGTCTGCTGCAGGAACATTAATTTCACAAACAGCCTCGGGGACCGGACCCAGGCCATGCACTTCAAACTTGAGGAAGGGCTCTGCTCTGACCCTAGTCCTAAATTCTCTTCTCCTTACGTTCCGCACTAATCTTTCTTCCTTCTGAAGAATCAGGCTTTCTATCGCTCTTTCCTGTGCCAGCAGCTCCAGGTCACTGAAGTCTGCTGCAGCACCTCCTTCACTCCATCCCTCTCTGGGGATCTTCTCTCACCAACTGACCTTTTTCCTAACATTCTCCCGCTCTCTGGTGCATTCTAAGCTCCACCCACCTCCCAGCACTCTTCATGTTCCAAGCAGGGAGCCATGAAGAGTGCTCTGCTACACTACTGTGTCTGGGCTGGTTGTGAGTGGTGGAGTCTGGTAAGGTGTTCCATCTTACCAGGGAAGTGGGATACTACACCTCAGGAGGAAGTGCAGTACCTCTGTGGTGACTGAACCCTCTGGGGCGCCACAGTAGCAGTCCATAGTCATAGATTTTTGTGCATCGAAACAGTCATAATAATACAACTTATTTCCCACTGTAGTCTCTTTATTTCCATACTGATGTATTTTCTTTGCCACACAACACCATTTATTCACTTGTTGCTGTTTTCCCTTTTCTTTTATCCAACCTTATTCTCTTTCCTGAAACTGTGCCATTTTTGTACATCCAAACATCCACACTCTGGCATGTTGCCTCTTTAAATATTGGTCCCATATCTTTCACTGCTTCCTTTCCTTCTCTATCTTTTACAATCTGTAAAGCTGTTTTGGATCCCATTAGGGGACCTGACTGCCCACAGAACAAGTTGCCCATGGCTTCAACTTATTCTCCAGAGAGCTCACCTTTCTGCAACTGCCCTCTCAGTGTGCCTGGACTTAGTCTATGGGCCACACTTTAGCAAGTCATATTGAGCATGTCAAGGTGTAGGGGAAGGTTCCTTGCCTCTCACCCGGTAAACCTACAGGGTGTAATGGGAAGACTCTTTGCCTCTCACCCTTTAGACCAGCTGACTAAAGTAGGAAGACTCAGGCCTCACACCTACTAGACCAGCTCCATGAACAGTGGGAAGGATCAGGCATCTCACCCACACAAAAAAACGCTGGCTAAAGTAGGAAGGCTCAGGCCTCTCACCTACTAGATCAGCCATGCAGTTGGTTACCTCATTTTGCTGATCCTCAATCACATAACTAGAAGCAGGTACAAACACATTAATGACCAATCACTTACAAGTTTCCTCTTAAAATAGGTTTCTTTTACTTCCAAATAATTCAAATTACACTATTATATTCTACTTCAATCCAGTATTGTTGCTTTAAAAACACAAATCTCCCAGTGCGTATTACAGCAAGGAAAGAAACACAGAGAATCTTGTGCACAGATCCATCCCTCCTCCCATCATGTGTGAGTGGAAATAAGAGCTCACAGTCTGCTTCACACAGAAAATAAAAAAAACTTACATGCAGTTGCGCAGCTTTACATTCCACATTGGGATGAGATGAGGCTGGGCTGTGTGTAATCACCCTGTATGGTTCTTTGCTCCATCTCATCGTGCTCTGCCTGAAATGCATCCTCTTTGACTGTGAGCAGAGATTATTTCAGAACACAGAGAAGTGGGATGGTGATGTTAATTATGGCGTCATCGCCGCTCACCATCTTGGTGGAGTCCTCAAAATTTTGGTGGATGGTACATATGTCTGAAATCCATGTCCACTCCTGAGGTCTTATGTTGTGGAGTCTGAACTGAATAGTGATGGCTTTGTTGATGCTGGTAGTTAACAACTGCCCTCTTCTGCTCACAAATACTTGCCAACATCTGTAGTGTAAAGTTCCAACACGTGGGGACATCACACACCAGTCGGTGAGTCGGAAGGTGTAAACGCTGCTTGAGCACGGCAAGGGCAGCGGGAGATATACCGTATATACTCGAATATAAGCCGAGATTTTCAGCCCGTTTTTTGGGGCTGAAAGTCCCCCTCTCGGCTTATATTCGAGTCATATACACCGGGGGTCAGAAGGGGAGGGGGGCGGGGGTGTCAGGTCATACTTACCCGTCCTGACGCTGTCTCTTGAGCCCCCAGCTTCTCCCCGTGCTCTCTCTTCCTGCCTTCAGCGGTCACGTGGTGCCGCTCATTAAAACTCATGAATATGCGCATATTAATGAGCGGCACCATGTGACCGCTGAAGGCAGGAAGAGAGAGCGCGGAGAAGCTGGGGGCTCAAGACACAGCGTCAGGACAGGTAAGTACAGCGATACTCACCTGTCCTGCGTCCATGGCTGCTTGCTGCTGTCTGTCATCGGTCAGTGACTTCAGACAGCAGAGGGCGCGGTGACGTGGTTAGTGCACGCCGCGCCCCCTGCAGTCTGAACGTCACTGACCGATGACGTGGCAGATAGCGGGGAGCAGCCATGGACGCAGGACAGGTGAGAATCTGACACCCAACGACGGAGAGGTGAGTATGTCATTTTTTTATTTTTACATGCAGCAGCAGCAGCACATGGGGGCAGCACATGGGGGAACAATATGGAGCTTCTAATGGGGGCAGCACATGGGGGAACAATATGGAGCTTCTAATGGGGGCAGCACATGGGGGAACAATATGGAGCTTCTAATGGGGGCAGTATATGGGGGAACAATATGGAGCTTCTAATGGGGGCAGTATATGGGGGAACAATATGGAGCTTCTAATGGGGGCAGTGTATGGGGGAACAATATGGAGCTTCTAATGGGGGCAGCACATGGGGGAACAATATGGAGCTTCTAATGGGGGCAGCACATGGGGGAACAATATGGAGCTTCTAATGGGGGCAGCACATGGGGGAACAATATGGAGCTTCTAATGGGGGCAGTATATGGGGGAACAATATGGAGCTTCTAATGGGGGCAGTGTATGGGGGAACAATATGGAGCTTCTAATGGGGGCAGCACATGGGGGAACAATATGGAGCTTCTAATGGGGGCAGTATATGGGGGAACAATATGGAGCTTCTAATGGGGGCAGTATATGGGGGAACAATATGGAGCTTCTAATGGGGGCAGCATATGGGGGAACAATATGGAGCTTCTAATGGGGGCAGTATATGGGGGAAAAATATGGAGCTTCTAATGGGGGTAGTATATGGGGGAATAATCTATGGAGCTTCTTATGGGGGCAGTATATGGGGGAATAATCTATGGAGCTTCTTATGGGGGCAGCATATGGGGAATAATCTATGGAGCATTTCCCACCCTAGGCTTATACTCGAGTCAATAAGTTTTCCCAGTTTTTTGTGGCAAAATTAGGGGGGTCGGCTTATACTCGGGTCGGCTTATACTCGAGTATATACGGTAGCTCTTTTTAAAATGGGATGAATAATGTGAACTGGTGCACTGCTAATACCTCACTGAAAATAGGGCGGAGGTGCAAACCAGTGGTCAATACATGAATTCAAAACAAAAAAGAAAAAAGCAGACCACTGATAGGAATGCACACTGCCAGTATATCATAAAAAGAGATGACTTTATTGATAACAAATGATTAAAAACATTAAAAAAATTATTACAATTATTTTTTTAAATGTTTTTAATCATTTGTTATCAATAAAGTCATCTCTTTCTATGATATATTGGCAGTTTGCATTCCTATCAGTGGTTTGCTTTTTTTCTTTTTAAAATGGGCACACTGGTGGCGTACTTTGACAAGGAGATCGGGCAGCTCCGGGTAGGTTTTGAGAAACCACTGAACCATGAGGTTAAGCACATGGGTCAGGCATGGTATGTGCTCTGAGCTCGCCTGGCCTGAGAGTCACCACGAGGTTGCGGCCATTGTCACACACAACCATTCCTGGCTGTAGGTTCAGCAGTGTCAGCCACAGATCTGCCTGCTCTTTCAGAGCTGTCCACAACTCTCCAGCATTGTGTGGTTTGTCACCTAAGCATATTAGCTTCAGCACAGCCTGTTGCTGCTTGGCTGAGGCAGTGCTGCAGTGCTTCCAGCTTGTGACTGATGTGGTCATTTCAGAGATGGAGACTGAAGAGGAAGAGGAGGTGTAGGAGCTGCAGACTGTGGTGATAAGCCTTATTGATCTAGAGTCCGCAATCCTCGGTGTCAGGAGGACGTGTTGCATCCCAAGGTCCGACTTGGTCCCGGCTTCCACTATGTTAACCCAGTGTGTCATCAGGTAGATGTACCGTCCCTGCCCACAAGCACTTGTCCACGTATCCGTGGTTTGGTGGACTTTCCCAGTAACTGCATTATTGAGGGCATGGCTAATGTTGTGGGACTCATGCTTGTGTAATGACGGGATAGCACACTGTGAGAAATAGTGGCGGCTGGGGACTGAGTACATTGGGATGGCCGCCGCCATCAGGTTGCAGAAAGCTTCCGTCTCCAGGAGCCTAAAAGGCAACATTTTTAGCACAAGCTGTCGTGAAATGTGGGAATTCAGTAATGTGGCCTGTGGGGCATTGGCTTATTTGTGCTTGCATTCCAACGACTTGGGTATGGACAACTGAAGGTTGCACTGGGACAAGGATGTGGACGTGCTTGCTGATGGAGCTAGTTGGGTGTGTGTATTGATAGGTGCAGGGCAGGAGGCATCTTTGCATGCACCATGGACAAGGGATAGCCTTGCACTCACAACAGTGGAAGAAGCAGTTGTGTCACCTACAGACACTGCTCCGGGACCCTGGGGTTTGGCCAGCAAAGTCGGGTGCTTTACTGCCATGTCCATGATCATGCAGGTGGTGGTCAGGCTGGTAGTTTTACTACCTCTGCTGATGTTGGCTTGGCAGGTGGTGCAAATGGCATTTTTGGAGTTACAGGCAGAGTCTTTAAAAAACATCTAAACTCAGGAAGACCTAACAGTTGGACTGGCAACTTCCTTTGTGTTGGTGTTACGGGAAACAGTTGCCTACCTTCTGTCTGCAGTCACCACACTTTTTCTTCCTGCCTCTTGGGGTGCTTATGCCTCCCTCCTCCTGTGTGCTGTTGTCCTCGCACTGCATGTCTTCCTGCCAGGTTGGGTCAGTTACAATATCATCCACCACCTCTTCTTCCACTTCCGCACCCTGGTCCTACTCCTGACTTTCTGGCAATTGTGTCTCATCATCATCCACCTCTTGTGACACTTTACCACCATCTCCTTCATGTGACTGTGGCTGCTCAAATATTTGGGCATCGCTACATGCAATCTCCATTTGTCCCGCCTCTAGTGGACTGTGCGAGAGGACCGAATCTATAAATGGAATAGTGAACAGCCCTTCGGAGTGTCCAAGTGAGGGATCAGTTGTCTCTGGGAACTTGGCATGGTGGGAGGAAGGAGGATCAAGGTGAGGAATATGCGGTCAAGATTCATGGCTACTGAGACTTGACCATTAGATACGAGAATATCCCCTACTAATGGGAAACACGTAATAGCACAACTCAAAACACAATATATATCAATAAATTTCCCTGTCTGAACAATTAAGCAAGAATTAGGGATCCAAAGAGTTTTAGCAAAAATAGTAAATTTTATTACACAAAAATTAAAAACAGAGCATCATTGCTAATGCAGGCAGTGATAGGCATAATAGACACAAACTCACACCTAAATAAGTAACTCATGTATACAGTCAATATTGAGGAATTTTTATCACGCACAGTGTGTAATAATAAATCACACCAGTTAATTGAATTGATCTTCAAGGTGCTGCGCTAATCACGTTTACATAATTTAGATGGTACAAATAGTAGCAGGAATTAACCCGCTGCTATTAATCTAACAGTGAAAATTATACCAGCAGCTACCAGCAGGGGTTAGCCCGCCGCTTCAACCATCAGAGCAAGGGTCAGCCCGTTATTAAATAGTATAAATAAAGATGTAAATGTTATATACAGATTTCACTATATAAAGAAATCCATCAACCTTGAATAATCCGAAGGTGCTGAGATTCACTTACAAGGAGTGACAAAAGTGCTGCCGCTCCCTGCCGCCCCGTTAATTGAATTAATCTACGGGATGCTGTGCTAATCACATTTGCATAAGTAGATAGTACACATAGTAGCAGGTATTAACCCACTGATATTAGACTAAGGGTAAAGATTATCCAAACAACTACTAGCAGAGATAAGCCCGCTATTGTTACCATCAGAGCAAGGGCTAGCTAGCTGTTGTATAATATACAAGAAAACGTGAATGTCATGGACAGTTTTCACTGCATGAAGGTGCTGAGACTCACTTGCTTTAAGTGCCCAGAATGCTGCCGCTGCCTGCCACCCCTACGCGCGTTACGCCGCAGCTTCCTCAGGAGGCGTAATTTCCAAGAGCCCCGGAGTTAGTATATATGGAGTCACTATCCAATAAGCAACATCACAAATCAGGTGTAATCCTAATTAAAAGCATGCGCAATGAAGTCCCGAGAACGGAACAGAATGACTTCTCTTTCTACAGGTCTGAAGATTAACGACGCATGCGCTGATCTCTCCCCGCTATTAAGCAGGAGATCCTGCTTTCACGCTCATAGGGAGCGAATGGATCCTGTTGCGAGGCAACAAAACACCACAAGCGCACCTGGTGAGCATATCAGGAGACCTCAAGTGAGGAAAATTCTGGGCATGCGTACAATCAGACCTGAACAGACTATACTAGAAGGAATGGTAACAAAAAGAAAATGAGCAAATGTTTGAATATTTCACTAATAAAAAATAAAAACGATAATAATAATAAATATTGCATGCACACGAAATAGAAATTTTTTTTTTCTGAATATACATGCAATCAGACCTGAACATATAGAAAATAAATAATAATGGAAAGTAAAAATTATAAAAATTATATGAAACAGTGCACAAAAAATATGGAGTGAACATAATATATCATAATGCCAAAATATGAGAATTATATAAAAATTATATGAAAATTGTACCCACTGTGTAGTGAAAAGATTAGTGCTACTTAGACTAAATATACAAAAATTATATTACACATAATTTACATATAATGTGAAGTGAATCACATAATTAAACTTATATCTCGTGTAAGGATAAATAACAATAAGAAACATTTTTTAAATGCAAAAATATAAAAATATGACAGAATATAACATTAGACAGAGGTCCACATGTGAAATTTCAAACATTCACTCCCACATAATAGAGACAATCTTTTCAAAAAAATTCTTCTTAAATAGTAAGATGCCAATCTTCTTCTGTATTGTATGAAATATAGTCCGCACCTGAGATCGAACTGGTATCGAGGTAAGTCACATGATGAAAATAGCAAGAAAAACTGAAAATATATAAGGATTAAAATTAATAATTAAAACCGAAGCTAAATTAAAAAATTATACTCAATATTGACTATTTTATAAAAAGGACCCAAAACCATTACTCTCATTTAGACCATCTGGTATCATAGTATTAAGCCTATAGATCCATTTACTTTCTACTTGTGATAGAATTTGGAATAAATTTCCACCCCTCACACCCAAGGATACCTGATCAATTGCGAAAACACGAAGATCACCTGCTTGAGAATGATGAAATGCACGAAAGTGTCTCGGTAAAGTCTTCAATTGATCCTCATCTTTGGCCTCCTTAGATTTTTCGATATCTCGAACGTGCTCACGAATTCTTATTCTGAGCTCTCTTGTAGTCATTCCTATATAAATTTTTTTGCAAGGACAACTTGCATAATATATTACACCCTTAGATGAACAAGTAAGACATTTTCTGATCGAAAATGTCCTAGATTGATCTGAACTTTGAAAATTGGTAGTTTTTAGTGTATTAGAGCACGCTTTACAGTTCGGCATGGAAAAAATCCTTGAAGTTCACCAAAGATACCTTTTTGTACTTTTTCATTGGAGGATAGATGACTCCTTACAAGTAGATCTGAAAGATTTTTAGATCTTTTGGCCGTAATACAAGGTCTAACGGACAATGTCCTTTTCAAAATGGGATCTGATTGTAACACATGCCATTGTTTATTAATTATACCAGTAAATTTGTCCCATTGATGATTATAAGGATTAATTAATCGGACTTGGTTATTGTCCCTAGATTTGGAATTCTTCTTATATAACAATTGGTCCCTGGGTATTTCTTGTACCCTATTATAGGCCCTACGAATCTGCCTATGACCATATCCTCTTTCTCTAAATCTAGAGTATAAATCTGCAGCCTGATTTTGATATGCCTTTTCCGAAGAGCAAATCCTCTTTGCTCGCAGATATTGCCCTACTGGGATTGAACGTATGGTAGACTTTAGATGAGAGGACTTTGCGTGTAAGATAGAATTGGTTGCCGTAGGTTTTCTGTACATGTCAGTAGATACTGACCCATCCTTATTGACTAAAATATCTATATCCAAAAAACTGACTCTCCTCCCATACGAGTAAGTAAGTTTTATATTCAGATTGTTATCATTTAATGCCGACATGAATGTTTTCAGATCATCTATCGAGCCTTCCCATACAAACATCACATCGTCTATAAATCTCATCCAATTATGAGCCTTTTCAATATTGGTCACAGGAGAACATTGAAAAATTTCCCTCTCCCAAAAACCTAAGAAAAAATTGGCATAAGCCGGAGCACATGCTGCCCCCATGGCTGTACCTTGTGTTTGCAGAAAATTTTGTTCTTTAAATAAAAAACAATTATGCGTCAGAATAAATTCTAACAGAATTACAATCAGGGCAGCCAGGGGGGAATCCAGATTGCTGTTTCTCAAAAACCAGGAGGCAGCCCTGAGACCCTGGTCATGGCGAATAGAGGTATATAAAGCCTCCACATCAGCCGTGACCAGGATCATGTCATCTTCCAGGTGCAGCTGATCTAGCCTTCGCAATGCCGCTGTTGTGTCGAGAATATGAGAGGGCAAGGTAGTTACCAAGGGCTTCAGGTAGTAATCTACTATCTGACAAATTAATTCACTAAGTCCTTCTTTTCCCGCCACAATGGGACGGCCGGGAGGGTCCTCAATATTCTTATGTATTTTGGGAATTAAATACAAGGTAGGCAATTTAGGTTTTAAAGATTGTACAAAATCCAACAAAGATTTGGGGATAATACCCCTCTCATAAGCCTCCAACAAGATATCATTAAGTTCTTTGTGATATACAGGTAGAGGGCTATGAGTCAATTTTTTATAACAATTCGTGTCGGATAATAGTTTATGAGCCTGTTTTTCATAAAGATCACGTGGCCATAGAACTAAATTGCCACCTTTATTGGCTCTTTTAAAAATTACATCTTTCCAATCTTGCATTTCCATAATCACCTCTCTTTCTCTCTTAATAGCAGGGCTAATATGATGATTTTTCTTTAATTCCTCTATATCATGAGTCACCAATCTAACAAAAATCTCTACAGCCGAACAGGTATTGAGATTAGGAAATTTCTTTGATTTATTAAATAAAGAAACGGGAAAGGAACTCACCGCTTCCACAGGGTTGCTCTCCTCCGCTAGGGATTCTAAAATCTCCAGAGCAGCTTTCTCTTCCTCAGAGTTAAGTGATAATCCCATACTATTTTTCTCGTGGAACCTCTTTAATACCAATTTCCTCGCAAATAAATGTACGTCTTTTATGGCCGTGAAGGAATCTAATTGTTGAGATGGAGAAAAGGATAAACCTTTTTCTAACAATTCAATCTGTTCCTTAGATAAATTATGCGAGGATAAATTTATTACCTTCGGTTTGTCATCTCTCCTGGTACCAGAATTGAATTGATGTCTTACAGTTCCTCTACCTCTACCACCAAATCTTGTTTTGATACGTCTGGGAGTATAATAATCCCTTTCATGATTTGAAGTGGTATTGCTAGATATAGACGAAACTGAAGACACAGAAGGGCTTCTAGTCAGAGATAGTTTCTGATCTTCTGCTAAGATCTTGTTTTGCCAACGGAAAACTTTCTTATGATCATAGTCCAATAGATCACGTTGATATTTTTTCATTTTGTTTTTACTAATCTGCTGCTCCCATTTTTCCATATCTTGATTAGGAAAAATTGACCATGTGGAAGACAGGGTGCTGGTGGTGGTGACAAAATGACTGGAAGCATAATCCGCTATCCAACCAACCACCTTATGACACTGCTCTGCTTTCAATAGTCATGTGCTGCGGTCCCCTAGTAATTGGGACAGGAAGGTCTGGTGAGAAGATGTGGGTGTTTATTGTGGCACAATTTCATCTTACCCACGGCCTCGGCCTCTCCCATCACCATTACATCCAGTTCCCCATCCCTTGCCACTTTCCTAGCCCATTTTAAATGATGGACAATATTTTCGATATTCACTACAAATGGCTGAATTTGGAGCAAACTTATATGTGATCAGTGTGATGGAAAACCACAGATTTAAATGGAGGCCAGAAATGGCAGAATTTTCAGCCCACTTAAATCTGATCCGTGTGACAGACAAGCCAATGAGACAGATGAAGGCAGTTCCAGTTCTTTTACTCACGTTCTTGGCACAGACAGGTGCCCACTTCAATGCTGCGGTCTCCAGATCAGGGGCTCAGCCAACTTCCAGGCAGATGGAATTAACCTTTCCAGCTCTCCCTTTCGTGTGCCTGTTCTGAACGTCTCCTCACTAGCGCTTAAACTGAAGTACTTGTAGTTGTGTATTAAACTCAAGTTCCTCCTCTCAGATGTTGCTTAGAACTCCACTTGCATGACAAGTGACTGTAGCCTGCTTCGGGGACTCCATCTGTCATGTCCCAGCTCACACTTAGGTTGCCACCGTGTCTTCGAGTCTATTGTGGGAATAGAGCGGTCACCGCTCCTATTCCACCAGTGTCTGCTTCAGGAACATTAGTTTCACAAACAGCCTCGGGGACCGGACCCCGGCCATGCGCTTCAAACTTGAGGAAGGGCTCTGCTGTGACCCTAGTCCTAAGTTCTCTTCTCCTTACGTTCCGCACTAATATTCCTTTCTTCTGAAGAATCAGGCTTTCTATTGCTCTTTCCCATGCCAGCAGCTCCAGGTCACTGAAATCTGCTGCAGCACTTCCTTCACTCCATCCCTCTCAGGGGATCTTCTCTCACCAACTGACTACTTCCTAACATTCTCCCGCTATCTTGTGCAGTCTAAGCTTCACCCACCTCCCATCACTCTTCGTGTTCCAAGCAGGGAGCCATGAAGGGTGCTCTGATACACTACTATGTTTGTGCTGGATGTGAGTGGTGGAGTCTGGTCAGGTGTTCCATCTTACCTGGGAAGTGGGATACTACACCTCAGGAGGAGGTGCAGTACCTCTGTGGCGACTGAACCCTCAGGGGCGCCATAGCATTACGCTAATGGAAGTCAATGGGTGCGTTAACGGATCCGTTACATTGCGTTAGTGCCGCTTAGTAACGGATCCATTAAACGGATTGCCCCTAACGCGATGTGAACCTAGCCTTACCTGTATGGATGCTGCTCAGTTCCCAGCTCTGCTGCGTAGCCGTATATGTGATGTAGAGTCTTTGCTCCACGGCATGACTATCCGCGTGTGTGGTCCCTGGCTGCCACTATGGAAGCTATCCACGGGTTGCAAGGTCCTCTGCAGCTGGTGCATGACTTTCCAAGTGTGTCCAGGCTTGTTGCGCAGTCTGGTGCCTTAAGCCTTAGTTCCTGTGCTGGCCATACTGTACTGTTTCTGTCTGTGCTTATGGTGCGAGCAGCCACACTTTCCCTGCTTTTGTTAGGGGCAGTGTGTGAGCTTGAATTGCTGTCCTCAGCCTATTGCTTAGGGGAAGCTCCTATATAAAGTTCCTCTTTCCTGTTGGGCATGGCCAGAGCTTCACATTAGGTTCCTGAACCTAGCCATGTGCGTTTGGTCCTCCATGTTGCTCCTGGTCTGTCTGTGATCAATTCTAGGAAAGAAGATGTCTTTCGTCCCTGGACCTGTCCTGTCTATGTGTTGGTACCAAAGTCCTTGCCTTTGGCTATGTGCACACGTAGCGGAACTCTCGCGGAAGTTACCGCGAGAATTCCGGAATTCCATTCTGCGGGAAAATCACATTTTAAATTCCTGCGATTTTCCTGCGGAAAAACTAACGATTTGCAAACATAATCAGCTTGCAGAATGCTAGCGTTTTCCAAGCGATCTGGAGCATCGCTTGGAGAGCTGATTGACAGGTTGGTCACACCCATCAAACATACAGCTTTTTACTATTGAGGCTGCCTATGCGGCATCAATATTAAAAGATAGAATGTAAAAAATAATAAAAAAAATAAAAAATATTGTTATCCTCACCTTCCGGCGTCCCGCGCAGCCTTCCCACCTTTCTCCACGCTTGCAGTACCAGTAATCCTTTGCGCGAATGACCGCGAGACTTCACGCTCCCGTGAGATCTCGACATCATCGCGGTCATTCTCGCAAAGGATTACTGGGACCAGGAGCGTGGAGAGAGGCTGCGCGGGACGCCGGAAGGTGAGGATAACAATATTTTTTATTTTAATTCTATTTTTTACAAGGATATGATACCCAAAGCCTGGAGGACAGTCGCCTCTCCTCCGGACCGTGGGTACCATCGGCAAATGTTCTGCTTACTTTTCGCATGGTGGACACAGCCACATCCAGGAAGTAAGTGGAACAATGCAATCCTATGGGTGAGGGATCGCAACGATTCCACTAAATTAATGAGCAAGCTGCATTTTTTACCGTGAAGCGATTCCGCCGCGGAAAAATCCACAGCATTAGCACAGCATTGCGGAATCCCATAGGATTGCAAGGGATGCTTATTTTTAGTGTTTTCGCGGCAAAATCGCGCGTTTAAAACAACCGCAAAAACGCGAAAAAAACCGCGATGTGTGAACTCAACCTGAATGTGGATTCCTGCTGTGTGAAAATCCTGAAGTCCTTCTGTGTCTTGAACCATGTACCTAGTGACTGTGAGTTTCCTGTAACCTGTGTCCTGTGAATAAGCCTGTGTTCATCTGTTGAAGATGGAGTCCGGTGTTCCTGCTGAGCGTCTACTTCGCTGTGCTCTGCCTACTTTGCGGTGCTAGCTCCGTCCAGCCTCGGTTCAATCCTGTGTTGCTTGCACCATCCTGCTTGCGTTCCTTCCTGGGTCTGATGTCCAGAGTCTGGTGATCACCGTCTGGGGCCTGGAGCCTGACGATCGCTGTTTGGTGCCTGGAGGTCATGTCTGATGTCTGGAGTCTGGTAATTGCCATCTGGTGCCTGGAGCCTGACGATCTCTGTCTGGTGCCTGAAGTCGTGTCCGGAGTCTAGGGTTCACTGTCTGGAGTCTGATTACCGCTGTGTGGTGTCTGGAGTTCGTGTCCGATGTCTGGAGGCTGGCGATCGCTGTCTGGTGCCTGGAGCCTGACAACCACTGTGAAATGCCTGCAGGTCGTGTTCAATATTTGGAGTCTGGCGACCGCTGCTCAATGTTCTGCCGGTGTCAAGCCTGTGTCCCGATGTCCAGCCTGTGTCCAGTCAATGCTACTGGTGGTCCAGTCTGTGTTCCAGAGTTGGTCCTGCTCTTGTTCCTGGATGGACGCCTCCTCCTTGTTCCTGGATGGACTCCTCCTTCGTGTTCCTGGGGAGTCTCCAGCCTTGTTTCCCGGTGATGGCCCTGCCTGTTTGTCCTGGATCTGACCAGCCGATGTCTTGCCTGTGCCTCCAATATCCTGCCTGTGCTTCTGATGTTCTGCTTGTGCTTCTGATGTTCTGCTTGTGCTTCCAATGTCCTGCCTGTGCCTCCGGTGTCCTGCCTGTGCCTTCGATGTCCTGCCAGAGTCGGTCCCACTCATGTTCCTGGATGGACTCCTCCTCAGTGTTCCTGGGGAGTATCCAGTCTTGTTTTCTGGTGATGGCTCCGCATGCATCTCCTTGATCTGACCAGTTGATGTCCTGAGCTGCCATGCTGATGTTCCTGGACCTGTGCTGTCCGTGTCTTGTCTGTGTCTCGATGTTCCCTGTGGTCCACCTGTGATGACATCTGTCCGAGGTCGGTGTCTGATGTTCTCCTGCTGTGCCTGTGCTGCGCCAGAGGCCTGAGAGAGAGATTCTCCTGGTAAGCCCGTGCCAGATGACCCTGGACTGCATCAACCCATGATGTCCTCCTGCCATCGTCTGCGACCTGGGAAGTGTTCTCTTCCTTGATCTGCGAAATCGGGAGCCTGGCATTGTGATGTCTAGTTTTGTACTGTGACTTTGCTTAAGTAAACTTTATGTTTCTTCATACCTGAAGTTGTGTGGTGTCGTCTAGTCCTGCATGTCGTCACCTTGCCCACATGCCACAGACCCCGGTCGCTTCCCTTCCCAAGTCAAGGTAGGCCCGGGTACCTCTCTGTGGTCCAGAGGGTCCACATTCCCTTACCATTTGGGACGCACGCCCCACATTGTCATGGCCTGGTGGTGTGGGAGCATAAGCTAAGCCGCATTCCGTCCTGTCCTCCCATAACGTGTCATCCGTTCATCCTCAATCATGACACACAATTTTAAATAGCTGGCCTGTAGTTAAGTATTTTTAACAGCAAATTGGTGTAAATTACTGCAACAAAATTTAATTGGAGGCCAAAAATGGCAGAATTTTGAGTGCACTTATATTTGATCCGTGTCACGGACAAACCGCAGTTTTAAATAGCTGGCCTTTAGGTAACAATTTTTAGCAATATACTGGTGTCAATAACTTTGCTAACACACTGCAAAAACTTAAATGGAGGCCAGAAATGGAAGAATTTTTAGAACAGTTTTACTGTATGTGATCTGTGTAATGGACAAACCACAGTTTTAAATAGCTGCCCTATAGGTAACTAATTTTCACAGCAAACTGTTGTCAATAACTTCGCTAACACTCTGCAACAAAATTTAAATGGAGGCCAGAAATGGAAGAATTTTTAGTGCAGTTATATGTGATACGTCTACCATAGAGATGAGTGACTTTGCCTTTTTTCGGGTCAAGTCGGGTTTCATGAAACCCGACTTTCTAAAAAGTCGGGTCAAACGAAATCGGCCGACTATAGGGAAAAGTCAGTGTCCGACTGAAATACGATACCGAATGCAAGTCAATGGGGAAGCAAAGTCGGGAGTGAGTAGAGGACAGTAAACACACCTACAGTGCCCATTTCAATGCTAATGACATTAATTCTTATTACTTAAGCTTGGCAACCTTAATTTACTTTATAATAATAGTTACGCATTGAAAACTGGGGGTCATTTGGCTAAAGTTGTGGGGGGGTAGGGCTGGCACCAGGTTTTCATGGGCCCAGGGCCAAAGAGTGTCTGTGCGCCCTTTTAACACATACAATTCATAATGCTCTAATACGGCACAGAAATATAGGTATAGTACAATGAAAAATACTTCACTGCTTACATGACATGACTAGTGTTGAGCATTCCGATACCGCAAGTATCGGGTATCTGCCGATACTTGCTGTATGGGAATTCCGATACCGACTTCCGATATTTTTTCAATATCGGAAGTCGGCATCGGAATCGGAAGTTCAAAGTTGATTGACAGCCTGACGTCATCATGATGCGCGGTGTGTGCGCATCATGATGCGCCGTCATTTCGGGCCTTCCGGGGGTCTCTGCCGGCCTGCCGGGGGGCTGTGCCGGCCTGCCGGGGGGCTGTGTGGACTGCCCGGGGTCTGTACCGGCCTGCCGGGGGGCTGTGCCGGCCTGCCGGTGGTCTGTGCACCCTGTGGGGGTCTGTACCGGCCTGCCGGGGGGCTGTGCCGGCCTGCCGGTGGTCTGTGCACCCTGTGGGGGTCTGTACCGGCCTGCCGGGGGGCTGTGCCGGCCTGCCGGGGGGCTGTGCTGATGTCCGGGGGTCTGTGCAAGCATCGTCCGATGGGACTACAAGTCCCATCTGGCGATGCCTGCTACCATGACAGTGATTGACACATTAGCCAATGATGGGACAGTAGTAGTCCCATCATCCAGCTAATGTGTTAAATGTTAAAAAAAAAAAAAAAAATACTACATACATACTACATAAATACTACATACATACCACATACATACCACATACATACCACATACATACCACATACATACCACATACATACTACATACATACATACTACATACATACTACATACATGCTACATACATACTACATGCTACATACATACTACATACATACCACATACATACCACATACATACTACATACATACTACATACATACTACATACATACATACTACATACATACTACATACATACTACATACATACCACATACATACATACTACATACATACTACATACATAACACATACATACTACATACATACTACATACATACTACATACATACCACATACATACCACATACATACCACATACATACTACATACATACTACATACATACATACTACATACATACTACATACATGCTACATACATACTACATGCTACATACATACTACATACATACCACATACATACCACATACATACCACATACATACTACATACATACTACATACATACTACATACATACTACATACATACTACATACATACCACATACATACCACATACATACCACATACATACCACATACATACTACATACATACTACATACATACCACATACATACCACATACATACCACATACATACCACATACATACCACATACATACTACATACATACTACATACATACATACTACATACATACTACATACATACTACATGCTACATACATACTACATACATACCACATACATACCACATACATACCACATACATACTACATACATACTACATACATACTACATACATACTACATACATACCACATACATACCACATACATACTACATACATACTACATACATAACACATACATACTACATACATACTACATACATACTACATACATACTACATACATAACACATATATACTACATGCATGCTACATACATACTACATGCTACATATATACTACATACATACTACATGCATGCTACATACATACTACATGCTACATACATACTACATATATACTACATGCATGCTACATACATACTACATGCTACATACATACTACATATATACTACATACATGCTACATACATACTGCATGCTACATACATACTACATACATACTACATACATACATACTACATACATACTACATGCATGCTACATACATACCACATACATACTACATACATACTACATGCATGCTACATACATAACACATATATACTACATGCATGCTACATACATACTACATGCTACATACATACCACATACATACTACATACATACTACATACATACTACATGCATGCTACATACATACTACATGCTACATACATACTACATATATACTACATGCATGCTACATACATACTACATGCTACATACATACCACATACATACTACATACATACTACATACATACTACATGCATGCTACATACATACTACATGCTACATACAGTGGGGAAAAAAAGTATTTAGTCAGTCAGCAATAGTGCAAGTTCCACCACTTAAAAAGATGAGAGGCATCTGTAATTTACATCATAGGTAGACCTCAACTATGGGAGACAAACTGAGAAAAAAAAATCCAGAAAATCACATTGTCTGTTTTTTTTTTCATTTTATTTGCATATTATGGTGGAAAATAAGTATTTGGTCAGAAACAAAATTTCATCTCAATACTTTGTGATATATCCTTTGTTGGCAATGACAGAGGTCAAACGTTTTCTGTAAGTCTTCACAAGGTTGCCACACACTGTTGTTGGTATGTTGGCCCATTCCTCCATGCAGATCTCCTCTAGAGCAGTGATGTTTTTGGCTTTTCGCTTGGCAACACGGACTTTCAACTCCCTCCAAAGGTTTTCTATAGGGTTGAGATCTGGAGACTGGCTAGGCCGCTCCAGGACCTTGAAATGCTTCTTACGAAGCCACTCCTTCGTTGCCCTGGCGGTGTGCTTTGGATCATTGTCATGTTGAAAGACCCAGCCACGTTTCATCTTCAATGCCCTTGCTGATGGAAGGAGGTTTGCACTCAAAATCTCACGATACATGGCCCCATTCATTCTTTCATGTACCCGGATCAGTCGTCCTGGCCCCTTTGCAGAGAAACAGCCCCAAAGCATGATGTTTCCACCACCATGCTTTACAGTAGGTATGGTGTTTGATGGATGCAACTCAGTATTCTTTTTCCTCCAAACACGACAAGTTGTGTTTCTACCAAACAGTTCCAGTTTGGTTTCATCAGACCATAGGACATTCTCCCAAAACTCCTCTGGATCATCCAAATGCTCTCTAGCAAACTTCAGACGGGCCCGGACATGTACAGGCTTAAGCAGTGGGACACGTCTGGCACTGCAGGATCTGAGTCCATGGTGGCGTAGTGTGTTACTTATGGTAGGCCTTGTTACATTGGTCCCAGCTCTCTGCAGTTCATTCACTAGGTCCCCCCGCGTGGTTCTGGGATTTTTGCTCACCGTTCTTGTGATCATTCTGACCCCACGGGGTGGGATTTTGCGTGGAGCACCAGATCGAGGGAGATTATCAGTGGTCTTGTATGTCTTCCATTTTCTAATTATTGCTCCCACAGTTGATTTCTTCACTCCAAGCTGGTTGGCTATTGCAGATTCAGTCTTCCCAGCCTGGTGCAGGGCTACAATTTTGTTTCTGGTGTCCTTTGACAGCTCTTTGGTCTTCACCATAGTGGAGTTTGGAGTCAGACTGTTTGAGGGTGTGCACAGGTGTCTTTTTATACTGATAACAAGTTTAAACAGGTGCCATTACTACAGGTAATGAGTGGAGGAAAGAGGAGACTCTTAAAGAAGAAGTTACAGGTCTGTGAGAGCCAGAAATCTTGATTGCTTGTTTCTGACCAAATACTTATTTTCCACCATAATATGCAAATAAAATGAAAAAAAAACAGACAATGTGATTTTCTGGATTTTTATTTCTCAGTTTGTCTCCCATAGTTGAGGTCTACCTATGATGTAAATTACAGACACCTCTCATCTTTTTAAGTGGTGGAACTTGCACTATTGCTGACTGACTAAATACTTTTTTTCCCCACTGTACATACTACATATATACTACATACATACTACATACATACATACTACATGCATGCTACATACATACTACATGCTACATACATACTACATACATACTACATGCTACATACATACTACATATATACTACATGCATGCTACATACATACTGCATGCTACATGCATGCTACATACATACTACATACATACTACATGCTACATACATACCACATATATACTACATACATACTACATACAATACATTCATACAATACATACATAGACATTCAGTACATATAACATAGAGTAACATACTTACCAATACTTGTCACATTGTTCCCCGAAGCCATTGTCTTTTACGGAATAAATATTAACATAACAAACCACAAAAATACTCACCCACGATCCGAAGCAGTCCACGAGTGTGTCCCACGACGATCTTGGGTAGAGAACGGCAGCATCAGCTGTTGCTGCTGTTCTCTACGGGCTGCAGGAATCCAATGACGGAAGGTAGGTATCCTTCCGCACTGTATTCCTCCGCCACTTAAAAAAAAAAAAGTCCCTAGTCTCACTTTATGCCATTGCTGTGTGATGCTGCAGTTCTCTACCCAAGATCGTCGTGGGACACACTCGTGGACTGCTTCGGATCGTGTGTGAGTATTTTTGTGGTTTGTTATGTTAATATTTATTCCGGAAAAGACAATGGCTTCGGGGAACAATGTGACAAGTATTGGTAAGTATGTTACTCTATGTTATATGTACTGTATGTCTATGTATGTATTGTATGAATGTATTGTATGTATGTAGTATATATGTAGTATGTATGTAGCATGTAGTATGTATGTAGCATGCATGTAGTATATATGTAGTATGTATGTAGCATATATGTAGTATGTATGTAGCATGTAGTATATATGTAGTATGCATGTTGCATGCATGTAGTATATATGTAGTATGTATGTTGCATGTAGTATATATGTAGTATGAATGTAGCATGTATGTAGTATGTAGTATGAATGTAGCATGTATGTAGTATGCATGTTGTATGTATGTAGCATGTATTTTTTTTTTTTTACATTCAACACATTAGCCGGATGATGGGACTACTACTGTCCCATCATTGGCTAATGTGTCAATCACTGTCATGGTAGCAGGCATCGCCAGATGGGACTTTTAGTCCCATCGGACGATGCCTGCACAGCCCCCCGGCAGGCCGGCACAGCCCCCCGGCAGGCCGGCACAGCCCCCCGGAGCCTGCACAGCCCCCCGGCAGGCCGGCACAGCCCCCCGGCAGGCCGGCACAGCCCACCGGAGCCTGCACAGCCCACCGGCAGGCCGGCACAGACCACCGGAGCCTGCACAGACCCCCTGGCATGCCGGCACAGCCCCCCGAAAGGCCCGTACAGACCCCAGAGAGGCTGTACAAGGGAAAAACAGGATTTTTCTTATTCCGATACCGGAAGTCCCATAGACTTGAATGGGACTTCCGGTATCGGAATCGGCGATACCGATACTTTTTTTTAAGATCGGCCGATCCATTCCGATCCGATACTTTGAAGTATCTGACGGTATCGCTCAACTCTAGACATGACTGATATCTATTTTAAAGAGAGAGTAAAACAACACTCAGATAATAGTTCTTATTTTTTTATTTTTTTATTTTGCATCCAGATTATGCGTGTTAAACGTTTTCGATCCAATAATGGATCTTCATCAGAACTTCTCTAAAGGAATGAACAAATATACAAAAATAGAAATAAATCCATATTAATATGTATCACAATATAGAGAAAAATATATCAAATCTTACAATGCATGAATAGAAATGTATCTTTCAAAGAAAACAAAATCATGTCAAACAGTATAATATCTCATAGTTGGATTCCAGGTGCCAGTGATCTGTGAGACAAGGTGTATAGGTCAATATTAAGGAAATAACCGCTTTAATTTCCTATATAGCGAACATGAGAAGTGAATATTATAATATAAGGATATCATGGCCTTCCATTATCAAGGTGCCAACCGTAAAGTGCAGAGTGCTAATTATGCCTGGTGCGTGAATTCTATCTTTCCTAAAAGAAAGCAAAGAGACAGACATCAATTGCAGGTCCCATAATATGATAACATATGCAGAGAATATTGTTCTATGCTCATTGACAGTGGTGTGAGGGTGCAAGATCATATTTGATATCTATTTTAAATTCTACAATAGCTCAAAAAACGGACAGTATATTACTCCATACAGTATTATGGCCACCACATTGTGCGCCATACAGAATAATGAGCCCCATCTATTTCTCCATACAGAATAATTGGTCCAATATAATGTTCCATACAGTATATGATGAGCTCCACATAGTGGTACAGTATATGTTGGTCCTCCTAGTATGACGGTATCACAAGCAAAGAAAATCCAGTCGTCAGGTCAAACTAGCAAAATAGGATCAATTTTATTAATTTACGAGGGGCGATCCAAAAGTAATGATAATCGGTTATTTCTATTGCACACAGAAATTAAAATAAAATGTTTTCTTCTCTCTTAGGTACCCACTAGTCCAGGAAAAAAAAATCACTTAAATAGGCCACAATTCCCGGGAGCTACATTCATTTGAATATGAACTTCCAAGGAGTGAACATCAAAATGGATAAAAACGAGCTCAGAGCTGTCATCAAATACCTCTGCTTGAAAAAAATGTCTACCAAAGACATACACAGCGACTTGGTGGAAACATTGGGGGACTCTTCTCCTCCATATTCCACAGTTGCACGTTGGGCCAAGGAATTTAAGCTGGGAAGAACATCGACGGAAGATGAACATCGCGAAGGACGCCCATCCACGTCCCTCAATGAAGAAAACGTGAAAAAAGTTGAAGAAGTTGTGTTGGCAGATCAAAGAGTGACTATCAGGCATGTAGCTGAGGTCACAGGGATCTCATATGGCAGTATTCAAAGAATTCTTGCAAAAGAATTGCATATGAGAAAGGTCTCCGCGCGTTGGGTGCCATAAATGTTAACCGTCGAGCAAAAGAAGAAACGAGTTGACATTTCAATAGCAAATCTCGAAAAGTTCCAAGCAGACAAGGAGAATTTTTTGTCACGTTTTTTGACCATGGATGAGACCTGGATCCACCACTTTGATCCCGAAACTAAACAACAATCGATGACATGGAAACGAGCCGACAAACCGACGCCGAAGAAATTCAAAGTGTCAAGCTCAGCAGGGAAGGTTATGGCGTCCTTTTTTGGGACGCTGAAGGAATTATTATGGTGGACTATTTGGAGAAGGGAGCCACTATTACGGGCTCCTACTACGCAGAACAAATAAGAAGATTGCGGGAGGCTATCAAGGAGAAAAGGCGCGGCAAACTGCGAGCTGGAGTGCTGTTTCACCAAGATAACGCACCGGCTCACAAAGCTGCAGTTGCCATGGCTACCATTCAAGAAGCAGGCTTTGAACTGGTGGAACACCCCCCCTATTCGCCAGATCTAGCCCCCCAGTGATTTCTTTCACTTTCCTCGGCTCAAGGAACACCTTCGGGGCAAGAAATTTGACAACAATAGCGACGTGATAACTGCTGTTGGGGAGTTTTTTGAGGGTCAAGATCAAGAATTTTTTTCGAAGGGAATTCTAAGTTTAGAAAAGAGGTGGACTAAATGTATAGACTTGTTAGGAGACTATGTAGAAAAATAAAAAATTTTTTTGACAATATTCATTGTGTTTATTATTGATTATCATTACTTTTGGATCGCCCCTCGTATATTAAAAATTGTACAGACAAAGGAGCATACAGTAGGGCTGGAAAATGGAACATAGCTGTTGTAACCACATGCAAGAAGCCCAGGGTGGGTCTGTCAGAGGCAGGTATGCATAATCATCATATTAATAGAAGTATAACACATCACTCCTCAAAATATGCACAATGGCAGACATTTACAGGGCACCCAAACAGGTATACGTGCCAAAGAAAAGCCTAACCATAGTCACACAATGAGCTCATAGCACAAATAGTGCACCATTGTGATTAGACTTTATACAAATACCTGATAGGGTATGCCTTTATCAAGGGTATAAGGTCCAAGTTATATACATGGTCTTTAAAGTGTATATCCCGGATATGTCCATTGCAGCAGCGCGGCCCCCCGATGACGTCACTTCCGCCGGATCACGCTCACGCGGGCAGCTGAGAGTCGGAGCTAAGTGGGGCCCCACGTGACCCGGATGCCAGCGCACCGCCAAGCTGCGAAACGGCCGCCACAACGAGACCAGAGCGCAAGCGCGTTGCAATGGAATGCAGGACGCACCATAACAAGTACTGGCAAAGTGTGGGCAATCATCAGGACACACCATATATGCACTATAAGCAGCATGGCCCACCAAGTAGCTGCATACAGTAACGGATATAAAATAGGAAAGTATGGTCGCATCTTACATAGCACCATAGGGCGCAAGCGCAATACAATTAAAGCGAAAGCGCACCAGTGAGTGCTGATAGAAAATGAACAGGTATCAAGTATGCACCATTTATAGACGGCCAGTACATAGATCTACTTATAATGGTATATTGTGTAGCTATCTCCAGTAAATATGAATATAAATACGGCCATAATATAAAGGGCATCATAACGCAAAATGACGACAATATGTGCTCCCAACACAATATTAACCTATCAACTGGTGTAGTGTTGAACAGAAGAAAATTTATCACCACATATCATAAATACAATCCCCCATCATCCAAGGCCCACCAGGCATATATAATGATATATACAGAAAACCCCCCAACCAACTGTAAATGGTACAGCATCAATATACACAGTAAGAAAATTACATATCATCTCACATAGGTCAAAGTAGTTCAACAATATAATCCAATTTATTAGGCAGTATATAAATATAAAAAAGTAAGTATGTATATCAAAACTGAGCCAGTAGTGTTCCAACCACAATCTATAATAATAAATGCCCTAACCAGCTTCCGGTTGTAACAACTTCCGTCCAGTTGTAACCGGTGACGTCACCGCACACACACGCACGTTAACCCTCAACACACCACACCGCCTCAACACACACTCCTCTCACCTTCACTCATGTCCACCCACTCTTTCACTCCACATACGTTCCTTTCTCTCACTCCGTTTCTCATACTCACACCGTCATCGTCGCTGCCCCGACATCTTCCTCCGCCGCCGCGATCCAGGATCCAGACGTTCTCCAGGCCGCCGACATCGGGATCCAAAAAGATGGCGTCGGCGAAATCTCGCGAGATTACGCCGACGCTATTTTGGATCCCGATGTCGCCCATGCCAGCGACATGTTGTTGCGGCGACGCCATCTTGAATATCGCGGGACTTCACGAAATCCAAGATGGCGTCCCGCAAGAACATGTCGGCGGCCTGGAGAACGTCTGGATCCTGGATCGCGGCGGCGGAGGAAGATGTCGGGGCAGCGACGATGACGGTGTGAGTATGAGAAACAGAGTGAGAGAAAGGAACGTATGTGGAGTGAAAGAGTGAGTGGACATGAGTGGAGGTGAAAGGTGAGAGGAGTGTGTGTTGAGGCAGTGTGGTGTGTTGAGGGTTAACATGGCAAGAGGTGTGAGGCTGTGTGCACACGCTGCGGATTTTGCTGCGGTGCCGCAGCGGATTTGGCCGCTGCAGACCCGCAGCAGTTTTTGCTGCGGTGTACAGTACCATGATTCCCTATGGGAATCAAAAACCGCAGTGCAGACGGTGCGGAATTTTCCGCGCGGATTATCTGCGGTTTTCAATCCGCAGAAAGAATTGACATGTCAATTCTTTCTGCGGATTCTCCTGCGGTTTGCCATCTCCTCTATTGAGGAGATGAAAAACCGCAGGGCAAAACCACAGAGCAATCCGCAGGTAAAACCGCAGGTCTTTTGACCTGCGGTTTCACCTGCGGATTTTACAAAATCCGCGCGGATGAATCCGCACCTAATCCGCAGCATGTGCACACAGCCTTAACGACGTCGGCGAAATCTCGCGAGATTTCGCCGACGCCATCTTGCATTCGTGAAATTGCGTCATTTACCTCACGCCGACTTGCTGTGCGGACGCTTGGCATTGCCTGTACCACCATAACTACTGCTGCCTTGGTCCTATGCCTGTTTACTGCCGGTGTCTAATTACAGGGCTAATTTGCCTCTACCGCCATAACTACTGCTGCCTTGCTCCTCTGCCGGTGTCTAATTACAGGGCCAATTTGCCTATACCGCCATAACTACTGCTGCCTTGCTCCTCTGCCGGTGTCTAATTACAGGGCTAATTTGCCTCTACCGCCATAACTACTGCTGCCTTGCTCCTCTGCCGGTGTCTAATTACAGGATCAATTTGCCTCTACCGCCATAACTACTGCTGCATTGCTCCTCTGCTGGTGTCTAATTACAGGGCCAATTTGCCAATACCGCCATAACTACTGCTGCCTTGCTCCTCTGCTGGTGTCTAATTACAGGATCAATTTGCCTCTACCGCCATAACTACTGCTGCATTGCTCCTCTGCTGGTGTCTAATTACAGGATCAATTTGCCTCTACCACCATAACTACTGCTGCCTTGCTCCTCTGCCGGTGTCTAATTACAGGATCAATTTGCCTCTACCGCCATAACTACTGCTGCATTGCTCCTCTGCTGGTGTCTAATTACAGGGCCAATTTGCCTCTACCGCCATAACTACTGCTGCATTGCTCCTCTGCTGGTGTCTAATTACAGGGCCAATTTGCCTCTACCGCCATAACTACTGCTGCATTGCTCCTCTGCCGGTGTCTAATTACAGGATCAATTTGCCTCTACCGCCATAACTACTGCTGCATTGCTCCTCTGCTGGTGTCTAATTACAGGGCCAATTTGCCAATACCGCCATAACTACTGCTGCATTGCTCCTCTGCCGGTGTCTAATTACAGGGCTAATTTGCCTCTACCGCCATAACTACTGCTGCCTTGCTCCTCTGCCGGTGTCTAATTACAGGATCAATTTGCCTCTACCGCCATAACTACGGCTGCATTGCTCCTCTGCTGGTGTCTAATTACAGGGCCAATTTGCCTCTACCGCCATAAGTACTGCTGCATTGCACCTCTGCCGGTGTCTAATTACAGGATCAGTTTGCCTCTACTGCCATAACTACTGCTGCCTTGCTCCTCTGCCGGTGTGTAATTACAGGGCTAATTTGCCTCTACCGCCATAACTACTGCTGCCTTGCTCCTCTGCCGGTGTCTAATTACAGGATCAATTTGCCTCTACCACCATAACTACTGCTGCATTGCTCCTCTGCTGGTGTCTAATTACAGGGCCAATTTGCCTCTACCACCATAACTACTGCTGCCTTGCTCCTCTGCTGGTGTCTAATTACAGGATCAATTTGCCTCTACCGCCATAACTACTGCTGCATTGCTCCTCTGCTGGTGTCTAATTACAGGGCCAATTTGCCTATACCGCCATAACTACTGCTGCCTTGCTCCTCTGCCGGTGTCTAATTACAGGGCCAATTTGCCTCTACCGCCATAAGTACTGCTGCCTTGCTCCTCTGACTGTTCACTGCCTGTGTCTAATTACAGGGCCAATTTGCCTCTACCGCCATAACTACTGCTGCCTTGCTCCTCTGCCGGTGTCTAATTACAGGGCCAATTTGCCTCTACCGCCATAACTACTGCTGCCTTGCTCCTCTGCCGGTGTCTAACTACAGGGCCAATTTGCCACTACCACTTCATAACTACTGCTGGGCAATTACAGGGTCAATTAGTATCTGTTTACTCTACAATACTCCAGGATGCCTTCTTCACTGCCAGATAACTGCCAAATAGACTCCTTTACCTGTGCCAACATGAGTCATAACAAAAAGTATGCCAATGCCAGTGAAAGGAAAGCAGCTTTAGCACTACGACAAAAACAACGCCGTGCTAATGAGACTCCTGAGGAAAAACACCATCGCCTTGAGAAGATTAAGGCTTATAAACGCCGTCGCCTCACACACGCATCCCTTAACTCTAAATCCATAAGATTGGCTGAAGAAGCCTCTGCATGCCGTCACCGCCGACATCAGACGGCCTCTTCCTCATCATTATTATTAGACTCACAACAGGATGCTTCCACATCAGCATGTGGAACAATTTACTGCTACACTTCATCCCATATGCCGTTCACTGACATAACTAATCAGCAATCTGTTTCTGCCCTATCAATACCACCATTCAATACCGATGCACAGTATGCCAATGCCAGTGAAAGGAAAGCAGCTTTAGCACTATGACAAAAACAACGCCGTGCTAATGAGACTCCTGAGGAAAAACAGCATCGACTTGACAAGATTAAGGCTTATAAACGCCGTCGTCTCACACACAAATCCCCTAACTCTAAATCTATTACATTGGCTGAAGAAGCCTCTACACGCCATCACCGCCAACAACAGACGGCTTCTTCCTCATCATCTATAATAATAAATGCCCTAAGCAGCTTCCGGTTGTAACAACTTCCGTCCAGTTGTAACCGGTGACGTCACCACACACACGCACATGTTAACCCTCAACACACCACACCGCCTCAACACACACTCCTCTCACCTTTCACCTTCACTCACGTCCACTCACTCTTTCACTCCACATACGTTCCTTTCTCTCACTCTGTTTCTCATACTCACACCGTCATCGTCGTCCACGCCGGCGACATGTTCTTCCGGCGACGCTATCTTGACTATCGCGGGATTTCACGATACTCAAGATGGCGTCGCCGCAAGAACATGTCGCCGGCGTGGACAATGTCTGGATCCAGGATGGCGCCGGCGGAAGAAGATGTCAGGGATCGTGGAGCAGCGGCGATGACGGCGTGAGTATGAGAGACGGAGTGAGAGAAGGGGTCGTATGTGGAGTGAAAGAGTGAGTGGAGATGGTGAAAGGTGAGAGGAGCGTGTGTTGAGGAGTGTGTGTGTTAACATGGCAAGAGGTGTGATGTTATCGCATCCTCCCGATGCGATAGCATCGGGCCATAATCTAGTCTAATATAATGGCCCAGAGGGGTTACAATCAATGTATACCAGTGTATACCACAAAAAGTGCATACATGTATGTATGTCGAAAGCACAAACACTACAAAACATACTAGAGGCCATGAATAGATACAGGCATAAATAACCCTGAAAAAACAGGGAATAGTAACATAAGTAGCAGACGCAGCGACGATTGCAGAATAAGCCAGGAAGTTGGTGGACACCCATGAAGATACAGTCATATGTAAAAGTTTGGGCACCCCTATTAATGTTAACCTTTTTTCTTTATAACAATTTTGGTTTTTGCAACAACTATTTCAGTTTCATGTATCTAATAACTGATGGACTCAGTTATATTTCTGGATTCAAATGAGGTTTATTGTACTAACAGAAAAAGTGCCATCTGCATTTTAACAAAACTTGACCTGTGCAAAAGTATGGGCACCTCAACATAAAAGTGACATTAATATTTCGTAGATCCTCCTTTTGCAAAAATAACAGCCTCTAGTCGCTTCCTGTAGCTATTAATGAGTTCCTGGATGAAAGTATTTGTGACCATTCCTGTTTACAAAACAATTCCAGTTCAGTTAAGTTTGATGGTCACCGACCATGGACAGCCCGCTTCAAATCATCCCACAGATGTTCAATGATATTCAGGTCTGGGGACTGGGATGGCCATTCCAGAACATTGTAATTGTTCCTCTGCATGAATGCCTGAGTAGATTTGGAGCGGTGTTTTGGATCATTGTCTTGCTAAAATATCCATCCCCTGCGTAACTTCAACTTCGTTACTGATTCTTGCACATTATTGTCAAGAATCTGCTGATACTGAGTTGAATCCATGCGACCCTCAACTTTAGCAAGATTCCCGGTGCCGGCATTGGCCACACAGCCAGAAAGCATGATGGAACCTCCGCCAAATTTTACTGTGGGTAGCAAGTGTTTTTCTTGGAATGCTGTGTTTTTTAGCCTCCATGCATAACGCCTTTTTGTATGACCAAACAACTCAATCTTTCTTCTTCCAAAATGTAACTGGCTTGTCCAAATGTGCTTTTGCAGACCTCAGGCGACTCTGTTTGTGGCGTGCTTGCAGAAACGGCTTCTTTCGCATCACTCTCCCATACAGCTTCTCCTGGTGCAAAGTGCGCTGTATTGTTGACCGATGCACAGTGACACCATCTGCAGCAAGATGATGCTGCCGGTCTTTGGAGGTGGTCTGTGGATTGTCCTTGACTGTTCTCACCATTCTTCTTCTCTGCCTTTCTGATATTTTTCTTGGCCTGCCACTTCTGGGCTTAACAAGAACTGTACCTGTGTTCTTCCATTTTCTTATTATGTTCCTCACAGTGGAAACTGACAGGTTAAATCTCTGAGACAACTTTTTGTATCCTTCCCCTGAAAAGCTATGTTGAATAATCTTTGTTTTCAGATCATTTGAGAGTTGTTTTGAGGAGCCCATGATGCCACTCTTCATAGGAGAATCAAATAGGAGAACTACTTGCAAGTGGCCACCTTAAATACCTTTTCTCATGATTTGATACACCTGGCTATGAAGTTCAAAGCTCAATGAGGTTACAAAACCAATTTAGTGCTTCAGGAAGTCAGTAAAAAGTAGTTAGGAGTGTTCAAATCAAGAAAATGATAAGGGTGCCCATACTTTTGCACTGGTCAAATTTTGTTTAAATGCAGATTGCATATTTTCTGCAATAAACCTCATTTGAATCCAGAAATATAACTGAGTCCATCAGTTATTAGATATATGAAACTGAAATAGCTGTTGCAAAAAACAAAATTATTATAAAGGAAAAAGGTTAACATTAATAGGGGTGCCCAAACTTTAACATATGACTGTATCCGGGTACAATACACCGTAATCAATGGAAAACAAATCTATAAAACAAACAAACACATAATTAAAACCAAATAAAAGTCTTGGATGCGGACAAACAGCTAAACACAGTGGACCGATAACTAGAGAAATGGCGAAAAGCTGAGGTTTTCATTCAATCCCAATGGCTGAACAGTATGGAGAGTCCAAATCTATCTACTTTCTCATTGACCAAGGCATTTGGATAAATTACCACCCCTGATATTAATGTCCAAAACATCAATTCTCCGAACTCTTGGAAGAGTACTATTGCATTGGTGGAACGGTTTAAAATGTTTGGGGATAGTTTTGAGAGTGGTTGTCTCGTCGTGTCCGTTGGCCACCTGGATACCCAAAACATGTTCTCTAATGCGGACTTTTAATTGTCTAGTTGTCATCCCAACATAAATTAGCCCACAAGGGCAGGTAGCAAAATAGATGACATACCTAGTGGTGCATGTAATCCGTTTTTTGATTTTATAATTCCTTGTACCACTAGAATTAAAAAAAATCATTACACCTATCCACGTTAGGGCAGGCAACACAATGGCCACAAGGAGTACAACCACCCCCAGATGGAACAATATCCAAAAATGTCTGTGGCTGCAGGCCCACGTGATGACTCTTTGTAAGGAGATCACGTAGGTTCCTAGCCCGTCTAAACTTAATTGACGTTTGGGCAGGAATTTCCCAATTATGGGGTCTACCTGTAAAATGGGCCACGCCTTAGTTAACGCGGATCTAACACGATCCGAGTATAGATGAAAAGTAGTAATGAATATACATTGATTCACTGTATCAGTTTCCATAACCCGCTTTCTATATAGCAGGTATTGCATGTAGAATGCTTCGCCCAATGGTAGGCCATCTTAATAATCCGCCTACTGTAACCACGCTCCAAAAACCGAAGTTTCAGTTCCTCCGCCCGCCGCTCAAAGTCCACATCAGAGGAACATAAACGTTGCAAGCGGAGGAACTGCCCCATCGGTGAGGCAACCATATGGCGCGGATGCCACAAAGAAGCGTGTAACAATGTATTGGTGGAAGTAGGCTTACGGAAAATGTCCGTATTCACATTGCCACTCCGATCTTTAAAGATTGAAACGTCCAGAAAATTAATTCTAGTTTTGTCCCATTCACAGGTCAATGTGATATTCAGGTCACTGTTGTTGAGGCATTCAATGAATTGTGCAAGGTCGATGGCCGTGCCTTGCCAGGCGAACAGGATGTCATCGATAGACCATGTCCCTTTTTGGATGCGGTCTATCGACAGCACCCAGGCCGAAAGGAAGAGATCCCTCTCCCACAGCCCCAGGAATAGACTAGCATTGGCCAGCGCAAAGGCCGTGCCCATGGCTGTCCCCTGGAGCTGGAGGAAGAAGGACCCCTTAAACACAAAGAAATTGTGTGTGAGGGTGAACTTCAGCAGTTCCACTAGGAGTCCCCTCAAACCAATGGATAAATTAGAAGTTTGCAGAAATAATTGAACTGCAGCAATACCATCTTTATGTTTGATGTTCGTATAAAGGGACTTCACATCTGCTGAAACTAGCAGAGATTCACCCTCAAGACATAGGCCATCGACCTTGCGCAAAAGTTCCCCTGTATCCTTTAAATATGAAGGAAGAGCCGTAACAAGGGGCTGCAGGTGGAAGTCGATCCAATGGTTGACATGCTCCAAGAAGTTACCCCTCCCTGACACAATAGGATGACCAGGTCGCGCCCTCAGATCCTTATGAATTTTTGGTAGTAAATACAAAGTGGCCACAGTAGGCTCACTTACTATTAGTGCCGAAGCCAGTTCCTTGGTGATAATGTCGTCCTGTGTGGCCCTCTTTATGATGTTTTCTAATTGATTAGAATAAGCACTCAAGGGATTATACGTCAATTTTTTATAGCATACGTTATTATTCAACTGACGATAAGCTTCCTTTTCATAGAGCTTAGTGGGCCACAGCACGACATTACCACCTTTGTCAGCCGGCTTCAGTACCACATCAGGAGGACCCTGGAAGTGCCTCAATCTAGCACGTTCTTCTTTAGTCAGGTTGTCCTCCTTTGAAAATCTAGGGATCTGGGTAAGTTCCTGGGTCACCACCTGGACAAAAAGATCAACATTTGCACATGTAGCCGGGGGGGTGAACTTCGTGGACGCATAGAGGGAGGTATCTTACCTCCCTCATGGACATGCTCCACCGCCAACTCCTCCAGGGCTCTCAAGGCTTTTTGTTCCTCCTATGTGGGGAAAAGCATATTATTATCATCATTGAAAAAATGCCTCTTCAACAGTAATGACCTGGCAAAAAGGTTTAGATCTTTAACCGTGGCAAATGTGTCAAACTCCGGAGTTGGTGAAAAGGCAAAGCCCCTACCCAAAAGTGATATATCAGAGGGGGATAATACATAATGACTTAAGTTAATTACCCTATTATCCCTTTTATCCAGGCCAGACTGATGAATATGTTGTCTCCTATAGGGATGGTAGGAATGATCCCGTAAACGTAGAGTACCCGAGGAAGCCGACATATCCGACTGTCCACTCACTGATGTAAGTGAGGTATTGGATGATGTACGGGGTAGATTCGGGTGGATTTTCCTCCACATATAGACTTTATTATTCTGATGGTCCTTTAGATCTCTATTGTATTTGGAGAATTGATTCTCCTGGATTTTCTTCACAAGGCTATCAAGAGATTTCTTTAAGTCATTATCGAATTGTTGTAATTTCTCTTTTGAACAGTCGGGTCTCAAGTTTGCTTGCATATCATCAATGAGTTTATCTAACTCACTGATATTTGAAGTATTCAAATTTACCAAAAGCTGCATAAGAATAAAAGAGCAGCTATTGCAGGCCTCCTCCCATTTCTTGATAAACAAATCATCCTCTACTGGGAAGGTGGGAGTCACACGGACCCTCAAGTCCCTGGGAATCATTTTATTAAGGATATACTTCTCCAAAAATATCTTGTTCCACCATAACTTGGAACATTTGATTACTGAATTTTTTACAGCCATCAGCTTATCGTCACACTCAGAGCTATCAGCACACTGTGTACCGGCCCCACTAGCACCGAGGATCTGATCCAATCGGTTGAGCCATACTTTCTCTTTGGCTCTGTAGTCCATTTCATCAGGAATAGAACCTTCGCATAACACAGCAAAGTATATATATAAGATGAATCCGATGAACATGACTGGAGGGAAAATTTAAGCAGATTTATACAAAGTGGAGACAAAATCCCACACAACCTCCATGAATAGGGACAGTAAATGACCAACTGTAAGAATATAACCACAAGCAAAAGAAAATCCAGTCGTCAGGTCAAACTAGCAAAATAGGATCAATTTTATTAATGATGAAACATAGCCGTTGAAACCACATGCAAGAAGGCCAGGGTGGGTCTGTCAGAGGCAGGTATGCATAATCATCATATTAATAGAAGTATAACACATCACTCCTCAAAACAGGCACAATGGCAGACATTTACAGGGCACCCAAACAGGTATAAGGGTTTAAGGGGTCCTTCTTCCCCCAGCTCTAGGGGACAGCCATGGGTGAGGCCTTTGCCTATGCTAATCTGTTCCTGGGGCTGTGGGAGAGGGACCTCTTCCTTTCGGGCCGGGTGTTATCGATAGACCACGTCCCTTTTTGGATGCGGTTTATCGATAACATCCTGTTCGTCTGGCAAGGCACGGCCATCGACCTTGCGCAATTCATTGAATGCCTCAACAACAGTGACCTGAATATTACATTGACCTGTGAATGGGACGAAACTAGAATTAATTTTCTGGACATTTCAATCTTTAAAGATCGGTGTGGCAATGTGAGTACGGACATTTTCCGTAAGCCTACTTCCACCAATACATTGTTACACGCTACTTCGTGCCATCCGCGCCACATGGTTGCCTCTATACTGGTGGGGCAGTTCCTCCGCTTGTGACATTTATGTTCCTCTGATGTGGACTTTGAGCGGCGGGCGGAGGAACTGAAACTTCGGTTTTTGGAGCGTGGTTACAGTAGGCGGATTATTAAGAAGGCCTACCATAGGACAAAGCATTCTACATGCAATCTCCTGCTATATAGAAAGCGGGTTATGGAAACTGATACAGTGAATCAATGTAGATTTCATCCATACTCGGATCGTGTTAGATCCGCGTTAACTAAGGCGTGGCCCATTTTACAGGTAGACCCCATAATTGGGAAATTCCTGCCCAAACGTCCATTAATTACGTTTAGACGGGCTAGGAACCTACCTGATGTCCTTACAAAGAGTCATCACGTGAGCCTGCAGCCACAGACATTTTTGGATATTGTTCCATCTGGGGGGTGGTTGTACTCCTTGTGGCCATTGTGTTGAATGCCCTAACGTGGATAGGTGTAATGATTTTTTTAATTCTAGTGGTACAAGGAATTATAAAATCAAAAAACGGATTACATGCACCACTAGGTATGTCATCTATTTTGCTACCTGCCCTTGTGGGCTAATTTATGTTGGGGTGACAACTAGACAATTAAAAGTCCGCATTAGAGAACATGTTTTGGGTATCCAGGCGGCCAACGGACACGACGAGACAACCACTCTCAAAACTATCCCCAAACATTTTAAACAGTTCCAGCAATGCAATAGTACTCTTCCAAGAGTTCGGAGAATTGATGTTTTGGACATTAATATCAGGGGTGGTAATTTATCCAAATGCCTTGGTCAATGAGAAAGTAGATGGATTTGGACTCTCCATACTGTTCAGCCATTGGGACTGAATGAAAACCTCAGCTTTTCGCCATTTCTCTAGTTTTCGGTTCACTGTGTTTAGCTGTTTGTCCGCATCCAAGACTTTTATTTGGTTTTAAATATGTGTTTGTTTGTTTTATAGTTTTGTTTTCCATTGATTACCGTGTATTGTACCCGGATATCTTCATGGGTGTCCACCAACTTCCTGGCTTATTCTGCAATCGTCGCTGCGTCTGCTACTTATGTTACTATTCCCTGTTTTTTCAGGGTTATTTATGCCTGTATCTATTCATGGCCTCTAGTATGTTTTGTAATGTTTGTGCTTTTAACATACATACATGTAAGCACATTTTGTGGTATACACTGGTATACATTGATTGTAACCCCTCTGGGCCATTATATTAGATTGTGGTTGGAACACTACTGGCTCAGTTTTGATATACATACTTACTTTTTTATATTTATATACTGCCTAATAAATTGGATTATATTGTTGAACTACTTTGACCTATGTGAGATGATATGTAATTTTCTTAGTGTGTATATTGATGCTGTACCATTTACAGTTGGTTGGGGGTTTTCTGTATATATCATTATTTATGCCTGGTGGGCCTTGGATGATGGGGGATTGTATTTATGATATGTGGTGATAAATTTTCTTCTGTTCAACACTACACCAGTTGATAGGTTAATATTGTGTTGGGAGCACATATTGTCATCATTTTGCGTTATGATGCCATTAATAATATGGCCATATTTATATATTAGACTAGCTGAAGAGCCTGGCGCTGCCCGGGCATAGTAGCTAACTGTGGTTAGTTATAACAAATTATAATTATCCTCCATCCCATAGTCCCGTGCCCATATACCCATCATACATATCCACCGTCCCATAGGCACATGCCCATATATCCATCATACATCCTTCATCTCATAGTCCCATGCCCATATACCCATCATACATATCCACCGTCCCATAGGCACATGCCCATATACCCGTCATACATATCCTCCATCCCATAGTCGAGTGCCCATATACCCATCACACATCCTTCATCTCATAGTTCCGTGCCCATATACCCATCACACATCCTCCATCCCATAGTCAACCATTATGACATCATAATGAGCGGCGGGGCTTTATGACATCAGCGTCGCCATGACAACAATTGTGACATCATAATGAGGGGCGGGGCTTGATACGCAAACACTGTTTCCCCATTATGTAGATAGGGGCATTATGACATCATAATGAGGGGCGGGACTTGATGACATCAGCGTCGCCATGACAACAATTGTGACATCATAATTAGGGGAGGGGCTTGATACGCAAACACTGTTTCCCCATTATGTAGATAGGGGCATTATGACATCATAATGAGGGGCGGGACTTGACACGCACACACTTTATCCCCAGTATGTAGACAGGGGCAAAATTGTTTAGTGATTTGGAACGCGCTGGGTTAAAATTTCACCTCACAACATAGCTTAGGAAGCTCTCGGGGTCCAGACGTGTGACTGTGCCAAATTTGGTGGCTGTAGCTGCGATGGTGCGGATGCCTATCCCGGACATACACACACATACATATATACATACTTTGAGCTTTATATATTAGATTTACTGGAGATAGATCTACTTATAATGGTATATTGTGTAGCTATGTACTGGCCGTCTATAAATGGTGCATACTTGATACCTGTTCATTTTCTATCAGCACTCACTATGGTGCACTTTCGCTTTAATTGTATTGCGCTTGCGCCCTATGGTGCTCTGTAAGATGCGGCCATACTTTCCTATTTTATATCCGTTACTATATGCAGCTACTTGGTGGGCCATGCTGCTTATAGTGCATATATGGTGTGTCCTGATGATCGCCCACACTTTGCCAGTACTTGCTATGGTGCATCCTGCATTCCATTGCAGCGCGCTTGCGCTCTGGTCTCGTTGTGGCGGCCGTTTCGCAGCTTGGCGGTGCGCTGGCTTCTGGGTCACATGGGGCCCCACGTGGCTCCTACTCTCAGCTGCCCGCATGAGCGCGATCCGGCGAACGTGACGTCACCGGGGGGGCCACGCTGCTGTAATGGACATATCCGGGGTATGTACTATTTAAAGACCATGTATACAACTTGGAACTTATGCCCCTTGATAAAGGCACACCGAAACGTGCGTCGGGGCGGGTGGTGCTGTCTGGCAAGGCTGCTTCACTCCCTATCAGTTATTTGTATAAAGTCTAATCACAATGGTGCGCTATTTGCACTAATAGCTCATTGTGTGACTATGGTTAGGCTTTTCTTTGGCATGTATACCTGTTTGGGTGCCCTGTAAATGTCTGCCATTGTGCATGTTTTGAGGAGTGATGTGTTATACTTCTACTAATATGATGATTATGCATACCTGCCTCTGACAGACCCACCCTGGCCTTCTTGCATGTGGTTGCAACAGCTATGTTCCATCTTCCAGCCCTACTGTATGCTCCTTTGTCTGTATAATTTTTAATATACATTAATAAAATTGATCCTATTTTGCTAGTTTGACCTGACGACTGGATTTTCTTTTGCTTGTGGTTATATTCTTACAGTTGGTCATTTACTGTCCCTATTCATGGAGGTTGTGTGGGATTTTGTCTCCACATTGTATAAATCTGCTTAAATTTTCCCTCCAGTCATGTTCATCGGATTTATCTAGTATGACGGTATGTCTGACGGCGAGTGGGCCCTCTCTCCGGCAGAGACACTTTTGCATACTATGAGGGGCCCTGTGCCACTGCTGTCGCCCACGAGTAGGACCCCCCCACCTGCTTAGAGAACCGACACTTTCATCTGCACCTTCCTCTGTGTCACCGTGTAAGGTGGTATAGTATGCAGGAAGGGGCACCTGAATTTCATCAGTGTCACATTCTGGCTCTGTAGAGTGTGAGGGGAAGGGAATGCTGTGTGTCAATGTACCAGCAGAATCATCTAGCAGTGGCTGTGCATCAGTGCACTCCATCTCCGATTCATGTTGGACTGGGGAATTTAGAATTTCACTTGATAACACAGGCATGGCCTGTGAAAAGAGCTCAATGGAGTAATCTGAAATGTGGGCTGCCGCATCCTTCACTTTTAGTGTGGGTGAAAGTGACAAGGAAAGGGGTGGTTCCTGACCAGAAGCCTGCACTGACGACTCTGTGCTTGCAGTTTTTATAACATCAGAACAGGATGCAATAGAGCTGGAGGCTGTTTCGGCAATGTAAGCCAAAACCTGTTCCTGATGCTCTGGCTTTAAAAGCAGTTTACCTACTCCCAGAAAAGGGAGCCTTAAAGGCCTTCTTGTGCCAGCTGATAACGCAGGCTCAACACCTCCTGCATTAGCTGCTATTGTGCTTTTGGCAATACCAGCAGATGCACCACCACCACCATCAGTACCAGCTGGCCCCCCCACACCCATGTCCGCCGCCTCTTCCACCATATGTAATAATTTTTGTGAAAATGGACTAAAAATACCAGCAGATATATGGTACTGTTTCAGAAGTGGACAGCTCTATACAGTTTAGGGATAATTGCAAATCTCTGTATATATTTCACAAGTCAGACACAGATGGTCACAGGCTCAGTATGGATTAGACAATAATATAAAAATTTGCAAAAGGGTACAGTATCACTAGATATAAGGTATATATAGTATAGTTTAAACATACTTAATCTCCGTATACATTTCAGGAGGCAAACACAGACGCTCTCAGGCCCAGTATGCATCCGACAACAATATCGAAAGTTGAGAAAGGGTACGGTCACCACAGAGGTACTGCACCTCATCCAAAGGTGTGGTAACCCACCCTCAGGTAAGGAGGGATCACCACTTAGGACTCCTAACCCTGCACTCAACACACACTAGTTAGTCAGTGCTTTCTGGGTGTACCCGGCGGGAGGATGGCCTCATCCCAAACTGACTAGGAAAGGGTGATGGGGGTTAGCATGGAAGGTAGGTACAGTGGGAGGAGCTTTGGTAGTGGAGTGATTGTGGGCATCCAATCAGAGAGAGCAAGCTGACAATGGATGGGTGGAGCTAGTCTGAGGTAAATGGATCTTTCAAGAGAGTTGTCAGTCGGTGACAGGACAGAGTAAGAGCAGGATAGCTGTGAGAGGGCTGAGGGTCAGAGAAGAGAGAAGAATCTTGTCCAAGCTCATAGACTGAAAGGAAGGGGTCCTTGGGGCACGGGAAGTGCAATAAGCCACCTGTGAAGCCCGTTTCTGGAGAAGGAAGGACCAGGCCTCGTTGGGGAAGGTGGTTCCTGAAGGTAGTGGAGAAATACAGGGCTCAGCTAGAAAGACGGAGGCTGAGGTAGCTTTAAGTGCCTCAGTCGCAGACGCATTCAATACTCAAAAGGCAGCAGTTGGAATAAAGGATCCCGGAGCCTGACCCACACCGCCCGATGTGATCCGTGGCTGCCGGCTTGGGACACTGTTTGCGAAGGCGCACAGCAGGAAGGAAGGGAAAGATTAGCGCAGAGACACGGCATAGAAAGGATACACAAGGAGGAGTCTTGAACATGTGTTCATGATCTACCTTGAAGTTTGATGGACCCCTCCCTCGGATGACACAGTACCAATCGTGTCATCATGCGCACAAAACTTTAGAGGAAAAACTTAAAAACTGCACCCAACTGTGTCCTTGGTGGCTTTTACAACTCGCCTGCCTCACACGCTACACTAACCATTACCTTCAATGGCTCACAAACACCATCTCAACTGCCCTGGGATACAGCTCTGCCCGTGGTGAGCTTCATCATCTTGGCTGCTTTAACACCGGCCCAGAGGATCTGCATTGCTGCGTCGGCTACCCTAGCCAAGTACCACGGGTGGCGTCACGATCCCCCTTTTCCAAATTATCATACCATCATCCCCCTCATCTGAACTATCATCTTCTTTATTGGACACCCAGGGCCACGGACCGGGTCCCAATCACCACGGTGACACACTTCCCCCTTAAAAGAGCCTAAAAGGCCCGGTACTGAGTAACCCCCGGCCCTGCGTGGCATTTCATTTTAACACCAGATAACAGGGATATATTGTATAGTTTCAACATTATAAAGCTATGTATATATTTGAGGAGGCAGACACAGACGCTGTCATGGCCAGTATGGATTCGACAACAATCTAAAAAGTTGAAAAAGGCTACAGTATCACCAGATCCAAGGTATATATAGTATAGTTTCAACATTCAAAATATCCGTATTTATTTCAGGAGGCAGACACAGACGCTCTGAGGCCCGGTATGGATTACACAACAATATAAAAAGCAGTAAAAGGGGAATGGATCCCAGGCGTACTGCTGTATACAGTGTTGGGGTCATTTGGCGATCTACATATATAAAGGTATTTCAAGAGTAGCACACAGCCTCTCACAGGCTCAGTATGGATTACACAAGAATATAAAAACTTGAAAAAGGGTAATGTTTTACAATCATTCAGCTACATACAGTGTTGTGTCATTTTAAATATCCTTATATTTTAGCAGAGTAAAACACAAACTCTCACAGGCTCAGTATGGATTACACCCGAATATAAAAATGAGAAAAAGTGAAATGTATTCGAAACGCACACCAGTATACAGTGTTGGAGTACTTTGAAATCTTCGTTTATATTTCAGTGTCAGTCTGCCAGTCCAGACTCTCTGCTAGAGGAAGGTAGATGGATAAAAGTACAGACGTAAAGTCAAGTGATTTTAGATGTTTTTCAATTAGTAATCACGGGAAAACCTCCTGGGAGAATCCGCAGAGGCGATGCTGGCCCTCAATAACTTTAACTGTGGATGCAGCTAAAACACAAATTAGTGAAGAAAGGGTTGCTGCATCGCAGTAGCGTCGATCCCATCACAGTAACTCGTCTCCATCAAATTGTGATCACGGAGAGCTGTAGACATGGTCCTCACTGCCTATCATGATCTGTCTGGTCACTTTGGAGTGCAAAACACAAGCCACAGGCCGTAGGGGATTCTATTGGATTGCCATGAGAGGAGACATTGAAAAATGGTGGCAGGAATGTCACACGTCTGTGACTATGAAAAATGTGAAAGGTGATCATAAAGAACCACTGCATCTGATTGGGAGTTGATGTCCATTACAAATGGTAGCCATTGGTAATCTCAAGGTAGAGGCCAGCAGCACAGGACCTAGCTACATCTTATCCATCATCGATCAGTACACCAAATTTGTAGTGGCTGTCCCTGTGACGGATTTAACTGGCCAGACTACACAGCCGTGGAGCATGGAGAGGTAAGTATTGCAAGTGCTGTGTCCCTGAGCAAGCAGGGGGGAACCACTCATGGGTGCCGGTACTGGCACAGGGCCCCTCATAGTACGCCAGTGTGTCTGATGGCGAGTGGGCCCCTCCACCATCAGGTACACTTTATTGTACTATGAGAGGTCCTGCGCCAGTCCCGTCCTCCAAAGGGTGGGGCCACACACCTGTTCAGGGCAACAGCACTTGCCCGGGTGGGGCAGGTGGTGACCCTGGGCCTAGGGTGGGGGGCAGCCCATTTCAGGTGGTTTAAAAAATGGCATATGTGTAGGCTGGACTTTCAGCTGCTGCAAATGGAGGAATTGGAGAAGTCAGAGGAAGAGGACAAAAGCGAGCCTTTTTTTCTGGCAACCTATGTGTTATCAGGGGAGGGTGGGACAAAATCTTTTGAAACCCATACATGGTTCATTTTAATGAAGGTTAGATCATCAACATTTTGGGTCAACAGATGGGTCCTTTTTTCTGTCAGGATTGATCCAGCAGCACTGAAGACTCTTTCAGATAGCACACTATCAGCAGGGCAAGCGAGCTCCTGTAAGGCATATTGTGCCAATTCAGGCCATGTGTCCAGTTTTGAGGCCCAATAATCAAAGGGGAATGACCTGTGAGGGAGAACCTCGATATGGGAGAAGTAGTTTGTAACCATAGTTGACAACTGCTGTCTCCTGTCACTTGCAATCGATTCTGTATTAGCTGTTGTGTGCGCGGGACTTGAGAAATCAGACCACAACATGGTCATGAAACCCCTGTCTCCAACGCCAGTTAGGCTGTGTGCACCACAAACACCTCTTCCATTTTGCCCACTATGGCTCGCGGGAGAACAGGCTCCGCTGCTGTGTGCTGGGAATGCCTAAAACCACCTGTTTACCAGAGTTGCTTGTTTGTTAGCCAATATTAGCTCTAGGTTCTCCTGTGGCATGATGTTGTGTAATTTGCCTTTATAGCGTGGATCGAGGATGCTGGCCAACCAGTAGTCATCATCCCTCATAATTTTGGCAATGCGGGGGTCCCTTTTTAGGTTCCGCAAGGCATAGTCACACATGTGGGCCAATGTTACAGGTGGAAATGCTGCACTGCCAGTGGTGGGTGGAGGAGCAATTTCTGGCAAATCCACATCCCTCCTGTCATAGACACTGCTCTACACTTGCTCACAGAGCCAGTGCGAGTGTCCTGAGTACAGAAACAGTGCTAAAAGATACCTGTGGAGCAGGGCAGCAGAAGTGACAATGTGTGCTTCAAACTATTAGTCTCAGGGTCCAGTCAGCGCCGGAAAGTAAAGAGGCACAGGACCTGCGGACACTGAAATTAGCAAGCTGGCACAGGACCTATGGTCAGGTGACTGCAAGGGGGCGGGGCTTAGTGGCCTGCTTTCAGATATGACAGGACACCATAGAACAACTCAGAGTCAGGCAAAACGGAGGTCACAACAATACGGGCAAACGAGGCAGAGGAGGGACAAACAGATGGGTAGTCAGACAAAGCCAAAGGTCATACACAAGAGGGCGACGTGGTACCAAGGGGACGAGCAGAGAGAAGTCAGGTCACAAGCAGAGAGTCATACAAGAGAGGTAGCGCAGTACAAGAGGGCCAGGCAGAACTCGTAACAGGGACAGAACCGGATCAAAACCAAACAAGCAAGATATCAGGCACAAGGCACACGTACTCACAAGGTCAGCTAACTCAGCCGAGGGCAGGAGTATAGCTGACACCGCACCTAGGTCCAGTGAGCATTAAATAGCCTTCCTCTGCCAGAGAGAGGTGGAACAATTAACCCCCAGTCTGATCAGGACGGGCCAAAGCAAAACCCCGTCCTGGATCATGACACCTCCAGTCACGCACAAACCCTGTACCTGACCTTGGCACGCCCACATGTTCTCTTGCCCCCTGAGAAGCATCCTCCTCCCAAAAATAATCATCCCCCTCATCCTCCTCCTCATCTTTCTCGTCTTCCTCCAACTCGTCCACGCCAGTTCCCTGACCAGACAATGGCTGACTCATCAAGGCTTCCCTCCTCATCCTCCTCCTGTTGCTGCTCAGCTGCAGACGCCTGATCCTTGATGTGCGTCAAAGTTTGCATGAGCAGACGCATAAGTGGGATGCTCTTGCTTATGATGGCGTCATCTGCACTTACAAGCCGTGTGCATTCCTCAAAACACTGAAGGACTTAACAGAGGTCTTTCAGCTTTGACCACTGCACACCTGACAATTCCATGTCTGCCCTCAAACTGCCTGCCCGTGTATCCTCCCACAAATGCATTATGGCCTGCCTCTGTTCTCACAGCCTTTCAACCATGTGCATGGTGGAGTTCCATCTTGTATCAACGTCTATAATTAGTCGGTGCTTGGGGAGGTGGAGCAATCGCTGCAGTTTCTGCATAGGACTGGAGTGGACGTTTGAGCGACGGACGTGCAAGCACAGTCTTTGCACCTTATGGAGCAAGCCTGTTAACTCCAGATAATTATTGAGGAAGCACTGCACCACCAGGTTCAAGGTGTGAGCCCGGCAAGGTATGTATGTGAGTTTTGAAAGGGCTATGGTTGCCACAAAATTCCGCCCAGCCATGACTCAGTTTGTCCATGCAAGTAGTCGGCCAGTACCTCCGCGCTGTGTCTACTGTCACCCAAATACATCATTTTTAAAACAACCTGCTGCTGCTTACCACTAACTGTTCGATAGTGGGACACCTCATGTGCAACACTGACAGATGTGGATGGAGTGCTCGTGCGACTGCGCTCTGTCGATGAGCTTTCACTTCTGGAGGAGGAGGAGGATCGAACGCCTACAGCCAACTGTTTCCTACAATTAAAAAAATCCCAGAAAAAGGAGTTAAAACTAGATGATAAAAATAATTAAAGGCATACTCCAATAAAACTTGTAAACAAAAAAGAAAGAATAAGGAGCATCTAACACCATATACAAATAGTATTTTATTGAATATATTAATAAATTATAAAAAAAAAATCTCATTATTATTTATATAAAAATTTATTTTAATTAAAAATGTGAAGGACACAAGACAAAAGGTCCGACACAGTTACTATAATTACAGATCAGGGAGACAACCTCACAATATCTCTACATATACCAATAGTGCCAAACATATAGAGTCATTTGTGCCACTTTAGATATCTAATATATAAAGCTCAAAGTGTGTATGTATGTGTGTGTGTGTGTGTGTATGTCCGGGATAGGCATCCGCACCGTCGCAGCTACAGCCACAAAATTTGGCACAGTCACACGTCTGGACCCCAAGAGCATCCTAAGCTATGTTGTGAGGTGAAATTTTAACCCTGCGCATTCCAATTCACCAAACAATTTTGCCCCTATCTACATACTGGGGGAAAAAGTCTGTGCGTGTCAAGCCCCGCCCCTCATTGTGATGTCATAATGTCCCTATTTGCATACTGGGGAAGCAGAGTGTGCGTATCAAGCCCCGCCCCTCATTATGATGTCACAACGGTTGCCATGGCGACGCTGATGTCATCATAGGTCGCAAGCCCCGCCGCCGCTCATTATGATGTCATAATGGTTGACTATGGGATGGAGGATGTGTGATGGGTATATGGGCACTGGACTATGGGATGGAGGATATGTATGACGGGTATATGGGCACGGGACTATGGGATGGAGGATGTATGATGGGTATATGGGCACGGGACTATGGGATGAAGGATGTGTGATGGGTATATGGGCACTCGACTATGGGATGGCAAATATGTATGATGGGTATATGGGCATGGGACTATGGGATGGAGAATATGTATGATGGGTATATGGGCATGGGACTATGGGATGGAGGATGTGTGATGGGTATATGGGCACTGGACTATGGGATGGAGGATATGTATGATGGGTAAATGGGCACGGGTCTATGGGATGGCGGATATGTATGATGGGTATATGGGCACTCGACTATGGGATGGCGAATATGTATGATGGGTGTATGGTCATGGGACTATGGGATGGAGGATGTGTGATGGGTATATGGGCACTGGACTATTGGATGGCGGATATGTATGATGGGTATATGGGCACTCGACTATGGGATAGAGAATATGTATGATGGGTGTATGGGCATGGGACTATGGGATGGAGGATGTGTGATGGGTATATGGGCACTGGACTATGGGATGGAGGATATGTATGATGGGTAAATGGGCACGGGTCTATGGGATGGCGGATATGTATGATGGGTATATGGGCACTCGACTATGGGATGGCGAATATGTATGATGGGTGTATGGTCATGGGACTATGGGATGGAGGATGTGTGATGGGTATATGGGCACTGGACTATGGGATGGAGGATATGTATGATGGGTATATGGGCACTCGACTATGGGATGGAGAATATGTATGATGAGTGTATGGGCATGGGACTATGGGATGGAGGATGTGTGATGGGTATATGGGCTCTGGATTATGGGATGGAGGATATGTATGATGGGTATATGGGCACTCGACTATGGGATGGCGGATATGTATGATGGGTATATGGGCACTCGACTATGGGATGGAGAATATGTATGATGGGTGTATGGGCATGGGACTATGGGATGGAGGATGTGTGATGGGTATATGGGCATAGGACTATGGGATGGAGGATCTGTGATGGGTATATGGGCGTGGGACTATGGGATGGAGGATAATTATTATTTGCTACAACTAACCACAGTAGTTAGTTACTATGCCCGGGCAGCGCCGGGCCACTCAGCTAGTCTAATGTATAAAGCTCAAAGTGTGTATGTGTGTATGTATGTGTGTATGTCCGGTATAGGCATCCGCACCGTAGCAGCTACAGCCACAAAATTTGGCACAGTCACACGTCTGGACCCCGAGAGCGTTCTAAGCTATGTTGTGAGGCGAAATTTTAACCCCGCGCGTTCCAATTCACCAAACAATTTTGCCCCTATCTACATACTGGGGGAAAAAGTGTGCGCGCATCAAGCCCCGCCCCTCATTGTGATGTCACAATGCCCCTATTTGCATACTGGGGAAGCAGTGTGGGCGTATCAAGCCCCGCCCCTCATTATGGTGTCACAATGGTTGCCATGGCGACGCTGATGTCATCAAAGGTTGCAAGCCCTGCCGCCGCTCATTATGATGTCATAATGGTTGACTATGGAATGGAGGATGTGTGATGAGTATATGGGCACCGGACTATGGGATGGAGGATATGTATGATGGGTATATGGGAACGGGACTATGGGATGGAGGATGTTTGATGGGTATATGGGCACTGGACTATGGGATGGAAGATATACATGAAGGGTATATGGGCACGGGACTATGGGATGGAGGATGTGTGATGGGTATATGGGCACTGGACTATAGAATGGAGGATATGTATGACGGGTATATGGGCACGGGACTACGAGATGGCGGATATGTATGATGGGTATATTGGCACGGGGCTATGGGATGGAGGATATGTATGATGGGTATATGGGCACCCGACTATGGGATGGAGGATATGTATGAAGGGTATATGGGCATGGGACTATGGGATGGAGAATATGTATGATGGGTATATGGGCATGGGACTATGGTATGAAGGATGTGTGATGGGTATATGAGCACCCTACTATGGGATGGAGGATATGTATGAAGGGTATATGGGCATGGGACTATGGGATGGCGGATATGTATGATGGGTATATTGGCACGGGGCTATGGGATGGAGGATATGTATGATGGGTATATGGGCATGGGACTATGGTATGAAGGATGTGTGATGGGTATATGAGCACCCGACTATGGGATGGAGGATATGTATGAAGGGTATATGGGCATGGGACTATGGGATGGAGAATATGTATGATGGGTATATGGGCATGGGACAATGGGATGGAGGATGTGTGATGGGAATATGGGCACTCGACTATGGGATGGAGGATATGTATGATGGGTATATGGGCATGGGCCTATGGGATCGTGGATATGTATGATGGGTATATGGGCACGGGACTATGGGATGGAGGATAATTATAATTTTCTATAACTAACCACAGTTAGTTACTATGCCCGGGCAGCACCGGGCTCTTCAGCTAGTACATATATATACGTATAGCATATGCTAAACTAGCATCCACACACAATCTATTTGAACAGTCTAAATAGTATAAAAGGTCTCACCCGAATGTATCTGTGTAACCGGTCACACCAAGCAGCCCCAACACGTGTTTCGCTTGGGCTTCCTCAGGGGGCTGTGCATAAGTCTATGTGTTCAGTCATAAATATATATATATATATATATATATATATATATATATATACCCCATACATCTGTATCAAATCACGGTATAACGAGCGGCGCACATGGATGAGTCACATAAGGTTAAGATCTATAAGGTTCCAGGTCATAGAACAATCACGTGACCACACTATTACCATAGCAACCTCACATGTCGTAAACAAAGGTCAGCTTGTAAATACCCACATCATCATGAACATGCTCAGTGGCGCATCTGAATGACACACGCAGGGCCGAAAAAGGACGTCCCCCCGGCCTCCAGTTTCGAAATGCGAGTGCACAGATCGCCTCATAGCAACTTGAGTCTCGCACCCCACACCACGGACGCCAGACGCAACATTCCCGCCCATACTCGTCACAGACATCCGCACATGTTCATAGGAACCCAGGCATATAACAAAGTGGCTTTTATGTCTCCCCATATAGCACAGCCTGCAAGAGCACAGCCTGCAAGAACACCGCCGGGGATCGTCAGAAACACACCAGAACCACCAAGTGATCCCAGTTCAAGCACCACTCAATGCAACCACATTCATAATTCAAATTCTAAGCTAATAAGGAGATAAATATCAAAAATGTACTATTATATATATATAACACATGCATATAGAAAAATATAAATAAAGTGAACAATTATAATAAAAATTGAAAATATCATAAAAATAATACAATGTAAATATTAATAATCATAAATGATATATCATTATACATAATGTATACAATAACAATACAATATCATAAAGTGACAAATACAGTAATAAACAACAAAAAAGTGAAAAACACCGTGAAAACATAAAACAAATTGTGGTCCATAGTCTCGCCATTATTCTTTCTACTTGTTGTTTTACTTGCTCCCATGTTTAGCCAAAGGATTCCATATATGCCGTATGGGTATTTCTGATCTGTAATTATAGTAACTGTGTCGGACCTTTTGTCTTGTGTCCTTCACATTTTTAATTAAAATACATTTTTATATAAATAATAATGAATTTTTTTTTTATAATTTATGAATATATTCAATAAAATACTATTTGTATATGGTATTAGATTCTCCTTATTCTTTCTTTTTTGTTTACAAGCCAACTGTTTCATATACCATGGGCTAGGAAGCACTGTTCCACCGCCGCTGTAGCCTGTGGAGCCTGCATCCACCACATCAACCCAGTGCGCAGTGATGGACATTTAACGGACCTGGCCATGCCTACTGCTCCATGCATCTGTTGTGAGGTGCACCTTTCCACTCACTGATTGTTTTTGTGCATGGTCAATGCGGTCTTTCACGTGCCGGTGGAGGGCAGGGATGGCTTTTCGAGAAAGAAGTGCCGACTGGGTAGGTCATAGCGTGGGACAGCGTAGGCCATGAGCTCTCGGAACGCTTCGCTTTCTAACAAACGGAAGGGCATCATTTCTAATGAGATCAGTTTGGCAATGTAGGCGTCCAAAGCCAGTGTACGCGGATTATTATTATTATTATTATGCATTTATATAGCGCCATTTATTCCATGGCGCTTTACATGTGAAAAGGTGAAATATAGACAAGTATAATAAACATGTGTAAGACAAGGGACAAACAAGTTCATAAGGAGAGGGGACCCTGCCCGCGAGGGCTCACAGTCTACAGGGATGGGTGAGGATACTGTAGGAGAGGGTAGAGTAGGTCGTGCGGTGGTTCAGTAGACCGAGGATCATTGCAGGCTGTAGGCTTGTCGAAACAAGTGTGTCTTCAGGTTCTTCTTGAAGGTTTCCATTGATAGTGAGAGTCTGATGTGTTGAGGCAGAGAGTTCCAGAGTATGGGGGAAGCACGGGAGAAGTCTTGTATGCAGTTGTGGGAAGAAGAGATAAGGGGGAGTAGAGAAGGAGATCTTGAGATGATCGAAGGTTGCGTGCGGGTAGGTACCTAGAGACCTTGTCACAGATGTATGGAGGAGAGAGGTTGTGGATGGTTTTGTATGTCATGGTTAGGGTTTTGAATTGGAGCCTATGGGCAATAGGAAGCCAGTGAAGGGCCTGGCCTAGGGGGAAGGCTGGGGAATAGCGGGGAGACAGGTGGATTAGTCGGGCAGCAGAGTGTAGGATGGACTGGAGCGGAGCCAGAGTGCTAGAGGGGAGGCCAGAGAATAGGAGGTTGCAGTAGTCGAGGCGGGAGATGACAAGAGCATGCCCTAGTGTTTTTGTGGTTTCGTGGTTGAGGAATGAGTGGATCCGGGAAATATTTTTGAGTTTGAGGCGGCAGGAGGAGGCGAGGGCTTGGATATGTGGCTTGAAAGAGAGCGCAGAGTCGAGGATCACCCCAAGGCACCGAGCGTGCGGGACGGGATGAGAGGTGGAGTACTTTCTTGTCCTACTCAGAGTGTCTGGTAGGGTGAGCTGGACTTGAGAGCTGCATATGGGGGAACTAGTATTGGACATGACGGACTGAGAAGGGGTTGGTGATGGTGAGGTGTTGATGGCCTAGATTCAGTGTTTCCTCGTGAAAATATTGTGATTGTCTGACTGGTTTGGCCTAGCGACTTCACCTCAACTTTTCTTGATGGTGGTGTGCTTAGCAGTGGCCTTACAGTGGGGGAAGCGATGGAGCGTTGCCGGCTAACTTCAGTCGGAGCAGGTGCACATGTGCGACCTGAGCTTTTGTAGTCCGTCCATGCTTGCAATTGCATGTTGGTTAAATGTCTAAGCATGCAACTGGTATTCAAATTTCTTAGATTTTTCCCTCTGCTAAAGGTCCAACGGCACGTCTTACAGATAACCTTTGTGTCATCAGTAGGATTTTGTTCAAAAGAGTGCCACACTGCACTCTTCCTAATATGGTGCAAATTTTCAGGGCTTGCATGCTGTGCTAATTTGACCGTCTGGCCAAGCTGTCCTGCAACTCTTTTAGTTTTCTCGCCAAGTTTTTTGACAGCTACGGGCCTGCCGGATAACCACTGCTGCGATGACAATGCCTGCTGCGGATCCTTCTCCTGTTCTGACCTATTGTCACCAGCACCCTCTTCGCCCAATGGATGCCAATCTGGGTCAACAACTGGGTCATCCATGACCTTGTCTTCAATGTCATCTGCACCTTCCTCTGTGTCACCGTGTAAGGTGGTATAGTAAACGGGAAGGGGCACCTGAGTCTCATCAGGGTCTGATACAGACTCAGTAGACTGCGAGGGCAATGTAGTGCTCTGGGTGAATGTACCAGCAGATTCATCTAGCAGTGGCTGTGCATCATTGCACTTCATGTCAGATTCATCTTGGACTGGGGAATTCAGGATTTGACTTGATAACCCAGGAATGGTATGTGAAAAGAGCTCCATGGAGTAATCTGAAGTGTGTGCTGCAGCATCCTTCACTTTTGGTGTGGGTGAGGGACACAACGAAAGGTGTTGTTCCTGACCAGAGGCCTGCACTGACGACTCTGTGCTTGCAGCTTTTGTAACTTCAGAAGACGAGGCAATAGAGCTGGAGGCTGTTTCGGCAATGTAAGCCAAAACCTGTTCCTGATGCTCCGGCTCTAAAAGTGGTTTACCTACTCCCAGAAAAGGGAACCTTAAAGGCCTTCTTGTGCCAGACGATGACGCAGGCTAAACACCTCCTGCGCTAGCTGCTATTGTGCATTTGGCAATACCAGCAGATGCACCACCACCACCACGATCAGTACCAGCTGCGCCCCCCCCCGCCCACATCCGCGGTCTCTTCCACCAGACTTCCTCATGTTTGGGAAAATGTACCAAAAATACCAGCAGAGAAATGATACTGTATGAGGAGCGTACAGCTTTGTAAGGTGTATGTAAAAATTGAAATCTCTGTATATATTTTGGGAGTCACAGACGCTCACCCAGTATGTATTTGACCGTAATCCAACCAGCAGATATATGGTACTGTATCAGAAGTGTATGTGTACAGCTGTATACATTGTTGGTGAAAATGTCAATCTCCGTATATGTCTTTACAGAGTGTCTCACACGCACACACACACTGACTCTGTGTAGATGTGCACTGACCGTAATAAGAACACCAGATATCCGATACTGTTTGATAATCGGACAGCAGTCAATACGGTGTATGGAGAAATGGAAATGTCCGTATATGTATTTACGGAGTGTCACACACACGCTGACTCTGTGGAGATGTGACCGTAATAAAAACACCAGATATCCGATACTATTTGATAATCGTACACCTCTATACGGTGTATGTATGGAAAAATGTTAATCTCCGTGTATTTTTTTACGGAGTCACACACATGTAGCATGTATTTGTCCGTGATACCAGCCGGTACACGGTAGTGTGTGAGGAGCGTACACCTCTATACGGTGTGTGAAAAAATTTACGCTCAGTATCTATTGTGCAGAGAAAAGGAAAAAAAAAATTTTGCTTTTAAAAAAGCACTCTGAACGGCAGTGTGCAAACAGCAATGCAGCTATCAGGGAGCCAGCCTAATCACCAACAGAGCTGCTGCACACAAATATATCCTCCCCTGTCACTGCACACTATACAGTTGTGTTTTACAGTGACATTCACTATCAGTACAAGCATTTTTTTTTTACTTTTTCCCTGCCTAAACACTCTCCCTATTGAGAACGATCAGCAGCAACCTCTCCCTATGCTAAGATCGGCAGAAGTAAAATGGCGGTCAGCGGTCACGGCCTTTTATAGGCACTGTGACGCCACACAAAGCCAGCCAATCACTTCCATGCCCTTCTCTAACATGGTGGTGACGTAATCGCGTTGCCCACAGTGTGCGTCCTTCATGATTGGTTGAGAGTAGGCGCTGGAAGGATTGTGGGAAACGTGACTTTGGCGCTCAAGTCTGCGACCTTATGGCCGACCTCACGCTATGGTCGGGTTTCGATCGGCGAAACCCGACTTTAGCAAAAGTCGGCGGATTCTGAATTTGGCCGAAACGTTTCGCTCATCTCTAGTCTGCCATACAAACCACAGTTTTAAATGGCCTGCCTGTAGGTAATTATTTTTATCAGCAAACTGGTGTCAATAACTTTGCTAAGACACTGTAACAAAATTTCAATGGAGGCCAGAAATGGCTGAATTTGGAGCGAACTTATATGTTATACGTGTGGCGGAAAACCACCATTTTAAATAGCTGGTCTGTAGGTAACAATTGTCATGATCCAGACCAGGGTTGGAGTCCTGTTTTCCCTTTTTCCTGGTCTGGTCATATAGGGGTTAACCTTTCTCAGCCTCAGTCTGGGTTCAGGTTTGCTATATGTCGCTGTTGCTTTCTGCAGGCGATGTTGGTTATAGTTTCTGTCTAGAGCTGCTGTAGCTGACTCTGATTGCTCTTATTGGTCCTGCTACGATTGCTATCTGATCCCATGTCTCTGTTTTCCCCTATTCCCATCCTGACTCAGTGTTACCCATTTGTGTGCTAATTCCCTGGTTTCGACTTGGTTTGCATCCTGACCTGTTTCTGTCTTTGTCTAATCCACTTCCGACCATTGCTGATTATCTGGCTTGATTCTGACCACGTGTATTGCTGTGAACTCTGGTACTTCGTTCCCTCTCTGTTGCTGACCTGGCTTTTGTGACTACTCTTCCTCCACCTAGTTGCTCCTGCCTGCTGTTCTGTGGTTTCATTGTGAGTGTACCTGTTTTTCCTTCACCCGCACGCCTGGTGGAGGTTGTGTGCTACTTGGCTGCAGCAGGCATTACATTATAACCAACCTGAAACAGCTAGGTTTTTTTCTCTGCTCTGCTTACTATGGATCCACTCCATACCTTGGTGGATCCAATGGATAGTCTGACACAATGCAGGATCTGTCTATGAAAAATACGGCCTTGGCCTCGACTCATAACCACCTGCACAGGGAACTTTCTGACTCAGGTAAAATCTTTCCAAGGATTTTCTTCCCAGTCTGTCTATAAGCACTCTAACACTGTTGATATCTCATTGCACTTTTCTGAACCTACAGTTATGCTCCCAGATACCTTCTTCTGGGAAAAGGAGAGGTTACGTATGTTTAAGGAGAGTTGCAAGCTATTATTTTCTCTTAGACCCCGATCCTCTGGAGATGAGAGTTAGCAGGTGGGGATAATCATTTCCTTACTGTGGGAGGGATCTCCATCTTGGGCTTCCTCTTTACCTGCTTCTGCCCCTGAGCATGTGTCTCTGGATAGGTTCTTTGAGGCCTTAGGACTTATTTTTGAGGAGCCTGACCGGGTCAGTGTGGCAGAGGACACAATCATGAGTCTCTTTCATGGGAAGCTCTTGCTCTGAGGTCCATCGAGGCATCCTGGGATGACTCTGTGCTGAGATGTCAGTTCAGGAGTGGACTATTGGATCACCTGAAGGATGTTCTTGCTCTCCATCCACCTCATTGGACGAGGATATGACTCAGTGAGAGAGGTGTTACAAAGCAAGAGATTCCTTTACTCCCTTCTAATCCTGTTGTTTTGCCACCATCTGAACCTATGGAGGTGGCGCCACCAAACGCAAGGAGAGGAGATGGTGATGTGAAGGAAAGCAGTGTTTTTACTGCGGACTGCAGGTCGTCTATGCACTTTATGGACTCTAACTTGGTGATTAAGTGTAAGTTAGGGACAGTTTGTTAGGTGTTGAGTTTCCCCAACTGCACAGGGGGAATCTCAAGCCATGTCCTCTGCGGTCTCCCATTTCTCTGCGGCCGCAGAGATTCCTGCTCAGCAGAGACATTGGTCCAGGCGCCTTGCCCAGTCTAATGCTAGGTGTCTGGTTGCTCCTTCAGGCTCTGCTGTAACCCCATGTTTGAGTCAGCAGTAAGTAGACATTCCAGAGACTAAGTCCTGTATTTTGCTTACTGAGCATGCCCGTGGGACGACCTCTCATTGGAGGTCGGAGGTCACATGCGCAGGTCCCGTTCCTGCTCTGATTGGTCCACTAGGAAGTGCCCGGAAGGACGCCGCTATAAAAGAGTCACGTGGCCGCTCGGCCATGAGCTAGTATAGAGGCTTATGGTGTGTATGATGACGGATGTTTGTTACGGCGAATGACATTATGAATCCCCTACCCTTGGTTGTGACTGTTGTTATGGCTTAGAGGTTAGAGTCAGCGCCTGTCAGTGGCTAAGCTATAAGCCACAGTACAAAGCATTACTGTGCGCACTTGGCGCAATTGTATATATTCTATCCTTTTGCTGGCACTGCAGCCACGGCGCCGAGCGCTGATGGTCTAGAGGACCCTCACCCACAAAGCACTCCAAGGTTCAGCACCACCCTACATCTCCTCCCTCATTGCAGTCTACCACCCTACCTGCACCCTCCGTTCAGCTGATGACCTGAGGTTAGCATCCTCAATAATCAGAACCTCCCACTCCCGTCTCCAAAACTATACACGTGCTGTGCCAATTCTTTGGAATGCACTTCCCAGGTCAATACGATTAGTCCCCAATACCTACAATTTTAAGCGTGCCCTGAAAGCACATTTATTCAGAGTGGCCTACCACCTCAACATATTAACCTAATCTATCCCTGTGTGGCACAGCCAAAAGTTTTACCATAACCAGAATCCCCGCATCATGTTCCCACATGCTTTATACATCCATTAGCCCTCTGTGTCTGTACTGTTACACACTTAACATTACGGCTGGTCCATACAATCAGGGCAACTGTTACCACCCACCTTTCGTGTCTCCCCTTTTTCCCTCATAGACTGTAAGCTTGTGAGCAGGGCCCTCACTCCTCTTGGTATCTGTTATAATCTATGTGATTATTGTTATGCTGTAATGTCTATTGTCTGTACAAGTCTCCTCTGAAATGTAAAGTGTAAAGTATTATTATAGTGGTTTGAAGAAACCACTATATTGTAATCCGAACGCTGCTAACTTATTCTTCTTCTTCTTCTTATTATTATTATTAAGTTGATTTCCGCAATTAATGCGGCCCGAACCGCTACACGCACAGACGCCGTTGAGGTGTTGTTTCGAAGCCAGCGTCTACGAGATGTGTGCTAAGTATTTTTCGTGTCGATCGGATTTGTAGTTTTTGCGCAATTTGCGTTTGAAATTTTTTTTTTCCCGTCATTGGAATGCACTGTCTCAATGCTTTTCAATGGGTAATGGCAAAACGTGCCCTGAGGCGATTGAAATGACAGTTGAGCTCATTGATATGCGCAGGCAGAACCAGTTACTATGCCAACGCCTACGAACGTCACATGACATCCCAAGGACAGAGCTTCTGCCACATAATATCAGCTCTTAAAGTGAAACCCACAGCACAAATGCAAATCTAGCTTCATCACATGACACATGCCCCTGAGAGAGAATGTGCGACAAAGTGGATTTAGAAGCCCAGTGAGCCACCCTGGCTCTTAAAGGGCCGACGTGCCACAGTGATTCTTAAAGGGCCAGCGCACTGAAATGAGTCTTAAAGGGCCGGCCTCCAAATCAGAGGCTGAACCACCCCGGCCTCCAAATCGGAGGCTGAGCCACCCTGGCCTCCAAATCGGACCCAGTGTGGCCCCGCTCAAAAAATCAGACCCACAGTAGCACAGCCAACAAATCGGATCCTGAGGGGCCCCGCCCACCAAATCAGACTCCGAGTGCCCCCGCCCACCAAATCGGACCCAGAGGGGCCCCGCCCATCAAATCGGACCCTGAGGGGCCCCGCCCACCAAATCGGAACCTGAGGAGCCCCGCCCACCAAATCGGACCCAGATTGACCCCGCCCACCAAATTGGACCCTGAAGGGCCCCGCCCACCAAATCGGACCCAGAGGGGCCCCTACCACCAAATCGGACCCAGGGGGGCCCAGCCCACCAAATCAGACCATGAGGGGCCCCACCCACCAAATCGGACCATGAGGGGCACCGCCCACTAAATCGGACCCAGAGTGGCCCCGCCCACCAAAATGGACCCAGGGGTCTCCACCCACAAAATCAGACCCTGAGGGGCCCCAACCACAAAATCAGACCCTGAGAGACCCCGGCCACAAAATCGAACCTAGAGGGGCCCCAGTCACAAAATAGGACCCTCAGGGGCCCCAACCACAAAATCAGACACTGAGGTGCCCCGGTCACAAAATCGGACCCTGAGGGGCCCCACCCACAAAATCGGACCCTGAGGGGCCCCACCCACAAAATCAGACCCTGAGGGGCCCCACCCACAAAACCAGACCCTGAGGGGTCCCAGCCACAAGATAAGACCCTGAGGGGCCCCACCCACAAAATCGGACCCTGAGAGACCCCGGCCACAAAATCGAACCCAGAGGGGCCCCAGTCACAAAATCAGACCCTAAGGGGCCCAGGTCACGAAATCGGACCCTGAGGGGCCCCACCCACAAAATCAGACCCTGAGGGGCCCCACCCACCAAATTAGACCCTGAGGGGCCCCACCCTCAAAATCAGACCCTGAGGAGCCCCAGCCACAAAATCAGACCCTGAGGGGCCCCAGCCACAAAATCGGACTCTGAGGGGCCCCACCCACAAAATCAGACCCTGAGGGGCCCCACCCACAAATCCAGACCCTGAAGGGACCCGGCCACAAAATCAAACCCTGAGAGACCCCGGCCACAAAATCGGACCCTGAGGGGCCCCAACCACAAAATCAGATCCTGAGGGGCCCCAGTCACAAAATCGGACCCTGAGGGGCCCCACCCACAAAATCAGACCCTGAGGGGCCCCAGCCACAAAATCAGAACCTGAGGGGCCCCAACCACAAAATCAGAACCTGAGGGGCCCCACCCACAAAATCAGACCATGAGGGACCCCACCCTCAAAATCGGACCCTGAGGGGCCCCACCCACAAAATCGGACCCTGAGAGACCCCGGCCACAAAATCGATCGCTGAGGGGCCCCACCCACAAAATCGGACCCTGAGAGACCCCGGCCACAAAATCGATCCCAGAGGGGCCTCAGTCACAAAATCAGACCCTAAGGTGCCCCGGCCACAAAATCGGACCCTGAGGGGCCCCACCCACAAATTCAGACCCTGAGGGTCCCCGGTCACAAAATCGGACCCTGAGGGGCCTCACCCACAGAATCGGACCCTGAGGGGCCCCACCCACAAAATCGGACCCTGATGGGCCCCACCCACAAATCCAGACCCTGAGGGGCCCCAGCCACAAAATCGGACCCTGAGAGACCCCGGCCACAAAATCGGACCCTGAGGGGCCCCAACCACAAAATCAGACCCTGAGGGGCCCCGGTCACAAAATCGGACCCTGAGGGGCCCCACCCACAAAATCAGACCCTGAGGGACCCCAGCCACAAAATCGGACCCTGAGGGGCCCCAGCCACAAAATCGGACCGTGAGGGGCCCCACCCACAAAATCGGTTCCTGAGGGGCCCCGCCCACAAAATCGGACCCTGAGGGGCCCCGCCCACCAAATTAGACCCTGACGGGCCCCACCCTCAAAATCGGTCCCTGAGGGGCTCCGGCCACAAAATCGGACCCTGAGGGGCCCCGGCCACAAAATCGGACCCTGAGGGACCCCACCTGCAAAATCGTACCCTAAGGGGCCCCACCCGCAAAATCGGACCCTGAGGGGCCCCACCCGCAAAATCGGACCCTGAGGGGCCCCACCCGCAAAATCGGACCCTGAGGGGCCCCACCCGCAAAATCGGACCCTGAGGGGCTCCACCCGCAAAATCGGACCCTGAGGGGCCCTGGCCCCAAAAATCAGACCCTGAGGGGCCCCAACCACAAAATCGGACCCTGAGAGGCACCGGCTACAAAATCGGACCCTGAGGGGCCCCGGACACAAAATTGGACCCTGAGGGGCCCCGGCCACAAAATCAGACCCTGAGGGGCCCCGGACACAAAATCAGACTCAGTGTCCCCGCCCACCAAATTGGACCCTGAAGGGCCCCATCCACCAAATCGGACATAAAGTGGCCCCGCCCACCAAATCAGACCCAGAGTGGCCCCGCCCACCAAATTGGACCCTGAGGGGCCCCGCCCACCAAATGGAACCCTGAGGGGACCCGCCCACCAAATCGGATCCTGAGGGCCCAGCCCACCAAATCGGAACCTGAGGGGCCCCACCCACCAAATCGGATTCTGAAAGGCCCCAACCACAAAATCGGACCCTGAGGGGCCCCGGTCACAAAATCAGACCTTGAGGGGCCCCACCCACAAAATCGGACCCTGAGGGGCCCCACCCACAAAATCAGACCCTGAGGGGCCCCACCCACAAAATCAGACCCTGATGGGTCCCAGCCACAAGATAAGACCCTGAGGGGCCCCACCCACAAAATCGGACCCTGAGAGACCCCGGCCACAAAATCGAACCCAGAGGGGCCCCAGTCACAAAATCAGACCCTAAGGGGCCCAGGTCACGAAATCGGACCCGGAGGGGCCCCACCCACAAAATCAGACCCTGAGGGGCCCCACCCACCAAATTAGACCCTGAGGGGCCCCACCCTCAAAATCAGACCCTGAGGAGCCCCAGCCACAAAATCAGACCCTGAGGGGCCCCAGCCACAAAATCGGACTCTGAGGGGCCCCACCCACAAAATCAGACCCTGAGGGGCCCCACCCACAAATCCAGACCCTGAAGGGACCCGGCCACAAAATCAAACCCTGAGAGACCCCGGCCACAAAATCGGACCCTGAGGGGCCCCAACCACAAAATCAGACCCTGAGGGGCCCCACCCACAAAATCAGACCCTGAGGGACCCCAGCCACAAAATCAGAACCTGAGGGGCCCCAACCACAAAATCAGAACCTGAGGGGCCCCACCCACAAAATCAGACCATGAGGGACCCCACCCACAAAATCGGACCCTGAGGGGCCCCGCCCACCAAATTAGACCCTGAGGGGCCCCACCCTCAAAATTGGTCGCTGAGGGGCCCCACCCACAAAATCGGACCCTGAGAGACCCCGGCCACAAAATCGATCCCAGAGGGGCCTCAGTCACAAAATCAGACCCTAAGGTTCCCCGGCCACAAAATCGGACCCTGAGGGGCCCCACCCACAAAATCAGACCCTGAGGGTCCCCGGTCACAAAATCGGACCCTGAGGGGCCTCACCCACAGAATCGGACCCTGAGGGGCCCCACCCACAAAATCAGACCCTGAGGGGCCCCAGCCACAAAATCGGACCCTGAGGGGCCCCACCCACAAAATCGGACCATGAGGGGCCCCGCCCACCAAATTAGACCCTGAGGGGCCCCACCCTCAAAATCAGACCCTGAGGGGCCACAGTAACAAAATCAGACCATGAGGGGCCCCAGCCACAAAATAGGACCCTGAGGGGCCCCACCCACAAAATCGGACCCTGATGGGCCCCACCCACAAATCCAGACCCTGAGGGGCCCCAGCCACAAAATCGGACCCTGAGAGACCCCGGCCACAAAATCGGACCCTGAGGGGCCCCAACCACAAAATCAGACCCTGAGGGGCCCCGGTCACAAAATCGGACCCTGAGGGGCCCCACCCACAAAATCAGACCCTGAGGGACCCCAGCCACAAAATCAGACCCTGAGGGGCCCCAGCCACAAAATCGGACCGTGAGGGGCCCCACCCACAAAATCGGTCCCTGAGGGGCCCCGCCCACAAAATCGGACCCTGAGGGGCCCCGCCCACCAAATTAGACCCTGACGGGCCCCACCCTCAAAATCGGTCCCTGAGGGGCTCCGGCCACAAAATCGGACCCTGAGGGGCCCCGGCCACAAAATCGGACCCTGAGGGACCCCACCTGCAAAATCGTACCCTAAGGGGCCCCACCCGCAAAATCGGACCCTGAGGGGCCCCACCCGCAAAATCGGACCCTGAGGGGCCCCACCCGCAAAATCGGACCCTGAGGGGCTCCACCCGCAAAATCGGACCCTGAGGGGCCCTGGCCCCAAAAATCAGACCATGAGGGGCCCCAACCACAAAATCGGACCCTGAGAGGCACCGGCTACAAAATCGGACCCTGAGGGGCCCCGGACACAAAATTGGACCCTGAGGGGCCCCGGCCACAAAATCAGACCCTGAGGGGCCCCGGACACAAAATCAGACTCAGTGTCCCCGCCCACCAAATTGGACCCTGAAGGGCCCCATCCACCAAATCGGACCCAAAGTGGCCCCGCCCACCAAATCAGACCCAGAGTGGCCCCGCCCACCAAATTGGACCCTGAGGGGCCCCGCCCACCAAATGGAACCCTGAGGGGACCCGCCCACCAAATCGGATCCTGAGGGCCCAGCCCACCAAATCGGAACCTGAGGGGCCCCACCCACCAAATCGGATTCTGAAAGGCCCCAACCACAAAATCGGACCCTGAGGGGCCCCACACACAAAATCAGACCCTGAGGGTCCCCGCTGACCAAATTGAACTCTGAGGGGCCCCGCCCACCAAATCGGACCCAGAGTGGCCCGCCCACCAAATCAGACCTAGAGTGGCCCCGCTCACCAAATCGGACCCCGAGGGGACCCACCCACCAAATCGGACCCCAAGGGGCCCCGCCCATCAAATCAGACCCCGAGGGGCCCCGCCCACCAAATCGGACCCCGAGGGATCCCGCCCACCAAATCGGACCCAGAGGGTCCCCGCCAACCAAATTGGACGCTGAGGGGTCCCGCCCACCAAATCGAACTCTGATAGATCCGGCCCACCAAATCAGACCCTGAGGGGCCCAGCTCACCAAATCAGAACCAGAGTGGCCCCGCCCACCAAATCGGACCCAGAGTGGCCCCGCCCACCAAATCAGACCCAGAGTGGCCCCGCCCACCAAATTATACCCTGAGGGGCCCCACCAACAAAATCGGACCCTAAGGGGCCCCACCCACAAAATTGGACCCTGAGGGGCCCCGGCCACAAAATTGGACCCTGAGGGGATCCGGCCACAGTATCGGACCCTGATTGGCCCCACTCACAAAATCGGACTCTGAGGGGCCCCGGACACAAAATCGGACCCTGAGGGGCCCCGGCCACAAAATCGGACCCTGAGGGACCCCACCTACAAAATTGAACCCTGAGGGGCCCCAACCACAAAATCGGATCCTGAGGGGCCCCACCCACAAAATCGGACCCTGAGGGGCCCCACCCACAAAATCGGACCCTCAGGGACCCCGGCCACAAAATCAGATCCTGAAGGGGCCCCAACCACAAAATCAGACCCTGAGAGGCTCCGGCCGCAAAATCGGACCCTGAGGGGCCCCAACCACAAAATCGGACCATGAGAGGCACCGGCCACAAAATCGGACCCTGAGGGGCCCCCGACACAAAATCGGACCCTGAGGGGCCCCGGCCACAAAATCGGACCCTGAGGGGCCGAACCCACAAAATCAGACCCTGAGGGGCCCCGCCCACCAAATTAGACCCTGAGGAGCCCCACCCTCAAAATCGGACCCTGAGGGGCCCCAGCCACAAAATCAGACCCTGAGGGGCCCCAGCAACAAAATCGGACTCTGAGGGGCCCCACCCACAAAATCAGACCCTGAGGGGCCCCACCCACAAATCCAGACCCTGAGGTGACCCGGCCACAAAATCGGACCCTGAGGGGCCCCGCCCACCAAATCGGACACTGAGGGGCCCCGCCCACTAATTTGGATTCTGAAAGGCCCCAACCACAAAATCGGACCCTGAGGGGCCCCGCTGACCAAATCGGACCCAGAGTGGCCCGCCTACCAAATCAGACCACGAGGTTCCCCGCCCACCAAATCGGACCCCGAGGGGCCCCGCCCACCAAATCGGACCCCGAGGGATCCCGCCCACCAAATCGGACCCGGAGGGGCCCCGCCCACCAAATCGGACTCTGATAGATCCCACCCACCAATTCAGACCCTGAGGGGCCCCAACCACAATATCGGACCCTGAGGGGCCCCACCCACAAAATCAGACCCTGAGGGCCCCGCTCACAAAATTGGATCCTGAGGGGCCCCAACCACAAAATCGAACCCTGAGGTGCCCCAACCACAAAATCGGACCCTGAAGGGCCCCACCCACAAAATTGGACCCTGAGGGGCCCCACCCACAAAATTGGACCCTGAGGGGCCCCACCCACAAAATTGGACCCTGAGGGGCCTCGGCCAAAAAACTGGACCCTGAGGGGCCCCACCCACAAAATTGTACCCTGAGGGGCCCCGGCCACAAAATCGGACCCTGAGGGGCCCCGGCCACAAAATCAGATCCTGAGGGGCCCCAACCACAAAATCGGACCCTGAGAGGCTCCGGACACAAAATCGGACCCTGAGGGGCCCCAACCACAAAATCGGACCCTGAGAGGCACCGGCCACAAAATCGGACCCTGAGGGGCCCCGGCCACAAAATCGGACCCTGAGGGGCCCAACCCACAAAATCACTCAGTGTCCCCGCCCACCAAATTGGACCCTGATGTGCCCCGCCCACCAAATCGGACCCAGAGTGGCCCCGCCCACCAAATCAGACCAAGAGTGGCACCGCCCACCAAATCGGACCCTGAGGGACCCCTCCCACCAAATCGGACCCTGAGGGGCCCCGTCCACCAAATCGGACCCTGAGGGTCCCCGCCCACCAAATCGGACCCTGAGGGTCCCCGCCCACCAATTCGGACCCTGAGGGGCCCCACCCACTAAATCGGATTCTGAAAGGCCCCAAAAACAAAATTGGACCCTGAGGGGCACCGCTGACCAAATTGAACTCTGAGGGGCCCCACTCACGAAATCGGACCCTGAGTGGCCCCGCCCACCAAATTGGACCCTGAGTGGCCCCGCCCACCAAATCGGACCCTGAGTGGCCCCGTCCACCAAATCGGACCCTAAGGGGCCCCACCCACAAATTCGGACCCAGAGGTGCCCCGGCCACAAAATCGGACCCAGAGGGGCCCCACCCACAAAATCGGGCCCTGAGGGGTCCCACCCACCAAATCGGACCCTGAGGCCAAAGTGGCCCCTGAGAGGCACCCACAGTTAAAACAGATCCTGAGTTGAAAGTCTTGCTGGGGCAGCAGGCAAGTCTCTCTTAAAGGGGCAGCCCGGGCACCATTTCAAACCACTATCTGTACTTCCTTCAGGAAATACACATCTAGTTATAGTGGTTTGAAAAAACCACTATATTGTAATCCGAACGCTGCTAACTTATTCTTCTTCTTCTTCTTATTATTATTAAGTTGATTTCCGCAATTAATGCGGCCCGAACCGCTACACGCACAGACGCCGTTGAGGCGTCGTTTCGAAGCCAGCGTCCATGAGAGGTGTGCTAAGTATTTTTCGTGTCGATCGGATTTGTAGTTTTTGCGCAATTTGCGTTTGAAATTTTTTTTTCCCGTCATTGGAATGCACTGTCTCCAATGCTTTTCAATGGGTAATGGCAAAACGTGCCCTGAGGCGATTGAAATGACAGTTGAGCTCATTGATATGCGCAGGCAGACCCAGTTACTATGCCAACGCCTACGAACGTCACATGACATCCCAAGGACAGAGCTTGTGCCACATAATATCAGCTCTTAAAGTGAAACCCACAGCACAAATGCAAATCTAGCTTCATCACATGACACATGCCCCTGAGAGAGAATGTACGACAAAGTGGATTTAGAAGCCCAGTGAGCCACCCTGGCTCTTAAAGGGCCGACGTGCCACAGTGATTCTTAAAGGGCCAGCGCACCGAAATGAGTCTTAAAGGGCCGGTGCGCCAAATCGAAAGCTGAGTGACCCCGGCCTCCAAATCGGAGGCTGAGCCACCCCGGCCTCCAAATCGGAGGCTGAACCACCCCGGCCTCAAAATCGGAGGCTTAGCCACCCTTGCCTCAAAATCGGACCCAGTGTGGCCCCGCTCAAAAAATCAGACCCAGAGTAGCACAGCCCACCAAATCGGATCCTGAGGGGCCCCGCCCACCAAATCAGACTCCGAGTGTCCCCGCCCACCAAATCGGACCCTGAAGGGCCCCGTCCACCAAATCGGACCCTGAGGAGCCCCGCCCACCAAATCAGACCCTGAGAAGCCCCGCCCACCAAATCGGACCCAGAGTGACCCCGTCCACCAAATCGGACCCTGAAGGGCCCCGACCATCAAATCGGACCCAGAGTGGCCCTGCCCACCAAATCGGACCCAGAGGGGCCCCGACCATAAAATCGGACCCTGAGGGGCCCCGCCCACCAAATCGGAACCTGAGGAGCCCCGCCCACCAAATCGGACCCAGATTGACCCTGCCCACCAAATCGGACCCCAAGGAGCCCCGCCCACCAAATCGGACCCAGATTGACCACGCCCACCAAATCGGACCCTGAAGGGCCCCGCCCACCAAATCGGACCCAGAGGTGCCCCTCCCACCAAATCGGACCCTGAAGGGCCCCGCCCACCAAATCGGACCCAGAGGGGCCCCGCCCACCAAATCGGTCCCAGGGGGCCCCGCCCACCAAATCGGACCATGAGGGGCCCCGCCCACCAAATCGGACCATGAGGGGCACCGCCCACTAAATCGGACCCAGAGTGGCCCCGCCCACCAAAATGGACCCAGGGGGCTCCACCCACAAAATCAGACCCTAAGGGGCCCCACCCACAAAATCGGACCCTGAGTGGGCCCGGCCACAAAATCAGACCCTGAGGGGCCCCAACCACAAAATCGGACCCTGAGAGACCCCGGCCACAAAATCGAACCTAGAGGGGCCCCAGTCACAAAATACGACCCTCAGGGGCCCCAACCACAAAATCAGACCCTGAGGTGCCCCGGTCACAAAATCAGACCCTGAGGGGCCCCACCCACAAAACCAGACCCTGAGGGACCCCAGCCGCAAAATAAGACCCTGAGGGGCCCCACCCACAAAATCGTACCCTGAGAGACCCCGGCCACAAAATCGAACCCAGAGGGGCCCCAGTCACAAAATCAGACCCTAAGGGGCCCAGGTCACGAAATCGGACCCTGAGGGGCCCCATCCACAAAATCAGACCCTGAGGGGCCCCGCCCACCAAATTAGACCCTGAGGGACCCCACCCTCAAAATCAGACCGAGGGGCCCCAGCCACAAAATCAGACCCTGAGGGGCCCCAGCCACAAAATCGGACTCTGAGGGGCCCCACCCACAAAATCGGACCCAGAGGGGCCCCACCCACAAATCCAGACCCTGAGGGGACCCGGCCACAAAATCGGACCCTGAGAGACCCCGGCCACAAAATCGGACCCTGAGGGGCCCCAACCACAAAATCAGACCCTGAGGGGCCCCAGTCACAAAATCGGACCCTGAGGGGCCCCACCCACAAAATGAGACCCTGAGGGACCCCAGCCACAAAATCAGAACCTGAGGGGCCCCAACCACAAAATCAGAACCTGAGGGGCCCCACCCACAAAATCAGACCATGAGGGACCCCACCCACAAAATCGGACCCTGAGGGGCCCCGCCACCAAATTAGACCCTGAGGGGCCCCAACCTCAAAATCGGTCGCTGAGGGGCCCCACCCACAAAATCGGTCCCTGAGAGACCCCGGCCACAAAATCGAACCCAGAGTGGCCTCAGTCACAAAATCAGACCCTAAGGGGCCCCGGCCACAAAAATCGGACCCTGAGGGGCCCCACCCACAAAATCAGACCCTGAGGGACCCCAGCCACAAAATCTGATCCTGAGGGGCCCCACCCACAAAATCAGACCCTGAGGGTCCCAGGTCACAAAATCGGACCCTGAGGGGCCCCACCCACAGAATAGGACCCTGATGGGCCCCACCCACAAAATCAGACCCTGAGGGGCCCCAACCACAAAATCGGACCCTGAGGGGCCCCACCCACAAAATCGGACCCTGAGGGGCCCCACCCACAAAATCGGACCCTGAGGGGCCCCGCCCACCAAATTAGACCCTGAGGGGCCCCACCCTCAAAATCAGACCCTGAGGGGCCACAGCCACAAAATCAGACCATGAGGGGCCCCAGCCACAAAATCGGACCCTGAGGGGCCCCACCCACAAAATCGGACCCTGATGGGCCCCATCCACAAATCCAGACCCTGAGGGGCCCCAGCCACAAAATCGGACCCTGAGAGACCCCGGCCACAAAATCGGACCCTGAGGGGCCCCAACCACAAAATCAGACCCTGAGGGGCCCCGGTCACAAAATCGGACCCTGAGGGACCCCACCCACAAAATCAGACCCTGAGGGACCCCAGCCACAAAATCAGACCCTGAGGGGCCCCAGCCACAAAATCGGACCCTGAGGGGCCCCGCCCACCAAATTAGACCCTGAGGGGCCCCACCCTCAAAATCGGTCCCTGAGGGGCCCCACCCGCAATATCGGACCCTAAGGGGCCCCGGCCACAAAATTGGACCCTGAGGGGCCCCACCGGCAAAATCGGACCCTTAGGGGCCCCACCCGCAAAATCGGACCCTGAGGGGCCCCACCCGCAAAATCGGACCCTAAGGGGCCCCACCCACAAAATCGGACCCTGAGGTGCCCCACCCGCAAAATCGGACCCTGAGGGGCCCCGGCCCCAAAAATCGGACCCTGAGGGGCCCCAACCACAAAATCGGACCCTGAGAGGCACCGGTTACAAAATTGGACCCTGAGGGGCCCCGGACACAAAATCGGACCCTGAGGGGCCCCGGCCACAAAATCGGACCCTGAGGGGCCCAACCCACAAAATCAGACTCAGTGTCCCCGCCCACCAAATTGGACCCTGAAGGGCCCCGTCCACCAAATCGGACCCAAAGTGGCCCCGCCCACCAAATCAGACCCAGAATGGCCCCGCCCACAAAATAGGACCCTGAGGGGCCCCGCCCACCAAATGGGACTCTGAGGGGCCCCGCCCACCAAATTGGACCCTGAGGGGCCCCGCCCACCAAATCGGACCCTGAGGGGCTCCACCCACCAAATCGGACCCTGAGGGGCCCCGCCCACTAAATCAGATTCTGAAAGGCCCCAACCACAAAATCGGACCCTGAGGGGCCCCACCCACAAAATCGGACCCTGAGGGTCCCCGCTGACCAAATTGAACTCTGAGGGGCCCCGCCCACCAAATCGGACCCAGAGTGGCCCGCCCACCAAATCAGACCTAGAGTGGCCCCGCTCACCAAATCGGACCCCGAGGGGCCCCACCCACCAAATCGGACCCCGAGGGGCCCCACCCACCAAATCGGACCCCGAGGGGCCCCGCCCACCAAATCGGACACCGAGGGATCCCACCCACTAAATCGGACCACGAGGGTCCCCGCCAACCAAATTGGACCCTGAGGGGCCCCGCCCACCAAATCGGACTCTGATAGATCCCGCCCACCAAATCAGACCCTGAGGGGCCCAGCTCACCAAATCGGATCCAGAGTGACCCCGCCCACCAAATCGGACCCAGATTGGCCCCGCCCACCAAATCAGACCCAGAGTGGCCCCTCCCACCAAATTGTACCCTGAGGGGCCCCACCCACAAAATCAGACCCTAAGGGGCCCCACCCACAAAATTGGACCCTGAGGGGCCCCACCCACAAAATTGGACCCTGAGGGGCCCCACCCACAAAATCAGACCCTGAGGGGATCCGGCCACAACATCGGACCCTGAGTGGCCCCACTCACAAAATCGGACCCTGAGGGGCCCCAACCACAAAATCGGACCCTGACGGGCCCCGGCCACAAAATCGGACCCTGACGGGCCCCGGCCACAAAATCGGACCCTGAGGGGCCCCTGCCACAAAATCGGACCCTGAGGGACCCCACCTACAAAATTGAACCCTGAGGGGCCCCAACCACAAAATCGGATCCTGAGGGGACCCACCCACAAAATCGGACCCTGAGGGGCCCCACCCACAAAATTGGACCCTCAGGGGCCCCGGCCACAAAATCAGATCCTGAGGGGCCCCAACCACAAAATCGGACCCTGAGAGGCTCCGGCCGCAAAATCGGACCCTGAGCGGCCCCAACCACAAAATCGGACCCTGAGAGGCACCGGCCACAAAATCGGACCCTGAGGGGCCCCGGACACAAAATCGGACCCTGAGGGGCCCCGGCCACAAAATCGGACCCTGAGGGGCCCAACCCACAAAATCAGACCCTGAGGGGCCCCGCCCACCAAATTAGACCCTGAGGGGCCCCACCCTCAAAATCAGACCCTGAGGGGCCCCGGCCACAAGATTGGACCCTGAGGGGCCCCAACCACCAAATCAGACCCTGAGGGGCCCCGGCCACAAAATTGGACCCTTAGGGGCCCCACCCACCAAATCAGCCCCTGAGGGGCCCCACCCACAAAATCGGGCCCTGAGGGCCCCACCCTCAAAATCGGACCCTGAGGCCAAAGTGGCCCCTGAGAGGCACCCACAGTTAAAACGGATCCTGAGTTGAAAGTCTTGCAGGTGCAGCAGGCAAGTCTCTCTTAAAAGGGGCAGCCTGGGCAGCATTTCAAACCACTATCTGTACTTCCTTCAGGAAATACACATCTAGTTCTTCTTATTATTATTATTAAGTTGATTTCCGCAATTAATGCGGCCCGAACCGCTACACGCACAGACTCCGTTGAGGTGTCGTTTCGAAGCCAGCGTCCATGAGATGTGTGCTAAGTATTTTTCGTGTCGATCGGATTTGTAGTTTTTGCGCAATTTGCGTTTGAAAATTTTTTTTCCCGTCATTGGAATGCACTGTCTCCAATGCTTTTCAATGGGTAATGGCAAAACGTGCCCTGAGGCGATTGAAATGACAGTTGAGCTCATTGATATGCGCAGGCAGACCCAGTTACTATGCCAACGCCTACGAACTTCACTTGAACCCCAGCACAGAGCCTCTGCCACATAATATCAGCTCTTAAAGTGAAACCCACAGCACAAATGCAAATCTAGCTTCATCACATGACACATGCCCCTGAGAGAGAATGTGTGCGCCAAAGTGGATTTAAAAGAAGCCCAGTCAGCCAAACTAGCTCTTAAAGGGCCAACGCGCCGAAGTGATTGTTAAAGGGCCAGCGCACCCAAATGAGTCTTAAAGGGCCGACACACCAAATCGGAGACTGAGCCACCCCGGCCTCCAAATCAGAGGCTGAGCCACCCCGGCCTCCAAATCGGACAATGAGCCACCTCGGCCTCCAAATCGGAGCCTGATCCACCCCGGCCTCCAAATCGGAGCCTGATCCACCCCGGCCTCCAAATGGGAGCCTGATCCACCCCGGCATCCAAATCGGAGGCTGATCGACCCCGGCCTCCAAATCGGAGGCTGAGCCACCCCGGCCTCCAAATCGGAGGCTGAGCCACCCCGGCCTCCAAATCGGAGGCTGAGCCACCCCGGCCTCCAAATCGGAGGCTGAGCCACCCCGGCCTCCAAATCGGACGCTGAGCCACCCCGGCCTCCAAATCGGACGCTGAGCCACCCCGGCCTCCAAATCGGAGGCTGAGCCACCCCGGCCTCCAAATCGGAGGCTGAGCCACCCCGGCCTCCAAATCGGAGGCTGAGCCACCCCGGCCTCCAAATCGGAGGCTGAGCCACCCCGGCCTCCAAATCGGAGGCTGAGCCACCCCGGCCTCCAAATCGGAGGCTGATCGACCCAGGCCTTCAAATCGGAGGCTGATCCACCCCGGACTCCAAATAAGAGGCTGATCCACCCCGGCCTCCAAATACGAGGCTGAGCCACCCCGGCCTCCAAATCGGAGGCTGAGCCACCCCGGCCTCCAAATCGGAGGCTGAGCCACCCCGGCCTCCAAATCGGAGGCTGAGCCACCCCGGCCTCCAAATCGGAGGCTGAGCCACCCCGGCCTCCAAATCGGAGGCTCATCGACCCCGGCCTCCAAATCGGAAGCTCATCGACCCTGGCCTCCAAATTGGAGGCTGAGCGACCCCAGCCTCCAAATCTTACCCAGAGTGGCCCCGCCCACCAAATCGGACCCTGTGGGGCCCCGCCCACCAAATCGGACCCTGAGAGGCCCCGCCCACCAAATCGGACCCAGAGTGGTCCCGCCCAACAAATTGGACCCAGAGTGGTCCCGCCCACCAAATTGGACCCAGAGGGGCTCCGCCCACCAAATCAGACCCAGAGGGGCCCCTGCCACAAAATCAGACCCTGAGGGGCCACGGCCACAAAATCGGACCCTGATGGGCCCCAGTCACAAAATTGGACCCTGATAGGCCCCGGCCACAAAATCGGACCCTGAGGGGCCCCAACCACAAAATCGGACCCTGAAGGGACCCAACCACAAAATCGGACCCTGAGAGGCCCCGCCCACCAAACTGGACCCAGAGTGGCCCCGCCCACCAAATTGGACCCAGAGGGGCCCCACCCACAAAATCGGACCCAGAGGGGTCCCTGCCACAAAATCGGACCCTGAGGGGCCACGGCCACAAAATCAGACCCTGAGGGGCCGCGGCCACAAAATCGGACCCTGAGGGGCCCCAACCACAAAATCGGACACTGAGGGGACCCAACCACAAAATCAGACCCTGAGGGGCCCCGGCCACAAAATCGGACCCTGATGGGCCCCGGCCACAAAATCGGACCCTGAGGGGCCCAACCCACAAAATCGGACCCTGAGGGGCCCTGCCCACCAAATTGGACCCTGAGGGGCCCCGCCCACCAAATCGGAGCCTGAGAGGTCCCACCCACAAAATCGGACCCTGACGGGCCCCGGCCACAAAATCGGACCCTGAGGGGCCACACCTGCAAAATTGGACCCTGAGGGGTTCCGGCCACAAAAATCGGATCCTGATTGACCCCGGCCACAAAATCGGACCCTGAGGGGCCCCAGCCACAAAATCGGACCTTGAGGGGCAACACCTACCAAATCAGACCCTGAGGGGCCCCGGCCACCAAATCGGACCCTGAGGGGCCCCGGCCACCAAATCGGACCCTGAGTGGCCCCGGCCACAAAATCGGACCCTGAGGGGCCCCACCCACAAAATCGGACCCTGAGGGGCCCCACCCACAAAATCGGACCATGAGGGGCCCCACTCACAAAATCAGGCCCTGAGGGGCCCCACCCACAAAATCAGACCATGAGGCCAAAGTGGCCCCTGAGAGGCACCCACAGTTAAATCGTATCCTGAGTTGAAAGTCTTGCAGGGGCAGCAGGCAAGTCTCTTAAAGGGGCAGCCCGGGCACCATTTCAAACCACTATCTGTACTTCCTTCAAGAAATACACATCTAGTTATAGTGGTTTGAAAAAACCACTATATTGTAATCCGAACGCTGCTAACTTATTCTTCTTCTTATTATTATTATTATTAAGTTGATTTCCGCAATTAATGCGGCCCGAACCGCTACACGCACAGACTCCGTTGAGGTGTCGTTTCGAAGCCAGCGTCCATGAGAGGTGTGCTAAGTATTTTTCGTGTCGATCGGATTTGTAGTTTTTGCGCAATTTGCGTTTGAAAATTTTTTTCCCGTCATTGGAATGCACTGTCTCCAATGCTTTTCAATAGGAAATGGCAAAACGTGCCCTGAGGCGATTGAAATGACAGTTGAGCTCATTGATATGCGCAGGCAGACCCAGTTACTATGCCAAAGCCTACGAACTTCACTTGAACCCCAGCACAGAGCCTCTGCCACATAATATCAGCTCTTAAAGCGAAACTCACAGCACAAATGCAAATCTAGCTTCATCACATGACACATGCCCCTGAGAGAGAATGTGTGCGCCAAAGTGGATTTAAAAGAAGCCCAGTGAGCCAAACTAGTTCTTAAAGGGCCAACGCGCCAAAGTGATTGTTAAAGGGCCAGCGCACCCAAATGAGTCTTAAAGGGCCGACACACCAAATCGGAGGCTGAGCCACCCCGGCCTCCAAATCGGAAGCTCATCGACCCTTGCCTCCAAATCAGAGGCTCTTTGACCTCGGCCTCCAAATCGGAAGCTCAACGACCCCGGCCTCCAAATTGGAGGCTGAGCGACCCCAGCCTCCAAATCTTACCCAGAGTGGCCCCACCCACCAAATCAGACCCAGAGAGGCCCTGCCCACCAAATCGGACCCTGAGGGGCCCCGCCCACCAAATCGGACCCTGTGGGGCCCCGCCCACCAAATCGGACCCTGAGAGGCCCCGCCCACCAAATCGGACCCAGAGTGGTCCCGCCCACCAAATTGGACCCAGAGTGGTCCCGCCCACCAAATTGGACCCAGTGGGGCTCCGCCCACAAAATCAGACCCAGAGGGGCCCCTGCCACAAAATCAGACCCTGAGGGGCCGCGGCCACAAAATCGGACCCTGATGAGCCCCGGTCACAAAATTGGACCCTAATGGGCCCCGGCCACAAAATCGGACCCTGAGGGGCCCCAACCGCAAAATCGGACCCTGAGGGGACCCAACCGCAAAATCGGACCCTGAGAGGCCCCGCCCACCAAATTGGACCCAGAGTGGTCCCGCCCACCAAATTGGATCCAGAGGGGCCCCACCCACAAAATTGGACCCAGAGGGGCCCCAACCACAAAATCGGACCCTGAGGGGACCCAACCACAAAATCGGACCCTGAGGGGCCCTGCCCACCAAATCGGACCCTGAGGGGCCCCGCCCACCAAATCGGACCCTGAGAGGCCCCACCCACAAAATCGGACCCTGACGGGCCCCGGCCACAAAATCGGACCCTGAGGGGCCCCACCCACAAAATTGGACCCTGAGGGGTTCCGGCCCAAAAATCGGATCCTGAGTGGCCCCGGCCACAAAATCGGACCCTGAGGGGCCCCAGCCACAAAATCGGACTTTGAGGGGCCCCACCCACCAAATCAGTCCCTGAGGGGCCCCGGCCACCAAATCGGACCCTGAGGGGCCCCGGCCACCAAATCGGACCCTGAGTGGCCCCGGCCACAAAATCGGACCCTGAGGGGCCCCACCCACAAAATCGGACCCTGAGGGGCCCCACCCACAAAATCAGGCCCTGAGGGGCCCCTCCCACAAAATCAGACCCTGAGAGGCACCCACAGTTAAATTGTATCCTGAGTTGAAAGTCTTGCAGGGGCAGCAGGTAAGTATCTCTTAAAGGGGCAGCCCGGGCACCATTTCAATCCACTATCTGTACTTCCTTCAGGAAATACACATCTAGTATTATTATTACTATTCATTTGATTTCTGCAATTAATGTGACCCGAACTGCTACACGCACAGACTCTGTTGAGGCGTCGTTTCGAAGCCAGCGTCCACGAGAGGTGTGCTAAGTATTTTTCGTGTCGATCGGATTTGTAGTTTTTGCTCAATTTGCGTTTGAAAAAACATTTTCCTGTCATTGGAATGCACTGTCTGAATGCATTTTAATGGGAAAATGTTGCCATAGGGAAAACATGGGGCTATCGTGAGGTGGCAGTTAAGCTCATTGATATGCGCAGGCACACCCAGTTACTATGCCAATGCCTACGGACTCTACACGACCCCAGCAGGGCAGAGTTTCTGCCAGATAATATCAGCTCTTAAAGCGAAACCCAAAGCACAAATGCAAATCTAGCTTCATCATATGACACATGCCCCTGAAAGATAATGTGCGCCAAAGTGGGTTTAGAAGCCCAGTGCGCCAAACTGGCTCTTAAGGTGCCGACGCGCCTAAGTGATTCTTAAAGGCCCGGCGCACCAAAATGAGTCTTAGAGGGCCGGCGCACGAAATCGAAGGCTGAGCCACCCCAGCCTCCAAATTGGAGGCTGAGACACCCTGGCTTCCAAATCGGACCCAGTGTGGCCCCGCCCTCCAAATCAGACCCAGTGTGGCCCCGTCCACCAAATCGGACCCAGAGTGGCCCCGCCCGCCAAATCGGATCCTGAGGTGCCCCACCCACCAAATCAGACCCTGAGGGGCCCCACTGGCCAAAGTGGCCCCTGAGAGGCACCCACAGTTAAAACGGATCCTGAGTTGAAAGTCTTGCAGGGGCAGCAGGCAAATCTATCTTAAAGGGGCAGCCCGGGCACCATTTCAAACCACTATCTGTACTTCCTTCAGGAAATACACATCTAGTATTATTATTACTATTCAGTTGATTTCCGCAATTAATGCGGCCCGAACCGCTGCACGCACAGACTCCGTTGAGGCCTCGTTTCGAAGCCAGCGTCTACGAGAGGTGTGCTAAGTATTTTTCATGTAGATCGGATGTAGAGTTTTTGCGCAATTTGCGTTTGAATAAACATTTTCCTCAATGCATTTCAATGGGAAAATGTTGCCACAGGGAAAACATGGGACAGTCGTGAGGTGGCAGTTAAGCTTATTGATATGCGCAGGCTCACCCAGTTACTATGCCAACGCCTACGAACTTCACATGACCTCTCTAGGACAGCGTTTCTGGCAGATAATTTCAGCTCTTAAAGCGAAACCAACAGCATAAATGCAAATCTAGCTTCATCACATGACGCATGCCCCTGAGAGAGAATGTGCGCCAAAGTGGATTTAGAAGCCCAGTGAGCCAAACTGGCTCTTAAAGGGCCAACGCGCCAAAGTGATTGTTAAAGGGCCGGCGCACCGAAATGAGTCTTAAAGGTCCGGCGCGCCAAATCGAAAGCTGAGTGACCCGAGGCTCCAAATCGGAGGCTCAGCCACCCCGACCTCCAAATCAGAGGCTGATCCACCCTGGCCTCCAAATCGGACCCAGTGTGGCCCCGCTAAAAAAAATCAGACCCCGAGTGGCCCCGCCCACCAAATTGGACCCTGAAGGGCCCCGCCCACCAAATCAGACTGTGTACCCCCCCACCAAATTGGACCCTGAAGGGCCCCGCCCACCAAATCGGACCATGAAGGGCCCCGCCCACCAGATCGGACCCTGAGGGGCCCCGCCCACCAAATCGGACCCTGAGGGTCCCCGTCCACCAAATCAGACTGTGTACCCCCCCACCAAATTGGACTCTGCAGGGCCCCGTCCACCAAATCAGACTGTGTACCCCCCACCAAATTGGACCCTGAAGGGCCCCGCCCACCAAATCAGACTGTGTACCCCCCACCAAATTGGACCCTGAAGGGCCCCGCCCACCAAATCGGACCCAGAGTGGCCCCGCCCACCAGATCGGACCCTGAGGGGCCCCGCCCACCAAATCGGACCCTGAGGGGCCCCGTCCACCAAATCGGACCCTTTGGGGCCCCGTCCACCAAATCGGACCCTGAGGGGCCCCACCCACCAAATCGGATTCTGAGGGGCCCCAACCACAAAATCGGACCCTGAGGGGTACCACCCACAAAATCAGACCCTGAGGGGCCCCACCCACAAAATTGGACCCTGAGGGGCCCCACCGACCAAATCGGACCCTGAGGGGCCCCGCTAACCAAATCGAACTCTGAGGGGTCCCACTCACCAAATCGGACCCTGAGGGGCCCCGCCCACCAAATTGGATTCTGACTGGCCCCTCCCACCAAATCGGACCCTGAGGGGCCCCACCCACCAAATCGGACCCTGAGGTGCCCCTGCTACAAAATCGGACCCTGAGTGGCCCCACCCACAAAATCGGGCCCTGAGGGGTCCCACCCACAAAATCAGACCCTGAGGCCAAAGTGACCCCTGAGAGGCACCCACAGTTAAAACGGATCCTGAGTTGAAAGTCCTGCAGGGGCAGCAGGCAAGTCTTTCTTAAAGGGGCAGCCCGGGCACCATTTCAAACCACTATCTGTACTTCCTTCAGGAAATACACATCTAGTTATTATTATTATTATTAAGTTGATTTCCGCAATTAATGCGGCCCGAACCGCTACACATACAGACTCCGTTGAGGTGTCGTTTCGAAGCCAGCGTCCATGAGAGGTGTGCTAAGTATTTTTCGTGTCGATCGGATTTGTAGTTTTTGTGCAATTTGCGTTTGAAAATTTTTTTTCCCGTCATTGGAATGCACTGTCTCCAATGCTTTTCAATAGGAAATGGCAAAACGTGCCCTGAGGCGATTGAAATGACAGTTGAGCTCATTGATATGCGCAGGCAGAACCAGTTACTATGCCAACGCCTACGAACGCCACATGACGCCCCGAGGACAGAGCTTCTGCCACATAATATCAGCTCTTAAAGTGAAACCCACAGCACAAATGCAAATCTAGCTTCATCACATGACACATGCCCCTGAGAGAGAATGTGTGCGCCAAAGTGGATTTAAAAGAAGCCCAGTGAGCCAAACTAGCTCTTAAAGGGCCAACGCGCCAAAGTGATTGTTAAAGGGCCAGCGCACCCAAATGAGTCTTAAAGGGCCGACACACCAAATCGGAGACTGAGCCACCCCGGCCTCCAAATCGGAGGCTGAGCCACCCCGGCCTCCAAATCGGAGGCTGATCGACCCCGGCCTCCAAATCGGAGGCTGAGCCACCCCGGCCTCCAAATCGGAGGCTGAGCCACCCCGGCCTCCAAATCGGAGGCTGAGCCACCCCGGCCTCCAAATCGGAGGCTGAGCCACCCCGGCCTCCAAATCGGAGGCTGAGCCACCCCGGCCTCCAAATCGGAGGCTGAGCCACCCCGGCCTCCAAATCGGAGGCTGAGCCACCCCGGCCTCCAAATCGGAGGCTCATCGACCCCGGCCTCCAAATCGGAAGCTCATCGACCCCTGCCTCCAAATCGGAGGCTCTTTGACCTCGGCCTCCAAATCGGAAGCTCAACGACCCCGGCCTCCAAATTGGAGGCTGAGCGACCCCAGCCTCCAAATCTTACCCAGAGTGGCCCCACCCACCAAATCAGACCCAGAGAGGCCCTGCCCACCAAATCGGACCCTGAGGGGCCCCACCCACCAAATCGGACCCTGTGGGGCCCCACCCACCAAATCGGACCCTGAGAGGCCCCGCCCACCAAATTGGACCCAGAGTGGTCCCGCCCACCAAATTGGACCCAGAGTGGTCCCGCCCACCAAATTGGACCCAGTGGGGCTCCGCCCACAAAATGAGACCCAGAGGGGCCCCTGCCACAAAATCAGACCCTGAGGGGCCGCGGCCACAAAATCAGACCCTGATGGGCCCCAGTCACAAAATTGTACCCTGATAGGCCCCGGCCACAAAATCGGACCCTGAGGGGCCCCAACCACAAAATCGGACCCTGAGGGGACTCAACCACAAAATCGGACTCTGAGAGGCCCCGCCCACCAAATTGGACCAAGAGTGGTCCCGCCCACCAAATTGGACCCAGAGGGGCCCCACCCACAAAATCAGACCCAGAGAGGCCCCTGCCACAAAATCGGACCCTGAGGGGCCACGGCCACAAAATCAGACCCTGAGGGGCCGCGGCCACAAAACCGGACCCTGAGGGGCCCCAACCACAAAATCGGACCCTGAGGGGACCCAACCACAAAATCGGACCCTGAGGGGCCCTGCCCACCAAATTGGACCCTGAGGGGCCCCGCCCACCAAATCGGACCCTGAGAGGCCCCACCCACAAAATCGGACCCTGACGGGCCCCGGCCACAAAATCGGACCCTGAGGGGCCCCACCCACAAAATCGGACCCTGAGGGGCCCCACCCACAAAATCAGGCCCTGAGGGGCCCCACCCACAAAATCAGACCCTGAGGCCAAAGTGGCCCCTGAGAGGCACCCACAGTTAAATCGTATCCTGAGTTGAAAGTCTTGCAGGGGCAGCAGGCAAGTCTCTCTTAAAGGGGCAGCCCGGGCACCATTTCAAACCACTATCTGTACTTCCTTCAGGAAATACACATCTAGTTATAGTGGTTTGAAAAAACCACTATATTGTAATCCGAACGCTGCTAACTTATTCTTCTTCTTCTTCTTCTTATTATTATTATTATTAAGTTGATTTCCGCAATTAATGCGGCCCGAACCGCTACACGCACAGACTCCGTTGAGGTGTCGTTTCGAAGCCAGAGTCCATGAGAGGTGTGCTAAGTATTTTTCGTGTCGATCGGATTTGTAGTTTTTGCGCAATTTGCGTTTGAAAATTTTTTTTCCCGTCATTGGAATGCACTGTCTCCAATGCTTTTCAATGGGTAATGGCAAAACGTGCCCTGAGGCGATTGAAATGACAGTTGAGCTCATTGATATGCGCAGGCAGACCCAGTTACTATGCCAACGCCTGCGAACTTCACTTGAACCCCAGCACAGAGCCTCTGCCACATAATATCAGCTCTTAAAGTGAAACCCACAGCACAAATGCAAATCTAGCTTCATCACATGACACATGCCCCTGAGAGAGAATGTGTGCGCCAAAGTGGATTTAAAAGAAGCCCAGTCAGCCAAACTAGCTCTTAAAGGGCCAATGCGCCAAAGTGATTGTTAAAGGGCCAGCACTCCCAAATGAGTCTTAAAGGGCCAACACACCAAATTGGAGGCTGAGCCACCCCGGCCTCCAAATCGGAGGCTGAGCCACCCCGGCCTCCAAATCGGAGGCTGAGCCACCCCGGCCTCCAAATCGGAGGCTGAGCCACCCCGGCCTCCAAATCGGAGGCTGAGCCACCCCGGCCTCCAAATCGGAGGCTGAGCCACCCCGGCCTCCAAATCGGAGGCTGATCGACCCAGGCCTTCAAATCGGATTCTGATCCACCCCGGCCTCCAAATAAGAGGCTGAGCCACCCCGGCCTCCAAATCGGAGGCTGAGCCACCCCGGCCTCCAAATCGGAGGCTGAGCCACCCCGGCCTCCAAATCGGAGGCTGAGCCACCCCGGCCTCCAAATCGGAGGCTCATCGACCCCGGCCTCCAAATCAGAAGCTCATCGACCCCGGCCTCCAAATTGGAGGCTGAGCGACCCCAGCCTCCAAATCTTACCCAGAGTGGCCCCGCCCACCAAATCGGACCCTGTGGGGTCCCGCCCACCAAATCGGACCCTGAGAGGCCCCGCCCACCAAATCGGACCCAGAGTGGTCCCGCCCAACAAATTGGACCCAGAGTGGTCCCGCCCACCAAATTGGACCCAGAGGGGCTCCGCCCACCAAATCAGACCCAGAGGGGCCCCTGCCACAAAATCAGACCCAGAGGGGCCCCGGCCACAAAATCGGACCCTGAGGGGCCCCAACCACAAAATCGGACCCTGAGGGGACCCAACCACAAAATCGGACCCTGAGAGGCCCCGCCCACCAAATTGGACCCAGAGTGGTCCCGCCCACCAAATTGGACCCAGAGGGGCCCCACCCACAAAATCGGACCCAGAGGGGCCCCTGCCACAAAATCGGACCCTGAGGGGCCACGGCCACAAAATCAGACCCTGAGGGGCCGCGGCCACAAAATCGGACCCTGAGGGGCCCCAACCACAAAATCGGACCCTGAGGGGACCCAACCACAAAATCAGACCCTGAGGGGCCCCTGACACAAAATCGGACCCTGAGGGGCCCCTGACACAAAATCGGACCCTGAGGGGCCCCGGCCACAAAATCGGACCCTGAGGGGCCCAACCCACAAAATCGGACCCTGAGGGGCCCTGCCCACCAAATTGGACCCTGAGGGGCCCCGCCCACCAAATCGGACCCTGAGAGGTCCCACCCACAAAATCGGACCCTGACGGGCCCCGGCCACAAAATCGGATCCTGAGGGGCCCCACCTGCAAAATTGGACCCTGAGGGGTTCCGGCCACAAAAATCGGATCCTGATTGGCCCCGGCCACAAAATCGGACCCTGAGGGGCCCCAGCCACAAAATCGGACCTTGAGGGGCCCCACCCACCAAATCAGACCCTGAGGGGCCCCGGCCACCAAAAAGGACCCTGAGGGGCCCCGGCCACCAAATCGGACCCTGAGGGGCCCCGGCCACCAAATCGGACTCTGAGTGGCCCCGGCCACAAAATCGGACCCTGAGGGGCCCCACCCACAAAATCGGACCCTGAGGGGCCCCACCCACAAAATCAGGCCCTGAGGGGCCCCACCCACAAAATCAGACCATGAGGCCAAAGTGGCCCCTGAGAGGCACCCACAGTTAAATCGTATCCTGAGTTGAAAGTCTTGCAGGGGCAACAGGCAAGTCTCTTAAAGGGGCAGCCCGGGCACCATTTCAAACCACTATCTGTACTTCCTTCAGGAAATACACATCTAGTTATTATTATTAAGTTGATTTCCGCAATTAATGCGGCCCGAACCGCTACACGCACAGACTCCATTGAGGTGTCGTTTCGAAGCCAGCGTCCATGAGAGGTGTGCTAAGTATTTTTTGTGTAGATCGGATTTGTAGTTTTTGCGCAATTTGCGTTTGAAAATTTTTTTTCCCGTCATTGGAATGAACTGTCTCATTGCATTTGAATGGGGACATTTTGCCATAGACAAAACGTGCCCTGAGGCGATTGAAATGGCAGTTGAGCTCATTGATATGCGCAGGCAGACCCAGTTACTATGCCAACGCCTATGAACGTCACATGACCTCTCCAAGACAGAGCTTCTGCCACATAATATCAGCTCTTAAAGCAAAACCCACAGCACAAATGCAAATCTAGCTTCAACGGTTTCTAAAGCCCTAGGCTGTTGTCAAATCCTGAACTCACACTCCCCCCTGCCATCTTGTGGTCATTCATGGTACTGCACTTCGTCTACACTGTTCAGCTGTTTCCCTTCTATCATAACTGACAATTCCGTCCATCCGTCAGGTCACCTTCCCTACACCTTCATCAGGCATAAACTGAGAAGAGATGGCAACACTTATATAGGAATTATACAAGGACATGAGAGATGCCTGAAAGATAGGCCAAGGAAATCAAATTAAGGTTTTTGTATACATGTAGATGAGGTGGAAGTGTTCTATTAGAGATCTGAAGACCTTCTTGTAGAGGTCTGAACTGGAAGTGTTCTGTCAGATATCAGGAGACCTTCTTGTGGAGTGTGAACTGAGTCATGAATCCAGGTGTCAAATTGAGTCCTATTGTTAGAGATTGAAACATATGTATAAATTTGAACTCCCATATTTTCCTTTCTCTGTCACTATTGAAATGACCTTTCAAAATTAGGACTTTTAGATCTGCCATACTGTGTCCAGATCTAGAGAAGTGTAATACTACAGCTGTGTCCAGCTCAGTTTTTATCATATGCCTATGCAGATTCATCCTTGTTTGAAGTTTTTGTTTAGTTTCTCCTATGTATGTCCCTGCATTGCACCTTGTACATTGTATCATGTACATGACATTGGATGGCCCCTTTGTTCACCTGATCTGAACCCCATAGAGGACAAGTGGTCCCTCATAAAAAAGTGAAATCTACAGGGAGTGAAAACAGTACACTTCTCGGAACAGTGTGAGGGAGGCTGTGGCGGCTGCGGCATGCAATGCTGATCGTAAACACATCAAGCAACTGACAGAATCTATGGATGGAAGGAAGGTGAGTGTCATCGTAAAGAAAGGTGGCTATGTTGGTCCCTTTTTTTTTGGTTTGGAATGTCAGAAATGTTTATTTCTACATTTTGTGTTGTTATATTGGTTTACATGGTGAAAATAAACAAGTGAGATGGGTATATATTTGGCTTTTATTAAGTTGCCTAATAATTCTGCAGAGTAATAGTTATCTCCACAAACAGATATTCTCCGAAGATTGTCAAATAGAAAAAAAACCCCACTCCAACTTCCAAAAATATTAAGATTTGATATTTATGAGTCTTTTCGGTTGATTGAGAACATATTTGTTGTTCAATAATAATAAGAATCCTCTCAAATACAACTTGCCTAATAATAATTATACAAACAGTGTATAATGCTCCATATATAATGGACCCCGTATATGATGCTCTAGTGTATGATGGGCCCCATTTATAATGCTCCAGTGTATAATGGACCCCGTATATGATGCTCTAGTGTATGATGGGCCCCATTTATAATGCTCCAATGTATAATGGACCCCGTATATGATGCTCTAGTGTATTATGTGCCCCATTTATAATGCTCCAGTGTATGATGGACCCCATTTATAATGCGCAGGTGTATGATCGGCCCCATTAATAATGCCCCAGCATATGATGGGCCCATATAATGCTCCATATATAATGGTCCCCATATGATGCTCCAGTGTATAGAATCATAGAATCGTAGAGTTGGAAGGGACCTCCTGGGCCATCTGGTCCAACTCCCTGCTCAAAGCAGGATTCGCTAAATCATCCCAGTCAGATATCTGTTCAGCCTCTGTTTGAAGACTTCCATTGAAGGAGAACTCACCACTTCTCGTGGCAGCTTGTTCCACTCATTGATCACTCTAACTGTCAAAAAGCTTTTTCTAATATCTAATCTGTGTCTCCTCCCATTCAGTTTCATCCCATTGCTTCTAGTCTTTCCTTGTGCAAATGAGAATAAAGTTGATCCTTCTACAATGTGACAGCCGTTTAGATATTTGTAGACAGCTATTAAGTCTCCTCTCAGTCTTCTCTTTTGCAAACTAAACAATCCCAAATCCTGCAACCTTTCCTCTTAAGACAGAGTTTGCAGACCGGTCACCATTCTGGTCGTTCTTTTCTGAACTTGCTCCAGTTTGTTGATGTCTTTTTTAAAATGTGGTGCCCAAAACTGATCACAATATTCCAGATGAGGTCTGACGAAAGAGGAGTAGAGGGAAATAATGACTTCACGTTATCTAGACTGTATGCTTCTGTTAATACATCCTAGAATTGCATTTGCCTTTTTTGCTGCTGTATCACACTGTTGACTCATATTCAGTCTGTGATCTATTAGTATACCCAAGTCTTTTTCACATGTGCTGTTGCTTAGCCCTATTCCTCCCATTCTATATATGCTTTTTTCATTTTTATTGCCCAGATGTAGTACTTTGCATTTTTCCCTGTTAAAAACCATTCTGTTAGTTGCTGCCCACTTCTCCAGTTTATTTATCTTTTTGAATAATGTATAATGGGCCCTATCTATGAAAGGCTTCAAAGGCGGGCTACTAAAATGATAAATGGAGTTGGTTCACTACAATACCCAGAAAGGTTATCAAAATTAGGTCTATTTACTCTAGAAAAGAGAAGTCTTAGGGGAGACCTAATATATATGTACAAGTATATCAGAGGGCAATACAGAGATCTCTCCAATGAACTGTTTGTACCAAGGACTGTGACAAGAACAAGGGGGGAATTCACTTCGTTTGGAGGAAAGACAATTTCTGCACCAGCATAGAAGAGGGTTCTTCACGGTAAGAGCAGTGAGGCTCTGGAATTCTCATCCTGAGGAAGTGGTGATGGCCAACTCACTGAATGAATGTTAGAAAGGAATGGATCTTTCTTGTGAGTAACAGTATAGAAGGTTACGAATAACATAATATTATAGGTAGATGGTTGACCCAGCTTAGGGGAAGGAATTTTTTTCCCCTATGGAGAAAATTGGCTCCTACTCTGTGGGTTTTTTGCCTTCCCCAGGAACAACAATGCAGAACAGCTGCACTAAAAATAGGCTGAACTAGATGGACATAAGGTCTTCCTTCAGCCTTCAAAACTATGTATGTATGTTACAATGTATGATGTTCAAGTGTATGAAGGGCCCCATATATAGTTCTCCATTGCATAATGCTTCCCATATATTGCTCCAAACATTATAAAAAATGAAATACCTCTCCTCGCAGGGCACTGCTCCACTCTAGACTCCTCAGAGTCACCATATTAAAGCTCTCTGCACTTGGACTCTTCAGGCAGAGGGCGTACAGACGTGACGTCAGCGCGCTCTCTGACCTCAATGTCACTGTCAGGAAACACGGAAGAGGTCACAGTTGTGGAGCAGGGAGAGGTAAATATTGCAAGTGCTGTTGCCCTGAGCAAGCAGGGGGGGCCCACTCGTGAGCGATGGCAGTGGCACAGGGCCCCTCATAGCATGATGGTGTCTGTGACAGCGAGTGTGCCCCCTTACTGTCAACGACACCGGCATACTGTGAGGGGCCCTGTGCCAGTGCCATCGCTCACAATTTGTCCCCCCACCTACTCAGGGCCCCGGCACTTGCCGGGTGCGCCAGGTGCTGATGCCGGCCCTGGGGGGGTACAGCCCAGTTAGGGAGGTGGAAAAAATGGCATATGTTGAGGTGTAGGTTGGAGGTTCAGCAGCTGTAACAGGAGGAATTGCAGAAGTCTGAGGAAGAGGAGGACAAAGCGAGCCATTTTGCTGGCAACCTATGTGTCATCAGGGGAAGGTGGTACAAGATCCTTTGAAACCCAGGCAAAGTTCATTTTAATGAAGGTGAGTTCACCAACATTTTGGGTCGACAGCCGGGTCCTTCTTTCTGTCAAGATTGATCCAGCAGCACTGAAGACTCTTTCAGATAGCACACTATCAGCAGGGCAAGCGAGCTCCTGTAAGGCATATTGTGCCAATTCAGGCCAGGGGTCCAATTTAGAGGCCCAGTAGTCAAAGGGGAATGAACTGTGAGGGAGAACATCGATAGGGGAGGAGAGGTAATTTTGAAAAATAGTTGACAACTGCTGTCTCCTGTCTGTTGCAATCGATTCAGTATTAACAGTCATGTGAGCGGTCCTCAAGAAATCAGTCCACAACATGGTCTGGAAACTCCTGCCTCCAACGCCAGTTCAGCTGTGTGCACCATTAACAGCTCTTCCATTTGGCGCAGTACGGCTCGTAGTACAACCTACACCGCTGCTGTGTGCTGGGAATGCCTCTAACAAACGGTTTACCAGAGTTGCTTGTTTGTTTGCCAATATTCGCTCTAGGTTCTCCTGTGGCATGATGTTCTGTAATTTGCCTTTATAGCGTGGATCGAGGATGCTGGCCAACCAGTAGTCGTCATCCTTCATAATTTTGACAATGCGGGGGTCCTTTTTTAGGATCCGCAAGAGATAATCACACATATGGGCCAATGTTCAAGTTGTCAATGATGCACTGACAGTGGTGGGTGGAGGAGCACTTTCTGCCAAATCCACATCCCTCCAGTCATGCACAAACCCTGTACCTGACCTTGGCAAGTCAACATTTTCTCTTGCCCCCGAGAAGCTTCCTCCTCCCCAAAATAATTATCCCCCTCATCCTCCTCCTCTTACTCTTCTTCCTCCGCCTCGTCCAGGACAGTTCCCTGGGCAGACAATGGCTGACTGTCATCAAGGCTTCCCTCCTTCTTCTCCTCCTCCTCTTCCTTCTCCGCTGCAGATGCCTGATCCTTAATGTGCATCAAAGTTTGCATGAGCAGACGCATAAGTGGTATGCTTATGATGGCGTTGTCTGCGCTTTCCAGCCATGTGCATTCCTCAAAACACTGAAGGACTTTACTGAGGTCTTTCAGTTTTGACCACTGCACACCAGACAACTCCATGTCTGCCCTCAAACTGTCTGCCCGTGTATCCTCCCACAAATGCATTACAACCTGCCTCTGTTCGCACAGCCTCTCAACCATGTGCATGGCGGAGTTCCACTTTGTTGCAACGTCTATGATTAGGCAGTGCTTGGGGAGGTGGAGCGATCGCTGCAGCCTCTGCATACGACTGGAGTCTACGGGTGAGCGATGGGTGTGCGAGCACAGTCTTCGTACCCTATGGAGCAGGGCTGTTACCTTCGGATAATTATTTAGGAAACACTGCACCACCAGGTTCAAGGTGTGAGCCAGGCAAGGTATGTGTCTGAGTTTTGCAAGGGCTATGGCCATCACAAAATTATGGCCGTTATCACTGACTACTTTGCTTGGCTCAAGATCTAGACTTCCCAGCCATGACTCAGTTTCTCGCTGCAGGTACTCGGCCAGTACCTCCACGGTGTTTCTGTTGTCACCCAAAGATATCACCTTTAAAACAGCCTGCTGACACTTAGCACTAGCTGTTCGATAGTGGGACACCTCGTGTGCAACACTGGCAGCTGCGGATGGAGTGCTCGTGCGACTGCGCTGTCGACGAGCTTTCGCTTCTGGAGGAGGACAAGGATGGTCGAACGCCTACAGCCAACTGTTTCCTATACCGTGGGCTAGGCAGCACTGTTCCACTGCCACTGTCTGCTGTGGAGCCTGCATCCACCACATTAACCCAGTGCACAGTGATTGACACGTAACGGCCCTGGCCATGCCTACTGGACCATGCATCTGTTGTGCGGTGCACCTTTCCACTTGCTGATTGTTTGAGTGCATGGACAATGCGGCCTTTCACATGCAGGTGGAGGGCAGGGATGGCTTTTCTAGAAAAGAAGTGCCGACTGGGAAGGTCATAGCGTGGGACAGCGTAGGCCATGAGCTCTCGGAACGCTTCGCTTTCAACCAAAAGGAAGGGAATCATCTCTAATGAGATCAGTTTGGTAATGTAGGTGTTAAAAACCAGTGTAAGTGGTTGAGAGGATGAGTACTTTCTTGTCTGGTAGGGTGAGCTGGACTTGAGAGCTGCATATGGGGGAACTAGCGGTAGACCGGACAGACTGAGAGGGGATTGGTGATGGTGGTGGTGGTGATGGCCTAGATTCAGTCACAAACACATTGTGATTCCCTGACTGCTTTGGCCTTGCGACGACACCTCAACATTTCTTGCTGGTGGTTTGCTTACTGGTGGGCTTACAGTGGGGGAAGCGATGGAGCATTGCTGGCCACCTTCAGTCAGAGCAGGTGCACATGTGCTACCTGAGGTTTTGTAGTCTGTCCATGCTTGCAAGTGCATGGTAATTAAATGTCTAAGCATGCAACTGGTATTCAAATTTCGGAGATTTTTCCCTCAACTAAAGGTCCTTCCGCACTTCTTACAGATAACCTTTGCCTCATCAGTAGGATGTTGGTCAAAAAAGTGCCACACTGCACTCTTCCTACTATGGTATAAATTTTCAGGGCTTGCACGCTGTGCTAATTTGACCGTATGGCCAAGCTGTCCTGCAACTCTTTTTGTTTTTTTAACACATTTTTGGACAGCTACGTGCCTGCCAGATAACCGCTACTGCGATGAGCTATTGCCAGCGGCACCCTCTTCCCCCAATGGATGCCAATCTGGGTCAACATCTGGGTCACCTCCTCTTCAATTTTATCTGCACCTTCCTCTGTGTCACCATGTAAGGTGGTATAGTATGCGGGAAGGGGCACCTGAGTTTCATCAGGGTCAGATTCTGGCTCAGTAGACTGCGAGGGCAATATAGTGCTCTGGGTCAATGAAGCAGCAGAATCATCTAGCAGTGGCTGTGCATCAGTGCACTCCATGTCAGGTTCATCTTGGACTGGGGAATTCAGGATTTGACTTGATAACCCAGGCATGGTATGTGAAAAGAGCTCCATGGAGTAATCTAAAGTGTGGCCTACCACATCCTTCACTTTTGGTGAGGGTGAAGGACAAAAGGAAAGGTGTTGTTCCTGACCAGAAGCCTGCACTGATTTCTCAGTGCTTGCAATTTTTAAAACTTCAGAAGAGGAGGCGATAGAGCTGGAGGCTGTTTCGGCAATGTAAGCCAAACCTGTTCCTGATGCTCCGCCTTTAAAAGTGGTTTACCTACTCCCAGAAAAGGGAGCCATCTAGGCCTCCTTAAGCCAGACAATGACGCAGGCTCAACACCTCCTGCCTTAGGTGCTATTGTGCTTTTGGCACTATCAGCAGATGCTCCACCACCACCACCATCAGTACCAGCTGGCCCCACCTGCCCATGTACGCGGCCTCTTCCACCATACTTCCTCATGTTTGGGAAAATGTACCAGAAATATCAGCAGATATATGGTACTATATGAGGAGCGTACAGCTGTATAAGGTGTAGGGGAAAATTTAAATCTCCGTATATATTTTCTTAGTCGCACACAGACGCTCTCCCAGTATGGCTTTGACCATAATACAAAGAGAAGAAATTTGGTACTGTATTAGAAACCTACAGCTGTATATGGTGTAGGGAAAAATTTAAATCTCCGTATATATTTCCTTAGTCACACACAGACACTCTTCCAGTGTGGATTTGACCGTAATCCAAACAGCAGATATACGGTACTGTATGAGAAACGTACAGCTTTACACGTGTAGAGGAGAATTTAAATCTCTGTATATATTTCTTTAGTCACACACAGACGCTCTTCCAGTATGGATTTGACCGTAATCCAAACAGCAGATATACGGTACTCTATCAGAAACGTACAGCTGTATACGGTGTAGGGGAAAATTTAAATCTCCGTATTTATTTCCGGAGTCACACACAGACGCTCTCCCAGAATAGATTTGACCATGATACAAACAGCAGATATACGGTACTGTATCAGAAACATACAGCTGTATATGATGTAGGGTAAAATTTAAATCTCCATATTTATTTCCGGAGTCACACAGAGTTAGTCAGCATATATTTGTCCATGATACCAGCCAGTACATGGTAGTGTGTTAGGAGCGTACAGCTCTATATGGTGTGGGAAAAAATGAACGCTCGGTAACTGCTGAAAAAAAAAATAAAAGTATGAGTGCTATGTAAAAACCAGTCTGCACAGCAGTGTACACACAGCAATGCAGATATCAGGCAGCCTAATAACCAGCGCTGCTGCACGCAAAAAAATCCTCCTCTGTCACTGAACACTAACTGTACAGCTATCAGCACAAGCACAGAATGTTTTTTCTTTCCTGCCTATCTTTTTTCTTGCCTGCCTAACTCTCTCCCTACTGAGAAACAGGGGCAGGAACCTCTCCCTACGCTAAGATCGGCAGAAGTAAAATGGCGGTCGGCGGTCAGGGCTTTTATAGCCACTGTGACGCCACACAAAGCCAGCCAATCACTGCAATGCCCTTCTCTAAGATGGTGGTGGCCACTGCCCATGTCATCGCGTTGCCCACAATGGGCGTCCTTGCTCATTGGCAGAGAAACGGCACCTGAAAGCATTATGGGAAATGCGACTTTGGCGCTCGGGTCGACGAGCGCATGGCCGACTTCACGAGCGGAACCCGACTTTGGCAAAAGTTGGCGATTTTTGAATCTGATGACCTGTTTCGCTCAACTCTACTCACCACACATATAGTAAGTTCCTTAAGGGGTCTACTATCCAAAATGGTGCCATTTGTAGGGGTTCCCACTGTTTAGGCACATCAAGGCCTATCCAAATGTGACATGGTGTCCGATCTCAATTCCAGCCAATTCTGCATTGAAAAAGTCAAACGGCGCTCCTTCCCTTCCAAGTTCTGCTGTGCGCCCAAACAGTGGTTTACACCCACATATGGGCTATCAATGTATTCAGGAGAAATTGGACAACAATTTTTTTTTGTCCATTTTCTCTTTTTACACTTGAGAAAATAAAAAAAATTGGTTCTGAAGGAAAATGTTTGTAAAAGCAAAGTTAAATGTTAATTTTTTCCTTCCACATTGCTTCAGTTCCTGTGAAGCACATAAAGGGTTAATAAACTTCTTGAATGTGGTTTTGAGCACCTTGATGGGTGCAGTTTTTAAAATGTTGTCACTTTTGGGTATTTTCTGTCATATTGACCCCTCAAAGTGACATAAAATGTGAGGTGGTTCCTAAAAAAAATGGTTTTGCAAATTTTGTTGTAAAAATGAGAAATCATTGGTCAAATTTTAACCCTTAAAATTTTCTAACAAAAAAAAATGTTTCCAAAATTGTGCTTATGTAAAGTAGACATGTGGAACATGTTATTTCTGAAGTATTTTGTGTGACATATCTCTCTGATTTAACCCTCCGTCAGGCGCAATATAGATTCTCCTCAGTTCATGCGCAATGTGCCTGACAAGCACAGGTCAGAAAACCACCTATAGTAGCTACATATTTCAATTTCAGGACTATAGAAGTAGTCAGTGACCTTCATAGGAATGTATTAAAAGAGATTACACCAAATCAGATGCAAAAAAAATCATTTATTAACCATAAACTTATTAAAACTAAAAGTACCACTTTTCGGTAGTACCGCCAAATAGGCTCCAGTTATCTTTACTTAACTATTGCTTAAATATAAAATTATGGAAAAAAACTTAAAGGATATTGCACTTAGATGTTACTTAATTATTTTCTACTCATCTTCAGTGGTTTCAATTGCAGCAGAAGCAGCACAGGTACACTTAGAAAAGCAAGGCTGGCAGACGAAAGTTGCATGGGAAAGGCAGATTGATTCTTTACATATTTTGCAGTCATATTTAGAAAGCCTTCTGAAACCAGATACAAATGAGCAGGTAGTACAACTGCGTCTTTTAGAAGGTGGTAGAGTCGGTGTTTGTTCTGGGACGTCCTTGGGACGTCCTTTGTTTTTTTATCTTTGCCCAAATAATAAGCTAGATCTGTGTCTGTTTCCTCTGTATCAGTGTCATCACCATCCTGCTCTGTTCCAGAATCAGTGTTACATCCTGCTACCTCATCTTCAGATGAAATGTCACTAGATTCCTCTAAATCCTCAGTTACTGCTGGTTCTTCCTCATCATCTTCTAACAAAAAAATCTTCATTTCTTCTAAATGAAGGGGTTTAGATAAATCATACTGTTTTCTGGCCATTGCAGCAGAAAATCTGAAGCAAGAGAGAAAGAGTATGTGTTAAGGCGCAATGTGCCTTAGAAGCCACCCTCATTTTGTCTAAGAAAACAGTACTTATGTACACTAACTTAGCATTAATCCTTCATAAAACAAGCTAAATACACAATCGTGATGAATAAAAAAAGAAAATACTAACCTTTCAATTTGTGTTGAAATCAGGCGCAATGTGCCTGAGAAGCCAAAGTGTTGATATCTGCTCACTAGAAGGTCTGCTGAGTCACTGTGATATCAGGTTTCACAGAGCCTGTAGAGTCAGGAGATAACTAGGAGGGGTGGGGTTTTCTGATAAGTGGGCAAGGAGAGAGAAGTGAAACTAATTACTGTGTGCCTGTCAGATCTATTGCGCCTGACGGAGGGTTTTAAGGGCATAAAAATTAAAATTTGAAAATTGCAAAATTTTAAACATTTTCGCCAAATTTCCGTTTTTTTCATAAATAAACTCAAGTGATATCGAACAAATTTTACCACTTACATGAAGTTCAATATGTCACGAAAAAACATTCTCAGAATCAGCGGGATCTGTTAAAGCGTTCCAGAGTTATAACCCCATAAAGTGACAGTGGTCAGAATTGTAAAAATTGGCCTGGTCATTAAGCTGCAAATTGGCTCCATCACTAAGGGGTTAAATGGATTCCAGAAATGGCAGAACTTTGAGCGCAGTTATATGTGATCCATGTGACAGACAAACGACAGCTTTAAATAACTGTCCTGTAGATACCTGCTCCTCACAGCAAACTTGTGCAATAACTTCGTTAAGACCCTGCAACAAAATTTAAATGGAGGCCAGAAATGTCTGAATTTGGAGCAAACTTGTGTGTGATCCGTATGACGGAAAACTACAGTAAAATATCTAACCTGTAGATGCTAGTGTTGACGGATCACACTAAATAAAAATAAATCATAAAGTGCGATCACAACCTGGGATCCACCATGCAGAGATGTTAACCTGCTGCTAGTGAGTAATGGCAGAACCGTGTGGAGAGCGACCTAAAAAAAACACACGGGGTTAAACATCACCCTGAGTGGACAGAAAGCTAATTACCCACCTCTAATAGCATCTCAGAGGAGTGTACACAGAGATAAAGCTGCCCCTAGACAGACCAGTGCAGCTTGGTGCCAAGTTAATAGGTATGGCGCTAGATGCGATCCCCTGTTAACCTCACAGGGAGACGCAGCCGGCACACAGGGCAAGGAGTGAACACACTTAGGCTAGTTTCACACTAGCATATGGCAGAGCTGCGGAGGGATGCGGACTTCCTCTGCGAAGCTCCACCCTCTGCTGTACCTCCTCTGTTCAGCTCCGCCTACATCGGCATGCGGCCTGCATACCCTATCTTTAGCATTGGGTACGCATGCCATGCCGAGGTATGCGGATGCCTCCACATGCGTCGTTTTGACGGTGCGGCGACCTGCGCCGAAGCAACGTGTTAGATTTTGTTCCTGTTGCCGCACCATCAAAACGATGCATGTGGAAGCATCCGCATACATCGGCATGGCCTGTGTACCCAATGCTAAACATAGGGTCCGCAAGCCGCATGCGAAGCTGAATGGAGGAGGTGCGGCACTGGGCGGAGCTTCACGGAGGAAGTCCACATCCCTACGCAGCTCTGCCATACACTAGTGTGAGACTAGCCTAACAGTGAATGCACTCAAGCAAACTCCTCTCCAGAGTTGCCGGAATTCTTTTGGCTTACCGCTGACCCTGAGCACATGCTGACAAGATCACACTGCTGTAATGTCCCGCACACACATATAGTGTGAAACATACTGTTAGGTGCCAGGATTCTCCCACTGCACGGGGTAGATCCCAAGCCTTGTCTACATCTGCAGCCTCCCATTCTGCTCTGACCACAGTGGGATCGGCTCAGCAAAGAGGTTAATCTCAGCATCTTGCTCAGACCCGTGCGATTCACTTGATTACTGCTGGCTTTCCAGCCAAAGCTATGGTAACCAGCAATTAGCGGCAGAAAACAGAGGCTCTGGAGGCAAGAGATCACTCTACTGAACATGCTCGTGAGGTGGCGACCTCTCATTGGTGGTCAGTGGTCAGCTGCTCGGGTGATGCAGCAGTTCCAGATTGGTCCACGAGCAAGGTCCTGTCTGACTGGACTTAAGCAGAGCATATAAAATGGTCTTTGGGGCACATGTTAGTGCACTAAGATCCTTTATGCTATGTGTGTGTCAGTGGATGCATTACCACTCTGTGTGCACATGTGCCGCTACTAGCATGGCAATTGTGTGTCTAGGCAGGCAGTGTAGGCACAGCAATATTAATAGTAAGTCATAAGTTAAATTAGCAGCAAGACACAATCATACTCCTGTATTAGGGTGGTTTCACATTAGCGTTTCAGGGCGCAGCGACGGCCTGTGCACGGCCGCAGCTATGCCCCCCCCCTGCTGTGCCTCCTCCGGGAGCTCCGCCTACGGGCACATGACGCTGCATGCGTCCTGTGTCCCCTATCTTTATCACTGGGGACGCAGACCGTGCGCAGTATGCGTTTGGCGGCGCATGCGTCCTTTTGACGGTGCGCCAACCAGCGCCAAACGCAACCTGTTGCAATTTGGTTGCGCTCAGTGCACCGTCAAAAGGACACATGCGCTCTGAAACGCTAATGTGAAACCACACATACATAGACTATACGTAATCAAAAGTGACCAATAGTAAAATTAATTAAATAGTCTAACAATCAATATCTTCTATTGTGCTAAATATAAATGGCAGACCTGTCTACGTAATGCATACAATGTCATAGAGTCAAGCACAGAAAATAGAAATAGAAATACCCTAAATTGGGGAACAAAGTTATATACCTGAGATCATGATTAGAAACTAAGGGTAGGAGCAGGGCCGTATTTGCCACTAGGCACTCGTGGGCCCGCACCTAGGGCGGGACTCTGCGGGGGGGCGGCACCTGAGCAATGGTTTTTAATTTATTTTTTTTTAGTCCGGGTCAGTCCATCCCTCCTCCCTCCCCCCTCCTCCCCCCTCCCTCGATGACATCATACTCACCTCCTCCAGCTCCAGCAGTGCCTGAAACGGCGATGATCTCTGGCGCCGGCATGCTTCTCCCTGTGCTCACGGTGACGTGGTACCGCTCATTACAGTAATGACTATGGATGTCACGCCATTCCAATAGGTGTGGCGTCCATATTCATGACCTTAATTAATGGTACCACCTGACCGCGTGCACAGGAAGAAGCATGTCGGCAGGAGATAAACAACTTACAGGGACCGCGCGACACAGGACTCAGGTGATCCCGCTGGGGGGGAGAGGGGAAGAATGGGCCCAGAGAGCCATGCATATAGGGGGTGAGACTGAGCCCAGAGCCATGCATAGGGGGGAGACTGATCCTAGAGCCATGCATACAGGGGGGGAGACTCAGCCCAGGGCCATGCATGGGGGGGAGACTGAGCCCAGAGCCATGCATACGGGGGAGACTTAGCCTAGAGCCATGCATGAGGCGGGGGACTGAGCCCAGAGCCATGCATACAAGGGGGGAGACTGAGCCTAGAGCCATGCATAGGGGGGAGACTGAGCCCAGAACCATGCATATGGGGGGAGACTGAGCCCAGAGCCATGCATGGGGGGGAGACTGAGCCCAGAGCCATGCATGGGGGGGGAGACTGAGCCCAGAGCCATGCATGGGGGGGGAGACTGAGCCCAGAGCCATGCATACGGGGGGGAGACTGAGCCCAGAGCCATGCATACAGTGGGGGAGACTGAGCCCAGGGCCATGCATACAGGGAGGGAGGGAGAATGAGTGCCGGGGGGATGTGTTCTGGGGGAATGAGCGGAGCCTGCACTGGGGAGATGGGTGCACTAGGGAGATGGCTGCACTGGAGAGATGGCTGCAGTAGGGAGATGAGTGCACTGAGGAGATGGCTGCACTGGGGAGATGGCTGCACTGGGGAGATGGCTGCACTGGGGAGATGGCTGCACTGGGGAGATGGCTGCACTGGGGAGATGTGTCAGGAACACCGCACTGAACTTGCTCACTGAGCCAGTACATGTGTCCTGAGTAAAGAGAACAGTGATCAAAAATACCTGTGGAGCGGGCAGCAGCTGAGTAGATGCGTACTTTAGAGCCGCAGGACCTGAAGCACGTGACTGCTAGGGACGTGGCCTAAACTCCACAGAGCTAGGAGCAGCAAGAGAACTCCTAGCAGGGTAACTGCGAGACAAAGTTACCAAGGGGAATAGACGGGAGGATAGTCAGGATGTAGCCAATGAGTCACACACAGAGATAGCTGTATGGTACAAGAGGGGCGAGCAGAGAGTAGTCAGGTCACAGGCAATGAGACATACACAGAGATAATAACGCAGTACAAAATCAACAGGCAAACTCACAACGGGAAACAGAACCGGGTCAGAACCATATAAACAAGCTATAGCAACAAACAGGCACACGGGGGTCAGCACACTAGGCCAAAGGCAAAAGTAAAACTGGCAGGAATTGAAGCTTCCCAGGGGTTTAAGAAGCTCTCCCAGAACCAGAAAGAGGCCACAATCATTAACCCCATGTGTGCAGGTCTAAACCTGCACCGAGCTCCAGACATTAACCCCAGGTGTGCAGCTCAAAACCCTGCACTGGGATCATGACAAGATGACTGCACTGGGGAGATGGCTGCACTGGGGAGATGGCTGCACTGGGGAGATGGCTGCACTGGGGAGATGGCTGCACTGGGGAGATGGCTGCACTGGGAAAATGGCTGCACTGAGGAGATGGCTGCACTAGGGAGATGGGTGCACTGAGGAGATGGCTGCACTGGGGAGATGGCTGCACTGGGGAGATGGCTGCACTGGGGTGATGGCTGCACTGGGGAGATGGCTCCACTGGGGAGATGGCTGCACTGGGGAGATGGCTGCACTGGGGAGATGGCTGCACTGGGGAGATGGCTGCACTGGGGAGATGGCTGCACTGGGGAAACGGCTGCACTGAGGAGACGGCTGCATTAGGGAGATGGGTGCACTGAGGAGATGGGTGCACTGAGGAGATGGCTGCACTGGGGAAATGGGTGCACTGGGGAGATGGCTGCACTAGGGAGATGGGTGCTCTGAGGAAATGGCTGCACTGAGGGGATGGCTGCAGTAGGGAGATGGGTGCTCTGAGGAGATGGCTGCACTGAGGAGATGGCTGCAGTAGGGACATGGCTGCAGTAGGGAGATAGGTGCACTGGGGAGATGGCTGCACTGGGGAGATGGCTCCACTGGGGAGATGGCTCCACTGGGGAGATGGCTGCACTGGGGAGATGGCTGCACTAGGGAGATGGGTGCTCTGAGGAAATGGCTGCACTGAGGGGATGGCTGCAGTAGGGAGATGGGTGCTCTGAGGAGATGGCTGCACTGAGGAGATGGCTGCAGTAGGGACATGGCTGCAGTAGGGAGATAGGTGCACTGGGGTGATGGCTGCACTGGGGAGATGGCTCCACTGGGGAGATGGCTGCACTGGGGAGATGGCTGCACTGGGGAGATGGCTACACTGGGGAGATGGCTACACTGGGGAGATGGCTACACTGGGGAGATGGCTGCACTGGGGAAACGGCTGCACTGAGGAGATGGCTGCACTAGGGAGATGGCTGCACTGAGGAGATGGCTGCACTGGGGAGATGGCTACACTGGGGAGATGGCTGCACTGGGGAAACGGCTGCACTGAGGAGACGGCTGCACTAGGGAGATGGGTGCACTGAGGAGATGGGTGCACTGAGGGGATGGCTGCACTGGGGAAATGGGTGCACTGAGGAGATGGCTGCACTAGGGAGATGGATGCTCTGAGGAAATGGCTGCACTGAGGGGATGGCTGCAGTAGGGAGATGGCTGCACTGAGGAGATGGCTGCAGTTGGGACATGGCTGCAGTAGGGAGATAGGTGCACTGGGGAGATGGCTGCACTGGGGAAGTGGGTGCACTGGGGAAATGGTTGCAATGGGGAGAAGGGTGCAACGAGGAGATGGCTGCACTAGGGAGATGGGTGCACTGGGTAGATGGCTGCACTGGAGAGATTGGTGCACTGAGGAGATGGGTGCACTGGGGAGATGGGTGCACTGGGGTGATGGCTACACTGGGGAGATGGCTGCACTGGGGAAACGGCTGCACTGAGGAGATGGCTGCACTAGGGAGATGGCTGCACTGAGGAGATGGCTGCACTGGGGAGATGGCTACACTGGGGAGATGGCTGCACTGGGGAAACGGCTGCACTGAGGAGACGGCTGCACTAGGGAGATGGGTGCACTGAGGAGATGGGTGCACTGAGGGGATGGCTGCACTGGGGAAATGGGTGCACTGGGGAGATGGCTGCACTAGGGAGATGGGTGCTCTGAGGAAATGGCTGCACTGAGGGGATGGCTGCAGTAGGGAGATGGGTGCTCTGAGGAGATGGCTGCACTGAGGAGATGGCTGCAGTAGGGACATGGCTGCAGTAGGGAGATAGGTGCACTGGGGAGATGGCTGCACTGGGGAGATGGCTCCACTGGGGAGATGGCTCCACTGGGGAGATGGCTGCACTGGGGAGATGGCTGCACTAGGGAGATGGGGGCTCTGAGGAAATGGCTGCACTGAGGGGATGGCTGCAGTAGGGAGATGGGTGCTCTGAGGAGATGGCTGCACTGAGGAGATGGCTGCAGTAGGGACATGGCTGCAGTAGGGAGATAGGTGCACTGGGGTGATGGCTGCACTGGGGAGATGGCTCCACTGGGGAGATGGCTGCACTGGGGAGATGGCTGCACTGAGGAGATGGCTACACTGGGGAGATGGCTACACTGGGGAGATGGCTACACTGGGGAGATGGCTGCACTGGGGAAACGGCTGCACTGAGGAGATGGCTGCACTAGGGAGATGGCTGCACTGAGGAGATGGCTGCACTGGGGAGATGGCTACACTGGGGAGATGGCTGCACTGGGGAAACGGCTGCACTGAGGAGACGGCTGCACTAGGGAGATGGGTGCACTGAGGAGATGGGTGCACTGAGGGGATGGCTGCACTGGGGAAATGGGTGCACTGAGGAGATGGCTGCACTAGGGAGATGGATGCTCTGAGGAAATGGCTGCACTGAGGGGATGGCTGCAGTAGGGAGATGGCTGCACTGAGGAGATGGCTGCAGTTGGGACATGGCTGCAGTAGGGAGATAGGTGCACTGGGGAGATGGCTGCACTGGGGAAGTGGGTGCACTGGGGAAATGGTTGCAATGGGGAGAAGGGTGCAACGAGGAGATGGCTGCACTAGGGAGATGGGTGCACTGGGTAGATGGCTGCACTGGAGAGATTGGTGCACTGAGGAGATGGGTGCACTGGGGAGATGGGTGCACTGGGGTGATGGGTGCACTGGGGTGATGGGTGCACTGGGGAGATGGCTCCACTGGGGAGATGGCTGCACTGGGGAGATGGCTGCACTGGGGAGATGGCTGCACTGGGGAGATGGCTACACTGGGGAGATGGCTGCTCTGGGGAAACGGCTGCACTGAGGAGACGGCTGCACTAGGGAGATGGGTGCACTGAGGAGATGGGTGCACTGAGGAGATGGCTGCACTGGGGAAATGGGTGCACTGAGGAGATGGCTGCACTAGGGAGATGGGTGCTCTGAGGAAATGGCTGCACTGAGGGGATGGCTGCAGTAGGGAGATGGGTGCTCTGAGGAGATGGCTGCACTGAGGAGATGGCTGCAGTAGGGACATGGCTGCAGTAGGGAGATAGGTGCACTGGGGAGATGGCTGCACTAGGGAAGTGGGTGCACTGGGGAAATGGTTGCAATGGGGAGAAGGGCGCAACGAGGAGATGGCTGCACTAGGGAGATGGGTGCACTGGGTAGATGGCTGCACTGGAGAGATTGGTGCACTGAGGAGAGGGCTGCACTGGGGAGATGGGTGCACTGGGGAGATGGGTGCACTGGGGAGATAGCTGCAATAGGGTGAAAGTCTACTTTCACATCAGCGATTTTTGCCAAAGTGTCTGCATTAGTCATACTCACCAATGGAGGAGGCAGCATTAAAAGTGTCTAGGGCAGCATAAACTCTAAATACGCCCTGGGTAGGTGCCCACTATGGCATCCCACTCAGAAGTCTCAAAATAGGTGAGCACTTAACCACTAAAAGTTAAATACAATGCAGTATGACATGTCCAGCTGTGTAAAATACACAGCAATACTAATAGTAAGTCATAAGTTAAATTAGCAGCAAGACACAGTCATACTCCTGTATTATTTAGACTATACGCAGTCAAAAGTGACCAGTGGTAAAATTAATTACATAGTCTAACAATCAATATCCTCTATTGTGCTAAATATAAATGGTAGACCTGTCAACTTAATGCATACAATGTCACAGAGTCAAGCACAGAAAATAGAAAGAGAAAGACCCTGACTTAGGAAACAAAATTATATACCTGAGGTCATGATTAGAAACTAAGGGTAGCTGCGCAATATGGAGCGGGAACGATGTCTATACTCAGGAGCACCCACAGCAACAGAAGCTGAATGGGATACCACAAAGGCCAACAAGGCTTGGGATCTACCCTGTGCAGTGGAAGAGTCCCGGCACCTAACATTACCCCCGCTAGCATCTCCCCCCGATGATGTTCGCCACGCTTGACAGCCGCAATAATCTGGGGGCACAAAATGTGCTCTATAGGCTCCCAGGTCCTATCTTCAGGCTCATGACCCTTCCAGTCCACCCCAAAAAAAATATTGCCGCGCACCACCTTGGACCTGACAATGGCATTGACCTCAAAATTGTCCGAGGACATATCCGGGGTCCCAGCAGGAGTCCCAGAAGGTCGGGACATATATAAGGGTTTCAACAGAGACACATGGAAGATGTCGGTGATGTTCAAATGTGGAGGAAGGCTGGGGCAATATAATACAAGATTCACCTGTTCAAGGACCTTGAAAGGACCTAGGTAGCGTGGAGCAAATTTAATGGACTCTACATGCACCCTGATATTATGAGCTGGCAGCCACACTAAATCGTCAGGAGCGGGACGATGATACGCGATGGGGGAGAACCTCATTCTCTCCTTGATAGCATCCTGCATTAGGTCCCAGATGTCACGAGCCTCCACTGCCCAGTCCAACACCCTAGAGTTGGAAGACGAGATGGGCATGGGAACATGCGAATGATGACTGTAGTTTAGGAGAAATGGTGTCTGCCCCGTGGAATCGGAGACAGCGTTATTCAGAGCAAACTCCACACAAGGCAGAAAGGATGCCCAGTCGTCATGCCTGGCAGAGCCAAAATGCCATATATATGTGACCAGAGTCTGATTGGCCCTCTCCACCAGCCCATTCATCTCAGGATGGTGCACACATGAGAGACTGAGCTCTATGCTGAGCAGCCGACAAAGCTCTCTTCAGAACTGAGATGCGAACTGGGGACCCCGATCACTGACAATCTTGTCAGGCATCTCATGAAGGAGGAAAATATGTTTGACAAAAAGTGCCGCCAAAGCCCATGCAGATGGTATGCGCGGAAGGGGGACCAAATGCACCATTTAGGAAAAATGGTCGATGATTACCCAAATTAACCTCTTGTTACAAAGTCCGCGCCAAAAGCTCAGTGTTCTTCTTAATGCCGAAATGCCCTCATAACTTGGAAGTGTGAAACCAAGAGTGGACTTCCGGCTGCAGGTTAGTTGGTACATAAGATTTGCCCGGAGACACCTGCTCAAGCGACGCCGGAGCTACCGTTCAGAGACTCTCCAAAGGGATAATTAGCCATGGATCGTCCCCCTCCTCAGATGAAACTACTGAATAGGACAGGGCATCGGCATGTAAATTCTTCAACCCAGGGAAAAAATGGATGGTAAAATTAAACTAGGAGAAGAATAAGGACCACCTGACCTGGTGAGAATTCAGCCATTGAGCGGTCTGCAAATAGAGCAGATTTTTGTGGTATGTGAATACCTTGATGGGATGCTGAGCTCCGTCTAGGAGCTGTCTCCACTCCAAGAAGGCCATCTTCACGGTCACCAACTCCCTGTCCCTGGTAGAATAATTCCTCTCTGCAGAGGTCTTAGAAAAAAGAAACAAGGATGTTTCCGACCATGGGCATACTTCTGGTACAGGATTACTCCAGCACCGATGGAAGAGGTATCCACTTCCAGGATAAAGGGCTTATCCACATCGGACCGATGTAGCACAGGAGCCCTAGCAAAGTAGGACTTCAAGGAACTTGTGACGTTATAGCGATATTGCTAGCGATATCGCTGTGTCTGATACTTACCTACGACCGGCTCCCCCGCTGGTTATCGCTGATCGCGCAAGAACGTCCAGGACTGTTTCTCGTCGTCAGCTTCCTGTGGCGCTTCCTGCTGTGACGACGAGCGACGCGTGGATGCGGGCGGGAGGACGCAGGATCACCTGGTGTGACAGGTAAGTAGCGACCCCCGTCCCCAGCGATGTCACTGGTGAGATCTGCCTGTGTGGCAGCTCACTAGCGACCACTTAGCGATGTACCAGCGATCCTGACCGCGTCATATCGCTGGTCGGGATCGCTGGTAGATCGCTTAGTGTGACAGGGCCTTAAGTCCTTCTGCCCTCCTACTGAGCATGCTCATGGGACGATCTCTCATTGGAGATCGGGAGTCATGTGTTCAGGTCATGCTCCAGATCTCATTGGTCCATCTCAGATATCTGGAGGCTTGCAGAAGGTCCCGGCTGCTATAAAAGGCGCGCATGGCTGTTCCGCCACGCGTCAGTATAGACTTACTTGCTGCTGTGTGTATGAGGACGGATGCATGATTCTGGTGAATGACTCATTATAAAACCCCTTCCCTCTGATATTACGTATGTGGTTAGGGACTGAGTTTAGAATCAGCGCCAGCGCTCCTCTGCTGCAACATCCACAGCTGCTAGCGTCCGACATTGCGCTTGCGTCATAGCTTTGTCGTTTGGCGGCAGTGTCCACGCCGTGCTGCAGTAGCAGCCCTCCTTAGCGTCCGCAGCTGCGACGCGGCACACACGGTAGGTCTAGACGGACGTAGTGCCGCCGTCTTGGGCTACTCCTGTGACCTGACACCGTGTGTGTATTTATACTGAGTACTGTGATCTCAACAGGCTCAGTCTTTGTATTTGTGTTTATTTGTCATCTCTGTGAATTAACTGAGATTGCTCTGCGCACCTGGGTGAAGTTTAACCCGGTGCGCATTTCCACCATATTGCTCCTGCCACCACTTAGCAGCGGTTATATCACCTACTGCACGGTGGACCCCGAGTGGCGAACGCACTTTATTATTATTTTTATTTAGTGCATTCCGCCATTCCTAACAGAAACTTCCTGATCAAACCCTTGGCGTGGACGTTACTGGCAGGCACCCAGGACCTTTCCTCTGGACCGTAGCCCTTCCAATGCACCAGATACTGCACGGATCCTCTCACTAAGCAGGAATAAAGGATTCTTTGGACTTCGTATTCCGAGGCACCTCCGACCGAAACCAGAGGAGGAGGGGACTGGACAGGACAAATCGGATAGCGCTACAATTTGAGAAGGGACTTATGGAATCCATTCTGCAGTTTAAATGATTGAGGGTGCTTCACACAAAAGGCTACTGGATTAATTACCTCAATAATTTCATATGGACCAATAAACCTGGGACGTAGCTTGGCAGACGGCACTTGAGCTTAATATTCCTTGTAGAAAACCAAACTTTGTCCTCAACTCCCAGGTCCGGGCCCTTGGAGTGCCTTCTATTAGCAGAAGAAGCCTGTCTAGTCTGAGCCCCTTTCATGTTTACGCTGACTTCCGACCAGATAGTTCTTAACTGATCCATGGACCTTTCTACCCCAGGGACATCTGACATCCTAGAAGAAAACGAACCAAAGCGCGGGTGCAGCCCATGATTACTGTAGAAAAGGGTAGTCTTGATGTACTCCTGGTACTGATTATTTATGGTATACTCTGCTGGTGGCAGGTGTTCCACCCAATCGGACTGATGCTCAGAGACATAACAACGTAGATACTGCTCAAGAGCTTGGTTGGTACGCTCAGTTTGACCATTGGTTTCAGGGTGATAGGCAGAGGAAAAGGACAATTCAATTCCAATCTGTTTACAGAGTGCCCAACAAAATTTCGAAATGAACTGGGTGCCCCTGTCGGATACAATATTCACAGGAGCACCATGCAGTTGTACAACATGAGTAATGAATAGTTTGCTTAGAGTCTTGGAATTAGGTAATTCAGACAGAGGAACAAAATGACACTGCTTGCTGAATCTACCAACAACCACCCAGATACACGTCTTCTCTTCTGAGAGCTGTAGGTCAGTAATAAAGTCCATGGCTATATGAGTCCAAGGACCCTCAGGGGTAGGCAACGACTAGAGCCATCCGGCAGGGCGATTATGGGGAGACGTAGCGCGAGCACAGGTTTCACAAGCCAGTACATAGTCCTTACAGTCCTTTACTATAGTTAGCCAAGAGAGATGAGCGACTTTGCCTTTTTTCGGGTCGAGTCGGGTTTCATGAAACCCGACTTTCGCAAAAGTCGGGTCGAACGCAATCGGCCGATTATCATGAAAAGTCGAAGGCCGACTGAAACACGAAACCCAATGCAAGCCAATGGGGAAGAAAAGTCGGCAGTGAGTGGAGGACAGGAAACACACCTACAGTGCCCATTTTAATGCCACAAACATCAATTCTTATTACTTAAGCTTGTCAACCTTAATTTACTTTTTAATAATAGATAGGCATTGAAAACTGGGGATTATTTGGCTAAAGTTGTGGGGGGGTAGGGCTGACTCCATATTTTCGTGGGCCCAGGGCCAAAGAGTGTCAATGGGCTCCTTTAACACATGCCACAATTCATGATCCTCTGATACGACAGAGAAATAGCGATATAGTACAATGAAAAAAACTTCACTTCTTACATCACATGACTGATATCGATTTTAAATTCTCCAATAGCTCCAAAAACGGACAGTATATTACTCCATACAGTATTATGGCCACCGCATAGTGCGCTAAACAGAGTAATGAGGCCCATATATTTCTCCATACAGAATCATTGGTCCCATATAATGTTCGATACAGTATATGATGAGCTCCACATAATGCTACAGAATATGTTGGTCCCCATGGATGAAGCTCCACTGTGTTATGGGCCCAAATAATGCTCCATATATAATGGGCCCCATTTCTAATGCTCCAGTGTATAATAGGCTCTGTAAATGCTGCTCCAGCGTCTGATGTCCACCTTTGAAATGCTCCAGTGTATGGTGGGCCAAATATATCATTCTCCAGAGTATAGTGCTCCCCAAAAATTGCTCCCAACCTTTAAAACAATTAAATAAGTCTCCTCACTAGGGAATCCCTGTACTAGTCTGGACTCCGCGTCATCCCCATCTTCCATCTCTCTGCACATGGACTGTTTAGGCAGAGGGCGTACAGACGTGATGTCATCGCGCTCTCTGACCAGAATATCACTGTCAGGAAACGCGGAAGACGTCACGGCAGTGGAGCAGGGAGAGGTAAGTATTTCAAGTTTGCAAGTGCTGTGATCCTGAGCAAGTAGGGGGGCCCACTCTTTGGCGACGGCACTGGCACAGGGCCCCTCATAGTACGGCAGTGTGTCTGACGGCACTTTTGCGTACTATCAGGGGCCCTGTGCCAGTGCCTTCGCCCATGAATATGCCCCCCCACCTGCTCAAGGAACCTGCACTTTCATCTGCACCTTCCTCTTTGTCACACTGTAAGGTGGTATAGTATGCGGGAAGGGGAACCTGAGTTTCATCAGGGTCAGATTCTGGCTGTGTAGAGTGCGAGGGGAATGTAGTGGTCTGGGTCAATGTACCAGCAGAATCATCTAGCAGTGGCTGGGCATCAGTGCTTTTGTGGCGCCCCCAGGAGTAAGGTCGCCACAGTGGCATTACCTTCCTCCTAGGGAGTGTGATATCATGCTTGGGAGCAACAAAGGATCTCTCTAGCAGTTAAACCAACACACAACACAGTTCCCACTCCAGGCCAGCAGGGAGAGCTCTGAACCTGACTGCTGTGGAGCTGCTCTCTGTGGTTGGGAGGAGGGAAATTAGGGCAGTCCGTGAAGTTAAGGGGAAGTGTGTGGATGTGAGAAGGGGAGCTGGAGGATGAGCAGAGTTAAGGCTCACTCTTAGCTGGAGCACATGGTCAGGATTCCGGTCTCCGAGTTTGTAGCGACACTGACGGTCCTGCAGCAGAAACCGGAGGAAGTAGCAGCTGTAAATGCTCTGTTCCCAACTAAGGCTCGGAGGCCCCAGCAGCGACTTGTGTGAGCCAGAAGGAGAAGGCTACGGCTGCCTGCATACGAGAAAGTTTCAAAAGAGAGTCAACAGGAGAAACTTCAGTGAACTCAGTACTGCGAGTACCTCAGATAAGCGCTAGAACGGAGGCCACACTACCTATCTGCAGAGAGAGAATTCCTAATTTGCTTCCAGGCTGACCTTCTCCTTCTCCATCTGTACTCTGGGTCTTGGACGGCACTTACCAAGTACAGGTAAAGGAACTGCACAACTGTGTCTGTCATCTTTCTCCTGCGCCTGGCGCACGGTTCTGCTACATCCTGCACTGCACACCATCTACCAACTCTTTCATCTGCCCTGCGACTACGACCCTACCTGTGCAGGGCTTCTACATCTTATCTGCACCACAACATCTGTCCTAGAGAAGTGACACTGCAGCGCTGGTCAATCTGATCAGAAACCACAGGTGGCATCACGTATCATTCACCTATAAACGTTATTCACCCCTTTGCATGGACGCCCAGGGCCACGGACCGGGTCACCACCGTGACACATCCCTCTGAGACACCGGCCTGGTACCAATTAACCCCACTGCCCTGGCTTGCCACCCACACTCCATGTCAGATTCATCTTGGACTGGGGAATTCACAATTTGACTTGATAACCCAGGCATGGTATGTGAGAAAGAGCTACATGGACTAATGTGAAGTGTGGCCTGCTGCATCATTCACTTTTGGTGGGGGTGAAGGACACTAGGAAAGGGGTTCTTCCTGACCATGAGCCAGCACTTGACGACTCAGTGCTTGCATTTTTTGAAACTTCAGAAGAGGAGGACATATTAGCTGGAGTCTGTTTCGGCAATGTAAGCCAAAACTAGTTCCTGATGCTCTGGCTTTAAAAGCAGTTAACCTACTCCCAGAAAAGGTAGCCATCCAGGCCTTCCGGAGCCAGACCATGACTGGTAAAATGGTAATGGATCTGAAGCGTACAGCTGTACACAGTGTAGGGGTCATTGTTGCCAATCTCAGTATTTATTTCCACAGTCAGAAACAGTGACTCACTTGGTCAGTTTGGATTAAACCAGAATATAAAAAGCAGTAAATGGGTAATGTATCACAAGCGTAGTGCTGTATACACTCGTGTTGGGGTAATTTTTAAATGTACATCTAAATTGCAGGAGTAACCCACAGACTCTCACACGCTCAGAATGGATCACACCACAATATAAAAAGAAGATCCGCAAGAAATAATCACACATATGGGCCAATGTTCCAGGTGTCAATTATACAGTTAGAGTGGTGGGTGGAGGAGGACTTCCTGGCAGAAAGGGTCCAGTATCACCAGATATCAGGTATATATAGCATAGTTTAAACATTAAAAATGTACGTCTATATATCAGGAGTAGTGTTGAGCCACCCCGCTAGTGTTCGAGTTTGGTTCGGTTCGTCGAACAGGAGGCAAGTTCGTCGAATGTTCATCGAACGTTCGACGAACACCGTCGAACCCCATTAAAAACAATGGCAGGCAAATACAAACACATACAAACACATAGAAAACAATTACAAAACACCTTAAAAGGTGTCCCAAAGCAGACAAAATTCTCTGAAGACGCAAATAACATATGGAGATGGGCAACTACATAAAGAAAAGAGGTGGAGGAGTAAAAGGAGGAGGAGGAGACACAGATATAGGCATGTCATGCCCTTATAAAGTCAAGAAAGGCGTTCATGAAGGCAAAGTGCTTGGTTTCCGGGGGCAGTATGGTTGCAAGGCTGAACCTTAAAGAAATGTGCAGAAGGGCACCACCAGGAGAGGAGCCTGCGGCTTAGTTGGACTCCACACGGGCAACCTCAACCATGCCAGCCACGGAAAGGATGGACAGATTGCAGACGGTCTCAGGCCCAGTATGGATTCGACAAGATTGTAGAAAGTTGAGAAAGGGTACAGTATCTCTGGATACCAGGTATATATAGCATAGTTTAAACATTAAAAAATCTCTGTGTATATTTCCGGAGTCCGACAAAGACACTCACAGCCTCAGTATGGATTAGACAAGAATTTAAAAAGTAGAAAAAGGGTAATGTATTCGAAGCGTACACTAGTATACACTGTTGGGGTATTTTTCAATCTTCATATATATTTCAGTCTCAGTAAGACAGTCCAGACTCTCCGCAAGAGGAAACGAGATGTATACAAGTACAGACGGAAAGTCAAGTGATTGCAGAAATTTTGGAATTAGTAATCACGGGAAAAACTCCAGGGAGAATTCTCAGAGGCGATGCTGACCCTCAATTACTTTGTCTGTAGAGACAGCGAAAATAGTTCTTTGTGAAGAAAGTTTTGCTGTATCGCAGTACCATGGATCCCATCACCGTTACTCATCTCCATCAAATTATGATCACAGAGAAAGATGTAGACATTGTCCTCACTGCCTATCATGATCTGTCAGGTAACTTTGGAGTGCAAAAGACAGAAGCCACAGGCCATAGGCGATTCTATTGGATTGGCATAAGAGGACATATTTAAAAATGTGGGCAGGAATGTCACAAGTCTGTGAGTAGGAAAACCGTGAAAGCTGATGATAAACCAACAATGCATCTCATTGTGAGTCAACGTCCATAACAAATAAAAGCCATTGATCATCTGGAGATAGAGCCCAGCAGGACAGGGCATAGCTACGTCTTAACCATCAACTATCAGTTCACCAAATTTGTTTTGGCAGTCCCAGTGAAGGATTTAACAGCCCAGACTACACAGTGGTGGAGCAGGGAGAGGTAAGTATTGCAAGTGCTGGGGCCCTGAGCAAGCAGAGGGAGCCCACTCATGGGCGGCAGTACTGGCACAGGGCCCCTCATAGTACGCCGGTGTGTCTGACGGTGGGTGTGCACCTACACCATCAGCGACACTTGATTGTACTATGAGGGACCCTGTGCCAGTGCCGTCACCCAAGAGTGAGCCCACCCACCTGTCCAGGTCAACGGCACTCACACGGGTGCATGCGCCAGGTGGTGACCCCAGCCCTGGGGGAGGCAGCCCAGTTAGGGAGGTTGAAAAAACGGCATATGTTGATGTTGGACATTCAGCAGCTGCAAATGGAGGAATTGGAGAAGTCCGAGGAAGAGGAGGACAAAAGCGAGCCATTTTTCTGGAAACCTACGGGTCAGCAGGGGAAGGTGGGACAAAATCCTTTGAAACCCATGCATAGTTCATTTTAATGAAGGTTAGATCATCAACATTTTGGGTCGACACATGGGTCCTGTTTTCTGTCAGGATTGATCCAGCAGCACTGAAGACTCTTTCGGATAGCACACTAGCAGCAGGGCAAGCGAGCTCCTGTAAGGCATATTGTGCCAATTCAGGCCAGGTGTCCAGTTTACAGGTCCAATAGTCAAAGAGGAATGACCTGTGAGGAAGAACATCTATATGGGAGAAGTAGTTTGTAACCATCGTTGACAACTGCTGTCTCCAGTCACTTTCGATTGATGCAGTATTACCAGTCGTGTGAGTAGTACTTGAAAAATCAGTCCACAACATGGTCATGAAACCCCTGTGTCCAACGCCACTTCGACTGTGTGCACCATGAATTCCTCTTCCATGTTGCCCCCTATGGCTCGTGGGAGAACCATCACCGACGTTGTGTGCTGGGAATGCCTCAAGCAAACGGTTTACCAGAGTTGCTTGTTTGTTAACCAATATTAGCTCTAGGTTCTCCTATGGCATGATGTTTTGGAATTTGCCTTTAAAGCGTGGATCCAGGATGCTGGCCAACCAGTAGTCATCATCGTTCATCATTTTTACAATGCGGGGGTCCCTTTTTATGATCTGCAAGGCATAATCACACATGTGGGCCAATGTTACAGGTGTCAATGATGCACTGCGAGTGCTGGATGGAGGAGCACTTTCTGGCAAATCAACATCCCTCCAGTCACGCACAAACCCTGTACCTGACCTTGCCACGCCAACATTTTCTCTTGCCCCCTGAGAAGCATCCTCCTCCCCTAAATAATCCCCATCATCCTCCTCCTCCTCTTCTTCCTCCACATTGTCCAGCAGAGTTCCCTGAGCAGACAATGGCTGACTGTCATCAAGGCTTCCCTCATCCTCTTCCTCCTCGGCTGCAGACGCCTGCTCCTTAATGTGCGTCAAAGTTTGCATGAGCAGACGCATAAGTGGGATGCTCATGCTTATGATGGCGTCGTCTGCGCTTACCAGCCGTGTGCATTCCTCAAAACACTGAAGGACTTTACAGAGGTCTTTCAGCTTCGACCACTGCACACCAGACAACTCCATGTCAGCCCTCAAACTGCCTGCCCGTGTATCCTCCCACAAATGCATTACAGCCTGCCTCTGTTCACACAGCCTCTGAACCACGTGCAGGGTGGAGTTCCACCATGTTGCAACGTCGATAATTAGGCGGTGCTTGGGAAGGTGGAGCAATCGCTGCAGCTTCTGCATTTGACTGGAGTGTACGGGCAACCGTTGGATGTGCGCGCACAGTCTTCGCACCTTCTGGAGCAGGGCTGTTAACTCCGGATAATTATTGAGGAGGCACTGCACCACCAGGTTCAAGGTGTGAGCCAGGCAAGGCTGTTCATGCGACTGCGCTCTGGGGACGAGCTTTCGCTTCAGGAGGAGGAGGAGGGTCGAACACCTACCGCCAACTGTTTCTTATACCGTGGGACAGGCAGCACTGTCCCACTACCGCTGTACCCTGTGTACCCTGCATCCACCACATTAACCCTGTGCACAGTGATGGACATACAACGGCCATGGCCATGTCTACTGGACCACGCATCTGTTGTGAGGTGCACCTTTCCACTCACTGATTGCTTAAGTGCATGGACATTGCGGTCTTTCACATGCAGGTGGAGGGCTGGGATGGCTTTTCAAGAAAAGAAGTGCCGACTGGGTAGGTCATAGCGTGGTACTGCGTAGGCCATGAACTCGCAGAAAGCTTCGCTTTCAACCAACCGGCAGGGCATCATCTCTAACGAGATTAGTTTGGCAATTTGGGCATTCAAACACAGTGTACGCGGATAAGAGGATGAGTACTTTCTTGTCCTAGTCAGAGTCTCTGGTAGGGTGAGCTGGACTTGAGAGCTGCATATGGTGGAACTAGCGGTGGACATGGCGGACTGAGAGAGGGTTGGTGATGGTGATGGTGTTGGTGGGGTTGCTGATGGCCTAGATTCAGTCTTTCACCGCAATAACGTTGTGATTCCCTGACTGCTTTGGCCTTGCGGCGACACCTCAACATTTGCTGCTGGTGGTGTGCTAACCGGTGGGCTTACAGTGGGGGAAGCGATGTAGCGTTGCTGACTACCTTCATTCGGAGCAGGTGCACATGTGGTACGTGAGGTTCGGTAGTCCGTCCACTCTTGCAAGTGTATGGTGGTTAAGTGTCTAAGCATGCAACTGGTATTCAAATCTCTCAGATTTTTCCCTCGGCAAATGGTCTTTGCGCACTTCTTACAGATAACCTTTGCCTGTTCATTAGGATTTTGTTAAAAAAAGTGCCACACTGCACTCTTCCTACTATGGAAGACATTTTCAGGCTTTGCATGCTGTGCTAATTTGACCGTCTGGCCAAGATGACCTGCAGCTCTTTTGGTTTTTGTAAACCGTTTTTGGACTGCTCCGGGCCTGCCAGATAACAGCTGTTGCGACGTCGATTCCTGCTGCGGATCCTCCTCCTCCACTACTGAGCTATTGGCAGCGGCACCCTCTTCCCCAATGGATGCCAATCTGGGTCAACAACTGGGTCATCCATCACCTCCTCTTCAATTTCATGTGCACCTTCCTCTGTGTCACAATGTAAGGTGGTATAGTATGCGGGAAGGGGCACCTGAGTTTCATCAGGGTCAGATTCTGGCTCAGTACACTGTGAGGACAATGTAGTGCTCTGAGTGAATGTACCAGCAGAAAAATCTAGCAGTGGCTGTGCATCAGTGCACTCCATGTCAGATTCATCTTGGACTGGGGAATTCACTATTTGACTTCATAACCCAGGCATGTAATGTGAAAAGAGCTCCATGGAGTAATTTGTAGTTTGGCCTGCCGCATCCTTCACTTTTGGTAGGGGTTTAGGACACAAGGAAAGCTGTTGTTCCTGACCAGGAGTCTCCACTGACGACACAGTGCTTTTATTTTTTGAAACTTCAGAAGAGGAGGCGATAGAGCTGGAGGCTGTGTCAGCAATGTAAGCCAAAACTTGTTCCTGAAGCTCCGGCTTTAAAAGCGGTTTACCTACTCCCAGAAAATGGAGCCTTCAAGGCCTTGTGGAGCCAGACAATGATGCAGGCTTAACACCTCCTTCCTTAGATGATATTGTGCTTTTGCCACTACCTGCAGATGCACCACCACCACCATCAGTACCATCTGGCAACCCCCACCCACTTCCACGGCCTCTTCCATCATACTTCTTCATTTTTGGAAAAATGTACCCAAAATACCACCAGCTGTATGGTACTGTAAAACAAGTTACAAAGTGTATATAGTATTGGGGAGAATTGGAAGCTCCCTAGAGATTTTAAGAGGCTGAACTATTATCTCAGGCCCACTATAGATTACACCTCAATTTAACAGGCTGAAATAGGCAGGTGTATGACCAGGTACAAGGTGTATATAGTATTGGGGAGAATTGGAAGCTCCCTAGAGAATTTAGGGGGCTGAACTATTATCTCAGGCCCACTATAGATTACACCTCAATTTAACAGGCTGAAATAGGCAGGTGTATGACCAGGTATAAGATGTATATAGTATTGGGGAGAATTGGAAGCGCCCTAGAGATTTTAGGAGGCTGAACTATTATCTCAGGCCCAGTAAAGAATACACCTCAACTTAACAGGCTGAAATAGGCAGGTGTATGACCAGGCAAAAGGTGTGTATAGAGTATTGGAGAGAATTTGGATCTCACTAGAGATTTTAGGAGGCTGACAATGATGCTCTCAGTTCAAGTATGGACGCAGGCAGCCTAATAAGCAGGACTGCTGCACACAAAAGTGTGGAAAAATGAACGCTTGGTAACTGTGCAGAAAAGAGGAAGAAAAGTATTTTTGCTTTTAAAAAAATCAGTTTGCACAGCAGTCTGCAAACAACAATGCAGCTATCAGGGAGCCTTATAAGGCATCCTAATAACCAACAGAGCTGATGCACCAAAATATAGCCTCCCCTGTCACTGCACACAAAGTGTTGTGTTGTAAGTGGAAATCGCTAACAGCAGAAGCAGTTTTTTGTATCTTCTTCCCTGCCGAACGCTCTCCCTTATTCAGAATCAGTAGCTGCAACCTCTCCCTAATGCTAAGATCGGCAGAAGTAAGATGACGGTCAGAGTGCACGCCCTTTTATAGCCCATGTGATGCCACACAAAGCCAGCCAATCACTTGCATGCCCTTCTCAAAGATGGTGGTGACCGATGCCCTTGTCATCGCGTTGCCCACAGTGTGGGTCCTCCATCATTGGCTGAAAAAGGACGCTGGAAGCTACATTTGAAACGCGACTTTGGCGCTCTGGTCGCCGACCTCGTGGCCGACCTTACGCCATGGTCGGGTTTAGTTTCATGAAACCCGACTTCAGTGTATGTCGGCGACTTATGAATTTGACCGCCACGTTTCGCTCAACTCTATTAGCCACCAAAAATTCCTGGTTACAAGTCTGATGGTGTTATTGATACCTGGATGCCCTGCAAGGACGGAATCATGTGATTACATCAGAACTTGAAGGCGGAATGTGGCCGGGACAAATAGTTTTTGTGGAGGAGTATTGTCAGGGGCTTGTTCTGGGGATCTACAGATCTCTTCCAGAAGTTCCAAAGACACAGCCTAAATAACAATCCCCTTTGGATGAAAAGAGAAAAATATCGAGCAAATCTACGTACTGTTTAACCTCTAGAACACCGGACATGGAAGAAAATTGATGAATTTGTTGTGCTTCTTTTTAGGAACATGTACAATAATTTATGTATCCCTTTATTAGTGTATCATTAAGGATTTAATTGTGGATACTAGCATAGATTAATGTTCATTATTCTTCTGTATTAGGGCAGATTTAACATACTGATGTACATTATATATCTTATTATCATAAATATTATATTTGTAGCTTATTGTTTGTGTATTTTATATTGATCTCTTGATATCATTATATATAGCTGCAGATTATGGTATATTTTGGTATTCAATTGCCTATGTATTTTTAATGTACTCATAAATGAAGTAACTGTCATTTATGGATTTAGATTGTAATATAGTTTGTGTATGTCAATTAAGATGGGGTAATATTTATGTTTATATATATCTATATTAGCCCTTTTGCTGCATTTTTATATGGGCGTGATATTAGGCTTAGACGTTTTCCACTAGGATATCCATTTTGAACGGATTTAAAATACTTCCTGATACCACAGGCTTGAGCGCGCACCGTGCATGCGCTGTGCTGCAGTGAGGCGGCTGGTGTTTTAGAGGGCGTTGCATTGCATGGCAACAGGCCCGGTCACATGACCGGACCATGTGACCCTGTGACGCGTATCTTGAGCGCCACCTTCCTTGCCGCGTCACAACATGGCGGTGACGCGCCGTGCACAGCTGTAGGTGGTCAGAGACCTATATGGGGGCTATATAAGAGGCCAGATATGGTGCTTACTTACCTCCTGATGAAACTGCAGAGGCGGTGAAATGCGCATTGGGGTGCGTCACAGGTTCACATAACCAGGTGGCAGCATGACTACAGGTATACTGGCAGTATGTATATGGTGATTTTTTTCTATGTGCCACATGATATGGTGATACAGTATGTTGCACTTTGGAATTTGTCTATTTTCCATTATATGGGATATTTAATCCTCTTATAGGGTGCACATTGCGTGCCATCAAGATTATGGGCCACTGCTGCTTTTGTATCTGGCTATTGTGATCCTTTCACAGTTTGTCCTTTATTCACAACTGTGACCTTTTGTATTTAGGGTTAGGTTTTCCCTCCCTTTATGTACTCTGTATCTTATAAATTAGTACATGGTGTTGCTATGATATATGCTTTCTTTTTATCTGTAATATAATAAAATTTGACATTTTTTGGATCATTTGTTCTTTTGGTGTTACTACTTGTTTAATTATCCAGCAGGTGGTGACCATCCCCCTCCTTCCTATAAAACACTGGTCATTTGGAAGCCAACCATTCTGGAGAGAGAAGCTATCTTGAGCAGTAGTGTTTGCAGCTGATCTGGACCAGTGGTTTTCCTGATGTAAACTGTGTTCGGGCGCCTTACTCTGTGGTCCAGTGCAGAGCAAGCTAAGTGTGGTTTGTTTTTCCTTGATGGCTTATTAGTACAGCGGTGGGACCAGTGTCCGCACTTGCCAGTTCCCTAGTAAGGGATAGGTGCAGGGCAAGTGAGGGACCTAGGTATCCTGGTCAGTGACAGGTTGAAAGAACCTTTATAGGGAATGTGAGGAGTGTTCAGGGCTCTTCCTTAGGAGAGTGCAAGAGGTGTCCACTTCCACGTTCCCTATAATAGGGCCCACCATTGTAATTGTTTCCCCGGTGTCCCCTTGTTTGTCTTTGTTGGTTTTGTGATCAACTGATCATCGGGTCAGGTCACATTGGGCAGTCACCCCGTGACAGTGGTCTTCCACTCATCTCCCTTTCTTATATGGACAAGATTATATGCTCCTTGGAGGTCAAGTTTAGTAAACCAACGGTCTCCCAACAGCTGATTATAAAGATCAGGGATGAGTGGAAGCGCATACTGGTTTTTCACAGTGATTGTGTTTAACTCACGGTAATCAACACAAGGTCTGAGATCACCATCTTTCTTTTCCACAAAAAAGAACCCGGACCAAACTGGTGAGGTGGATGGTCTAATAAACCCTTTTCGCAAACTGTCTGCTATGTAGTCTTTCATGGCCTGACGTTCTAGACCAGAGAGATTAAATATTCTCCCCTTTGGGAGACGAGAATCCGGTATCAAGTCTATGGGGCATTTGTACTCTCTGTAAGGGGGTAATTTCTCTGATTCCAATATAGAAAAGACATCCCCATAATCTTTGAATGCATAAGGTACAAAGGGAGGTGTTACCTTAACTTGGTTCACTGATAGCAATATACAGTTATCCTGACACTCTGGGCTCCAGCGCACGATATCACCCAAGTGCCAGTCTATGACTGGATTATGTTTGTGTAACCATGGCATACCCAGAATAACTGCGGATGATAAATTATTAATAACAAAAAATGACATGTTCAGCATGTAATGATCCCACTGACATAGATACTTCCTTAGTGACAAACTGCACTCCACCCTGGATGACAGGTGTACCATTAATCGCAGTGGTTTTAATGGGGGCATTAAGCCTTAGCAGTGGTACACCAAGATTCCTTGCTACCAGGGAATCTATGAAATTCCTTTCTGAACCACTACATAAGCCTCCAAACACACAAATTTCTTAAGGTAAGACATAAGAAGTAGGTAAAAAGACTTTGGCTGCATTAGCGGGCAATACCTGGGCAAGCATGACCAGAGCTACCCAGGTGCTGACATCCTGGGAGTGAAGACTTCTGACATCCAGCGTTTTCCCAGAGGTCTCCAGACTGTGGCTTTTGCAGCAGGTTAGTAGAAGATGATGGGAGTGATCCTCCACAGGACTGAGCAATGAAAAAGGACACAGGTGCTTTAGCAGCAGAATCAACTCAGAGACAGAGAGGAAGGGGAAAAAAAATCAGGGAAGAGGTAAGGTAATACTTTTATATATATTCTGGATATATAAAAACGGTTTTGGGCCAGATATGATGTAACGTCCATCTGCTGCGAGTATGAGCTGCAAGTAAGACAGCACCCCGAGAAACCCCGAGACCCTTTACCCCCATACAGGGATCTGGAATTACAGTGGAGCCCAAGGTTTAGCTGTTTATGAGAGCAGTGGACCGGAGCAGGAAGGTTGCCAGGAAGGGAATAAAAAACAGAACCAAAAGCGTAGTCAGGAGTCAGAGTCAAAACCAGGCGAACAGCAAAGGTACAAAATCGACAAGCTGTAGAAGAGTAAAAAATCCAGGCTAAGGTCAGAGTCAAAATAGGAAAAAACACTAGAGTTGAGAGAAACAGGTCGGCCAGATTCAAAAGTCGGTGACTTTCGCCAAAGTCGGGTTTCGCCGAGCAAAACCCGACCATAACGTGAGGTTGGCCATGCGGTCGTCGACCCAAGCACCAAAGTCGGGTTTCCCATAATGCTTGCAGGTGCCTTTTCTCAGCCAATGAGCAAGGTCGTACACTGTGGGCAAGGAGATGACATGGGCAGTGGCCATCACCATATTAGAGAAGGGCATTCAAGTGATTGACTGGCTTTGTGTGTCGTCACAGTGGCTATAAAAGCCCTTACTGCCGACCGCCATTTTACTTCTGCTGATCTTAGCATAGGGAGAGGTTGCTGCCGCTGTTTCTCTGTAGGGAAAGTGTTAGGCAGGAAAGAAAAAAAGATTCTGTGCTGCTGCTGATAGCAATTGTGCTGTACAGTTAGTGTGCAGTGACAGAGGAGGATTTTCTTTGTGTGCAGCAGCGCTGGTTATTAGGCTGCCTGATAGCTGCATTGCTGTGTGTACACTGCTGTGCAGACTGCTTTTTACACAGCACTAATACTTTTATTCTTTTTTTCTGCACCGAGCGTTCATTTTTTCCCACACCGTATAGAGCTGTACGCCCCTCACACTCTACCGTGTACCGGCTGGTATCACGGACAAGTACATGCTGACTATCTGTGTATCACTCCGGAAATAAATATACGGAGATTTAAAAGTTCCCCTACACCGTATACAGCTGTCCGCTTCTGATACAGTACCGAATATCTGCTGTTTGAATTACGGTCAAATCCATACTGGGAGGGCGTCTGTGTGTGACTAAGGAAATATATACGGAGATTTAAGTTCTGCCCTACACCTTATACAGCTGTACGCTCCTCATACAGTACCATATATCTGCTGGTATTTTTGGTACATTTTCCTAAACATGAGGAACTATGGTGGAAGAGGCCGCTGACGTGGGCGGGGGGGACCAGCTGGTACTGATGGTGGTGGTGCATCTGCTGGTAGTGCCAAAAGCACAATAGCACCTAAGGCAGGTGCTATTGGCCCGCTCAGATGAGAATCGTAAGGCCAGTAGATCCAACTGAATAACGTACTGGTTGACGAATCCCCTGCAAGCCTTTCTGTTCCCCATGAACTTACCGCCGGTAAGTTACCGGGTAGTGGGAAATGCGAGAAAGACAGGGGTTGCAGCAGAAACCCTGGTAGTGGCTTTACTGGCTGGAGAAGTTAAGGCTTTGGGTTGCGGGAAATCGGAGTGCTTCAGCGACTATATCCACCCCGATTTAGTAGTGATTAGCGATGGGCAAGCACTAAAATGCTTGCGTGCTAGTTGCTCGGATAGAGCAAATTGGAATGCTCGGGTGCCCACTGTAAGTCTATGGGAAACACAACCATTTTTGCCGCAACCCACCCACCCGGTGACATTTTTATGGTCTAAAAACATCAGAAATCAATGGGAACAGTGCTCAAATGGCATATGAACATCATGGGGAAGGCGCTCTTTTCTGACTCCTATGTCACTGCTGTGAACAATGTCAGAGTGTTTTGCCACTTTTACAGGCACATACTAAAATATACAAAATCTACACCAAAATGGATTTTCCTGGGAAATTTGGAAATTTGCTAAGGAACAACCTTTCCAGGGTAATAACCCCCCCCAAATGCTCCTCCTCCACTTGGGCTATGTTAACACATAGGCAGCACAGTGGCTCAGTGGATAGCTGGAGTTCTGGGTTCAAATCCCACCAAGGACAACATCTGCAAGGAGTTTGTATGTTCTCCCCGTGTTTGTGTGGGTTTCCTCAGGGTACTCTGGTTTCCTAACACATTCCAAAGATACGGAATTTAGATTGTGAGCCCCATTGGGGACAGTAATGATAGTGTGTGCAAGCTGTAAAGGGCTGCGGAATATGTTAGCGCTATATAAAAAATAAAGATTATTATAGTGTTTTTCAACTTTAGCATTGCTTTCAACCAATACAAATGCACAAATTCACTGGGAAATGTCATTGTAACATTTAACAACCTTAGCTGGCCATGTGGTGTGTGACACATCCTGTTTCATTTATGAAGGAGGGACTCTGAAAGTCACAAACCCATTTTTATAGGGGCATCAGGCGACATTAATCTTCTTAAAGGGCCATCCACTGGCTATGATTTTTTGTTCCCATTGTTAAACAATTGGTCTCCTATACTGTTTTTGCCTATGCAGTGAGTTGCTGGGCTGCCAAAAGTTAGGATGCACCCCAAATACCCCTTTGATGAGACGTACAGGAGGGTGCAGCGCCTGCCAGGGCGGTGGGGATACCCGGTGCTGGGCCTGTTCTTAAGGGGATGTGTCATGGCAGCAGAATCCCGGTCCGTGGACCTTGGCGTCCAATGAAAAATAATGATTAAAGGGGAAATAAAGTTTATAAGTGATGTTTCATGATGCCACCTGTGGTACTTGGCTAGGGATTGCCGATACTGCTTAAAGAGACCGCTGGGGTTGATGGTGATGCAGCAGAGTCGATACAGCTCTCCACAGGTAGAGCTTAGGCCCAGGGCAATTATATTGCTAAAGATGGTGATGATGGATCTAGTGCAGGGTGGATGGCGCAGTAAATAACTCCGAGGACACAGCAGGGTGCAGTTTCTGTACTTTTACTCACGGTTTGAAGTGCAGGCTGGGGCACTAGTTACAGATGACAGTAGAGGTCTGGGGAGCCTGGAAGCAACTTAGGATCCACTAAGGCTACTTTCACACATCAGATTTTTGCTGTCAGGCAGGATCCTGCTATTTTTAGAAAAAACGGATCCGGCATAAATTTTGGAGAACTGTAGAAACGGATCCGTTTTTCTGCCGGATCCGTCTAGCAGGTTTTATCTGTTTCCTGGGGGCTGGCCAATTGGATCTGAGCATGCGCAGACTTAAAAAAACAGATCCCGTGGCTGGATCCGTCTTTTTCTGGATCCGGCGCCCATAGACTTTCATTGTGGCAAAAAGCCGGAAGCGTCAGATCCGGCGCTTCCGGCTTTTTCGCCGGAGACAAAAAACGTTACAGTAGCCGTTTATTCCAGACGCCGGAATGAGACAAGTAGCCGGATCCGGCAAAAAATGGATGAAACGCAATGCCATCCGGCGCGATCCGGTGCTAATGCAATTCAATGGGGAAAAACTGGATCCGGCATTGCATTTCGCTGGATGCGGTTTTACAAAAAAAAGCCGGATCGCGCCTGACGGCGAAAAACTGATGTGTGAAAGAGGCCTAAGGCAGACTGTTGTACCCATCAGCAAAAGACTCCGGTGTCCGGCTTCTAGCGCTGTACTCTGGGGTGAGCTTGGTCACAGCTCAACTCCCCAGGTTCTCTTTCACTTCTCCTCTCTTCACTCAGATTTTGCCTCTCTCAGTTCCAGACACTGACTGGCTGACCCCTCCTCAAGGCCAGAACTAATAGAGAAGCTCCCCTGAAACCGGGTTTAGAGCTCCCCCTTCTGGTCTGGAGTCAGGAAACGTATTGGATGTAAGTGTTATCTGGTCATGGAAACGCTCCTTGCTTCCAGGCATGTCATTACTCCCCTGTGAGGGAGGCAATTCCACTGTGGCAACCGGACTCATGGGGTGCCACATTCCCCCTAATGAAATTCAGTACTCTTGGACTGAGGAAACAAAATATTATAACAAGTGAACAATAATAATTATTTACAAGATTTCAAAAATGAAAAATTACAAAAACCAAAGCTCAAATATAGTCCTGATGACGATTAGACCACGCATCATTGTCCATTGTTTATTCTTGGGCCATGTTGTTAACTATATACAAGTAAGTTCCTGGTCACATATAGTCCTGTGGCCCAATTGTACTACAACAGATTATTATGAACATTTTTAAAAGTTCATACAGTACGTCTCTGTAGGCTCATATGCTTAACGGTTACGTATTACATTACATATTTACATATCTTCTTTATGCACTTTACTTACATGCAAAACCTTATTGGGGTTTTACCTTGGGTACTACGGGTAGACTTTAAAAGCACTGATATTGCTGGTGACCTAACTGGATTCACTGTGCTTGCTACCACTGGTGTAGTGCGCTCTTTTTCAGCTACTCTATGAGTGACTATAAGTAGTGCAGGTATAGTTGATTTTCTACAACTACTGATGCTCACCGTGGGCATGTCAGTTTAGCTGCTGGCATCAGTTAAATTTTCTTGCTCTTCTACTGGTGTATCATCTGCTGCTTGAGGCCGCTGGTCATCAGGCTGGTCTTGAGCGGTATCTCCTTCTAGCACTACTGGCTGGGAAAGATCAAGATGAGCATAACTGGCCTTGTTCAGTCTTGTCCAATCTGTAGGGAACTCTCTGAGTACTGATCTTTTTCACCATCTCTTCCATGGGCTGAGGAGTGTCTGGGTCTTCAATCCCTTCCTTTAGTTGGTCAGGGCACAGCTTTAGATGATCTCTTGACACTGCTGCTGAGGGTCTCCTCCATCCTTATTAATAAGGCACACCTTGGTGTTATCAAAGTCTGAATGTAAAACAGTGTATGGCTCAGCCTCCCAATGGTCATCTAGTTTGTGCACTCATCTCTTCCTTTTGAGTACCTGTTCTCCAAATGATAAGGGAACTTCAGGGGCATTTTGATTATTATTTATCTCCTGCTTCTGTCTTGCTTGGGGCAAACTTTGTTCCATGCACTCTAGCACTTTGCAGTATTGCTGCTGCCACTCTGTATCCCAGTCTACATCTGGTGATGTCACCTTAGGTGTCAAAACTCCCATGTCCAAATCAATGGGTAACTTGCCAGGTCTTGCCCTCATCAGGTTGGCTGGGGTGCAGTTGATGGATTTTACCGGGAAATGATTATATAGATCCACCAGATCTGGCAACTTCTCTGGTCATAGGTTTCGCTCTTCCAGGTCTTCAATAGGTCAATTACCACCTGTTTCATCTTCTTACACATGCCATTTGTCTGGGGATGGTACGGTGTCATCCTGATTTTCTTGCAGCTGTACAGGTTACAGAACTCTTGGAACACTTCCACCTCAAAGGCTGGGCATTGGTCAGTGAGCACTTGTTCAGGGTAACCATGCGGTCGATAAAAGTACTTTTGAAACACTTTGGCTACCGTCTTTGCTGTTTGTTCTTTGACAGGCACGACTATCAAGCACCTTGAGTAATGGTCAACGATGGTCAGAGTGTAGGTGTAGCCAGTTCTACTCTGAGTCAACTTCACATGATCCAAAGCTACCAGTCTAAGCAGCTGTTTGGTTACTATGGTCTGTAATGGGGCTTTCCGGCTGTTGCAATCTTTCCTACGCGCGTTGCATGGACCACATTCTTGGCACCACTTCTCACTGGCTCTCCTCATGCCAATGCAGTAGGATCTTTCACAAAGTAGGTCCTCCAACATCTTCCACCCAAAATATCCTGCTCCATCATGGTACGCCTCCAAGACAATTGGCGCATCCCTCTTTGGGACTGCCACATGCCAGACCAGTTCATGAGTGCGCGAATTGATCTTCCTCCAACACAGCTTACCCTCATAGATGAACAGCTTGCCCTTCTCCTTCCACAACTGCTGCGCTTCCTGTGGAGCATCTGGACCAGGGTGTGAGTCAGCTTGTCAGCAACTCCTTTACTAGGTGGACTGCTGGATCGCTATCCTGTGTGTCTGCCCACTCATGGTGCGGCAGTGGGTTTAACGAGGCCTCTTGCATGACGTAGAGCTTGTTCCTCACCCCTTGGGAGCGTTGGGCTGCAACTGGGTGGTGTAAGGCTGGTAACTCGATTTCTTCAAGTGCTTCCGGATCTTCTCCCTGGTCTGGAATTGGGCATCCTGGACAACGCATGTTAAGGGCTAGCGGAACACACCAGATAAAGAAGATGTTATATGGAGTGTTCTCAGCCCGGGGCCCACCGTGCAGAGATGGAAACTGCTGCTTAGACAATGACGGATACTATAACACAGGTGGAAACTGGACAACGGCGGGCAACCACTGACCCGGTGCTTGCAAGAGCGGACTCTGTTACCACACGGAGTCTGTACTAGCCGGCATATAACCTTGCCCTGTTAAGTGTCACAGGACAGGAGTAGGAGTAGTACACCGCACAGAGCGGGTGCTACTATTACCCTGGCGGTCGCCACTAACCAGTATAAGGACCGTTCTGGAAAGTGCTAGTAACTGCGCACGGCGACGCATGGATAGCCGATGCCGCAACTGTGGAGTTGTGGTGTCTGCACTGTCTGAGGCCCACTGGTGCTAATGGAACCTGAGCTAACTGCACTGCGACACTAAGCAGTACTAGTGCTAGCTGCTGGGACTAACTCTAAGACCCTAACTCATGCATAACCGAGGAAGTGGGATCATAATGAGTCAGTCACCAGAATCATACATCCATCTACAGACACACCACTAAAGCAAAGACTCAAAATCTATCATAGCGCATGGCGGGGCTTTTATAGCTGCGTCCTTCTGGGACCTTCCCGATGGTCCAATCTGAGCTGGAGAAGGACCTGAACATGTGACCTCCGATCTTCAATGGGAAATCGTCCCACGGGCATGCTCAGTGGACCGAAAGGAGGACTTAGTCCCTGGAATCATTCGCTGCTGACCTGCATGCATTGCTATAGCTGGACCAGAGGTGGCAGCAGCAACTAAACCCACAGTGCTGGTGTGAGCAGAGCGCCGGGATTGACGGGTCTGCTGAGCAGGCTCCGCTGCGGCTGGAGAGGAATGGGAGACCGCCGAAGGCAAAGTTCGGGATTCCTGCTGTGCAGCGCTAGGAATCCAATGCCTAACATTTCTGCCCATCCGAGGGCCCCCTCCTCTCTGAGCCTCGCTGCTCTCAAATGCCACAATAAGGAGCGGAGCGTGGATGTTCTCCATTGGCTCCCAGGTCCGAGCCTCTGGACCATGACCCTTCCAGTCCACAAAATAAAACTTTTTACCACGCACCACCCTGCATCCCACGATGGCATTGACCTCAAACTCATCCAAAGACAGGTCTGATGTCCCAGCAGATGACTCGGAGAACTGGGACATGTGAATAGGTTTAAGGAGGGACACGTGGAAGGTGTCAGAGATAGCCAAGTGTGGTGGAAGAGCCAGGCGGTAGACCACTGGATTGATCTGCTCAAGAACCTTTAAGGGACCAATATAGCGAGGTGCAAACTTAGTGGACTCGACCTGCAGCCTGATATTACGGGCAGAGAGCCACACTAAGACGCCAGGAGCAAAAGTCGGAGCAGGGCGCCGGTACGTGTCAGCAGACACCCTCATTCTCTCCTTAGAGGCCCAGATGGCATCCTGAGTGGGGTCCCAAATGTCACGAGCCTCCACTGCCCAGTCTGCCACCCTGGAATCAGTGGACGACATGGGCATCGGGACAGGGACACGCGGATGCTGGCCGTAGTTAAGGAGGAACGGAGTCTGACCGGTGGAATCGGCCACAGCGTTGTTCAAGGCAAATTCTGCCCATGCTAATAAGGATGCCCACTGCCCAGTCATCCTGCCTGGCTGAGACAAAATGTTGCAGGTATGTGACCAGGGTTTGGTTAGCTCTTTCAACCAACCCGTTTGTCTCGGGGTGATAGGCCGAAGAAAGATTTAACTCAATAGTGAGCAGACTGCAGAGCTCCCTCCAAAACCGAGACGCGAACTGGGGACCCCGGTCACTGAGTATCTTGTCTGGCATACCATGCAAGCGGAATATGTGTTATATAAACAACACTGCCAGGCCCCGTGCAGAAGGTAGCCACAAAAGTGGCACCAGGTGCACCATTTTATAAAAATGATCAGTGACCACCCAGATGATCGTGCTGCCGCTGGACTTGGGCTGACCGACCACAAAGTCCATGCCGACCATCTCCCAAGGTCTGTCCGCCACCGGTAGGGGGTAAAGTAGTCCGGCAGTTCTCTGCCGAGAAGACCTGTTCTGGGCACCGGAGTCTCATGCTCGAACGTAATCTCCCACGTCCTGAGCCATATACGGCCACCAATATGTTCTTGCCAGGAGTTCGGTGGTTCGCTTCATCCCAAACTAACCGCCCACCTTGGACGCGTGAGCCCAAGAGAGAACCTCTGGTCGCAGACAAGGAAGGACAAAAGTCTTGCCCGGAGGCACTGACTCAAGAGCAATCGGGGCCACGGTCCTTAGGCTCTCAGATGGGACGATTAGCCGAGGCTCAGACTCCTCCTCCTCCGCTGACATCACGGAGCGAAAGAGGGCATTGGCCCGGATGTTCCTCTCACTGGACAGAAAATGCAGGGTGAAATGGAAGCAAGAGAAGAATAGCGACCATCTGACCTGGCGAGAGTTCAGCCGCTGGGCCGTTTGCAGGTATTCCAGGTTTTTATGGTCGGTGTACACCTGGAAGGGGAACTGAGCTTCCTCCAGGAGAGTCTCCACTTGACCAACTTCATTGCCAGCTGCTCCCTGTCGGGGCGATATGGCGGAAGAATCTCTGCCGCCTTTTTAGAGAATATGTCCGTGTACTGTTGATAGTGCTTAGGGAGCGACGAAAGATCCGCGGGGACCTCAGTGGAAGCTACCTGAACGCACTCCTTCATGCATCTACCCTGACAGGACTTGCTAAAGCCAAGTATTTTCCCCGAGGACCACTCTATGTGAGGAGAGTGACAACGCAACCAGGGAACTCCTAGGAGAACCTGATCGATGCATAATGAGGAGAGACAAGGTCTTGTGGTGGGACAGAGACAGCGAGAGCTTAAGGGGAGCTGTCTGATGTGTAATTTGGGAGGGTAGTGTCGAGCCGTTCACCACCCTGATGGTAGCGGGGTGAGGTAGCAGCACCAAAGGGACTGCGTGCCGTTGGGTGAAGGCTGAAGACATAAAATTGCCCTCTGCCCTGGAGTCCACGCAGACCTCTACCACCAAGGTGGAAGCACCACTCTCTACCATCCCCTTAAAGGACAGCTTGGAGGAGAAAGTTTCAGTGTCTAGCAGGCCTCCTCCAATTACCACTAGATGCAGGCGTTTCCCGACCGCTGTGGGCACCTATTCGCCAGGTGAACAGGCTGTTGACACTGGAAACAGAGTATTGGGGTGCGCACCGAGCGGGACATGGAGCCTGTGCAAGACACCTCCATGGCCTCTGGAGGCTCGATCCCCTGATTGGGAGGTTCCAGAGGTTTAGAGAAGGTGGGAACCAACCTAACCCTCGATCTGGACTGGGAGGGCTCCAACCCACGCTCCGTGAAATGAAGATTTTCCTATTTTGCATCTGTTTTCTCTCAGAAAGGAAATGTAACATCAACTGTTCTTCACTGTCCTATTAAGGGAATAGAAGAATCCAGGATATCTATAAACAGAAAGATAGTGAAGAAACACTTAGCTAACCTAAATGAATTCAAGTCTCCAGGTCCAGATGAATTACACCCCAGAGTACTGAAGGAGATAGCAGAAGAAATTTTTGAACCCCTCTCCATAATCTTTGAAAATTCTTGGAGAACAGGAGAAGTGCCAGAAGACTGGAGAAGAGCAAATGTTGTTCCTATCTTCAAAAAGGGGAAGAAGGTGGACCCAGGCAACTATAGGCCGGTGAGTCTGACTTCTATACCAGGAAAGATCTTTGAGCAAATTATCAAACAACATGTATGTCAGCACCTGGATAAGAATGAAGTGATTAAACAGAGTCAGCATGGGTTTGTAACTAATAAGTCATGTCAGACTAACTTAATTTCCTTCTATGACGGAATCACTGATTGGGTGGATCAAGGAAATGCTGTAGATATAGTATATCTTGACTTCAGCAAAGCATTTGACAAAGTCTCTCATACAATCCTTATTGAAAAAATGACTAAGTATGGAATGGACAAGGCAACTGTTAGGTGGATTCATAACTGGCTTAGTGATCGGACCCAAAGAGTGGTCGTAAATGGCTGCACATCCAGTTGGAAGAATGTCTCAAGTGGGTTACCACAGGGCTCTGTCCTGGGCCCTGTATTGTTCAACATCTTTATCAACGATTTAGATGAAGGAATTGAGGGTAAACTGATTAAATTTGCTGATGACACAAAGCTAGGAGGGATAGCTAATACTAGAGAAGAGAGAGAGAGGATTCAAAAAGATTTAAATAAACTGGAGAAGTGGGCAGCAACTAACAGAATGGTTTTTAACAGGGAGAAATGCAAAGTACTACATCTGGGCAATAAAATTGAAAAAAGCATATACAGAATGGGAGGAATAGGGCTTAGTGACAGCACATGTGAAAAAGACTTGGGTATACTAATAGATTGTGTTGAGCGAAACGGGTCGAAAAAATTCAAAAGTCGCCGACTTTTGGCAAAGTCGGGTTTCATGAAACGAAACCCGACCCTAGGATGAGGTCGGCCACGAGGTCGGCGACTTACGCGCCAAAGTCGCGTTTCAAAAGTTTGTTTTGCGCTCTTTATCAGCCAATCAGGATCCACGGACACTGTGGGCAATGTGATGACCTAGGCACGGGTCACCACCATCTTTCAGAAGGGCATGCAAGTGATTGGCTTGCTTTGGTGGGCGTCACAGGGGGTATAAAAGGGCGTGCACGCCGACCGCCATCTTACTTCTGCCGATCTTAGTATAGGGAGAGGTTGCTGCTGATTCTGTAGGGAGATCGTTAGGCAGGGAAGAAGACAAAAAAACTGCTTCTGCTGCTAGCGATTTGGCCTGCACAACACACAAGTCACTGTGTGTGCAGTGCAAGGGGAGGCTATATTGTGGTGTATCAGTGGTGTTGGTTGTTGGGCTGCCTTTTAAGGCTTCCTGACACGCTGGCATTGCTGTTTACGGACTGCTCCGCAAACTGCTTTTTTAAAAGCAATCCAATCTCCCTTATCCTCTAGTCACTTTTGTCACAGCTGTGCCATCGAGCCTGTCACATAGCGCTCAGATATCAGTGGGCCTCACACAATCCACAAGCGTCCAGTGTCCAAAAGTGTGCGCAGAGATTCAAAATCTCCATTATTCTCTCGTCACTTTGGTCACAGGCAGCTGTGCCATCGAGCGTGTCACATAGCGCTCAGATATCAGTGGGCCTCACACAATCCACAAGTGTCCAGTGTCCAAAAGTGTGCGCAGAGATTCAAAATCTCCATTATCCTCTCGTCACTTTGGTCACAGGCAGCTGTGCCATCGAGCGTGTCACATAGCGCTCAGATATCAGTGGGCCTCACACAATCCACAAGTGTCCAGTGTCCAAAAGTGTGCGCAGAGATTCAAAATCTCCATTATCCTCTCGTCACTTTGGTCACAGCTGTGCCATCGAACCTGTCACATAGCGCTCAGATATCAGTGGGCCTCACACAATCCACAAGTGTCCAGTGTCCAAAAGTGTGCGCAGAGATTCAAAATCTCCATTATCCTCTCGTCACTTTTGTCACAGGCAGCTGTGCCATCGAGCCTGTCACATAGCGCTCAGATATCAGTGGGCCTCACACAATCCACAAGTGTCCAGTGTCCAAAAGTGTGCGCAGAGATTCAAAATCTCCATTATCCTCTCGTCACTTTGGTCACAGCTGTGCCATTGAGCGTGTCACATAGCGCTCAGATATCAGTGGGCCTCACACAATCCACAAGTGTCCAGTGTCCAAAAGTGTGCGCAGAGATTCAAAATCTCCATTATCCTCTCGTCACTTTGGTCACAGGCAGCTGTGCCATCGAGCGTGTCACATAGCGCTCAGATATCAGTGGGCCTCACACAATCCACAAGTGTCCAGTGTCCAAAAGTGTGCGCAGAGATTCAAAATCTCCATTATCCTCTCATCACTTTGGTCACAGGCAGCTGTGCCATCGAGCGTGTCACATAGCGCTCAGATATCAGTGGGCCTCACACAATCCACAAGTGTCCAGTGTCCAAAAGTGTGCGCAGAGATTCAAAATCTCCATTATCCTCTCGTCACTTTGGTCACAGGCAGCTGTGCCATCGAGCATGTCACATAGCGCTCAGATATCAGTGGGCCTCACACAATCCACAAGTGTCCAGTGTCCAAAAGTGTGCGCAGAGATTCAAAATCTCCATTATACTCTCGTCACTTTGGTCACAGGCAGCTGTGCCATCGAGCCTGTCACATAGCGCTCAGATATTAGTGGGCCTCACACAATCCACAAGTGTCCAGTGTCCAAAAGTGTGCGCAGAGATTCAAAATCTCCATTATCCTCTCGTCACTTTGGTCACAGGCAGCTGTGCCATCGAGCCTGTCACATAGCGCTCAGATATCAGTGGGCCTCACACAATCCAAAAGTGTCCACTGTCCACAAGTGTGTGCAGAAATTCTAAATCTCCCCTGCCCTATAGACACCTTGTACCTTGTTTTACATTACTATATAGTTTGTTGGATTTTGTCTACATTTCTACCAAAAATGAGGAAGGCTGGTGGAAGAGGCCGTGGAATTGGGCGGGGGTTGGCAGCTGGTAATGATGGTGTTGGTGGTGGATCTGATGGTAGTGGCAAGAGCAAAATAGGACCGAATGCAGGAGGTGCTGACCCTGCGTCATCGTCTGGCTACATAAGGCCTCGAACGCTTAGTTTTCTAGGAGTTGGCAAACCGCTTTTAAAGGCAGAGCATCAGGAAAAAGTTTTGTCTTACATTGCTGACTCAGCCTCCAGCTCTATCGCCTCCTCTTCTTCAGTTGTAAAAAGTAAAAGCACTGAGTCGTCATTGGAGGCTCATGTTCATAAATCACACCTTTCCTTGTGTCCTTCACCCCAACCAAGATTGAAGGATGACGCAGGCCATACTACTGATTACTCCATGGAGCAGTTTTCACATACCATGCCTGGATTATCAAGTGAAATGGTGAATTACCCAGGCCAAGATGAATCTGACATGGAGTGCACTGATGCACAGCCGCTGATGGATGATTCTGCTGGTACATTCACTCAGAGCACTACATTGTCCTCGCAGTGTACAGAGCCAGATTTTGACCCTGATGAGACTCAGGTGCCCCTTCCCGCATACTATACCACCATACACGGTGACACAGAGAAAGGTGCACATGACATAGAAGAGGAGGTGATGGATGACCCAGTTGTTGACCCAGATTGGCATCCATTGGAGGAAGAGGGTGCTGCTTCCAATAGCTCAGATGAGGAGCATCCACAGCAGACATCGACATCGCAACAGCTGTTATCTGGCAGGCCCAGAGCACTCCAAAGACAGGTTCCAAACATCAAAAGAGTTGATGGACAGCTTGTCCAGAGGGTCAAAAGATCACAGCGTGCTAGGCCGCAAAATGTCTGCCAAAGTAGGAAGAGTGCAGTTTGGCACTTTTTTGAACAAAATCCTCATGATCAGGCCAGGGTTATCTGTAAGAAGTGCGCAAAGACCTTTAGCCGAGGGAAAAATCTGAAAAATTTGAATACCAGTTGCATGCTTAGACATTTAACCAGCATGCACTTGCAAGCATGGACACAACACCAAACCTCAAGTGCCACATGTGCAACTGATCACAACGAAGGTAGTCAGCAACGCTACATTGTTTCCCCCACTGTAAGCCCACCGGTTAGCACAGCAGCAAATGTTGAGGTGTCGTTGCAAGACCACAGCAGTCAGGGAATCCCACTGTTATATCAACGAAAGACTGATTCTAGGCCATCAGAAAGAACACCAACTCCATCAACATCATCAACCCTCTCTCAGTCCGCCCTGTCCACCGCTACTTCCACCATATGCAGCTCTCAAGTCCAGCTCACCCTCCCAGACACTATGAGTAGGTCAAGAAAGTACTCAGTCTCTCATCCGCGTACACTGGGTTTGAACGCCCACATTGCCAAACTAATCTCGTTTGAGATGATGCCCTTTCGGTTGGTGGAGAGCACAGCTTTCCGCGAACTCATGGCCTATGCAGTACCACGCTATGACCTACCCAGTCGCCACTTCTTCTCTCGCAAAGCCATCCCAGCCCTCCACCATCATGTGAAAGACCGCATTGTCCATGCACTCAAGCAGTCAGTGAGCGGAAAGGTGCACCTCACAACTGATGCATGGTCCAGTCGGCATGGCCAGGGCCGTTACGTGTCCATCACTGCGCACTGGGTTAATGTGGTGGATGCAGGGTCCACAGGGGACAGCGGTGGTGGGACAGTGCTGCCTAGCCCACGGTATAGGAAACAGTTGGCTGTAGGCGTTTGACCCTCCTCCTCCTCCTCCTCCAGAAGCGAAAGCTCGTCCACAGAGCGCAGTCGTACGAGCACTCCATCTGCAGCTGCCACTGTTGCACATGATGTTTCCCCCTATCGAGCAGCTAGTGGAAAGCGTCAGCAGGCTGTGTTGCAGATGATGTGTTTGGGCGACAGACACACCGCCGAGGTGCTGGCCGAGTACTTGAAGCGACAAACTGAGTCATGGCTGGGCAGTGTACATCTGGAGGCAGGCTAGGTAGTTAGTGATAACGGCCGTAATTTTGTGGCAGCCATAGCCCTTTCAAAATTCAGCCACATACCTTGCTTGGCTCACACCTTGAACCTGGTGGTGCAGTGCTTCGTCAAAAATTATCCGGAGTTAACAGCCCTGCTCCAGAAGGTGCGAAGACTGTGCGCGCACATCCGCCGGTCGCCTGTACACTCCGTTCGTATGCAGAAGCTGCAGCGATTGCTCCACCTTCCCAACCACTGCCTCATTATCGACATTGCAACAAGGTGGAACTCCACCCTGCACATGGTGGAGCAGCTGTGCGAGCAGAGGCAGGCCATAATGCATTTGTGGGAGGATACACGGCCAGGCACTTTGAGAGCAGACATGGAGTTGACAGGCGTGCAGTGGTCGAAGCTGAAAGACCTTTGTAAAGTCCTTCAGTGTTTTGAGGAATGCACACGGCTGGTAAGCGCAGACGAAGCCATCCTAAGCATGAGCATCCCACTTATGCGTCTGCTCATGCAAACTTTGACGCACCTTAAGGACCAGGCGTCTGCAGCCAATGTTGATGAGGAGGAAGAGGAGGAGGGAATCCTTGATGACATTCAGCCATTGTCTGCTCAGGGACCTCTCCTGGACGAGGTGGAGGAAGAAGAGGAGGAGGAGGAGGATGATGGGGATGATTACTTAGGGGAGGAGGATGCATCTCGTGGGGCAAGTGAAAATATTGGCGTGGCAAGGTCTGGTACAGGGTTTGTGCGTGACTGGAGGGATGTGGATTTGCCAGAAAGTGCTCCTCCAACCAGCACTCGCAGTGCATCATTTACTCCGGGAACATTGGCCCACATGTCAGATTATGCCTTGCGGATCCTAAAAAGGGACCCCCGCATTGCCAAAATGATGAGCGATGACGACTACTAGTTGGCCAGCATCCTTGATCCACGCTATAAAGGCAAATTACAAAACATCATGCCACAGGAGAACCTTGACCTAATATTGGCTAATAAACAAGCAACTCTGGTAAATCGGTTGCTTGAGGCATTCCCAGCACACAGCAGCAGTGATGGTTCTCACACGAGCCGTACGGGCCGGGGGCAGCTTGGCAGAGGTGTTCGTGGTGCACACAGCAGAAGTGGCGTTGGAGACAGGGGTTTCATGACAATGTTGCGGACTGATTTTTCAAATACCGCTCACACAACTGGTAATACTGCATTGATGGAAAGTGACAGGAGACAGCAGTTGTCAACTATGGTTACAAACTACTTTTCCTCCCATATCGATGTTCTCCCACACAGGTCATTCCCCTTTGACTATTGGGCCGCTAAACTGGACACCTGGCCTGAATTGGCCCAATATGCCTTACAGGAGCTCGCTTGCCCAGCTGCAAGTGTGCTATCGGAAAGAGTCTTCAGTGCAGCTGGATCAATCCTGACAGAAAAAAGAACCCGTCTGTCAACCCAAAATGTGGATGATCTAACCTTCATTAAAATGAACCACGCATGGGTTTCCAAGGATTTTGTCCCACCTTCCCCTGATGACACATAGGGTGACAGAAAAATGGCTTGCTTTGGTCCACCTCTTCCTGGTACTTCACCTATTTCGCCTTTTGCATCAGCTGAATGTCCAACATCAACATATGCCACTTTCTAAAACTCCCTAACTGTGCTGCCTCCCCCCCCATGGCCGGGGTCACCACCTACCGCACGACACCGTGCGAGTGCCGTTGCCCTGGACAGGTGGGTAGGCCGACTCTTGGGTGCGGCACTGGCACAGGGTCCCTCATAGTGCAATCAAGTGTCTCTGACGGTGGTGGTGCACACCCGCCGTCAGACACACCGCTGTACTATGAGGGGCCCAGTGCCAGTACCGACGCCCACGAGTGGGCCCCCCTTGCTTGGGCAGGGCCCCAGCATTTGCAATCTTTACCTCTCCCTGCTCCTCCGCTGTGTAATCTGGGCCGTCAAATCCATACTGTGCCTGACACCGTCTGAGCCTGCCTCCTGAGACATATATTTTGAATGTGTACGCTATCCATACATGTTATCCAGGGATACGGTACCCTTTCTAACCTTTGTGCAATCACGTGCAATCCATACTGGGCCTGACACCGTCTGAGCCTGCCTCCTGAGACATATATTTTGAATGTGTACGCTATCCATACATGTTATCCAGGGATACGGTACCCTTTCTAACCTTTGTGCAATCACGTGCAATCCATACTGGGCCTGACACCGTCTGAGCCTGCCTCCTGAGACATATATTTTGAATGTGTACGCTATCCATACATGTTATCCAGGGATACGGTACCCTTTCTAACCTTTGTGCAATCACGTGCAATCCATACTGGGCCTAACACCGTCTGAGCCTGCCTCCTGAGACATATATTTTGAATGTGTACGCTATCCATACATGTTATCCGGGGATACGGTACCCTTTCTAACCTTTGTGCAATCACGTGCAATCCATACTGTGCCTGACACCGTCTGAGCCTGCCTCCTGAGACATATATTTTGAATGTGTACGCTATCCATACATGTTATCCAGGGATACGGTACCCTTTCTAACCTTTGTGCAATCACGTGCAATCCATACTGGGCTTGACAGCCTTTGATCCTGCCTCCTGAGACATATATTTTGAATGTGTACGCTATCCATACTTGTTATCCAGGGATACGGTACCCTTTCTAACCTTTGTGCAATCACGTGCAATCCATACTGGGCGTGAGAACGGCTGGCGAGCTGTTAAGCAAGCTACAGCACCTGTCCAGACAAGTACAGGGATTCCCTAGCGAGGAGACTTATTTGATTGTTTTCAATGTTGGGACAGCAGTTTTTGGGGAGCACTATACTCTGGAGAATGATAGATGGGGCCCACCATACACTGGAACATTCCAAAGGTGGACATCAGACACTGGAGCAGCATTTACAGGGCCCATTATACACTAGAGCATTAGAAATGGGGCCCATTATGTTTGGAGCATTATTTGGGCCCGTAAGACAGTGGAGCTTCATCCATGGGGACCAACATATACTGTAGCATTATGTGGAGCTCATCATATACTGTTTCAAACATTATATGGGACCAATGATTCTGTATGGAGAAATAGATGGGCCTCGTCATGAGATGTAAAAAGTGAGGTATTTTTCATTGTACTATACCGCTATTTATCTGCCGTATCGGAGCATGATGAGTTGTGGTATGTGTTAAAGGGGCGCTCTTTCGCCCAGGGCACATGAAAACCTGCAGCCAGCCCTCCCCCCCCCACAACTTTAGCCAAATAACCCCCATTTTTCAGTGCGTAACTTGTATTATGAAGTTAATTAAGGTTGACAAGCTTAAGTAAGAAGAATTGATGCTTTTGGCATTCAAATGGGCACTGTAGGTGTGTTTCCTGTCCTCCTCTCACTGCCGACTTTTATTCCCCATTGACTTACATTGGGTTTCGTGTTTCGGGACGACCCCGACTTTTCCCTATAATCGGACGATCTTGCTCGACCCGACTTTTGGAAAAGTCGGGTTTCACGAAACGAAACTCGACCCTAAAAAACCAAAAGTCGCTCAACTCTACTAATAGATCACAGACTGAATATGAGTCAACAATGTGATGCAGCAGCAAAAAAGGCAAATGCAATTCTAGGATGTATTAACAGAAGCATACAGTCTAGATCACGTGAAGTCATTATTTCCCTCTACTCCTCTTTGGTCAGACCTCACCTGGAATATTGTGTCCAGTTTTGGGCACCACATTTCAAAAAAGACATCAACAAACTGGAGCAAGTTCAGAAAAGAGCGACCAGAATGGTGACCGGTCTGCAAACCCTGTCTTATGAGGAAAGGTTGCAGGATTTGGGATTGTTTAGTTTACAAAAGAGAAGACTGAGAGGAGACTTAATAGCTGTCTACAAGTATCTAAAAGGCTGTCACATTGTAGAAGGATCAACTTGGAACAGGCTGCCATGAGAAGTGGTGAGTTCTCCTTCAATGGAAGTCTTCAAACAGAGGCTGGACAGGCATCTGACTGGGATGATTTAGCGAATCCTGCTTTGAGCAGGGGGTTGGACCAGATGGCCCAGGAGGTCCCTTCCAACTCTACGATTCTATGATTCTATGATTCTAAGATCTACGCGGGTGGAGATGGTGATAAGCTCCTCCAGATTAACGCGAACCTACCTGGTGGCCAGAGCGTCCTTAACGTGCTCTGCCAAACCCCTCCAGAACACTGGTATAAGCACCTTGTCAGCCAATTCCAGTTCGGAAGCCAGTGTCCGGAACCGGATGGCATAATGGCTGACCGAGGAGGAACCCTGTACCAGTGCCAACAACAGAAGCGCGGTATAATGTGTGACCCATGGCCCCAGAAAGACCTGTTTCAGAGACACCAGGAACTGGGAGGCACTCTGTACCACGGGGTCACCACGCTCCCACAGTGGAGTGGTCCATTCCAGAGTCCTGTCCAACAGGAAGGAGATAATAAATCCCACCTTAGCCCGTTTTGAGGGGATTTGCGTAGTCAGCAGCTCAAGCTGAATAGAGCACCCTGCAGGAGGCGCTGTAACCTGAGAACTTATCGGGCAGCGGGAGACTGGACAACGTTGGGGCAGGAATGGATGTGGAGGTGCAGGAGACAGCTTCTGCAGCTGCCTGAAGAGCGACTGCAGTGACATCTGCAGCTGAGGCTGACCGCTCGAGAGCTGAGAACCTGCCCTCCAGCTGCTGGACATATCTCTGCAGACGCTGATCGTCCGTTATTGCTAGCCAGACCCTGGCGCTATGATAATGTTAAGGGCTAGCAGAACTCACCCGATAAAGAAGATGGTATACGGAGGGTTCGCAGCCCGGGGTCCACCGTGCAAAGATGGAAACTGCTGCTTAGACAATGACTGATACAATAACACAGGTGGAAGCCGGACACTGGCGGGCAACCACTGACCCAGTGCTTGCAAGAGCAGACTCTGTTACCACACGGACTGTACTAGCCGGCATAAAACCGTGCCCTGTTAAGCGTCACTGGACACGAGTGGGAGTAGTACACCGCACAGAGTGGGTACTATGACTACCCTGGCGGTCGCCACTTACCAGTATAAGGACTGTGCTGGAAAGCGCTAGTAACTGCGCACGGCGCCGCACGGATAGCCACTGTGGTAACTGTGGAGTTGTGGTGTCTGCACTGTCTGACGCCCACTGGTGCTAATGGAACCTGAGCTAACTGCACTGCGACGCTAAGCAGTACTAGTGCTAGCTGCAGGGACTAACTCTAAGACCCTAACTCATACACAACAGAGGAAGGGGGATCATAATGAGTCAGTCACCAGAATCATGCATCCATCTACAGACACACCACTAAAGCAAAAGACTCAATGTCTATCATAGCGCATAGCGGGGAGGCCATGCAAACCTTTTATAGCCGCGTCCTTCCGGGACCTTCCTGATGGTCCAATCCGAGCTGGAGAAGGACCTGAACATGTGACCTCCGATCTCCAATGGTAGATCGTCCCACGGGCATGCTCAGTGGACCGAAAGGAGGACTTAGTCCCTGGAATCATTCGCTGCTGACCTGCATGCATTGCTATTGCTGGACCAGAGATGGCAGCAGCAACTAAACCCTCAGTGCTGGTGTGAGCAGAGTACCCGGATCAACGGGTCTGCTGAGCATGCTCCACTGCGGCTGGAGAGGAATGGGAGACCGCCAAAGGCAAAGTTCAGGATTCCTGCTGTGCAGCGCCAGGAACCCGAAGCCTAACAATGCATCAGAATTAGCGTTCTTACGTCTCACTCAGTAATTGATGGTAAACTCATAGTTGGAGAGCCAAGCCATCCAGTGCACCCAGCTTTGCCATTTTAATGTGTGTTATCAGATTATTGTCTGTGTAGATAGTAAACTTTGCTAAAGCCAGGTAGTGCTTGAAGTGCTCCGTTACTGCCCAGACTATGGCGAGGAACTCCAGTTTAAAGGAACTGTAGTTGTCGGGGTTCCTTTCAGTGGGATGAAGTTTCCTGCTGGCGTAGGCAATCACTCTCTCCCTGCCTTTCTGCAATTGTGAAAGCACTGCTTCCAGTCCCATGTTGCTGGCATCTGTGTAAAGTACAAATGGTTGGTCATAGTCAGGGTAGGACAGGACTTCATCTCCCGCTTATCCAAGCTGATCCAGCTTCATCTGAGTGAAGGATTCTTCTAGCCTGTTGTTCCACTCGAGCGGAGGACTCTTGTTCTTGGCCTTCTTGGATTGGCCCACTAGCAGGTCTTGCAGAGGTGCGGCTATCTTGGTGAAGCACTTGATGAATCTCCGGTAGTGGCCCACCAATGCAAGGAACTGCCGTACTTCATGAATGTTGCTGGGTCTTTTCCAATCCCGGATAACGGTGACTTTGTCAGGGCCTGGTGCCACGCCTTCCGCACTTACCATACGGTCAAGGTACTGCACCTTGGGTTTCACAAGGTGGCATTTGGGCGGCTTTACTTTCAAACCAAAATTGTACAGGTCTTCGAACACCTCGGCTAGGTACTTCAAGTGGTATTCATAGGTTTTGGAGAAGTTGATGATGCCATCCAGGTACAGCATAACGGTTTCAAAGTTTTTATGTACTAGGCTGCATTCCATTAACTGCTGAAATGTCCCCAATACACTGCAGAGTCCGAATGGCATGGAGTTAAACTCGCAGAGGCCCATTGAGGTTGTAAAGTCTCTCTTCTCTCTGTCTGCTTCTGACACGGGAACCTGCCAATACCCACTGGTGAGATCTAAGGTAGAGAAATAGTTAGCGGATCTCAATGCAGCTAGTGATTCCTCAATTCTAGGTAACGGATAGGCGTCCTTGTGTGTAATCCTCTTACTTCTCCTGTAGTCAACACACATTCTCATGGTACCATCTTTCTTTTTAACAAGGACTAATGGAGCTGCCCAGGGGCTATAACTATCTCTGATTACCCCAGCTTGCTTCATCCCTTGTAACATATCCTTGGCACGTTGATAATGAATTGGGGGTACAGGCTGGTGCCTCTATTTAATGGGCAGATGATCTCCAGTGGGGAAATGGTGTTGGACCCCTTTTGCCTGCCCAAAGTCTAGAGGATGTTAGCTGAAGACCCACTCATACTCTATACTCTCGAGCCACCCGGTAAGCCCCATGCTTTTGGTGCAAAGGAAAGGAGTCAGTGCCTATGTGTAGCTGTTGACACCAATCCTCCAGCTGCCACTGAGAGCCATTGTCCTCCACCTGGTTGGATGGAAGCAAGGGTTCTGCTGCCTCTATTGCATTGTTACTTACAGTGAACAGCTTATCAAGGGTGGCATATCGGGGTAAATGGACCTCTTTCTCCCCACAATTCAGGATGCGAATCGGTACTCTCCCCTGGCGGACATCAACTACCCCCCTGCCTGTCAGGACAGTGAGCCTGCTATCAGAGTACACTCGTTCTACCTTGGCCTGGTAATCCTGACCCCTGAGGCCTATTGCTGCCTGATACCAAATTAACATTTCTCTCCTTGGGGGTACTGCAATGGGGAATGGATCACTCACTCTGATGCTGCCAACTCCTCCACCAGACAGCTCTTCCTGTTGTCTCTGCATCAGTGCTTTGATCTCCTTTTGCAGGACTCGCTGCTGACTGGAACTGGCGGTCTCCGCTACCTGTTACAAAACAATAATTTCTCCAAGACAATATTCTATTACATTTGAGCCTAAAGTAATTATAGGATGGCATTTTTATTTGTCGATATCAGCTATAATCAAACATTGTGACTGCAATTCTACTCGACCAACCTTGATGGTCACCTCTTTATACCCCACCTGAGGCAAGGGCTGACCATTACTGGCAAAAATGACAAGGTCTTCATCTGGGCTGCAAGTAATGTCTGAGTCAGCCCAGTACCTCTTAAAGAGGACATATGGCATTGTCGTCACCTGGGAGCCGGTGTCCAGTAAGGCATTAATCGTGAAGCTATCAATCACGACGGGCAGAACCGGCCGTCCTCCCACGTACTTGTCTCACCAGTTTTGTGGGTCTGGGCGTCTTACTCCTGGGGGTTGGCCCTCTGCTCAGTGGTCCCTCATTTAAAATACAGAATCTTGCGATGTTCCCCGCCTTGCTGCAGTGGCGACAGATGGGCTGTCCAACCTGGTCGTAGAGATCACTGTCTCTCCCTCTGGTCTGTGGAATCCTCCTCTGCCGTTGCCATAGAACGTCATCCGGACTGGAGGCCAGCTGAATCTTTTTCTTTGGAGCCTCTTGCATGGACTGCATAGATGTAGTTAGTGCAGCCACAATTTGGTCAGCTCCTGGACCTGGAAACAGATCCACAGAAAAGTCATTATCTTGGGTTGGCATGTCGGCACGCCTAGGGGGCAGTGTGCCGCTAAGATCTGGATCACGCAGCACACAGATGGCCCTGTCCTCAAAGTGGGCAAATCCAGTTCAGGATTTTGTAGGACTATTATGCGCAGCTGTGGCCTTTGATTGTTAAACAGGAGACCTTCTATAAACTGCTCCGTTTGCAACCTATCTTCATCTTGGACGCTGTCAGGGTCAACCTGCTTTACAGCCCTTAGTGCTTCCTGAAGTTAAGAGCATAGTCCCGTATACTGTCCTGTACCCTTTTTTTTGCACCCAAAGAATCTCTCTGCTGCAGTGCAGATGTCAAAGGTGTCCTTCAGCCTGGCCAAGATATGTTTGACAGTTCTTTAATCAGTGCCTGGCCATGACTTTACTTCCCTCTGGGCCGCACCGGTTAACTGGCCAGTGAGGATGCTGACTTTTTGACTCTCAGACAGTAGGTACACTTTAAACAAACTATATAGTCTCTCCTTGAAATCACTCAGGGTGTGTGACTCCCCTGAGTACTGTAGTAACCAGGCCGCTCCTGGTATGGACGGCATTTGATAGCGGCATTATGGAGTCTGTAGCTGGGGTTTATGGGGACTGCAGCCGCCGCTAAATCTGGATGCCTTATGGGGGATGACGCCGCCACTGAATCTGGCTGCATCATGGGGGTTGCAGCCATCGCTGGATCTGGCTGTATCACAGGGGCTGATGCCGCCGCTGGGTCTCCACCCGAGCCGGACATTTGCTTTCCCCCTAGTAACCTCAGCCAGGCCCTGCGTGTGTTACAATTGCAAGTGGCTGCTCCGCAGACAGGATCGATGGAGCTCCTCCAGATTATTTTTTTTTCGGCGGGGCCTCTTGCTTCCGCTCACCACAGAGCGCGGCCCGTGATTCACTTTGCACCCTTCTTCCAGGATCTGCCCACGACAACAGGCACCTCTCTTCCCGCGTGCCGTGCAACACAACAATGATGATGCTTTCACAATTTAGCAAAATCTCTGGCGTACAGTACCCGGCATTGCAGGGCTACAAGATCCTGTTTGTGACGCCAAAATGGAGCTCCCACCAGGGGCGTGGAGATACTCGGTACTGGGCCGCTTCTTAAGGAGATGTGTCATGACAGCAGTGACCCGGTCCATGGCCCTGGGCATCCAATGAAAAATAATGATTAAAGGGGAAATAAAGTTTATAAGAGATGATTCGTGATGCTACCTGTGGTACTCAACTAGAAATGGCCGACGCTGCTTAAAGAGACCGCTGGGGCTGATGGTGATGCGTGGATTCTGAACTGAATAACGATGGCCTTGTTGATTTTGAGACTCAACAACTGCACTCTTCTGCTCACAAATCCTTTCCAACATATACAGTGTAGATTTCCAACACTGGGGACATCACACAACAGTCAGTGAGCCGGAAGCTGCAAATGCTGCTGAATCACGGCAAGGGCAGCTGAAGCTGTGTGCTAGACCTGACACACCCTTGAACACCGCGTTCGAGGGTGCATCATGAATTAACGCATCATTGCTAATGCATGCCGATATTGGCATGCGTTAGGATGCTTTACTGTCATTGCGGGCAATAGCTTTGTGATGGTGTGATATGTTGTGTGGGTATCATTTTGTGTACATTTATATTTTATGTATTTCCATAGTGTTCTCTTGTTGCCCTTTATCATTCCATGTTTTCCCCATCTTGTCTAGAGTCTCAATTACTTTCCAAAAGTCTGATAACTGAATTATCTCTCTTACTGTTTGCAGCCTGACTGTATCTATGCCTCTTGATGAACCCCTTGTAGTGCCTTAATCCCCAAGGCACCTTTGTAAGGTCTGGGAGGCCTGAAAACCACCCCAACCTGTCTGACTACCCCTAGACATAAGGAGGGGACTGGTGAGGACAGGAGCTGTTCAAGTCGGACCCTGTGTTGTAATGAACGTGTGAATACGGTAAGTCAGAGAGAAGGGGAAGCATATGGACCCATTTTATCCTCTGCTGAATTTTTGGACTCTCATCTCCTTGGACATTCATCCTGTTATGAAACTTCAATCGCGTTCTGGACTATTGTATCCTCAGTGTGGATTGGTTATTGACCCTTTAGTTTTGCCTATAATAAAGGTCTTGGGATTGTTATCACTTCCCTTGCTCTGTCGATTGTGTGATATCGGAGAAGAACCACGTGATAACTAGTGGCAGCAATGGAATCAACAGAGTGTAACCAATGGAGAACCACCCACAGAGTGAGTACAGAAATTGGACTGTATCCAGTTTACTGGAGAGAGCCAGAGACCTGGGCCTGAACTACCAGGGACTGACTAAAGAAGCCTTACTTGAACTAATGGTGGGTGCTAGCCCATCCACCTCCTCCCAGATGTCTGAAGGACAAGCGCTGGAGACAGGGATCCCCACCTCAAAAAGCCAGTGGTTGATGTGGTACGAAGAAGAGATGGCAGTGTTGGGCCCTGGCGTCTCTCAGGAGTATAAGGAAGAGGCTGTCCGCCGGGCACAGCAGAGACAAGAAGCAATGGAGCTTGAAAGAGGGAGTAATGCAATGTGGAGTTTAAACCCAACGATCCGGGAGCCTGTAGGGATCACCTGGACTGAGTTTAAGCAATTTGATGAGGCTTCCAGAGATGTGGAGGGGTTCTTCAAGGACTTTGAGCAGCAGTGTGCTGTGATGGAGGTGCCCCACTCTGACTGGATGCGTTTGTTAGTGGGACTCCTGAATGGAAGCATTGACTCACAGCGGAATCGGGATTATACTACTGTAAAGCAGACTATCCTGGATTACCATGCTATCACCCCAGCCTCTTATAGGGCAAAGTTCCAAGACCTCCCATGCACCACGGGGGGATCATTTAGGATGTATGCACATAAGATGTCCCAGGCATGTCGGAGATGGATGGAAGCAGAAAACGCCTTTACTGTGGAAAATGTTATACAGGCATTCCTTATAGAACAATTTCTTGCAAAGTGCCCCGCAGAGGTACGGGAATGGGTCAGAGAGCGCATGCCGGGTACCGTGGAAAGAGCTGCAGCCCTGGCCAATGAAGCCCTTACTATCCGACCACAATGGAGAAGGCTTCTGGACAATGAACCACAGCCTGCTCCCACGCCCCGTCCCCCTTCGATTATATCTGCCCTTTCACCTAGTCACAAGCCGACGACAATCACGCCTCACCATCCTGGGCCCCAACAGTTCTGATCATGACCTGAGGGTTTCACAGAGAGGAGATGTTATGGGTGTGGGCAACCTTGAAATTTGTAGTTTGGCTATCCCTCAAGGATTCGGAGGGAGCCCCACCTCGTCCAGTGCATCTTGTGCATTCCATCCTGCCTGAGGAAGAGCTACCACCACCCCCACCGAAGTGGACCACCGACCACGGCACCATACATACCCTTCCTGGAGTGTACAGACTCTGGCCTTTGTCCTTTAGCTACCCAGAGCAACCGCAATACCACCCGCAGGATGTCTTAATTTATGGATACAAAGTTTCAGGATTTAGAGACACAGGGGCATGCCTGACTATTGCTGACCCCCGTGTGGTTCAACCCGAGGCAATTTACCATGGTCTGGGAATTCCCATTGTCCTGGTGGGGGGGGGTGCCCGCAAATATATACAGCGAGCTTCTGTGTGTTTGGATTATGGTTGTGGAGAAAAACTGTGTTGAATTGGAGATATGGAAGGACTTCCTGCAGATATGCTCCTTGGGAACAACATTGGGGAGTTACAGTGCCAATTTGTGGGAGCAGTCACCCAACTACAGGCCCTTCAAACACTACGTCATCCGGACCTCACTAGGGAGCAACCACCACGAACCGCAGCAGAGTTGGTAAGCAATACTGTACGTTTGCTGCTACTACATTGGGAGAGTCTTGGGACAGAGAGGAGTTTAGGAGAGAAATAGAAGGTGACACTACCTTAGCAGCCCTTAGGTGAAGGGCAGAAACTGGGCACATGGGAGATAATGGGGATGGCTTCACTCGAGAAAATGGACTGTATTATCATGTAGCAAAGGTCAGTGACAAGGGCAACCATGACGCAACAACTAGGCAACTCATTGTCCCTCAGAAGTACAGGGCACAGCTACTCCAACTGGCCCATGACATCCCTGTGGCTGGACATCTAGGGAGGAAATCGACTGAAAAGAAACTCACACAAAGATTTTACTGGCCTGGCATCTCGCAGTCAGTAGCCCATTATTGCAGCACCTGCGATGTGGGCCAGCGAATGCGGCATCCAGGAGCTCGACATAAGGTACCCCTGCAATCCTTGCCCATAATTGTAGAAACATTTCAAAGTGTAGCTGTTGACATCATAGGTCCTCTGGCCTACCCCAGCAAGTCGGGAAAAAAATATATCCTGACAGTGGTGGACTATGCCACTTGGTATCCTGAAGCTGTGGCCCTGTCCAGTATTACAGCAGTAAAGGTGGCCGAGGCCCTTGTTACAATCTATACCCGGGTAGGGTTTCCTAGTGAAATATTATTGGATCAAGGGACGCAGTTCATGTCAGATCTGGTCCAGTCCCTATGGCATACCTGTTGTGTTCGAGCCATTCGCACCATCCCATACCACCCGCAGACCAACGGACTACGTAAACGCTTTAATAGAACCCTAAAAAATATGCTGAGGGCTTTTGCTGACGTTGAAAAAGACTGGGAAAAATACCTGCCACATCTCCTCTTCGCCTATTGGGAGGTTCCCCAAGAGTCCACAGAGTTCTCTCCCTTCGAACTACTGTTTAGCCGGAAGGTCCGTGGGCCTCTCACTCTTCTGAAAAAACATTTGGAGGGAGACGTCTCAGATACCGGAATGCCCATTGTTCCCTATGTTCTAGAGTTCAGAGACTGTCTCGCCCAGCTAGCTACCTTGGCTAAAGAACACCAGCGAATGGCCCAGTCCAGACAAAAAACCTGGTATTATGACCATAATGCCAGGACCCGGGAATTTATGGAAGGACAACAAGTGCTCATGATTACTGCTTTCCCTGCCAACAAGCTTCAAGCATTGTGGGAAGGCCCTTATCAGGTTGTCAAGAAATTTAATGACACTAAGTACGTTATTGCACTGGACTCTAGTGGTCGATGACAGAAAACCGTCCACAATAACATGCTGAAAGATTACCACGACCGATCTCAGCCTGTTCTAGCCGTCTGCCACCCCCCTAGTGATACCGCCGACAACGAGTGTCTCCCCGATCTTCTCCAGGTCGCCCAAGCGGGAGGATCACTGGAACAAGTGCCCCTGGGCTCCCATTTATCGGATATACAAAAGGACGATATTTTTGCTGTACTAGAGCCAAGGGCTGCTGCTTTCTCCTCAAAGCCGGGGAAGACTACTCTCACCAGCCACCATGTGGAAACCCCAAACAACACCCATCCAGCAGGTTGCCTACTGGGTTCCAGCGGCTGTTCAAGGCATGATAAAGAATGAACTGGAGGAGATGAAATGAGTGGGAGTTGCTCTGCCATCCCACAGTTCTTGGGCCTCTCCTGTCATCCTGGTCCCCAAGAAGTATGGTACAACACCTGCATTGATTACAGACGATTAAATGATGCCACCAAGAGTGATGCTTACCCCATGCCCAGGATTGATGATCTATTGGATCATCTGGCCAGTGCCCAATTTGTGACCAAGTTAGACTTGAGCAAGGGGTACTGGCAGATACCCCTAACGGACGACGCTCGGGAGCGCTCGGCCTTCATTACTCCATTTGGGCTTTTTGAGTTCCTGGGAATGCCCTTTGGTATGAAAACTGCCCCCGCTACTTTCCAGTGACTGGTAGATCGACTGTTAGAACAATGTCAGGACTTTGCCTGTGCTTACTTGGATGACATTGCTATTTTTAGCACAACCTGGGAGGAACATCTTAAACACTTGGGCATAGTGCTAGACTGTATCCTTACTGCAGGACTGACCATTCACCCTGATAAATGCCAAATAGGGATGGCTGAGGTGTAGCACCTCGGTCATAGAGTAGGGGGTGGGACCCTAAGGCCAGAGCCTGCCAAGGTGGAAGCCATTAGCAACTGGTGAAGACCCCAGACTAAAAAGCAAGTACTTGCATTTTTAGGAACTGCTGGTTACTATCAAAAATTTGTTGCTAATTTCAGCACCTTGGCCCAGCCCCTAACCAACCAGACCCGCAAGAACATGCCTAGGAATGTGATGTGGACGACTGCATGCGAGGATGCCTTTTCAGCATTAAACACCTACCTCATCACTGCTCCTGTCTTGGCTGCCCCTGATTATAAGCGCAGGTTCCTCGTGCAGACAGGTGCATCCACCTTTGGGATTGGGCAATACTTAACCAAGTGAACGCCGCCAGAGAAGAACATCCTGTTGCTTTTGCCAGTCGGAAATTACTGGATCGGGAAGTTGCCTATTCCACTATTGAAAAAGAGTGCCTTGCCATCGTATGGGCGCTAAAAAAATTGCACTTGTATGGCAGAGACTTTAAAATTATTACAGACCACAACCCCCTCACATGGCTGAACCACGTATCGGGGGACAATGGAAGATTGCTGCGGTGGATCTTGTCCTTACAACCCTACAGCTTCTCCATCCAATACAAGTGGGGAAGCCAACACCAGAACACCGATGGGCTATCTCGACAAGAAGAACCATAGGCTCCCCAGGCCGACCTACCCCTGCCACTGTACAAGGAACGATAAACGATTGAGCAATGTGGACTAAAGCGAGCAGGCCAGAGGTCTGTGTAGACCTCATTGCATGCTCACTTATTATGAGGGGGGAGAGTTTGTGATGGTGTGATATGTTATGTGGGTATCATTTTGTGTACATTTATATTTTATGCATTTCCATAGTGTTCTCTTGTTGCCCTGTATTATTCAGTGTATTCCCCATATTGTCTAGTGTCTCAATTACCTTCCAAAAGTCTGATAATTGAATTAGCTCACGTACTGCCGGCAGCTTGACTGTATCTATACCTCTTGATGAAACCCCTGTAGTGCCTTAATCCTCAAGGCACCGTTGTCAAGTCTGGGAGGCCTGAAAACTGCCCCACACCTATCTGACTACCCCTGGATGTAAGGAGGGGGCTGGTGAGGACAGGAGCTGTTCAAGTCAGACCCTGTGTGGCGATGATCGTGTGAAGACGGCACATCAGAGAGAAGGGGAAGCATATGGACCCATTTTATCCTCTGTCTGCTGGATTTTTGGACTCTCATCTCCTTGGTCATTCATCCTGTTACTGAACTGCATTCGTGTTCTGAACTATTGTATCCTCAGTGTGGCGAATTATTTATGGACCTTTTAGCTTTGCCTATAACAAAGGTCTTGGGATTGTTCACACTTCCCTCGCTCTGTTGATTATGTGATATCGGAGGACCCCGTGACAAGCTTTATAAAGCTAAAGAAACCACCGGAGCAATAGGCACAGGAGGGCATGAATTTTGGGATGTGCAGATCTTTTAACTCCTGCAGTTCTGTGTGTATTGCTGTTGATTTTAAGCTTGAGTTTGTGCCTGGTGTTCCACTGTGAGGAGGGTGGGGCTTATTTAGATGAGGTAACGGTCTCTTTTGTGAGGATAGTGGGGGCTGGTCTCTCTCTGTGTGGGGGATGGGGGTTTATATAGAGGAGGTAAATTGTCTTTCTACCTCTTTCTTTCACCAGATGAAATGGAGAAGACATCAGACAGGGAAATATAATACTGGGGGTTTATCACTTCACATAGCTGGCTCCTACATCATGTATGGGATTAATATTACCTCAGAAATTCATATAGCCAGTCATGAGGTCATCACTTCACATTACAGATGATAGGTGCACAATCACCTCAGACATTGTGTAGTTTCAGCTCCTACATCTTGTATGGGATCAATATTACCTCAGAATTCATGTATCTGCCATGTTCCCTCATGTCTGCAGTGAAAGGAGGTCATCACCTCACATTACAGATGATTTTAGGAGCACAATCATCTCAGACATCATGTATCAATATAGTATCAGCCCCTACATCATATATGGGATTAGTATTACCTCAGAGATTCATGTGGCCACCATGTCCCCTAGTGTGGCTGCTACAGGTGTACAGGGTCTGCCGTAACATGGTGGAGCTGGGTTTACTTGACACTGGTGAGAGGAGAGCAGCTGGGGATGGTATATGTATGAGAGGACAGAGCGTGGACACATACATTGTCTGCCATTAGTTCTGTGGGCACATGTGCTGGAGATAAGGGTGAGAGGGGAAGAGTGAGGGGGATGGGGTGTGCTGAGGACGAGTGGCTGCACTCCATGGCAAGGCTGTGTGTAGTGGCCTTGCTGTGCTGATTATTCCCTCTCCCCTTCCCATTTATGGAGTCTTGTAACCTGTATGTGACCTCATCTATGCTATATGCTGATCATTTTGTGTGTACATATCCTGTGTATCCAGGTTGCTTTCACTATGTATGTGGTATCTGTGTAAAGGCTCCATCCAAATGTGCTGTATACTTATCATGGATACATAGCTGAGGTCCATGTTATCACTTCTCACCCTGCTATATACAGATCATGCTGTGTATAAAGACACTGTGAATACAGGTTTTCCCTTGCTGTACATATAATCTGGACCTGACTTCCAGCTTAGTTCTTTCTTTCTGTAGTTATGGCAGCTTTTATTCCTCTTATGTTACACGCTGTCCTGCCTGATATATCCATCCTGTTTCTGTGTATTGTCCCCCTCATATATTGCTTGATCGGTGTATACCAACCATGTTCTTATTTCATATTACGTAAGATGGTGGATAGCACAGGCCTGAGTGGATTACCTGGAGCTTTAATATATATATATATTATGTCACGATCCCACCCGCTGACACCGGTATGTCATGGACGGAGAGATGCGACGCACTGCCAACACACGGCTATCACAGGCGCACGGGGGCTTATCTTAGTTATCCCACCGCTCGCACCATGTGATAAAAACAGCAAGCTATTCTTGCCCTAACAATTTACCGCAGGTGGGTTATTTTGAATGTCCCACCACTGCTAACAATCTTCCACGAACTGCGGGGATTTATGAATACCCACTTTTCAGTTCCACTTTGGAACTCGCAGCTCTCCAGCGCCACCCTTACCCTCAGGTCAGTCAGGGAACTACACCTGGGATAATTGGTTTCCGGACGGGCTGCTTGTTGTGCACGGGCGATTAGGCCGCTGCAGTGAGGGAATTATCAATGCTTTGGCTGCAGCCACACAATCAGCTTCTAAAACCATTCTGTCACTGCCAGCTAGCCCAACCGACCTAAACACACTTCAACACCACCAGCTCCAGCTTTCTCTGCTTAAGTTATAAACTTAATAGAGGGGTTTGAAGCCAACCCAATCAGTGGCGTAATTATCTTAAAGGCACGTGTTCATTTTTAGAGCATGAAGACAGACTAATAAGTTTTATAATTTATTCCCAAAAGGGTGGGCAGTGATTACACAGATAAAAAAATGTTACAAAGTTGAGACATTAGGTATGTACAAAGCAAATATAAAATAAAAGGGATTAACATAGATCAACACTTACAGTTGCTTAGATGGTCTGTAGGCTAACCATGTGGGGAGGCGGGGGCCACATGTTGCCCTGCATCTGGGGTCCTTTTGGCATCAAACCTCCAGCTCGAATGAATGATTTTTTGGAAATGAATGCCTTAAAGCTTTGAGTTTGTGACCTCACAAAAGGGGCAGTCTGGAGAGGGTCAGCCCCTTTTCTTGGAGCTACAATTCTGACTACAAAACTTTTTATAACTATATCTCGCAGAGGGTACCTCATATAAACACGCACATGGTATCATTCTTTTTATTCTGTCAAATATAATAATTCAAAACCAAACATGCAGTAGTTATGTTACACCGTTTAGGAGAAATCCAGTTCTCTGTTTCTATGGGTGCTGGAACAGTGAAAATTATGGGCCAGAAGGCTGGTTTCATGTCCTACGCGGATATGTGATTTTTATATCTCTGTCGCATATCATTTTCACGATCCAGCCTCTTGAATATTACTCATACATACATCCAGCCGCATGGTGCTTCAAACAAAGACATTCTTTTCACTTAGCTAATTTATATAGCTTAGCTGTGGCGAGGAGAATGTGTGCACAGGATGTGTCTGGTGTAGGGTTTCAAGCAGGCAGAGGAGACACACACAGCTGCTAAGGGGGAAGGAGGGAGGGGGGTCACATCTCCAGCATGTGACAAGCAAAAGTATAATCTGTAGTGTAACAATGGGAGATTCTGGAATGTTCCAGCGAAGTCATATTTTACTTATTACTACACTGTGTATACAGGCTTTTCCTTGCTGTACATACTGTATAATCTGGACCTGACTTCCAGCTTAGTTCTTTCTTTCTGTAGTTATGGAAGCTTTTATTCCTCTTATGTAGCACACTGTCCTGCCTGATATATACATCCTGTTTCTGTGTATTGTCCCCCTCATATTGCATGATCAGTGTATACCCACCAAGTTCTTATTTTATATTACGTAAGATGGTGGCTAGCACAGGCCTGAGTGGATTACCTGGAGCTTTAATATATATGTTTCATCATCATCATATATAAAAATAAATATTTGTGGAGTAACTCAGCACAGGGCAGGATGGTGAGTGGGGCACTATTAATTCCGCACATGGCGGGTAGTGAGTGGGCACTAATAACTCAGCACATGGAAGGCAGTGAGTGGGCACTAATAACTCAGCACATGGCGGGGCACTCACTGGTCACTAATAGCTCAGCACATGGCAGGGTATTCAGTGGGGAACTAATAACTCAGCACCTGGCAGGCAGTGAGTGGGCACCAATAACTCAGCACATGGCAGGGCATTCAGTGGGCACTAATAACTCAGCACCTGGTGGGGCATTCAGTGGGCACTCCTAGTGTGATGCTACACCTTGCTCTAGAGGACATATCATGGGCCCCATTTTCAGCCCTTTCTCGTCTATTGTATGTATGTTGTGTGACTGATTGGGATACAGACCTTGCAGTATTCTGCACATACACCTATGGCTGCAGGCAGCTTATACTAGACCTACATATTATATTTCTTACTATTTATGTGCAGCTGGTGATTTGAGAGCCGTGTCTGTCGTTAACTGCTGTAGAGGAGCAGGTGGCTTCTCCTCATTTATTGTTGCAGCATATTGTTAGGGGCTGGCGGAATGCATCAAATAATAAGAAGATGGTAATAAGGTTCGTTCACAGCCTGGGGTCCACCGTGCAGAGATGTTAACTGCTGCTGGCAATGGCGGACACAAAATGGCGGTATCGCACTGGACACACGTGGGTTAAATGGTACCCAGTATGTAGTGGCAATGGGCACTGTTGCTTCACAGAGCCACAGAACCACAGAACACAGATGCCATACCCTGTTGACTGTCACTAGGCACAGCTGAATCAGCGCTAGTGTACAGACACAGGACTGTGCCCCAAGGACGCGGGGTAAGAGCCTCTCTAGACCCACTAGGTGCATGGCGTCGCTCTTACAAGCACCCCTAATCGACGCTGGCTACTGTGGAGCGCAGTCCAAGTGCACAGTGGCGTACAGGCAGAGCCACTACTTGGCGCTGAAGCTCGGCCCTGCACTATCAGCCTAGGCACTACCTGGCAAGGTTGATCAACACATGCGTACCAACGGTAGGGGTTTCATAATGAGTCACTCACCAGAGACACTCATACATGCACAACACTCACTCCACATGGATTATACTAGCGCACGGCTATTCGATCCTTTTATAGCCGCAGCCTTCCAGGACCTTGCTAATGGCCCAATCTGAGCTGCTTGAGGACGTGAACATGTGACCTCTGACCACCAATGAGTGGTCGTCTCACGGGCATGCTCAGATGGGAAAAAACAGGACTTAGTCCCAGGGGTGTCTGCTCATTGCTGACTAATGCTGATTGCTTTAGCTGAACCTGGGGCAACAGCAGCAACCAGATGCATACCATTAGCCTGTGCAACATGCCAGGACCAATGTCTCTGCTGAGCAGGAACCTCAGTGGCTGTAGAAGAATGGAAGACAGCAGAGGACATGGCTTGAGATTCCCACTGTTTATATTGACCAACTCTTCTGGCTAAAGCAGTGCATTAATCTGAAGAACAGTATACCTAGCCATTGAGTCAGTGGGGAGTGACTAAGGGTGAAGTAATCAAGCAAGATGCTTTCTTTGATGATTTTGACCCAGTTAGAGCGGTTAACAGAGAACGTCATCAACTGTATTAAACAATCAACAATGGCGTGGCAGGGTTATTCGTAATGCATTCAGACATATTTATTTCAATTAATATATCCAAATATGAAAGTTATTTAAGGGTTGGTTTTGATGTTATATTGTGTATAGCTTTTAATTACTCCTTATTTATAGTATCTCTTTATATACACTCTCCTCTTTTCCAGCAGTTTCTCTTTTAGTTCAGAGTGCATTCAGTGCATATAATGCTGTGACTGCCCTTTTTCTCAGTTGGAAAAGCCATCCTGTCTGGCCTATGCTATTACGGGTGGTTCAGTCCCTCTGTCCCACTTGTCCTCTGACATATTTATGTCACTTGACAAGTGGAAAGGTTTTAAATACAAGAGTTAGGACTGTCCCACGGGGGTTGCCGTGAAGTGGTGGGATGGCTTGCACATTATTTTGATCAAAATTATGTTAACTACATACCCTTATTATTATTACTACTTTCATTCAATTTTTGCAATTTATTTTTTACTTTTTTATTTTAGGATATTTGTTTTGTGTTTTGTTTTTGGTTTTCTCTTTTCCGGTAGTAGTAGTAGTAAGTGGGTTTAACCCTCTGTCAGGAACAATATTCGCACTAACTCATAATGGAACAATGTGCCTGTCAAGCGCAGGCTAGAAAAATGCCTAGAATATCTAATTTTCTCAATTTCAGTGATCTAAAAGTGATCAGAGACCTTCATAGGGATGTAATAAAAGAGACTACACATTATCAGGTGCAAAACAAACCCATTTACTCAACATAAAAGTAATAACTTTGATATACACAAATTTCAAAACTCCTGAGAAGCACACTTTCATTTGTAAGAAAATCTGCCTTATTTATATAAAGTATCCTAAAACCTTTCTCTATCCATTCATAAAACAAGCTAAATAAACAATAGTAATGACTAAAAACATTACATACCAACCTTATAAAGTGTGATGTGTTCGGGACCAATGAGCCTGAGAAGCCAGCACAGCTATATCTTCCTTCCTGAAGCTCTGCAGACCAACTGTGGTATCAGGTTTCACACAGCAGCTAGAGCCAGGAGACTATCTGGAGTGAGGGGGTTTCCTGAAAATCTGGTGAGAAGGGAGAAATGAAAGTAGAAGAGCTGCGCCTGTCAGATCCATTGTTCCTGACGGAGGGTTAAGGAATAATTCCTGCCCAGCACAGCTACTGTATATAGTGGTGGTTTCTAGAACCAAAATCTGTGAAGTGGTGAATTATTACAGCTGGCTGCGATACCTGCAGCATAATAGATTTTGAGGCATGACAGATATCATTATACAGGTATCCGACTGTGGCCACCAACTTTATTATGGTTTACTTTCCACATTCCCCATAAAGGGATCCTCATTGCAGGATGTCTAGTGACTGATATCTTGCTGTAGTTACCGTATTATCGATCATAATTTGGTAGAGTTGCAATGATAAAATTATTCTGCTGGAGCTCTGGAATTGCGTTACTTGTAGGCACAGACTTTCCGTAGCATGTAGAACTGGTTGATGAGGGCCGAGTCCATTTAAGGTGTCAAATGGCCTCGTTGGTGGTGGTCCCTTCATGGCTGTCTGTCCTGGTGCCACCCCTTTTTGGCCGTCTGTCCTGGTGCCCTTTTTGGCCGTCTGTCCTGGTGTCACCCCTTTTATGGCTGTCTGTCCTGGTGTCACCCCTTTTATGGCTGTCTGTCCTGGTGTCACCCCTTTTATGGCTGTCTGTCCTGGTGTCGCCCCTTTATGGCTGTCTGTCCTGGTGCCACCTCTTTATGGCTGTCTGTCCTGGTGCCGCCCCTTTATGTCTGTCTGTCCTGGAGTCGCCCCTTTATGGCTGTCTGTCCTGGTGCCGTCTGTCATGGCTGTCTGTCCTGGTGCCGCCCCTTCATGGCTGTCTGTCCTGGTGCCGCCCCTTCATGGCTGTCTGTCCTGGTGCCGCCCCTTCATGGCTGTCTGTCCTGGTGCCGCCCCTATATGGCTGTCTGTCCTGGTGCCGCCCCTTTATGACTGTCTGTCCTGGTGCCGCCCCTTTATGGCTGTCTTTCCTGGTGCTGCCCCTTTATGGCTGTCTGTCCTGGTGCCGCCCCTTTATGACTGTCTGTCCTAGGGATGCCACTTTATGGCCATCTGTCCTGGTGCCGCCCCTTTATGGCCATCTGTCCTGGTGCCGCTGTGGTGCCCCTGAGGGTTCAGTTGCCACAGAGGTACTGCACCTCCTCCTGAGGTGTGGTACCCCACCATCCAGGAAGGTTGGAGGCTCCTAACCATGCTCCAACCCTTGCATCCCACATAACACAGTAGTTCAGCAAAGCCACATTGTGGCTCCCTGCTTGGAGTGTAGCAGAGCACCTTTGGTGGCTCCCTGCTTGGAACACTAAACGTGCTGGGAGGCGGGTGGAGTTAGAATACATAAAAGAGCGGGAAGGGATAGGATTTCAGGTCAGTCAGAGAGTCACTCAGAGAGGAGTGAGGAAAGAAGATCCCTGGGAGAGGGATGGAGGAAGGAGGTGCTGCAGCAGATCTCAGTGACCTGGGTCTGCTGGCATGGGAAAGGAAAGAAAGAGAAGGACATTGAATAGAAACCTGATCTTCCATAAGAAGGAAAGACTAGTATGGAACGTAGGAGTAAAAGGGAACAGAGGACGTGGGTTAGAGGAAGAACCCTGCCTAGAAGTTCTAAGTGCAAGGCCAGGGCCCGGTCCCCGAGGTTGTATGGACACTAATGGTTCTGCAGCAGACACCGGTGGAGTAGTGGGCTGTAAATGCACTACTCCCATCTAAGACATGGGGGCACAACAGCAACATTGATAGTGAGCCGGGACTCAGGAGTAAGGAGTCCCCGAAGCAGGCTACAGCTGTCTGCCATACAAGTAGAGTTCTTGGGAACATCTGTCAGGAGGAACTCCAGTGTAACTCAGTACTAGGAGATCTTCACACTTAAAGGCGCTATAGAGGAGACGTTCAGAAAGGCACATGTTGGCGGAGTGTTGGAAGGGAGCGTCCTATCTTGCCTGGAGGTCGACTGAGTCCCTGACCCGGAGGACACAGCACGGAGGCAGGCATCTGTGTGTACTACAGACTGTGAGTAAAGCTTTGGAACTACAAGCCCTGGTGTCCTCCATTCATTCCTGCGCCAACACACCAGGTACCGCTACATCTGGGTACCAGCTGCTACACTGCCTGCGCCTCTCAGCCGCCCCTCCATCTACACTGCCCTGAGACTACAGCTCCACCTGTGGGGAGCTTCACCATCTTGGCTGCAACACACCACCAGTCCCAGAGGATCTGCATGCAGAGTCGGCTTAACATCTCCCTTGCCGAACACCACAGGTGGCGTCACAAACTATTCATCAATTCTATTTCATTGTTCTTTCACCCCCTTTTGCCATGGAGCCCCAGGGCCACGGACGGGGTCACAGCTTCTGTGACAACTCCCATTGAGATCAACGGGCCCGGTGCCGAGTACCCCCACAGCCCTGGGAGGGCGATCCACCGCACCTTTATGTCCGTCTGTCCTGGTGCCGCCCCTTTATGGCTGTCTGTCCTGGTGCCGCCCCTTTATGGCTGTCTGTCCTGGTGCCGCCCCTTTATGTCCGTCTGTCCTGGTGCCGGCCCTTTATGGCTGTCTGTCCTGGTGCCGCCCCTTTATGGCTGTCTGTCCTGGTTCTATATGTCAGACAGCTGGGGGTATCACGGTACTTGTGAATCCCAATGTACTAGCACTTCACCTGACTGCTACTGTGATTCTTTTAATCCTGTGATTTAAATAAAGCTGTGGCCAGTTTGACAACCAAAACAGTGTGTTTGTGTATTTATTCTAGTGCCTAGGTTTACTGTAGTTATGGTGGATATAAGATGGAGTGGGGATCCGTCCCATATCCACAAGTCATGTGACTAATGTAATCTTTTGCAATGTGTAAAATGGAGGCGGCATTTTGGGGGGTTTAAATGAATAAAATCACACATTGTTTGCACTGTCTGGGACCTGAGGATTTCTGAAAATTCATCACATTTGATATTTGACGAACAGTTCATTAGTCTCTTCATGACAAGATAAAGAAGGATTATTGGTCGTGTCAAATGTAACCATCACTTCTTACCAGTATAACTAATATCCATGAAATAAACCCATGACTGCCTGCGACTTGGGTAAAATAGCCGCAGCAGCCTTTTATTAAACATTGCCACAGACTTGGGGCGCCCACATCCCTGGCACCCCGAACATTATATAACATTACCCAGCTGATAGGTCTGGTGCAGAGGCAGAACCCACAACCTTCCAAACCTTCCCCGGTCGCACCGCACCGGCCCAGAGAATGAGGTATTAATAACACTGAATTAGTACCCCTAACTTCACAGGACTTACACCCCCAAGTGGCCTTGGACTGTCACAGAAGCCACCATACCGTACTAGTGCCTTCCCTCCAAATGCCATCACCACTGGACCAGCCTCTAACCTGGACCTATCCCCCGCCGATGTGACAGGAAGAAGGGTGGGTGGGCAGCGGGATCCAGGGTGGAAGAGAAGGCAGGAACCCTCCCCTGTCCCTTATATATCACCACACAACCCCGCCTCCGAAACGGCCTCCCACCAATCAGACTCCAGTACACCACCACAAATCCCTCCCATCCTGATTGTCACACAAGTTAACCCCTTCACTCCCACCCTCTAAATTGTGCTGCAGCCTGTCCACCCTGCGGCTCCTTCACTTGTCTCATTTCTCAGCATTCAGTCTTTGTCTCTCCGGTAACATTCTCATATGTTTCTCAGGTCCCAGTATCCCGCTGCTCAGATCCCTGCTCCCCTGGAAGCTGGAAAAAGGGGAAACCGACAATTCACACCTGCTGCTATGACTGCGTCCTGTGTCCAGAAGGCGAGATCTCCAATATAACCGGTATGTACAGTCTGAGGGGTGTAACCGGCATCCGGCACCTTCTTATAGAAGATAGGCTCCGCATCGACCTCATTCACACAGTGCAGAGCAGGACGTCACTCAGGGATCGGTGTGTGGGAAATCAGCCCCAGCACTGCCTGCAGCGGTCACCACCCAGCACTGTCTGCAGCGGTCACCACCCAGCACTGTCTGCATCGGGCACTGTATGCAGCGCTCACCACCCAGCACTGTCTGCACCGATCACTGGCCAGCACTGTCCGCACCGGTCACTGCCCAGCACTGTCTGCAGCGGTATCCGCCCAGCACTTTCAGCACCTATCACTGCACAGCACTGTCTGCACTGGTCACTGCCCAGCACTGTCTGCAGTGGTCACCGCCCAGCACTGTCAGCACCGATCACAGCACTGTCTGCACCGGTCACCACCCAGCACTGTCGGCAGTGGTCACTGCTCAGCACTGTCTGTACCGGTCACCACCCAGCCCTGTCTGCACCGGTCACTACACAGCACTGTCTGCACCGGTCGCCACCCAGCACTGTCTGCAGTGGTCACTGCTCAGCACTCTCTGTACCGGTCGCCACCCAGCACTGTCTGCATCGGTCACTGCTCCGCACTGTCTGCATCGGTCACCACCCAGCATTGTCTGCACCAGTCACCGCCCAGCACTGTCTACACGAGTCACCGCTCACCACTGCCTGCACTGGTCACCACCCAGCACTGTCTGCATCGGTCACCGCCCAGCACTGTCTGCACCAGTCACCGCCCAGCACGGTCAGCACCAGTCTCCGCCCAGCACTGTCTGCACCGGTCACTGCCCAGCACTGTCTGCAGCGGTTACACGGAGGATAGAACTTCATATTTTTCAGATTTATCACACATGATAGGATTAGATCCATGGCTCAGCAGATGGTTTCACACATGATAGTTTTAGATATACAGCTCAGCAGTGAGTATCACACATGATAGGATTAGATACGTGGCTCAGCAGATTTATCACACATGATAGGATTAGATACACGGCTTACAGAAGGTATCACACAAGATAGGTTTAGATACATGACTCAGCAGATGGTATTGGAGTGCCCGCCATGGCCATGGGGTACTCGGTATGGGGCCCCTTCTTAAAGGGGCAGTGTCACAGTGGCAGTGACCTGGTCCGTGGCCCTGGGCAGCCACTAAAAGGGGAAATATTCACAAGGGATGATAAAGAGTTTGCAATAAAGTGTTTGTGATGGCACCTGTGGTTTCTGGTCAGGATTAGCGTTAAGCGATACCTTCCGATATTGGGAAATATCGGATCGGATTGGATTGGACAGATACCCCAAAAATATCGGATATCGTCGATTCCGATACCGGAATCAATGGGACACAAATATCGGAATGAAAATAAACCCTTACTTTCCTTGTACGTTAATTCTACATGAATGAAAACAACTAAGAAGAATGTAGAATGTATTGGGGGAGGTGGAGGAGACATAAAAGGCATAGAGGTTTCACCCAATCAAATGGAATAGCAGGAATAGCCCGTTTTGAGTTTTGGAAGAGGCATGCTCCTAATGGGTGCCGAAGTGGAGGCTACAGGCAACCGAGTTTGCCCCCTCCCTCTCCCTCCTTTTTGGCCGTTCGGGGAATCTCTTCCTCAGAGCTGCTCCCACCACCTTCCTGTACCTCATGCCATGATGGGTCAAGGACCTCATCATCTACACTACCCTCTTCAAACGACTGCTTCTCCTGGGTAGTCTCGACAGCACAGCACGCACCAGAAAGTGGCACCTGAGTCTCATCATCAGATGCGTACTGAGGTGTGCTGACCAAAGGCACTGGCCCATCCGCCTCTTCAGATTCAGAGAGACAAAGCTGTTGCTCATCACTGCATACTACCTCTTCATCAAATTCTCGAATGCTGCTTGGCTGGCCCCCTCTTTCCAAGCCAACAGATTCAGAGAACAGAAGTAGAGATGGCTCCTGTCCAGGGCTCTCTGACTGCCTGGGCAATTTGGCAGGTGGTGAAGAGACAGATGGTTGCTCTTCAGGGCTCTGGACCTGAGAGGATCTGGAACTAATTGAAGTCAATGCATTAGCTGCCATCCATCCGACAATGGCTTCAATTTGTTCGTCCCGCAGCAGTGGGGTATGGCTAGCGCCTACAAAGCTGCGCATAAAGGACTGTTCCCTGGGAAAACGGGGGGGATGCTGAGTCACTGGTGCCCGCAGCAGGCACAGAATCCCCACATCCACTCCCTGCAGAAACTCCAAGCCCATGACCACGTGCCTTACTCCCTGCCTTCTTCATCTTGGTAGACTGATAAAGATAGGCAGAAAAGTACTAAGGGCTTAGTGTGCTTATTCCTGAACAGCTGCTAACAGGTATAAGAAACACTAATTTTATAAAGTGTGGACTAGACTTTAATATGAGCTAATGTGGCCTACACAACTGTAAAGTGGAGTGTTTGGTGAACTTTATTAACTTTTTTTTTCCACAAAAAGACACTGGATGTGCCCAAAGATGTAAAACCGATAGTATTACAAACTTTTTGTAGCTATTACAATGCAGGAAGGTAACCTACAATGCAATAGATGAGGCTCCATAAAATAGGCTAATACTAATTTGGCTGGGGCTGCAGGGCACAAGCTAGCAGAAAGGCTCCTCTATCTACTCCTATATAGTGTTTGCAAATATTCTAGCTGGATACGGAAAGAACCACACTAATAGGAGAAATCTGGAAAAATGAGCAGCACTAATGCAAAAAAGGACAATGTATGAGGCAGTGACACACGCTGAGCGGACTACAACCGGAGGTGGCTGCAGAACACACTACAGCGTGAGCTTCACTCACACACAGAGACCTCGCAGACAGCCATGAACAGTGCTGCAAGGCTGCAGAAAAGCTTCTCTATCTACTCCTATTTAGTGTTTTCAAGCAATCTAGCTGGATACGGATGGAACCACACTAATAGGAGAAATCTGGAAAAATGAGCAGCACTAATGCAAAAAAGGACAATGTATGAGGCAGTGATGCACGCTGAGTGGACTACAACCGGAGGTGGCTGGATGCAGAACACACTACAGCGTCAGCTGCACTCACACACAGAGACCTCGCAGACAGCCGTGAACAGCGCTGCAAGGCAAAAGAAAGCTACAGCGGTTGATAAAGTAGCCTGGGTAAAGCACAATATAGCAAATCACTAGGTCACACTGTCCCTCAGAACAGCAGCGTCCTATCCTTAACTGAATTTACAGCAGTGTGAACCCAAAATGGCGGCGGCTTTTATAGTGCATCATGACATCATTTCAGCAGCGAATCACAGCCATGCCAGTAGTTGCATGCCTAACATGCTCTAACAGGATGTGCCCACACTTCTTAGGATCCTCATTGGCTGAATAAAATCAACCTGGCTCATTGCATTATGAGAACTTTTGATTCTCATTTTCGATATACTAAAAGTATCGGAACTCAGTAACGGAATTCCGATACCGCAAATATCGGTCAATACTCGATATTGCAGTATCGGAATGCTCAACACTAGTCAAGGAGTGACCAATGTTGCAGAGCAGATCCTCTGGGACTGATGGTATGATGCAGTAGAGTGGGAATAGCTCTCCACAGGCAGAGCTGTTGTCCTAGGGCAGTAGTTGTTGTCATAAATGTCAAGTTTAATGATGGTAGATGTAGCAGTGCTGAGTGAGTGTTGAGTTAAAAATTCAGAGGACACAGCTGGGTGCAGTTCCAAAGCTTTACTGACAGTTCTAGTGTGCACAGATGCCTGCTTGGTGCTGCGTCCTCCAGGTGAAGGGCTCAATCAACTCCCAGGCAGATGGAGCACACCTTTCCTCACTCCCATCTATATATGCCTTTCCTGGCTGTCTCACAGTGTTGCTTTCTCGCCTCTTCCTACGCAACACCTCACAGTAAGTGTACCAGGCCAGAAGCCGCGGACCTTGTCGGGTAAAGTAAAGTACTCTACATTTCCTTTTGGCTGCCTTTCCGGTGAAGATTGCTGTGGTTAGTGGCTGAGGTACCTAAAGGTGCCACACCTGTTGGCTCGCTAGCTGAGTCCGTTGTAGACTACACTGGGCTAGGGGCCAAGACCCTTCTGCGACCTGACATCCGTCAGTGTAGAATGAGCCCCACGGGTGGCTCCCACCCAGCCCATGCCTCTGGGATCCCTTCCCTGTACAGGGAGCTTCTTTCTGTATCTATTCCTTCGAGCAGCTCCTCCAGACCAAGAGCTACTCCACATACATCCTTCCACCTCTTCCCCAATGGAAGACTCTCCTAACTTCCCTTCTATTCTCCCACTCTGAACCCTCTAGCTCCACCCACCTCCCAACACCCTTTATGACCCAAGCAGGTGTTATCCAGGGTCCGTGCTACTCTAGGGTGTGTGTTGGATGCAGGTGTAAGGCTATGTGCACATGTTGTGGATTCTGCTGCGGATCCGCAGCGGATTTGGCCCTGAAGATTCTCCTGCGGTGCACAGTACTATTCACACATGATAGGATTAGATACACTGCTCAGCAGACAGTATCACACAGGATAGGATTAGATACACAGCTCAGCAGATGGTATCATACATGATAGGATTAGATACACAGCTCATCAGACAGTATCACACGTGATAGGATTAGATAAATGGCTCAGCAGATGGTTTCACACAGGATAGTATTTCACTGTGTGCAGAATTATTAGACAAATGAGTATTTTGATCACATCATCCTTTTTATACATGTCCTACTCCAAGCTGAAAAGGCTTGAAAGCCACCTGCCAATTATGTAAATCAGGTGATTTGCATCTCTAATGAGGAGGGGTGTGGTCTAATGACATCAACACCCTATACACCCTTTTCCAATCTCTGCTCTGAATCCACTCCTGTGTCTCCATTCAATGTCAGCAAGCAGTTAATCCTGAATGCTATCTGTGTTTTCAACTCTGCAAGCTTATATCTGGTAACCAGCTTTTCCAATCTCTGCTCTGAATCCACTCCTGTGTCTCCATTCAATGTCAGCAAGCAGTTAATCCTGAATGCTATCTCTGTGTTTTCAACTCTGCAAGCTTATATCTGGTATATAGTTTTTTCAACTTACTCTGCTTGTCCCCTTATGTTGTGAGGTCAAGAAACTTTTTAAAGTGCTTTATGATCCATGTAGTGCTGGACATGTGTTTATTTGACCACAACATTTTATTGGGTCCTGGTGTCTCAATTTAGTGTGATTGATTAACGAGAAGAGAGCCAACAAAAAAGAAAAAAAAAAAAAAAAACTTAGCCTTAACCTCCTATATATTCAGACCTAGCTAGGGGGAGCATTTATGCAGGGGGCATTTATGCACATGTAATCGAAGTACATGTATCAAAGTACTATTGGCAGTTATAACATGGCAGTTAGACAGGGCAGGAGACAGGTAAGACATTTATATACATCTACTCCCTATACATTTGGAGTACAACAAATATATACCATATGCATTTGTGTAGTTTATATCCTGGCCTCTGCATTCACACACATCCACCGCCCTGGCATTAACTCTCTACACTCCATTCATATCTGCCCCTCGCTTCTTTCCTCTCCTATGAATAGCACTCACGCTCTTTTCGCATTGTTAAATTGCACAGATCCAGTCAGTCCCACCATTCAACATCAGAGACGCTCTCACAAATCACTTAACCATCTGCTCACTCTTTCTATCCTCCTTCTCCTAGTCGCAGGAGACATTGCTCCCAACCCTGGTCCGCCATGTTATAGAAAGTCAAACCCCCCGACTGCTACACTCAGAAACCCCTCTAATCTTATTAATATTCCCTGTATGCCATCTGTCTCTCTTAATTGTGCACTTTGGAATTCTCGCTCAGTGTGTAACAAACTCTCCTTCATCCATGACTTCTTCCTTTCTAATTCTCTTAACCTCCTGGCACTTACTGAAACCTGGATCCAGCAGTCAGACACTACCGCTGCTGCTCCTCTTTCATACGGGGGGCTACACTTCTCTCATACCCCAAGATCAGACAATAGAGCAGGTGGAGGCGTTGGTCTGCTCCTATCATCAAAATGTACCTTTCAGGTTATCCCTCAAGTACCCTCACTTGTCTTCCCTTCTTTTGAGGTCCATGCCGTCAGACTCTACACCCCCCTCTCCATGCGAGTGGCGGTGGTGTATCGTCCTCCCGGCCCCTCCCATCAGTTCCTGGATCATTTTGCCACTTGGCTTCCACATTTTCTCTCCTGTGACATCCCTACCCTCATCATGGGAGATTTCAACATCCCCATTGCTCTTCCCCTCTCACCATCTGCTACTCACCTTTTATCTCTAACCTCCTCATTTGGCCTTTCGCAGCTTACTAATTCTCCAACGCATGAAGACGGAAACTCCCTCGACTTGGTCTTCTCTCGGCTTTGTGCAGTGGATGATTTTGCAAACTCCCCTCTCCCGCTCTCTGACCACAATCTTCTTTCATTCTCTATAAAGAACTGCCAGGCTGCTCAGGTCACCCCCACTGTCCAGACTTATAGAAACACACAGGCCATTAACACCCAGAAACTTATGAAGAACTTGCAGTCTTCATTGGCCCCTATCTCCTCCCTCTCATGTCCTATTTCTGCATTGAAGCATTACAATAAAACACTTCAAAGTGCCCTGGATGAATTTGCACCCCCTATAAATAGAACACCACAACGCAGACAGCAACAACCCTGGCACACTGTGCAAACACGTTTCCTGCAGCGGTGCTCCAGGTGCGCCGAACGTCTGTGGAGAAAATCCAATCTACATGAAGATTTCATCCATTTTAAGTTTATGCTTAGAACATACAACACTGCCCTTCACCTCTCCAAACAAACCTATTTCAACACCCTCATCACCTCACTGTCAAATAACCCGAAACGTCTCTTTGACACTTTTCATTCTCTACTCAATCCAAGAGTACAGGCCCCAACCACAGAGCTCAGAGCTGACGATCTGGCTAATTACTTCAAAGAAAAAATTGACCCGATTCGACAGGAAATTATCTCCCAATCACCTCATACCACGCACTGTCCTCCCTCCCCCACTGCATCTAGCTCACTCTCTGATTTTGAACCAGTCACAGAAGAAGAAGTAAGCAGGCTCCTTGCATCTTCTCGCCCAACTACTTGCACCAGTGACCCATTTCCGTCACATCTCCTCCAGTCCCTTTCCCCTGCTGTCACCCCTCACCTAACTAAAATATTTAACCTCTCTCTCTCTTCTGGTATTTTTCCCTCCTCATTTAAGCATGCCATCATACATCCACTACTTAAAAAACCATCCCTCGACCAAAACTGTGCCGCTAACTATAGACCTGTCTCTAATCTTCCCTTCATCTCTAAACTCCTGGAACGCCTGGTCCACTCCCGTCTTATCCGCTATCTCTCAGAAAACTCTGTTCTCGACCCTCTCCAATCCGGTTTCCGCTCTTTACACTCCACTGAAACTGCCCTCACTAAAGTCTCTAATGATCTGCTAACAGCTAAATCAAATGGTCATTACTCCATGCTAATTCTCTTGGATCTCTCTGCAGCATTCGACACTGTGGATCATCAGCTCCTCCTCACTATGCTCCGTTCCATTGGCCTCAAGGACACCGTTCTCTCCTGGTTCTCCTCCTATCTCTCTGACCGCTCCTTTACTGTATCTTTTGCCGGTTCCTCCTCCTCTCACCTTCCCCTTACTGTTGGGGTCCCCCAAGGAACGGTTCTAGGCCCCCTCCTCTTCTCCTTGTACACTGCCCCTATTGGTCAAACAATCAGTAGATTTGGGTTCCAGTACCATCTCTATGCTGATGACACCCAATTATACGCTTCTTCTCCTGACATCACGCCAGCCTTTCTAGAAAACACTGGCGATTGTCTAAACGCTGTGTCTAATATCATGTCCTCACTATATCTGAAACTGAACCTGTCAAAAACTGAACTCCTGGTGTTTCCTCCCTCTACTAATGTACCTATACCCGACATTGCTATTTCTGTGGGTGGCTCCACTATTACTCCCCAGCAACAGGCCCGCTGTCTTGGGGTCATACTTGATTCCGAGCTTTCCTTTGCCCCCCACATTCGATTACTGGCTCGCTCTTGTCATCTGCACCTCAAAAACATTTCTAGAATTCGACCTTTTCTTACTTTTGACTCTGCAAAAACTCTTACTGTTTCTCTTATTCATTCTCGTCTTGACTATTGTAACTCTCTTCTAATCAGTCTCCCTCTTACCAAACTCTCCCCTCTCCAATCTGTCTTGAATGCTGCAGCCAGGATCATATTCCTCACCAATCGTTACACCGATGCCTCTACCTTGTGCCAGTCATTACACTGGCTACCCATCCACTCCAGAATTCAGTATAAACTTATTACCCTCACCCACAAAGCCCTCCATGGCTCAGCACCACCCTACATCTCCTCCCTTGTTTCAGTATACCACCCTACCCGTGCCCTCCGTTCTGCTGATGACCTGAGGTTAGTATCCTCAATAGTCAGAACCTCCCACTCCCGTCTCCAAGACTTTACACGTGCCGCGCCAATTCTTTGGAATGCACTTCCCAGGTCAATACGATTAGTCCCCAATCCCCACAATTTTAAGCGTGCCCTGAAAACACATTTTTTCAGACTGGCCTATCGCCTCACCACATTAACCTAATCTATCCCTGTGTGGCACAGCCAAAAGTTTTACCATAACCAGATTTCCTGCATCATGTTCCCACATGCTTTATGCATCCATTAGCCCTCTGTGTCTGTACTGTCACACACTTAACATTATGGCTGGTCCATACAATCAGGTCAACTGTTACCACCCACCTTTCGTGTCTCCCTTTTTTCCTCATAGACTGTAAGCTTGCGAGCAGGGCCCTCATTCCTCTTGGTATTTGTTATAATCTACTGTATGTGATTATTGTTATGCTGTAATGTCTATTGTCTGTATAAATCCCCTCTGAAATGTAAAGTGCTGCGGAATATGTCGGCGCTATAAAAATAAAATTTATTATTATTATTATTATACACTCACTGGCCACTTTATTAGGTACACCATGCTAGTAACGGGTTGGACCCCCTTTTGCCTTCAGAACTGCCTCAATTCTTCGTGGCAGAGATTCAACAAGGTGCTTGAAGCATTCCTCCGAGATTTTGGACCATATTGACATGATGGCATCACACAGTTGGCGCAGATTTGTCGGCTGCACATCCCTGATGCGAATCTCCCGTTCCACCACATCCCAAAGATGCTCTATTGGATTGAGATCTGGTGACTGAGGAGGCCATTTGAGTACAGTGAACTCATTGTCATGTTCAAGAAACCAATCTGAGATGATTCGAGCTTTATGACATGGCGCATTATCCTGCTGAAAGTAGCCATCAGATGTTGGGTACATTGTGGTCATAAAGGGATGGACATGGTCAGCAACAATACTCAGGTAGGCTGTGGCGTTGCAACGATGCTCAATTGGTACCAAGGGGCCCAAAGAGTGCCAAGAAAAAATTCCCCACACCATGACACCACCACCACCAGCCTGAACCGTTGATACAAGGCAGGATGGATCCATGCTTTCATGTTGTTTACGCCAAATTCTGACCCTACCATCCGAATGTCGCAGCAGAAATCGAGACTCATCAGACCAGGCAACGTTTTTCCAATCTTCTACTGTCCAATTTCGATGAGCTTGTGCAAATTGTAGCCTCAGTTTCCTGTTCTTAGCTGAGAGGAGTGGTACCCAGTGTGGTCTTCTGCTGCTGTAGCCCATCTGCCTCAAAGTTCGACGCACTGTGCGTTCAGAGATGCTCTTCTGCCTACCTTGGTTGTAACGGGTGGCAATTTGAGTCACTGTTGCCTTTCTATCAGCTCGAACCAGTCTGCCCATTCTCCTCTGACCTCTGGCATCAACAAGGCATTTCCGGCCACAGAACTGCCGCTCACTGGATTTTTTTTCTTTTTCGGACCATTCTCTGTAAACCCTAGAGATGGTTGTGCGTGAAAATCCCAGTAGATCAGCAGTTTCTGAAATACTCAGACCAGCCCTTCTGGCACCAACAATCATGCCACGTTCAAAGGCACTCAAATCACCTTTCTTCCCCATACTGATGTTCGGTTTGAACTGCAGGAGATTGTCTTGACCATGTCTACATGCCTAAATGCACTGAGTTGCCGCCATGTGATTGGCTGATTAGAAATTAAGTCTTAACACACAGTTGGACAGGTGTACCTAATAAAGTGGCCAGTGAGTGTATAAGGTGTGTTTGTTAGGTAACTTCCTTTCCTTTGGCAAAATGGGTCAGAAGACAGATTTGATGGACTCTGAAAAGTCAAAAATTGTGCGATGTCTTGCAGAGGGATGCAGCAGTCTTGAAATTGCCAAACTTTTGAAGCGTGATCACTGAACAATCAAGCATTTCATGGCAAATATCCAACAGGGTCGCAAGAAGAGTGTTGATATAAAAAAGGCGCAAAATAACTGCCCATGAATTGAGGAAAATCAAGCGTGAAGCTGCCAAGATGCCATTTGCCACCAGTTTTGCCATATTTCAGAGCTGCAATGTTACTGGAGTGTCAAAAAGCACAAGGTGTGGCATACTCATATACATGGCCAAGGTAAGGAAGACTGGAAAATGACCACCTTTGAACAAGAAACATAAGATAAAACGGCAAGACTGGGCCAAGAAATATCTTAAGACTGATTTTTCTAAGGTTTTATGGACTGATGAAATGAGAGTGACTCTTGAGGGGCCAGATGGATGGGCCTGAGGCTGGATCAGTAAAGGGCAGAGAGCTCCATTCTGACTCAGTGACCAGCAGGGTGGAGGTGGGGTACTGGTATGGGCTGGTATCATCAAAGATGAACTTGTGGGACCTTTTCGGGTTGATGATGGAGGGAAGCTCATCTCCAAACCTACTGCCAGTTTCTGGAAGACACCTTCTTCAAGCAGTGGTGCAGGAACAAGTCGGTATCTTTCAAGAAAAACATGATTTTCATGCAGGACAATGCTCCATCACATGCATCCAAATACGCCACAGCGTGGCTGGCCAGTAAAGGTCTAAAAGAAGAAAAAATAATGACATGGCCCACTTGTTCACCTAATCTAAACCCCATAGAGAACCTGTGGTCCCTCATAAAATGTGAGATCTACAGGGAGGGAAAACAGTACACCTCTCGGAATAGTGTCTGGGAGGCTGTGGTGGCTGCTGCACGCAATGTTGATCATAAACACATCAAGCAACTGACAGAATCTATGGATGGAAGGAAGGTGAGTGTCATCGTAAAGAAAGGTGGCTATATTGGTCACAGATTTTTTTGTTTTTGAATGTCAGAAATGTTTATTTCTAAATTTTGTGTTATATTGGTTTACCTGGTGAAAATAAACACGTGAGATGGGTATATATTTGTTTTTTATTAAGTTGCCTAATAAATCTGCACAGTAAGGCTAGTTTCACATTTGCGCCATTTTGCGCAGCATTTTTTGCGCACTTGAAACGCTATGAAAAAATGCTTGCAAACGCATGTCAACGCAGTGATTTTTTTAAGCATCAGTGTGCGCATGGCAACAAAAATACACAGCGTTTGCATGCGTTTTTGCATGCATTTGCGTTTTTTATGCGCATGCGTTGTCTAGGTGTCGCATTTCACAGGATGAAAATCCTTGCAAAATTCTTGAAACAGACTCCACCATTGGGACACCAGTGGGCGTGTGTCATGGGAATTCTTTATATATACCCTGTTTACAGCTGAATTCTTCAGATTTGCTTGCTTTTTCCTTTGTCAACATGGATCTGGAAGAGTTTTCACTTCAACTTGGATCTGGACATCGCGCTGGCTCATGCTTTTGCATTTGCTTGCCAGCAACAAAGGGACAAAGGGAGAGAGAGACAGCGAAGACGGCAGCGGGGGCATTTGTGGATACATCCGATTATTGAACTCCGGGAGAGCCATGGAGCGTACCACACCCTCTACGGCGAGCTCCAAGCAAACCTGGAGAAATTTACTGACTATACCCGAATGTCCCAAGAAAGCTTCAGGGATTTGCTTGCTCGTGTTCAAGAATCCATCCGGAGACAGGACACACAGCTCCGTCGTGCGATTCCTCCTGAGGAACGGCTCCTGGTCACATTACGGTAGGTAATATTGAAAAACCAATGCCTGCATAATTTTCTTTGTTCTGCCATGTACTATTCCAAAGCCTGCAGAATTATTTTTATGGCATGTAGTAAACAAAAGCCTGCAGAATTATTGTTATGCCATGTACTATTTTTTTTATTATTTTAAAAAACCATATACATAAATATTAATTTTTGTCTTTCTCAGTTTCACAGATTCCTGGCTACTGGAGAGAGCCTCTCTTCACTCCACTTCCAGTACCGGATTGGAATAACCACCTTGTCGGCAATAGTTGCGGACACCTGCCGGGTTTTGTGGGACGTTCTCTGTCCAGAATTTATGCCCCTGCCCACCGCGGAAAAGTGGATTGAAATAGCTGAAAAATTCTGGACAGTCTGCAATTTCCCCAACTGTTTGGGAGTGGTGGATGCAGAGGTGTAGCTAGGGTTTTGGTTCAGGGGGGGCGAAACATATATATTCCATTATTGTGGTGTCAGTGCAGGCCACAATAAAGGAAGAGAGAGCATCACATGATGCTCCCTCTCCCATCATTAACCTCTTCCTCTGACACAGCGGGCGCACGATGACGTCACGTCATCGCGTCCCCTCTGTGTGCCGGTCTGACTGAAGCGCAGCTCCTGCTATCAGAGCAGAGCCGCCGCCAAAATCAGCATGGGAGCGAGGAGGAGAGGTGAGTATAGTTTTTTTTTTTTTTTAATTTATATAGTGAGTCCTGGTTGCATGATTATGATACCCCATATGGGGGGGCAGCATAATACCTGTATGAGCGGGCAGCATGATATACCCCGTATGAGGGGGGGCAGCATGATACCTCGTAGGAGTGCGGTAGTATAATACCCCTTATGAGAAGTGGGCAGCATGATACCCCATATAATGGAGGGCAGCATATTACCCCATATAAGGGAGGGCAGCATGCTACTCTATGAGGGAGGCTGCATTATATTCTGAAGGGGCTACATTATATTTTTTGGGGGCACTGTATTATACCATATGAAGGGGGCTACATTATAGAGAAAGAAAGAACAGAAAGATTAGAAGGAGAAAGAAAGAAAAATATTAGGAGGAAGAAAGATTAGAAGGAGGAAGAAAGATTAGAGAAAAAGAACAGAGAAAGAGAGGAAAGAAAGAACAGAGAGAGAGAGAGAAAGAACAGAGAGAGAAAGAAAGAACAGAGAGAGAGAAATAAAGATTAGAGTGAAAGAAAGAAGGGAAAGAAAGAACAGAGCGAAAGAACAGAGAGAGAGAAAGGAAGAGGGGAAAGAAAGAAAGAACAGAGAGAGAAAGAAACAGAGAGAGAAAGAACACAGCGAGAGAAAGAACACACAGAAAGAAAGAAAGATTCTATAAAGATACTATAGCAGCCCAGCTCCCATTGTAGTGCCCACCTGAGCCTCCCAGTGCAGGACATATCATGATCCGCTCACATGGCCGACATCCCAGAGTGCAAGACGATCCCGCTGTCGGAGGAGACGGTGATGAATCTGATGCATTCCCAGAGGTGCCTCCATGATTCCACCACAATCTCCTCCCGAAATTACCTCATTTCCGGTCAGCTTCCAGCACGTCACTTTCGGTGGAACATCATGTTCAAATTTTAAAGTGCTCCTCGGGGCTCTGCCATGTACTCATGTGTCCACGGGAAAATTAAGCTCCCGACAGAAAAATCGAGACGGTTGGGAGGTATGAATGCTCCCCACCAGACACCTTGTACACGCATAGCTCCACACACCTCATACACACACGGTTCCACTTTGTATGCCTCGTACACACACGGCTCCACTCAGTACACACATGGCTTCACTCTGTAAACCTTGTATACATGCGGCTCTGCTCCATACACCTCGCACACATGCGACTCCGCTCCATGCACCTCATACACACGTGGCTCAGCTCCGTACACACGCGGCTCCACTCCGTAACTCGTACACACGCGGCTCCGCTCCATGCACCTCGTACACACACAGCTCTGCTACATGCACCCTGTCAACCCCTCCAGAACCCACACAGAAACTTCCCTTCATCCAGCACCATGAGATCCAGCACAGCAGAGTCCTGCATACACTGAGAGGCCCCTGATCATGTGACCCCTTACTCCTCCCCTCCTGTGACCTCATCACAGGTCCTGTGCACCCAGAAGAGATTAGAGCTACGCTACTGCTCCAATCCCAGGACGCCATGACAACCAGCACAGCAGAGTCCTGCATAGTGCATACAGTGAGGCCCCTGACCATGTGACCTCAACTCCTCCCTTCCTGTGACCTCATCACAGGTCCTGCTGCATAGAAGAGAACATAGGGGCAGAGCAGGGAGATGATCGATTCTCCCTCTCTGCTGCAGATACAGTTAAGTGTAAATCTGGCTGGGCCCCCTCAGAGTGCGGGGCCCGGGGCGACCGCCCCCTCTGGTAGTTATGCTACTGGGTGGATGGGAAACACATCCGGATAATCAAACCCAAAAGACGTGGATCAGAGTACTACAAGTACAAAAAGTACTTTTCTACAGTACTCATGGCCATTGCGGATGCAGACTGTATGTTTGTTGCAGTGGACATTGGGGCATTTGGCCGTGGGAATGACTCCCAGGCTTTTAAAAACTCTGACATGGGCCGGAGGTTTTATGGGAACCATTTCAATTTCCACATGCCACAGCCTCTTACCCACACCGAAGGTCTGCCACAGCCATTTGTAATGGTTGGGGATGAGGCCTTTCAAATGTGCCAAAACATGCTGAAACCCAACTCCAGGCTGGACTTGGACCACAACAAAAAAATCTTTAATTACAGACTGACCAGGGTCCGAAGAACTGTAGAGTGTGCCTTTGGTATTCTTGTCTCCAGATGGCGCATTCTCACCACAGCAAATAATCTGAAACTGGAAACAGTGTATGAGGTGGTGAAGGCGTGTCGGGTTCTTCATAATTTTGCGATGGCTAAAGAGCACCCTAACTTTGAATTCGATGATACAGCTCCAAACTCATTGCCTGAATTCACTCAGCACCCTCTCAGGTCATCCGTTGAAGTTGGCCAAATGAAGGACCAAATTGTGGCCTACTTTATCTCAGATGTAAGATGGGTGGAATGGCAAGATCGAATGGTGTAAAAATGTTTTCTTGTGTGTATGTTAATAAAAAACCTGTTTTGATACCTGTACCGAGTGCACTGCTTTTATACACTCCAATACAATAATCACCTGCCCAGGTGTACCAGTGAATTCATGATGCTGTGTTTTGTATATCATGAATTTACTAGTACTCCTGACCAGGTGACTCTACATACACACAATTTGTATGACCTTTATCATCTCTACAGTTTGTGTTTAATTTGCAGCGACGGTGGAGATAATACAACTAATATTTGTGTCACCTGGCCTGATGTTACAAATAGTGATTTGGGGATGCTCTAGCATCCTTCACTCTTTATGACACCTGACCATGTGACTATAAATATTATTTGTAGGATCACCACTGTGGCTTGAGTATGAACGCAGACTGGAGAGATAATAAAGTTTATACAACTTCTACAATCCCCAGGCCTGGTGTCATGCTGAAGTGAGGATGCCCAAAATAACATATCCTGACTTCAGAATGTTATCACACATGGGCAGGTGAATACACATATGAGTTAAACTGCAGCATCGCTCCAGTCTGCGTGAAATAGATAATGCAGACTGAAGTGACGCTGCAGGTTAACTCATATGTGTATTCACCTGCCCAGGTGTGATATATAGTTATGATACAAGGCCAGGGTATTGTACATATGACGTGTATTTTCCCCATCATCTCAGTTTATACACCGCATACTGAATAAAGGATGTGACTAATTACAAGGTATATCTAGAATCCCCTGGCCTTGTGTCACAAATAGTGAAATGATGATGGTAAAAACACACCATCCTCAATTAACTTTTTATAATACCTGGCATTGTAATGATAGATAAGCCTTGCAATCAACACCACCCTCTATTCAGTCTGTGCAATATTTGCAGACACTAAAGGTGGTGAAAATACATGCCATATATTTGTGTTTTTGACTACACATATCTCCAGGAATGACACAAAACATGTGTCAGTAATGGAGCTATATGGTGGCAAAAATGCAAAGTGTACGGTGCAGTGTGTATAGGTGGAGAAAGGCACAATAACCAAACAGTATTATGGTAAACCAGAATTTAACATTTTTTTGGAAAATGAAAAAAAAAAAGGTTTATTGGGAACAACGTTTGGGGAAGATGGTGACACTTTGAGGGTGTGGAGAGGCAAAGAATGGCTGGAAGGCGAGGAAGGGGTTCTAGGGGAAGGTTTCGACGAAAGTATTGAGGGAAGGGAGCTCAGGGATGGAACTGGAGGCAGGGTGAGACACATTAAGAGGAGAGGGGGGGGAGGGACAGACAAAGTTTTTTTTTCTGTATCCGGGAGTCTCCTGCTTGGACCTCTTGGCACGCTTTGACTTTGGTGACATGCTGGACCTGGTGGAACTTGGGTGGCTTTCCACAAAAAAATGGAATGGGGATCACACTTCTGCTGCTAATGCTCGGTGGTGGCACTCCTAGCAGGAGGAGCGCTGGCGGTGCTCCTAGAAGAAGTGGTGGCGGTACTCCTAGAAGGAGGAGCGGTGGCGGTGCTCCTAGCAGGAGGATTGGTGGCGGTGCTCCAAGAAGGTGGATCGGTGGCGGTGCTCCAAGAAGGTGGACCGGTGGCGGTGCTCCAAGAAGGTGGACCGGTGGCGGTGCTCCAAGAAGGTGGACCGGTGGCGGTGCTCCAAGAAGGTGGACCGGTGGCGGTGCTCCAGACAGGAGCAGCGATTACCATGGTGGTTGCGTGGGAGTGTCCAGCAGCACTTGGATTTGGGGTGGTGTAATGGTGTCCGGCTTGGCTTGGAATGCAGGTGGCCCTGCAGTGGTATGCAGCAGAAGTCGATAATGTGGTGAAGCTAGCCAGTGGTGGCACAGTTGGAAATGACACTACTGACTGCTGCACGTACTGACTCTGCTGCACAGCCTGGAAGTAAGCAGTGTTGCAGGCCTGCATCACATTCAGCTGTTGATCAGGACTAAGGTGTTCCGCCATGGCCATTCAATTTTGCTGAAAAATTGGTGCGCTGGTCTGTTGAGGTCGGCCTCCAGACGGTCAAGGCGACTGTCGACAGAGGGGAAGTGGTGGTCCATGTGGTTAAAACCGTGTTCCATGAGGGCAAAACCGCTTTCCACACTGTCTGACAGCGCCTTGAGGCTGTTCTGAAAGGCTGTGCTCAAGTGCATGAACTCGGGCATGACATTCCAGTCCAAGGCTTTCTGCCGCTGTCAGGAAGTGCCTGAAAAACCAGTGACAGAGACCTAGGACAGGGGAAGACCTGACATACCAGCTTCATGGTCTCCAGTTGTCTGTGTTGCCGACCTGCAAGCAGCTTCCTGGCTGTCGGATAGCTGGGACAGGTCCGAGGTCTTTCGATGAAGAACCGCTCCAGGGACAGGTTGCAGGGTGCTGCTCCAGGTGCTGTGAAAGGAAAAGAAAAAACATTAGTATCATGCATTTAAAAGCACCAAGTGCTGTGGAATAGAAAAGCACAGAGTAAAAACAATACAATACAACAAAATACTTACTCTCTGGTGGCAAGGACCGGTCTTAGGAATGCCAACTCCCGATAATAGCGGTATTTTCTTCTGGTCCTTGCCGCTGAACCACTGCGAACCTGGCCCTCATCAAGAACATCCCTGTTGAAGCGGTCCTTCGTCGAGCGCCAACGGGTTCTGACTTTGTTCACTGTGGGAATAACAAAGAAAAAAAATTATGCAATGCACTGATGGCAAAATCTCTATCATCACACACCTGTGTGAACATGGCCAAAAGTCAATGTGGCATCACAGAGCAATACAATAAAAACTACACTCACTATTGACCATGATAACACAATTGTGTACCATGCTGGAATATATCTAGCATGACACACACCTGTGTCATCACGGACAATAGTCTGGGGCATCACAAAGCATTGAAATACTTACTAAACTCCTTTTTTCCCCCATTGAGAAGCGTTGTACAAGCCTTCCATCAGCACTGCGGCCACCTCATTCCATAGCTGCTGGGTCACCACCTTTTCCGCATGCTGCTGGTCACAGCTGTCCCACAACGGGACACGCTCCTGGACCAGGTGGATCAGGGCCTCGTCCAGAACGATGTCTTCATTCCATTAAGGAACCTATTTAAAAAAAGAAAAAACCGGATTACTTACCGGTAATACTCTTTTGTAGAGTCCACGACAGCACCCACTGAGAGAGGGGATCCGCCCCTGGAACAGGAAACCTACAGAGAGATAAATGGGGCGGTCCCCCTCGCTCCCTCAGTTTGTGTTACCGAGAACAACAGAGGAACCGCCATACATGTTTTAGTCAATTTATTTGGGCAATTCATCTATCTTACCCCTATGTAGTTTTAGGTTTACTAAGTTTAATCACATATCTAACTTAAATCACAATCTCCACCACCAAGGAGACCCATGTGTGAAAAATTCTTACTGGAGGGAAGTGAGCGGGTGCTGTCGTGGACTCTATACAAAAGAGTATTACCGGTAAGTAATCCGGTTTTTCCTCTTCGCCACGACAGCACCCACTGAGAGATTTCCAGAGATAATCACTTGGGCGGGCACACCGTGTTAAGGACTGACCTACCAAAAGTTAGATCCTCGGTAGAGGACAAATCTAGTCTATAGTGACTATAAAAGGTAGATGGAGAAGACCAGGTTGCATCCTTACATATTTGTTCAATTGGGACGTTCGCCCTCTTGGCCCAGGAGGATGATATGGCTCTAGTGGAGTGCGCCTTAATCCCCAGTGGAGGGTCTTCTCCTTCTGTCAGATACGCCATTGTGATCGCATCTCTAATCCATCTGGATATTGTGCCTGATGTAACTGCAGACCCCTTCCTGCTGCCCTGGAATGAGACAAAAAGAGACCTACTCTGCCTCCAGGGACTGGTCCTATCTAGATAGGCTAGCACGGCTCTTTTCACATCTAAGGTGTGATATTTCTCCTCATCCTGTGTTGACGGGTTCTCATAGAATGAAGGTAGGCATATCTCTTGAGACCTATGAAATTTAGTTGCCCGTTTGGGCAGGTAGGACGGGTCCGTCTTTAAAATGAGACTGTCTCGTGTTGTTAACAGGAACGGTGGGTCTACTGACAGAGCATGAAGATCACTCACTCTCCTGGCCGATACTAAGGCCACCAGCATAGCCGTTTTCAATGAGAGGGACTTTACTGATGCTGAGCTTATGGGCTCAAATGGTGCCTGAGTGAAGGCATCCAAAACTAGAGTAAGGTTCCACGCTGGTAGCCAAGGCACATGCACCGGTTCTGCTCGTTGACAAGCCGAGATAAACCGAGTCACCCATCTATTTGCTGCCACGTTATAGTTAAACAGGGCTCCTAGGGCTGACACGTGGACCTTAAGCGTGTTTACTGAGAGTCTCAGTTCTCGGCCTTTTTGTAGAAACTCTAGAATGGCCGTAATGGGTACTTCACCAGCTAGTTTTGTTGGGTGAAAGGCCAGGAACTTCCTCCACACCTTAGCATATATTTTTGTCGTGGACTCCTTCCTGCTTTGTAGCAGGGTATTGATTAGGTTCTTTGAGAAACCCTTCTGCCTCAGTAGCTCCCTTTCAAATTCCAGGCCGCAAGGTGCAGGGCTTTGGCCTCTGGATGGTAGCAGGGTCCCTGCGAGAGAAGATTCTGGTGCAGCGGCAGGATCCACGGGTCGGTTACCGCCATGGCTCTCAGCCATGAAAACCACGGTCTTTTTGGCCAAAATGGGGCTATCAAGATGACCCTCGCCCTCTCCTGTCTTATTTTCCTGACTGTTGGTAGTAGCACCATTGGAGGGAAGGCATAGGCTAGTTTGAATGCCCAGGGTGCTTGGAGGGCATCTAGAATGTCTGGGTTGTCCGACCTGTAGAGAGAAGCAAACCTTTTTACGCGCCTGTTGGCTCTGGTTGCGAATAGGTCTATCTCCGGTCTGCCCCATTCTGACGCTATCATTTCGAAGACATCTCTGCTGAGGACCCACTCTCCCTGGTATAGGGCCTGGCGACTGAGATAGTCTGCTCGGGAGTTGTCCACTCCTCTTATATGGAGCGCTGACAAGGAGAGAAGATGGACCTCGGCCATCTCCAGAATCTTTCCCGCGATAGACATCAGTGGCATTGACCGCGTGCCTCCTTGCCGGTTTATATAGGCCACTGCGGTGGTATTGTCTGTCTGGATCTTTACGTGGGCGCCTCTTAACTGCGGGAGAAAGTAGGATATCGCGTAAAAAAAAAAAAAAAAAAAAAAAAAAAAAAAAAAAAAAAAAAAAAAAATCGCTGTTAGCTCCTTTACATTAGAGGAGGCCTCTATTTCATTCTCACGCCACCAGCCTTGTACCATGTGCTCCTCTAGGTGGGCTCCCCAACCTAAGGGGCTGGCATCCGTGGTGAGTATCTTGGAGGGAGTCACCCACCACTGTACTCCCTTCGATAGATTGGAAGGAATTAACCACCATTTTAGGGATTCAACCACCTCGGGCGATAGGGACATCTTCCCTTCCAGCCGCCCCTGCAGTCTGTCTCCTGCAGAATAGCCCACTGTAGTTCTCTGGAGTGGAACTGAGCCCATTGCACCGCTGGAATGCACAATATCAGAGACCCCAGCAAGGACATGCCCTGTCTCAATGATATTACGGGTCCTCCTGTAGTATTCTGTACTTTATCGATTATGGCCATTACTTTGGCGTTTGGCAGAAAGCACTCCTCAGTTACGGAGTCCACTTGCAGGCCCAAAAACCTTTGACAGGTCACTGGCTCTAGTCTGGACTTCTCCCAGTTAATTAGCCAACCCAGTGTTTGTAGGGATGAGATAATCCTAGCTATTCTTGCTTCACACTGTGTAACAGAATTCCCCACTATGAGTAGGTCGTCTAAGTAAGGGACAACTAGGGTGTCATTCAGCCTTACATACGACATTACTTCCAGCATTAATTTGGTAAATACCCCAGGAGCCATGGATAGCCCGAATGGCATTGCCGCAAACTGGAAATGCTGAATCCGACCTCTGAACCAGACTGCTACCCGCAGGAACCTCTGGTGCTCTCGATATATGGGGAGATGGTAGTAGGCGTCCTTTAGGTCCAAGACTGCCATATAACACCTGGGAAACAAAAGCTTTATTGCAGAATTAATCGACTCCATTTTAAACGACCTTAGTCTAAGGAAGGTATTAAGTTTCTTTAAATTTATTATAGTCCTGTAAGAGCCATCTGGTTTTGGGACTAAAAATAGAGGAGAATAAAAGCCCATCCCTATTTCGTTGTCTGGGACCTTTACTAAGACCTGTTTAGTTAGCAGTACCGCAATCTCCATCTCCAGTGCTTCCTGCTGTGATCGGGACTTCATAGAAGTCAATAAGAAGGAGTTCGGTGGATACCTAACGAATTCTAATTTTAGGCCTGATGATACAATATTTAGGGCCCACGGGTTTGATGTCACCTTCATCCATTGGCGGCTGAATCTTAATAGCCTGCCACCTACCGGTGTAACGGTTTTATCGGGATCTGTCTCCCCTGAAGGGACGTTTCCCGAATAGGTTGCCTCTTTGCTTGGGGTCCTTATTTCCCCAGTGGTCCTGGGGTCTAAAGTCCTTCTTTTTACCGAACGGCGGCTTCCTCTAGGCCCTCCTGTTGAACGGAACATACGGGTTAGGGAACCCCTTCTTCCTCTCCCCCGCTTTTGTCAAAATCTCATCCAGTTCCGTACCAAACAGGTACTTACCCTGGCAGGGTATAGCACACAGTCTAGTTTTTGTTTGTGTGTCTCCTTTCCACCCCTTCAACCATAAGGCCCGCCTGCCTGCATTGGTCAGTCCTGCTGCTCTAGCCGACAACCGGAGAGAGTCCGCGGAGGAGTCGGAGAGGAAGGCCGCTGCTCCCTTAATGAGGGGTATAGAGGAAAGAAGTCTACTCCTAGCTACTCCATTCTTAATATTGTCCTCCAAGTCGTTCAGCCACACCAACATTGATCTTGCCGTACACGTGGCTGCTATTGCGGGCTTAAAGGCTGCCGTACAAGCTTCCCAAGATCTTTTGAGGAATGTATCGGTCTTACGATCCGAAGAATCAGCCAAAGTTCCCGAATCCTCTACCGGCAAGGAGGATCTACGGGAGGTAGAGGCCACTGCCGCATCCACCTTGGGGGCTCTCGACCAGGCTGTTAACTCCTCATCGTCAAAGGGATACTTACGCTTTGACGTTAAGGGGAGGAAGGTTCTCTGACCTTGTTTCTCCCATTCCCTCTTAACTAGGTCTTTTACAGCTGGGACCACTGGGAATGCTCGGACCTTTTTACGGGAAATACCCGCAAACATTATGTCCTGAGGGGTCTTGGGGTCCTTACTCTCTGGCAACCCCATGGTATTTCGGACAGACTTCACAAGATTACTGACACTGTCTGTGGGGAAACACGTCTGATCCTCGTCCTCTGAGGAAAGGTATTCCTGGGACTTATCGGAATCTAGTTCTCCGGTATCTGACGGCGACTTTGACGCCAGCGAGACTCCTCCTTTAGGCGAACATATTTCTCTCACGGAGGAGTGACCCCCTAGACTACTGGAACCGCCTAAGGCCCGTAGTTCCTCTCTTATCATTGCCCGGATATCCTCCTTCTTTCATGAGGATTCCTCCTGTAAGGCCTCCTCAATACATGATTGGCATAATCTCTTTGGGTGGCCATCCGGGAGGGGCTGCGAACATAAGGCACACTCTCTATGTTTCGCCTTCTCTGTTCTTTTAGCCTAAAAGGGGGTATGGACCAGAAAGAGAAGGCTATCAATTATCTATCCTGACCAAAAAAAACACTCACCCGTGAATTTCGTCAGCAACTACCGGCTGCGGTGTCCGAGACCCAGGCTGAGGCGAGGCATGGGACAACTTCTTTTCCTTACGTTTCTTCTCTAACGGCTCATCTTGCCTGGAAGGTCCACTGGATTCCTTCCTAGAGCTGCCACTTTTTCTGGTGCTATTGGTTCTCCTTGTAGCACTGCTCTGTCTACTGCCAAGTGGGGATACCACTAGCTGACCTAATGGGAGCGAAGCTGGGTCATCCAAGGACGACATGACTGCGCACTAGCGCTGTGTCTGGGGCTTGCTTTTAAAGCCTTTGCCATAGCTGCTCCTCCTTCTCTTTTTTTTTTTTTTTTTCCCCTCTTCGTCCCATTTTTTTTTTTTTTTTTCCCCCTTTCTCCCCCTACTGCGCATGCGCGGGCGTTTTCCCGCGGTCTCTGCCTTCAGCCTGATCCCGGAAGTCCTCCTCCACTTCCGTGTTGCCTCTCCTGGAGCGCTGGGTCACCGCAAATAGTGATGCGGCCGGCGACACCGCGCGTCTGCGCCCCCCCTCCACGCACGGGGTCCTTCTCCTGCCGCAGGTATGACTCCCAGCGGCACCGCTCAGCACACACGCTCAAGCCCTTCTGCCACTCAGGGGGGGGCGCGCGGCCTCAGTATGCCCAGATGGCGTTAGTAATGGGTTTTCCCCCCCTGGGTGGGGGGGTTGTATAGCCATGCCCCCAGTGAGCTTTGGCACCACTGTCGCCTCCAGCCTCACCTGCATTACACCAGCTCTGGGGGGGGGGGAAATACACCTCTCCGCCCGACGCTGCCTCCGGTCCTGGGGCCCCTGCTGCTCATATTCTGCACGCAGGCGGCTACCAGATCAGGCATCCTCTTCTGCGGGTTCCTTTCCAGGAACAGGAAACCAAACTGAGGGAGCGAGGGGGACCGCCCCATTTATCTCTCTGTAGGTTTCCTGTTCCGGGGGCGGATCCCCTCTCTCAGTGGGTGCTGTTGTGGCGAAGAGGAAAAAACAATCTTGGAAAGATTTGTAAATGAAAAAGATACAGAAAAGAAGAAAGATTGAAGATGAAAAACAGGACAGAAAAATAGGCAGGGGGAAAAAAAAAAAAAAAAAACGGACAAAAAGTCAGTCTATACTTACAGGCTGTCTCACCGCCGGCACTTGGCTGTTCCTGCACTTCGTCCTCTGAAACCATGCCCGATGTCTGAAAAAAAAAAAAAAAAAAAAAAAAAAAATAGTAATTTGCCACATGTGCAGATGAACAGCCAATACTTACCCAAAATGTAGGGCAGGAAGATACTCACTTCACACTCTGCTTGGGCCACTTCACCCCGGGACGGTGTGTACTCCGATCCAGAAGACATACTGCAATAAAAGAATAAATACATTAGTAGAGAATACATTTTTTTAAAAGGACAGGCAGGCATTTGGTTAGAATACTCACATTCTTGATGTTGCTGCATTCAGTATCACACAGGAGAGGATTAGATACACGGCTCAGCAGTCGGTATCACACAGGAGAGGATTAGATACACGGCTCAGCAGACAGTATCACACAGGAGAGGATTAGATACACGGCTCAGCAGACAGTATCACACAGGAGAGGATTAGATACACGGCTCAGCAGTCAGTATCACACAGGATAGGATTAGATACACGGCTCAGCAGTCAGTATCACACAGGAGAGGATTAGATACACAGCTCAGCAATCGGTATCACACAGGAGAGGATTAGATACACGGCTCAGCTGTCAGTATCACACAGGAGAGGATTAGATACACAGCTCAGCAGTCAGTATCACACAGGAGAGGATTAGATACACAGCTCAGCAGTCAGTATCACACAGGAGAGGATTAGATACACAGCTCAGCAGTCAGTATCACACAGGAGAGGATTAGATACACAGCTCAGCAGTCAGTATCACACAGGAGAGGATTAGATACACGGCTCAGCAGACAGTATCACACAGGAGAGGATTAGATACACAGCTCAGCAGTCAGTATCACACAGGAGAGGATTAGATACACAGCTCAGCAGTCAGTATCACACAGGGGATGATTAGATACACAGCTCAGCAGACAGTATCACACAGGAGAGGATTAGATACACGGCTCAGCAGACAGTATCACACAGGAGAGGATTAGATACACAGCTCAGCAGTCAGTATCACACAGGAGAGGATTAGATACACAGCTCAGCAGTCAGTATCACACAGGAGAGGATTAGATACACAGCTCAGCAGTCAGTATCACACAGGAGAGGATTAGATACACAGCTCAGCAGTCAGTATCACACAGGGGATGATTAGATACACAGCTCAGCAGACAGTATCACACAGGAGAGGATTAGATACACGGCTCAGCAGACAGTATCACACAGGAGAGGATTAGATACACAGCTCAGCAGTCAGTATCACACAGGAGAGGATTAGATACACAGCTCAGCAGACAGTATCACACAGGAGAGGATTAGATACACAGCTCAGCAGTCAGTATCACACAGGAGAGGATTAGATACACAGCTCAGCAGTCAGTATCACACAGGGGATGATTAGATACACAGCTCAGCAGACAGTATCACACAGGAGAGGATTAGATACACGGCTCAGCAGACAGTATCACACAGGAGAGGATTACAGGTATTAGATGTGTGATACATTATACAACCCCTGGCAAACAATATGGAATCTCCGGCCTTGGAGGACGATCATTCAGTTGTTTAATTTTGAAGGGAAACAGCCGATCACAGACACGGAACAAAACGTCAATTCCAATGGCAACTTTCTGGCTTTAAGAAACACTAGAAGATAAAACTGTAATAGATAATGTATCTATTATCTATCTTTCTGTCTGTGAATCCGCCTAATATCTTTCTTTCCCTCAATGTTGGATACAGATAAGTTTTATTGGATGGAGTAAATCGCCGGTCACATCTCTCTCAGTAGAAGCATGAAATCTCGTGTGTTTTCTCCATGCCGGGTCGCCGTCTCCTTATTTTTCTGGACAAAATACACAGACGGACAAAACCTTTTTTTAGAGCCCACAACCCTTCACACCCCCACAATAAGGTCCTGGGATCTGTGAGGCGGCGCTGTCATTTACTTGGGGAATTCTCGCTTGGCAGCGAACAAAACACATCCGGCCGGGTTTTCCATCAAACATCGCAGTCCATGTGGTTTATTATGCAGCATAAACCGACAGGAGCAATCACCAAAACTTCACATAAACAGCAGAGCGTCCAGCATGGCTTCCCCCTGTAATCCCAGTGTTCACCCAGGGTGCTCAATGTCCAGCATACATTCTCTCTCAGCCTCATCTCTCACCCACGTCAGGGTCTCCACATGGTTCCGTCACTCAGGCTGCAGGCGTCCATATCACTCCAGGGAACTTTCAGGCTCTGCAGCCATTACACACAGCCACACACCGGCTGTTAGGCAGGAGACAGTCCTACGCACGGGACCTTCCGCTCTGGACCAACCAGGTCCCTGCATTCACCACATGTGACCTACCCTGGCCACATTATATGGTCTATAGCCACGCCCACCGGGTCACGTGACTACGACCTCATCACAGGTCCTTCAGGCATTTTCTCACTCTTTACAACCGTGCTTTAAACACACCCCCTGGGTGGGTTTGTAGGTAACCAGGCCCCCCCTACTCTCTAGTTACCTGGAGACTTCTCCCTCACTTAGTAGCGCAGCACCTCAGCAATGTCCTTGCTGATCACACATACACAAGTCTCCATCTCAAAGCCGCCCACTTTGAGATACATAACGGCCACTCAACACTCTGCCATTCATCCTTTCTCCAGGGACCTCCACACAGCGCCCCCTAGCAGACACAGTGGTTACTACACCACAGATCACAGACATTGAAATTAAACAGCTTGTTCAGTAAGATAGACATTTTTTGGCCACAGCGATAAAACACAGATAAGGCAAATTTCACATTAGTGTTTTTTTGTGCAGCGCATCATGCACAATAGAAGTGCATGCAAAAATGCATCATGCATTTTTGCATGCGTTTGCGTTTCTTATTTGCATTCATTCTCCAGTGTGTAGACATGTTTTTACTCTTAAAACGCATGCTCACAGAAACGAAGGCTTACGCATGTCCATGCACACGCCTGCGTTCCTATAGACTGTAATGTGTGTTTTTGATGCATTCCATGCGCAAGCGAACTCATGCTTTTTTTTAACGCCGTTGGATGGACCCAAAAATGCAACAGGTTGCGTCTGGTGTATCTAGACACACGCCTGAAAAAAACGCATGCGCACGAAAACGCAGCCGAATGCATGCAAACGCAGGACCATGTGCACACCATGTTAAGCATAGGTGCGCATGGCGCATGTGCACGGATGCACATGATGCGCTGCGCAAAAACGCTAATGTGAAACCAGCCCAACGTTACTACTTAGGACCCCGGCATCACTGCAGCCAAACACAAAGCTCAGCGGTTTGTGCTGGACCCGAGGAAGATGAGCTCTACTTTACAGGGGTAAAAGCATTTGGGGACAACTTTTCTTAAAGTAGATGTGGAGACTTGAGGGTCAGTGGGCGCTCTCGTCCGCTGGCTGAGGGGTCTTTATAAAGGCTGCATGGACCAGGGCTCATCCCACCTAATGCCCACACTCCTTCTCATGGGCAGAATACTCCTCAGATAACACAGGGCGAGGGTAAAACTGTGCAGCTATAGTTTACTGAGCCACCAGCAGACAAGAACATATAGAACAGTCCCAGTAAATATCCAAGATCATGCAAAAGATAATAGATAATACAGGGTGGGCCATTTATAGGGATAGACCTGAGTGGGTCATTTATAAAGTTGGATCCAAAATGGCCAACTTCAAAATGGCCGCCATGGTCACCACCCATCTTGAAAAGTTTCCCCCTCCCATATACTAATGTGTCACAAACAGGAAGTTGATATCACCAACTATTCCCATTTTATTTAGGTGTAGCCATATACATGGCCCACCCTGTAGATAGCTAATCTATATATATAATTGGCTTAAATTGTCTGTCATCCACTTCCGTCTGGATGTCCCCGAATCCCACAATCCACTGCACCACACCGGAATTATGCCGACTGCCATTTTGGTACAACCAAGTGATGCCGCTCGGATACAGTACGCAGCTGTGATCCAGAAAGCACCGCCGCTGGGATCCCAGCTGTCGCTCAGATCCAGGCCACCGCTGTGATCCCAACCACTGCTGGGATCCCAGCTGCCGCTCGGATCCAAGCCACTGCTGCGATTCCAACCGCCCCTGGGATCCCAGCTGCTGCTCGGATAAAGGCCGCCACTGCGATCATGAGGCTGTGAAAGGGGTGTAATGAGGGGGTGTAATAAAGGGGGTATAATGAATGGGTGTAATGAGAGGGGAGTAATGAGAGGGATGCCACCACAGGACCCCCGCCAGGACCCACTGCCTGACTACACGTGCCGGATCCCGCCGCTGCCTGCCCACCTACTCTGTGCAGTCACAGCCGGCAGGAAAGACTGCGGCTTGTGCTGGAGATTGAGTGCAGCCACCCTCTGGTGGCGCCGCACACCATCTCCAGCACAACTGCAAAACACCATCTTACATGCCGGTTGTGACTGCATGGAATTGGGAGGGCCACCACCCCCAGCGCCACAAAGCTGCCCCCATCGAGATGTTACTGCCCTCCCGATGCTATCGCACATCTAGTAGATAGATAATAGATTATTGATATATAATAGATAGATAAATAGATAAAGACAAAAAATGGGAAGCAGCTTTCCAAAAATTACTTGAAGAGTAAAGTGGACTTTATTGGATCCACATGGCGTGGTGACGTTTCGGCTCCCAAGAGCCTTTATCCTGCATGATCCCCCTTACTCTTGAAATAATTTTTGGAGTGCTACTGACCATTTTTCATTTTTATATATTTGACAAGTATACAGATTGTTTGCAGGGAGGCCTGTGCACCCACCTATTTGGAAAGTGTTCTGCTCTATTTTTTTCTAAAATAGATAAATAAATAGATAGATAGATATATACCGTATTTTTCGGACTGTAAGATGCACCGGACCATAAGACGCACCCCAAATTTTCAGAAGGAAAATAGGGAAAAAAATAATGTGTCAAATGGGGGTCAATCTTAGTCCAAATTCAGCTTACCAGGGAAGGGATCTGGCACAGGTGGAGGATTGGTCACAGGGGTCATTCAGTGGTCCAGGCTGGCGCGGTGGCGGCAGCTCTGTGCTGGGGCAGGTGGGCTGTACTGAGGCAGTTTGGTTGTGCTGGGGCAGGTGGGCTGTGCTGTGCTGGGGGAGGTGGGCTGTGCTGGGGGAGGTGGTCTGTGCTGGGGTAGCTGGGCAGTGCTGGGGCAGCTGGGCTGTGCTGTGGCCGCTGGGCTGTGCTGGGGCAGGTGGACTGCGCTAGGGAAGCTGGGCTGTGCTGAGGGAGGTGGGCTGTGCTGTGCTGGGGCAGCTGGGCTGTGCTAGGGCAGCTGGGCTGTGCTAGAGCAGCTGGGCTGTGCTGGGGCAGCTGGGCTGTGCTGGGGCATGTGGGCTGTGCTGGGGTAGGTGGGCTGTGGTGTGGTGGTGGTGGCGGGATGTGCTCCGGTGCAGGGGCGGCGGATCCGATGCAGGAGCAGCGGCTCCGCCAGCATTTCCTCAAAGCCCGTAGGCCATCGCACATCTGTTGCTGGCTGCTGCCATGTTGCGGTGGCCTCCGGGAACATGGATGCCGGGAAGATGGCCGCCGGTCCGGGGATAGCGCATGCTCAGGTTCAGATCTCGTCCCGAGATCTCGGGAGACGAGATGCAAATCTTGGCAATGAGATCTCATCCCGAGATCTCGGGACAAGATCTGAACCTGAGCATGCGCCGTCCCCGGACCGGCGGCCATCTTCTCGGCATCCATGTTCCCGGAGGCGACCGCAACATGGCAGCAGCCAGCAACAGATGTGCGAGGGCCTCTGGACTTTGAGGAAATGCCGGCGGAGCCCCGAGAGCCGCTACCCCTGCACCGGAGCATAGCCCGCTGCCACCACCGCACCACAGAGCCCCGTGGCACCAGCACCAGCCACCAGCCATGGTCGCAAGTAAGTATATTGCGACCATAAGACGCACCCCCCACTTTCCCAAAAAATTTTGGGGGAAAAAGTGCGTCTTATGGTCCGAAAAATACGGTAATAGATAGATAACAGTTATTCTTCCCACAATAAAAGTAACACATTGTGAAATTTTCCTACAGACAGCGAGAGCTGCATAAAATGCCAAAACGACAAATGGCCAAATGAGAAGAAAGAACAATGTCTGCCTAAAGTGGTGGAGTTCATCTCTTACCAGAATGACACAATGGCTTCTGTATTCTCCTGTATCTCGGTCTTCGGATGTCTTGTGACCGGCTTCACTTTTGGGATATTTATTTCCTACCGGGACACTCCTATTGTGAGAGCCAATAACCGGAACCTGAGTTACCTCCTCCTGGTCTCCATATTTCTCAGCTTTCTCTCTGTGTTTTTGTTCCTTGGACGACCCAATGATGTAACTTGTAGATTACGTGAAACCAGTTTTGGATTTTTCTTCTCAGTAGCCGTCTCTTCACTTCTCGCCAAGACTGTCATGGTTTGTGTTGCTTTTAAGTCCACCAAGCCTGGAAGCACTTGGAGAAAATGGCTGAATGTCAAACTGCCCTATACCATAGTGTTGTTGTGTTCATCCCTTCAGGTTGTAATCTGTGCTTTCTGGTTGTCTATTTCTCCACCATTCCAAGATCTGGACGCTGAGTCTTATCCTGGGATTCTCATCATTCAGTGTAATGAAGGCTCAGATATCTGGTTCTACTCCATGTTGGGTTATCTGGGGCTCCTGGCAGCTGTGAACTTTGTCCTGGCTTTCTTGGTGAGGACATTACCGGACAGTTTCAATGAGGCAAAGTACATCACCTTCAGCATGCTGGTGTTCATCAGTGTCTGGATTTCCATGATCCCGGCTTATCTGAGCACCAGGGGGAAGACCATGGTGGCTGTGGAGATATTTGCAGTGATGGCTTCCAGTGCTGGACTTTTAGGTTGTGTGTTTTTCCCTAAATGCTTTATTATTTTGTTTAAATCTGGAATGAATAAAAAGACGGAGCTGCTCGGAAAAAGAAAGGAATGACTGCACAATATGAGGAACCACTGATAATAATGACTAATTCTGTACATTAATCCCATAGAAACCATTAAAAAGTAAGATGCAAGATTCTCTATCAACCTGTGCATGAAATAAACATTTACACATTTCTTATCCCGTTACCTCCAGTAATTGATGCATTTATCAGGACGTCCCATATTTGTATTAGAGTTTGGGAAATGTAGAAATTTCTCTGAGGTTTTGGTAAATTATCTGCTTCCTCCTTACAGAGAATCTTTTACCAGTTTCTCCATGATAAACCGGATTCATCATGGAATAGCGGCTGCAGAGCTGAGCACAACACAGCTTTTATCTTATAATGTCTCATCTCCATTGTGGAGATACGAGTTTAGAAATACAGGTTATAATTTATGAAGAGCCCAACTGGGCATCACCAGAGATTTTTTATCTGGGAGTGAGCAGGGAAAAAAAGGAATACGTCTCTAGAATGTCAAAAGAACATCTTTCTCCTATGATAGTAATGATAGATAGTCCTGCTCCCAACCCTGATCTCTGCCCAATATCTACTGCAGAGTGTGATTACAAACATCTTTAGCTTTCATCTCTCAGCAGTGAGTGTGGGAGGAGGAATTACAGCTGTACTGACCGTCCATTGAGGGGAGAGCTGCAACTGCTCCATTGGGCTTATAATAAATTATAGCCTAAACTTCACAACTAAAGTTGAGCGAAACGGGTCAAAAAAATTCTAAAGTCGCCGACTTTCACCAAAGTCGGGTTTCATGAAACGAAACTCGACCTTAGCGTGAAGTCAGCCACGAGGTCGGTGACCATCTCGCCAAAGTCACGTTTCAAAAGATGCTTTAGCGCCCTTTTTCAGCCAATCAGGAAGAACGGACACCGTGGGCAACGTGATGACATAGGCAGCAGTTACCACCACGTTTGTGAAGGGCATGCAAGTGATTGGCTTACTTTGTGGGGCGTCACAGGGGGTATAAAAGGGTGTGCACGCCGACCGCCATGTTACTCATGCTGATCTCAGAATAGGGAGAGCTGCTGCTGCTGCTGATTCTGTAGGGAGAGCGTTAGGCAGGGAAGAAGATACCAAAAATCACTTGTTGCTAGCGATTTTGCCTGTACAACACACCAGTTACTGTGCAGTGCAAGGTGAGGCTATATTTCGTTGCATCAGCTCTGTTGGTTATTAGGCTGCCTTTTAAGGCTCCCTGATAGCTGCATTGCTGTTTTCACACTGCTGAGCAAACTGCTTTTTTCAAAGCAATCCAAATTTTATTGTTTTGTCCTGGTGAGTTACTGAGCGTTCATTTTTTCACACACCGTACAGCGGTGTACGCTTCTCACACAGTACCGTGTACCGGATGTTATCACGGACAAATTGAAGCTATCTGTGTGTGACTCTGTAAGGAAAAGCCGAGGAGTTTGTCCGTTCTTATAGACCTACACTCTAGGGAGATTCCAATTCTGCCCAATTCTATGGTTCTAGAAAGTTTTACCCCCAGCAGTTTGCCCCCAGCAATTTGCCCCCAGCAGTTCGCCCCCAGCAGTTCGCCCCCAGTTACATTTCGTCCCCGTACGGTTCGCCCCCAGCAGTTCGCCCCCGGATTTTTCACCCCCAGATTTTTCACCCCTGGATGTTTCGCCCCCAGCAGTTCGCCCCTGGATTTTTCACCCCCAGCAGTTCGTCCCTGGATGTTTCACCCCAGCAGTTCGCCCCTGGATGTTTAGCCCCCAGCAGTTCACCCCTGGATTTTTCGCCCCCAGATTTTTCACCACCGGAAGTTCGCCCCCGGATGTTTCGCACCCTGGTAGTTTGCCCCCGGATGTGTGTACCCTGTTTTGCCCCCAAAATTTTGTGTTTGGATGTTTCGCCAGTTTGTCCTTGTGGTTCATGAATTCCCTTCCGTCATCAATTCACATGTCACATAAGTACTGTACAGAGTGCTGCACTTTTGAGACATTTTAAATCAACTGTTTCCATCTGTAAACCTCACAACTGATTGCATTATAGTGTCAGAGCATTTTGCCGCAATTTTAACAAGACATTTTCCAAAATGTTTCTGACACGTTTTTGTGTTACATAAACATAACATGAAAAAAATAAACGGATTTAAAAAATGTAGTGTGAATATGGCCTGATTTATGTGGGGAATGTAAACCACTCTAAAATCAAAACATTTTGTGAACTTTTACCTGACCCAGCACTGAGCTGCTTTTTTGCAAGTTTTGTTGCAGATGTAGCAATTTTCATGTCAGGTGTCCGGCAAGTTACATTAGACGAGCTCTTATTCCATCTTTACATCAGAATATAGCAGTGTCTGAAATCTCTACAGAGAGGTGTACTAGCACCAAACATCAGTCAGCTTCCACAGCATCCACTTTCTACAAGTATGAATTGAGTTCTATCCAAACGTGGGAAGAAGTTGGTCTACGAGAATCACATTTACGTATCTTCCAAACGGTCGGCTGACGATGTCCTTTCCATCTGGGTCTGTGAAAAACAGTTGACTTGCAAGTAACCAATCCCCACAACCACGCAGCACAAGCAGCAAGACCGGAAGCCATCCGACTTGTCAAAGAGGCGGTCACCAGGGCAAGGACAACACAGGAGACACCACCACAGATTCTCACAGAAGTCATTTCAGGAGCCCATTCTAATGTTGTAGCACTTCTCCCAAGGAAAGCATCACTGAAGAGGACAATGCGATTATCAAGGCAACGTGGCAATATTCCGTGGTTGCCCCAAACCCTTGATCAACTTGTTATTACCCAGGAGTTCCAGGGGATCAGTATTGATGGTATCCAGCAGCAGTTCCTTCTGCAGGACTCTGGTGAGCATTTAACATTTCCATTATATAGAATTATTGCAAAGTTTATGTTGCACAAATGTGAAAATTTATCTATTACAAAGTGCTGATATAGAATTATATATAGAATACTATGTGATTATTTTACCTTAAAGGGAAACTTTGAGGACAGTGTAATGTCGGGTGAGGCCTGCTGATTCCAACTATGCCTCACTTTTTTAGTTGCAGTCTGATTCTCTGCTCAGTCCTGCCTTTGAGAGGCAGTGGTCTGCCATGTTCATAAGCAGAGTGGTAACCTTGTCCACCAACCATGATTTGCAGGTATCCAGCCATAGTCAATCACAGCCAGAGGACGAGGTTGTCGCATCAGACCCTCATCACTAGATGTCAATTTTAGTGTAGAATTTCCTGCTATAAATTAGCTGCAGATTGTCTGCTGCAAGTCCTTAGTGAATGTGAATGGACCTTAAGGATTCATTAACATGTCTCCTAACCTCTGCCCTGCCCCTCTAGCCATGCCCCCTGCCAACAGCCTGAAATGAAGTTCCAATGCTGAATTAGTGCTGGGAAGAGGGTACACCATGCCCCGCTAGGTGCCGGTCACTTACCGGAACATGGCAGGTTAATATTCACCACCTGCTGCCAAACGCTGCTTTGATACAGGACCTGGAATGATGTATGCAATCATGTGATCGCTCACGCCTCAGGATCTGTATCGAAGCAGAGTGAGGAAAGCAGCGCAGTAGCAGCAGGCGGTATTAGTTTATCCTTGCCATGCTCCAGGAGGAGACAGGCACCTACTAGAGCATGACAGATCCAGGGGGCCCGCTGTTCATGGGCGCATTACACCCCTTGGCGGCAGGCCCCTGACGGCCCGAGGGCAGTGGCGTCCCCTGCCTACCTGGTAGGTACACCACTGCTGCACTGCAGGTCATTTTTTTTTAACTGTGCATCTTTTCATCAGCATGTGGATGGGATTTAGACCTTTCCGCTGCATATGACCCCGACCTAATGACCCGTTGAGTTAGTATGTTTTTTTCACAAATACTTCTTACACGTTTGCGTGTTTTTCCAGATGTAAACCTTTTATTATCATGGAATTCTGCATTTTGCTAGTTTCTGCCGCCGATATTCCTTTCACGACTTTGAAAATGTGACATTTTTGAATCTTGGAGGCATTTTTAAAGAGGAATATATCATTTTCCACTGGGACAATACATGTTGTAGAAAAAGCTATTGTTTAGCTCCTTCACACCAGATTTTGCTTCAATTTAATGTTTTTGTTATAAAATCAGAAAATCTGAAACTAAATGTGAGTTTTTAATGTGAGATATGAACAACGGATGCTTCTGATTAGGAAAATTTACTGTGAATTCATCCCAAAATTCTCTGTCGTGCATCCGCCCTTTTTGCACTGCACCGAGCGCACAAAAATGCACGTTTGGCGCACATGGGCGCAGCGCAAAATGGGCGGATGCACAGACAAAAGTGTACCAGTGCACGACCAGCATACCCAACGCTAAGAATAGGGTATGCTGATCGCATGCAGCTGACAGGAGGGGGCGCAGCCGGAGGCGGAGCTTAGCGGCGGCCCTGCGCTGCGCACAGTAATGCTAATGTGAAACTAGCCTAAGTGTCCAAGAAAAAATATGCAACTCCAGGTAGAGAAAAGTTAATTCATGTGGCACAAATGACCAGAGTACATATCAGAGATTTGAAAGCTAAGGTATAAGGAAGATATATAAAAGAAAAAGTGTTGCTACATTACCTTAAGTAGTGGAGGTACCCCATCGCGCGTTTCACATTTGCTTTTTCAAGGGGAGTGTGTTTTTTAATATAATCAGGTAAAATTACCATTGGGTATCTCTTATACAGGGTGCTGCTACCTCCTGGACTAGCGCGTCCACCCCGACGCGCGTTTCAGCTCCTTTCTCAAAGGGCCTGCTACCAACCATGTGTCTCCATTATTTATATCTCCCAGCCACAGCGTGGTATACCACGCGACCGGAAGTGACACTCACCACCCGGATGTGACGTGTCACATCCCAGTGGTAAGCGTTACTTCCAGTCGCGCGGACCAGAAGTGACCAAATTTATCTGATTATATTTGTGGAGTATTATTGTAATTATGGGTATGAGGGTTATTGCCAAGAAAGCGGCATTGTTTTATGGTGGACATCTAGATCATAATCTGTGATGTGGCCTATACACCTTGCGATATAATTATGGCTATATTAATATTTGTAGTAGTTTATTATTAGGGCTTTTTCAGTTCTGCCCCTTGTAGCTGCAATATATTGCTGGCAGTCCCTGTGTCTATCTGTTTTCGTGGTAGCTGTCTCTTCCTGGATTTGCGCGTTAATTATGAATTAATGAGTGACTGTGAGCAGTGAGTGTATCTGTACTCTCCTACTTCCCCAGTTTTGGCAGTATGGTTTTAATGAATTTGTTTCAATAAAAATGATATTTTTATACACACAAATAATTGCCTTGTGATCATCCTTTTTCCTATGGTTCTATGAGGTACCTGCAGACGCGGAGGGTCCTCTTCAGTCCTCTTCCATGCACTTCCACATTGTGTGAATGTCATCGTACCCGTGGGAATCCCTTTCATTATTCCTAGCTAGGGATTCCCTTGATCAAGGAGACTCTCCACACAGGTAGGGACCTCGGCAAAGGGGAGAGAAGTGATTTTTCTTTTTTGATGAGCAAACTCCAAACATTGCCTGTTTGGGGTCGGTGTGGTTGAACCCGAGCAGGCAATGTTCGATACGAAACCTGAACTTTCCAGATTGGGTTTGCTCATCACTAGAGTTGAGCGATACCGTCCGATACTTCAAAGTATCGTATCGGATGGTATCGGCCGATCTTTAAAAAAAGTATCGGTATCGCCGATTCCGATACCGGAAGTCCCATTCAAGTCTATGGGACTTCCGGTATCGGAATAAGAAAAACCCTTTCCTGCCCTTGTACAGCCTCTCTGGGGTCTGTACGGGCCTTTCGGGGGGCTGTGCCGGCCTGCCAGGGGGTCTGTGCAGGCTCCGGTGGTCTGTGCCGGCCTGCCGGTGGTCTGTGCAGGCTCCGGGGGGCTGTGCCGGCCTGCCGGGGGGCTGTGCCGGCCTGCCGGGGGGCTGTGCAGGCTCCGGGGGGCTGTGCCGGCCTGCCGGGGGGCTGTGCCGGCCTGCCGGGGGGCTGTGCCGGCCTGCCGGGGGGCTGTGCAGGCTCCGGGGGTCTGTGCAGGCATCGTCCGATGGGACTACAAGTCCCATCGGGCGATGCCTGCTACCATGACAGTGATTGACACATTAGCCAATGATGGGACAGTAGTAGTCCCATCATCCGGCTAATGTGTTAAATGTAAAAAAAAAAAAAAAAAAAAAATTACATGCTACATACATACAACATGCATACTACATACATGCTACATTCATACTACATACTACATACATGCTACATTCATACTACATGCAACATACATACTACATATATACTACATGCATGCTACATACATACTGCATGCTACATACATACCACATATATACTACATACATACTACATGCATGCTACATGCATGCTACATGCTACATACATAACACATATATACTACATGCATGCTACATACATACTACATGCTACATACTACATATATACTACATGCATGCTACATACTACATGCTACATACATACTACATATATACTACATGCATGCTACATACATACTGCATGCTACATGCATGCTACATACATACTACATACATACTACATGCTACATACATACTACATATATACTACATACATACTACATACATACTACATGCATGCTACATGCATGCTACATACATACCACATACATAACACATATATACTACATGCATGCTACATACATACTACATGCTACATACATACCATATACATACTACATGCATGCTACATACATGCTACATACATACTACATGCTACATACATACTACATATATACTACATGCATGCTACATACATACTACATGCTACATACATACTACATATATACTACATGCATGCTACATACATACTACATGCTACATACATACTACATATATACTACATGCATGCTACATACATACTGCATGCTACATGCATGCTACATACATACTACATACATACTACATGCTACATACATACCACATATATACTACATACATACAATACATTCATACAATACATACATAGACATACAGTACATATAACATAGAGTAACATACTTACCAATACTTGTCACATTGTTCCCCGAAGCCATTGTCTTTCCGGAATAAATATTAACATAACAAACCACAAAAATACTCACCCACGATCCGAAGCAGTCCACGAGTGTGTCCCACGACGATCTTGGGTAGAGAACTGCAGCATCAGCTGTTGCTGCCGTTCTCTACGAGCTGCAGAAATCCAATGACGGAAGGTAGGTATCCTTCCGCACTGTATTCCTCCGCCACTTAAAAAAAAAAAAAGTCCCTAGTCTCACTTTATGCCATTGCTGTGTGGGAAATTCCCACGCAGCAATGGCATAAAGTGAGACTAGGGACTTTTTTTTTTTTAAGTGGCGGAGGAATACAGTGCGGAAGGATACCTACCTTCCGTCATTGGATTCCTGCAGCCCGTAGAGAACGGCAGCATCATCTGATGCTGCAGTTCTCTACCCAAGATCGTCGTGGGACACACTCGTGGACTGCTTCGGATCGTGGGTGAGTATTTTTGTGGTTTGTTATGTTAATATTTATTCCGGAAAGACAATGGCTTCGGGGAACAATGTGACAAGTATTGGTAAGTATGTTACTCTATGTTATATGTACTGTATGTCTATGTATGTATTGTATGAATGTATTGTATGTATGTAGTATATATGTGGTATGTATGTAGCATGTAGTATGTATGTAGTATGTATGTAGCATGCATGTAGCATGTAGTATGTATGTAGCATGCATGTAGTATATATGTAGTATGTATGTAGCATGCATGTAGTATATATGTAGCATGTATGTAGTATGTATGTGGTATGTATGTAGCATGTAGTATGTATGTAGCATGCATGTAGTATATATGTAGTATGTATGTAGCATGTAGTATGTATGTAGTATGTATGTGGTATGTATGTAGCATGTAGTATGTATGTAGCATGCATGTAGTATATATGTAGTATGTAGTATGTATGTAGTATGTATGTGGTATGTATGTAGCATGTAGTATGTATGTAGCATGCATGTAGTATATATGTAGTATGTAGTATGTATGTAGTATGTATGTGGTATGTATGTAGCATGTAGTATGTATGTAGCATGCATGTAGCATGCATGTAGTATGTATGTAGCATGCATGTAGTATGTATGTAGCATGCATGTAGTATGTATGTAGTATGTATGTAGTATGTATGTAGCATGCAGTATGTATGTAGCATGTATGTAGTATGTATGTAGTATATATGTAGTATGTATGTAGCATGTAGTATGTATGTAGCATGTAGTATGTATGTAGCATGCATGTAGTATGTATGTAGCATGTATGTAGTATATATGTAGTATATATGTAGTATATATGTAGTATGTATGTAGCATGTAGTATGTATGTAGCATGCATGTAGTATGTATGTAGTATTTTTTTTTTTTTTTTTTTTTTTTTAACATTTAACACATTAGCCGGATGATGGGACTACTACTGTCCCATCATTGGCTAATGTGTCAATCACTGTCATGGTAGCAGGCATCGCCCGATGGGACTTGTAGTCCCATCGGACGATGCTTGCACAGACGCCCGGACATCAGCACAGCCCCCCGGCAGGCCGGCACAGCCCCCCGGCAGGCCGATACAGACCCCCACAGGGTGCACAGACCACCGGCAGGCCGGCACAGCCCCCCGGCAGGCCGGCAGAGACCCCGGGCAGTCCACACAGCCCCCCGGCAGGCCGGCACAGCCCCCCGGCAGGCCGGCAGAGACCCCCGGAAGGCCCGAAATGACGGCGCATCATGATGCGCACACACCGCGCATCATGATGACGTCAGGCCGTCAATCAACTGAACTTCCGATTCCGATGCCGAATTCCGATATTGAAAAAATATCGGAAGTCGGTATCGGAATTCCGATACAGCAAGTATCGGCCGATACCCGATACTTGCGGTATCGGAATGCTCAACACTACTCATCACTAGGTATAGTATGATATGTAATGGATGACAAAAAGAAGCCATTAAGTGTAACACCACTAGTACATGACAGTAAAATGATGGTCACCTGTCTTAGATCAGGGGTGTCAAACTCATATTCACCAAGGGCCACACCAATTTAATGGTTGTCCCCAAAGGGCTGTTTGTTACTGAGAGACCGGATGCACACAATCGAGTCCCGTCCAGAACATGCATTTCTCTGCACAGAGCAGTGCATGCCCCTGTATAAGGCATGTCACGGGGGATCAGCTCTTTACCAAGCATCCCTGGATCTCACTGAAATCACGGAGAGCTATGGCTGCAGCTTCCAGTCACTTGTCCTTGTCGTTGGTCCTCCTGAAAGCTGCTGATAAACAGCTGGTTCAATGCAGAATACAACTGGACCCTATTCTTGGCCAAATCTGAGGAATGGGCATCAATAGAAAAAGGGATCCTGAAGTGAGAATACCACTTTTATCTGCTGCCCCATTCTTTGGTGTACTGGCAGAGTGTTCTGTGAGGGCTAATCCCAACCCCCCCCTTCTGAAGACCTGATAAAGAGGTTCTGTAGAAGCTGGTTAACCACCACTTTAGTTCAGCAAAGCCAATATCTCAGTTCTGCAGAGATGTTTGGTGGGATTAACCCTGTAGTCAGTCAACAGTCCCGCTGCTTCCATACATAGCCTGCTTTAAGGGGGTATTCTCATGCCAAACAGCAAAATAAGGCAGCATGCTTTCAGCAATCATGTTGTGGTAAGCATGCTGCCGTTCTTCCCCTCCTGGTACTTACCTAGAGGTATTCTGCTCATCTTTGTCTGATCTTCTCCTGGCTGTGTGGGCTGGCGATCGCCATGCTGGATTCAGAGGCCATCATGAGTCCTCTCCTTCTTCCCAGTGTCCTCTTCTTCTGCCTGATCTCATCGCGGCATTGCGCATGCGCAGCAGTGCTTTGGTGACAGGAGAGGCATCCTGCCCCCTGGATTGACTGATGAATGGGGCAGGAGTGACGTCATGTCAGTGAGCGGCCAGGAGATAGTCGGCCTCACTGCCGCGGCATTCTTCATGCTTCATGGACCAGTGATCCAGGCAAGATGAAAAGACAGGAGAAGACTTCAAGGGGAACCACTAGACTGCACTCCGGGACCCAAGGAGCTGCAGCTGTGACAGGTAAGTATGTCAGTTTTTTTGTGTTCTAGGGTGATAATACTCCTTTAAGGCCAGCCAATAGAGCTGCTGAAAAGGCAGCCACAAGAATCCCCAGCAATTGGGGTCCTGTATATTTTACCATCAGGTATGTTCAGCCCTAGATGTTTTGTTCCCTGCATGTTGACCCCAAAAGCAGAGGGTGAAACATCTGGGGTCAAAATGCTAGGGGCAAAACATCAGATGGTGACACATCCAGGTACAAAATGCTGTAGGTGAAACATCCGGGGGCAAACTGCTGGGGGCAAAAAATCCAGGTGCGAAACATCTGGGGGCGAAACATCGGGGGGCGAACAGCTGGGGGAGAAACATCTGGGGGCAAACTGCTGGGGGCGAAACATCCGGGGGCAAACTGCTGGGGGCGAAACATCCGGGGGCAAACTGCTGGGGGCGAAACATCCAGGGGCAAACTGCTGGGGGCGAAACATCCGGGGGCGAACCGCTGGGGGTGAAACATCCGGGGGGCGAAACATCCGGGGGGCAAACTGCTGGGGGCATCCGGGGGCGAAACATCCGGGGGTGAACAGCTGGGGGCGAAACATTCGGGGGTGAATCATTCGGGGGTAAACTGCTGGGGGAGAAACATCCGGGGGGCAAACTGCTGGGGGCATCCGGGGGCGAAACATCCGGGGGTGAACTGCTGGGGGTGAAACACTCGGGGGTGAAACATTCGGGGGTAAACTGCTGGGGGGCAAAACATCCGGGGGCGAACTGCTGGGGGAGAAACATCTGGGGGTAAACTGCTGGGGGCGAAACATCCGGGGGAAAACTGCTGGGGGCGAAACATCTGGGGGCGAACTGCTGGGGCGAAACATCCGGGGGCGAACTGCTGGGGGCGAAACATCCGGGGGCGAACTGCTGGGGGCGAAACATCCGGGGGCGAACTGCTGGGGGCGAAACATCTGAGGGTGAAACATCCGGGGGGAAAACTGCTGCGGGCGAAACATCCGGGGGCGAACTGCTGGGGCGAAACATCCGGGGGCGAACTGCTGGGGGCAAAACATCTGGGGGCGAACTGCTGGAGGCGAAACATCCGGGGGGCGAACTGCTTGGGGAGAAACATCCGGGGGCGAAACATCCGGGGGCGAACTGCTGGGGGCGAACTGCTGGGGGCGAAACATCCGGGGGCGAACTTCTAGGGGCGAAACATCTGGGGGCGAACTCCTGGGGGCGAAACATCCGGGGGCGAACTGCTGGGGGCGAAACATCTGGGGGCGAAATCCTGGGGGCGAAACATCTGGGGGTGAACTGCTGGGGACTGCTGGGGGCGAAATGTGCGGGGGTGAAATGTGCAGGGGCGAAACCTCCTGGGGGCCAAATGCTGTGGACGAAATTTGCGGGCGTGAAATGTACCCGGGGCGAACTGCTGGGGGCGAACTGCTGTGGGTGAACTGCTGGGGACGAAACATCCAAATCCCCATTTCTATATACACCTTGTAGTTAGTCATGCACTAGGCAATTTCTGCCTATTACATTGTGGTGTAATCTGTCCTGGGCCAGAGACAATAGTTCAGCAGCCAAATTGAAGCTATCTGTGTGTGACTCTGTAAGAAAAAGCCGAGGAGTTTGTCCGTTCTTACAGACCTACACTCTAGGGAGATTCCAATTCTGCCCAATTCTATATACACCTTGTAGTTAGTCATACACTAGCCAATTTCTGCCTGTCACATTGCGGTGTAATCTCTACTGGGCCTGAGACAATAGTTCAGCGTCCTCCAATCTATAGTGAGATTCAAATTCTCACCAATACTCTATACAGCTTCTGCCTTCTCATACACCAGACAATTTCTGCCTGTCACATTGCGGAGTAATGTTAAATATTATTAGTTATGGATTTATATTAGTTATGGAGTTTAATTTCTTATTATACTCAGTTCTGTACATTGTCTTCCACTGACACTGCATGTACTATTTTAGCAAGTGGTAAATTTCAGCTCCACTACATATTTAAGTTTAGCTTGAGGTAAATGTCAAACTCCATATATACAGAGATCACGTGCTTTAAGAGACGAATATAATTCATGGCTCACTCTAGAGGTCGCTCGCTCCTTCCCTCACCATCATGAGTCACAGACGCAAGATGTCATCTCTGCACAGACATAACTGAACAGCTGGTATATAACTTTACTATGAAGAAGCCTAAGAGAGACAGAGGCCATTTGCCATGTGGAATCCCAGAGAAAGAAGGTGACAAGCTTTTGCTATGAACTAATGGACAATCTCTCTTTCACCTATTTTTATGTTTTTCTGTAAAAATCTTTTCTTTGATGGAAGAATCCAAATAAGCCACTATATTTTTATCTGGTAACTAGTCCTGAGTATTTTACGAGGTTAAGCATTATTTTACAAGCAATCTCTACTTGGCCTGAGACAATAGTTCAGCATCCTCCAATCTACAGTGAGCTTCAAATTCTCACCAATACTATATACAACTTCTGCCTTCTCATACACTAGCCAATTTCTGCCTGTCACATTGCGGTGTAATCTGTCCTGGGCCTGAGACAATAGTTCAGCGTCCTCCAATCTACTGTGAGCTTCAAATTCTCACCAATACTATATACAGCTTCTGTCTTCTCATACACCCGCCAATTTCTGCCTGTCACATTGCGATGTAATCTCTACTGGGCCTGAGACAATAGTTCAGCGTCCTCCAATCTACAGTGAGATTCAAATTCTCACCAATACTATATACAGCTTCTGCCTTCTCATACACCAGCCAATTTCTGCCAGTCACATTGCGGTGTAATCTCTACTGGGCCTGAGACAATAGTTCAGCGTCCTCCAATCTACAGTGAACTTCAAATTCTCACCAATGGCAGGCACTGCACTGGTTAAGGAGAGTGCCTCTGACTGGTGTGCTCATGCCTCCTTGTCTCTCAGGTGCACAGCGCGCTTTTCCTGCCCACTTTTGTAATTGGCGGGTGTGGGGTTAATAGTTCGGGCAGGTCAGAGCCAATAGGGCCAGCAAAGGAGTTGTCCCAGCCCCTTCCTGTAGTATATAGGGTTGGCACAAGGTTTCTCCCCCCTCTTTCCCCGGGTATCCAGGTCCTGGAAGTGTTTGTGCTAGCGCTGTCCGGTTGGGAAGGATGGCTGACCCCCTGGTTGAGGCCCTGAGATAGAGAGCGGAGCAGGAAGGTGAGCACTGGCTGCAGTCCCTGATTGCGAGGCTCAGCGCTCACCTTTCCAGCGCTCAGCTGCAGCTTTCTTCGTCGTTACTCCCCGCCCCCCCGCACCCAGCTGCTGACCTTGCCGCCGCTGCGTCGCCGCTTCAGGGACAGGTGGCGGTGGCGGGATTGAGTGGAGGCAGGCGGTCCGCTCGGCACTCCCGCCCTCCAATGCGTCTGAGGGACATGTCGCCGGGGCCCCTGGTGCTCCTCGGCGTCGCTCGGGCAGGAGGAAGTCCCAGCACCCTCACTTCCTGCCGGCCAGTCAGACGCACGAGGCTGCAGCGTCTCACTGGTCCGGTGTGCACAACAGTGCAGCGGCGCCTTTACAGCCCCCTGTCCCCTCCATCCAGCCCTGGCAGGTGCATGACACTAGCGTGGGCCTCAGGGGCAGTATACAAGCACAGCCTATTAGATTGATTAACCCCATCCGTTCCTCAGCGTTGACCATGGGGAATAGACAGGATAGTTCCTCCACTGCTTCAGTGGAGGAACAAGTTGCTTTACAACCTGGGGGGAGTGCAGTATTACCCCCGGGGGTAGGCCAGCTTTCCGCGACTCCTGGGCAGGGGCAATCACAGGAGTCTGGGGTTAATCAGCACCTATTGCCCCTTTTGGTTTGTCAGTCCCCAGTTAATACGGGGTTGACATCAGTCACTCAGTCCTGCCCTGTGACCATGAGCCAGGGGCTGGTGGATACAACAGTGGCTCCTGCTACTGCGGGACCTAGTACGAGCAGGGGAGGGTCGGGTTCACATGCCTTAGGGGAACAGTTACACAAGAGGAAGCAGGGCAGGCATAGATGCCGGAGATCCTATTCCTCATCCTCTTCATCCCCCCATTTTCGCTGGGGTCATCATGCTCCGGATAGGCATCAGAAAAGATCCAGGCGTGGAGGCCGTAGGGTGTCGTCCCGTAGGGGCCATGAATCTCGGTCCTCAAGGCGTGGCTCTCCATCGTCATCCTCGTCGGTGTCAAGCGCGTCTGTGAGCCCCGAGCTGGTGCAGCGCCCTCCTTCTGGTCGCAGGGAGTCGAGGGCGCAATCAAGGACTTCCAGCCGGGTTGAGCCGAGCGCGCCACCTGAGGCTTCAAGTCATGGTGTTCCTTTCCACGCGGGTTATCCGGGAGCCGGAGTTCCTCCGCATATGGGAGTCCCTCCTCCACAAACGGTGGTTTCTGGTGAGTGGGTGCATAAGGATGCTATGTTTTGTGGAATTAGTGCGCTGGGATCGCACATAGATGAGGATACTAAGCTGAAGATATGGAACAACGATTACATTGATATCTGGGCGTTGATTTCCGTGGATCAGCACACGGTTGACAAGGAACGGAGACCTGCTGAAAGGTTTCTGGATCGGGTACGGCAAAAGGTGGCAAAAACTATGAACAACTAGTTGCAGGCCTTCGCTGTACTGGGTTGTGTTATGGGTCAGCGGCACCCGGAAAGTTGCTCGGAGCTGTTTATATACCAAGATATGATTTATAATTCCTATAAGGCTCACGGTGGTTCCGCCTGGTGGCGGTATGATGAAGAATTTCGGAGGCGCCTGGCTCTGCATCCAGAGTTTGCCTATAAGGAGAATCGTTCGGCAAACGACACTGTCAATCTGGCACTGAAGTACATTTTGGATCATACAGATGAACTGCACTCATACAGTATGTCCGGATTCTTTTCATGGACTTTATCTCAGCGTTCAACACCATTCATCTGAATTTACTTCATAAGAAAATGGTAGTAGGGGTGTGTTTTGTCCCCGTTACTGTTTTCTCTCTATACGAATGATTGCATCTCTTCAGCAGACTCAGTAAAAATCTTGAAATTTGCCGATGATATGACACTGATTGGTCTCATTAGGGGAAATGCTGAAGACTTGTATCGGAGTGAGATGGAAAGAATATGTGACTGGTGTAAAGCCAATAATCATGTACTCAACACTAAAAAAAGTGCTGAGATGGTTGTGGATTTTAGGAAAGATCAACATGAGATACTTCCAATCTACATCCATGACGAAGTGGTTCTTAGGGTCACAGAGACCAAATTCCTTGGTGTTATCATCTCTCATGATTAGAGTTGAGCGACTTTTGGTTTTTTAGGGTCGAGTTTCGTTTCGTGAAACCCGACTTTTCCAAAAGTTGGGTCGAGCAAGATCGGCCGACTATAGGGAAAAGTCGGGGTCGTCCCGAAACACGAAACCCAATGTAAGTCAATGGGGAATAAAAGTCGGCAGTGAGAGGAGGACAGGAAACACACCTACAGTGCCCATTTGAATGCCAAAAGCATCAATTCTTCTTACTTAAGCTTGTCAACCTTAATTAACTTCATAATACAAGTTACGCACTGAAAAATGGGGGTTATTTGGCTAAAGTTGTGTGGGGGGGTAGGGCTGGCTCCAGGTTTTCATGTGCCCTGGGCGAAAGAGCGCCCCTTTAACACATACCACAACTCATCATGCTCCGATACGGCAGAGAAATAGCGGTATAGTACAATGAAAAATACTTCACTTTTTACATCTCATGACGAGGCCCATCTATTTCTCCATACAGAATCATTGGTCCCATATAATGTTTGAAACAGTATATGATGAGCTCCACATAATGCTACAGTATATGTTGGTCCCCATGGATGAAGCTCCACTGTCTTATGGGCCCAAATAATGCTCCAAACATAATGGGCCCCATTTCTAATGCTCTAGTGTATAATGGGCCCTGTAAATGCTGCTCCAGTGTCTGATGTCCACCTTTGGAATGTTCCAGTGTATGGTGGGCCCCATCTATCATTCTCCAGAGTATAGTGTTCCCCAAAGCAAACTTTGGGGAAAAATATTGACATTGATCCTGGTCAAATTTTTATTCTGCCATTTTTCTATTACTAATATTCAGGGAAAAATAAAGATATAGTATACACTCCCTGACACAAGTTATGTCGATTATCCATGTCTTGTAAATAAAAGCTTATAAACTGACGTTAATGGGTCGCCCTCCCAGGGCTGTGGGGTACTCGGTACCGGGCCGGTCTCTCAGCGGGGAATGTCACAGCAGCGGTGACCCGGTCCGTGGCCCTGGGTGCCCATGTAAAAGGGATGAAGTGATGGAATAAAGTTTATGAGTGAATGATTTGTGACGCCAGTTGTGGTGTTCAGCAATGAAGGTGTTAAGCCGACGCTGCAGACAGATCCTCTGGGACAGATGGTGGGTTGCAGCAATGATGGTGTAGCCCTCCACAGGCAGGGCGGTAGTCCCTGGGCAGAGAAGATGAAGAGGGTAGGTGTTGAAGAAGAGGGTGTAGTGTTTGGCACAGAGATCTAGCAGTCCTGGAGAGTTTGCAGGAAGAAGGCAAGGACACAACATGGTGCAGTTTCTTTACCTTTACTTTGCTTGGAAAATGCAGTCCACGGTCCAGATTACAGATGGCACATGAGCTAATGAGCCTGGAAGCAACTTAGGAATCTCTCTATCAGATGGGTTGTGTAGTCTCCTTCCTAGCGCTTAGTTTTAGGTACTTGCAGTACAGTGCTACACTGAAGTTCCACTTGCTTATTCTCTTTAGAACTCCCTCGTATGGCAGACAGCTGTAGCCATTTTCTTCTGACTCACACGTCGCTGTTGTGCCTCCGAGTCTTATGTGGGAATAGAGCATTTACAGCTTCCTATTCCTCCCATTTCTGTTGCAGGAACATCAGTATCCGTACAACCTTGGAGATCAGGCTCCAGATCATGTGCTATAGCTGGGAATGAGCCTGAACTCTCTGCTCAATCTCCCAGCTCTTCTCCTCATGTCCACACACGTTGCCCTCCTCACATGAACTCCTAATTTCCCCTTCCTGGCCCCCAGAGAGCAGCTCTTCCCCCAGTTTTGGTTCAGAGCTCCCTCTGCTGGCCTGGAGTGGGAACTGTGTTGTGTGTTGTGTTTAACTGACAGAGAGACCCTTCATTGCTTCCAAGCATGACATCACACTCCCAAGGGGAAGGTAATGCCATTGTGGCGACCATACTCCTGGGGGCGCCACATTAAATTCATCCATTGTTTGTGTAAATTATTCTTTTGAAAGCTGAAACACTCCAAAATGTGGTTTAGGTTAAGAAAATAAATTGGAATCAATGCAGAAATATTGATCATTTAATGGACACAATGGTCAGATTTTGGCAAGACAAAAATGTTGTTGGCCACAGAAAGTAATATGATATTCAAACAAATAATTAACTTAAAATTCAAATATATGTTGCATAACATTGCTGAATGAAGCTGTGGTGCTATTAGAGTCATATTTAATATTTTGTGTGACTTCCATGAGCTTGAAGGACTGCATCCATGCGGTTCAACAATGATTCATACAAATCATTAATGAAGTCATCAGGAATAGCAAAGAATGCAGTCTTACACGCCTCCCAGAGTTCATCTAGATTCTTTGGTTTTGTCTTCCAAGCTTCCTCTTTCATCCTACCCCAAACATGTTCAATGATGTTCATGCCTGGTGACTGGGCTGGCCAGTCCTTGAGCACCTTGATCTTTATTGCCTGGAGGAACTTTGTTGCAGAGATGAATGTATGGGATGGAGCACCATCCTGCTGCAGAATTTGTCCCCTTTTATGATTTGGAATTTAAGAGGTAGCTAATACTACTTGATATTTTAGGCTATTGATATTGCCTTACACCTTGCAAATGTTTCGCACACCACTATACTGAATGAAGCCCCAGACCATGACCTTTCTACCACAAAATGTAACTGTTTTCTGGGTGTATTTTGGATCCATACAGGCTCCAGTAGGTCTCCTGCAGTATTTGCCGTGGCTGTGGTGTAATTCTACTGAAGATTCATCAGAGAAATCCGCCCTCTGCCACTTTTCCAGCATCCATCTGTTTAGCAGGCTGTGGAACTTTGCAAATGCCACACGGTTTATTTGCCTTTTGTTTAGTGCTGTACTCTGGGCACTGATTCGACCATGGAAGCCATTTCGATACAGAATCCAACAAACTGTTCTAGTTGACACAGGGACTTGAGATGACCAGGCCTGTTGGAGCTCTGCTGCAGTGGAAGAAGGGCTTGCTTTGGATTTTCTAACCAACAAACTTTCCTCCTGAGCGGTTGTCTTGCGGGGTCTGCCGGACCAGGGCTTGTCAAACACATCTCCAGTCTCTTCTAACCTTTTTTTAATTCTTTGTACTTGACATTGAGATACATTAAAGGTGTCAGCCACCTCTGCAGTGGATCTGGTCTTCAGCCTCTTGATAATCCAGGCTTTGGTCGCAGGGTGGATTTTTGCCATGTTGTCAGAGCTCAAGTTGCAGTTCAAGTGAAGGTTTGGGGTGCTGGGTTTCTTTTTATACACACCCACTAATTAACTGATCATTTACTGAGCACAGGTGACGATGTAAACTAGGATTGGGTGCATTATATGACCAGGCGACAAAGTTTTTGTCTTACCAAAATCTGACCATTCTGTGTCCATTATATGATCAATATTTCTGCATTGATGCCAATTTATTTTCTTAAACTAAACCACATTTTGAAGGGTTTCACCTTTCAAAAGAATAATTTGTACAACCAATGGATGAATTTAACGTCAGGTTATAAGTTTTTTTTTTTACATAACATGGATAAGCGACATAACTTAGTTTGAGCTTACTTTGTAACATGAGATCTGATATGGCCAATTCAGCTGATCTTTGTTTTACTGAGACCTGGTTGAATGACACCATCCCTGATTGTAGTCTGGATCTACCTGGTTTTGTTATCTACAGAGCTGACCGTGATAGTGTAGCTTCAGATAAACAAAGGGGGGTGGGGTATGTGGAGAACAGGAGAAGTGCCAGAAGACTGGAGAAGAGCAAATGTTGTTCCTATCTTCAAAAAGAGGAAGAAGGTGGACCCAGGCAACTATAGGCCGGTGAGTCTGACTTCTATACCAGGAAAGATCTTTGAACAAATTATTAAACAACATGTATGTCAATACCTGGATAAGAATGAAGTGATTAAACAGAGTCAGCATGGGTTTGTAACTAATAAGTCATGTCAGACTAATTTAATTTCCTTCTATGATGGTATTACTGATTGGGTGGATCAAGGAAATGCTGTAGATATAGTATATCTTGACTTCAGCAAAGCATTTGACAAAGTCTCTCATACAATCCTTATTGAAAAAATGACTAAGTATGGAATGGACAAGGCAACTGTTAGGTGGATTCATAACTGGCTTAGTGATCGGACCCAAAGAGTGGTCGTAAATGACTGCACATCCAGTTGGAAGAATGTCTCAAGTGGGGTACCACAGGGCTCTGTCCTGGACCCTGTATTGTTCAACATCTTTATCAACGATTTAGATGAAGGAATTGAGGGTAAACTGATTAAATTTGCTGATGACACAAAGCTAGGAGGGATAGCTAATACTAGAGAAGAGAGAGAGAGGATTCAAAAAGATTTAAATAAACTGGAGAAGTGGGCAGCAACTAACAGAATGGTTTTTAACAGGGAGAAATGCAAAGTACTACATCTGGGCAATAAAAATGAAAAAAGCATATATAGAATGGGAGGAATAGGGCTAAGTGACAGCACATGTGAAAAAGACTTGGGTATACTAATAGATCACAGACTGAATATGAGTCAACAGTGTGATGCAGCAGCAAAAAAGGCAAATGCAATTCTAGGATGTATTAACAGAAGCATACAGTCTAGATCACGTGAAGTAATTATTTCCCTCTACTCCTCTTTGGTCAGACCTCATCTGGAATATTGTGTCCAATTTTGGGCACCACATTTTAAAAAAGACATCAACAAACTGGAGCAAGTTCAGAAAAGAGCGACCAGAATGGTGACCGGTCTGCAAACCCTGTCTTATGAGGAAAGGTTGCAGGATTTGGGAATGTTTAGTTTGCAAAAGAGAAGACTGAGAGGAGACTTAATAGCTGTCTACAAATATCTAAAGGGCTGTCACATTGTAGAAGGATCAACTTTATTCTCATTTGCACAAGGAAAGACTAGAAGCAATGGGATGAAGCTGAATGGGAGGAGACACAGATTAGATATTAGAAAAAACTTTTTGACAGTTAGAGTGATCAATGAGTGGCACAGGCTGCCACGAGAAGTGGTGAGTTCTCCTTCAATGGAAGTCTTCAAACAGAGGCTGGACAGACATCTAACTGGGATGATTTAGCGAATCCTGCTTTGAGCAGGGGGTTGGACCAGATGGCCCAGGAGGTCCCTTCCAACTCTACGATTCTATGATTCTATGATTCTACATCAGCACTAGCTGGTGCTGTGATGTTAACATACTGGGAAAAGGTTGCTCTCCAGATCTAGAGTACCTTGCACTCAATTGTAGACCATTTTACTCTCCAAGAGAGTTTTCATCTATGGTTCTGGTTGCAGTATATATTCCCCCTCAAGCATCTGTTAAAGCTGCTATTGGTGAATTAGCTTGCAAAATATCAGAATGGGAGAAAGGATCTCCAGAAGCATTTGTGATCATAATGGGGGACTTTAACAAAGGAAAACTCAACCTGGATCTCCCCAAATTTACTCAACATATAAACTGCTTCACGAGAGAGAACAATATGCTTGATCACTGCTATACAGTCATAAAAGGGGCCTACAGGGCAGTGAGGAGAGCAGCAGTGGGCTTTTCAGATCATTGTCTAATTCATTTAATTCCAGCCTACAGGCAAAGTTTGAAAACATCCAAACCTACAGTTTATACAAAGAAGACATGGTCTGAGGAGGCAAAATTGCAACTACAAGCATGCTTTGAATGCACGGACTGGGAGGTATTCCAGGAAACATGCTCGGGTCTGGATGAATGGGTTGATGCAGTGTCCTCATATATCCGTTTTTGTGAAGACACGTTTATTCCATCCAAATCTGTCCACTTTCGGGGAAACAACAAGCCGTGGTTTACAAATAAAGTCAGGTTGATCTGTAAGAGAAAAGAGGAGGCTAATAAAGCAGGCGATATTACTGAACTCAAGAAACTTAGGAACTCGCTATCTAAAGAGATCAAGTTAGCCAAACACGAGTATGCAAAGATTCTGGAGGAAAGGTTCTCATCAAAAGATAGTAGATCTGCATGGAGAGGATTAAGAGAGGTCACCAATTATAAAAGCCACCCCACTATAGTGAACCCCAGCAGAAGTCTGGCAGCAGAGTTAAATGAATTCTACTGCAGATTTGAGGCAAGCTCTACACACAGTGGCTATTCATCTCTAAGCTCCTCAGTCTGCTCATATAAAGATCATTCATGGTGCAACACCCAAGTAGTGATCTCCGAGGCAGAGGTGATACGCATCCTGAAGGGACTTAAGGTCAAAAAGGCACCTGGCCCTGATGGTGTATCTCCAATGTGTCTGAAAGTATGTGCTACCCAGCTTGCCCCTATACTGACAAATATATACAATGTGTCACTGAAAGAGTGCGTTGTACCTCAGTGTTGGAAAAATTCCACAATTATCCCTGTCCCCAAGAAAGTGGGATCCTCTGAGTTGAACGACTATAGACCAGTAGCACTCACATGTGTAGCTATGAAAGTCTTCAAAAGAATTATGATGTCCCACCTGATAAAATTCACGCAGAAGCTATGGGACCCGCTTCAGTTTGCCTATAAGGAGAATCGTTCGGCAAACGACACTGTCAATCTGGCACTGAAGTACATTTTGGATCATACAGATGAACTGCACTCATATATCCGGATTCTTTTCATGGACTTTAGCTCAGCGTTCAATACCATTGATCTGAATTTACTTCATAAGAAAATGGTAGCTCTTGGAGTCCCTCTCAACTTATGCTTGTGGATTTATAACTTCCTGACAGCCAGGATACAGAGTGGAAAAGTTGGACCATTCAATTCGGACACCTTGGTCATAAACATCGGGGCACCTCAGGGGTGTGTTTTGTCCCCGTTACTGTTTTCTCTCTATACGAATGATTGCATCTCTTCAGCAGACTCAGTAAAAATCTTGAAATTTGCCGATGATATGACACTGATTGGTCTCATCAGGGGAAATGCTGAAGACTTGTATCGGAGTGAGGTGGAAAGAATATGTGACTGGTGTAAAGCCAATAATCTTGTACTCAACACTAAAAAAAGTGCTGAGATGGTTGTGGATTTTAGGAAAGATCAACATGAGATACTTCCAATCTACATCCATGACGAAGTGGTTCTTAGGGTCACAGAGACCAAATTCCTTGGTGTTATCATCTCTCATGATTAGAGTTGAGCGACTTTTGGTTTTTTAGGGTCGAGTTTCGTTTCGTGAAACCCGACTTTTCCAAAAGTCGGGTCGAGCAAGATCGGCCGACTATAGGGAAAAGTCGGGGTCGTCCCGAAACACGAAACCCAATGTAAGTCAATGGGGAATAAAAGTCGGCAGTGAGAGGAGGACAGGAAACACACCTACAGTGCCCATTTGAATGCCAAAAGCATCAATTCTTCTTACTTAAGCTTGTCAACCTTAATTAACTTCATAATACAAGTTACGCACTGAAAAATGGGGGTTATTTGGCTAAAGTTGTGTGGGGGGGTAGGGCTGGCTCCAGGTTTTCATGTGCCCTGGGCGAAAGAGCGCCCCTTTAACACATACCACAACTCATCATGCTCCGATACGGCAGAGAAATAGCGGTATAGTACAATGAAAAATACTTCACTTTTTACATCTCATGACAAGGCCCATCTATTTCTCCATTTCTCCATACAGAATCATTGGTCCCATATAATGTTTGAAACAGTATATGATGAGCTCCACATAATGCTACAGTATATGTTGGTCCCCATGGATGAAGCTCCACTGTCTTATGGGCCCAAATAATGCTCCAAACATAATGGGCCCCATTTCTAATGCTCTAGTGTATAATGGGCCCTGTAAATGCTGCTCCAGTGTCTGATGTCCACCTTTGGAATGTTCCAATATATGGTGGGCCCCATCTATCATTCTCCAGAGTATAGTGTTCCCCAAAAATTGCTGTCCCAACATTGAAAACAATTAAATAATTCTCCTCGCTAGGGAATCCCTGCACTAGTCTGGACTCCTCGTCGTTCCCATCTTCCATCTCACTGCACAGTATTTCAACCTTGCAAGTGCTGTGATCCTGAGCAAGCAGGGGGGGCCCACTCGTTGGCGACGGCACTGGCACAGGGCCCCTGATAGTACGGTGGTGTGTCTGATGGCGGGTGGGCCGAACCTGCACTTTCATCTGCAACTTCCTCTTTGTCACCGTGTAAGATGGAACTGTATATGGGAAGGGTAACCTGAGTTTCATCAGGGTCAGATTCAGGCCGTGTAGCGTGCGAGGGGAATGTAGTGGTCTGGGTCAATGTACCAGCAGATTCATCGAGTAGTGGCTGGGCATCAGTGCACTTGTGTCGCCCGAAGGAGTACGGTCGCCACAGTGGCATTACCTTCCTCCTAGGGAGTGTGATGTCATGCTTGGGAGCAACGAAGGATCTCTCTAGCAGGTTAACTGATTGGGCGGCGTTATTCCCACGAGTCATGACCCTCCAAACAGCGTTCATGAAGGCAAAGTGTTTGTTTTACGTGGGCAGTATGGTTGCAAAGCTAAACCTTAAAGAAATGTCCAGAAGGGCACCACCAGGAGGGGAGCCTACGGTTTAATTCGACTCCACCTGGGAAACCTCAACCATGCCAGTTACAGAAAAGATGCACACATTGCAAGCTTAATTCCGTTAACGAACGAGACTCCGTCATGCCCCGCGGTCCGAGTCCGGCTTACTAGAGGGACACGTGAGGCTCTGGCACATGAGATTGGCCAATAACTGGTGTGTCATGCCCTTACATGTCCGTGGCTGCATGTGCGCTACACTGAAAAGGCCAGCGTTTGTCGCTTACAGGTGCAGATAACCCGCTGAACGTTAGTGATGGGGATCTGTGATTACAATTATTACCCGCGAACGATGATTTCCCAGTAAGTGGAGGTCAACCGCAGTTCCGGAATTAGGCCTAACCGTCATTCCTGAAAAAATGAAAAACTTACGTGTGCAAACCACAGGTGCTGTAGCTTGCTTAACAGCTCGCCAGCCGTTCTCAGGCCCAGTATGGATTACACGTGATTGCACAAAGGTGAGAAAGGGTACTGTATCCCCAGATAACATGTATGGATAGCGTACACATTCAAAATATATGTCTATACATCAGGAGGCAGGCTCAGACGGTGTTAGGCCCAGTATGGATTGCACGTGATTGCACAAAGGTGAGAAAGGGTACCGTATCCCCGGATAACGTGTATGGATAGCATAGTGTACATATTCAAAATATATGTCTATACATCAGAAGGCAGGCTCAGACGGTGTTAGGCCCAGTATAGATTGCACGTGATTGCACAAAGGTGAGAAAGGGTACCGTATCCCCGGATAACATGTATGGATAGCATAGTGTACACATTCAAAATATATGTCTATACATCAGGAGGCAGGCTCAGACGGTGTCAGGCACAGTATGGATTTGACAGCACAGACTACACAGCGGAGGAGCAGGGAGAGGTAAAGATTGCAAATGCTGGGGCCCTGCCCAAGCAAGGGGACCCACTCGTGGGCGGCGGTACTGGCACTGGGCCCCTCATAGTACGGCAGTGTGTCTGACGGCGGGTGTGCACCACCACCGTAAGAGACACTTGATTGTACTATGAGGGACCCTGTGCCAGTGCCCGCGCCCAAGAGTCGGCCTACCCACCTGTCCAGGGCAACGGCACTCGCACGGTGTCGTGCGCTAGGTGGTGACCCCGGCCATGGGGGGGGGAGGCAGCACAGTTAGGGAGTTTTAGATAGTGGCATATGTTGATGTTGGACATTCAGCTGATGCAAAAGGCGAAATAGGTCAAGTCCCAGGAAGAGGTGGACCTAAGCAAGCCATTTTTCTGTCACCCTATGTGTCATCAGGGGAAGGTGGGACAAAATCCTTGGAAACCCATGCATGGTTCATTTTAATGAAGGTTAGATCATCCACATTTTGGGTTGACAGACGGGTCCTTTTTTCTGTCAGGATTGATCCAGCTGCACTGAAGACTCTTTCCGATAGCACACTTGCAGCTGGGCAAGCGAGCTCCTGTAAGGCATATTGTGCCAATTCAGGCCAGGTGTCCAGTTTAGCGGCCCAATAGTAAAAGAGGAATGACCTGTGTGGGAGAACATCGATATGGGAGGAAAAGTAGTTTGTAACCATAGTTGACAACTGCTGTCTCCTGTCACTTTCCATCGATGCAGTATTACCAGTTGTGTGAGCGGTACTTGAAAAATCAGTCCACAACATTGTCATGAAACCCCTGTCTCCAACGCCACTTCTGCTGTGTGCACCACGAACACCTCTGCCAAGCTGCCCCCGGCCCGTACGGCTCGTGTGAGAACCATCACCGCTGCTGTGTGCTGGGAATGCCTCAAGCAACCGATTTACCAGAGTTGCTTGTTTATTAGCCAATATGAGGTCAAGGTTCTCCTGTGGCATGATATTTTGTAATTTGCCTTTATAGCGTGGATCCAGGATGCTGGCCAACCAGTAGTCGTCATCGTTCATCATTTTGGCAATGCGGGGATCCCTTTTTAAGATCTGCAAGGCATAATCTGACATGTGGGCCAATGTTCCCGGTGTCAATGATGCACTGCGAGTGCTGGTTGGAGGAGCACTTTCTGGCAAATCCACATCCCTCCAGTCACGCACAAACCCTGTAACAGACCTTGCCACGCCAACATTTTCACTTGCCCCACGAGATGCATCCTCCTCCCCTAAGTAATCATCCCCATCATCATCCTCCTCCTCCTCTTCTTCCTCCACCTCATCCAGGAGATGTCCCTGAGCAGACAATGGCTGAATGTCATCAAGGATTCCCTCCTCGTCAACATTGGCTGCAGACGCCTGCTCCTTAAGGTGCGTCAACGTTTGCATGAGCAGACGCATAAGTGGGATGCTCATGCTTAGGATGGCGTCGTTTGCGCTTACCAGCCGTGTGCATTCCTCAAAACACTGAAGGACTTTACAGAGGTCTTTCAGCTTCGACCACTGCACACCTGTCAACTCCATGTCTGCTCTCAAAGTGCCTGGCCGTATATCCTCCCACAAATGCATTATGGCCTGCCTCTGCTCGCACAGCCGCTCCACCATGTGCAGGGTGGAGTTCCACCTTGTTGCAATGTCGATAATGAGGCGGTGATCGGGAAGGTGGAGCAATCGCTGCAGCTTCTGCATACGAATGGAGTGTACAGGCGACCGGCGGATGTGCGCGCACAGTCTTCGCACCTTCTGGAGCAGGGCTGTTAACTCCGAATAATTTTTGAGGAAGCACTGCACCACCAGGTTCAATGTGTGAGCCAAGCAAGGTATGTGGCTGAGTTTTGAAAGTGCTATGGCTGCCACAAAATTACGGCCGTTATCACTAACTACCTTGCCTGCCTCAAGATGTACACTGCCCAACCATGACTCAGTTTGTCGCTGAAAGTACTCGGCCAGCACCTCGGCGGTGTGTCTGTCGCCCAAACACATCATCTGCAACACAGCCTGCTGACGCTTTCCACTAGCTGCTCGATAGGCGGACACCTCGTGTGCAACAGTGGCAGCTGCAGATGGAGTGCTCGTACGACTGCGGTCTGTGGACGAGCTTTCGCTTCTGGAGGAGGAGGAGGAGGAGGGTCAAACGCCTACAGCCAACTGTTTCCTATACCGTGGGCTAGGCAGCACTGTCCCACCACCGCTGTCCCCTGTGGACCCTGCATCCACCACATTAAACCCAGTGCGCAGTGATGGACACGTAACGGCCCTGGCCATGCCGACTGGACCATGCATCAGTTGTGAGTTGCACCTTTCCACTCACTGACTGCTTGAGTGCATGGACAATGCGGTCTTTCACATGATGGTGGAGGGCTGGGATGGCCTTGCGAGAGAAGAAGTGGCGACTGGGTAGGTCATAGCGTGGTACTGCATAGGCCATGAGTTCGCGGAAAACTGCGCTTTCCACCAACCGATAGGGCATCATCTCAAACGAGATTAGTTTGGCAATGTGGGCGTTCAAACCCAGTGTACGCGGATGAGAGACTGAGTACTTTCTTGACCTACTCATAGTGTCTGGGATGGTGAGCTGGACTTGAGAGCTGCATATGGTGGAAGTAGCGGTGGACAGGGCAGACTGAGAGAGGGTTGATGATGGTGATGGAGTTGGTGTTCTTTCTGATGGCCTAGATTCAGTATTTCGTTGATATAACAGTGGGATTCCCTGACTGCTGTGGCCTTGCAACGACACCTCAACATTTGCTGCTGTGCTGACCGGTGGGCTTACAGTGGGGGAAACAATGTAGCATTGCTGACTACCTTCGTTGTGATCAGTTGCACATGTGGTACTTGAGGTTTGGTGTCCATGCTTGCAAGTGCATGGTGGTTAAATGTCTAATCATGCAACTGGTATTCAAATTTTTCAGATTTTTCCCTCGGCTAAAGGTCTTTGCGCACTTCTTACAGATAACCTTGGCCTGATCATGAGGATTTTGTTCAAAAAAGTGCCACACTGCACTCTTCCTACTTTGGCAGACATTTTGCGGCCTAGCACGCTGTGATATTTTGACCCTCTGGACAAGCTGTCCAGCAACTCTTTTGATTTTTGGAACCTGTCTTTGGAGTGCTCCGTGCCTGCCAGATAACAGCTGTTGCGATGTCGATGTCTGCTGTGGATGCTCCTCATCTGAGCTATTGGAAGCAGCACCCTCTTCCCCCAATGGATGCCAATCTGGGTCAACAACTGGGTCATCCATCACCTCCTCTTCAATGTCATGTGCACCTTCCTCTGTGTCACCGTGTATGGTGGTATAGTGTGCGGGAAGGGGCACCTGAGTCTCATCAGGGTCAGAATCTGGCTCTGTACACTGCGAGGACAATGTAGTGCTCTGAGTGAATGTACCAGCATAATCATCTATCAGTGGCTGTGCATCAGTGCACTCCATATCAGATTCATCTTGGCCTGGGTAATTCACCATTTCACTTGATAATCCAGGCATGGTATGTGAAAACAGCTCCATGGAGTAATCAGTAGTATGGCCTGCGTCATCCTTCAATCTTGGTTGGGGTGAAGGACACAAGGAAAGGTGTGGTTCACGAACATGAGTCTCCAATGACGACTCAGTGCTTTTACTTTTTACAACTTCAGAAGAGGAGGTGATAGAGCTGGAGGCTGAGTCAGCAATGTAAGCCAAAACTTTTTCCTGCAGCTCTGGCTTTAAAAGCGGTTTGCCAACTCCTAGAAAAGTAAGCCTTCGAGGCCTTGTGGAGCCAGACGATGACGCAGGCTCAACACCTTCTGCATTCGGTCCTATTTTGCTTTTGCCACTACCATCAGATCCACCACCAACACCATCATTACCAGCTGCCAACCCCCGCCCAATTCCACGGCCTCTTCCACCAGCCTTCCTCATTTTTGGTAGAAATGTAGACAAAATCCAACAAACTATATAGTAATGTAAAACAAGGTACAAGTTGTCTATAGGACAGGGGAGATTTTGAATTTCTGCACACACTTGTGGACACTGGACACTTATGGATTGTGTGAGGCCCACTGAATGTGAGAGCGCTATGTCACAGGCTCGATGGCACAGGTGTGAAAAAAGTGACTACAGGATAAGGGAGATTTTGAATTTCTGCACATACTTGTGGACACTGGACACTTATGGATTGTGTGAGGCCCACTGAATATCAGAGCGCTATGTCACAGGCTCGATGGCACAGGTGTGAAAAAAGTGACTACAGGATCACGGAGATTTTGAATTTCTGCACACACTTGTGGACACTGGACACTTTTGGATTGTGTGAGGCCCACTAAATATCACAGCGCAGAAATTGGCTAGTGTATCACAAACTACAAGGTGTATATGTCCTCCACTTATCCTTCCACAGTGACACACAGATAGCTTCACTGTGGCCGTGATAACAGCCGTTACACGGTACTGAGAGGAGCGTGCACGTACACGGCTGTCCGGTGTACGTAAAATTGCCAAGCTCCGTGTTTTTTAAGTATACGGACTGACACACGCTGTCTCTCTATAGTTTTGTATGCGATCAAACAGCAAATATATTTAACTGTTTGAAAGCTAGACAAAACTAGAAGGTGCAGGTCTGTAAGAGCGGAACATGTCCTCGACTTATTCTCACAGAGTGACACACAGATAGCTTCACTGTGGCCGTGATAACAGCCGTTACACGGCTGTTACACGGCTGTGTGAGGAGTGTGAGGAGTGTACACCGCTGTATGGGGTGAAAAAATGCACGCTCAGTACCTCAGCAGGACAAAAAAAAAAATTGGGATTGCTTTTAAAAAAGCAGTTTGCAGAGCAGTGGGTAAACAGCAATGCAGCCGTCATGAAGCCTTAGAAGGCAGCCTAACAACCAACACCGCTGATCCACCAAAATATAGCCTCCCCTTGCACTGCACACACAGTGACTGGTGTGTTGTACAGGCAAAATCGCTAGCAGCAGAAGCAGTTTTTTTTTCTTCTTCCCTGCCTAACACTCTCCCTACAGAATCAGCAGCAGCAACCTCTCCCTATGCTAAGATCGGCAGAAGTAAGATGGCGGTCGGCATGCACGCCCTTTTATACCCCCTGTGACGCCCACCAAAGCAAGCCAATCACTTGCATGCCCTTCTGAAAGATGGTGGTGACCCCTGCCTATGTCATCACGTTGCCCACAGTGTCCGTGGATCCTGATTGGCTGAAAAAGAGCACAATACAAACTTTTGAAACGCGACTTTAGCGCGTAAGTCGCCGACCTCGTGGCCGACCTCATCCTAGGGTCGGGTTTCGTTTCATGAAACCCGACTTTGCCAAAAGTCGGCGACTTTTGAAATTTTTCGACCCGTTTCGCTCAACTCTACTCATGATCTTAAATGGGGGAAAAACGTGGATGCTGTTATAAGAAAAGCACAACAGAGGATGTTCTTCCTGCGTCAGCTGAAAAGATATGGTTTGTCTAAGAATCTGCTGATCTTATTCTTTAATGCTGTCATCAGATCTGTGATTTGTTTCTCTCTGATAGTCTGGTATGGAGGAGCCACTGCGCATGACAAACTCCGCTTACAAAGGACTTTCAGAACAGCAGAGAGAATTATAGGTTCCCCCCTGCCTAAAATCCAGGATCTTTATGATAAGAGTATTCGATCCCACGCATTGAAAATTTCATCCGATCCCTCTCACCCGGGACACTCCTCATTCCAACTACTCCCTTCAGGACGTCGCTTCAGAGTCCCCAAATGCAGCACCAACCGCCATATGAACAGCTTCTATCCACTCTCTGTTCAACAATTAAATCGTCATGTGTAGACTATATACTGTATCTGTCTTGTTAGATGTTACTTGTTGTATCTGTTGTTATATATTATGTTGCCTCTTTGCCACAAAGAATTCCTTGTATATATGTAATATGTACTTGGTGATAATAAATTTGATTGATTGATTGATTGATTGATGGATTGATTGAACTTCTGTCAGGGAGTGTAGAAAAATATTTTCAACATAGATGGTTTGGACACGGCAGGCACAGCGCCTTTAACGGGCTCCTTTTCAATCTCCTTGGTAAAAAGTAACTGTATGTGGCTGTGACTTCACAGGCCCAATTCATTAAGTTTTAATGAAGGCATTGATGGAGGAAGACATGCTTAGTTCATTAAGAGGCACACGCTACTTAATATATTATGCTCATTTACAACTGGTGAGTGGCTCCATCAGAAATATTATTTCAGAACTATATTAATTTTAGTGAATTTGCCAGGAGGACCTCTCCACACCATATCCCACCCCAGCACCGCCGACTTTGGGGAACCTTGTTGGGAATAGCATAAAAACACCAAATGTTGTGTAAGGGGTTGCAATGTATAGTATATGCCCATAACCCCTTAAATATGTCCCAGTTATGTAAATGTGATTTTCATGTTATTATGTATAAATATGTATAAATGATATATTTCTTAGCACATATTTATTGCCACTAGATGGGGGTACATTGCATAGTAAGATATTGTACATAGGATAGTAAGAATAGGAAACCAGCATATGAATAGTTAACATAGGAGGGGTCAGCTGCACCTAAGAGAGGGAGGACTTCCTCAAGGAGTTTAGTAGAGGCCAAGGTGCTCAGACCATTCTGAGGGGCCATTGAGCTCAGGAAGAGGCAGCTACCACGTACCATTAAGTACAGGACCCAGGTATCCAGGGCCCAGTGGGGCAGAAGTGCAGACAAACAGCATTGGGCACTACAGTGAAGGAACAGAGTTTACTGTGAAGACCAGAATAGCACAGGGATGCAGGTCACTCCAGAATGTGGCAGCTTATCACATGGGCTGATGCTCTCAGATCCAGGGCGAAACAACTGAGGGAATCTCGAAGTGCAGTGAGTGTGAACATGAAGGACGCTGCGTTGACACCAGAGGTGGCACAACCCAGTAGTATGCTAGGAGCCAAAGAAAGTGAAGTAAGGAAAGTGGAATACGTGGACTGTATGGAACCTGTTGATGCAACTAAATTGGATGTGCTGTGAACAGAAAGAAGTAAAATGTTGTGTCTTCAGTTAAAGATGGACTGCATCTCAGTGTGTGTGCAATTGTGTGATAGAGAAATCCAGCGATGCAGAGGAGACCCTGACGGTGCAGCAAGTGAAGCCACAGGTATGCTGACCTTTGAAGACCTTCTGCATGCAATTGTGGCACCCCTGAGGCTCGGTCACCACAGAGGTACTGCACCTTCTCCTAAGGTGTGGTGCCCCACCATCCAGGTAGGATGGAGGCTCCTGACCACGCTCCAACACTCTCACCCCACACAATAGAGTAGTTCAGCAAAACCACATTGCGGCTCCTTGCTTAGAGAGAAGCAGAGCACCTTTGGTGGTTCCCTGCTTGGAACACTAGACATGCTGGGAGGTGGGTGGAGTTGAGAACACATAAAAGAGTGGGATGGTTTAGGATTACAGGTCAGTCAGTCAGAAGGGGAGTCTGAGAGAGGAAGCCACTCGGAGAGGAGTGGGGATCCCTAGAAGAGGGATGGAGGAAGGAGTGCTGCAGCTGCCTCAGTGATCTGAGCCAGCTGGCATGGGAAAGGAAAGAAGGAGAAAGACATTGAACTGAAGCCTGAGCTTCCATGGGAGAGAAAGACAAGTATGGAACGTAGGAGTAAAAGGGAATGCAGAGGATGTGGGTTAGAGGAAGACCCCTGCCTAGAAGTTCTAAGCGCAAGGCCGGGGCCTGGTCCCCGAGGTTGTATGGACACTAATGGTTCTGCAGCAGGCACCGGTGGAGTAGTAGGCTGTAAATGCACAACGCCCATCTAAGACTTGAGGGCACAACAGCAACACAGATAGAGAGCCGGGACTCAGGAGTAGAGAGTCCCAAAGCAGACAACAGCTGTCTGCCGTACAAGTGAGGTTCTTGGAAACATCTTTCAGGAGGAACTCCAGTGTAACTCAGTACTAGGAGATCTTCACACTTAAAGGCGCTATAGAGGAGAAGTTCAGAAAAGCCACATAAGTTGGCAAATCGTGGAAGGGAGCATTCCATCTTGTCTGGGGGTTGGCTGAGTCCCTGACCCGGAGGACACGGCACAGAAGCGGGCACTACAGACTGTGAGTAAAGCTTTGGAACTACATGCCCTGGTGTCCTCCATTCCTTCCTGCGTCCGTCTGCCTTGCACAGCTACATCCCCTTTGCCAAACACTACACCATCTAAGTGTCTCCACATCTACACTGCCCTGGGACAACAGCCCTGCCTGTGGAGGGCTATAACACCATTGCTGCACCACATCATCTGTTCCGGAGGATCTGTCTGCAGCGTCGGCTTAACACCTCCCTTGCCGAACACCACAGGTGGCGTCACAAACTATTCATCTAACTACATTCCACCCTTCAAATCTTCCTATTACTTGGGCGCCCAGGGCCACGGTCCGGGTTACCGCTGCTGTGACACATCCCGCTGATACCGGCCCAGTACTGAGTACCCCACAGCCCTGGGAGGGCGACCCAACTTGGCGTCACGAACAGGATGACGAGACCCGATGCCATCGGGTTCTGTGTGCCTAAGATTTGTTGGACTTAAAACTTTTGAGAAAGTGCAGAAGACCCAATTTAATAGACTGTTAAATGAACATCAAAAATGGCCATTGGTGTGGAGAAGAAGGGTGTGACGAGATGGGAGGTCCTAGGAAAAGACAGCGAACAGTCTTGGGCTTCCCTGCCTTAATTACTATGTGACAGCAACATGGCCCACCCCCCGAGGGGTTCGTATACTGGTTTGGTATGGAGGCGCTGGAAGAAGACGCTGCCCCAAGAAGGATGGGCAGAAGCCAGTGGCGGGAAAGGGGACGAGAGGAGGGAGAAGAACGCCAGAACGCCATCTTGGAGAGAGATGGGAGGAGGCCTGCGGAGCATGGGGAAGTGGATCTCCCTGGCGCCATGGCTGAAGGCTCCAACCCAGTAGCTGAGATGAACCACCAGGCAGATTCCGTGGAGCCTGCCGCCGCCATCACACCACCGGCAGCATCCGAAGCCCCCTTGCTGCTACCACAGGAAGACTTGTACGAGGCCCCGGGGGCCAGAGCAGAGGAAGGGGAGCTCCTGCCTGGACCCGGCGCGGCTGCCCCACCGGAGGCCCCCACGGACCCGGAGCCACCACCTGCTGTCACCGGCCCGCTTTCGCTGGAGCAGAAACCACTCCACCAGGATGCTCCAGGTACGTCCGATGCCCTGACACCTGGGAAGGCCCTGGGGTATACCACGGTCGCAGCAGCTGGCCAGGTCGTGCTAGATCTGGTCTGGGACCGGGATACCAGTCCCCTGGGGGAACACCGGATCCCCTGGAGGTGGCGCCGCAATACCAAACCAGCCTAGATCGGTCCCGGGAGGAATGGGAGGATGAGGAGAACTGGGCTAGTTGTCAAGCTACCATCCGGCAACTGGCAGCTGAACACCGGGAGAGGGAGCAGCGCTGGCAAGCGATACCAGGCCCTGATTTGGACCTGAAGGTGCGGGTCCGTTCCGGTCATTATGGTCCTAGAGATGCAGCAGGTTGGGGCCACATCCTGAACGTGAATCACGAGAGGGGGTTCGGCTTTATCCATGACCATAGCCTAATCTCCGATCTGTTTTTCAACCGGAGAGACGTGGAACCTCACTTGAGAAAAGGGCACCCTGCCAGGAACCTGAGCCCGGGAGATCACGTAACATTTACCAGACACTTTAATCCATGTCAACTGGCTGCAAGTGTGATTCAGTTATTGCCAACACCTGTTAGGTGCCACAGGTAAGTTACAGGTGCTCTTAATTACACAAATTAGAGAAGCATCACACGATTTTTCGAACAGTGCCAATACTTTTGTCCACCCTCTTTTTTATGTTTGGTGTGGAATTATATCCAATTTGGCTTTAGGACAATTCTTTTTGTGCTTTTTCATTTAAGACAAATTAAATGAAGATAATAATACCAAAGGGGTGTCAATACTTTTGGCCACAACTGTAAATCATTTGTGCTAATTTTGTGGTCCAACCACCAGTCCACATTTTAACATAACAATTTTTTTGTGCTAATTCTGTGGCCTAGCCAAACTATATCAGCTAATAAATATTGATTATTAATTTATTGTCAGGTGACTGCGAGGTCTGGGCCTAGGATTGTCAAACAGCTGGTTAAAAGAGGGGAAGGGAACATTCAACATGAGTGGAAAAAAGCAAGGTCATGGTGGAAAGAGGAATAGGCTTTGTGTTCGAATTGCACATGGGTTGGTGTCAATATTACTGAAGGCTCTACTGAATAAACTCCGGCTTGTACTATTCAAAGACAACAGACAACTTGTGTTATTGGATTGGTTACTTGACTCACACAGCGGTACCCTTCTTCATGAGGACCAGAAAGAGCATGTTCTCCAGTGGATAGCAGGTGCTGCATCAAGTGGCCTCTTCTAGTCTTCCACCACCTTAACATCACACACAGTACAGTCCTTATAGGTGGCACCTCAATTATCCTTGTTTCTCCCCATGTCACAACTCTCCAATCGCCAAACTGACACAGAATACAAATTGTATAATTGCACAGCATTGATGCATAGGGCAGGGTATGGATTAGGGCTGGGACCAGCATTTCTAGCTTAAACATTGATCAGTAACAGGTGGATGAGTGACAGGTGTAGGCCTGGTGCTCTGAGAGCCCTGCCAAATTCAGGCAACAAGCATGAAGGAGACCCATCCTGGAGTCCAAATGTTTCAAAAATTTAGGAGCAGCTACCACTAAAATGTCATCAAATTCTATAGAATAGAAATAGGGGCTCTGACACTCCTTCCACTACAACCAAGCCATCAGATGGAGACATAATTTGGAGTCTCCACATTTCAAAAAATAGTTACACACCTGGTCAAAATAGTTGGTAATGACAGAAAAACCCACAATGGTCACAGAAATAACTTGATTCTGACAACAGTAATAATAACTCAAAAATCTATGATAATGATCAAATAAAAGTCAGACATTGCTTTTCATCTATGCTTCCATAGAATTTTTAAATAAATAAAACTCATGAAATAGGTCTGGACAGAAATGATGATACTCTTAACTTAATATTTTCTTGCACAACCTTTTGAGGCAATCACTGCAAATCAAATGAGTCCTGTAACTGTCAATGAGACTTTCGCACCTCTCAACAGGTATTTTGGCCACTCCTCAAGAGCAAACTGCTCCAGTTGTCTCATGTTTCAAGGTTGCCTTTTCCAGATGGTATGTTTCAGCTCTTTCCAAAGATGCTCAATAGGATTTAGGTCAGAGCTCATAGAAGGCCACTTCAGAATAGTTCAATATTTTCCTCATTCTTGGGTGTTTTTAGCTGTATGCTTTGGGTCATTATCCTGTTGCAAGACCCTTGACCAGTGACAGAGAATAAGCCTTCTGACACTAGGCAGCATAGTTCTCTCTAGATTCTCTTGATAGTCTTGAGATTTCATTGTACCCTTCACAGATTCTAGATGCCCTGTGCCACCAGCCCTAGAACATAACAGAGCCTCCTCCATGTTTCACAGTAGGGACAGTGTTCTTTTCTTGATATGCTTCATTTTTCTATCTGTGAACATAGAGCTGATGTGCCTTGCCAAAGAGTTCAGTTTTTGACTCATCTGTACATATGGCATTCTCCCAGAAGCTTTGTGGCATGTAAACATGTAGTTTGGCAAATTCCAGTCTGGCTTTTTCATGATTTTTTTTCAACAATGGTGTCCTCCTTGGTTGTCTCCCATGAAGTCCACTTTGGCTCATACAACGACATATGGTGTGATGATACCAATTGGAAAAAGTATAATGTGCTACTTTTTTGTGTTTTTTTACGGCGTTCACTGAAGGGGTTAACTAGGGTGACACTTTTAAGATGGGATTTTTACGGATGCGGCGATACCAAACGTGTATTTATTTGTTTATTTTTTACATAAAAATGTGTATTTTTTAGGGGAATTTTAAGGGGATTTTTTAATTATTTTTATTTTTTTTTACATTTTTTTTAAATGTTTTTTTTTTTTACCTTGTCCCCTTATGGGACTTTCATGTTCACTTTAGGTATAATACATTGCAATGCTCCAGCATTGCAATGTATTATGCCTAAGGAAAAATCTGGTATTGTGAGGAAAGAGGGAGACACAAGCGCAATATAGTTTCTTATACCACAAATAAAGTAAGCGGTTTGACAAAAAACTGCTCACCTGGTAGTAGGTATTCAAAGCATGTATAGATAAGGGCTGCTGCAGATCCACAAGTCGGTCACCGACTATCTGAAACAGAGCTCTGCAAAGGAATACGTGGATTTCGTCCGCGCTGCCCAAATGATGAAATTCCAGAAGGTTAATATGGTGGTATTTCCTGAAGAAGAGGTTGCAAAAAACCTTGAAACGCGTAGAATAAACCACTGTCAAACTTTATTAACCTTCTGGAATTTCAGTATTTGGGCAGCGCGGACGAAATCCACGTATTCCTTTGCTAAGGAAAAATCTGCTGAGACCATGCTGGGAGCATGGTCTCAGCAGCTTTCTGTAGCTGAATGACGCGGAGGTTGTCAGGGGTGACGAACCCACCACGAGTGGCGACACGCGTAGGGCACTCTGCTAGTCCCAGGTTGACTATTTGCTTGCGCTTTCTTGCAACATGAATTTACAATTTTTGGACAGGTTTTTCACTTGCAGTCCGGTCCCCATTTGAGCAACTATTCAGAGATCTAGTTCCACATGGAGGATTTTTGGCTTTGCTATACAACCTCATCTTGTCTCAATTGTGGGAACTCCATGTCTGGATGAAGTATCAGCTCATATGGGTTCATATTATTTTTTGGCTATTAGCTTTACAGCTCACAAATATATTTTCTAAGTTTACATAACTGTCGCATGTTTACAAAATTTTGACTGTGTTCTCTGTGTGGGGGCTTTATATTTATAAGTGGACTCAACACATGTGGTCCATGTCCGTTATTTAATTATTGGTATGCTACTCATTTGTGTCTTGATAAAGGTGCTTGCATTTATGTCTCCTGCATTACAGGCCTTATTACATGCCTATGTATAATTATATGTTAGGCGTCGGGTTTCTGCGTCTGCTCTGCAGGAATCCAGAACCTCACATTCCGCGGTCTCCTGCTGTCTTTCTACTGCAGAGGAGATTACTTTGCAGCAGACCACTCCAGAGACTAAGTCCCTCTGTGCTCCTACTGGGCACGCTCACGAGACAATCTCCCATTGGAGATCGGGAGTCATGTGCCCAGGTCCTGTTCCAGATCTCATTGGTCCATCTCGGAGATCTGGAAGGTCCCGCACAGCTATAAAAAGTGTGCATGGCCGTTCCGCCATGCGCTAGTATAGACTATATTGCTATGTGTGAATGGTGACGGATGTATGATTCTGGTGACTGACTCATTTGAAACCCCCTCCCTCTGATAATACGCATGTGGATAGGGAATTAGTTTAGCAGTCAGCGCCAGTCAGTGGCAAGCCTTAAGCCACTGTGCTAACCGCACCGCTACGCTAGCGTCCGACATAGCGCCTGTTATGTCGTCGAGTGGCAGTGTCCTACACCGCGCTGCAGTTGCAGCCCTCCTTGGTGCTCGCAGCAGCGATGCCGCACACACGGTAGGTCTAGAGGGACGCAGCTCCTCTGTCTTGGGTCCTGCTCCTGTGACCAGATACCGTGTGTGCATCTACCTGAAGCCTGTGTCACTGACAGGTTCAGCATTTTGTAGGTTTTTTGTTGCGGCACCTCTGTGTGTGAACAGAGGCCGCTCTGCGCACTTTGGGTGAAGTTTAACCCCTGTGCATCATACCGCTATATTGCTTGTCTGCCACCACTTAGCAGCAGTTATACCACCTACTGCACGGTGGACCCCGAGCGGCGAACGCACTTTATTATTATTTTATTTAGTGCGTTCCGCCATTCCTAACAGTTATATACGTCACAATAGTGACTATTTTAATGTTTTTAAAAAGAAGCTTGTGTGTTTTTTGGTGTTAAAAATAAAATATTTTCTATGCGATTTCCATGTTGTGTGGTGATCCCCCTTTTTTTACCTATATCTTTCTTCTTGATATGTGGTAAAGATTAGTGTAACTGGGCAGAAACCTGGTGCCCATAGCAGTACCCCAAAAAATTAAAAAATTCAAGATTTTGACTCAGAAGCTGTCTTTCTCACTAAACAATTTTTAGAGAAATGTCATGATAATGATACCTTAGAGGAAACCAAGAATGCTGTGAGAAACAAACCCACTAAGGATTTCTTGAGTGGCAATTCTTCTATTAATAGGAATGCAAAAGGATGTGAAATCCAAGAGGAATTCATACATATTATTCTGGAATACATCTCCAATTCTCATATCTTGTCCAAAATAGTGAGGAAACTTTGGGATACCCTAAAGGAGGACACGATTTTAGGGCCACTAATTCCCCTAGGTCCCAGATTTGTGCATAAAAGAGCATGCAACCTTGGGAATATTATTGCCCCTACCGTACCCTTGACACATACTCAGAAACCGTTATTGCATTTTTCATATAATTTTAAAGGATTTTTTCCATGTAGGAAATGTTGCATGTGTCAACAAACTAAAACTTCCAAACAACTGGTGCTTGTAGGAGGTAATAAAGAACATATAATCCATGATTACATTACTTGCAGTACTGAAAGTGTTATTGACACAATCAGATGCCCCTGCAATAAACTATACGTGGGACATACCAAAAGTCACTTGAGAATTAGGGTGAATGAACACATCCGCAATATCAAAAAGAAATTTATGGAGCATCCATTAAGTAAACACTTTGCTAATCATCATGAGGGGTCTGTATCAAACATGATGGTTATAGGTGTGGAATATGTTCAACCACAAACCCACAAGGGTGATCATATTAAACTGATGTCATTTGCTCAATCTCGCTGGATATTTGCTCTGGATACACTCACTCCAAAAGGACTTAACGGTGAGATTGAACTCTTTGGATTTTATTGACTGAAAGTTAATCTCCAGCCTTGTATGAACTTATCCGCTAAGATTCTATAAATATCTTATGACTGGAAGAAGGACCATTCTCTGATTTTGGAGACAGACATCTCCGAAATGCGTTGTAAGTGTTTTGATCCGTCTATTGCTCCGTAGTGGCTGCAGCCCAGCGGTACCATGTGTTCTCTTACATCACGCAGGTCCTGTGCTGATGAGCACTAGCGTTGTGCTCTGACTCAGCGTGGTTACTGCCGGAGTTTTTTCATTTTACCGGTCTTTTAGTTCTTTTAGCCGTCGCTGCCTCCGGCCAGGGCAGCGCTGCTATCAGCCACCAGTTTTCATCTACTGGATTGTGGATTCTGGGTCATCCTGAAGATTCACCATTCTATGTAAAACATATGGATTACTAAATAAGAAGAATTTGCCTCTACATCGCTATCTATAGGTAACCTTTCCTAGTGTATCCCTCTTCTTTATGTCACGTGCAATAATTTAACTACCGTATATACTCGTGTATAAGCCGACCAGCATATAAGCCAACCCCCCTTATTTCCCCCCCCCAAAACTGGGAAAACTTATCCCCATAAGATGCTCCATAAATACCCCCCATAATATGCTGCTGCACAAGGGTTAATGCTGCCCCATAAGATGCTCCATAAGAACCCCCATAATATGCTGCTGCACAAGGGTTAATGCTGCCTTATAAGATGCTCCATAAATACCCCCATATGCTGCTGTACAAGTGTTAATGTTGCCCCATAGGATGCTCCATAAATACCCCCATAATATGCTGCTGCACAAGGGTTAATGCTGCCCCATAAGATGCTCCACAAATACCCCCCACAATACGCTGCTGCTCAAGGGTTAATACTGCCCCATAAGATACTCCATAAATACCCTCCATAATATGCTGCTGCACAAGGGTTAATGCTGTCCCATAAGATGCTCCATAAATACCACCCATAATATGCTGCTGCACAAGGGTTAATGCTGCCCCATAAGATGCTCTATAAATACCACCCATAATATGCTGCTGCACAAGGGTTAATGCTGCCCCATAAGATGCTCCATAAATACCCCCCATAATATGCTGCTGCACAAGGGTTAATGCTGCCCCATAAGATACTCCATAAATACCCCCCATAATATGCTACTGCACAAGGGTTAATGTTGCCCCATAAGATACTCCATAAATACCCCCCATAATATGCTGCTGCACAAGGGTTAATGTTGCCCCATAAGATGCCCCATAAATACCACCCATAATATGCTGCTGCACAAGGGTTAATGCTGCCCCATAAAATGCTCCATAAATACCCCCCATAATATACTGCTGCACAAGGGTTAATGCTGCCCCATAAGATGCTCCATAATACTCCCCATATGCTGCTGCACAAGGGTTAATGCTGCCCCATAAGATGATCCATAAATACCCCCCATATGCTGCTGCTGCAATAAAAAAATGACATACTCACCATCGCTGGGGGCCAGGTACCGGTGTCCTGAGCCCCGGCACTGGCTATATTTACCGGTCCCCATTCCATCGCCGTTCACCACTCTGTCTTCCTGGTCTCTGAAGTGACATTAAGCAGAGGGTGCGCACTAACCACGTCATCACACCCTCTGCCCTGAACGTCACAGCAGGAGGACCGTCAGACAGAGCGGTGCACGGTGATGGAACGGGGACAGGTGAATATTGCTCTGCCCCATCATACTCACCCCCTCCTGGTGCACAGTCTTCTCTGCAGCCCCTGCCTCTCCCTCAGGCGTCTTCATCCTGCATTCAGCGGTCACATGGTACCGCTTATTAAACTCTTGAATATGTGCAGATTCATGAGTTTACTGAGCGGTACCATGTGACCACTGAATGCAGGAAGAAGATGACCAAGGGAGAAGCAGGGGCTGCAGAGATGTGCCAGGAGGGGTGAGTATGGTCTCTGACACCCCCGCTCCTCCTCCCCCACTCACCCCCGGTATATGACTTACGTATAAGCCTCGAGGGGGACTTTCAGCCCCAAAATATGGGCTGAAAATCTCGGCTTATACGCGAGTATATACGGTGCATATATTTTTTTGTGGAGGCATTATGGAACTCTCATAAACTGTATTTTGCAGAGGATTGCATGAACCTTGTGTCTGGAGGCATTATTGGATACTTTTATATTGTGAATATCAAGATTTACTTCAGAAGCACTATTGCTCTTTTGCTCATTGCAAACTTATTGTTTTAAATTGTTTTGTTTATACTTATAAGGGCATGTGAGCACACATTATACCTACACTATATATCTTTTTTGGATTTGGATTTATTTGGTGTTGAGGGGGAAATAATCTCTACGAAAACACATCATAAACCCTATAGTGGGAATACTATTTTACATGCAACCAGCAGTCACAATAAACATACCCTTAAAGCAATACCAGTAGGAGAACTCACAAGGGTTAAACGTAATTGTAGTGAAGAGAGTAATCTAGACAGTGAACTGGAACATGTAAAGAAAAAATTAAAAAATCGCATGTATCCGGATTGGTCTTTGAATCGAGCACAACAAATAGTAAAAAATAAAAAACGTAATGAAATGATTTTTTCTGGTGGCAACGCAAATGAGACAGTTATTGGGAAAAAAACCGTATATTTGTTTTCAGTTCAGTCGCCAATTTCCACAAATCAAGGGAATCATTAATAGATATTTGCCCATTTTATATGAAGATAGTAAATTGGCAGATATATTAAAGCCAGGTATTAATATAGTATCGAGAAGAGCTCCTACATTGGGAGACAAATTATCACCTAATTTATTTTCTCTCAATAATAAAACTAATAAAACCTGGTTAACCTGCAATGGTTTTTTCAGATGTGGAGCTACAAAATGCAAAACATGTAGATATGCAAATGTCACAAAAAAATTCTCTGATGCGGCAAATAAAGTGCAATATACCATAAAACAATATATTAATTGTAATTCAACTAATGTAATATACAAGATAGATTGCACCATTTGCAAATGATCATATATAGGGTGCACATCTAGAAAAATGAAGATGCGCATTAGGGAACATCTTCATGATATTGAAAATACGAATAACATGAATCGTAATATATCAGCTGTGTCGCAGCATTTCATTAGGCACCATGCTAGAAACATCTCGAGTTTTAAAGTGCAAGGAATAGAACAGGTTAAAATTCCTTTCCGCGGCGGAGATTCAAAGCGACGCCTGTTAACAAGAGAGGCTTTTTGGATTTATCACCTAGATGTCCGATCCCCGAATGGTTTAAATAAACGAAATGACCTAATGCTTCATTATTGTTAAAAAGATAAATATTTTTCTTTTGCAACATGTATTTTAATTTATTTTGTACATTGCTATGTAATTTTAATGAGTTAATTGTCATGTGATTGTTTTTGTGCATGTCATTGGATCAAATGCAGTATATATGCAGCTGAGATCAGTGTATCTCTATGGCTCTGACAAAGATCTTACAGATCGAAACGCGTTGCCGTGTCCGTGTGTATGGCATACTATGAAGATGACATAATTTTAATGTTGAAATAAAGAAGAAATTTTTTTACACGCAGCTGGAACTAATTGCTTTTTCCTATTATACCTACACTATCTAGAATTTTGGAAAAAACAGATTATTTTTCATAAAATATTTATTGACAATTTGATTGTTATATGGGACCACACTGAGAATGATATTGATTTTTTTAATCCAATATATCAATAATAATAAATGGGGTTTATCTCTTAATGCACTGTATGATATTAATAGTAGAGTTGAGTGACTTTTGTTTTTTTAGGGTCGAGTTTCGTTTCGTGAAACCCGACTTTTCCAAAAGTCGGGTCGAGCAAGATCGGCCGACTATAGGGAAAAGTGGGGGTCGGCCCGAAACACGAAACCCAATGTAAGTCAATGGGGAATAAAAGTCGGCAGTGAGAGGAGGACAGGAAACACACCTACAGTGCCCATTTGAATGCCAAAAGCATCAATTCTTCTTACTTAAGCTTGTCAACCTTAATTAACTTCATAATACAAGTTACGCACTGAAAAATGGGGGTTATTTGGCTAAAGTTGTGTGGGGGGGTAGGGCTGGCTCCAGGTTTTCATGTGCCCTGGGCGAAAGAGCGCCCCTTTAACACATACCACAACTCATCATGCTCCGATACGGCAGAGAAATAGCGGTATAGTACAATGAAAATTACTTCACTTTTTACATCTCATGACAAGGCCCATCTATTTCTCCATACAGAATCATTGGTCCCATATAATGTTTGAAACAGTATATGATGAGCTCCACATAATGCTACAGTATATGTTGGTCCCCATGGATGAAGCTCCACTGTCTTATGGGCCCAAATAATGCTCCAAACATAATGGGCCCCATTTCTAATGCTCTAGTGTATAATGGGCCCTGTAAATGCTGCTCCAGTGTCTGATGTCCACCTTTGGAATGTTCCAGTGTATGGTGGGCCCCATCTATCATTCTCCAGAGTATAGTGCTCCCCAAAAATTGCTGTCCCAACATTGAAAACAATGAAATGTCTCCTCGCTAGGGAATCCCTGTACTAGTCTGGACTCCTCGTCGTCCCCATCTTCCATCTCACTGCACAGTATTTCAACCTTGCAAGTGCTGTGATCCTGAGCAAGCAGGGGGGGCCCACTCGTTGGCGACGGTACTGGCACAGGGCCCCTGATAGTACGGTGGTGTGTCTGATGGCGGTTGGGCCGAACCTGCACTTTCATCTGCAGCTTCCTCTTTGTCACCGTGTAAGATGGAACTGTATATGGGAAGGGTAACCTGAGTTTCATCAGGGTCAGATTCAGGCCGTGTAGCGTGCGAAGGGAATGTAGTGGTCTGGGTAAATGTACCAGCAGATTCATCGAGCAGTGGCTGGGCATCAGTGCAGTCCATGTCAGATTCATCTTGGCCTGGGTAATTCACCATTTCACTTGATAATCCAGGCATGGTATGTGATAACAGCTCCATGGAGTAATCAGTAGTATGGCCTGCGTCATCCTTCAATCTTGGTTGGGGTGAAGGACACAAGGAAAGGTGTGGTTCATGAACATGAGCCTCCAATGACGACTCAGTGCTTTTACTTTTTACAACTTCAGAAGAGGAGGCGATAGAGCTGGAGGCTGAGTCAGCAATGTAAGCCAAAACTTTTTCCTGCAGCTCTGGCTTTAAAAGCGGTTTGTCAACTCCTAGAAAAGTCAGCCTTCGAGGCCTTGTGGAGCCAGACGATGACGCAGGCTCAACACCTCCTGCATTCGGTCCTATTTTGCTTTTGCCACTACCATCAGATCCACCACCAACACCATCATTACCAGCTGCCAACCCCCGCCCAATTCCACGGCCTCTTCCACCAGCCTTCCTCATTTTTGGTAGAAATGTAGACAAAATCCAACAAACTATATAGTAATGTAGAACAAGGTACAAGGTGTCTATAGGACAGGGGAGATTTTGAATTTTTGCACACACTTGTGGACACTGGACACTTATGGATTGTGTGAGGCCCACTGAATATCAGAGTGCTATGTCACAGGCTCGATGGCACAGGTGTGAAAAAAGTGACTACAGGATAAGGGAGATTTTGAATTTCTGCACACACTTGTGGACACTGGACACTTATGGATTGAGTGAGGCCCACTGAATATCAGAGCGCTGTGTCACAGGCTCGATGGCACAGGTGTGAAAAAAGTGACTACAGGATAAGGGAGATTTTGAATTTCTGCACACACTTGTGGACACTGGACACTTATGGATTGTGTGAGGCCCACTGAATATCAGAGCGCTATGTCACAGGCTCGATGGCACAGGTGTGAAAAAAGTGACTACAGGATAAGGGAGATTTTGAATTTCTGCACACACTTGTGGACACTGGACACTTATGGATTGTGTGAGGCCCACTGAATATCAGAGCGCTATGTCACAGGCTCGATGGCACAGGTGTGAAAAAAGTGACTACAGGATCACGGAGATTTTGAATTTCTGCACACACTAGTGGACACTGGACACTTTTGGATTGTGTGAGGCCCACTGAATATCACAGCGCTATGTCACAGGCAGAAATTGGCTAGTGTATCACAAACTACAAGGTGTATATAGAATTGGGCAGAATAGGAATCTCCCTAGAGTGTAGGTCTGTAAGAAAGGAACAAGTCCTCCACTTATCCTTCCACAGTGACACACAGATAGCTTCACTGTGGCCGTGATAACAGCCGTTACACGGTACTGAGATGAGCGTGCACGTACACCGCTGTCCGGTGTACGTAAAATTGTCAAGCTCCGTGTTTTTTAAGTATACGGACTGACACACGCTGTCTCTCTATAGTTTTGAATGTGATCAAACAGCAAATATATTTAATTGTTTGAAAGCTAGACAAAACTAGAAGGTGCAGGTCTGTAAGAACGGAACATGTCCTCGACTTATTCTCACAGAGTGACACACAGATAGCTTCACTGTGGCCGTGATAACAGCCGTTACACGGTACTGTGTGAGGAGTGTGCACCGCTGTATGGTGTGAAAAAATGCACGCTCAGTACCTCAGCAGGACAAAAAAAAAATTGGGATTGCTTTTAAAAAAGCAGTTTGCAGAGCAGTGGGTAAACAGCAATGCAGCCGTCAGGAAGCATTAGAAGGCAGCCTAACAACCAACACCGCTGATCCACCAAAATATAGCCTCCCCTTGCACTGCACACACAGTGACTGGTGTGTTGTACAGGCAAAATCGCTAGCAGCAGAAGCAGTTTTTTTCTTCTTCCCTGCCTAACGCTCTCCCTACAAAATCAACAGCAGCAACCTCTCCCTATGCTAAGATCGGCAGAAGTAAGATGGCGGTCGGCGTGCACGCCCTTTTACACCCCCTGTGACGCCCACCAAAGCAAGCCAATCACTTGCATGCCCTTCTGAAAGATGGTGGTGACCCCTGCCCCTGTCATCACGTTGCTCACAGTGTCCGTGGACCCTGATTGGTTGAAAAAGAGCGCAAAACAAACTTTCGAAACGTGACTTTGGCGTGTAAGTCGCCGACCTCGTGGCCGACCTCATCCTAGGGTCGGGTTTCGTTTCATGGCCTGTTGCTCAACTGTCTCTAGTTTTTCCCCTGGCCTCCAAACCAGCCAGTTGCTGCTCAGTTGTGGCATCTGCACAATCCACACTTGTTCCTGTGTTACTGTGGATCAGTCATGTCAGTGGATCCCCTGATGTGTGTCTAGCAATGTCTCCTGCTCTGTCCACATTCCAATTACTAGTAGTGGGAATGTGGACAGAGCAGGAGACCTTGCCGGACACACATCAGGGGATCCACTGACGTGATAGAGCCCCTGTAACCCAGGAACAAGTGTGGATTGTGTAGACGCCACTTCAGAGCAGCAACTGGCGGGGTTGGAGGTCAGGGGAAATACTAGAGACAGTAGAGCCAGAGGCACAAGTGGAGCACGATTACAATCAGTAGTAGGGTACAACCGATATAAAACTTGCTTCAAGTAGGCCTCAGCCAGCTCTGTGATTGATCCTGGGCTTCAACACAGCCAGTTGTTGCTTGGAAATGCCATCCGAACAGATAGAAACACTCGCTTCTGTGTCAGTGGGGTTCAGTAACGCCAGCTGCTCCCCTGCTGTGTGGATGGCAAAGTCTCCTGCTGCCTCCCAAATCACACTACATCTTATTTTCTACTTGCTCCAAGTAGGCCTCAGCCAGCTCCGTGATTGATCCTGGGCTTCAACACAGCCAATTGTTGCTTGGAAGTGCCATCCGCACAGATAGAAACACTCGCTCCTGTGTCAGTGGGGTTCAGTAATGCCAGCTGCTCCTCTGCTGTGTGGATGGCAAAGTCTCCTGCTGCCTACACAGTCACACTACTACTGATTTTTAACCATGCTCCACTTTTGCCTCTGGCTCCACTGTCTCTAGTATTTCCCCTGGCCTCCAACCCCGCCAGCTGCTGCTCTGAAGTGGCGTCTGCACAATCCACCCTTGTTCCTGGGTTACAGGGGCTTTGTCACGTCGGTGGATCCCCTGATGTGTGTCCGGCAATGTCTCCTGCTCTGTCCACATTCCCATTATTAGTAGTAGACGCCACTTTAGAGCAGCAACTGGCGGGGTTGGAGGCCAGGGGAAATACTAGCGACAGTAGAGCCAGAGGCCTAAGTGGAGCACGGTTACAATCAGTAGTAGTGTTCAACCGATCTAAAACTTGCTCAAAGTAGGCCTCAGCCTGCTCCGTGATGGATCCTGGGCTCCAGCATCGCCAGCTGCTTCTCGGAAGTGTCTTTGGCACGGGCACTCCCTCCTGCCCAGCCTGGTTCCAGCACACCTGCTGTTTCCGCGGAGTGTCAACGTCACTTTGCCACCAATATGTTGTCCTGTCGTGTTGCGGTCGGGTTAGCCGAGTCTATGGTGCCTTCAGTTTCAGTGTTTCCTATGTGGGCTGCGGGTTCTGGTAATAAAGGCTGGTTCCATAGTGCCAATAGGACAAGCACCCCCTGTTGGACTGTGGATTTCGGTAACTGCATCCTGCTCGTGGCCTTGCAACTTTGTTGATTATGTGTACCTTGTGCTACCCATATGGGTTCCAGCACCGTCAGCTTGTTCACGGCAGAGCCTTTGGCCTAGGTGCCTCCTTGGTATCCGAGTTCCAACAACGTCTGCTTGTCCTTGGTAGTGCTTTGTAGCACAGGTACCTCCTGCTTAGTAACCATGTTCCAGCACCATCAGCTGGTCCACGGTTGTGCCATTGGCTCTTGTTTCATCTGCTGCCCCTCCGGGTTCCAGCACCATCAGCTGGTCCTCGCTAGTTTAATTTGCTCTTGCTGCTTCTGCTACCCATCCGGGTTCCAGGACCGTCAGCTGTTTCTCGGCAGTGCCTTTGGCCTAGGTGCCTCCTTCTTGGTATCCGAGTTCCAGCAACGTTTGCTGGTCCTTGGTGGTGCTTTGGAGCACAGGTACCTCCTGCTTAGTAACCGTGTTCCAGCACCGTCAGCTGGTCCACGGTTGTGCCATTGGCTCTTGTTCCTTCTGCTGCCCCTCCGGGTTCCAGCACCATCAGCTGGTCCTCGCTAGTTTCATTTGTTCTTGCAGCTTCTGCTACCCATCCGGGTTCCAGCACCGTCAGCTGGTTCTCGGCAGTGCCTTTGGCCTAGGTGCCTCCTTCTTGGTATCCGAGTTCCAGCAACGTCTGCTGGCCCTTGGTAGTGTGTTATGATGAGTCACCGAAGGTGGAAAAAACAAAATACCAGCTAAGTCCAGAAAAACCAGAGAGGTTGGCAGCTATCGGATTGCAGACCCCTGAACCTATCACAACAACTAGCAGTAGCCGTGGGGGGTTCCTACGGTGCCCTAGACCCCTCGATCACAGCTGGAGAACTATATAGCCTAAAGACAGAAAGGGGAAAAACTAAACTGCCCCAGAGCAGACCCAAAAGCAATAGGCAGCCCCCAACATATAATGACGGTGAAGCAAGATGAAAACACTAACACAGATAGAAAGATAGGTTGAGCAAATGATGGGGCCCAAGCTAACTACATAGGACAGGATAGGAAAGCTGCTGTCTGACATCCGCAAAGACCCTATCAAAATGAGCCAACCGACTGATAGGAAAAACAGGCCCTGAAGTCGCTAGGCTTCAAAAAGACTATATCAGCACTCAGGTATATTCTGAAGACAGAGCAAAATATAAACAGATCAGAGACAAAAATGGAATTCAGCTCACCCCAGGCCGGGGAAGACAGAACTCCCAAAAAACAAGGCAAAACAAGAACAAAACTGAAGAGTACAAAGCAGAGCAGAAAAACTTAGCTTTGAGATGCAGGAATCAGACTTGTCTCCAAGAATCCAGCAGGAAAATCACCAGCCAGGAATAAGGGCATCGGCAGCCTTATATCCAGTCCTCAATTCCAGCCACCCAGTCATCATCTAGCTGCCCAGGTGTTTGATAATCAGTCTCACTACCTTCCTTCACCAGAGGAGGGAGTTCATCAGACCTCAATGGTGAAGGGAAAAATGAACTCACAACAGTAGTGCTTTGGAGCACAGTTACCTCCTGCTTAGTAACCGTGTTCTAGCACCGTCAGCTGGTCCACGGTTGTGCCATTGGCTCTTGTTCCTTCTGCCATCCCTCCGGGTTCCAGCACCATCAGCTGGTCCTCGCTAGTTTCATTTGCTCTTGCAGCTTCTGCAACCCTTCCGGATTCCAGCACCGTCAGCTGGTTCTCGGCAGTGCCTTTGGCCTAGGTGCCTCCTTCTTGGTATCTGAGTTCCAGCAACGTCTGTTGTTCCTTGGTAGTGCTTTGGAGCACAGGTACCTCCTTCTTAGTAACCGTGTTCTAGCACCGTCAGCTGGTCCACGGTTGTGTCATTGGCTCTTGTTCCTTTTGCTGCCCCTCCGGGTTCCAGCACCGTCAGCTGGTCCTCGCTAGTTCCATTTGCTATTGTTCCTTCTGCTACTCATCTGGGTTCCAGTACCGTCAGCTGGTTCTCAGCAGTTCCTCAGCCTTCTTGTACCTTCTGCTACTTTTCCAAGTTCAAACTTGTGGAATTGTTTTTTGATTCTCACTCTGGATCTCCCTGACGATGACCCTGAAGACGACAACCCTGAAGACCACACCGAAGAGGACCAAAAAGATGATCCTCAAGAAGATGACCAAGAGGACAAAGAACATGAAGACAACCACCAAGATGCAGAACAACAAGAGACAGAAGACCAAGAAGCAGAAAAACCAAAAGCAGAACATTAAGCATAAGACTAAAAATAAAAGCAAATGATATTATCTAAATTATAAGCAGAAGAAGACTAAGCAGTGTATGGGGGTGAGTCCGCTCCTCCTCGTGGTGCCCCTGGAAAATGCCTGCTGCTGCAGGCCAAACTGAACGCGGACAAATCCTGTTGTAAATCTTTTGTGACAGGCAGACCGGAAGGTGTAATCTTCAAACTTTTATAAATAACAACTACAGGAATGCCTGTCACAAATAAGAATATGATGAACAAGAAGAATAGGAAGAGGATGAAGAAGTAGAATATGAAGAAGAATAATAGTTGCATAAGAAGAATATGAAGAATGTAAAAAAAAGATTAATAGGAAGAAGGTGAAGAAGAAGAAGTAGATGAATAAGGTGAAGAAGAAGTTGATGAAAAAGATGCTGCTGAGGATAATGAAGGAGAAAGTGTCAGAGAAGTAAAAAAGGAGGTGAAGAGCATGGAAGTAGTGAAACATACAGATCTGACAAAATATAAAAGAGGCTAACATAGTCAATATCTTTGTAACTCCAAACGTCTTTAAAATAAAAAAATAATTCCTGCTATTCCATTTGATTGGGCTAAACCTCTATGGCTTTAATGTCTCCTCCACCTCCCACAATACATTCTACATTATTCTTAGTTGTTGTTCTTCATGTAGAATTAACCTACAAGGAAAGAAAGGGTATTTTTCAATTCCGATATTTCTGTTCCATTGACTTGAATGGGACTTCCGGGATCGGAATCGGCGATACCCGATATTTTTTTTAGATCGGCCGATCCAATCTGATCCGATATTTCTCAATATCGGGTGGTATCGCTCAACACTAATTAATAATAATAATAAAAATACTACTAATAATAATAATCTTTATTTATATAGCGCCAACATATTCCGCAGCGCTTTACAGTTTAACAGTTTCAAAGCACAAGTCATAAGTAACAACGTTAACAAAATACAATAATTAAAGCAAAATAAGACGACCCTGCTCGTGAGAGCTTGCAATCTGCAATGAGGTGGGGGAGATGCAAAGTACAGGTGTGTATTTACAATGAAGGTCCAGCCATCTTGTGGGAGTGAAGGATGGATGGAGATAGTGAATGGGCTATACACGCACACTTACACATAGAATGACTTTGATTAGTGAACGTGATAGGCCGCTCTGAACAAATGTGTTTTGAGGGAGCACCTAAAACTATGCAAATTGCGTTTAGTCCTAATTTCTTGGGGTAGAGCATTCCAGAGGATAGGAGCAGCGCGGGAGAAGTCTTGGAGTCGGGAGTGGGAGGTACGGATTAATGCAGAGGTTAGTCGAAAATCGTTTGCAGAGCGCAGTGATTGGCTAGGCCGATAGAAAGAAATGAGGGAGGAGATGTAGGGAGGTGCCGCACTGTGGAGAGCTTTGTGGGTGAGAACAAGTACTTTGAATTGGATAATATAATGAATGGGCAGCCAGTGTAATGACTGGCGAAGAGCGGAGGCGTCCGAGTACCGATTAGCCAGATGGACGACCCTGGCTGCTGCATTAAGTATGGACTAGAGATGGGATAGTGGAGTGACAGGGAGGCCAATTAATAGAGCGTTGCAGTAATCCAGGCGGGAGTGGATCAATGCTACAGTGAGGGTTTTTGTTGTTTCCATGGTGAGAAAAGGGCAGATTCTGGAGATGTTCTTTAGGTGTAAGCGGCAAGAGCGGGCAAGAGATTGTATATGGGATGTGAAGGAGAGATTGGTGTCAAACAATGAAATGTCAGATTTAGGGAGGTTAGTAGACGGCGGGAGCAGAAGAAGTTCAGTTTTGGATTCTACAAGTGCGCCGACATTACAACAACTGGGCCCCAATATTTGTGCTTTTTCCATTGCTGCAGCCTGTTGTAGCTTTAGTGATATTATGAGTGTGAAGCGAGTAATCGCGAAACGGCCGTTGTTCAGCACCTCCCTCCCCTAGCATTCCTCTAACGTCCTGCATGTCCACATATCTATTGATGGAATTTATGTGAAACAAAGACGCACAGATTTTCAGCTATATCGGTGAGTGCTGCATATTTCTCCTTTTTTCACTCCACATAATAATAATAATAATAATAATAATAATAATAAATTTTATTTCTATAGCGCCGACATATTCCGCAGCACTTTACATTTCAGAGGGGATTTGTACAGACAATAGACATTACAGCATAACAATAATCACATACAGTAGATTATAACAAATAACAAGAGGAGTGAGGGCCCTGCTCGCAAGCTTACAGGCTATGAGGAAAGAGGGAGACACGAAAGGTGGGTGGTGAAATATTCATGTTTTTTCACGCAAGCACCTCCGTTTTTTGACTGAAATATATACCGCAATACTTCAGATAAATAGCTCCGTCTGTTAATGTGGTGATTTGTGTGCCCTAGTATGCCATTCATCTGTTTGCTCTTTGCTGGGATATTATGAGTGTGCCTGTTGTAATTTAAGGGCTAAGTGTCATCCCTAACATTCAGGTTTACTGCAAAGCCCCAAAATTGCTTCTGTACTTGAAGAATCTGTAATTCACTTTGTCTTGCTGATACTTGCTATTCCTTTTAAAATATTCACCATTTATCCCTCTCTATAAAAAAAACCTGTCAAGTGCTTCACGCTCATCTCTTGTGTGTGTGCGGATCATGGACAAAGGATTCCTGAGTCGACCCCTGGCAGAAGAAGACCCTCCTGCATCCCACCACAGCTCCCAGAAAGATTCCGGTGGACGCACTGTGCTGTATGGAGGTGAGAACTATCAGACATCCTTCCCCCAGAGACGGCTTAGTGGGGTGCTACAATAGCTGAAAATTATGGGGCAGAAATGTCGCCACAGTCATGTTATACAAGAAGAGAAACTCAAAAGGGGTTAATGTCCATTCTGATGATTGAGAAATGGGTTTGTGTTAAAGCAACAGAAAATAAGTTTCATTACAAGAGCGAATATAAAGTCTTATTTCTGTTCATTCATCTTATTCTTCAATTATCCAGTGTAAAGACGGTTCAGATCACAATCATCGGGGAGCGGATCCAGAATACTGTGTGATGAGATCAGACAATGTAAAATATATCCCATCATTCTGTATAAAAAGAGGGGAGATGATCGCCGTCTTCATGTCACTGATCCTATGAGCCGTGTGCTTTGTGTCACTGCTGCTCGAGCGTCTTCATCACGTATCTCTTAGAAGAGAATCTACTTCTTATCAATTATATTATTATGTATAAGGAGATGCTCAGTTTCCTTATTATACTGTTGATTCCATGGCTTCCTTTCACAAAATCTGTCTGTGATCTCAAGATAAAAGATTTTGATCATATTTTGGAAAATCCTTATCAGGATGGAGATTTCATCATTGGTGGGCTGTTAACGGTGGATCAAAAGGCAGAGGATCTAGGATATCCAGATCACTTTGACATGGTTATATCATGTACACAGTAAGTCATGATCTCATGTCTGTAGTGTCCATACGTGGTGAGAATAGTGACTGCTGCAGACCTCGCTCCACCAATCGATCAGTACTGGCTTCTATATATGACATTTCAGAAATACTAAATGAGGCTTACGGGGTCCTGGGTCACCAACTGTCTGTAAATTCCTGGTCGGTCTGTACAAATCAGGGACTTATTACTAATCACCATATAATATCTGACAAGTCCATGATTATTTTGGGGTCGGAGGAGCTTGTGCCGGTTATTGTGTTTGTAGCTGCCATCATGTTCCAGTTCTCAGTAATTGCTACTAATGTGTCTTATCAATGTGCTCATCATCTGTCTGGGTTACATAGGGCTGCATCTTTTCAGATTTGAATTTAATTGTTTCAGATAATTTTTCCCAACAAATGTAGATTTTCAGCAAATTTTCCTTAAATTGTCCTGGAATAACGTGTATAATGGTCTGTGGTCTCCTAGGATTGTGTCCCATCCCTTTCCTGCTCTCTAGAGGGAACCTGATGGCTGATACCTGGTGCCCGATCACAGGCAGCGTTTATCAGACATCGGCTGCTTGATTTCACCAGGAATGTTTGACTTTGTTGTTTCAGAGAAAAACATACTATAAAAGCCGCCGGGGTTCAAGCCGCACTGGTGACTAGAGGGAAAGGCCTGACCATGGCAGCCTCTGCCCACCCGATAACACAGACTGCCAGGTCTCGCCCTCTACATGCATGCTGGGAGAGACCGGTCACTCACGGGGGACGGGCAGGGAGAAGATGATGGGGAGAGAAGTCTTAGACAGGTCTCCATGAGGTTTTGTCTCTCAGCTGCTCTTACATTATTTTTTCTCTGAAATACCGCATGCTTTCAGAGTCATACATACATGGCAGAAATCATACAGACAATGTGTGACACATGATGGCCGTGTTTATGAGCTGTCAGGTTCCCTATAACAAAAACCCATCCCAGTAATAATAAAGTCACCGCACCATAATGACCGATGGAAATCCGATAGTGCCCAACAGCCTAATCAATAACGCGGAGCACTGACAGATGCATGTTAATGGCCGGGCCAATTTTTACAATTTTTACAATTCTGACCACTGTCCCTTTATGAGGTAATAACTCTGGAGCTTCCATGGATCCCGGTGATTCTGACATTGTTTTCTCGTGACATATTGTACTTCATGTTAGTGGTAAAATTTCATTCATATAACTTGCGTTTATTTGTGAAAAAAATGGAAATTTGGCGAAAATTTTGCATTTTTCCAACTTTGAATTTTTATGCTCTTAAATCACAGAGATACGGCACACAAAAAACTTAATAAATAACATTTCCCACATGTTTACTTTACATCAGCACAATTTGGGAACCAAATTTTTTTTTGTTAGGAAGTTATAAGGGTTAAAAGTTGTCCAGCGATTTCTCTTTTTTACAACACCATTTTATTTTTAGGGACCACATTACATTTGAAGTCTCTTTGAGGAGTCTATATGATAGAAAATACCCACAGTGACACCATTCTAAAAACTGCACCCCTCAAGGTGCTCAAAACCACATTCAAGAAGTTTATTAACCCTTCAGGTGCTTCACAGGAATCTTTTGAATGCTTAAAGAAATGATCATTTACCTTTTTTTCACAAAAAAAATTACTTCAGGTTCAATTTTTTTATTTTACCAAGGGTAACAGGAGAAATTAGACTGCAAAAGTTATTGTGCAATTTGTCCTGAGTACGCTGATACCTGATATGTGGGGGGGAACCACTGTACGGGTGCATGGCAGAGCTCGGAAGGGAAGGAGCGCCGTTTGACTTTTTCACTGTAAAATTGGCTGGAATTCAGATTGGATGCCATGTCACGTTTGGAGAGCTCCTGATGTGCCTAAACAGTGGAAACCCCCCACAAGTGACCCCATTTTGGAAACTAGACCCCCCAAGGAACTTATCTAGATATGTGATGATCACTTTGAACCCCCAAGGGCTTCACAGAAGTTTATAAAGTACAGCCGTACAATTAAAAAATCATATTTTTTCCACAAAAATGATCTTTTCACCCCCAATTTTTATTTTCCCAAGGGTAACAGGACCCCAAAAGTTATTGTGCAATTTGTCCTGAGCAGGCTGATACCCCACATGTGGGGGTAACCACTATTTGGGCGTATGGCAGAGCTCGGAAGAGAAGCAGCGCCATTTGACTTTTTTGGCTGGAATTTAGATTGGACGCCATGTTGCATTTGGAGAGCACCTGATGTACCAAAACAGTGGAAACCCCCCAATTCTAACTCCAACCCTAACCCCAACACACCCCTAACTCTAATATCAGCCCTAACCCTAGCCCTAACCCTGGCCCTAACCCTAACCCTAACCCTAATGGGAAAATGGAAATAAATACATTTATTAAAATTTTATTATTTTGCCCTAACTAAGGGGGTGATAAAAGAGGGTTTTATTTACTATTTATAGCGGGTTTTTATATTTGGCAGCTGTCACACGTTAAAAGATGCTTTTTATTGTAAAAATAGTTTTTGCATCACCACATTTTGAGAGCTATAATTTTTCCGTATTTTGACCCACTGAGGCTGGTTTCACATTTGCGTTTTTTTCGCGGTATTTTAGCGCTAAATAGCGCATGCGTTTTTTTTTCCTATACTTTGCATGGGATGCGCTTATGTGCGCATACACATGCGTTTGTACGCGTTTTACTGCGCATGCGTTTTTTTGCGGTATGCGCTCGGGCGCACAAAATGCAACCTGTTGCATTTTTTGGTGCGTCTGACTTGCCTCAAAAAAACGCATGCGCGCGCAATGCGTTTTTTTACAGCAAGACACCCATTATAGTCTATGGGTGCGCATATGTGCGCAGTGGCATGCTTATGTATGCGTTTTTTTGCACATGCGTTTTTTTTTGTTAACCATGGAATTTAGGGGTTTGGGTTAGAGTTAGGGTTAGTTAAGGGGGTTTAGGGTTAGGGTTAGGGTTAGGGTTAGGTTTAGGGTCAGGGTTAGGGTCAGGGTTATGGTTAGTTAGGGTTTAGGGTTTGGGTTAGGGTTAAGTATGGTTTGGTTAAGGGTTAGGGTCAGGGTTAGGGTTAGGGTTAGGGTTAGGTTTAGGGTCAGGGTTAGGGTTAGTTAGGGTTTAGGGTTTGGGTTAGGGTTAAGTATGGTTTGGTTAAGGGTTAGGGTCAGGGTTAGGGTTAGGGTTAGGGTCAGGGTTAGTGTTAGGGTTAGGGTTAGGGTTAGGTCTAGGGTCAGGGTTAGGGTTAGTTAGGGTTTAGGGTTTGGGTTAGGGTTAAGTATGGTTTGGTTAAGGGTTAGGGTCAGGGTTAGGGTTAGGGTCAGTGTTAGGGTTAGGGTTAGGTTAGGTTTAGGGTCAGGGTTAGGGTTAGTTAGGGTTTAGGGTTTGGGTTAGGGTTAAGTATGGTTTGGTTAAGGGTTAGGGTCAGGGTTAGGGTTAGGGTTAGGGTCAGGGTTAGGGTTAGGGTTAGGGTTAGGGTCAGGGTTAGGGTTAGGGTTAGGGTCAGGGTTAGGGTTAGGGTTAGGTTTAGGGTCAGGGTTAGGGTTAGTTAGGGTTTAGGGTTTGGGTTAGGGTTAAGTATGGTTTGGTTAAGGGTTAGGGTCAGGGTTAGGGTTAGGGTCAGGGTTAGGGTTAGGGTTAGGTTTAGGGTCAGGGTTAGGGTTAGTTAGGGTTTAGGGTTTGGGTTAGGGTTAAGTATGGTTTGGTTAAGGGTTAGGGTCAGGGTTAGGGTTAGGGTCAGGGTTAGGTTTAGGGTCAGGGTTAGGGTTAGTTAGGGTTTAGGGTTTGGGTTAGGGTTAAGTATGGTTTGGTTAAGGGTTAGGGTCAGGGTTAGGGTTAGGGTTAGGGTCAGGGTTAGGGTTAGGGTTAGGTTAGGTTTAGGGTCAGGATTAGGGTTAGTTAGGGTTTAGGATTTGGGTTAGGGTTAAGTATGGTTTGGTTAAGGGTTAGGGTCAGGGTTAGGGTTAGGGTTAGGGTTAGGGTCAGGGTTAGGGTTAGGGTTAGGGTCAGGGTTAGGGTTAGTAAAGTCATGGTTTGGGTTAGTGTGAGGGGCCAACTAATGTTGGAAAAAACCGCAAACGCGGTAAAAACGCACTAAAAACGCATACAAACGCATAAAAACGCTGCATTTTTTTCATGCATGCTCATAAAAATGCTTGAAAAAAACGCAGCAGTTGTATGCTTTTGTATGCGTTTTTTCAATGCGTTTTTTTGCGGGAAAACGCGCTGCAAAAAAAAGCAAGTGTGAAACTAGCCTGAGTCATATGAGGTTTTTTTTGCGGGACGAGTTGACATTTTTATTGGTAACATTTTTGGGCATTTGACTTTTTTGATCACTTTTTATTCTGATTTTTGGGATGCAGAATGAACAAATACCAACATTTCATGAATTTCTTTTGGGGGGGGCATTTACACTGTTCCACGTGTGGTAAAATCGATAAGGCGGTTTTATTCTTCGGGGCAGTACGTTTACAGTGACACCTCTTTTATGTCTTTTTTTATGTTTTAGCGCTTTTATACAATAAAAACAATTTAATATAAAAAATAATTATTTTGCATCGCTTTATTCTGCGAGCTATAACTTTTTTATTTTTTCACTGATGATGCTGTGTGGTGGCTCATTTTTTGCTGTACAAGATGATGTTTTCAGCGGTACCCAGATTATTTATATCCGTCTTTTTGATTGCGCATTACTGCACTTCTTGTTCGGCGGTATGATGATAAATGCAATATTTTTTGCTTCGTTTTTAATTTTTATTTTTTAAGGGGTTCGCAAAAGGGGTTAACTAAGGGAACAGTTTTATAGGGCGCATCGTTACGGATGCGGCGATACCAAATATGTGCACTTTTATTGTTTTTTTTCTATTTTCAAAAAATGGATTTATTAGGGAATATTTTTTTTTAATTTATTTAGCGATTTTTTATAAATTATTTTTACACTTCTTTTTTTAACTTTATTACACTGTCCCAGGGGGGACATTACTGTCATGTGACAGATCAGCGATCTGACACAGGCACTGCACAGGCTTCCTCATGCCTGCCCTCTGCGGTCAGTGAGGAAGCCGGCTCCCTGCAGGTCCCCGAAGGTCCCCGCCACCATATTGGATCCGGGGACCTGCAGGGAAGGAGGCCCCCGCAGCATTGCTGCACATCGCGCTTCTGTGGGGGTCGCAGGGAAGCACGGAGGGAGTGCCCTCCATGCCAATGCTTCCCTAAACCCCCGGTACACTGTGATCATGTTTGATCACAGTGTGCCAGGGCTTAACGTGCCGGGGACGGTCTGTAACCACCCCTGACACATACTGATGAGTGTCAGCTGTGATAAGAAGCTGACACCCAGCCGTGATCAGCGGCGCTCCCCAAGGGGGAGCCTCTGATGGCTATGATGTACTATTCGGTCCTTGGGACTTAAGTCCCAGGTCACATGGATGGAATAGTACGTCTAATGGAGGAAAGGGGTTAAATTAGTTGTTTGCGATCAGACATCCAGTTCTGTGCAGAACACTGACTCAAAATCACATTTTTTCCATTAGATGTAACATAATCCTGCTGTGAGAGATGAGTGATGAGCCGTCTTTACCATAATGGCCTCCGCTAGTTCCCCACAATACACTTACCGGAGGCAAATGAGCCAAGTGCAGTCTGTTTGGTAGTACTAACGCCCGGGCGGCTGGTGCCAGTGGTCGTCGGGGTTCTGTGGCTCACACATTTTTAGTCGTTGTACAGGGTTTTTTCTAGTGTTCTATTGACACTTTTTCTTTTACCAAACATTTTGTACAACACAATAATTAACTTTTGGCAATAATTTCAACTCCAAATTTCAACCCTTGCAAAATGCTATTGAAGTAGATACACAGTTGTGTGAAAAAGTGTTTCCCCCTTTCTGATTTCATATTTTTTTGCACTTTTGTCAAACTTAAATGTATCAGAGCACTGTAATCTATAATGATTTGACCTGTCTCTTTAAGAAAGAAAATCTTGTGACTGGAAGGTTATAGACAGGAAGTGGGTTGGAGGAGTTTCAGTTTCAGTTTAGCCTGATGAGGGAAATGTGATGCTGTGTGCTGGAGGAAGAAGGAGAAAAATAAAATACAGTTAAAGCGTTCTCTCTTGAATTCTTTATACCTTGTGGACATTACAACTGGCGACGAAGCTGGGATCCAATCACCTGCTGCTGTGAGTACTAACCCCTGCTTTACCGCTTCACATGCCAGGGCCACTGAGAGACTCCATCATGGCTGACTACTTGCACACGTTTCCACAGTTTGATATGACTGATATCATTAATCTCTCCCATACCTGGAGAAAATGGCTAAACCAGTTTGAGAACTTCCTGGAAGCTATGGACGTAAAAGAGGAGAAAAGAAAGAGAGCCGTGTTCTTGCACTGCGTCGGCACAGGAGCATGTGACATATATAGCACATTACCTGCAGCAGAGACAGACATGTACAGCAACTGCACCAAAGCTCTCACTGACTATTTCAACCCCAAACAGAACATCAGATATGAAAGATACAAGTTCAGGATTGCTAAGCAGCTTCCAGAAGAATCCATAGACACCTATGTCACAAGTCTAAAAGAGCTAGCTCATGGATGTGCATTTACGGATGTAGATGATGAAATCCTAACTCAAGTAATTGTCACCTGCTCGTCTAATAACATAAGGCGCACAGCTCTGCAGCAGGATCTCTCTGCATGATTTACTCAAGATGGCCCGTGCTATAGAGATAGCAGATCATCAGGCCACCGCAATGGAGAATGGGGATAATCTACATGTGCATAATCTCGAACATAAAAGTGCACAAGACAAGCAAGCCCCGAAACAGAAGAAATGCCATAGATGTGGACAAGATTTCCCTCACCACCTGAACAAATGTCCAGCTATAGGACCAACATGCAGTAAATGTGGAAAAGGGAACCATTTTGCAGCTGTCTGCAAGTCATCGCACAACAAGTCTCCTCTGTCTATGACAAAGCCGGCCAATATAAAAATGGTAAATCAGGATACCGAAGAAATGTCTGTGGCTGAGAACTACGTGTTCACGACCTCTGTCACTGGCTCAGTGCAGGCTCCCTGTATCACGCTCACCATCTGTCACACGGATATCACCTTTACAATAGATATGGGAGCTTCAGTGGATATCATAGACAGCAATGCATATGAACAATTGAAAACAAAGCCAGTCTTACAGCAAGTGCATACTAAAATCTTTCCATATGGCTCTAAAATACCTCTAGGTACAATGGGACAATTTGATGCTGAACTAAATCGAAAGGTCATTGCTCCCTGCTGATTCTCCTGGATCTCTCTGCCGCTTTTGACCCCTAGTGATCACCAGCTCCTCCTCACTATGCTCCGATCTATAGGCCTCAAGGACAAAGCCCTCTCCTTGGTTCTCCTCCTACCTCTCTGACCGCTCCTTCATTGTATCTTTTGCCGACTCCTCTTCCTCTCCTCGTCCCCTTACTATCGGGGTCCCGCAGGGCTCAGTCCTAGGCCCCCTCCACTTCTCTCTATACACTGCCCCTATTGGACAAACAATCAGCAGATTTGGGTTCCAGTATCATCTCTATGCTGATAACACCCAATTATACACTTCTTCCCCTGACATCACCCCTACCCTAATTCAAAATACCAAGGATTGTCTGTCTGCTGTCTCTAACATCATGTCCTCCCTCTATCTGAAACTAAATCTCTCCAAAACCGAACTTCTTGTGTTTCTCCCCTCTACTAACCTCACTCTACCTAACATCGAAATAACCCTGGAGGGTTCAACCATATCTCCCAAGCAGCATGCCCTCTGTCTTGGGGTCATATTCGACACCGAACTTTCCTTTACTCCCTATATCCGATCACTCACTCGCTCTTGTCACCTGCATCTTAAAAACATCTTCAGAATCCGACCTTTTCTCACCTTTGAAACTGCTAAGGCTCTTACTGTTGATCTTATCCATTCTCGTCTGGACTACTGCAACTCTCTTCTGATCGGACTCTGTTATGAATGAGTCACCGTAGGAGGCAGACACAAAAATAGCAGCTAAGTCCAGAAAACCGGAGAAGTTGGCAACTATCAGATTGCAGACCCCTGAACCTAACAACACAACTAGCAGTAGCCGTGGGGGGTTCCTATGGTGCCCTAGACCCCTCGATCACAGCCGGAGAAACTAAATAGCCTAAAGACAGAAAAGGAAAACTAAACTGCCCCAGAGCAGACCCCAAAGTAAAAGGCAGCCCCCAACATATAATGACGTTGAAGCAAGATGAAAAAACGCACACACAGATAGAAAGATAGGCTGAGCAAACAATGGGGCCCAAACTCACTAAAATAGGACAGGATAGGACAGCTGCTGTCTGCAATCTGCAAAAACCCTGAAAAGACATAAGCCAACAGGCTGATATGGAAAAAGGCCCTGAAGCAGCTAGGCTTCAAAAACTATATCAGCACTCAGGTATTTTCTGAAGACAGAGCTAAAGGAATTCAGATCACCCCAGCAGGGAATGACAGAAATCCAGCAAAACAAAAACAACGTACAAATGCAAACGGCAAAGCAGAAAACTTAGCTTTTGGAGAGCAGGAATTCAGACTGGTATCCAAGGATCCACAGAGAAATCACCCACAGAGCAGACGGGCGTGGACAGCCTTATATCCAGTCAGAAACTCCACTCAGCCAATCATCATCATTAGACCCAGATGCCTGATAATCAGGCTCACTATCTTTCTTTACTAGAAGAGGGAGTTCATCGGGCCTCAGTGGTAAAGGGGAAAATGAACTCACAACAGGTCTCCCTCTTACCAAACTTTCTCCTCTCCAATCCACCTTGAATGCGGCAGTCAGGGTCATATTTGGGTCACCCTCCAAGGGCTGTGGGCACTCGGTACCAGGCTGGTGTCAGGGGGTAAGGTGTCACAGCGGCGGTGACCCGGTCCATGGCCCTGGGCACCCAAATCAATGGTGGTTTGTAGTTAATGAAGTGGAATAGTTCGTAACGCCACCTGTGGTGTTTGGCAAGCAAGATGTTAAGCCAACGCTGTGTGTAGATCCTCTGGGGCTGATGGTGTGTTGCAGCATAGATGGTATAGCTCCCCACAGGTGAAGCTGTAACCCCAGGGCAGTGTATAAGCGCAGGCGGTGTGAGGAATATTGGTACCCAGATGTAGCAGTGCTGACGGTGTTGGCGCACAAGTGAATGGAAGACACCAGGGCTTGCAGTTCCAAAGCTTTACTCACAGTTCGTGGTACACACTGGTGCCTGCCTCCGTGCCGTGTCCTCCGGGGCAGAGACTCAATCAACCTCCCGAGCAAGTCAGGATTCTCCTCTCCAACACTCCGCCAACATGTACCTTTCCTGAACGACTCCTCTATTGCGCCTTTTAGTGTGAAGAGCTCCAGTACCATGGTACTCTGAAGTTCCTCCTCTCAGATGTTCCTAACAACTCTACTTGTATGACAGACAGCTGTAGCCTCTATCGGGGTATCCTTTCTCCAGAGTCCTGGCTCTCTATTCAGTTGCCGTTGTACCCCAAGTCTTGGATGGGAGTAGTGCATTTACAGCCAACTACTCCACTGGTGTCTGCTGCGGAACCATAAGTGTCCATACAACCTCGGGGACTGGGCCTCGGCCTTGCGCTGAGAACCTATAGGCAGGGTTCCTCTTCCAACCCACAACTCCTCTCTGTTCTCCTACTCCTTTGTTCCGCGCTGTTCCTTCTCTCTCTTATGGAAGCTTAGGTTGCAGTTCTACGTCTTTCTCCTTCTGTTCCTTTCCCGTGCCAGCTGGCTCAGGTCACTGAGGCAGCTGCAGCACTCCTTCCTCTCTCTCGGACCCGTCCTCAGTCTCTCCTGACTGACTGTCCTTCTCCCGCCTGACCTCCCGTCAGACTGACCTGTAATTCCAAACCTTCCCAACCTTTTATAGATCTCAACTCCACCCACCTCCCAGCACATCTCGTGTTACAAAGCAAGGACCCACGAAAGGTGATCTGATACCCTCTAAGCATGGAGCCGCCATCTGGTCCATTGCTGAACTATCCTGTGTGTGGGTGCAGGTGTTGGAGTGTGGAAAGGAGTTCCCGACTTGCCTAGGTGGTGGGGCACTACACCTTAGGAGAAGGTGTAGTACCTCTGTGGTGACTGAGCCTCAGGGGCACCACATACCCCCCTGTTAACCACAGCATGTCCACGGGCTGCAAGATAACAAAGTAGACAGCAAAGAAACATAGAAAAAATTTTGTAATGCATAACAAACTTTTCTTATACTAATCTTCCTAGTATAGGAGGTACTCATCTTGAACATTACAAACAATTCTATCTTAAATTCTATCTAAAATTGTTAATTCTAAGTGCAATTCTCAATTCAAAGTGCTATTCTCTGTAACACATTTTTCTCTCTTCCTCTAGACGCAAGACGCTGACCGCAAGTACCTGGTCCGTCACCTATCACTTTCAATTCTTTATTCATATCACTCATCTCTATATCAGACATTCCTAATTCTTCTATAAAAGCCATTTCTCAGTTACTAATACTCTTATAAAACACATTATCAAATACTTCACAGTAAAACATTCAACAATTATTCTTGTAAGTGCTGGACACCACTCCCAGCTGGGATTTCTTGCAGTGTCCTTTGAGGTAGACATCAACTTCGAAAAATGTCCATGCAAAAGCATTATCTTCGCAAAGTGTCTTTTTATGTAAAACCAAGAGAGGGCACCTAAAGAGGCGCAACTATTTACAAGTGAGAGTTTTTGGATCACTCCAAGTTCATGATCACTAGTTCAAAATTAGAAAACGCTGCCATTGCAAAAACTAGGCAACAAAAGTGCTACCAGAAAAACATGATAACAAAAAGGCACAACTGGTGCAAACAAACCCTCCTGGGTAACAAGATTTTGTAAGTGTTTACTTGTTTTCCCCTCCTGGGGTTCTGGAAGCTGAACTGGAACTGCTACCAGGTGCGAGGTACTCATTTGCCATCAAGTACTCCTCTTCCCACGGTGTCAAGCCAGGGATCTTTGCTCTGGGCTGCAGGGCGCAGCCTGGTTCCTGGGAGCAGGTACCTGAGCAGTCTGGGTAGCAACGGTGGGTGGAGGGGCAGCGACAGGTGGCTTTGGCTTGTACCTTTCAATAAGCTCTTCCGGAATACGACGTACATTCAGGGCATACCACCCCCTGAGCCCCTCATGCCGGGTGAATGTCACATACTCCCCAGGCTGCAGGTCTCTGTCAGGATGTCCCTTCCTCAGATGTGACTCGACATCTCTCCTGCTGAAGAACAAGTCACTAATTCACTTGGGGTCCGCAATAAATCCAAAACCCCTCTCCTTGTTCACATTCAGCACTTGTCCCCATCCAGCTGCATCCCGGGGGCCGTAATGCCCTGCACGGGCCCTCTCCTTCCGGGCCAGATACGGGCCCAGCACAGCCATTTTTCACTGCTCTCTCTCCCGATACTCCGCTGACAGCTGCTGGATGGTGGCCCGGCATCCTGCCCAGTTCTCTTCATCTTCCTGGGACTGGCCCTTGCCCACTGGGGCCCGCGGCACCACCGTTATGGGTCCAGATGTTTCCCCCTGGGGACAGTCATCCCGGTCCCAGACCAGGTCTAGCACGACCTGGCCAGCTGCAGCAGCCGTGGTGCAACCCAGGGCCTTCCCAGGTGGAGGAACATCTGACGTATCTGAGGCCTCCTGGCGGTGCGGTCTCTGCTCTGTTGCAGGCTCATGACGGTGGGCAGCTGCAGGGATATCCACCGGAATGGCTGGTCCGGGCGTCAGTGGTGGTGAGGCCGATGGCAGCTCTGGGTCCACGGGGGTTTCGATCGGGACCTGCGCAGCCGCAACTGGTGCGAGCAGGTGCATGGTCTCAGCTCTCGGGTCCTCCGGTGCACTCAGCCGCACAGACAGCGTGGAGGTGAAAATCAGCGCTGCCGTAGGACAGTCCAGTGCAGCGGCAGCAGGTACCGGTGGAGCGGGTACCGCAGGCGTAGGCCACTCCAGGGCCTGCTGCCATCTCAGCTGCTCCAAGGCCTCCTGTCTCAGTTGCAGATGCGTGGTCAGTTCAGCAATATCGTCTTCTAGTTGCTGGCAGTCCATTCCGGAGTTCAGGTTGGAGCTGTCAGCCATGGCGCCAGGGAGATCCATTTCCTCCTGCTCCGCAGGCCTCCTTCCCTCACTCTCCAAAATGGCATTCTCGCATTCTTCTTCCTGCCTCAGCCCCTTTCCTGCCACTGGCTTCTTCTGCTCCCCCCTTCCGGGGCCAGCGTCTTCTTCCAGCGCCTCCATACCAAGCCAGTATACGAACCCCTCGGGGGGTGAGCCATGCATCTGTCACATAGTAATTCAGGCAGGGAAGGCCCAATACTCTTCACTGTCTTTTCCTTGGACCTCCCATCTCTTCACACCCTTCTTCTCCACGCCAGCGGCCATTTCTAATGTCCATTTTACAGTCTATTAAATCAGGTCTTCTGCACATTTTAAAAAGTTCAAAGTCTGACAAATTTCAGGCGCACAGAACCTGATGGTCTCATCATCCTATTTGTGATGCCAAAATTAGGTCGCCCTTCAAGGGCTGTGGGGTGCTCGGTACCAGGCTGGTGTCAGGGGGAAAGGTGTCATAGCGGCGGTGACCCGGTCCATGGCCCTGGGTGCCCAAATCAATGGTGGTTTGTAGTTAATGAAGTGGAATAGTTCGTGACACCACCTGTGGTGTTTGGCAAGCAAGATGTTAAGCCAACGCTGCGTGCAGATCCTCTGGGGCTGATGGTGTGTTGCAGCATAGATGATATAGCTCCCCACAGGTGAAGCTGTACCCCAGGGCAGTGTATAGGCACAGGCAGTGTGAGGAATGTTGGTACCCAGATGTAGCACATCGCTTGTGCTGACGGTGTTGGCACACAAGTGTATGGAAGACACCAGGGCTTGCAGTTCCAAAGCTTTACTCACAGTTCGTGGTACACACTGGTGCCTGCCTCCGTGCCGTGTCCTCCGGGGCAGAGACTCACTCAACCTCCCGGGCAAATCAGGCTTTTCCTCTGCAACACTCCGCCAACATGTACCTTTCCTTAACGACTCCTCTATTGCGCCTTTTAGTGTGAAGAGCTCCAGCACTATGGTACTCTGAAGTTCCTCCTGTCAGATGTTCCTAACAACTCTACTTGTATGACAGACAGCTGTAGCCTCTATCAGGGACTCATAGAATCATAGAATCATAGAATCGTTGAGTTGGATGGGACCTCCTGGGCCATCTGGTCCAACCCCTGCTCAAAGCAGGATTCGCTAAATCATCCCAGTCAGATGTCTGTCCTGCCTCTGTTTGAAGACTTCCATTGAAGGAGAACTCACCACTTCTCGTGGCAGCTTGTTCCACTCATTGACCACTCTAACTGTCAAAAAGTTTTTTCTAATATCTAATCTGTGTCTCCTCCCATTCACTGTCATCCCATTGCTTCTAGTCTTTCCTTGTGAAAATGAGAATAAAGTTGATCCTTCTACAATGTGACAGCCCTTTAGATATTTGTAGACAGCTATTACATCTCCTCTCAGTCTTCTCTTTTGCAAACTAAACATTCCCAAATCCTGCAACCTTTCCTCATAAGACAGGGTTTGCAGACCGATCACCATTCTGGTCGCTCTTTTCTGAACTTGCTCCAGTTTGTTGATGTATTTTTTAAAATGTGGTGCCCAAAACTGGACACAATATTCCAGATGAGGTCTGACCAAAGAGGAGTAGAGGGAAATAATGACTTCACGTGATCTAGACTGTATGCTTCTGTTAATACATGCTAGAATTGTATTTTCCTTTTTTGCTGCTGCATCACACTGTTGACTCATATTCAGTCTGTGATCTATTAGTATACCCAAGTCTTTTTCACATGTGCTGTTGCTTAGCCCTATTCCTCCCATTCTGTATATGCTTTTTTCATTTTTATTGACCAGATGTAGCACTTTGCATTTTTCCCTATTAAAAACCATTCTGTTAGTTGCTACCCACTTCTCCAGCTTATTTATATCTTTTTGAATCATCTCTCTCTCTTCTCTAGTATTAGCTATCCCTCCTAGCTTTGTGTCATCAGCAAATTTAATCAGTTTACCCTCAATTCCTTCATCTAAATCGTTGATAAAGATGTTGAACAATACAGGGCCCAGGACAGAGCCCTGTGGTACCCCACTTGAGACATTCTTCCAACTGGATGTGCAGCCATTTATGACCACTCTTTGGGTCCGATCACTAAGCCAGTTATGAATCCACCTAACAGTTGCCTTGTCCATTCCATACTTAGTCATTTTTTCAATAAGGATTGCATGAGATACTTTGTCAAATGCTTTGCTGAAGTCAAGATATACTATATCTACAGCATTTCCTTGATCCACCCAATCAGTGATTCCGTCATAGAAGGAAATTAAGTCAGTCTGACATGACTTATTAGTTACAAACCCATGCTGACTCTTTTAATCACTTCATTCTTATCCAGGTACTGACATACATGTTGTTTAATAATTTGTTCAAAGATCTTTCCTGGTATAGAAGTCAGACTCACCGGCTTATAGTTGCCTGGGTCCACCTTCTCCCCTTTTTGAAGATAGGAACAACATTTGCTCTTCTCCAGTCTTCTGGGACTTCTCCTGTTCTCCAAGAATTTTCAAAGATTATGGAGAGGGGTTCAAAAATTTCTTCTGCTATCTCCTTCAGTACTCTGGGGTGTAATTCATCTGGACCTGGAGACTTGAATTCATTTAAGTTAGCTAAGTGTTTCCTCACTATCTTTCTGTTTATAGATATCCTGGATTCTTCTATTCCCTTAATAGGACAGTGAAGAACAGTTGATGTTACATTTCCTTTCTGAGAGAAAACAGATGCAAAATAGGAATTTAAAAGTTCGGCCTTCTCAACATCCTGTCTTACCATTTCATCATTTTCATCCTGTAAAAATCCTATAGCATCTTTGACTTTTCTTTTACTTTTGACATATCCCCAAAATCCTTTATTATTGCTTTTGACAGGTTCTGCAGACAGCATTATATTCTTCTTTAGATATGCCTCCCTCTTTCCATTTTATAAACATTTTTTTCTTCCTTTTTAGCATGTGCTTAAGTTCTGTGTTTATCCATCCTGGTTTCCGTAAATGCTTCCTATTCTTCCCTCTTTTCGGAATTGTTAACAATTGTGCTTTGAGAATTTCATTTTTCAAGATTTCCCATCCTTCCTGGACATTTTTGTCTTTAAGGATATCCTGCCATTGGATCCCTCCAATTCTCCTTCTGAATCCCTTAAAATCTGCCTTTCTCCAGAGTCCTGGCTCTCTATTCAGTTGCTGTTGTGCCCCAAGTCTTGTATGGTAGTAGTGCATTTACAGCCAACTACTCCACCGGTGTCTGCTGAAGGACCATAAGTGTTCATACAACCTCGGGGACCGTGCCCTGGACTTGCGCTGAGAACCTGTAGTCAGGGTTCCTCTTCCAACCCATAACTCCTCTCTGTTCTCCTACTACTTCGTTCCACGCTGTTCCTTCTCTCTCTTATGGAAGCTTAGGTTGCAGTTCTACGTCTTTCTCCTTCTGTTCCTTTCCCGTGCCAGCTGGCTCAGGTCACTGAGGCAGCTGCAGCACTCCTTCCTCTCTCTCTCAGACCCGTCCTCAGTCTCTCCTGAGTAACTGTCCTTCTCTCGCCTGACCTCCCGTCAGACTGACCTGTAATTCCAAACCTTCCCAACCTTTTATATATCTCAACTCCACCCACCTCCCAGCACATCTCGTGTTACAAAGCAAGGACCCACGAAAGCTGCTCTGCTACCCTCTAAGCATGGAGCCGCAATCTGGTCCATTGCTGAACTATCCTGTGTGTGGGTGCAGGTGTTGGAGTGTGGAAAGGAGTTCCCAACTTACCTAGGTGGTGGGGCACTACACCTTAGGAGAAGGTGCAGTACCTCTGTGGCGACTGAGCCTCAGGGGCGCCACATATTTCTGTCCAGCCGCTTCACCAATGCCTCCATTTTGTGCCAGTCATTACACTGGCTAACTATTCGCCACAGGGTCCAGTATAAACTCATCTCTCTCCCACAAAGTTCTTTACAGTTCTGCACCGCCTTATATCGCCTCTCTCATCTCTGTCTATCGCCCTACACGTGCCCTCCATTCTACAAATGACCTAAGACTAACATCCCCCATAATCCGAACCTCGCACATTCCGTCTCAAAGACTTCTCTCGTGCTGCGCCAGTTCTCTGGAATGCACTTTCCCAGATGATCAGACTGATACCTAGCCCCGACCTATTCAAGTGCGCTTTGAAAACCCTTCTCTTCAAACAAGCCTACCACATCAACTACTCAGTACACTAACTTTGCCCTGTTCCCTCCTTCCAAATATTATTCTGAATCTGCACCCTACTATTCATCTGTCTCCTCCATGCACACGATAACTGCACTTGATACTTGACTTGCACTTAAACACATGGGCTGATGACGGGATCAGGCAGCTTTATATGAAAATCCCTATTTAATATAATTGCCAGACCTGAATTAACAAGCACTTTTCACCTACTGTGTCCCCCCCATTTCCTTGTAGAGTGTAAGCTTGCGAGCAGGGACCTCACTCCTAATGTCACTGTTTGAATTGTCTTAACTTGTATTGAATTTATTGTCTGTACATATCCCCGCTTAATTGTAAAGTGCTGCGGAATATGTTGGCGCTATATAAATAAAAATTATTATTATTATTATTAACTTAGCTGTAAAGAAAATAGGCAGAAAACCACTTTTCACCCAATACAAGGACCAGGAGGCTGTCTTCTCAGCTATCACACTGCCCTGAAGCTAGGACTCATCCAGATTATTCATACTATAACTGACCCAGTGGATCTGGATTTACAGGCCATGGTGAACAGCTTTTCCTCCTTATTTAGTGGTTTGGGAAAACTAAAGAACTCTCAAGTGCATCTTCATGTAGATGACAGTGTTCATCCAGTAGTCCAGGCTCACAGGCACATTCCATTTCACCTGAGAAAGAAGGTAGAAAAGGAACTCCAATTGTTCATGGATGAGGAACTCAAGCTGAACACAATCGTGCTCTATATGCCATCTTCGAATGCCTGCTCTCTGCTGGACTTACTTTAAACAAAGAGAAATGTGAATTTGATAAAAGTTCATTGGAGTTCTATGGTCACATCTTCTCAGCGGAAGGAGTACGACCTGATCCCAAGAAAGTGGAGTCCATCAGAGCAGCCTCAATTCCACAGAATGCCAGTGAAGTGCGCTCTTTTCGTGGAATGGCCAGCTACTGTGCTAGATACATTCCAAATTTTTCAACAATCAGCACTCCGCTAAGAGAACTTACAAAACAAAGTTGTGTCTTTGAATGGTCCCAGGACTGTCAGGTCTCTTTTGACACAATTAAAAATGAACTCTGCTCAGCAACACCCATGGCCTATTTTGATCCAGCTCTTCAAAATGAACTGATTCTGGATGCCAGTCCTGTGGGACTGGGTACTATTTTAGCGCAATACAAGGATGACAATCAAAGTCCCCACATCATTTCTTATGCAAGCAAAAGCTTAACAAGTACTGAAAGAAAATATTCACAACCTGAAAAGGAATCCTTGGCAGTTGTCTGAGGATGTGAATACTTTCACTTATTTCTCTATGGAGCTCCCTTCACCATTGTCACGGATCATCAAGCTCTCCTTACAATTTTTGGAAATCCCCGAGCTAAAATGCCTGCACGGATCAAGCGATGGGGTCTACGTCTACAGGACTACAATTACAAAATTGTTCACAAGCCTGGAAAATATAGCAATCCAGCTGATTATCTCTCAAGACATCCTGTGAATGATGATATACCTGGGCATTCCTCCATGGAAGAATACATACGATTTGTTGCAGCTCACGCCGTGCCAAAAGCACTTTCTGTTGATCAGTTTGAGAATACAACAACAAGTGACAAGACACTCTGTGCCTTAATACAAATCATCCAAAATTGAAGGTGGCATGAAATTCAAAAGGAAAAATTTCCTGTTTCTGGGATTGATCTGAAGGAATTAAAACTATTTTCAAATGTACGTGAGGAATTGTCAGTCACTGAAGAGCATCTCATCCCTCGAGGTACCAACCTGGTTGTACCTAAGGCCTTGCACAACTTAGTCATACAGATAGCACACGAAGGTCATCTGGGAATTGTTGATACAAAAAAGTTACTCAGAAAAAGTGTGGTTCCCAAATATGGATGAATTGGTGGAAGAGAAGATTAGACATTGCTCCAATTGTCAATTAATTAGGCCATCATCAAAGTTAGAGCCACTACAAATGTCTCCATTACCCACTGCTCTCTGGGAGGAAGTGGCCGTCGACATATATGGGCCATCACCAAGTGGCCAATACATTCTAGTAACAATTGAAGAATATTCTAGATACCCTGTTATTTCATTCATCTCTTCAATGTCTGCTAATAGAACTGGACGACATATTCTCTGCTTATGGCATTCCAAGATTAAAACAGACAATGGACCTCCATTCAATGGACATATATTTACACAGTTTTCTGAATACTTAGGGTTCAGCCACAGGAAAATCACACCTTGCTGGCCGCAAGCCAATGGAATTGTAGAACGTTTCATGCGCACTAAGGGAAAATTAATCAAGGCAGCCAGTCTGGAGCACACCCCACTGATACAGTCACTATACATGTTCTTGCGCAATTACTACAATACGGCACATTCCAAAACTAATGCTGCTCCATCGCATCTAATGTTCAGCAGAACTCTTCATATATGGATCCCTGAGGTGACCAGCCATCCCCTACCAAGTGACTCTTCAGTGCGATCAACAGATTTCTCTAACAAGCAAGCCATGAAGCATTATGCAGACAGAAGGCGAAGGGCACAGCCAAGTGCCTTCAAATGAGGTGATGTCGTTGTTGTGCGTCAAAGATCAACCAACAAAACCTAAGCTGTATATAGTCCAGCAAGATATAATGTTACTGAGAGAAGGGGCAACATGGTCAAGGCTGAGCAAGATGGACACTCTATTACCCGAAATTCCTCACATTATAAAATCATACCGCCGAACAATGGTAATGAACTCCCACCGGTGGAAGATATGGTACCCGACGGTGGAGAGGGCCAACAGGGGGTAGTTTATCCGACAGCAATGGACTCCCCCAATGAACCCAGACATTACCCTACATGGGAAAGAAGGGCTCCATCGAGACTTATTGAAGAGATGTAATTAAAATGCCTGATTTGGAATTGAACAAATAAGACAATACAGACATATGTCTTTTCTTGGATGTTTCTTTTTTTTGTTTTGTTTTTTTCTTTCTTCTTTTCGTGTTGATGCCTTGTTTTTGAGGTTGGTAATATGTAAAAAAAAAAAAAAAAGAAAGAAAGAGGGATGATGTAATGTATAATAATTTGACCTGTCTCTTTAAGAAAGGAAATCTTGTGACTGAGAGGTTAGAGACAGCAAGTGGGTTGGGGGAGTTTTAGTTTCAGTTTAGCCTGATAAGAAAAATGTAATGCTGTGCGCTCGAGGAAGAAGGAGAAGAATAAAGTACAGTTAAAGTGTTCTCTCTTGAGTTCCTTATACCGTGTGGACATTACAATCACCAAACAAATGAAAATATTATACAAAGATAGCGCAAGTAATCACAAAATGCAGTCTTGTACGTAAATGAAGGTCTTTATTATTAAGGGAAAAAGAAATCCAAACTCACAGGGCCCTGTGTAAAAAAAGTGATTTCCGCCTAAACCAAATAACTAGAGATGAGCGACTTTGCCTTTTTTCGGGTCGAGTCGGGTTTCATGAAACCCGACTTTCGCAAAAGTCGGGTCGAACAAAATCGGCTGACTATAGGGAAAAGTCGGAGGCCGACTGAAACACAAAACCCAATGCAAGTCAATGGGGAAGCAAGGTCGGCAGGGAGTGGAAGACAGTAAACACACCTACAGTGCCCATTTCAATGCCAAAAACATCAATTCTTATAACTGAAGCTTGTCAACCTTAATTTACTTTCTAATAATAGTTGCACTTTGAAAACTTGGGGTTATTTGGCTAAAGTTGTGGGGGGGGGGGGGTTGGGCTGGCTCCAGGTTTTCGTGTGCCCTAGGCCAAAGAGTGTCAGTGCACCCCTTTAACACATACCACAACTCATGATGCTCCGATACGCCACAGAAATATAGGTATAGTACAATGACACATACTTCACAGCTTGCATGACATGACTGATCTATTTTAAATTGTACAATAGCTCAAAAACAGGACAGTATATTACTCCATTCAGTGTTATGGCCACCACATTGTGCGCCATACAGAATAATGAGCCCCATATATTTCTCCATACCAAATAATTAGTCACATATAATGTTACATACAGTATCTGATGAGCTCCACATAATGCTCCATATATAATGGGCCCCACTTGTAATGCTCCAGTGTATAATGTGCCCCTTAGATGCTGCTCCAGTGTCTGATCTGCCCCATTTACATTGCTCCAGTACATAATGGGCCTCATTGATGATGCTCCAGTGTATGATGGGCTCCAATAATGCTCCATATATAATGGGCCCCATTTGTAATGCTCCAGTGTAAAATGTGCCCCTTAGATGCTGCTCCAGTGTCTGATCTGCCCCATTTACATTGCTCCAGTACATGATGGGCCTCATGGATGATGCTCCAGTGTATGATGGGCTCCAATAATGCTCCATATATAATGGGCCCCACTTGTAATGCTCCAGTGTATAATGTGCCCCTTAGATGCTGCTCCAGTGTCTGATCTGTCCCATTTACATTGCTCCAGTACATGATGGGCCTCATGGATGATGCTCCAGTGTATGATGGGCTCCAATAATGCTCCATATAATGGGAGCCATTTGTAATGCTCCAGTGTATAATGGGCCCCTTAGATGCTGCTCCAGTGTCTGATCTGCCCCATTTACATTGCTCCAGTACATAATGGGCCTCATTGATGATGCTCCAGTGTATGATGGGCTCCAATAATGCTCCATATATAATGGGCCCCATTTGTAATGCTCCAGTGTAAAATGTGCCCCTTAGATGCTGCTCCAGTGTCTGATCTGCCCCATTTACATTGCTCCAGTACATAATGGGCCTCATGGATGATGCTCCAGTGTATGATGGGCTCCAATAATGCTCCATATATAATGGGCCCCACTTGTAATGCTCCAGTGTATAATGTGCCCCTTAGATGCTGCTCCAGTGTCTGATCTGTCCCATTTACATTGCTCCAGTACATGATGGGCCTCATGTATAAAGCTCCAGTGTATGATGGGCTCCAATAATGCTCCATAGATAATGGGCCCCATTTGTAATGCTCTAGTGTATAATATGCCGCTTAGATTCTGCTCCAGTGTCTGATCTTCCCCATTTACATTTCTCCAGTACATGATGGACCCTATTTTTAATTAACCCAGGCATGGTAAGTGAAAAGAGCTCCATGGAGTAATCTGAGGTGTGTGCTTCCACATCCTTCACTTTTGGTGTGGGTGAAGGACACAAGGAAAGGGGTTGCTCCTGACCAGAAGCCTGCAGTTACGACTCAGTGTTTGCATTTTTTTACAACTTCAGAAGAGGAGGCGATAGAGCTGGAGGCTGTTTCAGCAATGTAAGCCACAAACAATTCCTGATACTCCGGCTTTAAAAGCAGTCTACCTACTCCCAGAAAAGGGAGCCTTTCAGGCCTTCCAGAGCTACACCATGATGCTGGCTCAACACCTCCTGCCTTAGCTGCTATTGTGTTTTTGGCACTACCAGCAGATGCACCACCACCATCATTACCAGGTGGCCCTCCACGCCCACTTCCGTGTCCTCTTCCACCATACTTCCTCATGTTTTTGAAAATGAACCCAAAATACCAGCAGATATATGGTACTGTATCAGAAGGGTACAGCTCTATACAGTCTATGGATAACAGTAAATCTCCATATATATTTCATGAGGCATATACAGATGCTCACAGGCTCAGTATGGATTACCCAATAAAATAACAAGTTGAAAAAGGTATCACCAGATACAAGGTATATATAGTATAGTGTAAACATTCTGATTCTCTGTATAAATTTCAGGAGGCAGACACAAACGCTCTCAGGCCCAGTATGGATTACACAAGAATATGAAAAGCTGTAAAAGGGTAATGTAACACAAGTGTACAGCTGTATACAGTGTTGGGGTAATCTTAAAGTTCCAAATATATTGCTCGAGTAACAGACAGATGTTTACATGCTCATTATGGATTACACCAGAATCTAAATAGCTGAAAAGGTTACTGTATCAGAAGCGTTCTGCTGTATACAGTGTTGGCCAAATTGAAAATATCGGTATATATTTCAGTAGTCACCCTCAGACGCTCACTCAGTTTGGTTTTGACCATAATAAAAAATGTTGTAAAAAAAAGGTCCTGAATAACAAGCTAGCAAGTATATATTTTTGAAATCTCCATATAAATAGTCCCGTAGTCACTCTCAGATGTCTGAGACACAGTATGGATTTGACTGTAATGCTAAATGTCGAACAAAGGTACTGTATAACAAGATACAAGCTGTATCGAGTATAGTGTAAACATTTGTTTCTCCGATTCACGGTATGTATAGAAGGCGTAACCCACACATGCTCACTCACTATGGATGATGTAGGGAAGGTGGACTGACAGACAAACCAGCCTGTAGTGAGAAGCAGAGGTGTAGCGCAGTGCAGGTGTGGAACCGCTAAGATAAAGAGAAAGGGTGCAGTGTTTTAGCTTGCCCATTGGAGGGCAGTGGAGAGTGTAGGAGTGGGACTGAATAACTGCCATTGGTCAGAGAAACTGTTAGGTGATGGTGGGCGGAGTTACCAGAACTGGAAGTATAAAAGGCTGAGGAAAGGTTCTGGAAGAGTCAGTCAGCGATGGGAGCACAGTAAAGAGGAAGTTCTTCTGACGAAATAGAGACAGAGGAAAGCTGCAGAGAGGACTGACAGTTGAGGCGGTCACGGGGGGTGGGCCAGAGGACTGTAGCCGCAGACGAAGACGGCCTGGGGCTATCATATGGACGGTGTGCTCAGACTGGTGCAGGCCTGTGGTGGTTGGGCCAAGGACAGACACAGTGGAAGAGCCACAGATGATGCCACGATTATAGTTACAAAGGAAGTGAAGGTACCGGGGCCTGTGTACAGAGAAGTGTGAAATGGCTGTGGTGAATTGCTGTTGTCGACAGAAGGATGGGCACTAAAAACGGACCTGTTCAATACAAACTCTGTCTCAGTCTCCTGTTTGTCTGCGGCAAGAAGAGGGTCCCCCCCAGTTGGTTATCCTACAGATGATACCTTAATACAATTTTTTGAAACAAGGTACTGTATCAGCACATACCAGGTGTGTCCAGTCTAGGGATAAATTTCCATCTATACTTCTGGAGTCAGACACAGACACTCACAGGCTCACTATGTATTACACCAGAATTAAAAAAGTAGAAAAAGGGAAAGGTATTCATAGCGTACACCAGTATACAGTGTTGTGGTACTTTTAAATTTTCGTATAGATTTCAATCTCAGTATGCCTGTCCAGAATCTCCGCTACTGGAAACTACATGGATACAAGTATAGATGCAAAGTCGAGTGTTAGCAGAATTTTTGTAATTACTCATTGCGGGAAAACCTCCCAGTAGATGATGCAGTGGCGATGCAGACCCTCAATTACTGTGTCTGTGGAGAAAGCGAAAAAGGTTCTTTGTGAAGAAAGGATTGCTTTATCGCAGTAGCTTGGATCACATCACTGTTACTCGTCTCCATCAAATTGTGATCACAGGGAGAGCTGTAGACATGGTCCTCACTGCCTATCATGATGTGTCTTGTCATTTTGGAGTGCAAAAGACAGAAGCCACAGGGCGTAGGCAATTTTGTGACTATCACAACTGTGAAAGGTGATCATAAACCACCACTGCATCCGCTTGTAAGTTGATGTCCATTTCAAATGGTAGCCATTGATCATCTGAAGGTAGAGGCCAGCAAAACAGGCCACAGCTACATCTTAACCATCATTGACCAATACACCAAATTTCCAGTGGCCGTCCCTGTGAAGGATTTAACTGCCCAGACTACACAGCAGTGGAGCAGGGAGAGGTAAGTGTTGCAACTTGCAAGTGCTGTGGCCATGACCAAGCAGGGGGGGGCACAATCGTGGTCGACGGTACTGGCACAGGGCCCCTCATAGTACACTTTTGTGTCTGGCAGCGAGTGGGCCCTCCCAACGTCTGAGACACTGTATTGTACTATGTGCCATTGCCGTTGGCCATCAGTGGGCCCATCCACCTGTTCAGAGCAACGGCACTTGCCCGGGTGCGCCATGTCTTGACCCCAGCTGTTGGGGGAGAGGTGAGGAGCCCAGTTAGGGAGGTTTAAAAATTGGCATATGTAGATGTGTTGGCTGGAAATTCAGCTGCTGCAAAGGGCAGAATTGGGCAAGTCTGAGGAAGAGGAGGAAAAAATCGAGGCACTTTTCTGGTAACCTATGTATCATCAGGGGAAGCTGGGACAAAATCCTTTGAAACCCATGCATGGTTCATTTTAATGAAGGTTAGATCATCAACATTTTGGGTCGACCGACGGGTCCTTTTTTCTGTCAGGATTGATCCAGCAGCACTGAAGACTCTTTCAGATAACACACTAGCAGCAGGGCAAGCGAGCTCCTGTAAAGCATATTGTGCCAATTCAGGCCAGGCGTCCAGTTTAGAGGCCCAATAGTCAAAGGGGAATGACCTGTGAGGGAGAACATCGATATGGGAGGAAAAGTAGTTTGTAACCATAGTTGACAACTGCTGCCTCCTGTCACTTTTAATCGATGCAGTAATAGCATCAAGCCATTGTGCCCACTATGGCTTGTGGGAGAACCAGCACTGCTGCTGTGTGCTGGGAAAGCCTCAAACAAACTGTTTACCAGAGTTGCTTGTTTGTTTGCCAATATTATCTCTAGGTTTTCCTGTGGCATGATGATGTGTAATTTGCCTTTGTAGCGTGGATCAAGGATGCTGGCCAGCCAGTAGTTGTCATCCTTCATCATTCTGGCAATGCGGGGGTCCCTTTTTAGGATCCGCAAGGCATTATTGCACATGTGGGCCAATGTTCCCAGTGTCAATGATGCACTGCCCGTGGTGGGTGGAGGAGCAGTTTCTGGCAAATCCACATCCCTACAGTCACGCACAAACACTGTCCCTGACCTTGGAATGCCAAGATTTTCTTTTGCCCCCTGAGAAACATCCTCCTGCCCAAAATATTCATCTCACTCATCCTCATCCTCCTCCTCTTCCTCTTCTTCCTCCACCTCATCCAGGACAGTTCCCTGACCAGACAATGGCTGACTGTCAACAAGGCTTCACTTCTCCTCCTCCTCCTCCGCTGCAGACGCCTGATCCTTAATGTGCGTCAAACTTTGTATGAGCAGACGCATAAGTGGGATGCTCATGCTAATGATGGCGTCGTCTGCGCTTACCAGCCGTGTGCATTCCTCAAAACACTGAAGGACTTTACAGAGGTTTTTCAGCTTGGACCACTGAACACCCAATAATTCCATGTCTTCCCTCAAACTGCCTGCTCGTGTATCCTCCCACAAATGCATTACAGCATGCCTCTATTTGCGCAGCCTCTGAACCATGTGCAGGGTGGAGTTCCACCTTCTTGCAATGTCTATGATTAGGCGGTGCTTGGGGAGGTGGAGCAATCGCTGCAGCTTCTGCATACAACTGGAGTGTACGGCCAAGTGATGGATGTACAAGCACAGTCTTCGCACCATATGGAGCAGGGATGTTAACTCCGGATAATTATTAAGGAAGCACTTCAACACCAGGTTCGAAGTGTGAGCCAGGCAAGGTATGTGTGTGAGTTTTGCACGGGCTATGACTGCCACGAAATTACGGCCATTATCACTGACTACCTTGCCTGCCTCAAGATGTAGACTGCCCAGCCATGACTCTGTTTGTCACTGTAAGTAGTCGACCAGTACCTCCGCGGTGTGTCTGTTGTCGCCCAAAGACATCATCTTTAACACAGCCTGCTGACGCTTACCACTAGCTGTTCGATATTGGGACACCTCGTGTGCCACACTGCCAGCTGCGGATGTAGTGCTCGTGCGACTGCGCTCTGTGGACGAGCTTTCGCTGATAGACGAGGAGGAGGAAGGAAAGCCTACAGCCAACTGTTTCCTAAACCATGGGCTAGGCAGCACTGATCCACCGCCGCTGTCCCCAGTGGAGCCTGCATCCACCACATTAACCCAGTGCACAGTGGTGGACACGTAACGGCCCTGGCCATGCCCACTGGACCATGCATCTGTTGTGAGGTGCACCTTTCCACTCACTGACTGTTTTAGTGCATGGACAATGTGGTCTTTCACATGCCGGTGGAGGGCAGGGATGGCTTTTTGAGAAAAGAAGTGCCGACTGGGTAGGTCATAGTGTGGGACAGCGTAGGCCATGAGGTCGCGGAACGCTTCGCTTTCAACCAAATGGGCATCATCTCTAATGAGATTAGTTAGGCAATGTAGGCGTTCAAACACAGTGTATGTGGATGAGAGGATGAGTACATTCTTGTCCTACTCAGAATGTCTGGTAGGATGAGTTGCATTGGAGAGCTGCGTATGGGGGAAGTAGCGGTGGACCAGATGGCGTGAGAGGGGGTTGGTGATGGTATTGGTGGTGATGGCCTAGATTCAGTGTTGTGTTGCAAAACCATTGTGATTCCGAGTGCTTTGGCCTTGCGACGACACCTCCACATTTAGTGCTGGTGGTGTGCTTAATGGTGGTGGTGGTCTTACAGTGGTTGTAGCGATGGAGCATTGTTGGCTACCTTCAGTCGGAGCAGGTGCACATGTGCTACCTGAGGTTTTGTAGTCCATCCACGCTTGCAAGTGCATGTTGATTAAATGTCTAAGCATGCAACTGGTATTCAAATTTCTGAGTTGTTTACCTTCCGCACTTCTTACAGGTAACCTTTGCCTCATCAGTAGGATTTTGGAAAAGGTAGTGCCACACTGCACTCTTCCTACTATGGTAAACATTTTCTGGCCTTGCACGCTGTGCTAAGATGACTGTCTGGTCAAGCTGTCCTGCAACTCTTTTAGTTTTTGTCCAATGTATTAGGACAGCTACGGGCCTGCTAGATAACTGCTGCTGCGATGTCAATGCCTGCTGATGATCCTTCTCCTTATCTGAACTATTGCCAGCGCCACCCTCCTCCCCCAATGGATGCCAATCCGGGTCCAGAACTGGGTCATCCATCACCTCCTCTTCAAAGTCTTCTGCACCGTCCTCTGTGTCACCGTGTAAGGTGATATAGTATGCAGGAAGGGGCACCTGGGTTTCATCAGGTTCAGATTCTGGCTCAATAGACTGCGAGGGCAATGTAGCTCTGTGGGTCAATGTACCAGCAGAATCATCTAGCAGTGGCTGTGCATCAGTGCACTCCATGTAAGATTCATCTTGGACTGGGGAATGCAGGGTTTGACTGGATAACCCAGGCATGGTATGTGAAAAGCGCTCCAGAGAGTAATCTGTAGTGTGGGCTGCGGCATCCTAAAGGAAAGGGTTTTTATGACCAGAACCCTGCACTGACGACTCCATGCTTGCAGGTTTCGACCGTTCAGAAGAGGAGGCAATAGAGCTGGTGGCTGTTTCGGCAATGTACGCCAAAACCTGTTCCTGATGCTCTGGCTTTAAAAGCGGTTTTCCTACTCCAAGAAAAGGCAACCTTACAGGCCTTCTTGGGCCAGAGGATGACGCAGGCTCAACACCTCCTGCCTTAGCTGCTATTGTGCTTTTGAAAGGAACCAGCCGATGCACCACCATCATCAGTACCAGCTGCTCCCCCCTGCCCATGTCTGCGGCCTCTTCCACCATACTTCCTCATGTTTGGGAAAATGTACCAAAAATGCCAGCAGATTGATGGTACTGTATGAGGACCGTCCAGCTGTGTAAGATGTATTAAACAAATTAAATCAACGTATATATTATGTTAGTCACAGACGCTCTCACAGTATGTATTGGACCGTAATCCAACAAGCATGCTCATGAGACGATCTCCCATTGGAGATCGGGAGTCATGTGCCCAGGTCCTGTTCCAGATCACATTGGTCCATCTCGGAGATCTGGAAGGTCCCGCATGGCTATAAAAAGCGTGCATGGCCGTTCCGCCACGCGCTAGTATACAGTAGACTATACTGCTATGGGTGAATGGTGACGGATGCATGATTCTGGTGACTGACTCATTTGAAACCCCTTCCCTCTCATAATACGCATGTGGATAGGGAATTAGTTTTGCAGTCAGCGCCAGTCAGTGGCAAGCCTTAAGCCACTGTGCTCACCGCACCGCTATGCTAGCGTCCGACATCGCGCTTGCTTTCTGCTTTGTCGTCGAGTGGCAGTGTCCTACGCCGAGCTGCAGTTGCAGCCCTCCTTGGCGTCCACAGAAGCGACGCCGCACACACGGTAGGTCTAAAGGGACGCAGCTCCTCTATCTTGAGTCCTGCTCCTGTAACCAGATACCGTGTGTGCATTTACCTGAAGCCTGTGTCACTAACAGGTTCAGCGTTTTGCATGTTTTTTGTTGCGGCACCTCTGTTTGTGAACAGAGGCCGCTCTGCGCACTCTGGGTGAAGTTTAACCCGTGTGCATCATACCGCCATATTGCTTGTCTGCCACCACTTAGCAGCAGTTATACCACCTACTGCACGGTGGACCCTGAGCTGCGAATGCAATTTACTATTATTTTATTTAGTGCGCTCCGCCGTTCCTAACATTATACTAGCGCCAGGGTCTGGCTAGTGATGGCAGATCAGCAGCAACTCCTTCAGTGCATTTGCCAGCTAGAGGGCTGGTTGGCTACTCTTGAGAGTCTCATCGCAGCAGCAAAGTCTTCGGAGGCTGCTGTACAGGCGATCGCCGAGGCGGTTTCCCGTATGTCCACGTCCTCCCACACGCCAACAGTTACCCGCCTCCCGTTGCCCGATAAATTTTCTGGCGATGGCGCCTCCTGTAGGGGTTTCGTCAGCCAGTGCTCTATCCAGCTGGAGTTACTGGCTGCGCGATTCCCTACAGAACGGGCCAAGGTGGGGTTTATTGTTTCCCTTCTATCGGGCAAGGCGTTGGAGTGGGCTGCGCCACTATGGGAGCGTGGTGACCCAGAGGTTCGGACCGCTGCTCAGTTTTTAACAGCTATTAAGCAGGTCTTCCTGGGACCACGGGTCACGCATGACACCTCTCTACAGCTACTGGCTTTGACTCAGGGATCCATCTCGGTTAGTCAGTATGCCGTTTGTTTTCAGACACTGGCTTCCGAGCTGGAGTGGTCTGACAAAGCCCTCATCCCTGTGTCTTGCAGAGGTTTAGCTGAGCATGTTAAGCATTCTCTTTCTACCAGAGAGGTTCCTGCAAATCTGGAGGAGCTTATTGCCATTGCCACCCGTATTGATCTCCGCTTTTCGGAGCGGGGCTGGAGCGTGCTCAATAAAGACGGAAGGTTACTCCGGCTCCAAACCTCTTTGAACCTCTGGAATCACCCGAGCCAGAGTATTCCCTCCCAGAGCCCATGGAGGTATCTCGCGCCAGTCTCGAGGCGCGTCTGACACTAAGCTCTACTTGCGGTTGCCATTGTCAGCACTCTGTTCACCAGGATAATGGGGCCCCGCAATGGCCAAACTCTGTGCCGCCGGGCAAGACCTTTGTCCCCCCTTGCCTTCAGCCGAAGGTTCTCGCGTGGGCACAGGCATCCAGGGCAGGTGGTCTCTGTGGCTACATGAAGACCACAAAACTCCTGGCAGGGTCGTATTGGTGGCCGCACAGGGCTTGGGATATTAAGAAATATATTCAGGCATGCGCCTCGTGTGCTCGGGTAAGCTTCTTTAAACAGAGAGTGGAGATGTCCGCCGACACACCACGGCGTCCCACTTCGACTTATGCTCCGGGCGGTTTTGCCGCTCCCGTTGTCTCCCACGTGTCCCTTCTTAAACCTGGCGATCTTGCCACCTGGGATACCTTCCACTTGTCCCGGTTTTCTGTGTCACCTACCGGGACATCAGACTTGCCTTCGAATGAGTCTGAGGCCTATGCCTCTGATGAGCACAGGGTGGTGGATTGGAAGGCTCAGAGAGGAAGGGGCCCTAGTAGGGGGGTAATGTTAGGCATCAGGTTTGGACCGTAATCAAACAGCAGATATACGACAATGTTTGAAAAACAGACACGACTCTAAGGTGTAGGTCTGGAAAAACGGAAAAACTCCTCGTTTTTTTTTTTTCAGAGTCACACACAGGTAGCTTCTATTTGTCCATGCTAGAAAGCGGTACACGGTTGTGTGTGAGGAGTGTACATCGCTGTACAGTGTGTGTATGTAAAATTGTCAAGGTCCGTGTATTTGTATACGGACTGACACACGCTGTCTCTGTCTAGTTTTGACTGTAATCAAACAGCAGATATACGAAACTGTTTGAAAAACAGACACAACTCTAAGGAGTAGGTCTGGAAAAATAGACAAACTCCTCAGCTTTTTCTTCCAGAGTCACACCCAGATAGCTTCTATTTGTCCATGATATCAGCCGGTACACGGTAGTGTGTGAGGAGCGTACACCGCTAGACGGTGTGTGAAAAAATGAATGCTCAGTAACTCACCAGGACAAAATAATAAAAATTGGAGTGCTTTGAAAAAAGCAGTTTGAACAGCTTTGTGCACACAGCAATGCAGCTAGAAGGTAGCCTTAAAAGGCAGCCTAATCTGATGTGAACTCATTTTCTGCTCCACCAGTTGAGAGTTCTCCTTCTGTTCTCCCTCTGGTGGTGACAGGAGGTAGTGAGGTTGGTTTAATTGGTAGTAATCTGACACCTGATGAGGAGAATAACGATTGGATCTCTGGAGTATCAGACTGGATATAAGACAGCCGACGCCCTTTCCTGGTGCTGGTGATTCAGTTTGCTTCTCAGGTCTTGGACTTCTGCTCTGTTCCAGACTTCTCAAGTTAAGTTTGTTTTTGCTATTGTTCACACTTGCTCTTGTTAGTCAATTCAGTTTTTTGTGGCAGCCAGGCCCTCCTGGGGTTGTGCTGAATTTCCACTCCTATTTATCTGTATTTGCCTTTTGTTCCCTTATTAGATTGGCCTCTTTTTGCTCTGTCTCAGAATATTTCAGAGTGCTGATATTGTGGGAGAAGGCTAGCGACTTCAGGGTTAATTTTGCTATCAGAAGTGTTGGACATTATTTTGGTAGGGTTTTTGGCAGATTCCAGACAGTGTCTTTCCTTTCCTGTCCTTTCTAGTTAGTCGGGCCCCATGGTTTGCTCAGCCTATATTTCTGCCTTTGTTTGTGTTTTCATCTTGTTTCACCGTCAATACATGTGGGGGGCTGTCTTTCCTTTGGGGTCTGCTCTGGGGCAGTTAGATTTCCTCTCTTCCTGCTTTAGGCTTATGTAGCTCTCCGGTTGTGAGGAGGCGTCTAGGATCATCGTAGGTACGCTCCACGACTGCTGCTAGTTGTGTGGTAAGATCAGGGATCTGCAGTCTGCATAGTTACAAACCTCTCTGGTTTTCTGAGACTTGGCTTGTGTTGTTTTTTCCTCCTCGGTGACCCATTCATAACAGAATCACCAGCCATACCGCAGATTCTAGGGTACTCAAATGCAGTAGAAAATTGTTTAAAAAGGAAAAAAAAAGTGTCCGAATTTTTATTTATTTTTTTATTATATTTTTTACCCTTTTTTTTTGGGGCCGTAGGAGGATTTTTTTTTTCCTCTCCTAATGGAGATTAAGCAACTATCTGATCGCGTGGAGCAACGTGCTGCTGAAGTACAGGGAATTTCCACCTATATCATTCAGTCACATGCTGCTGAACCCAAGATTCCTACTCCTGATGTGTTTTCTGGGGATTGGTCTAAATTTCTGAATTTTAAGAATAATTGTAAATTATTTCTTGCCTTGAAGCCTAACTCATCGGGGAGCTCTGTGCAGCAGGTTCAAATTGTCATCTCCTTGCTGCGTGGCGATCCCCAGGATTGGGCTTTTTCTCTAACACCTGAAAATCCTATTCTGACTAATGTGGACGCATTTTTTCAAGCCTTGGGGTTGTTGTATGATGAACCTAATGCCGTTGATCGAGCTGAGAGAACTCTGTTGGCATTAGACCAGGATCAGGATCCTGCAGAGTCGTACTGTGGAAAATTCCAAAAGTGGGCGGTCCTTACTACATGGAATGATAGTGCATTGGCAGCTCTCTTTCGGAAAGGTTTATCAAAGACAGTAAAAGATGTTTTGGTGGGATTTCCTGTTCCCTCTGGTCTGGATGGCTCTATGTCATTAGCCATTCAAGTTGATCTGCATTTACATGAACATAAAACTACACGGGAGGCGCTGCCACCTTTTGAACAAATGTCTGAACCTGTGCAATGTGATGGGGTTTTGTCTAGGGCGCAACGTCAGGAGTTTAGAAGGCGTAATAAGCTGTGTTTTTTCTGTGGAGACGCCTCTTATACTATTTCTGTCTGCCCTAAATGAGAGAAATGTTTTGCACACACATTTGCTGTGGGCAGTGTACAACCTAAGTTCCTTTTGGCAATTACTCTGATCTGCTCCTTGTCCACATTTTCCACTAAGGCTTTTGTGGATTCAGGAGCAGCTCTGAATCTGATGGATTTGGACTTTGCTAAACGTTGTGGTTTGTCCATGATGCCTCTGCAGACGCCTATTCCTTTGAGGGGTATTGATTCCACTCCTTTGGTGGAGAATAAACCTCAGTATTGGACCCAGGTGATAATGCGAGTTTCCCCAGACCACCAAGAAAATTGTAAATTTTTGGTGCCGCATAATTTGCATGATACTATTGTTCTGGGTTTCCCCTGGTTGCAAACTTATAAATCAGTTTTGGATTGGAAATCTGTGTCTGTGGTGAGCTGGGGTTGTCAGTGTGTTCTTAGGGACGCTCCTGTTTTCTCCACCTCTCCTCAGTCTTATGATATTCCTGATTATCTGGCTGATTTCTCTGATGTATTTAGTGAGAGTAAGTCTGCGTCTCTGTCTCCTCACAGGAGTTATGACTGTGCAATTGAGTTGATGCCTGTGTGTAAATTTCCCAAGGGTCGGCTTTTCAACTTATCTGTACCCGAACATGATGCTATGCGGTCCTATATTAAGGAGTCGTTGGAGAATGGTCATATTAGACCATCCTTGTCACCTTTAGGCGCTGTTTTTTATTGTGGCCAAGAAAGATGGCTCATTAAGGCCGTGTATTGATTATCGTTCCTTTAACAAGATGACGGTTAAATATCAGTACCCATTACCTCTGATGTCTGATATATTCTCCAGAGTTAAGAGTGCCTGCTGGTTTACTAAGCTTGACCTCAGGGGGGCGTATAATCTTATTTGCATCAAGCACGGGGATGAAAGGAAGATGGCGTTTAATACTCCGGAGGGACATTTTGAGTACCTGGTGATGCCTTTTGGGCTCACTAATGCCCCTTGTGTCTTCCAATCCTTTATGAATGATATTTTTCGAGACTTTGTGGATAAGTTTTTGATCATCTATCTGGATGATATTTTGATCTTTTCTAGTGATTGGGATTCCCATGTGGAACATGTCCGGACTGTGTTCCGGATTTTGAGGGAGAATTCCCTGTTTGTTAAGGGATCGAAATGCCTTTTTGGTGTACAGAGGATTTCATTTTTGGGATTTATCTTATCTCCATTGACTAATGAAATGGACCCAGCCAAGGTACAGGCCATTTATGATTGGGTTCAGCCTACTTCTTTGCAGGCTCTCCAGAAGTTTTTGGGTTTTGCTAATTTCTATCGTAAATTTATAGGTAATTTTTCTAGTTTTGTCAAACCACTGACTGATCTGACCAAGAAGGGAGCTGATGTGCTGAATTGGTCTCCTGAGGCTGTCTCAGCATTTCAGGAGCTTAAGCAGAGATTTACTTCAGCTCCAGTTTTACGGCAACATGATATCTCACTTCCATTTCAAGTGGAGGTAGCCGCTTCTGAGATTGGTGCAGGAGTTGTTTTGTCCCAAAAAGACCCTGTGACTTCTAAGATGAATCCCTGTGCCTTCTTTTCTCGAAAGTTTTCCCCATGTGAACACAACTATGACGTGGGGAATCGGTTATTGCTGGCCATGAAATGGGCATTTGAGGAGTGGAGACATTGGTTGGAGGTAGCTAGACATCAATTTGTGGTCCTAACCGATCACAAGAATCTGATTTATCTGGAGTTGGCCAAATGCTTGAATCCTAGACAGGCTAGATGGGCCTTGTTTTTCACGCGTTTTAATTTTGTGGTCTCTTTTCTTCCGGGCACTAAGAATGTTAAGGCAGACGCCCTTTCTAGGACTTTCTTTGCTGATTCTCTTAATGTGACCGAGCCTACTACTATCCTAGGTGAGGGGGTAGATATTTCTGCCATTTCGCCCGATTTGAGACGCGCCCTGGAGGAATTTCAGTAGGATAGGCCTGAGCGTTGCCCTATGGGAATATTGTATGTTCCTGACCAGTGGAGAAAGAGAGTGATGTCTGAAGTTCATTGCTCCGCATTGGCTGGTCATCCAGGTATTTTTTGTACCAGAGATTTGATGAGTCGGTCGTTTTGGTGTCCTGCCTTTTCTCGTGATATCAGGAATTTTGTACAGTCTTGTGGAACTTGTTCTCAGTCTAAACCCTGTTCTCATTCTAGTGGGTTGCTGATGCCCCTGCCGGTGCCCAAGAGGCCATGGACCCATATCTCAGTGGATTTTATTTCTGATATTCCTACCTCTCAGAGAATGACTGTTATCTGGGTGATTTGTGATAGATTTTCGAACATGGTCCATCTTGTACCACTCCCAAAGTTGCCATCTTCTGCTGAGTTGGTACCCTTGTTTTTACAACAGGTGGTTTGGTTACACGGGATTCCTGAGAACATTGTGTCCGATAGAGGGGTCCAGTTTGTTTCCAGATTCTGGAAAGCCTTTTGTTCCAATCTGGGAATTTAGTTATCCTTCTCCTCCGCGTTTCATCCCCAGACCAATGGGCAGACTGAGAGAACAAACCAGACCCTGGAGTCTTATTTAAGATGTTTTATATCTGCTGATCAAGATGATTGGGTCTCATTTTTGCCCTTGGCCGAATTTGCGCTGAACAATAGAGCTAGTTCTGCCACTTTGATGTCACCCTTTTTCTATAATTTTGGGTTTCATCCTCGATTCTCTTCAGGGCAAGTGAAATCTTCATCCTGCCCAGGTGTGGACACTGTGGTTGTGAGAATGCAGCAGATATGGGACCAAGTGGTGGATAAGTTGTCACTTTCTCAGGAAAAGGCTCAGCGTTTTTCCAACCGGCATAGGACCATTGGTCCCCGGTTTAAAGAGGGTGATATGGTTTGGTTGTCGTCTAAGAATATTCCTATGAAGGTTGCATCTCCAAAATTTAAACCAAGATTTATTGGACCTTATAAGATTTTGGAGGTTTTTAATCTTGTTTCTTTTCGATTGGCTCTTCCAGTTACGTTCAAAATCCATAACGTATTTCACAAGTCACTGTTGAAGAGGTTTGTTGAGGCAGTAGTTCCTGTGGCGGCACCTGTATTGGTTAAAGGCAATGTGGAATATGAGGTAGAGAAAATATTGGATTCTCGTTTGGTTAGACGGAGACTCCAGTAATTGGTCAAATGGAAGGGTTATGGCCAGGAGGATAATTCTTGGGTCTCTGCCTCTGATATTCATGCCAATAAATTGGTTCATGCTTTTCACCGGGCCCATCCTGATCGGCCTGGTGGCATGGATGAGGATTTGGTGACCCCTCCTCAAGGGGGGGTACTGTTGTGAACTCATTTTCTGCTCCAACAGTTGAGAGTTCTCGTTCCGTTCTCCCTCTGGTGGTGAAAGGAGGTAGTGAGGTCGGTTTAATTGGTAGTGATCTGCCACCTGATGAGGAGAATAACAATTGGATCTCTGGAGTATCAGACAGGATATAAGACAGCCGACGCCCTATCCTGGTGCTGGTGATTCATTCTGCTTCTCAGGTCTTGGACTTCAGCTCTGTTCCAGTCTTCTCAGGTTAAGTTTGTTTTTGCTATTGTTCACACTTGCTCTTGTTGGTCAATTCAGTTTCTTGTGGTCAGCCAGTCCCTGCTGGGGTTGTGCTGAATTTCCACTCCTATTTATCTGTATTTGCCTTTTTTGTCCCTTAATAGATTGGCCTCTTTTTGCTTTGTCTCAGAATATTTCAGAGTGCTGATATAGTGGGAGAAGTCTAGTGACTTCAGGGTTAATTTTGCTATCAGAAGTGTTGGACATTATTTTGGTAGGGTTTTGGCAGATTGCAGACAGTGTCTTTCCTTTCCTGTCCTTTCTAGTTAGTCGGGCCCTATCATTTGCTCAGCCTATTTTTCTGCCTTTGTGTTTTCATCTTGTTTCACCGTCAATACATGTGGGGGGCTGTCTTTCCTTTGGGGTCTGCTCTGGGGCAGTTAGTTTTCCTCTTTTCCTGCTTTAGGCTTATGTAGCTCTCCGGTTGTGAGGAGGCATCTAGGATCATCGTAGGTACGCTCCCCGACTGCTGCTAGTTGTGTGGTAAGATCAGGGATCTGCAATGTGCATAGTTACCAACCTCTCTGGTTTTCTGAGACTTGGCTTGTGCTGTGTTTTCCTCCTCAGTGACCCATTCATAACACTAAATACCACCATCGCTGCTGCACACAACAAAAATCCTCCGCTTTCACTGCACACTAACTGGACAGTGAAAAGCGCTATCAGCAGAAACAGTTTTTTTTTTTTCTTCCCTGCCTAACGCTCTCCCTGTTCAGAATCAGCAGCAGCACCTCTCCCTATTGTAACACTGGCAGAAGTAAGATGGCGGTCGGCGTTCACAGCCTTTTATACCCACTGTGACGCCACACAAAGCCAGCCAAATACTTCAATGCCCTTCTCTAAGATGGTGCTGGCCGCTGTGCATGTCATCGCATTGCCCACAGTGTGTGTCCTCCATCATTGGGTGAGAAAAGGCACTGAAAGCATCATTTGAAACGTGACTATGGCGCGCTGATCGGCGACCTCAAGGCCGACCTCACGCTAGGGTCGGGTTTCGATCGGCGAAACCCGACTTTGGTAAAAGTCGGCCATTTTTTAATCTGACCGACCTTTTTCGCTCAACTCTACTAATAACTATTTGGGCCGCCATTAGCAGTAACAACTGCAATCAAGCGTTTGCAATAACTGGCAATGAGTCTTTTACAACCTTCTGGAGGTATTTTGGCCACTCATAGAATCATAGAATCATAGAATCGTAGAGTTGGAAGGGACCTCCTGGGTCCTGCTCAAAGCAGGATTCGCTAAATCATCCCAGTCAGATGTCTGTCCAGCCTCTGTTTGAAGACTTCCATTGAAGGAGAACTCACCACTTCTCGTGGCAGCCTGTTCCACTCATTGATCACTCTAACTGTCAAAAAGTTTTTTCTAATATCTAATCTGTGTCTCCTCCCATTCAGTTTCATCCCATTGCTTCTAGTCTTTCCTTGTGCAAATGAGAATAAAGTTGATCCTTCTACAATGTGACAGCCCTTTAGATATTTGTAGACAGCTATTAAGTCTCCTCTCAGTCTTCTCTTTTGCAAACTAAACATTCCCAAATCCTGCAACCTTTCCTCATAAGACAGGGTTTGCAGACCGGTCACCATTCTGGTCGCTCTTTTCTGAACTTGCTCCAGTTTGTTGATGTCTTTTTTAAAATGTGGTGCCCAAAACTGGACACAATATTCCAGATGAGGTCTGACCAAAGAGGAGTAGAGGGAAATAATGACTTCACGTGATCTAGACTGTATGCTTCTGTTAATACATCCTAGAATTGCATTTGCCTTTTTTGCTGCTGCATCACACTGTTGACTCATATTCAGTCTGTGATCTATTAGTATACCCAAGTCTTTTTCACATGTGCTGTCACTTAGCCCTATTCCTCCCATTCTATATATGTTTTTTCCATTTTTATTGCCCAGATGTAGTACTTTGCATTTCTCCCTGTTAAAAACCATTCTGTTAGTTGCTGCCCACTTCTCCAGTTTATTTAAATCTTTTTGAATCCTCTCTCTCTCTTCTCTAGTATTAGCTATCCCTCCTAGCTTTGTGTCATCAGCAAATTTAATCAGTTTACCCTCAATTCCTTCATCTAAATCGTTGATAAAGATGTTGAACAATACAGGGCCCAGGACAGAGCCCTGTGGTACCCCACTTGAGACATTCTTCCAACTGGATGTGCAGCCATTTACGACCACTCTTTGGGTCCGATCACTAAGCCAGTTATGAATCCACCTAACAGTTGCCTTGTCCATTCCATACTTAATCATTTTTTCAATAAGGATTGTATGAGAGACTTTGTCAAATGCTTTGCTGAAGTCAAGATATACTATATCTACAGCATTTCCTTGATCCACCCAATCAGTGATACCGTCATAGAAGGAAATTAAGTTAGTCTGACATGACTTATTAGTTACAAACCCATGCTGACTCTGTTTAATCACTTCATTCTTATCCAGGTATTGACATACATGTTGTTTAATAATTTGTTCAAAGATCTTTCCTGGTATAGAAGTCAGACTCACCGGCCTATAGTTACCTGGGTCCACCTTCTTCCCCTTTTTGAAGATAGGAACAACATTTGCTCTTCTCCAGTCTTCTGGCACTTCTCCTGTTCTCCAAGAATTTTCAAAGATTATAGAGAGGGGTTCAAAAATTTCTTCTGCTATCTCCTTCAGTACTCTGGGGTGTAATTCATCTGGACCTGGAGACTTGAATTCATTTAGGCTAGCTAAGTGTTTCCTCACTATCTTTCTGTTTATAGATATCCTGGATTCTTCTATTCCCTTAATAGGACAGTGAATAATCATCTATGCAGAATTGTTGTAATTCAGCCATATTACAGGGTTTCCAAGCATGAACCACATTTTTAAAGTCATGCCAAAGCATCTCAATCAGATTAAGGACAGGACTTTGACTAGGTCTCTCCAAAGTCTTAATTTTGTTTTTCATAAGCCATTCAGAGATGGACTTGCTGCGATGTTTTGGATCATTGTCCTGCTGCATATCACAAGTGTACTTCAGCTTCAGGTCATGAACAGATGGCCGGACATTCTCCTTGAGGATTTTTTGGTAGGCAGCAGAATTCATGGTTCCATTTATCACAGCAAGTCTTCAAGATCCTGAAGCATTAAAAAAAACCCTGACCATCTCACTGCCACCACCATATTTTACTGTTGGCATGATGTTCTTTTTCTGAAATGATGTATAACTTCTACGCCACATGTAATGGGACAAACATTGTGTCTCATAAGTCCAAAGAGTATTCTCCCAAAAGTCTTGGGAATCACAAAGGTGTTTTCTGGCAAAACTGAGATGAGTCTTTATGCTGTGTAGGGATCCGCTCTGGTATGTAATGGCAAGGCTGCAGTAACGAGGCAACACACAGGCTCAAAGTCAAATTTCAGTGGTTTAATGTCACTTTGCAAACAGCAGGTTAACAGAAAATAAGGGAAAAACATAAATGTACTCCAGCTTGGAGAACCACTGATCCCAGACTCACCCCTTGCACAGGATGGGCTTAACTAATCAGCTGCCAGGTCCTGCGGTATCCGCCAGGTGCCATTCCCAGGGTTGTTGAGAGTCTTTGTGCTATAGTCCTGCAGCACGGGGATCATGTGTACAAGTTCAGGCTAAGTCCAACCAAGTTCCTGTAACATCGAGACACACACTCACCATGTGCCAATTACCAGCCTCCATTAGAATCATAGAATCATAGAATCGCAGAGTTGGAAGGGACCTCCTGGGCCATCTGGTCCAACCCCCTGCTCAAAGTAGGATTCGCTAAATCATCCCAAACAGATGTCTGTCCAGCCTCTGTGTGAAGATTTCTATTGAAGGAGAACTCACCACCTTTTGTGGCGGCCTGCTCCACTCATTGATCACTCTAACAGTCAAAAAGTTTTTTCTTATATCTAATCTGTGTCTCCTCCTATTCAGTTTCATCCCATTGCTTCTAGTCTTTCTTTGTGCAAATGAGAATAAAAATGATGCTTCTACAATGTGACAGCCCTTGAGATATTTGTAGTCAGCTATTAAGTCTCCACTCAGTCTTCTCTTCTGCAAGCTAAACATTCCCAAATTCTGCAACTTTTCCTCATAAGATAGGGTTTGCAGACTGGTCACCATTCTGGTCGCTCTTTTCTGAACTTGCGCTAGTTTGTTGATGACTTTTTTAAAATGTGACACAATATTCCAGATGAGGTCTCACCAAAGAGGAGTAGAGGGCAATAATGACTTCACGTGATCTAGACTGAATGCTTCTGTTAATACATCCTAGAATTGCATTTGCCGTTTTTGCTGCTGCATCACACTGTTGACTCATATTCAATCTGTGATCTATTAGTATACCCAAGTTTTTTTCACATGTGCTGTTGCTTAGCTCTATTCCTCCCATTCTGTATATGCTTTTTTCATTTTTATTGCTCAGATGTAGTACTTTCCTTTTTTCCCTGTTAAAAATCATTCTGTTAGTTGCTGCCCACTTCTCCAGTTTATTTATATCTTTTTGAATCCTCTCTCTCTCTTCTCTAGTATTAGCTATCCATCCTAGCTTTGTGTCATCAGCAAATTTAATCATTTTACCATCAATTCCTTCATCTAAATCATTGATAAAGATGTTGAACAATACAGGGCCGAGGACAGAGCCCAGTGGTACCCCACTTGAAACATTCTTCCAACTGGATGTGCAGCCATTTACGACCACTCTTTAGGTCCGATCACTAAGCCAGTTATGAATCCACCTAACAGTTGCCTTGTCCATTCCATACTTAGCCATTTTTTCAATAAGGATTGTGTGAGATACTTTGTCAAATGCTTTGCTCAAGTCAAGATATATTATATCTACAGTATTTCCCTTATCCATCCAATCCGTGATTCTGTCATAGAAGGAAATTAAGTTAGTCTGACATGACTTATTAGTAGTGTTGAGCATTCCGATACCGCAAGTATCGGGTATCGGCCGATATTAGCTGTATCGGAATTCCGATACTTAGTTCCGATACTTTTTTCATATCGAATACCGGAATCGGAAGTTCCCATAATGCTAGGAGCCCGCTCGATTTGATTCAGCCAATGGGGATCCTCAGAAGTGTGGGCATATCCTGTTAGGCATGTAGGCATGTTAACTACTGGCATGGTTGTGATTGGCTGCTGAAATGATGTCATGATGCACTATAAAAAGCGCTGCAGCCGCCATTTCTGGTCACTCTGCTGTGAATTCAGTTAGGGACAGGCTGCTGTTGAAGACTGTGAGGGACAGTTAGAAATAGCGATTCCACAAAACATATAGTGCTTAACCCAGGATACATAAACCACCACTGTAGCTTGCTTTTCCCTAGCAGCGCTGTTTTCACAGCTGTCTGCAAGGGCTGTATGAGTGCAGACCCACGCTGTGCAGTGTGTCCTGCAGGCACGTCTGCTTGTAGGCCGGCCAGCGTGTGTCTCTGCCTCATTCACATTTTTCTTTTATTGCTGCTTTTTTTTTCTCCTGTATAGTGTGCTTCCATACGTATCCATATACGTTGGTTGCAAACACTAAAGGAGTGGACAGCGGAGCCTTTCAGCAGCCTTTCAGTGCTATAGCCCATTTCTCTGCACTGTTTTTAGCTGTCTGATAGGTCTCTCTGTGTGTGAGTGCAGCTCACGTTGCAGTGTGTTCTACAGCCACCGCTAGCTGTAGTCCGCTCAGCGTGCGTCACTGCCTCATACATAGTCCTTTTTTTGCAGCTAATTTAGCCAGATTTTTGCTCCTATATTAGTGTGCTTCCAACCGCATCCATTGTCATTGGTTGGTTGCAAACACTATATAGGATTAGATAGAGGAGCCTTTTTGCTGGCTTGTGCCCTTCAGGGCCAGCCAGGCTAGTATCACGATATTTTTTGGAGCCTCATCAATTGCATTGTAGGTTAGCTTCCTGCATTGTAATCGCTCCAAAAAGTTTGTGATACTATAGCTTTCAAACTTTGGTCACATCCTTTCCTTTCCCCCCACCCAAAAAAAAGGAAATAAAGTTCACCAAACACTCCACTTTACAGTTGTCTAGGCCACATTAGATCATATTAAAGTGTAGTACACACACTCTTAGCCAAATTAGTGTTTCTTATACTGGTTAGCAGGTGTTCAGGAATAAGAACACTAAGCCACCCCTTTTTTACTTTTCTGCCTATCTTTATCAGTCTACCAAGATGAAGAAGGCAGGGAGTAAGGCACGTGGTTGTGGCCGTGGAGTTTCAGCAGGGAGAGGACGGGGGGATTCAGCAGGGAGAGGACGTGGGGATTCGGTATCTGCTGCAGCCACCAGTGACCCGGCATCCTACACTTTTACCAGGCAACAGTCCTTCATGCGCAGCTTTGTAGGACCTCGCCGTACTCCACTGCTGCGTGACGAACAAATTGAAGCCGTTGTCGGATGGATGGCAGCTAACGCATCCACTTCAATGACTTCCGCATCCTCCCAAGGCCAGAGCACTGAAGAGCAACCATCTGTCTCTTCACCACCTGCCAAATTGCCCAGGCAGTCTGAGAGCCCTGGACAGGAGTCATCTCAATCTTTACTTCTGTTCTCAGAATCTGTTGGCTTGGAAAGAGGTGGCCAGCCAAGCAGCATTCTAGAGCGTGAAGAAGAGGGAGTATGCAGTGAAGCGCAACTGCTTTGTCCCTCTGAATCTGAAGAGGCGGGTGGGCCAGTGCCTATGGTCAGCACACCTCAGTATGCATCAGATGATGATGAGACTCAGTTCAGTTGCCAATTTCTGGTGCGTACGGTGCTGGCGAGACAACCCAGGACCAGCCGGTGCTTGAAGAGGGGAATGGAGATGATGAGGTCCTTGACCCATCATGGCGTCAGCCACAGGAAGGTGGTGGGAGCAGCTCTGAGGAAGAGATTCCCCGAACGGCCAAAAGAGGAGGGAGAGGGCGGGGGCAGACTTGGTTGCCTGTAGCCTCCACTTTGGCACCCGTGAGGAGCAATCCTCTTCCAAAACACAAAACGGGCGCTCCCAGGACTTGCAGTGCGTGGTCTTTTTTTGACACAGTTGCAGATGACATTTGCTTTGTCAAATGCAAGCTGTGTCATCAGAAAGTGAAACGAGGGAAAAATGTGACCAACCTCAATACCACAAATATGTTGAAACATGTGCGTACCAAGCACGAGGTGGAGTTACACAGACTCACTGAAGATGTAGGCCAACCTTCAGCAGCACCTACCACCTCTTCAGTTCGAGTTGGGGCCTCTTCCTCCAGCTCACACACAGCTGGTTCGTCTTCCTCACTGGAACGCCATGGAAGAACCACTGCCACTGTTGTCCAGAGACCCAGTGAAATTCCACCCACTGAACCACGTTCGCAGTCATCAGCACACTCCCAGGCCACTCACCAGCAATCGGTAGCACAGGCATGGGAGAAAAAGCGGCCATACTCGGCAAACCATCCCCGAGCACTGGCTCTGAATGCCGGCATTGCCAAACTTCTGGCCCTTGAGATGCTGTCATTCAGGCTGGTGGAGACTGAAACCTTCCGGAACTTTATGTCATTGGCAGTTCCACAATACAATGTGCCCAGCCGCTTTTATTCCAGCAGGCAAGCTGTCCCTGCCCTGCAAAAGCATGTGGAGGGAAAAATTAAAAATGCGCTACTAAATGCCGTCAGTAGCAAGGTCCACCTGACCACCGATGCGTGGACCAGTAGCCATGGACAGGGACGATACCTTTCCCTCACTGCCCATTGGGTCAATGTTGTGGAGCCGGGTACAGATCTGGAGAGTGGCTCTGTACATATTCTGCCAACTCCAAGGATTGCAGGAATGCAGTCTGTACATATTGAGTCCTCCTCCTACTCTAGTTCCTCGGAATCAGCACTGTGTCAGCCTGTTAGGCCAGATATGAGCACAGGTGTGGCCAAACGTCAACAGGCCGTCCTTAAATTAATTTCTTTGGGGAATCGGAGCCACACAGCACAGGAGCTCTGGAATGACATCAAGCAGGAGAGCGATGTGTGGTTTGTGCCAGCGAATCTCCAGCCAGGTTTGGTAGTGAGTGACAATGGCCAAAATCTAGTGGCAGCTCTGGACCTAGGCAACCTCACTCACATACCATGTCTGGCACACGTGCTCAATTTGGTCGTGCAGAGCTTTCTGAGGGACTATCCGGATCTTGATGCACTGCTGCACAAGGTTCGCCTAGAGTGTGCTCACATGCGGCGTTCCAGCATGGCAAGATCGCGCATTGCATCTCTGCAACGCCGATTCCGCCTGCCAGAACATCGCATCATATGTGACCTCCCCACCAGGTGGAATTCAACGTTACATATGTTGGAGCGGTTGTGTGAGCAGCAGGCAGCAGTAATGGAGTACCAGCTGCATCAGGCGCAAACAAGTCGCACTGTGCGCCGGACACACTTCACCACCACTGAGTGGGCCACTATGAGGGACATCTGCCAAGTTTTGCGTGCCTTCGATGACTCCACGCGGATGGCCAGTGCAGATGATGCACTAATCAGCATGACTGTCCCCCTCATCTGACTGCTTCAAAAAACCTTACAAGCACTAAGTGAGGAGGTTTTTGAAGAGGTCGAGGATGAGCAGTCAGAAATGCCATCTGCTTCTGGCAAGTCTGCGCAACGTGCTTCCACACAAAGGCCCAGGCAGGGGACACTTAGTGAGGAGGATGACGAGGAGTCAATGGAGGAGGAGGAACACATCTCTCCAGAGGAGGGAGGTACACAAGGCTCTAGTAGTCAGTGTGTACAGTGAGGGTGGGGTGATGCTGAGCAGGCTGAGATGCTGCCTCAACCTGGGGACAGCGTTTCCGGTCCAGTTGGCAGTCTGCAGCACATGGTTGATTTCATGCTGCAGTGCTTGTTAAATGTCCGCCGCATCGCCAACATTCTCCACACGGCTGATTATTGGGTGTACACCCTCCTAGATCCTCGCTACCGGGACAACTTACAAAGCCTCATACCAGAGTTGAACCGGGAGCGAAAAATGCAGGAGTACCAAGAAACACTTGTGCAGGCCATCATGTTCTCCATTCCCCCCACAAGTGTTGCTGGTAGTGCTTTTCAAAGCAGCCATGTGGGTAGAGGCAGTGGAGGAAGCTCTGCACAAAGAGGTACTAGAGGCAGTGCCGCAGGACAAGGCAAGGCCAGTATGGCCCAAATGTGGAAAAGTTTTGTGGGACCGCCACAAACGGCTACACCATCACAGACGGCTCCAGTCAGCAGGAGGCAACGTTTCCGTCAGATGGTGACAGACTATTTGTCGTGCCCTGTTAGTGTTCTCCCAGACGGCTCTTCCCCGTTCAAGTATTGGGTCTCTAAGCTGGATACATGGCCAGAGCTTAGCCAGTATGCATTGGAGGTGCTGGCTTGCCCTGCTGCCAGTGTATTACCGGAACGTGTCTTTAGTGCTGCAGGTGGTGTGGTAACAGACCGTCGCAGCGCGACTATCCGCCGATAATGTTGACCGGCTTACTTTTGTGAAAATGAACAAGGCCTGGATCTCACCTGAATTTGCCAGTCCTCTTCCAGAATAAATAATTGGCTGGCAACAGGATCCAGGTCTCCTGTTGTGTTCATGTTTCTATGACCTGAACTTTATTTCCTGGGCTACAGCAACGCCCGTTGTTGCTCAGAAGTGCTGTCCGCACAGACAAAACACTCGCTCATGTGTAAGTGGGGTTCGGTAACGTCAGCTGATCCCCTGCTGTGTGTACAGCAAACTCTCCTGCTGCCTACAACTTCTGACTACCTCTGATTTAATATGATCTCTGATTTGCCCTCTGTCTCCACTCTGTTTTGAGTATTTCCTCCGGCCTACAACACCGCCTGTTTCTGCTCTCAAGTGCCATCTGCACAATCCACACTTGTTCCTGTTGTACCTGGGTCCTGTAACATCTGCTCATTTCCAGAGTTGAGCACGGCAATGTCTCCTGCTTTGTCTACATTCCCACTACTTGTAGTGGAAATGTGGACAGAGCAGGAGACATTGCCTGACTCACCTTTAGGGAGAAGCTGCTGTTACAGAACCCCAGTAACACAGGAACAAGTGTGGGTTGTGCAGACGACATTTCAGAGCAGCAACTAGCGTGGTTGGAAGCCAGAGGAAATACACAAAACAGAGTGAAGTCAGAGGCCTAATTGGAGTACGTTGACAGTTAGTAGTAGTCTAGAAACAATCGCAAACTACCACCAAGTAGGCCTCGGCCTACTACCTGATTTTCCCTGGGCTCCGACACCGCCAGTTGGTGCTCAGAAGTGCTGTCTGCACAGACAAAACACTCGCTCATGTGTAAGTGTGGTTCGGTAACGTCAGCTGATCCCCTGCTGTGTGTATGGCAAAGTGTCCTGCTCCCTCCACAGTCAAACAACCTCAGATTTACACCTGGCTCCAAGTAGGCCTCGGCCTACTACCTCATTTTCCCTGGGCTCCGACAACGCCAGTTGGTGCTCGGAAGTGCTGTCTGCACAGACAAAACACTCGCTCATGTGTAAGTGGGGTTCGGTAACGTCAGCTGATCCCCTGCTGTGTGTACGGCAAACTCTCCTGCTGCCTACAACTTCTGACTACCTCTGATATAATATGTTCTCTTATTTGCCCTCTGTCTCCACTCTGTTTTGAGTATTTCCTCCTGCCTACAACACCGCCTGTTTCTGCTCTCAAGTGCCGTCTGCACAATCCACACTTGTTCCTGTGGTACCTGGGTCCTGTAACATCTGCTCATCTCCAGAGTTGAGCACGGCAATATCTCCTGCTTTGTCTACATTCCCACTACTTGTAGTGGAAATGTGGACAGAGCAGGAGACATTGCCTGACTCACCTGTAGGGAGAAGCTGCTGTTACAGAACCCCAGTAACACAGGAACAAGTGTGGGTTGTGCAGACGGCATTTCAGAGCAGCAACTGGCGTGGTTGGAAGCCAGAGGAAATACTCGAAACAGAGTGAAGACAGAGGCCTAATTGGAGTACGTTGACAGTTAGTAGTAGTCTAGAAACAATCGCAAACTGCCACCAAGTAGGCCTCGGCCTACTACCTGATTTTCCCTGGGCTCCAACACCGCCAGTTGGTGCTCAGAAGTGCTGTCCACACAGAAAAACACACTCGTTCATGTGAAAGTGGGGTTCGGTAACGTCAGCTGATCCCCTGCTGTGTGTATGACAAAGTGTCCTGCTCCCTACACAGTCAAACAACCTCAGATTTACACCTGGCTCCAAGTAGGCCTCGGCCTACTACCTCATTTTCCCTGGGCTCCGACAACGCCAGTTGGTGCTCGGAAGTGCTGTCCACACAGAAAAACACACTCATTCATGTGAAAGTGGGGTTCGGTAACGTCAGCTGATCCCCTGCTGTGTGGAGGGCAAACTGCTGCTGCCTCCAAATTGTAACTACTTCAGATTTAAACATTCTCTGATTTGGCCTCTGTCTCCACTCTGTCTCTAGTATTTCCCCTGACCTCCAACACCGCCAGTTCCTGCTCACAGTTGCCGTCCACGCATTCCACACTTGTTCCTGTGTTCCTGGTGTTCTGTAACGTGAGCTGATCCCCCATTGTGTGTCCGGCACTGTCTCCTGCGCTGTCCACCTTCCCACTGCAAGTGGTGGGAATGTGGACAGAGCAGGAGACATTGGCAGACAAACATCAGGGGATCTGCTGACATTACAGAACACCAGTAACACAGGAACACGTGTGGATTGGGCAGACGGCTACTGTACGCATAAACTGGCGGTGTTGGTAGTCACGTGAAATCCTGGAAACAGAGTGGAGACAGATGCCTAATTGGAGCTCTTTGACAGTCTGTTGTAGCCTACAAACAATCTAAAACTACCACCAAGTAGGCCTCGGCCTGCACCCTGGCTCTCCCTGGGCTCCAACAACGCTAGTTGGTGCTCAGAAGTGCTGTCCACACAGAAAAACACTCGTTCATGTGAAAGTGGGGGTCAATAACGTCAGCTGATCCCCTGCTGTGTGGAGGGCAAAGTGTCCTGCTCCCTCCAAAGTCAAAATACCTCAGCTTTACACCTGCCTCCTAGTAGGCCTCAGCCTGCACCATGATTGTCCCTGGGTTCCAACAACGCTAGTTGGTGCTCGGAAGTGCTGTCCACACAGAAAAACACACTCTTTCATGTGAAAGTGGGGTTCGGTAACGTCAGCTGATCCCCTGCTGTGTGGAGGGCAAACTGCTGCTGCCTCCAAATTGTAACTACTTCAGATTTAAACATTCTCTGATTTGGCCTCTGTCTCCACTCTGTCTCTAGTATTTCCCCTGACCTCCAACACCGCCAGTTCCTGCTCACAGTTGCTGTCCACGCATTCCACACTTGTTCCTGTGTTCCTGGTGTTCTGTAACGTGAGCTGATCCCCCAATGTGTGTCCGGCACTGTCTCCTGCGCTATCCACCTTCCCACTGCAAGTGGTGGGAATGTGGACAGAGCAGGAGACATTGGCAGACAAACATCAGGGGATCTGCTGACATTACAGAACACCAGTAACACAGGAACACGTGTGGATTGGGCAGATGGCTACTGTACGCATAAACTGGCGGTGTTGGTAGTCACGTGAAATCCTGGAAACAGAGTGGAGACAGAAGCCTAATTGGAGCACGTTGACAGTCTGTTGTAGCCTACAAACAATCTAAAACTACCACCAAGTAGGCCTCGGCCTACACCATGATTGTCCCTGGGCTCCAACAACGCCAGTTGGTGCTCGGCAGTGTCTTTGGCACGGGGACTCCCTGTTGCCCAGCCTGGTTCCAGCACGCCTGCTGTTTCCGGGTAGTGTCAAGGTCACTATGCCACCAATCCGTTGTCCTGTCGTCTTGCGGCCAGGTTAGCCGACTCTACGGTGCCTGCAGTTTAGGTGACTCCTATGTGGGCTGCGGGAACTGGCACTGAAGGCTGGATCCGTTGTGCCAATGGGACATGGACCCCCTGTAGGACTGTGGGTTTCGGTAACTGTGGCCGGCTTGCGGCCTGGCTACTTTGCTTTGAATGGGTACCTTCTGCTACCCACCTGGGTTCCAGCACTCTCTGCTGGTTCTCGCCAGAGCCTTTGGCCTAGGTGCCTCCATCTTGGCATCCAAGGTCCAGCACCGTCAGCTGGTCCTTGGTAGTGCTTTCTAGCACAGGTACCTTCTGCTTAGTAACCGTGGTCCAGCACCGTCAGTTGGTCCTCGGTAGTGCCATTGGCTCTTGTAGCTTTTGCTACCCATCTGGGTTCCAGCACCGTCAGCTGGTTCTCGGCAGTGTCTTTGACACGGGGACTCCCTGTTGCCCAGCCTGGTTCCAGCACGCCTGCTGTTTCCGGGTAGTGTCAAGGTCACTATGCCACCAATCCGTTGTCCTGTCGTCTTTCAGCCGGGTTAGCCGACTCTACGGTGCCTGCAGTTTAGGTGACTCCTATGTGGGCTGCGGGAACTGGCACTGAAGGCTGGATCCGTAGTGCCAATGGGACATGGACTGTGGGTTTCGGTAACTGCTGGTTCTCGCCACAGCCTTTGGCCTAGGTGCCTCCATCTCGGTATCCGAGGTCCAGCACCGTCAGCTGGTCCTTGATAGTGCTTTTTAGCACAGGTACCTTCTGCTTAATAACCGTGGTCCAGCACCGTCAGTTGGTCCTCGGTAGTGCCATTGGCTCTTGTTCCTTCTGCTACCCATCCAGGTGCCAGCACTGTCTGTTGGTTCTCGCCACAGCCTTTGGCCTAAGTGCCTCCATCTCGGTATCCGAGGTCCAGCACCATCAGCTGGTCCTTGGTAGTGCTTTTTAGCACAGGTACCTTCTGCTTAGTAACCGTGGTCCAGCACCGTCAGTTGGTCCTCGGTAGTGCCATTGGCTCTTGTTCCTTCTGCTACCCATCCGGGTGCCAGCACTGTCTGCTGGCTCTCGCCAGTTTCTCAGCCTTCTTGTACCTTCTGCTACATTTCCAAGATCAAGCTTTTTGAAATTGTCTTTTGTAATCCTTATTGATCTCTTTGACGATGACCCTGATGATGACGACTCTGAAGACCACACCAAAGAAGACCAGAAATATGACCCTAAATAATAAGACCAAGAGGACAAAGAACATGAAGACAACCACCAAGATACAGAACAAAAGACAGAAGAACAAGAAGCAGAAGAAGCAAAAGCAGAAGAACAGAAAGCAGAAGAACATTAAGCATAAGACAAAAAATCAGCATAGAAGAAATCAAAATTATAAGCAGAAGAAGACTAAGCAGTAAATGGTGGTGAGTCCGTTCCTCCTCGTGGTGCCCCTGGAAAATGCCTGCTGCTGCAGGCTAAACTGAACGCGGACAAATCCTGTTGTAAATCTTTTGTGACAGGCAGAACGTAAGGTGTAATCTTATAACTTTTATAGATAAGTACTACAGGAATGCCTGTCACCATAAGAAAATGAAGAAAAAGAAGAATAGGAAGAAGATGAAGAAATAGCATATGAAAATTAATAATAGCTGAATACAGGAAAGATGTATATCTTTGTACCGTGTTAGCCCGTGGATAGAAAAATATTCAGGATTGAGAGTCCTCAGTAGTTGATACTAGAGTTGAGCGACTTTTGGTTTTTTAGGGTCGCGTTTCGTTTTGTGAAACCTGACTTTTCCAAAAGTCGGGTCGAGCAAGATCGTCCGATTATAGGGAAAAGTCGGGGTCGTCCCGAAACACAAAACCCAATGTAAGTCAATGGGGAATAAAAGTCGGCAGTGAGAGGAGGACAGGAAACACACCTACAGTGCCCATTTGAATGCCAAAAGCATCAATTCTTCTTTCTTAAGCTTGTCAACCTTAATTAACTTCATAATACAAGTTACGCACTGAAAAATGGGGGTTATTTGGCTACAAACTGTGGGGGGGAGGGCTGGCTCCAGGTTTTCATGTGCCCTGGGCGAAAGAGCGCCCCTTTAACACATACCACAACTCATCATGCTCCGATATGGCAGAGAAATAGCGGTATAGTACAATGAAAAATACCTCACTTTTTACATCTCATGACGAGGCCCATCTATTTCTCCATACAGAATCATTGGTCCTATATAATGTTTGAAACAGTATATGATGAGCTCCACATAATGCTACAGTATATGTTGGTCCCCATGGATGAAGCTCCACTGTCTTATGGGCCCAAATAATGCTCCAAACATAATGGACCCCATTTCTAATGCTCTAGTGTATAATGGGCCCTGTAAATGCTGCTCCAGTGTCTGATGTCCACCTTTGGAATGTTCCAGTGTATGGTGGGCCCCATCTATCATTCTCCAGAGTATAGTGCTCCCCAAAAATTGCTGTCCCAACATTGAAAACAATCAAATAAGTCTCCTCGCTAGGGAATCCCTGTACTTGTCTGGACAGGTGCTATAGCTTGCTTAACAGCTCGCCAGCCGTTCTCACGCCCAGTATGGATTACACGTGATTGCACAAAGGTGAGTAAGGGTACCGTATCCCCAGATAACATGTATGGATAGCGTGCACATTCAAAATATATGTCTCAGGAGGCAGGCTCAGACGGTGTTAGGCCCAGTATGGATTGCACGTGATTGCACAAAGGTTAGAAAGGGTACCGTATCCCCGGATAACATGTATGGATAGCGTACACATTCAAAATATATGTCTATACAGCATGAGGCAGGCTCAGATGGTGTTAGGCCCAGTATGGATTGCACGTGATTGCACAAAGGTTAGAAAGGGTACCGTATCCCTGGATAACATGTATGGATAGCGTACAAATTCAAAATATATGTCTCAGGAGGCAGGCTCAGACGGTGTCAGGCACAGTATGGATTTGACGGCCCAGATTACACAGCGGAGGAGCAGGGAGAGGTAAAGATTGCAAATGCTGGGGCCCTGCCCAAGCAAGGGGGGCCCACTCGTGGGCGTCGGTACTGGCACTGGGCCCCTCATAGTACAGCGGTGTGTCTGACGGCGGGTGTGCACCACCACCGTCAGAGACACTTGATTGCACTATGAGGGACCCTGTGCCAGTGCCCGCACCCAAGAGTCGGCCTACCCACCTGTCCAGGGCAACGGCACTCGCACGGTGTCGTGCGGTAGGTGGTGACCCCGGCCATGGGGGGGGAGGCAGCACAGTTAGGGAGTTTTAGAAAGTGGCATATGTTGATGTTGGACATTCAGCTGATGCAAAAGGCGAAATAGGTGAAGTACCAGGAAGAGGTGGACCAAAGCAAGCCATTTTTCTGTCACCCTATGTGTCATCAGGGGAAGGTGGGACAAAATCCTTGGAAACCCCTGCGTGGTTCATTTTAATGAAGGTTAGATCATCCACATTTTGGGTTGACAGACGGGTCCTTTTTTCTGTCAGGATTGATCCAGCTGCACTGAAGACTCTTTCCGATAGCACACTTGCAGCTGGGCAAGCGAGCTCCTGTAAGGCATATTGGGCCAATTCAGGCCAGGTGTCCAGTTTAGCGGCCCAATAGTCAAAGGGGAGTGACCTGTGTGGGAGAACATCGATATGGGAGGAAAAGTAGTTTGTTACCATAGTTGACAACTGCTGTCTCCTGTCACTTTCCATCGATGCAGTATTACCAGTTGTGTGAGCGGTACTTGAAAAATCAGTCCACAACATTGTCATGAAACCCCTGTCTCCAACGCCACTTCTGCTGTGTGCACCACGAACACCTCTGCCAAGCTGCCCCCGGCCCGTACGGCTCGTGTGAGAACCATCACCGCTGCTGTGTGCTGGGAATGCCTCAAGCAACCGATTTACCAGAGTTGCTTGTTTATTAGCCAATATTAGGTCAAGGTTCTCCTGTGGCATGATGTTTTGTAATTTGCCTTTATAGCGTGGATCCAGGATGCTGGCCAACCAGTAGTCATCATCGTTCATCATTTTGGCAATGCGGGGGTCCCTTTTTAGGATCCGCAAGGCATAATCTGACATGTGGGCCAATGTTCCCGGTGTCAATGATGCACTGCGAGTGCTGGGTGGAGGAGCACTTTCTGACCCTGCATCCCTGAAAAGACCTTTTTGAATCAGGGTTACCATCCAAGAACAATTGAAAACCAAATTACAAGAGCCACCAGATTGTCAAGGAATCACCTGCTACATTACAAAGCTAAAGAAGAAAATAACCGAGTGCCTCTAGTAGTCACCTACAACCCAAATCTGGAGGTGCTAAGGGGAGCTGCACGGAAATTACAACCTTTACTACAAAAAGATGCCTGATTGAAATCCATTTTTCCAGACCCCCCACTGCTGTGTTTTAGGCAGCCCCCAAATTTAAGAAGCATCATTGTCAGAAGCTCCCTGTCCTCTCCAACAGCTGCAGGAACCTTTCCTTGCAACCAGAAAAAATGTAAAACCTGTCCATATATAAAGACCACAGACAAGATAAAGATCCCCAATTCACATCAGGACTACAAGATCCCAGGTACTTTCACCTGCATTACATCTAATGTGGTGTACTTAATTATTTGTACTAAATGTCCAACTGGGGGTCTGTATGTGGGGGAGACAGGGCAAAAGCTTAGAACAAGGATGAATGCTCATCGTCACACAATAAGAGAAAAAAGAATGGATCTACCTGTGGCAAAACATTTCTGTATCCCTGATCACAGCAGCGTGGATATGAAATTACTGGTATTGAAAGGTAACTTCACATCTCAGAGAGAGAGACGAGTTTGGGAGTACAAATTAATGACGAACTTTGACACTCTCAGTGCTGGAATGAATGTGTCGCATGGATTTATGTCTTTTTACATCAATTAAGGAATTTCCTTTTAAAACCTTGCGGGGCAACACAGAACTAGACCCCAATCAGAGGACCATAAAACATCCAGACTCCTTATCTATGAACTGGTCCAATGTTTATATTTATGTTTCTCCCTCTCCCATATTGATAGTTCTGCTTTAGGTCACTTGTCTTATCTATTGCATTTTTTCTAGGCTGTATTGTGCATAAATATGTGACTTCAGATTTTGTATTAGTGTAGCCTGATGAAGAGACCTGAGTAGTCTCGAAAGCTTGCAATGTATTACCATCTTTTCAGTTAGCCATTAAAAGGTATCAACTACTGAGGACTCTCAATCCTGAATTTAATAGCTGAATAAGAAGAATATGAAGAATGGAAAAAAAAAATTAATGGGAAGATGGTGAAGAAGAAGAAGATGAATAAGGTGAAGAAAAAGTTGATGGAAAAAAATGCTACTGCTGCGGATCATGAAGGAGAAAGTGTGGGAGAAGTACAAAAGAAGGTGAAGAGCATGGAAGTTGCGAAACATACATATCTGACTAAATATAAAAAAGTTAACATAGTCAGTATCTTTTTAACTCCGAACGTCTTGAAAAAAAAAATTGGAATTAATGCTATGCCATGTGATTTGAATAAACCACTATGCTTTTAATGTCTCCTCCACCTCCCACAATACATTCTACATGATTCTTATTTGTTTTCAATTATGTAGAATTAGCCAACAAGGAAATATAGGGCTTTTTTTAATTCCGATACCGGAAGTCCCATTGACTTGAATGGGACTTCCGGTATCGGAATCGGCGATACCCGATATTTTTTTCGTATCGGGCGATACCATCCGATACGATATTTTTGGGTATCGAACGGTATCGCTCAACACTACTTATTAGTTATAAACCCATGCTGACTCTGTTTAATCACTTCATTGTTATCCAGGTACTTACATACATGTTGTTTAATAATTTGTTCAAAGATCTTTCCTGGTATAGAAGTCAGACTCACTGGCCTATAGTTGCCTGGGTCCACATTCTTCCCTTTTTGAAGATAGGAACAACATTTGCTCTTCTCCAGTCTTCTGGGACTTCTGTTCTCCAAGAATTTTCAATGATTATCGAAAGGGGTTCAACAATTTCTTCTGCTATGTCCTTCAGTACTCTGGGGTGTAATTCATCTGGACCTGGAGACTTGAATTCATTTAGGTTAGCTAAGTGTTTCCTCACTATCTTTCTGTTTATAGATATCCTAGATTCTTCTATTCCCTTAATAGGACAGTGAAGAACAGTTGATGTTACATTTCCTTTCTGAGAGAAAGCAGATGCAAAATAGGAATTTAAAAGTTCGGCCTTCTCAACATCCTGTCTTACCATTTCATAATTTTCATCCTGTCAAAATCCTATAGCATCTTTGACTTTTCTTTTACTTTTGACTAGTGTTGAGTGATACCTTCCAATATCTGGAAATATCGGATCGGATTGGATCGGACCGATACCCAAAAAGTATCGGATATCGCCGATTCCTATACCGGAAACCAATGCAAGTCAATGGGACAGAAATATCGGAATTAAAATAAACCCTTTTTTTCCTTGTAGGTTCATTCTACATGAAGGAAAACAACTAAGAATAATGTAGAATGTATTGGGGGAGGTGGAGGAGACATTAAAGGCATAGAGGTTTAGCCAATCAAATGGAATAGCAGGAATTAATTTTTTTTAAGACGTTCGGAGTTACAAAGATATTGACTATGTTAACTTTTTTATATTTTGTCAGATATGTATGTTTCACTACTTCCATGCTCTTCACCTTCTTTTCTACTTCTCCCACACTTTCTCCTTCATGGTCCTCAGCAGGAGCAGCATCTTTTTCATCAACTTCTTTTTCACCTTATTCATCTTCTTTTCCTTCACCTTCTTCCTATTATTCTTTTTTTTTACATTCTTCATATTCTTCTTATTCAACTATTATTCTTCTTCATATTCTACTTCTTCATCTTCTTCCTATTCTTCTTCTTCATCATATTCTTATATGTGACAGGCATTCCTGTAGTTGTTATCTGTAAAAGTTTGAAGATGACACCTTCCGTTCTGCCTGTCACAAAAGATTTACAACAGGATTTGTCCACGTTCAGTTTGGCCTGCAGCAGCTGGCATTTTCCAGGGGCACCACGAGGAGGAACAGACTCACCCCCATACACTGCTTAGTCATCTTCTGCTTATAATTTAGATAATATCTTTTGCTCTGATTTTTAGTCTTATGCTTAATGTTCTTCTGCTTTTTGTTCTTCTGCTTCTTGGTCTTCTGTCTCTTGTTCTTCTGTCTCTTGTTGTTCTGTATCTTGGTGGCTGCCTTCATGTTCTTTGTCCTCTTGGTCATCTTCTTCAGGGTCATCTTTTTGGTCTTCTTTGGGGTGGTCTTCAGGGTCATCGTCTTCAGGGTCGTCGTCTTTGGGCTCGTCGTCTTCTTCGGGGTGTTCTTCAGGGTCGACGTCTTCAGGGTCATTGTCTTCAGGGTCGTCGTCTTCTTCGGGGTAGTCTTCAGGGTCGTCAGGGAGATCCAGAGTGATTACCAAAATCCATTTCAAAAAGCTTGAACTTGGAAATGTAGCAGCAGAAGGTACAAGAAGGCTGAGGAACTGCCGAGAACCAGCTGACGGTACTGGAACCCGGATGGGTAGCAGAAGGAACAAGAGCCAATGGCACTACCGAGGACCAGCTGATGGTACTGGAACCCGGTTACTAAGCAGGAGGTACCTGTGCTAGAAAGCACTACCAAGGGCCAGCAGACGTTGCTGGAACTCGGATACCGAGAAGGAGGCACCTAAGCCAAAGTCACTGCCGAGAACCAGCTGACGGTACTGGAACCCGGATGTGTAGCACAAGGTACCCATAATCAACAAAGTTGCAAGGCTGCGAGCAGGACGCAGTTACCGAAACCCACAGTCCAACAGGGGGTGCTTGTTCTATTGGCACTACGGAACCAGTCTTTATTACCAGAACCCGCAGCCCACATAGGAAGCACCGAAACTGCAGGCACCATAGAGTCAGCTAACCCAACCGCAACACGACAGGACAAAGTTTTGGAGGCAAAGTGACGTTGACACTACCCAGAAACAGCTGGCGTGCTGGAACCAGGCTGGGCAGGAGGGATTACCCGTGCCAAAGACACTGCCGGGAACCAGTTGGCGGTGCTGGAACCCAGGGTAAATACTACAAACAGAGTGGAGACAGAGGCCTAATTGGAGCAAGTTTAAAATCTGTAGTTTTGTGAGTGTGGACGGAGCAGGAGAAATTGCAGGACACACAGCTGGTGATCAGCTGACATAACAGAACCCCAATAACACTGGAGAATATGTTGACTGTGCAGATGGAACTTCTGAGCAGCAACTGGCAGTGTTGGAGCCCAGGGTCAATCACGGTGTAGGCTGAGGCCTAACTGGAGCAAGTTTAATATCTGATGTTGTGTGAATGTGGAGGGAGCAGGAGATATTGCCGGACATACAGCAGGGGAGCAGCTGGTGTTACTGAACCCCACTAACACAGGAGCTAGTGTTTTTCTCTGTGCAGAAGGCACTTCTGAGCAGCAACTGGCAGTGTTGGAGCCCAGGGTCAATCACGATGTAGGCTGAGGCCTAATTGGAGCAAGTTTAATATCTGATGTTGTGTGAATGTGGAGGGAGCAGGAGATATTGCCGGACACACAGAAGGGGAGCAGCTGGCGTTACTGAACCCCACTAACACAGGAGCTAGTGTTTTTCTCTGTGCAGACGGCACTTCTGAGCAGCAACTGGCGGTGTTGGAGCCCAGGGTCAATCAGGGTGTAGGCTGAGGCCTAATTGGAGCAAGTTTAACATCTGATGTTGTGTGAATGTGGAGGGAGCAGAAGATATTGTCTGACACACAGCAGGGGAGCAGCTGGTGTTACTGAACCCCACTAACACAGGAGTTAGTGTTTTTCTCTGTGCAGACGGCACTTCTGAGCAGCAACTGGCGGTGTTGGAGCCCATGGTCAATCAAGGTGTAGGCTGAGGCCTAATTAGAGCAAGTTTAATATCTGATGTTGTGAGAATGTGGAGGGAGCAGGAGATATTGCCGGACACACAGCAGGGGAGCAGCTGGCATTACTGAACCCCACTAACACAGGAGCTAGTGTTTTTCTCTGTGCAGATGGCACTTCTGAGCAGCAACTGGCGGTGTTGAAGCCCAGGGTCAATCAGGGTGTAGGCTGAGGCCTAATTAGAGCAAGTTTAATATCTGATGTTGTGTGAATGTGGAGGGAGCAGGGTATATCGCCAGACACACAGCAGGGGAGCAGCTGACAATACTGAACCCCACTAACACAGGAGCTAATGTTTTTCTCTGTGCAGACGGCACTTCTGACCAGCAACTGGCAATGTTGGAGCCCAGGGATTACAGTTCAGGTGGTAGAAACATGAGCACAACAGGACACCTGGATACTGTTGCCAACCAATTCTTTAATCTGGAAGAGGACTGGCAAATTCCAGCGAGTTCTAGGCCTTGTTCATTTTCCGAAAAGTAAGCCAGTCAACGTTATCGGAGGATAGTCGCATGCGACGGTCTGTTAGTACACCACCTGCGGCACTAAAGACACATTCCGATAATACACTAGCAGCAGGGCAAGCCAGCACCTCTAATGCATACTGGCTAAGCTTTGGCCATGTATCCAGCTTAGAGACCCAAAACTTGAAGGGGGAAGAGCCGTCTGGAAGTACACTGAGAGGGCAAGACATGTAGTGTGTCACCATCTGACGGAAACGTTACCTCCTGCTGACTGGAGCCGTCTGTGATGGTGTAGACATTTGTGGCGGGGACACAAAACTTTGCCACATTTGGGCCATACTGGTCTTGCCTTGTGCTGAGGCGCTGATTCTGCTCCCTCTTTGTGCAGAACTTCCTCCACTGCCTCGACGCACAGAGCTGCTTTGTAAAGCACTTGCAACACTGCTCTCGGGTGGAATCGAGAACATGAAGGAATGCACCAGTGTGTCTTGTTACTCCCGCATTTTATGCTCCCGGTTCAATGGTGTTATGAGGCTTTGTAAGTTGTCCCGGTAGCGAGGATCTAGGAGGGTGTCCACCCAATAATCAGCCGTGTTGAGAATGTGGGTGATGCGGCGGTCATTTCTCAGGCACTGCAGCATGAAACCAACCATGTGCTGTAGACTCCCAACTGGCCAAGAAACGCTGTCCCTTGCTTGAGGCGTTATCTCTGCCTGCTCTGCATCACCCCACCCTCGCTCTACATACTGACTACTAGAGCATTGTGTACCTCCCTCCTCTGGAGAGATGTCTTCCTTCTCCATTGACTCCTCCTCATCCTCTTCACAAAGTGTCCCCTGTCTAGGCCAAAGTGTTCCTGCCTGAGGAACCACATTGCGCAGACTATCCAGAAGCAGATGGCATTTGTGACTCATCCTCCACCTCTTCCACAACCTCCTCCCTTAGTGCTTGCAGTGTTTTTTCAAGCAGGCAGATAAGGGGGACAGTCATGCTGACTAGTGCATTATCTGCACCCGCCATCCGCGTGGAATTATCGAAGGCACGCAAAACGTGGCAGATGTCCTTCATAGAGGCCCACTCAGTGGTGGTGAAGTGTGAACGGCGCGCAGTGCGACTTGTTTGCACCTGATGCAGCTGGTACTCCATGGTACTGCTGCCTGCTGCTCACACAACCGCTCCAACATATGTAACGTAGAATTCCCCCTGGTGGGTAGGTCACATATGATGCGATGTTCCGGAAGGCGGAATCGGTGCTGCAGAGCTGCAATGCGCGATCTTGCCATGCTGGAACGCCGCAAGTGAGCGCACTCTATGCAGACCTTGTGCAGCAGTGCATCAGCGACCAAGTTGAGCACATGTGCCAGACATGGAATGTGAGTTTGCCTATGCCCAGAGCTGCCACCAGATTTCGGCCATTGTCACACACTACCAAGCCTGGCTGGAGATTCGCTGGCACAAACCACATGTCGCTCTCCTGCTTGATGGCATTCCAGAGCTCCTGTGCTGTGTGGCTTCGATCCCCCAAAGAAATTTATTTCAGTAGGCCTGTTGACGTTTGGCCACGACTATCGGTTGTAACAGGTAAGCGTTCATGGGTCCATGTGGAGGTAGACCGTGACGGCTCCTGCAGCGCTGATTCAGAGGAACTGGAGTATGAGGAGGAGTCAATGTGTACAGACTGGATTCCTGCAATCCTTGGAGTTGGCAGAACATGTACAGCGCCACTCTCAAGATCTGTACCAGGCTCCACAACATGTCCATGGTTACTGGTCCACGCATCAGTGGTCAGGTGGATCTTGCTACTGACGGCGTTTAGTAGCGCATGTTTAATTTTTCCCTCCACATGCTTTTGCAGGGCAGGGACAGCTTGCCTCCTGAAATAAAAGCGGCTGGGCACGTTGTATTGTTGGACTGCCAATGCCATGAAGTTATGGAAGGTGTCAGTCTCCACCAGCCTGAATGAGAGCATTTCAAGGGTCAGTAGTTTTGCAATGCCAGCATTCAGAGCCTGTGCTCGGGGATGGTTTACCGAGTATGGCCGCCTTTTCTCCCATGCCTGTGCTACCGATGGCTGTAGAGTGGCCTGGGAGTGTGAGGATGACAGGGAGCGTGGTGCTGTGGGAGGAATTACACTGTGTCTCTGTACAACAGTGCCAGAGGTTCTTCCATGGCGATCCTGTGAGGAAGCCGAACCAGCTGTGTGTGAGCTGGAAGAAGAGGCTACAACACGAGCTGAAGAGGTGGTAGGTGGTGCTGTAGCTTGGCCTATGTCTTCAGTGTGTCTTTGTAACTCCACCACGTGATTGGTCGGCACATGTTTCCACATACTTGTGGTATTGAGGTTGCTGACATTTTTCCCTCTTTTGACTTTCTGATTACATAGCTTGCATTTGACAAAGCAAATGTCATCTGCAACTGTGTCAAAAAAGGACCACACACTGCAAGTCCTGGGAGCGCCCGTTTTGGGTTTTGGAAAAAGGAATGCTCCTAATGGGTGCCGAAGTGGAGGCTACAGACAGCCGAGTCTGCCCCCTCCCTCTCCCTCCTGTTTTGGCCATTCGGAGAATCTCTTCCTCAGAGCTGCTCCCACCACCTTCCTGTTCCTCACACCATGATGGGTCAAGGACCTCATCATCTACACTACCCTCTTCAAACACCTGCTTCTCCTAGGTAGTCTCGCCAGCACAGTACGCACCAGAAAATGGCACCTGAGTCTCATCATCAGATGCATACTGAGGTATGCTGACCATAGGCACTGACCCACCCGCCTCTTCAGATTCAGAGAGAGAAAGCTGTTGCGCATCATTGCATACTACCTCTTCTTCACATTCTAGAATGCTGCTTGGCTGTCCCCCTATTTCCAAGCCAAGAGATTCAGAGAACAGAAGTAGAGATGGCTCCTGTCCAGGGCTCTCTGACTGACTGGGAAATTTGGCAGGTGGTGAAGAGACAGATGGTTGCTCTTCAGTGCTCTGGACCTGAGAGGATGTGGAACTAATTGAAGTCGATGCGCTAGCTGCCATCCACCCGACAACGGCTTCAATTTGTTCCTCCGGCAGCAGTGGGGTATGGCAAGCGTCTACAAAGCTGTGTATAAAGGACTGTTCCCTGGTAAAACTGGGGGATGCCGAGTCACTGGTGCCCGCAGCAGGCACAGAATCCCTATGTCCTCTCCCTGCTGAAACTCCACGCCCACGACCACGTCCCTTACTCTCTGCCTTCTTCATCTTGGTAGACTGATAAAGATAGGCAGAAAAGTACTAAGGGCTTAGTGTGCTTATTCCTGAACAGCTGCTAACAGGTATAAGAAACACTAATTTTATAAAGTGCAGACTACACTTTAATGTGAGCTAATGTGGCCTACACAACTGTAAAGTGGAGTGTTTGGTGAACTTTATTTACGTGTTTTTTTTTTTAAAAAAACAAAAAGGATGTGACCAAAGATGTAAAAGCGATAGTATCACAAACTTTTTGAAGCTATTACAATGCAGGAAGGTAACCTACAATGCAATAGATAAGGCTCCAAAAAATGGGCTTATACTAATCTGGCTGGGGCTGCAGGGCACAAGCCAGCAAAAAGGCTCCTCTATCTACTCCTATATAGTGTTTTCGACCAATCTAGCTGGATACAGATGGAAGCACACTAATAGGAGAAATTCAGGAAAAATAAGCAGCACTACAGCAAAAAAGGACAATGTATGAGGCAGTGATGCACGCTGAGCGGACTACAACCAGAGGTGGCTGCAGAACACTACAGCGTGAGCTGCACTTACACACACAGACCTTGCAGACAGGTGTGAACAGCACTGCAAGGCAAAAGAAAGCTACAGCGGTTGATAAAGTAGCCTGGGTAAAGAACTATATAGAAAATCGCTATCTCTAACTGTCCCTCAGAGTCAGAACAGCAGCGTCCTGTCCCTAACTGAATTTACAACAGAGTGAACCCAAAATGGCAGCGGCGGCTTTTATAGTGCATCATGACATAATTTCAGCAGCCAATCACAGCCATGCCATTAGTTAACATGCCTACATGCCTAGCAGGATGTGCCCACACTTCTTAGGATTCCTCATTGGCTGAATCAAATCAAACTGGCTCATAGCATTATGGGAACTTCCGATTCCGGTATTCGATGTGCAAAAATTATCGGAACTCAGTATCGGAATTCCAATACCGCAAATATCGGCCGATACCCGAATGCTCAACACTACTTTTGACATATCCCCAAAATCCTTTATTATTGCTTTTGATGTCTCTTGCAAGCCTCAATTCATTGTCAGCTTTAGTTAATCTGATTTGTGCCCTGCAAGTTCTGCAGACAGCATTATATTCTTCTTTAGATATGCCTCCCTCTTTCCATTTGATAAACATTTCTTTCTTCCTTTTTAGCATGTGCTTAAATTCTGTGTTCATCCATCCTGGTTTCCTTCAATGCTTCCTATTCTTCCCTCTTTTCGGAATTGATAACAATTGTGCTTTGAGAATTTCATTTTTAAAGGTTTCCCATCCTTCCTGGACATTTTTGCCCTTAAGGATATCCAGCCATTGGATCCCTCCAATTCTCTTTCTGAATCCCTTAAAATCTTCCTTTCTGAAATCTAACCTTGATGTCTGAGTTTTCACAGGTCTTCCTCCTCTAGTTATCCAAAATTCTAAAATAGCATGGTCGCTTCCTCCTAGGGTCCCAGCCAATTTTACCTCCTCAACCATTTCCTCCCTGTTTATAAGGATTAGATCCAAGGTAGCAGTTCCCCTTGTTTTCTCCCCTACCTTTTGGAAGATAAAGTTGTCAGCAAGAGAGGATAAGAATTTCCTTGACCTGTTAGTTTTGCCTCAGAGAGATTCCCAACAAATGTCAGGATAGTTGAAATCTCCCATGACAAATATGTCATATTTTTTGGAGAACTTGGCCATTTGATGCATAAAGAGTTCATCCATATCTTCAGCTTGCACAGGCGGCCTGTAGTAAATGCCTACAATGGTGTCCTTTGAATTGTTCTGTCCTTGTATTCTTACCCAAACAGTTTCCACAGAACTCCCAGTCTCTGAAGCTTGGATCTCTGTGCTGATATACACATTTCTAACATACAATGTGACACCTCCTTCTCGTTTATCAAGTCTGTTACTAGGAAATAAGTTGTATCCTTCTAGCCTTGTGTTCAAATCATGTGTATCGTTCCACCAAGTTTCAGTGATTCCAATGACATCATATTTCTTTTCCTGTGTTAGTAGTTCCAATTCTCCTTGTTTGTTGCCCATGCTTTGTCCATTAGTATAGAAACATTTTAGTTTGTGATTGATTTCTCTTTCTCCAATATTTTTATTATTTACATTCTTTTGTCTTACACTACTTTCACACTTGCGTTTTTTTTGCTGCACGTTTTTTGCAAAAACCCGCAAAAAACCGCACACAAACGCATGAAAAAAATGCATCATGCGTTTGTGTGCGGTTTTTTGCGGGTTTTGGTGCATTTTTTAAAAAAAACTGCATGTGTTTTTGCGCATACGTGCGCATTGCAATGCGCACTTATGCGCACCCATAGACTTTAATGGGTGTTTTGCTGTAAAAAAAACGCATTGCGTGCGCATGCGGTTTTTTGGGGCAAGTCGGATGCACAAAAAATTCAAAAGGATGCATTTTGTGCGACCGAGCGCACACTGCAAAAAAACGCATGCGCTTACAAACGCGTACATGCGCATATGTATGCGCACATATGCGCACCCATGTTAAAGTATATGGGAAAAAACGCATGCTTTTTTTGCGCTAAAAAGTAGCGCAAAAAAACGCAAGTGTGAAACCAGCCTTAGTTCTTCCTTTCCACTTCTAATAGCAGAGTTCTCAATAGCATTTGTCAGGTGTATGGCTTTTTCTGGCCTTTTGCTTCCCTTCCCACATCGTTCTAGTTTAAAGCTCTCCTGATGAGTGTAGCAAGGCAGCTTCCAAATACATGCTTTCCAGTCTTCGTAAGGTGCACCCCATCTCTAGCAAGTAGGGATGAGCGACTTTGCCTTGTTTTGGGTCGAGTCGGGTTTCATGAAACCCGACATTCTCAACAGTCGGGTCGAACGCAATCGACTGATTATCGTGAAAAGTCGAAGGACGACTGAAACACGAAACCGAATGCAAGTCAAGGGGAACCAAGGTCGGCAGTGAGTGGAGGACAGGAAACACACCTACAGTGCCCATTTTAATGCCAAAAACATCAATTCTTATTAATTAAGCTTGTCAGCCTTAATTTACTTTATAATAATAGTTAGGCATTGAAAACTGGGGGTTATTTGGCTAAAGTTGTGGGGGGGTGGGGCTGGCGCCAAATTTTCTTGGGCCCTGGGCCAAAGAGTGTCACTGGGCTCCTTTAACACATGCCACAATTCATGATCCTCTGATATGGCACAGAAATATAGGTATAGTACAATGAAAAATACTTCACTTCTTACATCACATGACTGATATCCATTTTAAATTCTCCAATAGCTCCAAAAACGGACAGTATATAACTCCATACAGTATTATGGCCACCGCATAGTGCGCTATACAGAGCAATGAGGCCCATATCTTTCTCCATACAGAATCATTGGTCCCATAAATGTTCCATACAGTATATGATGAGCTCCACATAATGCTACAGTATATGTTGGTCCCCATGGATGAAGCTCCACTGTCTTATGGGCCCAAATAATGCTCCATATATAATGGGCCCCATTTCTAATGCTCTAGTGTATAATGGGCCCTGTAAATGCTGCTCCAGTGTCTGATGTCCACCTTTGGAATGCTCCAGTGTATGTTGGGCCTCATATATCATTCTCCAGAGTATAGTGCTCCCCAAAAATTGCTGTCCCAACATTGAAAACATTTAAATAAATCTCCTCGCTAGGGAATCCCTGTACTAGTCTGGACTCCTCGTCGTCCCCATCTTCCATCTCACTGCACTTGGACTGTTTAGACAGAGTACAGACGTCGCTCTCTGACCAGAATGTCACTGTCAGGAAACGCGGAAGACGTCACGGCGGTGGAGCAGGGTAAGTATTTCAACTCTGCAAGTGCTGTGATCCTGAGCAAGCAGGGGGGGGGGCCCACTCATTGGTGACGGCACTGGTACAGGGCCCCTCATAGTATGCCGGTGTGTCTGACGGCAGGTGTGCACCCCCACCGTCAGAGACACTTGATTGTACTATGAGAGACCCTGTGCCAGTGCCGTTGCCCAAGAGTGGGCCCACCCACCTGTCCAGGGCAACGGCACTCGCACGGGTGCGTGCGCCAGGTGGTGACGCCGGCCTTGTGGGGGGAGGCAGCCCAGTTAGGGAGGTGGAGAGAATGGCATTTGTTGATGTTGGACATTCAGCAGCTGCAAATGGAGTAATTGGAGAAGTCCGCGGAAGAGGAGGACAAAAGCGAGCCATTTTTCTGGCAACCTACGTGTCAGCAGGGGAGGGTGGGACAAAATCCTTTGAAATCCATGCATGGTTCATTTTAATGAAGGTTAGATCATCAACATTTTGGGTCGATAGACGGGTCCCTTTTTCTGTCAGGATTGTTCAAGCAGCACTGAAGACTCTTTCAGATAGCACACTAGCAGCAGAGCAAATGAGCTCCTGTAAGGCATATTGTGCCAATTCAGGCCAGGTGTCAAGTTTACTGACCCAATAGTCAAAGGGGAATAACCGGTGAGGGAGAACATCGATATGGGAGGAGAAGTAGTTTGTTACCATAGTTGACAACTGCTGTCTCCTATCACTTTCAATCGATGCAGTATTACCAGTCGTGTGAGCGGTACTTGAAAAATCCTTCCACAACATGGTCATGAAACCCCTGTGTCCAACGCCACTTTGGCTGTGTGCACCACGAACACCTCTTCCATGTTACCCCCTACGGCTCGTGGGAGAAACATCACTGCCACTGTGTGCTGGGAATGCCTCAAACAAGCGGTTTACCAGAGTTGCTTGTTTGTTAGCCAATATTAGCTCTAGGTTCTCCTGTGGCATGATGTTTTGGAATTTGCCTTTATAGCGTGGATCCAGGATGCTGGCCAACCAGTAGTCATCATCGTTCATCATTTTGGCAATGCGGGGGTTCCGTTTTAGGATCTGCAAGGCATAATCAGACATGTGGGCCAATGTTCCAGGTGTCAATGATGCACTGATAGTGCTGGGTGGAGGAGCACTTTCTAACAAATCAACATCCCTCCAGTCACGCACAAACCCTGTACCTGACCTTGCCATGCCAACATTTTGCCTTGCACCCTGAGAAAAAACCTCCTCCCCTAAATAATCATCCCCAACATCCTCCTCTTCCTCTTCTTCCTCCACCTCGTCCACGAGACTTCCCTGAGCAGACAATGGCTGACTGTCATCAAGGCTTCCCTCCTCCTCGGCTGCAGACGCCTGCTCCTTAATGTGCGTCAAAGTTTGCATGAGCAGACGCATAAGTGGGATGCTCATGCTTATGATGGCGTCGTCTGCGCTTACCAGCCATGTGCATTCCTCAAAACACTGAAGGACTTTACAGATGTCTTTCAGGTTCGACCACTGCACACCAGACAACTCCATGTCTGCCCACAAACCGCCTGACCGTGTATCCTCCCACATATGAATTACAGCCTGCCTCTGTTCGCACAGCCTCTGAACCATGTGCAGGGTGGAGTTACACCTTGTTGCAACGTCAATAATTAGGCGGTGCTTGGGGAGGTGGAGCAATCGCTGCAGCTTCTGCATACGACTGGAGTGTACGGGCGACTGGCAGATGTGCAAGCAAAGTCTTTGCACCTTATGGAGCAGGGATGTTAACTCCAGATAATTATTGAGGAAGCATTGCACCACCAGGTTCAAGGTGTGAGCCAGGCAAGGTATGTGTCTGAGTTTTGAAAGGGCTATTGCTGCCACAAAATTCCTGCCGTTATCACTAACTACCTTGCCTGCCTCAAGATGTAGACTGCCCAGCCATGACTCAGTTTGTCACTGCAAATAGTCGGCCAGTACCTCCGCGGTGTGTCTGTTGTCGCCCAAACACATCACGTTCAACACAGCCTGCTGACGCTTACCACTAACTGTTTGATAGTGGGAACCTTGTGTGCAACACTGGCAGCTGCGGATGGAGTGCTCGTGCGACTGCGCTCTGTGGACGAGCTTTCGCTTCTGGAGGAGGAGGAGGGTCGAACGCCTACAGCCAACTGTTTCCTAAACCGTGGGCTAGGCAGCACTATCCCACCGCCACTGTCCCCTGTGGACCCTGCATCCACCACATTAACCCAGTGCGCAAGTGATGGACACCTAACGGCCCTGGCCATGCCTACTGGACCATGAATCTGTTGTGAGGTGCACCTTTCCACTCACTGCTTGCTTGAGTGCATGGACAATGCCATCTTTCACATGCACGTGGCGGGCTGGGATGGTTTTTTGCGAAAATAAGTGCCGACTGGGTAGGTCATAGCGTGGTACTGCATAGGCCATGAACTCGTGGAAAGCTTTGCTTTCAACCAACCGGTAGGGCATCATCTCTAACGAGATTAGTTTGGCAATGTGGCCGTTCAAAGCCAGTGTACGCTGATGAGAGGATGAGTACTTTCTTGTCCTACTCAGAGTCTCTGGTAGGGTGAGATGTACTTGAGAGCTGCATATGGTGGACATGGCGGACTGAGAGAGGGTTGATGATGGTGATGGAGTTGGTGTTCTTTCTGATGGCCTAGATTCAGTCTTTTGTAGCAATAAAATTATGATTCCATGACTGATTGCGACGACACCTCGACATTTGCTGCTGGTGGTGTGCTAACCAGTGGGCTTACAGTGGGGGAAGCAATGTGGCGTTGCTGACTACTTTCATTCGGAGCAGGTGCACATGTTGTACGTGAGGTTTGGTAGTCCGTCCACGCTTGCAAGTGCATGGTGGTTAAATGTCTAAGCATGCAACTGGTATTCAAATTTCTCAGATTTTTCCCTCGGCTAAACGTCTTTGCGCACTTCTTACAGATAACTTTTGCCTGATCATGAGGATTTTGTTCAAAAAAGTGCCACACTGCACTCTTCCTACTATGGAAGACATTTTGAGGCCTTGCATGCTGTGCTATTTTGACCATCTGGCCAAGCTGTCCTGCAACTCTTTTGGTTTTTGTAACCCGTTTTTGGACTGGTACTGTCCTGCCAGATAACAGCTGTGGCGATGTTGTTGCCTGCTGCAGATCTTCCTCCTCCTCTTCTGAGCTATTGGCAGCGGCACCCTCTTCCCACAATGGATGCCAAATCTGGGTCAACAACTGGGTCATCCATCACCTCCTCTTCAATTTCATGTGCACCTTCCTCTGTGTCACCGTGTAAGGTTGTATAGTATGCGGGAAGGGGCACCTGAGTTTCATCAGGGTCTGATTCTGCCTCAGTACACTGCAAGGACAATGTAGTGCTCTGAGTGAATGTACCAAGCAGAAAAATCTAGCAGTGGCTGTGCATCAGTGCACTCCATATCAGATTCATCTTGGACCGGGGAATTCACGATTTGACTTGATAACCCAGGCATGGTATGTGAAAAGAGCTCCATGGAGTAATCTGTAGTGTGGCCTGCCGCATCCTTCACTTTTGGTAGGGGTGAAGGACACAAGGAAAGGTGTTGTTCCTGACCAGGAGCCTCCACTGATGACTCAGCGCTTTTACTTTTTGAAACTTCAGAAGAGGAGGCGAGAGTGCTGGAGGCTGTGTCAGCAATGTAAGCCAAAACTTGTTCCTGAAGCTCCGGCTTTAAAAGCGGTTTACCTACTCCCAGAAAAGGGAGCCTTTGAGGCCTTGTGGAGCCAGATGATGACGCAGGTTCAACACCTCCTGCCTTAGGTGCTATTGTGCTTTTGCCACTACCAACAGATGCACTACCACCATCAGGACCAGCTGGCAACCCCCGCCCACTTCCATGGCCACTTACACCATACTTCCTCATTTTTGTGAAAATATACCCAAAATACCACCAGCTATATGGTACTGTAAAACAAGGTAGAAGGTGTATATGGTATTGGTGAGAATTTGAATCTCACTAGAAATTTCAGGACGCTGAACTATTGCCTCAGGCCCAGTAGAGATTACACCTCAATGTAACAGGATGAAATTGGATGGTGTATGACAAGGTGGAGGGTGGTGAGAATTTGGATTTCACTACAGATATTAGGAGGCTGACAATGATGCTCTCAGTCCTAATATGGACGCAGGCAGCCTAATAAGCAGGACTGCAGCACACGAAAGTGTGGAAAAATGAAGGTTTGGTAACTGCAGAAAAGAGGAAGAAAAGTATTTTTGCTTTTAAAAAAGCAGTTTGCACAGCAGTGTGCACAGCAATGCAGCTATCAGGGAGCCTTATAACGCAAGCCTAATAACCAACAGAGCTGATGCACAAAAATAGAGCCTCCCCTGTCACTGCACACAAAGTGTTGTGTTGTAAGTGGAAATCGCTAACAGCAAATGCAGTAGATTTGTTCTTCTTCCCTGCCTAACGCTCTCCCTTATTCTGAATCAGCAGCAGCAACCTCTCCCTAATGCTAATCGGCAGAAGATGGCGGTCGGCGTTCATGCCCTTTTATAGCCCCTGTGACACCACACAAAGCCAGCCAATCACTTGCATGCCCTTTTCAAAGATGGTGGTGAACAATACCTATGTCATCGCGTTGCCCACAGTGTGCGTCCTCCATCATTGGCTGAAAAAGGGCGATGGAAGCATCATTTGAAACGTGACTTTGGCGCTCTGGCCGCCGACCTCGTGGTCGACCTCACGCTATGGTCGGGTTTCGTTTCATGAAACCCGACTTCAGCGAAAGTCGCCGACATTTGAATTTGACCGACCCATTTCGCTCAACTCTACAAGCAAGTAGTCCATCGTATAGGTAATTCACTCCGTGATCCACAAATCCAAATCGTTGCTGACGGCACCATCGACGTAGCCAGTTGTTCACCTGCAGAATCTTATTCCACCTCCTTGTTTCATGGCCATCCACTGGGAGGATGGAAGAGAAGACCACCTGCGCTCCCAGTTCTTTCACTTTCTTACCTAAGTTTTCAAAGTCTCTGCAGATGATTTCAAGGTCGTTTCTCGTGGTGTCATTTGTCCCCACATGTAGTAGCAGGAATGGGTAGTCATCTGTAGGTCTGAAGAGTCCTGATATCCTGTCAGACACATCTTTAATTTTTGCACCTGGAAGACAGCACATTTCTCTTGAAGTTATATCCGGTCTGCAGATAGCGGCCTCTGTTCCTCTCAGGAGGGAATCCCCCATGACCACCACTCTCCGTTTCTTCTTCACAACATTTTTCTTTCTCCATCCAGGAGGACTCTGAAGGTGTACAAGGTTGCTGTCTGTGGGCAAAGTCTTATCCTGATGTATTTCTTCATCGTTTTCCTGCGTGAGAGCCTGGTACTGGTTCCTGAGCAGTATGGGCGCTGACTGCCTCCTGATCCTCCTGCTTCTCTGGGTCACATGTCTCCATTCCTCTGTTTCTTCAGGTGCACTTCACATTTCTTCTCTTTCTGTTCCATGAAGAGATAATTCTGCTCTGTCTAAGAACTCTTCACCTTCCTTAATGATCTTCAACGTAGCTAACCTCTCTTCGAGATTTTACAACTTTTCCTCCAACAGGGACACAAGTTTGCATTTGTGGCATGTGAAGTTTGGCTTTTCCACTGGTAAATCTGTGAACATAACACTAATCCCATATACCGCTACACAGGATAACGAAGAGGTCCCAAATATGTCATAAAATAATTTTTATTTCGAATGATTAAAATAAACATTATAAAAAAGCAAAATGCCGTGTATAGGAAACGCCCGAGCACAAAGTTACAAAAATACAGAAATAAAGCACTTACCGCATATACTCGAGTATAAGCCAACCCGAGTATAAGCCGACCCCCCTAATTTTGCCACAAAAAACTGGGAGAACTTATTGACTCGAGTATAAGCCTAGGGTGGGAAATGCTCCATAGATTATTCCCCCATATGGTGTCCCCATAAGAAGCTCCATAGATTGTTCCCCCATATGCTGCCCCCCATAAGAAGCTCCATAGATTGTTCCCCCATATGCTGACCCCATAAGAAGCTCCATAGATTGTTCCCCCATATGCTGACCCCAGAAGAAGCTCCATAGATTGTTCCCCCATATGCTGACCCCAGAAGAAGCTCCATAGATTGTTCCTCCATATGCTGCCCCCATGCTGCTGCTGCATGTAAAAATAAAAAAAAAGACATACTCACCTCTCCGTCGCTGGGTGTCAGGT